>NC_083278.1:15274884-16482964 GCF_963506605.1 Zootoca vivipara
GAAATTTAAATGGAAAGTGAAGATAAGCGATTATGGCCCAAACAATCCATGGGCCTCTGTTTAAGAATGATCATAAAAGCAACATATTATCTAGCAATGAAGCATAATAAAGCGAGCTGCACCACAGTGAACTCTGAACAAAAGCTTTATTTCTTGCACACAAGTCAGACAGTTTTGACTATTCAGCAGTTAACGAAAATGAAGCTTCAGCTTTGAATAAGCAGCTTAACCTAGCAACTGTTTGTAATTTTGCTCATATTCTTGAGAAAGGGAGGAGCAGCAGAAGCAGAGCTCAACCTGTCTAGCTAGTTCACCCAGTTGCCCTTACAGTATTTCCAATTCTCAGCGTGATATCTTACAATGGTCCATTAACTACTGGTGCTACTTTGTAATCCACCCTCTTGGGACAATGTTCCATTGAAGCTGGAAAAGAGATCAGATGGGTTCAACAGTCACTCAAACGAGAACACGTCTCAGAAGCACTACCATGGAATATGGTGCTTGTGGAAAAGATAGTAGCCTGCTGTTGCAGATGAGCAAATATTTAATCCTACCAGCCTTAGAAAATGTAAAGGTGTTTACAAGATTGGCATATATTTCAATATCTCCACCGACCATGGAAAAAAAATGCTAAGTATCCTTAGGTTGGAAAACCCAGCTCTGCACTCTGGTTTGTGCAGAGATGCAGTATTCACCATCAAAACTTCCTGAAGCCTCTCTTAACACTTATAGTAACCAAATTGCTCCCATTCCAGCTTTCAGTTTATACCAGGCAGGAGCATGAAATCACGAATCCTGAAAGTCTGGTAACTTCAGAGAAATATTACCAAAATGACAACTCCACTCCAAATTACCAATACTTCACCTTCAACACAGTTGCTACCAATAACAACTTTTTAAATTAAAAAAAGACATCCAAACTGGCAACATCCCCTTTTCAATTAAATTCAGGAAAAAACAACACATCAACCAAGGTTTTATTTTTAGTTACTCAATCTTAAATCAATAGTAATAGAAAATATTTCTGAAATTGTCAAAGTTGTTGAGTCTCAATTAAAGTTAACATACAAGAAAGGCAAGCACTTTCAGGCCGCAGAAAATAAATCAATGTTGTGGCACCAGAGAACCCCTAAACTGTGGGCCATCCCCTCTTTGAAAAAAGCAGCAAATGCCCAAGGCTGCTTTGGGTTCAGAGCACATGCTTTTAGATGTACTGTATCATGTTCTGCCCCAAAGCAGTATTGTGTTCAGAGAGTAGGAATGCTACTTAAGTAAATGGATAACAACCATTTAAATGTTGTTAGCTGCTCTAGGGAAGAATGGGATACAAAAACAAAACAATATCATCTAAAAGCTGATAGAGCATTTCTTGAGCAGTCGTGAGCTAACTGACTAGCCTGTTCTGCTTCAACAACGTGGGCCACGTTCAAGGTTCTTGTGTTAATTTACAGGGCCCTTAGCAACATGCATCAAGGATATCTTAAGGGCTGCATGATCTCTTGTATCATGACCCAATCACTGAGATCTTTGGGGCTCATAACTTCTGGAAACTGCACATTCAGTCTAATGGGTCAAAGTCTGTGGCTCTCCCTCCCAGGTGAGATTAGAGAGCTGCTTGCTGAACTTCAGGCACATCACCATTATTTTGTTGTTGTTCCAGCAGGCATTTTAAGGTAGTGTTTGTTTTATTGTCCCATTTTCTGTGGATTGTTTTTTTATGTACACCACATAGAAATGCAAATTAATCGTGTGGTATATAACTATCTTAAATAAGCCAACAATGGCCAGTGTTTTGTTCAGTAGTGCTACAAGAACAGAGTTCTGTGATGCTCTAAAAACTGCAAGCGGCAGCTACGGAAAATCCTTGTTTGTGTATTTTCAAGAATTTAAAACACATTTTCAAGAAGGTTACATAAAGATAAATGCTGTGAGCTTTATTTACTTTGTTTCAAAGCAAAAGATGCATGTACCACATTTACAGATTATTTAAAAGGTACTCTGTCATGATCCCTATATACTGTATGCAACCACTTCTGTGTGTGTTAAGCATGTATGTGTACCACAACCACAAGACCCCACACTTCTTGAATAAGGGTATTGAGTTCCAACAGATTAAATACACAGAACTGTTAAGGACAGAATGTTTTCTAGTGCCAAGGAGAAGTATTACCTGTCCGGTATCTTTTCAATCTTAGACACTCAATCTGAAATCTCATTATACTGCTTACTTCTTTCAAATTAAATTTCACCACACTAGTTTCATTCATTGAAATTATACCTCTTAAATTACCTTCTCTAAACCCTGTCAGACTGGCAAAACAACATTGTTCTACTCACAAAGAATCATTGAATTGTAGAGTTGGAAGGGAGCCCAAGGGTTATCCAGTCCAACCCCCTGCAATGTGTGTAGGGCATATGTATGCAGAATGATGAACAGGGTCAATTGCTTTTAGCTCCACCTCAGCTTCATGTATTATTTCAGTAACCACACATGTGAGAAAAACCCTCAATGCATTTTCTCCTGTTCACAAGTAGGTGCTCAACATATTCCCTACACTGGTCACTTGCAAACTCACCCCAGAACAACTACAACTATGTAGGGAGATGCTGAGTTGTGGCACCTTCCCACACTAAGATGATTTTCATAACAACTTTGAAACAAATAGATAATATATAGAGCTACAGAGGTGTGATAAAACCCACCTTCCTACATGTCTGGCTGACATCTGCCCCTCCAAAGAACTGACATGAACCTTTAGTGAGTTTGCAAGAAGCCACCAGGGACAAAACGATAAATCATCACCAGTTTATACAAAAGCACTAGCTCAGCACAAAGCATCATAAAATTACTATAGCAGAGTTTTACAGCTGGCGTGCTCTATTTAAAGGGTGTGTGTGTGTGAACATATATGCACATTTAAGCATGTAGTGTGTGCATCTCCTCAGTAGATAGAACACTCTTGTTTTTACCCCATTTGGACACCAGAAATATGTTTGTCAGTGCCTTGTATGAACAGAATTCTAAATGTGGTGTACTGGTTAAGAGTCCTGGACAAGGCCCTGGGAGATCAGGGTTCAAATCCTCACTCAACCATGAAACTCAATGGGCAACCTTGGGCCAGTCACTGCCTCTCAGCCTAACCTACCTCACAGGGTTGTTGTGGGGATAGAATGGAGAAAAGTTATGTAGACCACCTTGAACAACTTTGAGGACAGGCAGGCCATAAAGGTCATAGAATCATAGAATCATAGAGTTGGAAGAGACCACAAGGGCCATCCAGTCCAACCCCCTGCCAAGCAGGAAACACCATCAAAGCATTCCTAACAGATGGCTGTCAAGCCTCTGCTTAAAGACCTCCAAAGAAGGAGACTCCACCACACTCCTTGGCAGCAAATTCCACTGCCGAACAGCTCTTACTGTCAGGAAGTTCTTCCTAATGTTGATGAATAAATAAGTAGATAAATAAAAATACATTATACTTTTCCAGATCTAATAAGTTAGGGCAACCAGATTTAAAAGGGAGGGAGGGAGAGAGAACAGATTCTCCTGTGCCCTTTTTTTTGTTAGTTCCAGGGAAGAGATTCTGGCAGCAGTGAAGGAGGGGGAGCCGGAGCACCTGCCCAAAATGCCCTTTACTCTTGGGAGTCACAGGAGCCTCCTTTGCACCTGGCTCCCCAACAGGCGTGACAGCATACGCCACTGTTCTGCTACCCCAGCACTGAGGCTGCCAGCAAGGCAGCAAAGTTTACAGGGTTTGAACAATAGAGTTCAAAGAGACACCAAGGTTCATCTAGCCCAACCCCCTGCAAGGCAGGAAGCTTTTGCCCAACATGCGGCTTGATCCCCCAGCCCTGAGACCGAGCTATCCCAGGGTGTCAAAATGGTTTACACCAGCATCTCATCCAGCAGGGAGGCAGTTTGTCCTATTATTATGCAGGAAAAGGGCATTTCAAGCAAGTGCCCTTGTCTTGTTTTGTTTTCCTTGTGGGTGCACTCTGCCAGAACCTCTTCCGTAGAAGGAACGAATAAAAGGCATGGCTCGGTCGGTGGCTATAGCTAGGAGACTCCCAGTCCCAAAGTCGTGGGCTCGAGTCGCAGGTTGGGCAAATGATCCCTGCCTTGCAGGGGGTCGGACTAGATGACCCCCGGGGGTCCCTCCCAACTCTCCAATTCTGATAAAGAGGAAAACTGTTCTCTCTTCTCAATTTCTAATCTCATTATACCAATTACTCTTTCTTTCGGTTTTTTGTTTTCTCCCCCCCCCCAGCCCATCATCCTGCCCCCAGCCCATCATTGCGCCACGACACACACCCGGGAGCTGGCAGGTAAGGGAACAACTTCTGCGCGTGCACCGTTACAGTCGCTGTCGGGCGGGGGAGGGAAGACCCACGAGGGGAGAAAGTGCGGGGGGGGGAGCGAAAGCGGGGGGGGCGGAGTGCGTGAGGGGAGGGGGCGGAGGGCAGAAGCTCCTCTCGCTCGGCTTTGGCTGCCTCACCTGCGGTTTATGGGCCGGACTCGGACAGCCACCTTCACCGACGCCATGGCGCCGAGAGCCCCCTGCCCACCGCCGGCCTGCCTACTCCTCGTCGCTCTCCCGGACGCGGCCCGCTCCGCCCGGTGCCTCCCGCGCGCTGCCCAAGGCCGCCCTCCGCCTCGCCCCGCCCTTCAGCCGCCCCGCGCGCCGCTTTCGACTCCCGCAGCACCGCCCTGCAGCGCCGGGCGCCGAGGATGTAAGGGTGCCGCCGGGGGACAAACGCCGCCGGGGGCGGCGGCGGCGAACGCGTTGCGCGATCTCCGGGCGGCTGGCCACCTGCCTTGCCCAGACCCTGAGGAGGACCGACACAGCGACTCTCGCAGGCGCGCGCGAGAAGGGGGTAGGGGGTGGGTCAGGCCCGGGTTAAAGCGGCGGGAGGGGAGAATGATAGAATCGTAGGGTTGGAAGGGGGACCCCACCCCCCAGGGTGGTCGAAGCCAGCCCAGCCCCCCTGCAAGGTAGGAGGAATATGTACACCAGGCATCCCCAAACTGTGGCCCTCCAGATGTTTTGGCCTGCAACTCCCATGATCCCAAGCTAACAGGACCAGTGGTCGGGGAAGATGGGAATTGTAGTCCAAAACATCTGGAGGACCGAAGTTTGGGGATGCCTGATGTACACACACACACACGCGGCGATCGAACCTGCAACCTTGGCATTATCAGCATTCAGCAAGCGCCACAGGTCTGCGCAACCGAGGCAAAATGTCAACAGCAGGAGTTGGAAGGGATCTGGGGGGGGGGGGGCAATCTAGCCCAACCCCCTACAAGGCAGGAATATATACACACACACACAGGGATTGAACCTGCAACCTGGGCATTATCAGCAAGTGCCCCAGTTCTGGTAAAACGTCAACAGCAGGAGTTGGAAGGGACCCCCCCCCCAGGGGTCATCAAACCCAGCCCCCCCCCTGCAAGGTAGGAATATGCACGCACACACAGGGATCGAACCTGCAAACTTGGCAATATCAGCAAGTGCCACAAATCTGGACGACCGGGGTAAAATGCCAACAGCAGGAGTTGAAAGGGACCCTGGGGACCATCTAGCCCAACCCCCTGTGAGGCAAGGAAGTTGTTTTGCCCAACGTGGGGCTCGGACCCGTGACCCAAATCAGGCCAGTGGCGCACCTAGTCCAGGGATGGAAGGAAACACCAGGATGTGAGTGGTGCAGAAGCTGTCAAAGGTCAGGTTAAATCTTTGGGTTGAATATATATATATAGAAAAGCATAAGCAAGGTGATGGCTTCTAAAGTGTTCGACACTTAGGCAGGAAGAACCAGCTGCACAAATGTAAGGGGGGGGGGTGCCTGGCTTGCCAGTAGTACATGTGAAAAGGATCTAGGGGTCTTAGTATATCACAAGTTTAACATGAGTCAACAGTGTGATAACAGCAGCAAAAGAAAGCTAATGATGTTCTAGGCGGCATCAACAGAAGTACAGTCGTACCTCGGGTTACGACCACCTCGGTTTGCGAACTATTCGGGTTACGAACTGCGATCCGGAACGGATCGCGTTCGTAACCCGAGGTATTACTGTATAGTGTCCAGTTCAAGGGAAGTAATAGTACCACTCTAGTCTTCTTAGTCAGACCACACCTGGAATACTGTGTCCAATTCTGGGCACCACAATTTCAGAAGGATGTTGACAAGCTGGAATGTGTGCAGAGGAAGACAACCAAGACGATCAAGGGTCTGGAAACCAAGCCTTATGAGGAATGGTTGAAGGAGCTGGGTATGTTTAGCCTGAAAAAGAGGAGACTGAGAGGAGATATGATTTGTTTAGTCGTTTAGTCGTGTCCGACTCTTCGTGACCCCATGGACCACAGCACGCCAGGCACTCCTGTCCTGCACCGCCTCCCGCAGTTTGGTCAAACTCATGTTCGTAGCTTCGAGAACACTGTCCAACCATCTTGTCCTCGGTCGTCCCCTTCTCCTAGTGCCCTCAATCTTTCCCAACATCAGGGTCTTTTCCAAGGATTCTTCTCTTCTCATGAGGTGGCCAAAGTATTGGCGCCTCAGCTTCACGATCTGTCCTTCCAGGGAGCACTCAGGGCTGATTTACTTCAGAATGGATAGGTTTGATCTTCTTGCAGTCCATGGGACTCTCAAGAGTCTCCTCCAGCACCATAATTCAAAAGCATCAATTCTTTGGCGATCAGCCTTCTTTATGGTCCAGCTCTCACTTCCATACATCACTACTGGGAAAACCATAGCTTTAACTATACGGACCTTTGTCGGCAAGGTGATGTCTCTGCTTTTTAAGATGCTGTCTAGGTTTGTCATTGCTTTTCTCCCAAGAAGCAGGCGTCTTTTAATTTCGTGACTGCTGTCACCATCTGCAGTGATCAAGGAGCCCAAGAAAGTAAAATCTCTCACTGCCTCTCTCGGCAGTGAGAGAGAGGAGATATGATAGCCATCTTCAAATATCTCGAGGGCTTTCACATGGAAGATGGAGCAAGCTTGTTTTCTGCTGCTCTGGAGGGTAGGACTCGAACTAATGCACTCAAGTTACAAGAAAGGAGATTCTGACTAAACCTCTGGAAGAACTTTCTGATAGTCGGAATTAATGGCAGAAGAAGCTCTCTGGATACCTGGGCATCTAACACTGGCTTTTCGAATCTTATTACACACATCTAATGTGTGTGGGGCAGATGAACAATTCAAAGCAAGTTCAGGGTTTAAATTGGGCGAGAGGCAGAGCTCAGAGTTGGATGAAGGTGAGGCACTCTCTTCAATGCTAGTTTTAAGTGCATGGCTTTAAAAGAGGATTAGACACATTCATGGAAGATAAGGCTATCAGTAATTACTAGCCATCATTGCTAAGTTCTGTCTCTGCTGTCAAATGCTGGGATTTGGAAGTGCAGAGAATGCTACTGCTCAGCCCCCAATATCTTCCCACACAGATCCTGGTCTAGACGGGCCTTTGGCTGGCCTCTTATGTTCTTAAGAATATTTATTCATTTCCCTCCCTTCTGATGCAAAAGCACTACTCGGGGCTGCTTACAACATTTGCAATGGAAACATAAAAACAACAATATTTAAAAATAACCAGCCCAACCGGCAGGAACAGCATTTAAAACCACCAATGAAAACAGTATCTGCCACATAGGAATAAAATGGACTTTAATCACTGATGAAAAACCATGAGGGTGAGGGCCAGCTAGGGACAAGGCGTTCCATAACTGGGCAGCCTCTCCTTCCCTTTGGGGATGAGGCAGTAGCTGTGCATCTCAAAGTAGGGCTGGGAGCGACCTCTGCTCCAAATCCCGCTCAGATGTGCTTCTGTCCTAGGTCGGATCCAGAGAATGGCTTTTCCTTTGGATCTTAGTGAAAGGGTCAGGGGATATGGAAAGATGCAGTAGTTGCAGGATTCCTGTAACGTGATCCCATGGGCATGTGCACAGCAACATCTTTGCAGCCGCATCCTGGACTAGCTGAAACTTCTGTAATTTTTTCAAAGGTTGGGCCACATTCAGGTAGTCATTCAGGTCACTGTCCTTCAACCTTGGGCCCTCAGATGTTTGACTACAACTCCCATCATCCACCACCAGCTTAGCCAATGGTCAGGGATGATGGGAGTTGTAGTCTGGTAAAATATGGGACCTTGTTGGGATTAAGCTTCAATTTGTTAGCCCTCATGCAGCGCATAACTGCATGAGATCAGTTCAAAGTGTCAACAGCTTCCTTGATATTCTATGAAAGGGGCTTGGGCAGGTGGGAACTTCCCTCAAGGCTAGCTCTAATGTAATACCCAGGAAATGTAAATCAGAACTTTTATGTTGGGTTGATGTAGACAGTTCCCATCCGTCCCCCCCCCCCGGCCCATTTTGACGTTTCTGAGGTATGGTGCTGGTGGGAATGAGCACAAGGAACAGCCTGTGCACAGAAAGTTTTTAACACTTGACGAAGAAAGCCATGCCAAAATCGATTTCCCAAACTATCAGCCATCATCGAGGCCTTCCCAGAGTTGTCATGGATCACAGAAAGCAGCATTCTGAGCAAGCAGCTTGAGGGTGTGCTTCTCAATTTCCTCCAAGCTGCAAAACTGCCATCTCCGCCCCCCCCCCTCCACCATTTCCTCCCTCTCCAAGATTGATCTCTGGCTCATGAAATATCAGCAAGATGCTCTTATTCAGGGAAAGCTTTGAAGGCAATGTCATCTCATCACAGCTGTAGATCAGCTCATCTCCAGAACTATCCTTTCCTTTGATCCCGCTCCTGAGCACTTGGGGGGAAGGAAGCTAATGATCAATCCATTCTGTTTCTCTGTGAGTTCTGTGTGACTCTTTAAAACTCTCTTGATGTGGAGCACCAGGGATGCCACAGCATTCTTCATTTCTTGCTAAGCCTCATGCTGTTATTAGCTAAAAAAATTGCCTCCACTCTAAGGATTTTACTGCCCAGTGTTTACATTTTGTCCTCTCATCTACCCCTTATACTACATAGTCAATAATGTATTAAGAGTCAGCAATCATGTTTTTCTCAGTCAGCTTCCCAGGGGAGATGGCATTGATTTCATAGGAACCGTGCATTTTTGTGCTAGCCTTGAAACATTCATCTTCCTTGCACGTGCATGGCCCTCAAATTGTTCTGCCCGGACACTGAGATCCAGTGCCGAGGGCCTTCTGGTGGTTCCCTCGCTGCGAGAAGCCAGGTTACAGGGAACCAGGCAGAGGGCCTTCTCGGTAGTGGCACCCACCCTGTGGAACACCCTCCCACCAGATGACGAAGAGAAAAACAACTACCAAACTTTTAGAAGACATCTGAAAGCAGCCTTGTTTAGGGAAGCTTAATGTTTAATAGATTATTGTATTTTAATATTCTGTTGTAAGCCTCCCAGAGTGGCTGGGGGAAACCCAGCCAGATGGGCGGGGTATAAATAATAAATTATTATTAATTATTATTATTATTATTATTATTATTATTATTATTATTATGGCTATGCATGTGAACATGCTGCAGTGACTATTTTGTTCTTGTGGAGTCCTAGGCAAGAGGACATGTGGTACAATTTTCTCTTCCCTGCAGAGGGGACTTGCATTTTTTTTAAAAAAAAGTTTTAAAGGCAAACAACCCCTATAAGAATTGCAGGTATTATACAATTATTATATTCAGCACCCAAAGTTTTATCGCCCTATCACTCTGCTAAGCATCTCACTGTAATAATTATGCATTTCAAAACAAGCAGCTTTCCCTCCCTCTAGTGGTCTACCTGGTGCACTAGCAAATCTGAAGACTTCCAGTAAGATCAAAGAACTTTAACAGCACACGTATGGAGCATTATTTTGCAATAAACACAAATACATAAAATGCACAACTTCATGGGTAGAAATGCACATGCATTTTTATTATCTACACAGCAAAGGGCTGCAGAGTGCACGAAGCTGATACAGAAATATTTGAAGATAATGAAAATCCTGAGTCAAAATACCACTGAAGACAATGAATATTTTCTTTTTCTTGGGGGGGGGGGGTTAGATCCAGGCAAGAATTATTTCAGAGTAGATGATCATTATAATTAGAAGAAATCCCATTTTTGCTTAAATTCCACAATAGAAGCCTGGGGCTTTTCAGATATATGCAAATATATTTTCAGGCTGTTGCTATAATTCTGAATCTGTTAATGACTCCTTTTCAGACATTTTTAAAGCAGATCCATCCATGAAACATTCCATTCTTAATATGCCACTAAAGCTTATAATGTGTGCAAATTTCTGCACCTCAGGCAGCTCTTTGGAAATGAGCATATTATTTTGATTTAACTATCAGAAAGACTGAGTGGATTAATTGGATGAATTAATTGTGTAGACTAGAGTGGAAGATTGAAGCCATCTAATTTTGAAACAAGTGCAACTGTAGCATCTTTATTGTTCCTCCCTTATTAATTTTCCCCTCCACAAATCATGGAACCCTGAAGATGTATAGAATCAAACACCCCTCTTTGGAACCCTATATTGCTTTTTCAGTAGCACAGAGGAGATTTTGTACCCAAGTCATTTTAATGGCAGAGCAACATCCTTCATTGAAATAAATAAGGCAAGCCTCCGGTGGTTACTGAATGTGTTCGGTGTTCTTATCCTGTCCTCTGTATTTAGAACCACTCACTAGATTGAGTTGCTGGTCTTTTACATGGCTGGGGGTGAGGGATTGTACCCTGAGCCTAGTTTCACCTGGAAGGCAAGGGAGCCCAACAAGCACAAAACAACCCCTCTGCAACGCCACATATTCAACATTGGAAAATGCCAGTCACTTCTCCTACCTGGGCAGTTATCTTTCTACAAGGCCAGGCATTGATGCCGACATCAAGCTCTGCGAGTGCGGCTTCGTCCCGATTGAAGTGCAGAGTGTTTGAGGACATTCACAGGGAAACCAACATGCTTGTTTACAAAGCTATTGCACTACCAACCTTACTGTATGCTTGTGAAACGTGGACCACTTATAAATGCCATCTGCAACTCCTCGAAAGATTCCATCAACGGTGTCTCCGAAAATTTTTGCACATTACTTGGGAAGACAGGCGAACTAATGCCAGTGTACTGGAAGAAGCAAAGATCACCAGTGTTGAAGCAATGATTCTTCAACATCAACTTCGTTGGACTGGTCGTGTTGTGTGGATGCCTGATTATCGTCTTCCAAAGCAACTACTCTATTCCGAACTTAAAATGGTAAGCATAATGATGGTGGTCAACAAAAGAGGTTCAAAGACTCTCTCAAGGCAAATCTTAAAAAACGTAGTATAAACACTGACAACTGGGAAGCACTTGCCTGTGAGCGCTCTAATTGGAGAACAGCCTTTATCAAAGGTGTCCTGGGCTTTGAAGATGCTCAAACTCAGGATGAAAGGGAGAAACGCGCTAAGTGGAAGGCACGCTTGGCAAACCCTCACCATGATCAACTCCCAGCTGGAAACTTATGCCTCCACTGTGGAAGGGTGCTTGGATCCAGAATTAGCCTCCACAGTCACTTACGGATTTGCTTTTCAAACCGTGTTTATGGAAGACAATCTTACTCTGCTACGAGTGATCGCCAAAGAAAGAAGAAGGTAGTCTTTTACATGGCTGGGGTGGGGATTGTACCCTGAGCATAGTATCACCTGGAAGGCAGGGGAGCCCAGAGGGAAGGTGAGAGGGAAACACTAAAATGGATGAAGTGATGATGGAAAGATGAATGAGGGGGAGCCCTTTGCAGCCAACCAGTTCAGATCAGGAGTGACTTGTTCTTACCCTAGCAGCATGCCAGGGAGAGAACATGAGGAGGCAAAGATGGGTGGGGGCCGGGGGGGTAGTCTCACTGAGTTTTGCCACTGGTCCTGCCCACTGCTGGTATTTGGTCCCTGACAAATTACTCCTGGGAGAATGCAGCCCTCAACGGAAAAAAGGTTCCCCACCCCTGGCTCTTATTTGAAAAGACAACAACAACAAGGAGCTGTTCCCTAGGCACCAGACAATTAGCATGGATATATAAGTCAAACGCCTTTTACATTTTTGATATCATTTGCATGGGACCAGACAGACATTATAATATGCAGCCTTTGTACAGTGGTTTCAAGTGTTTGAAGCATTTCACATGCATTATCTAGTTGCCGCAATCCTTACAACAACCCTGTAAGGCAGGCTGGTATTATTATCCTCCGTTTTGCTGTTGGGTTTGGGGAGGGTGAATGAAGCAGAGAAGAGAGAGAGGGTGTCCTCAGCAACTCTGAACACAGATTTCTGATTTTGGAAATTGTACGATGTGGTTTCAGCATATAGTTCTGCTTTAGAAACAGCATTAAAAAAGGGAAGTTCTGAGCCTGGCCTGCACCCACTAAACCACACTGTCATAACTGGTGAAGTAAGATTCAACCACAGGATGAGGAGGCAGAGAAACACATCTCGTCCTTCAACTCAGCCCTGGATCAAGATCTTCCCTCAAACACTTGTGTCAAGTCGAGACACATTCTCATTGCTCAGGGAAACACCTGACAGGAATAGATAAAGAGATGTGTTCTTATTAATGGTGTTTAAATGAGTTGCTTACTCCCATAAAGACTCAGAGACCCTCGGCAGATGCTTGCACAGATATGTTCCGGCTGGCAATTGGCAGCTGGCCACGGAGAAGCATTGTGTACAGAAGCTGGGAAATTTACAGAACAGCTAATAAATATCAAGCATCTGCGATAGTCAAACAGGCCTTGAGGATCCATATGGTTCTAAGGCTGTGACAGGAGATAATTCATTTCCCCCAGGACTTGACCCTTGTCTTGCCGAAGAAAGGGGTAAAGTCTGCAGTTGATTATGCTATCTGTGTATATGCCAACTCAGAAATAAGCCCCACTGGACATCATAAGAGCTTTGCTGCATCAGGCAAAGTCCCATCTAGTCCAGCATCTGATTCTCATATTGGCCAACTAGTTGCCTATAGGAAGCCCACACACAGAAACCAAGGGCAGGATGCCAGCAATACATTCAAAGGCATCCTGACTCTGAAAGCACAAGTTAAATGCTCCCATCAGTAGTAGTCACCAGTAGCCTTATTTACTTGACTTGTATGAGGGCTGTGCAAGAAGGAAGAAAAGTCAGGTGGTAGTATCTTTGAGGTAGTTTCTCACATGCATGGTGGGGAGACAATTGCTCCAAACTGGGTCCT
The DNA here is from genome assembly GCF_963506605.1 of Zootoca vivipara. Taxonomy (NCBI): domain Eukaryota; kingdom Metazoa; phylum Chordata; class Lepidosauria; order Squamata; family Lacertidae; genus Zootoca; species Zootoca vivipara. The sequence goes on from NC_083278.1 coordinate 15,288,046, forward strand.
TCAAATTTTGGGCGGGCCTTCAGCATTTGGCAATTGGTGGAAATAGACAGATTGGTACTGTTTAAGATGTCTGAAACTAATTGGCTAGTCTGTGCTCAGGTGAGGAACAAAGAAAAGTGGCAGTGTGGTAATAAATGGTATATAACCCACTGAAACAATACACATAGCCGTCAACTCCCGGGTTGAAAAATAAGGGATCCGCAGCGGCGCAGCACCGGAAGTCGCTTCTACGCATGTCCAGTCATGCACAGAAGCGACTTCCGGTGCCGGCGCTGCCCGATTTCCGGTGCCCAGACATGGGCAGATTGGCACCTGAAATCGGTTCTGCGCATGTCTAGAAATGCGCAGAAGGAGCCTCCCTGGCCGGTAGGAGTTGCTTTCTAAATCCGGGGGATTTACGGGACTTTTTTCAATTCAGGATAACAGCGGGAAACGGGTTTAAATACAGGGGTTTCCTGCGAAAAACAGGAGACGACAGCTATGACAATACATAATATTTGTAATTCAAACAGATGAATTACCATCCCAGCAACTTGCTTAGTACTAATTTGCTTTGAAAATATGTAGCCTGATATTACTCTTAGATGCACCTATAGTAATTATAACACAGCTGGGGCACTTAAAACTCACCTATTTCTAAACTAGAAAGCACCTTCAGTCGAGCTTCCTTGTGGTTTAGTTTGGTGTAATTTCTAAAGGAGACGTTCCATTCTTCTACAGATTTATTAGTGAAATGACCTCCCCAAGATTCCATTAGACAGTAGATGTTGCTGCGATTTCAAATGAAATAGATTCCCATATCTAGCATTCAGGATTAATGCAGCAGCCTCACGTCAGCCCTGGCAAAAGGTTGAAGACTCATCACCGTTCCCTGGCAACACAGAACTAAGAAGCTCTAGGAATGTTAACAATGCTTATCCATTGTAATAACCCTTCTCTCAGCCCTCTAGATTACCTGCTTTCATACCTGTTTCCCTTGGGTGAAAAACATAATTCTAGGTGTGACTTAGTAGAGACTTTTCTTGCAGCTTCCCAGGGAAATAAATTATCATGTTCCTCCTATTTTTACTCATACTGTGTGGATCAAATCTGTTCTTTAACCTACAGGCAGACATTTAATTATATTAATATATGAGGATAGAAAGATCAATACTAGAACTGAAAGATATATGCAATTAATGAATCAGTGAGTCACTCCTATTCATTGTAGATTATGTTTGCTCAGATTTTAACTAGTGTTATTACCTGGTAGGTGTGCAAGGGTGATTAACAACTGAATCACACTTGGAGAAGACCCACTGAAATTGATAGACAAGTTAGCTGTATATCTTGAAAGGTTAATTTTTGAACAATGAATTATTTGTCTTCATTACCGAGTTAAAGAAAATGATTATCTTCATTAAGTATAATTGAAATATTGAATGGAACGGGACCCAGTAGAAATAGCTATATCAAGGAATAATCAAGAATGAAAACTGACACTTTAAAAAATCTGATGCAATTGAATTCACTGCATTGGTTTAATTCCAAACCTATGCTGTCCTTTACAAAATGTCACCCACTGTGGCCCAGTTCATTCATAAGTAGACACTGACTAGCAACAACAAAACTGTAGAAAGCCAGTAAGCACAATATTAGATGCAATTAAGGAACGGAACATTTTGCTCCTATTTCCAACAAAAAGTTATAATGGAGCCAGGTGGCACTGTGCCTAATCAATAACGACCCTCTAAAGAAACTTAAACAAATTAGAATGCATTTTTAAACCATCTGAATGAAGTTAAAACCATCCACAGGTTTCATCTTCAGTGTGCTAGCATGGGGAAATGATAAAATAAGCAAACAGGAAAAACGGCAAGCAGGAATAGGCTGATAAGGTAGTATTTGTTTTTGGTAGAAGTCATAGATTCCACATGATTGGAATTGGGGCAATAAGTGTATGTTTAAGTTTGGCAGGGAGGAGATGGTTTTAGTGAAATCAGAGAATGATCAGAGGTGCAAAAAGCAGAACTTTTTGTGAACTCAATAACCAAATGTTGACCAGGTCAACATCAAGTTTTTCAACACCCATGAACCACTGGGAGAGAGTCATGTAGTGTACATGCACTTTTATAAGAGCAATGGAAGTATGGTGGTGATAGGCAAACAACTCCTGGCAGATGTGTTAAGACACAGAGTTTGGGTTATCAGGATCAGATCCTTAGGGGTAGGATTATAGTCTGGAGAGTCATGATGCAGCAATCCGGCTTGCCTGGATCAGCCAAGAACCCCATGATGCCTTGAGCTCCATGTGTTGGTTTTTATTATTATTAAAAGGAGTTTCTTTTAAAAAATAATGTGTACAGTATCTCTTATAACAGTACAAAAGATTTCACTTGTGCACAGTAGTTACAGAAGTAAGAAAGTCTATGGTAGAGCATGAGAAGCATGAATCGCAGGGGGTGGGATTAGACAATCCTCGTGGTCCCTTCCAAATCTACAATTCTATGATTCTATGAAATCTCGCAGCCAAAAAGCTGACTGGGTGATCTTTACTGAGTTGTTTTGAGGCTAAAACAAGGGGAGGAAGAACCATATGTACTGCCTTGCATTGCTTGGAGGAAAGGTGAGGTTTATATGAGAGAGGGGTGGGGGAATAAATATGGAAGTTATTAATTTCTGGGGACACTCTTCTCTCAGATCCATGTCAAGGTACAATTAGGATAATTTGTTAGCGAACTGTATGGAAGCCATAAAAATGGATCCCAGAACCTTGTGATTATAACTACTGTTGCTGAAGGCTTCCCCCACCCTAAGGAAACCAAGCCATGGGTGTAGTTGATGCTGTATTTTGCTTTAGGAACCTAGGAAGTTCCCTTATGCGGTGTCAACCCATTGGCATGTTAAAATAGGTGCTCTAACACTGAGGTATGGTTCTTCCCTGGAGAGGTGGGCCACGCTCCTGAGGCTGATACATACTTTACCAGTATTTAATATCAGAAAATGACAAGTGCACTGGATCCACACATTCCCAGCAAATGAAGGAATGAGAAAACTCTGAGGGCACACGGGCAACTTTCATATCACACGCCTGATAATCACAAGGACCTCATTGTTCTTGGGTTGTGCTTTAATGAGTAGTGCTCATTGCTTGCCTCTTCTATTCCTCCTCTAAATGATATTTCATTTCTGCATGGCTGATAAAATACAAAGATGGGGGCACGATTTCACGGTTTGCGTGAGATGCAATTAGCGACAAATGTCAAGAAGATAGTACAACTTTATTCATCCCGGTTCATTTAATGAAAGTAATTAGAAGTTTTAAGGACTGCAAGTATCTGTGTCAAAAGTGGCACGAAATGCCATAATAGAAGTGGATAGATGAAAATGTGATGTGGCAAGTGAAATGAATCTCACCATCTGGAGGGAATGATTTACCTCCGTGATAATTTAATGGAAATATGCACATCCATGCTCTGTCTCGAGAGACTAGTCACATGAAACACCTTGTTGTGCATGACAATCTCTGGATCAGGATCCCATTGTGCAAAAGGCTGTCCCTTGTGAGCTGGGATGTCCCATACCTTAGCTTCCTCCTGAACCCCCAAAATCTGTTCTAGGAAGCCTCCGGAGAGATTTTTGCGACTACAGGGAGGAGGAGAGAAGCTGAAAGGCCAGTCGAACAAGCATAAATCCTTTGCTTAATCTGAACGATGTCATTGGATGCCACGCAATGTATTTTCTCCACCCTGATTTATAATCAGCAATTGGAAAGGCAGGATGCAATCTATGAATAAATAAATAAATGTGTCAGACCTTAATGTAATTCACTTCCTGGCCTTACAAGATGAATATAAATGTACCTTTACATCTAGAATTTATTTATTTATTTATCTAAGTCAACTGTTTTCTACTCTTCTAATGCAAATGTTGGGGTAGGTGCTGGCGGTTCTGAACTGCTGAATGACCCCTTTCAGCGCAGGAAAGGAAACGGGGACACCACATAGGGCCCCGCAATCAAAAAGGCAATGTGTTGCAAAAGGTTATACGGGTACGTAGCTGGAAGAACACTCACACTGTGTGCATGCACACGAAAGCTCATACCAAAATAAAAACTTAGTTGGTCTTTAAGGTGCTACTGAAGGAATTTTTTTATTTTACTTCGACCCAGACCAACACGGCTACCTACCTGTAACTGAAATCAAAGACTGGAGTGCCTGCTCTAACTTGGGTCTTGCTTCATGTGCAAAAAATAGTTCTCGAAGACTAGTAAGTGCAACCAGTCTGCATGCAACTCAGTGTGGCATAATGCTTTCGTATTCAACAGAGTGCTTGTCTTGTCTCGGGAGGAAGGGACAACTTAAGTAACTTGGTGTTTGCTGCAACCTGAGAGGTAAAGGAGATTTCTGACTGGGAATCCAAACCAGACTCAGCCCCACCTCTGACCTGTAATATTCTCTCTCTCTCTCAGCACAGCTCCCCGGTCTGCAATAGGAAAAACAACCCGTGAACAACACTGCAGGGTTGCTGCATGCCACTCTCACAGCTCAACCTGCAGTGCAGGGATAAAAGCAAGGGATAACACTGTGCGTTTGACCTCAAGCTAGCCCCACTCCTCAGCAGATCAGCATCATTTGGAAGCATCCTGGGTTGCTGTGGCCACGACATTCTCACCTGTCACCTCTACCCAGTTGATTCCCTTTCGTATCTTGCCCATTTTCTTTTCCAACTAAAAGCTACATTTAAAAAAAGTTCAGCACTCATTACTGAACTTTGGAAATAGAGGGAATTATGACTTGGATTACTCTCTGCAGAAAAATGTTTCAGTGTGAACTAAATACATAAGCTAAACACCAAATGCCTTATTAATTTGTTCTACATATATATTAGCATTTAAACATTACCAGGTTAAAAGCACAATCTGATACACACCTGCTCAGAAGTAAGCCCTGTTGAGTTCAAGGGGACTGAACCCCCCTTGAATATTGGATTGTAGCCTTATTGCTCCTGTTGAAACTCCATTTGGGTGAAAAAATACTTTATTTCATTCATAGAAACCAAGGCATTTTGTTAGCAGACTAATTCCAAGCATTCATCCATCATACTTTTAGGAATGTTTGTTTATTCCTCTGGGCAACTCAAGAGAAATTAAAACAAATATTTTGGTAATCTTTATATTTCAATAATCCAAAGCAATATTGTATTGAATAAACATTCTTTGTCTATGGGCATTACTAAACTGCTGACATCACTGCTTCTTCATATTTGCTGAGTCACATACTAATCCTGTAGGGAGAACAGTAATAAAAACTTAACATGCACTCCCTTGCATAACAACTCCATTTATCATACAAGGCTGAAATCTGGGGAGTAAGCTCCATTGAACACTGTAGCACTTATTTTCGAGTAAATTGTGCAACACTGCACTGCACAACAGCATTCTGGAAGGGCAAACGTCTGTAACATACCTTTGTTCCTTTACCCATGACTGCACTGCATGTTCTTCTTTCTTACCTTACATTTATATGCAGAAGCCTGCTTGAAATCTTCTAAATTAAAATTCAGCTGCTTAATTTGTCACTTGTAGCCATGGATGAGAGAAGCTGTACGCATTCATGGGAGAGTTCGCTGCTCAGCTTTCTTTGATCGCTTGCACTGCTGAAAAGGCACTTTTCAGCTTAAATACATGCTTCTGGACTGCCACCATTTTCAGGTGGGATTCAATCACATACACTATAGCAAATACAGGTTGCATAGTTAAAAGTTGATTTGGTGCTTTGTGCAACAAACCCACTCCCCCCGCCCCAGTTGGACTTTACGCAGTAAGTAAAGTGATGTGAAAATGCACTGGAAAGTGAGAGGTAACAACTGGATAACCTTCTCACAAACAGATCAGGATGAATGCTCAATGTTGCCATTTCAGCTTGCACACCAGCTATTAATATTGCTATTAATTATTATTTAACACACCATTTAACACAAAATTCCCAGGTTTGCTACAAGAATCGGCAACTCGCAACCCTGACTTCATGGCATTCATTGAGATGGCAGGGCACAATTTAATTACCAAATTAAAGGTAAAGAAACCCCTGACCATTAGGTCCAGTCGTGACTGACTCTGGGGTTGCGCGCTCATCTCGCATTATTGGCCGAGGGAGCCGGCGTATAGCTTCCAGGTCATGTGGCCAGCATGACAAAGCCGCTTCTGGCAAACCAGAGCAGCACATGGAAACACCGTTTACCTTCCCACTGTAGCGGTTCCTATTTATCTACTTGCATTTTGACGTGCTTTCGAACTGCTAGGTTGGCAGGAGCTGGGACCAAGCAATGGGAGCTCACCCCGTCACAGGGATTCGAACTGCCGACCTTCTGATCAGCAAGCCCTAGGCTCAGTGGTTTAACCACAGCGCCACCTGGGTCCCCAATTACCAAATTGCAAGAGCACAAATGAATTAAGCTTTTTTCCAGCAACTTATAAAAACAGAGCTGTTCAGAATGACCAAACACGCGGACCTACCTTCCTAGTACAATCAGTCTTGCTTCTGTTCTTTGCATATTGGTAATCTGCTCTCGGGATGATTGAATGCCCCATGTTGGGCTGCCCTCGGAAAAGAGTTCAGAAGTTTCAGTTGCCGCAGCTTTATTGTTTGCAGGAGTAAAGGGAACCATGAGCACATCGCTTATTAGTGTTTGTATATGAGCCTTCCCCAAATGGGTTTTGGTTTGATTTTTGTGGAATTATGTATTAAGTATTCTCATTTTGTATTTTTCTGTTGCGAACCGCCCTGGAACCTTCGGATGAAGGGTGGCATACAAACTTTTAAGTACCGGTAACAAATAATAAACATAATAAGTTGGCCTGAACCAGCAGGGCTTTTTGTATGTTAGCTATTAGCACTTTGAATGTATAGTGTTATTTTGCATGCTGCCACAATGGCTTTGTTCAGTCACTGAAAAACTATACAGAATGTAACCACACCAAAACCTGAAACAAGGATGATGGTGATAAAGTTGATGGGTTCCTTAAATGGCCTGTCAACAGTTTGCTCCTCGTGTTTTGGAATAAGAATTGCTGCCCAATCCTTTACCATTGTCTCCTCAAGCTTCGTTCCAAGGATGACGATGTTTTATTGCATTTATATCACATCTTTTTCCTTCAGGGAACTCAGCATGGTTCTCCCTGTCCTCATTCAATCCCCACAACCACCATGTTAGGCTGAGAGACAGTGACTGGCATTATGGTTGAGTAGGGTTTTGAACCCCGGTCTTCCCAGGTGCAATGGTCTAACCACATTCGTGCAAGGAAATATTTATTTTTTTAAAAAAAATTATGATTTTCTATCGCAATAATTTTACAATCATTTTAACATTTCAAAACTTGACGACCTTTCCCCTCTTTCTGCAGTTCCTTAAATTTATTTTAAATATATTCTGCATATCCAAATTAACTTAATTTGCTAATTTTTTCATCTACTTTAAATATATACACTTATAAAACTGCAGGTTATTACAATAATCCTGCCAATGTCCTTATCTGTTTACAGTTTATTTGTAAATATTCAATAAACCATTTCTGTTCTTTTATAAAAAGTTTAATACTGTATTTTCATTTCTTATTTTTTCAGTACGTTTTACCATTTCTGCATATTCCATAAGTTTTTGTATTCATTCTTCTTTTGCCAGGACTAATAATTCTTTCCATTTTTGGGTGAGTAACATTCTTGAGCCGTAGTCGCATACATGAATAAATTTCTATAGAGTTTGGGTAGGTCTGTCCCTATGATTCCCAAAAGGAAAGCTTCTGGGTTGTTTCCCCCCCACAAACTTTATTTTAAACATCTTTTCTCATTCATTATACTGTACAGTGGTACCTTGACTTACGAAGGCGATCTGTTCCGCGGCGCTCTTCGGAAGTCAAAAACTTCGTAAGTCGAAGCAACCATTTTGCACATGCGCAGAACGCACGCAGGGCGAAAATACTTCCGGGTTAGTGGACTTTGGAAGTCGAAACCTTTGGAAGTCGAGGCATTCGTAAGTCGAGGTACCACTGTATATAATTTCCCAGTAAGCTTTAACTCTGCTACAAGATCACCACATATGAGAAAAGAACATTTTTTCTCTTTAAATTTCCCACACTTATTTGATTTGGATTTAGACATTTTTGCAAACTGCCTTTCCCCTTTTTGCCCTAATGTATATAATTTTTATTACATTTTCTGTTTTACAATTTAAAATACAGTCTCATTTAGACATCAATAAAATATCAATGAATTCCCATCTTCTCTATCCATGGTTCATTTTTCATATCATAAATCCCAGCATATTTTATAAAAACTAACTTTTTGCCAATTTAGCCGGTGTTAGGTTGGTACCATCGATATATCATTTTCTCTTCCTCATGCAAGGAATTATTTCTAAAAGGAAGTGCTTTGCTTCTTTAAATCTGCATGGCTGCTGGTAGCAGTTCAGAGGACTCTCTGCACGTGCTCAGAGGCACCTTTCTTACAAAAAAACCCCTAGACGTAGGGCTACGTTGCAGCAGTAAAGAACACCCCCGTAAACCACACGTGTCCGTTTCGTTGTATCAGCTGCGCTCGCAAAGCAGAAATGAACCAATCGATGGCCGAAGAACTCGTCGCGAATAGGCTGTCCTGGGATTGATTGAGCGGTCTCGAGCGGATCAGGCAAATTCTATAGAGACGATAAAGGGGGATGGCTAGAGCGTCTCAGCGCTTCGCGGTCTAGGATGGAACTTCCCAATACTTCGCCATAGACACGAGGAGGCGCAGAGCGGCCCTACAACGGAGCCCGTATGGCCAATGGCGAATTTCCGTTTGTTGGGTTTTTCCAACCGGAAGTTCAAGCTGCATGTGCTACAGGTTTTCTTGCCCCCCATCTCCGCTCACCTCTCTGGAAAAACGTTCCCCCTCAGTGGCGGTTGTCCGCTATAAGGAAAAGCCTCACCGAGGGCCGGGAGGGAAGAGCGGAAGTGCACCTCCACACACACATACACCCCGCTGGCAGGAAACGGAAGGGAAGGAAGGAGGCATGTCGGGTGGTGGCGCGCTGGAGGAGGCGGTTTGAGGCATCGAGACGGTACAGGCAGAGCGAAAGAGGGTTGGGGTGGGGGAGTCGCCCCGCAGCCCCCTCATTGGGCTCCCTACGTTTTCAGTGGGTGGTTAGCGGCGGCCCCCATGGGCTCTTTAACCTCCTCATAGAAGGGACCCCGAGGGCCATCTAGTCCAACCCGCTGCAATGCAGGAATCTCGGCTAGGCCACAGGTGGCCGCCCCGGCCTCTGCTTAGGTTTCGTGCGAGAAGCAGAAAAGGGGGTGGCAGTGGGGTGTCCCCTACTGGTATCCACCCACATGCATGCTCTCCCCACGCCCCTCCATCTACCTGGCTCCTCTTTGTAATATTATCCAGCTCCAAGGGGGAGGGGGGCCTTTGTGAGTCTCGCTTCAGCGGGTTTTGGGGTGGTGGTGGTGGTGGAAGAGAGGAAAATAGAGCGACTTAGTGAAATCTTACAGGGTATTCACACACACACGCACACACATGTACATACCCTTCTCGTCGAGCCTAGTCGGTGTAGCCAAATCCTGCCCCTGTAGCTTCTTAAAGCAGCATTATTATTACTATTATTTATTGAATTTATATACTCCCCTGTACCCGGAGGTCTCAGGATGGTTCACAGCAAAGATCAAAATAAAAACGACCCAATAACACCCGAAAGCAGTAGCATTTCGGTTGGGGGTGGGGCTCGCAAAAGGTAAAAAGTGCAGCAACCCAGTTTTTTCTCTTACCCCCTTTCTGGGTTTTTTTTTGGGGGGGGGGTTGGTACAGAGGGAGCTAGGCCGGGAGGGATTGGGCTCAGTTTTGTTTTTGGGAGGGGGGAGAAGAGAGGAAAGTAGGGTGACTTAGTGAGATCTTACAGGAACACATACACAAGTACATACCCTTCTCGCCAAGCCTATCTAGTATGGCCAAATCCTGCCCCTTCTGCCCTATAGCTTCTTAAAGTAGTAGCATCGGGGGGGGGGGCTGGGCTCAGAAAAGGTGAAAAGTCCCACAGGCCAGTTTTCTCTCTTACCCCCTTGCTGGTTTTTTGGTGCACTAAAAACTGGTATGAGCGCACACACTGCCAATACGTACAGACTTATGAGGAGCAGCTCCAGCCAGTTAATGCATCTTTGTTTTGTTAACATTGCATCCTGCATTTCCACCAAATGACACTCAATTTGTCTAGCAGAAGTAATGTAAATTAGTACGATACAATCTGTGGTGCTTTCGGCAACCTTGTAAGCTAGGATAGTGTTATTATGAGTACCGTAGAAATGGTTGGTGTTGTGCGTTAATTCACTTTAAACAACCTGTATTTTGTTGTACAGAGCCCATTTAGTGGTTTAAGCACTGGGACTTGGACTGGGGAGACCTGGCTTTCAATTGCTGCTCAGCCACAAAGCTTTCTGGGTAGGCTTGGGCCAGCCACTATATCTCAGCTACACCTGTCTCACATTGTGATTGCAAGGATAAAATCAGATAACTCAATGTAAGCTGCTTTCAGGGCTTTTTAAAATAGAAGTTGGGCATGTGCACATGCTAAATAAATTCTTTTGTGTGTTTTTTTAGGTCAGCCTGACAGAAATTAAATGATGGATATCCGACCAAACCACACACTGTATATCAATAATGTTAATGACAAAATTAAAAAGGAAGGTATGAAAATAAATTACTCCTTATTCTGAGCGTTTGGTCAAGAAACAGAAAGTTTATGTAGAAGTATGCTGCTTCATGCCCTCTCCTCAACCATGAGAGACGATTGGTCTTTGGTAAATTTTTGTAACTCACCTTATCTGAAGAATGTTAATAATACACAGAGAGGGGGAAGAGCATTCAAATATAAATGATTTGTTAGTCATTTTCTCCAGAGTGGTAAATTGTTATTGATGTCTTGAAATACCTAGTGATGGTACAAAAATTTCCCACGAGGGAAATTGGCTGGGACCACTTAACATTTCAGCAAACAATGAGTAAGAGAGGTGATGATTGAAAGTATAATATGTCTGGCATGTTGCATTGTCAGACTTTTCTGATTTTTTAGTGAGAAACTTGGCTGGCTTCACTGCCCAAGTCATGTGCTGTCTCTTGGTGTGCTGACCTGGAAGATGCTGTGGTGTCTTAGAAGCAGATAGATACAGTACAAGCATAATTCTCCTTTTCTTCCTTCCCTTAACAGAACTGAAAAGATCTCTGTATGCACTGTTTTCTCAGTTTGGCCATGTAGTGGACATTGTGGCTCTAAAGACGATGAAGATGAGAGGACAGGCCTTTGTTATATTTAAAGAACTTGGCTCCTCCACCAATGCCCTGAGACAGTTGCAAGGCTTTCCATTTTATGGTAAACCAATGGTGAGCTTTATATTTTACTTCAAAGCATGATAAGAGAACAATGTGGTGGGGATCTTGTGGTTTCTCTGTGTAGAGCAATAGGTAGTATATTTAAAGCTTTTGGTCTGTACACTAGGCTCTTTAAACACTAAATTCAGCACCCCACTATGCTGATCATTCTCTCAGGGCAAGTGATTTGGATTGTCAAATGGGATGTTCCCCTCTACTGCACTGTTCCAGGGGGTCTCCTGACCCCACTCCCCTTGAACCTATTTAAGGGGGTGGAGATAAGGGAAGCTGCATTGCACAATTGGACATCCTTGTTCAGGGCTTCTGGTGGGACTCAGTAGTTGAATCCTGCCCTCTATGTGGAAATTATATCCTGTCAGACCATAACAAGGCCCTTCATTGGAAACTCACCATACCAACTATAGACAGATAAATTTAAGCTTTCTCTTGAGAGAAACCTATTGTCTTTCCAGTGCAGATCAATGCTACAATCCTAAAAGCACTTACTAGGGAGTAAAATAATTGATCAGTAAGATTCTAAAAACATGGCTAAAGACCTGAATCTTCTGTAAGAAAATCCTATTTTTAGTATGTATTTTTAAAGTCTTTATGGATTCCACATTGATACAAATGCATTGTGAAAACCAAGTATTTTGTGGCTGTTCTTCCCTACCCTGGACAATATGCAATGTTTTGTTTGGAGATGCACATTGTTTCTGGCTAGAGTGGCATGCAGTGACATGGTGCTGCCATCTCTGGCAGTGCGCCCAACAGGCTTGCAGCAGTGTATGTAACTCAGGCCCGATGGCTCTGGGTTGGACTCCAGGTGCCAATACATAACACTGCCTTAGGTTTTCAAACAGTTCATTAGCTGGATGCTCTGTGACCTTCAGTCCACTCCCCTTTATTCATTGTCTGTTCCAAAATATCAGGCTCAAATTTACAGCATTGATGCTTGATGCAACATTCTAATTTCAACAGCGCATCCAGTACGCAAAAACAGATTCTGATGTCATTTCTAAAATGCGTGGTACGTTTGCTGATAAAGAGAAGAGAAAAGAAAAGAAGAAGATCAAATCCTTGGAACAGTCTGCTAATGCTGCAAACAAGAAGCCAAATCAGGTAAGTGAGTTTGTCTCAGATCTCATTGCCGTCGGTCAAAGAATAAGCCTCTTTCTTTAACATTTGCCTATAACAGGGGTGTCCAACTTCCAAGAGACTGCGATCCACTCCCACTCTAAATAAACCACAGTTGTTGAGGGGTTTTTTTAGGGAGAGAAATCAAGAGTTTTTGAGATCACGTGTGATCGACAGGTAGATCGCGATCGAACTATTGGACAGCCCTGGCCAATAACATTAACAAATGGTAGGGTACTTGTGTTGGGAGATATGTAGAATAGAACTATGCATTATGTAAACTGAATTACGCCTAAATTTCAAAACAATACACTTAAAAACCAACAGTTGCTTAACCTGAGAGTAAGACCCTTTGAACTCAGCTGGACTCACTTCTGAGGAAACAGAAATATGATTGTGAAATTGAGCCTTACAGTCAGATTCTTTTTTTTTAACTAGCTTTATGCAGTTAGCAATTAACAAAAAAAGTACTTTTCCCTAGCAAAATTACTGATCCCCTTTGAGCTAAGAATATTTTACCTACCAGGTGATAATGCTGCCACATGTAGAGGAAAAAATCTCCCAGATTTGTTCTGCTTGGGTATAATGGGCACTGTTATTGTGAGAAGAAAATTATTTGAGGAATCCAGGACTTTTGCTTACTTTGCAGAGCTGTTTGGATGTGTTTGTCTTTGAGCATTTTATATTTTCTTCCAGCTATCCTGTCCCATCTTCTTCTCCATAAAACAAGACTGTGGAGTTGTTGGGAGGGAATAGGAGGGCAAAGTCTCTTGTATGTGCTGGTGAATTAGGAGGCAGCTCTGTGTGTGATTGCTACTAGCAACTATTGGCAAAACCACAAGTGGTAATTCATGAAGAATTAGAATAATTTAAGAATGAATGGCTGATAACTCTTAAAAAACATAAGCCCATGTAAGTCATTTTTTCTACTTAAAAAATGAGCCTCTAGCAACTGTAGGGTAAATCATAATATACGTGTGTTTTTAATACTAACTTCAGGTCTCGAAGCATAATCTAAAAACAAAAAAACTTTTTATTTCTCAATAGGGAGCAAACCAGAATCCAGCAAATTCCCAAGCAAACTCGCAGAATCAACAGGTAATCCTTAGCATCCTTTGCATTAGAAGTACACCAATTTCAGATCACCACGTTGGTCTTTTTAGAGCTACATATTTTGTATACCGATAACATGCATTTTGGAAGCAACATGTTTTATTCATATATGACCAACTTCTGTAAATGATTCATTAGCAATCGATAAGTGTTATCCGCTAGTATTTGCTTAGAGGGACTGTAAATATATAACTGTACCTCCATTTATTGTTTTATAAAAAAAACGAAGTGTCCAAAATCTGTAATTTAATCCTATCATTCTAATTGCGCCAAATTCTTATTATGATAACAGTGATGATAGCACACCACAAATTGAGTACTTGGTATGTGAGGGTTTTGTTTTTAAAGGTACTACTGGGCTGACAGCTGTTGAATGCCTGAAGGGCCAACTACCTGGACGTTTTGCAGGGGAGATGTTGTGGAGTATACTATCTAGATGTATTCTTAACTGAGAATGCTTAGAATAGCCGCCTGATTGTATTAGACTCCTTAGCTAACCTAAAAACATGTGAAGTGCAGAAACAAACAAACAACTTGAAGCTGTTTACGTCCACCCCAATTCTCCTCTTATGTCAAATGAAGAATTGGCAGCTTCTTGGGTTAACTGCAATGAGTTATGCCAAAATAGCTGGTTTTTTAACATTTATAAATATTAAAGCAAATGTGGTTTTGGCGTACCACCACACATTATTTGCTGCTTCCATTACAGGTGCCTGATAATCCACCGAACTATATACTTTTCCTCAACAACTTGCCAGAAGAGACCAATGAAATGATGTTGTCAATGCTGTTCAATCAGTAAGTTCATCTAGATATATGTATATATAGTTCTACAATCCTGTACACCTGCATTTGAGACTATCTCTCAACAAAATTGGTGGAAATTTTTGTAGTAAACTGCACAGGATTGGGCTGTTAAGCGTTTCATCTTCTGTTGAAACTCTCAAGAACCCAGTGGTGAGATACGTGGTCTCCTAACCTTTTGTCATTTGCAATAGATTCCACCATTTGAACTCAATTAATGATGTCTGGTTCTATGCAACTATGTTTTTACAGTTTGGATGGGCTGAGATAATGGAGCCTTCAGTGCAGGCTACAGAGGGCTATGGAGATCCAAGAATCTTTAGAAAAACACCTCCTTCTTCCAAGCTGCCACTTATATGCACTCATAGAACAAAAACTCATTGTTATTGTGAGATGTGACTTAAGAATTGGCCACTTTAGTTATGTTCAACCTGAATGAATTCAGGTTTTTGGAAAAGACATTCCAAATAACAAAGAAGTGAGTGTTCACAAAACTTTCTTCTTCCCAAACATTTCATGCTGCCTCTTGGATTAGCTGCTGATTTAAATTTACACTTATAAGGAAGAGAGCCAAAACAGCCGAGGGATTTCTGTAAATAAAACTGGGAAGCTGGCAATGAGCTGTGTTTGAGGGACAAGGAAACATGGATTTTAACCTGTCCCAGATTAAGTGCAGGATATCTGTGTTTATGTGGGGGACGCGGGTGGCACTGTGGGTTAAACCACAGAGTCTAGGGCTTGCCGATCAGAAGGTCAGCGGTTCGAATCCCCATGACAGGGTGAGCTCCCATTGCTCGGTCCCTGCTCCTGCCCACTTAGCAGTTCGAAAGCATGTCAAAGTGCAAGTAGATTAATAGGTACTGCTCCGGTGGGAAGGTAAACGGCGTTTCCGTGTGCTGCTCTGGTTTTGCCAGAAGCGGCTTAGTCATGCTGGCCACATGACCTGGAAGCTGTATGCCGGCTCCCTTGGCCAATAAAGCGAGATGAGCGACGGAACCCCAGAGTCGTCCGCAACTGGACCTAATGGTCAGGTGTCCCTTTACCTTTACTATCTGTGTTTATAGTCTGTCTCAACATGAGTTCTAGAAACAGTAGCCAAGCACACTGCTATTTTTACAGTTTAATCTGAAATACGTTGCATTTAAGGTATAGAAATATTTGGTAAAACATGAATACCCATACATTGTATACTTGGGTAAGTGTACATCATGTGACTTCTAAGTCATTCTAGTAATTTATGCTTTGTCAAGGCTGGATAGAGATTGTGTTGAATTATCTCTGTAAGAGAAGGTTTGGAAACAGAAGAACAAATCCATTCTGGGAATCGTATCTGTTGAATGGAAATTAACTGAAAAATAGTTTGGCACGAAGTGGGCTTCATAAAATGAAAAAAATTGTCTGAAGTCTGTAATTCCTGCATTTCAGCTGCTCTGTTTTTCATTGTGTTACAAATATGTTCCTGGCATCTTTGGTATGTTTTACTTGGCAAGTTCAGCCTATGGCTTTCAGCTTTATTTTCAACTATGAATTTCAATTTTATAAACTTTGTTTTTGGTTGGAGAATAAGAACAGCCCTGTAACCTGCAAGATTAAAGCATGTCATCTTGTTTAAATATTTCTCTCTCAAGGTTCCCTGGTTTCAAAGAAGTGCGCCTGGTGCCCGGCAGACACGACATCGCATTTGTGGAGTTTGAAAATGATGGGCAGGCGGGAGCTGCTCGGGATGCCCTCCAAGGATTTAAAATTACCCCTTCGCATGCAATGAAAATCACTTATGCCAAGAAGTGATGGAAGGAAACTAGGATCCCTGAAGGACTTGCTTAGTTTGGTTTTTCTTTCCCCCTACATGCTGTGGGGTAATTTGGATTGATTGAATTGTGGTTCCTTGAATTTAAGGAAAACATCTGGTATGGCATTGTTGGGAGTTAGTCAATACAAGTATGTAAGAATTCTAAACACATTCAAGGAATGCCAGCTGAAAGCTGTAAAATTTGGTTGTTGTACATAAGTCAATTTTGTATACCGTGACTGGGGTGGGGGTGGGGTTCTTCACAGTAAAGTTGCCTGTTCAGAAATAAAGGTGCATCTTCTCTCTTGAAACAGTAATCTAAGGTGTACTTGTGTTTCATCAAAAGCAATAGTTTTTGCCAACTTACTAGGGACTGGGTGTACTTGGAAATACATGCTCATTCCATGAGAAGTTCTTTCACTACCCCAAAACCTGCTCTGGAGGGCTGGGGGAACCCTAAAAACAGATTTGGGAGGAGGGGCACAAGGGAGGAGAGTGAGGGGGTGCTCTTGTGCAAATGGGATATCTTCCTTAGATACAACTCCAGATGTCATGGTGAAGATACAGAGAACTGAGAGTCTGTTCTATATTTTGAAAGAGATGCTTGTGAAAATAATACTGATACTGTCAGGGATTGGATCCGTCTAGAGTAGACAATGCAGTATAGATTATATGGAAAGATGTATTGGATAAATACAGTTGTACCTGGGAAATCGAATGGAATCCGTTCCAGAAGTCCGTTCAACTTCCAAAACGTTCAAAAACCAAATCTCAGCTTGGCTCCTGTAGCCAATCAGAAGCCACGGAAGCCCCGTCTGACGTTCGGTTTCCAAAAGAATATTCACAAACTAGAACAATCACTTCCAGGTTTGTGGCGTTTGGGAGCCAAAACGTCCGAGTTCCAGGGCGTTCAACAACCAAGGTATGACTGCATCCAAAATTGGACCGGTATTTTACCATAAAGATGTAAATAAGCAAATATGGTACATTCATCAGTAGTCACTGACTTCAGTAGTCTTAGCATCGCTATTGAGGGGGGTATCTCCCAGGTCATTTATTTACAGGTGTCCATATGTATACAGTGTCCACCTGAAATATGCAGTTGGTATCCAGAAGAACACTGTTTTGCACTAAGCCCCTGCAGTAATAGGGAGCTGCTATCCAGAAGTTTTCCCAGAATCTGAACAAGCCACATGGCTGAGCTGAATGTGAGCATGGCAGTTTCATTCTAAATGAACCCATCTGCAGAATGTAATATAAGAAGTCTACATAGCAGGGGGTGTCAAATGGGTTTGAATGCTAAACTCCCTACTCAATAATATGGTCACTGAAATATTGATTCCATCTGAATTCAGCACCATTGATGCTCCGAAGCATTGTGCTTGTATTCTTCTGTGCTTGATGTGTTCTTGGATACCCAGCTTTTAATTTAGAGTGACCCTGGGTGGTTGGGGTCAGTGGAAACGCTAGGCTTATACTAAGCACATCTGGTTCTTAGCCTTGAATATACAGTAGTTAAATAACTTGTGTAGAATGGGTGTTGGTCATCAAGCGTTCCCCTAAATTCTGGGAAAGGCTGCTTTTCTATTCTGCCACCTACTTCTTAGCTGAGTCCACCTGCGACTCCAGATGCCCCCAGGAAGCCCTTCGTACTATATCATTTCCTGCCAAGGACCAGAAGAGTGCCATAAACTCATAAAGAAATAATAATCACATATCTGTATCCCACTCTTCTACATTTGTAATCTGAGCAGATGACAACACAAAACGGAAACAAAACACACTTGAACCAAACAAATCGAAGGCAGCAATTCATGACGTGATGCAGTTAAGGCCAAGCCAGAGGCAACAGCAGATTTAAACATTAAAAGCCTATAGAAAGAAAATACGCTTTCAGATACTGTTGAAAGGCGACTGGAGAGGAGGCTTGATGCAACACAACAGGAAGGGTCTTCCGGGACCATTCAACATATGACACCTTTTTGCAGATTCATTACGAACTGATTTGGAGGCCAATCTTGGCTAAAAAGTGAAGTACGAGACTTTCTGGAAAGGATTTTGATTTATTTTGTTTGTTTTCATAATTCATACACCACTGAATGTCTCAGTTTCTAAGTGGAGGTGGCTCTTGCTTGTCAGGAGAAGGGGAATAAATTTCCACTTATTCTCCTTTCAGCCCTTATGTGCTCCCTTCCAATGCTGTTCTGGAGGGTCATGAAACCAGCCACAATAGGATGTAATAATTTGTGATGGCCTTGCGTTTGACATTCACGTATCATATAGTAGCTCCGTCATCTGTATTCTTGAGGTGCTTTGTGAGGCCATACATTGCTAATATAACAGTTTGAGATAGCAACTGGCTCGTGGAAGGGGGAATCAAAAGCAAGCACGTACATCTAAACCCACAATTTGATGACTGAAATTGCATCCCACTCCTATGAGCTGCATTACTGCCACTGTGGCTCGTAAGCTCCTGGTGGGGGAAGATGGCTCGTCTCTTTGCACTGGGATTGGTCCGGTTTTCGTTGGCAAAGTTCCTCTGGCACTTCCTCCCCAGCCCATGGCCAACATAGGATTCTTTGTGTTTCAGCTGCACTTTCAACCAACCCGTAAGATTGGAAACCTGTATAATTAATGGGGATCTGTTGTTTTTCATCCCTGCACAAAATCTGCTGAATGTGATGTTGAGCATGACTTAACTGCAGCAGGAGACAGGCGTTTAAAAACGCCTGGCAAATAAAGCCAAAGGGCTCCCTCTGAAGTTCCCCCAGCTCTTTAAAAGTGATGGAATGTTGCCCTCGCAACTCCCTATTGGTCAGAGAGGTTCTCTTCCCCACCCTCCAAAATTGCATCCTAATGTGTTTTTATACATATATAATAGAGAGCTGTTCCTTAACCTGTTCCTTTTATGTAAGGCAGGGAGAGCGAGGTGCCTGGGAGAGAAGAAAATGCCCCACACTGTTGGCATGCTGATGTTTCTGCTGTGTCTTGGATTCACCTTCCCGATGATTGCGAAGGGAATTTTTATGGACAAGCTGGCAAGCAAGAAGTTGTGTGCCGATCAGGAGTGCTTATGTAAGTCACCCATTTGTGAAACTGTGTGCTGAAAATGTGAACTCTTGCATGAATGAATCTCTCAGGCCTCTGTGGTTTGCCATATCCCGGGCATAACTTTAAATTTATGGATATATTTTTCATAAATATATATTGGAGCTGGCATGGTGTGGTGGTTAGAGGGTAGGACTGGGATTTGAAGACCAGAGTTCAAATTCCCATTGGGCCCCCATGTTCATTGGGTGATCTTGGGCTGGCATAGCCTTACCTGCTCTGTAGGGTTGCTGTGAGGATAAAATGGTGACGGGCAAAAATGTTCACCACCTCAAGCTCCCTGGTGAAAAAGAGTGGTATATAAATGTCAAAACAAAACAAAATGTTGATAGCTTTTGAAGACTTCCCAGAAGAAGAACTGTGAATGTGGAAAGGGATGCTTCTATGATTGCCTTTGCAAACTTAACGAGGATTTCCTCTTCTTACCACCCAGCCCTTCAATTCTTTATAAAACCTGACTGGTGTTTTTCCCCACCCCCAGATGCCATCTCCCTGGCAAGGGCGGAAGACGATTACAACGCGCCAGACTGCCGATTCATTAACGTCAAAAAGGGGCAACTGATCTACATTTACTCAAAGCTAGTGCAAGAAAGAGGAGCTGGAGAATTCTGGGCTGGGAGTGTAAGGACCTTCCCTATGTTAAATCACATCCTATGTCTGCAAGGCTATTTACTCCCCAGTATCCACAGTTTTTAGAGAAACCCCTGCCCCACCTCTCATTGGACAGGGCAAGGCGATATTCTCACAAGCTCACCTGTATGTCCAAAAGCATCTGTTCCCTTCCCTTGCTCAGCACTTCATGGGGGAAGCAGGGAGGTTAAAAAACACTCAGCCTTCTTAAAAGAGAGAGAGAGAGAGAGAGAGAGAGAGAGAGAGAGAGAGAGAGAGAGAGAGAATGAGATTCGTGCCAAAGTAAAAATAAGAAGGGGTGGGGAAGGTCTCTAAAGTGGACCGAAGAAATACTTACCTTATGAAAACTTTAAAAATCCATTTATATGTTACATGTATGCCTCACCTTTCTTTCATTTTGGAATTCAAAGGAAGCATACAAAGGGGGACTGGATTCACAGCTGCCTGGCATGAGAGGAAAGACACTTTCACTCTCGCAAGATGGCACTTTGGGGAATGTCCCTGCCCTGGACATTTCAATAAATACTGGAAATATGCCAGTGTTTCACTAGAACCTAGTGGCTTTGTGCAAAAGCCGGTCTAACATACGTAGCACAGACCCAGAGAATAGCTTGAAGGCATTGGGGGGGGGGGGGGAGAGACTTTGCTGAAGACAAAGTCCAGGCCTGGCTAATACCTGAATGCTTGAAAACTGCCCCCCCCAGCAGCACTGCCAAACACTGTTCCTGCAAAGTTTCCCCTCCTCCCTCCCCTCCTCACTACAGTCTCCCTAGAAAACACACACACTCCACCTGAGGATCAAGGAAAGCCTTTGGAATGAGGCAAGAGACAATGTGGGCAGGGGGCTGAGCAAGAGGGGGTAGTGTCAGTGCACATTACCATGACAGCTGAGCCTCCCTTAAAAAAACTGGTTTGGCATTGAAAGTGATACCAGTTTGATGAGTCCCAAAAAATGGCCTCTGCTGCTGGGCTTTTTTTTTTTTTAGCCTGAACTCTCTGGAACTGAATTCTGGCACCTCTCAGGGTGGGTGCCATTGCCATTATAAGAGATCAAGGGAGGTGTTCTTGGTGAGTTCTGGCATCTCTTTTCCTCCCAGAAAAATAGCACTGTCTTGATGTATTGTCATTCTGGAGCATTGTGGGGAATTTAACTCATGGCTAGACCCAGCTTCGTAGCACTACTTCAAACTGCCTCAGCACCAGTTAAGCCACCAGGCTCCTGGGACCCCCCAGAGAACCTCTTGCCCAGAAACCCCTTGAAATGGAGTTGGGTATTGTCCAGGGCAAACCTTTTCAAGAAATCCCAGTTTAAGGAAATAAGGATTTTAAGAATATGATTAGTCAAGTCTACAGAAGAGGAATTAAAATCTTTACGCACTCACATTTTTCTTGGTCTCATTCTTGGAAATGAAATTGTTTATATGTGCCTTTTGGTAAACAACAACAACAAAAACAACAACAGCAAATCTATTTTGTTAGCACCTTATGCTGACCAAAATAATCTCAAAGAGTGTACAGGGTGACTGGGGTAGCCCAGGCTTCCAACAGAGCAGCAAATTCATTTACTCTGAAGAATGACTGCGTTTAACTCCAGGCTTGTTTGATCTAACCCGTAAGGTTTATGCAGAGCACTACGAGGACCAGATGGGCACTGTTGGATATTTCCCCAGGAATTTAGTCACAGAGCAGCACATCTATCAGGAAGCAAACGAGACAGTTTCCACGAAGGTAAGAAATGAGCAAGCTATGCCAATGTTGCCACACAAATGCTTTGATGGTTTGTGGCCCAAGCTTCAGCAGTGGCTGAATATTGGTGATCCCATAATTGGTGACCTCATACCTTCTGCTAAGGCAGGCATGGCCAAACTTGGCCCTCCAGGTGTTTTGGGACTACAACTCCCATCATCTCTAGCTAACAGGACCAGTGGTCAGGGATTATGGGAATTGTAGTCCCAAAACATCTGGAGAGCCAAGTTCGGCCATGCCTGTGCTAAGGTAACTGAGTGAAAATCTTGCATCCTTTAAATTATTGAATGAGCCTCTGCAGGATGTTTCTTATTGACTTGGTTCTGGCCTTGTGTATGCTGAGAACAACACTCCTCTGGGCACAAGGTATGCTCTGTGCCTGTTTGGCAAGACTGCTTCCAGTTGCTTTTTCCTGACTGCGCTGTGTGCTACAGTCTCCCTTTCTGAGTTATTGGTTTCCTTCACAGAGGGACATTGACTTGGCGTGTTTGTTTTTCTCCTTGTTTGAGTTCTGAAAGCACTACAAGTTTCTTTCCTAAATGTAACTTTGGCTTAGTTCTCACTGAGGTGGCAAACCAGCCATGTGAGCTCTACGCAGACACTATTCTAGAGGCCTTCTCATTGGGGAGGGTGAAGATGGAGATGCTACCCATCTACCTTGTCTTCAGGTTTTAAGGAGGAACCCAGCTCCTGTTATGGAGAATACCAGCATCAGAGGCTTTTTCTGGGGCGAAGATGCAGGAAATGCAACAAAATCCTTGTTGTTGTTGTTGTTTAGTCGTTTAGTCGTGTCCGACTCTTCGTGACCCCATGGACCATAGCACGCCAGGCACTCCTGTCTTGCACTGCCTCCCGCAGTTTGGTCAAACTCATGTTCGTAGCTTCAAGAACACTATCCAACCATCTTGTCCTCTGTCGTCCCCTTCTCCTAGTGCCCTCAATCTTTCCCAACATCAGGGTCTTTTCCAAGGATTCTTCTCTTCTCATGAGGTGGCCAAAGTATTGGAGCCTCAGCTTCACGATCTGTCCTTCCAGGGAGCACTCAGGGCTGATTTCCTTAAGAATGGATAGGTTTGATCTTCTTGCAGTCCATGGGACTCTCAAGAGTCTCCTCCAGCACCATAATTCAAAAGCATCAATTCTTCGGCGATCAGCCTTCTTTATGGTCCAGCTCTCACTTCCATACATCACTACTGGGAAAACCATAGCTTTAACTATACGGACCTTTGTCGGCAAGGTGATGTCTCTGCTTTTTAAGATGCTGTCTAGGTTTGTCATTGCTTTTCTTCCAAGAAGCAGGCGTCTTTTAATTTCGTGACTGCTGTCACCATCTGCAGTGATCAAGGAGCCCAAGAAAGTAAAATCTCTCACTGCCTCCATTTCTTCCCCTTCTATTTGCCAGGAGGTGATGGGACCAGTGGCCATGATCTTGGTTTTTTTGATGTTGAGCTTCAGACCATATTTTGCGCTCTCCTAAAATCCTAAAAGCTGTCAAATCAGCTTCCATCCCTGCAGCTACTGCAGCTTGTGCTAACCAAATACAGAAGCGAGACTGGGTCTTAGTATTTCCTGAAATGCAGCATTACTCTTGTATGCAACTTTGCATGAAACATGGGACATTTGCTTTTCAAAAAGCCAAGTCAGAGGTGGTCCTAGAAGAAACCGGGGAGTCAGCCATACAGCTGCAAACAGAGGCGTCTTTCCCATAGGGCTTAGTGGCCTGTTGCGCCAGGGCGCCGGCCTCTCAGGGGCGCCCCAGTGAGTAGGGGAGCTGCGCGGCTTTGCCGGTGGCCTCCCCTTTCCCTGCACACCGTCAGATGGTTGGCGGGGCGCAACGAGCCACTAAGCCCTATGGCTCCTCCTCCTCTCCCTTGGCCACGGGAATCCCCTCAGCCGCCGCCCGCCGAGCCACTGAGGGAGCGGCGGTGACAGGAGCGGCTCCTGAGGGGCCTCCTCTGCATCACCGGTGCCCGCCGCCCTATCACCACCACTCCCCGGGGCACAGGCAGCGGCGTGGCAACCGTCTCCTGCTCCTTGGGCCACTGGGCAACAGTGAGAGCACCAGCAGTGGGCTGTCGTTGTCAGGCAGCAGCGGAGGAGGAGGCGCCCCAGAGCCTCACAAGCGAGTGTGGGGTTCCAGAAGTCTGGCCAGCCACGCCGCGGCCACCACATTGGCGGCGTCTTCTGTGGGCAGCGGCTCCCGGGGCTATGAGGTAGTCCGTAAGTTGGGCCCCGAGTTCTAAATTCTGGGAAAGGGAGGGGGGTGTCGGAGGGATCTTTGCGCCACGGTGCCAGACGGCCCTGGCTGCAAATAGAACATTTTAAGTGCATTTCAAGTGTGACTCTAGATGTGTGGCACTAAATATGACACTAGATGGGGCTAATGGGCAAATTTTAAAATGCATTTTCACAGTGTTTATTTATATCTGTGTAGATCCACTCTGGATTGAATCTATTCAGTCATGCTTGGAGCAGAGCCGCTGAAGACATGGGTAACTTAAGAACTCTTGAGTTCAGTTGGGCCTCAAGAAGGAGCATGGCTGTCTGGATCCAACACATCATACTTTCAAAGCAACTGATTCTCCACAACTCACTTTGTTCAGAATTGGCTCTAATTGCTTACTGTGTTTAAAAACTATATTAGTGAACCCAAGCAACAACAACATGTTCTCTTTCTCAGGCCATCGATTTCTTCTGTGAATAGAAGTCTGTAAAGCGGTCAACCAGCACAGTTAAGGAAAGGAAGTATAGACGCGCTGAGCAAAAGAAGATCTTCCGCCTTTCCTGTTGTAGATTCAAGGAAAAACAGAAAGTCTCTTTTTCCTAAACACCTTTTTTTTCAATAGAAAGGGAAGAAAAACACATAAATAGGACTAATATGTAATTTTTATTTACTTTGCTAGTGATTTTAACCAATGCCCCAAACTGCTATTGCCTTTTAAATAACAGTATTCTCTTTGTTACTTTTCAGAGCAATAAATGCTAAATATTATAGGCAGGTGCCTACCACCTGTGCTTCGTCCATTTGCCTGAGCCTGTTGTTTCCTCTATTGCCGTGGTTCCCAACGTGGGGCACGTGCTCCACAGGGGGGTAATTTGATTTTCAAGGGGGCCAATTCGAGAATGAGATATTAACAGTGAATGGCCTTTTAGGCTTCCTCCACATGAATAGGAGTTCACTTTTTGAATAATAAGAATTATATGTCATTGGCGGGGGGCACCAGGATTTAAGAGATGCTTAGGTGGGGCATGGCCCCCAAAAGGTTGGGAACCACTGCTCTAATGTGTTTTGTGTTGCTAAATAAAAGTTGAAAGGGAAACCTTTTATTTTGCTATGCCACAATTTCAGGTTACCAAGGATACATTGTTTAAGGGAGGCTTTTGCAGGTCATTCTTGGCATCTCTTCATTTTTCACTCCTGCATATGCTTCCGTCTTGTGCTGACGATGGCTATGAGCTGCATTGGATTGCTTTACCTGTCAGTTTGATGGGCAAGAGAGCTCATGCATAAGTGTGTAAGGAATAAGCATGTGTAGGCCCAGATCTGATCTATTCAAGCTGCATCGTACTTGCATAGGCTGAGACAGATGTCTAGAGAGTGTTGATAGCAGGGCAGCAACATGTAAGTATTCAGAAGTAAAGGTAAGAAAAAAGGAAAAAGGTAAAGGACCCCTGGACGGTTAAGTCCAGTCAAAGGCGAGTATGGTGTTGCGGCACTCATTTCGCTTTCAGGCCGAGGGAGCCGGCATTTGTCCACAGACAGCTTTCTGGGTCATGTGGCCAGCATGACTAAACCACTTCTGGCACATGGAAGACCGTGACAGAAACCAGAGCGCACGGAAACAAAATGTACCTTCCTGCCACAGAGGTACCTATTTATCTACTTGTACTGGTGTGCTTTCAAACTGCTAGGTTGGCAGGAGCTGGGACAGAACAACAGGAGCTCACTACAGTGGTACCTCTACTTACGAATAACTCTACTTACGAATGTTTCTACTTACGAATGGAGCTCCGTCCGCCATCTTGGATGTGGTTTTTCTACTTACGAATTTTTAGATAGGGTTGCTTCTACTTACGATTTTTTTCTCCCAATGCATTCCTATGGGATTCGACGTACAATTTTTTTCGACTTACAAATGTGTGTTTCGGAACGCATTAAATTTGTAAGTAGAGGTACCACTGTACTTCGCGGGGATTTGAACTGCCAACCTTCTGATCAGCAAGCCCAAGAGGCTCAGTGGTTTAGACCACAGCGCCACCTGCATCCCTATATATACAATCAGAAGTATACAACCTCCAACTGTGGAAGCAGAATGGTTTAAATGAAAGTGTCTCCAGTTCTTGTACTCCTTCCCCAAGATCTGCAGCAGCCTCTGCTTCTCTTCTGTTGGAAAACTAATGCCTCCCTTTTGCCACCTGCATGCTTCAGTTGACCGACTGGCTCTACATTCTGCATTTTTCTCTGTTGCATCCTGACGAGACTTTGACCAAGGCAGTTGAGGAGTTCCCCTTTGTAGATGTCATACAAGGTACTTCAGTAGATTTATGCTGACCTCCAGTGGTTGTATGATGCTTTAGGTTTTAATTGTCTATGTATAAAATTCACTGCTCTATTCTCAACCTAGGCCTCTTTTCTGTTCCTGTGTGCTGAAGATATGGCCTTTTGGTGGGGCAAGGCAAGGCAAACCAATGAGCTGCCATGGGGTGGGGGTGGGGGTTAAATAATTTTTATTGATTACAAAAATCCAATATGCACCAAATTATATTAATACCAAATAACACACCAATTCAGACCCAAATCAATTACATAGCTAATTATAAATTTTGTATGGCTTTCCATGTGCTGTACTTCAGGGTCTGGTTCCCTTTAATTCTGCCTCCAGACTATTGCTCAAACCAAATACAATCCATCGATAAAATCCCTTATACCACAGCTACAATGATTAACTTCACATTGACACATATAGTAATTTGTAAAATTGCAAATGAAGTTCTCCTTTCTTCTTCCTGTGTGAGGTTTTTATTTCCTTTATCAAATATCATGTCCATATTAAATATTCCTGATCTCCTTTGTTGACTCAGAGTTATTCTGGAGAGATCTCTCTCTTTGTTCTCAACGCTTCTGATGCAGCTGTAAAATTCCGCTTTCGATTTCAAACAGGGAGTCACCCAGCGTCCTCCCAAAGCCCTGCCAATTTAGGTGCCACCAGAGGCATTATAAAGGGCCAGATATTATGAGTTGATGGTGCATTTTGGTTCCAAAAGCAGCTCTTGCTATTCCTCTCTGCGGGTTACTCTCAAGCAGATGGCATGGCAAGCTGCTTTAATAAAAGCCACGGGGTCTATATTGTTTTGTTGCTCATGTGCCAGAGAGTAGTTTTTTCAAATTAAAACCCCCCAGAAAAGATAAACAACAATCCTACCCATGTTCCCCTGAAGCAAACCCCCACAATTTTTCAGTGGTGCTTATTCCCAAATAACTGCGCTTTGGTCAGCAGCCGTAGGCTTTTTAGACACCTGAATATCAAAGGATCATAATGAGTAAGTCTTTCATGCTCACCAATTTGTTTGAACTTCAGTATGACTATAAAAGGGACATGGGTGGCGCTGTGGTCTAAACCACAGAGCCTAGGGCTTCCTGATCGGAAGGTCAGCAGTTCAAATCCCTGCGATGGGGTGAGCTCCCGTTGTTCGGTCCCAGCTCCTGCCAACCTACCAGTTCGAGAGCACGTCAAAGTGCAAGTAGATAAATAGGTACTGCTCTGGCGGGAAGGTAAATGGCGTTTCCGTGCGCTGCTCTGGTTCGCCAGAAGTGGCTTAGTCATGCTGGCCACATGACCCGGAAGCTGTTTGCGGACAAATGACGACTCCCTCGGCCTATAGAGCAAGACGAGCGCACGACCTCAGAGTTATTCGTGACTGGACCTAATGGTCAGGGGTACCTTTACCTTTATGAATATAAAGGTAACTAAGGCGTGGGGGTCATTTCTGTGGTTTGCAAAATATATGCATGGTGTGGCACAGGAGTTTCCCCCTCCCACTTATAATATTAGATCCCCGAGTCGCCATGTCAAACTGAACGGCTGGAGATTGTAGACAGAAAACGTCATCTTAACGCGGGATTTCAGTAGAATGTTATGGGACAGGCACTGGTTGGTAATGAAGCAATGTGACCCCCCCCCAAACTTTTACAGGGCAAATAATATTGAAAGCAGGATTGTGCACGTGACTATCCTGGTAGCATCATGAGCCCAAATCTCTTTCCTTCTCCCTCTCCCCCTCCCACCCGAGCAATACTAGTATAGGAACACCAGACTACTTCACAAGGCTGATGTAACATGTGCTTTCTATTTAGACCACATTTTTAAGAGAAAGAGAACCTGCCATGTTCTCTTTAATTTTTCTGAAGAATGTTTTTACTGGTTTTGTGTGCTAACAGAGGAAAAATATGCAGATAGAGAAAAGAAAGAGTAATACAATCTCTTTAAGTAAGCACACCATAGGCCTCTTTCTGGATCAGATTATTCTCCAACTATTCCAGCATTCTTTTCAAGAAACCCAGTAACCCAACAGCTGTCACAAAAGCCACTTACGGTAGAGCTGCCCAGAGGCCTGCTGGTTGGCTGCAATATTATAATTTGCTCTCCCCTGCATTGCGCAGGGATATGCGACCCAGTAAGGCAGAGATTAATGCAGCACTAAAAACTGTCATGGTTTCCAGATAGGCTGTCATGTTACATGCACACCTACCGGTACTTGGATACTGGCAGGACTGGGTAAAAGTTCTTTTCACGTGTGATAATGATTTTGGAAAACAACAACCGTTTTAGGCGTAGGTTGGCTTCATGCATCCTTTCACCTCTAGAGGTCCTCCTAGCATTATTTCAATCAAAAAGCGACAAGAAAAGAACAGCAGGGTTTTTAAAGAAAAAGAAACAAATATGAGGTCTAGTGAGGGTTTCTGGGTGCCTTAATGCTGTGGGTTCTCCGTCTTTCCAGTAAGGCACATTCTCCTTCCCCCAGCAATTCTGCCACGCACCCATGCTGCCATGGCGCTTACATTTCGTATGGACAATAAGACCAAGATGCTACAAAGGATGCTGTCACACTAGGTGTGTTTTGACCTAAAACCATCCTTCAGCTGAGGAGCAACACCAAAGGTCAGAAGTACGTGGTCAGTGGGAACAGAGCGCTTTGTCCGTCAGAAGCTTGATGATATTTAAGGGAGTGGATGGCGCTGTGGTCTAAACCACCAAGCCTCTTGGGCTTGCCTATAGGAAGGTCGGTAATTTGAATCCGTGTGATGGGGTGAGCTCCTGTTGCTCTGTCCCAGCTTCTGCCAACCTAGCAGTTCAAGATAAATAGGTACCACTGTGGCAGGAAGGTAAATATCGTTTCCATGTGCTCTGGTTTCCGTCACAGTGTTCCGTTGCACCAGAAGCGGTTTACTCCTGCTGGCCACATGACCCAGCAAGCTGTTTGTGGACAAATGCCAGCCCTTTCAGCCTGAAAGCAAGATGAGCGCCGCAACCCCATAGTGGCCTTTAACTGGACTTAACCATCCAGTGGTCCTTTACCTTTTTTTTAAACCTTTGATTATATTTGTTCTATTTAATTTAGGGTTGCAATACATCTGGGTTTTCTTAGGCATGCCTTCTTTTGGGGGGCCCAGCATGCCCATCCGGGCAGATGTTTGCATTTTACATGAAGTCTCTGGGGTTGGGGTTTTAAATTTTCTTTCTTGATTTTTCGGGACACGCTAGGCCTTGCACAGTTTCTGGCGTGACCTTCCTGGGGTCTCTCAGCCTCGCATTGTCTGCTGATGTAGCATCTCTTGAGCAGGAGGCTGAAGACAGCAAAGAAAGGAGAGGGAAGGAGGGGGGTCGAGCAGGCGGGTGAGGAAGGGGTCAGCGGCAGGGAGGAGGCGAACGATGGAGATGCGGTATGGGGGGCAGGTTTGTTAGGATTGTCCTACTTGCAAGTAGTACCCCGGCAAAGATGCATGCCCGCCTGGCATGTTCTCTCCCTCCTGGTCAGTCCTTTGGGAGCTTCAAAAGCTTTCTCCAGCCTGAACATCGCAGCGACTGATACCAAGAGGCATCAGCACACTTATGGAACCTGCAGAGTATTGGCAGTTCACATAACAGACTCAGCAGCACAGCATTTTGGCTAATCTACTTTATTTACATATAATACGCTCAGAGCATTCCGACTTAGCTCCTTCCTCTTTCTCACCAGACAGCAAAGAGAAAGAAACAAAGGACAATAGTCCCACTTCATGGAACACAGTAAGATAAACATCCTGTCTCGATCACTTCCCACTATGTGGAATAAAAGCATACACCGTCATGCGATAGACAACAATCCCATGACTGCAAGCACGGAGCAAGAATCCTAATAGGGTGCCCCTGAACGTGTCTGGTTTTTGCTCTTTGGAAAATGGCAACCCTAGTTTACAGGCAAAATGGGCAAAACCAAAGCAAGCAGATAACTCCCCAAGGACCGATTGTTCTAAAACTGAGCTGACACACTGGTGAGTTTGGCTAGCCTTCAAGTGGGTGGTGGCTTACATGCAACTTAAAAAGAAGAAGTGGAAACATGCTGCCAGAAAGAAGTTTGCATACAATTTGCACGTGCTGATTTGCACGCGTAGATGAAAAATCAGAAAGTATAGGCATAATCTAAGGAGACATGCCACACAGCTCTCATCATGGTGGGGAAAAACGCTGACCAGGTGAGCCATGCACCTGAACAGGCTACTTTCTAACTGCTGACTTTTCATGGGTGTGTTCAAAGTCCCAGACTTTCCTTCTTGGTGTTCTTCATCTTTAATCAGACAGCCCCTAAAAGAGCGGCTTGTGCTTTGTAAAGTAGGACACATGGCCACCTAAGATTTGTTAGAAATGTAAGGTTATTCCCCTATGGCAATGTTGAGGTCCAAGCATCACAGGCCACGTTTTATTTGTGTGTGTTCTGGATCCATACAATTCAAATCGTAATATGATAACATACAATATAAGAAACAAAAGAAGCTATAGAAATGTGATTAAAAATCAATTTGTCCATTTAATGTGGGAATGCCACAGACCACGTGAATGAAGGGTTTGCATGGACCACAGTTTCGGAACTCCTGACGTATATTCAACCTTACTAAGGAGATAGCAGTTCTAAAATAAAGATTTGGCACTGAAAGTAGTGAGCATTGCAGTCTTTTCAGCTACATACTAATAGTTCAGATGCTGTTGGAAAAAGTTTTTTTACGTTCAGCTCTTTTTACTGCTGACCTGGTTTCTTCCACTTTCTGCTAGACTTCCTCTGCTGGCCTTGGCTGCTTCCTCTGGCAAGACTGGTTGCTTTACTTTCTGGAAATGCCTCTTGGCATTCAGTTCTCACTTGCCATGTGCTCACTGTCATCTTATTAAGGCCAACCTAATCTTTTGGATTCCCTTGAGATATTTCATTAGAAGTAACTCAGGGCAGCTTATTCCATCTGGTCTGTTCAAAATAACCAATCCTTTGACACAGGCCCGTCAGATCCAATTACTCACAAAGGAAAGAACTGTTGCAGGACCCTGTGCGATAGGATGAGACGAGTAAACTTGGCACAACTTTCTTTGTGTAGTCCTTATTGGGAATGTGTTCCATTTGAGGATAAACACACGAGACTGGCTCTTTCCAGATTCATCTTGGCACGAGGGAGTTGGAGCAACTGGTATTCTCAAACTTGCAAAGCAATAGACAGGAATGTAGGAAGTGGCCTTATACTGAATAGATCCCTGGTCCACCCAGCTCAGTATTGTCTACACTGGCAAGCAGCAGTTCTCCAGGGTTTCGTGCTGGTGTCTCTCTCTCTCAGCTCTATCTGCAGATGCCCAGGATTGAACCTGTGACCTTCTGTATCTAAAGTAGATGCTGAGACATACCCAGCTAGAGCACAATTCAGCAGCCAGGTTGCTCACTGCAGCAAGACGGTTTGAGAATATTACACCGATCCTGGTCCGACTGCACTGGCTACCAATTAGTTTACTAGGTACTTACTTTGGTGCAAAGCCAACACACTCGGGGGGGGGGGGGCGCCTGGAAAAGTGCTGTTGTAGATGTGTCCTTCCAGGAATTGGTTTACTAATGCCTAGCTGGTATTGTTTGCACCTTGCCTATAAAAACTGGGGGAGGGTGCTAAAGGCTCCAGTATTGTCCAGATTCATTTAAGACAATTCACAAGGGATGTATCTGACTTCTAAATCTGTGTGGGTGGAGGGATACTTTCCGCCGAGTACTGATACGTGCTGACAGACTGTGCACTGTTGAGCAAACAGGCTTGACAATTAAAATGTGCTTCTTTGACGTGGCTGGAGAAAGATGCTCTGCATCACCTTCGAGCCTCGGGGGCAGGATGGAACTAGGTACACATATTGCAAGCAGTCGTATTGTCTTTCTTTCCCACAATGGTTCAAAGGGCTTTGTTGCGGATGCTGCAACAAAGAATAGCAATGGTGGAGATGTGTGTATTTAACCCTTTCCTTGCCATGCATGTGTCTGTTTAATGCAAAGCCTCCCAAAGCTGTTTTCTGTTAACAAGTTCTCAAGTCCCTCCAACTCCTTGAGCTTCATTGCACCGATGGCAGATTTTGGGCTCTCAAATTTCAGTGGCGCCCCATGCGGCACTATAAATGGGTGCCCCCCCCCCCGCCTCTCACACTGCGTTCCATGGCATTGTTGTGGCGCCCCTTCAGACCCGCCAAAGACTCCACAAGTGGCTGTGCAAAGCGCAAGGCATTTGCAAGGACAGCAGAAAAAATGCATTTTGGTGTACACTAGTTAAAAGAGGAGTTGAATTCACTCTCCTTGTCTGGGGAGGAGCAAGAGTTCCTCGATGGGTGCAAATGCCTTATTTGACACCTGATTCCTTTGCACACAGCCAGCACAGGTATGAACCTCTATTTTGACCAAAGTGCCTTTCTAACAACGCAACAACAACAACAACAACAACAACAACAACAACAACAACAACAACAATTTATATCCCGCCCATCTGGCTGGGTTTTCCCAGCCACTCAGGTCGGCTCCCAACAGAATATTAAAAACATGATAAAACATCAAACAGTAAAAAGTTCCCTAAACTGGCCCTCGGAACTGGAAACTACAACTAATCCAGAATGCGGCAGCTAGACTGGTGACTGGGAGTGGCCGCCAAGACCATATAACACCGGTACTGAAAGACCGGCATTGGCGCCCAGTACATTTCTGAGCACAATTCAAAGTGTTGGTGCTGACCTTTAAAGCCCTAAATGGACTCAGCCCAGCATACCTGAAGGAGCATCTCCACACCCATCATTCAGCCCAGACACTGAAGTCCAGTTCCAAGGGCCTTCTGGCAGTTCCCCCCTTGTGAGAAGTGAGGTTACAGGGGACCAGGCAGAGGGCCTTCTCAGAAGTGGCACCCACCCTGTGGAACGCCCTCCCATCAGATGTCAAGGAAATAAACAACTATCTGACTTTTAGAAGACATCTGAAAGCAGCCCTGATTAGGGAAGTTTTTAATGTTTGATGTTTTATCATGTTTTTAATATTCTGTTGGGAGCCGACCAGAGTGGCTGGGGAAACCCAGCCAGATGGGCGGGATATAAATTGTTGTTGTTGTTGTTGTTGTGGTGGTGGTGGTGGTGTTAGGAAGGCACACCCGCCCTCCCCCTGTCCCCCCAAAACAGTACTTCTGTCTTGTCAGGATTCAACCTCAATCTGATTTGATTAGCCACCATCCATCCTCTGACTGCCTCCAGGCACTCAACACAAGCATTGTCTCTACCTGGTGATCAACGGTTCCTTGGATTTCCTAAGAGATGGATCCTCCTCCTCCTTTCTGGCCAATCAGGGAACACTGAAAGCATGGCTGCAGGTCTGCCTGGCCAGTGAGCCTATGGGAAGCGTTGTTAGTGGGTCTGATCCCTTCCATCAGGAGGGATGGGAAGTGGCGTTGTGTGAACCTGAGCCTTGCTGTACCTCACAAAGCAAGAGGCTGCCTCTACATTTGCAATCAGTGGCTGCTTCTACATTGAATGTGCTTGATTTGAAGAGCAGCCTGGGAATTTTGGCATTACTTAGTAATCATTTTGGACCACAACACTGCTATTTCTTTGGTTAAATAAATATCTGCTGGCATGTTAGAATGCTCCTGTTTGTCATTGCAGCATTTATAAAACCACTCTCAAAGCTCACATCTCTAGCGCTTGCTTGCCAAGTTGGAAATTATGAGACCTCTGAGTTTGCTTATATAAGAGAACACTTTTAAATTACAACACTGCCAGCTACAGTACTGAGATTATCTCAGTGTTTGGAGAACTGAAGGTGTTTCCTGTTTTCCTGCAGCTATTGCTACGATGTTAGTTTCTTCCTTGTCTGAGACTGCAATCCTCTACCCACTTACCTTGGAGTAAACCCCATTGAACTCAGTGGAGCTTACATCTCAGTAGACATGTGTAGGACTGCGCTGTGCATGTGTAAACTTCATGCATTGAAAACCTACCATTAAGGTGGGAAAGTAGGTATGTTGCAACTGGGAATGGTACAAATTACTGGGATGGGGGCAATTTGGGCAAAATATCCATCCTTTATTTTAAAAGATATTCTGCATATAGTCTGCAAAAACATTCTGCAACTACGGCACTGAGGGATGGATTAAATTGGGGGCACCTGCTATTTGTTGTACCCTCTGTTAAAAGGGGTTGGAATATGGCATCAAATGCTGATGCTTTTAAGGAAACTCACACCTTTATCTATGGCCATTTTAATGCAAATACAGTGCTTTGTATCCAGTGCTGCACCAGTTGAGTTCTGTTTGGGCAACAGGATTTCTGCGCCTCCAATTTCTCCTACACAGAGTACCCCCAACACTCCAGAACTGATTTTGAGACATGGGGGGGGGGGCAGGAAAGAAGAAGAAGTTCTGCGGCACATACAAAAGTCCTTTCCTCAGAGTTCAAAACATCTTTGAGCTGTTCCTCTACCGTAATGAAATTTGGGGTGCACGTCTTTTGATGTTGACGAGCACGGTACTACAGTGGTACCTTGGTTTAATTGGGTCCAGAAGTCTGTACTTAAGCGTACTTAACCTGAAGTGAACTTTCCCATTGAAAGTAATGGAAAGTGCATTAATCCATTCCAGACGGTCCGCGGAGTACTTAACCTGAAGCGTACTTAACCTGAAGCGAACTTAAACTGAGGTATGACTGTACTGCAAATGGCAGCGCCGGCAGTAGTGGCTCTGGAGTGGAGAAACAGGATGTCTCAGGATATATTCAGACGCTGGGATGGCTTCTGTTATTCTGGGATGTTCTGGAAAACTCAGGACACTTGAAGGATATGAAGTTCTGTTCTACAGCAGCTAGGTCAACTACAGCAACAAAGGCATCTGGGTTTCATTAGAAATTTCTACAGGATTCCACAATAAAACAACACCTTGGCACATGCAACCTACTCAAGGAGAAACTGAAACGTCATCTGGAAAATAAATTGTAAGATGAAAAAGAAACACACCCTTTTCTCTGCTGTGACATATATTCTCGTATATTCTTAAAGCATTATTTAAAATCTTTGACCATCTCATGAGAAGAGAAGACTCCCTGGAAAAGACCCTGATGTTGGGAAAGAGAAGGGGACAACAGAGGATGAGATGGTTGGACACTAGAAACTACCAACATGAGTCTGACCAAACTGCAGGAGGCAGTGGAAGACAGGAGTTCCTGGCGTGCTCTGGTCCATGGGGTCACAAAGAGTCGGACATGACTAAACAACTAAACAAACAAAACAAAATACCTCAGATAGCTAGTTAGCACACTCTACATTATTTCATTCAAGAATTTTAATCGCATTTTCATCCTGCCTGGGGATATCAAAGTGTCCCAGAGAAATTTTGCTTCTTTTTATTGAAACTTCATGTGAAAATTTCAATGGTTTTATTTAAAAGCTAAATCCTTTTATTGGCACTTTCATTGAAATGGCATAACCTTTCACTGTTGTGATTCCAAATAAAACATACCTGTTAGACTGAGCCTGGTGTTAGCAAGAGTCTTTATGGGTTCAGGAACTTACATAAACAATACCTTTTCTCCTCCAGCCATTCTTCAATTTCAAAATTGTGATTTTTGTGGGGGTGTATGGGTTGGGGTAGGTTATTTTTCCATTTCCCCCCTATTATTTGGTTCAATGTTACATGCATTCAGACCTCATGAGTTCAGTGCCTCAAATTATGAGACTTTAAATGAAAACAGGAATAAGAAACATTAAGAGAGTATTGAAACTGTACTGCGTGTTATGATGATTATAATTTCAAAGCCCTAGAAAGATAAAAGGGGCTTTGAAATGGTAATACATTCACCAGTTAGCATAGTTCAGCTGCCTCCTTCTCTTTCTTTTCAAGAGATTTGCAAATCTGACCATTTTATCTAAATTCAAAGCAGGGGTATGTGAACTGAAATACTTGCTTTTGAATTTGTAACAATGTGGATCCAGATGTTGGGTGCTATTCCAGAGAAATTTACATATTGTTCAGTCCCACTAGCTACAAAGTTCATGGAGAGAAGTGGCATAACTTCATTATACACAGCTATTGCAGCAGCGGGGGTGTGATGCGACCGGGAACAGAGACAAATCAGGCCTCATTTATACCTGATGCCAGCAAGCAAGAACTTAGCCATGTGGCATTGAATGTGCCCAGTGCTATACTAAAACTGGCCCTTCAGCTGCTACACATTTCGAAGCTATGAGTTTTGAAGCTATGATTTTAGTAAGTTGGCAACCCTAATAAGCAGAAGCACTAGGGTCAATGTGCATATTTCGCCATCTTGAACATTAATGGTTCTTAGAGACATTGCCCTTATGACATAGTCATGTGTGATGTTTTTGAAAGCATGGATAAAATCTCTCTGTTCTATGGGGGAAATTTATAATTTATCTTAAAAATCACTGTAAACC
Source organism: Zootoca vivipara (assembly GCF_963506605.1). Classification (NCBI taxonomy): domain Eukaryota; kingdom Metazoa; phylum Chordata; class Lepidosauria; order Squamata; family Lacertidae; genus Zootoca; species Zootoca vivipara. The sequence goes on from NC_083278.1 coordinate 15,324,718, forward strand.
ATTAAAACTGTTAGTAGGATTGGAATAACACCTATAGTTTAATGGTGAATTTCGGATATAATGGAGATGTAGAAGAACTGGATTGTTATAAAAGATGCAGGAGGAAATGACTAACGATAGGACCCACAAAGGGGAAAATGGAATCCTTTGGAATTTTGTTTTTATGATGTCTGCTGGACATGTGATTGTAAAACTTTAATTTGAAAAACCATATATATGTTCTAATCTATTCATAATTAGTACAGATATGTTGGCAGACCTTCCAAGTGTCTCTGTTTTCCAGGGACAGTCCCGGATTTACAGAAGCCGTCTTGGTTTCAGATTTGATCCTGGAATGCCCAGCTTTTCCTTAGGAGAAATGTTGGTGGGTATGTAATAAAACACCCCTATTTTCATTGGAGAAATGTTGGAGGGTATGTGTTTGTCACCTATTTTGAAGGGTAGCAAGAAGATCTTCTGCCTTTTAGGTTTTAGTTACTTCTCAAGAACAACAGATAAGCTTGAGTGAGTGGTTGCTAGGAAAGCACATGCCAGGGGTGTGATTTTTGTGTGTAAATCTAAATCAAATACATGTTGGAAATGTAAAGAGAAAGAAGGTTCTTTTTATCATATGTGGTGGTTTTGTAGTAAGGTTGAAGCTTACTGGGAAATGATATATAATGAAATGAAAAAGATGCTTAAAATAATGTAAAGGAACCAGAAGTTTTTCTTTTGGAAAATACAGGGACGGAATTATCTAAACTGTATGGAAACTTACTCATGTATGTGACTGCAGCGGCAAGAATGTTACTTGCCCCAAAATGGAAAGAAGCAGAAGTCCCAGCAAAGGAAGAATGGATACAAAAACTTATGGAATACGCAGAAATGGCGAAACTTGCCGGAAGGATAAGAAATCAAGATAATCTGGACTTTTGCTAAGTTTACAAAAAGTTCCTCTGTGCATGAGGAAAATGGGGTCTATGCGATGCAAGTCAGCAGTCTGTACTTTTGCTACTTTTCTACGAGGACACTTTGGGCCCAGGGCTGGTCCTACTGGATCAGGCCAAAGGTCCATCTATTCCAGCATCCTTGTCTCACAGTGGCCAACCAGATACCCATGGGAAGTGCAGAACCTAGTCATTTTGACACTTTGGCAGCCTATTTGCAAAATCTAACCATTCCAGAATACAGGCACGCTTTCACTTTCGCAAGATTGAATCTACTGCCTTCGGCTGTGCTCAAGGGTCGATTAAAAAAAAATCCACTGCAAAAATGGTTACCTGTCCCTGTGGAGATGGCAGTGTTGAGTCAGTGGCTCATGTGCTTCTGGCTTGCACTCTTCATAAAGATTTGAGGAGTGAGGTTATTACCCCTCTATTATTCTCCATGCCAGGTCGCTCAGCCATCACTACAGTGTCCTTTCTTTTGGCAGATCAAGAAGAACAGGTGACAGCAAAAACTGCAAGGTTTTGTGGGGGCAATTAGAATAATATCTATTATTTGATTATTGTAAACCCCAAAATGTATTTTCTACACTTAAGTTTTCATCTCTATCTTCAGTACATTTTATTTTATCGCTATGGCTAGTGGCTGATGCGAATAAAGATTCTTCTGGTTCTCAGAAGCAGGACATGAGCACAACAGCACTCTCTCTACTTGCAAATTAGGTCGGGATTGTGCTTGTAGGCCTTCAGGCCAGTAATTATGGTGAATATTTGGTTTGAGTTTGACCAAACTGCGGGAGGCAGTGCAAGACAGGAGTGCCTGGCGTGCTCTGGCCCATGGGGTCACGAAGAGTCGGACACGCCTAAACGACTAAACAACAATTTTGCATCTTGTGTAAGACCACTGGGACGTAACTTTGGTTCCCATAGGATTTGTGTTGGGATGTTACTTTGACAGGAAGAATGATGAGAAAATGCCACTCTTCAGGAACAAAAGCAAGTTATTTCAAAGGGAATTGAAACCTGGAGAAGAAGTCACATGGCTAAAATGTATTAAATAAGAAATGCTTCCAGATAATTAAACCTGTATCTATAAGAAGCGTGTGATTGTGTTATCAAGTGAAATGAGGAAATGAAGAAATATATGGGCACTTTTCAGCCAGTTAAAGTGCAACCCTGAAGGACTATCTTGGTGTATGAACAAGCTTGTACCCTGTTCTCAGGCACACTTCCACTGGCCATACAATTTTGGAAGATACCAGATACGGGCCCTTTTTGGTGATGACGCTGCAATTCTCTGGGGAGATCAGGCAGGGCTCTTTTCATTCCTTTAAAATAAAAAATGTCTTAACATCCCACTCAAAAAACAAAAAAAAAATCTCAGCAACAGGTATTCCGGGTCATCCCGCTGATGCTCTGCGACTACGCCACTGAGCTACAGCTCTATCAAGGATTTCTTTGCTGCACTGGAAAATCTCTTGAGCTGTCCAGCAGGATGACACCAACACAAGGCCATTCTGTTCTGTTTCATTTCGGCACTACCTGTTCTCTGTTGTATGTTATTCTCAGAGCACAGAAGTAGAAATTGGCTTTTTTTACTTGTGTGTTTTGCACTTTATGGACAAGATGGGTGCACAAAGCCCACTGTTCTCGCTAACCCATAATTTATGCGAGGGCCTATTCTGCATTTCACAAAGCGTATAGACGGAGCCTATTCATCTGAGGCTTGAACACTTTACCATGTGATTCCTTTCAAGCCTAAAGGAAAGCTTATCAGCGGTTTTGCTAACTCTTCTCGCCATGCAGCAAATTAAAACAATTAGCAAACAAAAGGCCGGGTACTTTCTGCAGAAGCTTCTGAAGTACAAACAGAGAAAGCCAAGGCTAGGGTGTTTTTCTGTCTCTTACAAAAGGCATTTATCATGTGACAGAATATAATTTGGGAGGCAAGAGAAAGATCTAATAGCAGTTCACTTGCCAGAACTATCCATGAAAAGCCATTAAGGGAGAAGGTTAACCCCTCTTCCTATCAGACGCTCAAGCAAGCAAATGTTGATTCACCCAGTAATGAAGAATATTTGTTTAGCAGAGAGAAATGAACTGCACATAGCATGGCAAACAGACTGAAGAGGTCATAACTCATCCTCATGGTCACATTACCCCTGGGTCTTCTCCTCTGAGGTTGAGCGCTCCAGGGCAGTTCCCTGGAGAACTTGCAGGTCTGCACAGGATCTGAGGGAGGCTGATGTTGTTGGTCTCCCAATTCTCATCAGCCCCAGCTAGTATGGTCAATGGAAGCTTTCTCAACACAAGGGCCGTGTTTCCCCCTGGGCAATCTTCTGAGGGCCACAAGGCAATGGGGAAGGGGGAGGGCTAGAGGCAAGTGTGCAGTGCACTAAGGGTATTTCTCTTTCTCCTCCTCCTCCTCCTTTGGCGATCACTCGTAGCCGAGTAACATTATCTTCCATGAACACAGTTTTAACAGTGAGTCCGTAAGTGACTGTGGAGGCCAATTCTGGTTCCACACGTCCTCCCATAGTGGGGACATAGGTTTCCAGGCAGGAGTTAATCACGGTGAGGGTTTTCCAAGTGCGCCTTCCTCTTAGCACATTTCTCCCTTTCGTCTTGAGTTCGAGCATCTTCAAAGCCCATGACACCTTTGGTAAAGGCCTGGCCAGGACGCAACCCGTGTTTCCCAGTTGTCAGTGTTTTTATACTGCATTTATGGTACCATTGCAACATAGTACAGGTCAGCCTTCCTCAAGCTTGCGTTCCTGGATGTTGCTGGACTATAACTCCCATCACCCTTAGCCAGCATGGCTAGTGGTCAGGGATTATGGGAACTGTAGTTTAAGAACAACCCAAGGTTGAGAAAGGCTAGCCTAGGTTCTACACACACCTCACTGTATCTAAACCTTGGCTTAGGAGAAGCAGAACTATTTCCTCCTTCAGGCATTCCTCACCTGAAGGCGCATCACATGAGTAAACACCTCTGGTTCTGCCTTCAGTGTGGCTTCCCTGCCATCCATGCATGAGCATGAACATATGAGGTGAGGAAGTCTATATGAACTTAGGACCCATGCTGTTATCTTCCTTATTAAGAGCAGGAGAAAACATTGCAAAAGCAACAGGTGGCCTGTCAAAATGGCTCCTGCCTCTCTTTTCTGCACAGTTTGGGAGAGTGCTCAGTAACCTGCTCTTCTGGGAAAGTTCCAGAAGTCTGTCTGGAAGAGGACCCTGCAAATCCTAAGCAGATAGCATATTTGGAAGCAAGTTCTGCCAAAATCAAGGCGGACACAGATATTTCTGAGCCTAGGGAGAATTTCTATATCCTTCACTTTGCTTCCTATATAAACCATACCCACAACTTGTTGGCATAGCTGGAATTTAGGGTGCCGTCTCTCCAGCAGGTATGTAGTCTGACCCTGGGCATATTTAACGCGGAAGTGTTGAGTCTATTGGAGAATGTGCACAGGGTTGCACCCTTACTTGAAAGTTCTCCATGAGATCGCCTCAAAGTAGGTTTGCATGGAATTGTGATTTCTTAATTGCGCTTGATCCCCACCAATTTCAGCAGAGTTTACTTCCAAGTAAGGCTCCCTGGAAAGGCTCATTTTCTGTGATTCTACAGATAATTATTCCCCTGGATTGTGTCAGCAAAACAAGCCAAGCTACTCACTCTCCCTAACATTGGAAAATAGTTTGTCGTCGATTTCCGGGCTTCATATTTGAGGTAAATGTTACGAGTCCCTGAGGCTTATATCTGAAAACTCAGAAATATGACTCTTGGCAGCATCACTAATTATATATAGCCAGAAACTCAAAAAGTGCCTTGTAAGGATTTGTGTGGATTGTGATCCTTAATGTGTGTTCTTGGGAGCATGTTCTATTGAATTCAGTGGGACCTATTTCTGAGTAAACATCGATTGGATCGTGTATGAACATGTCTTCAAAGCAGCATAAAGTATAAGCTTATCACACTGCCGTGTAGCTTTGCTTTGTTATTCTGCAGCTGAAGATAAGGCATACACCAGGGTACTGCTCAGACCCATGATACGCCATTTCTTGTTCAATCTGAGATTTCTTTGAAACCACACGGCCCACTTACACCACTTAAATGAGGCAATTTGCTGTATCTCTTCAACCTTCTACCTCGAGTTCTGTTATCTGGCTCCAGGAAGAAGATAAGAGCAGCAATTTGAAAGGCATTCACCATCATGGTACATTCCTGGTCCTTCTAAATAGTAGTCATTTCCCAATGCGAGGCAAAGTTGAAAAGTGTTCTAAGGATATTGGGAAATGGCAAAGCACCTTCAAAGAGTCGCTAAATTAAAGTGCTGTGTGCCGTAGAACCTATCCTATAAGACCCCACAACCATAGCTGCCAAGTTATCCCTTTTTTACAGGGATTTTCCCTTATGCTGAATAGGCTTCCTCGCGAGAAAAGTGAAAACTTGGCAGCTATGCCCACAACGCAAGGATAATGGAGCTTCTGGCTCTTTAAGAAGTTGCCAGACTCCAGTTCCCATCAGCTCCAGCCACCATGACCAAGAATCAGGGATGATGGGACTTCCAGCCGAGCAAGTTCTGGTTCTCCATTCTCTTCTAGGGTTTAGAAGCGCTACAAAGCAATCCTTTGCCAGAATCCTTGCCTGTTCTTTGGGGGAACTTCACAATTGATGATGAAATATTGTGGCACATTACTGGGATCTAAGCAAGGGCCTGTCCGTGGGCAGCATCTTTTTCAGTAGCAGAAAGCAGGATCCTCAGGCAAAGGAGATGCACAATAAAAGCATGCTGGCAAAAACGTTTCTCTATAACCAGGCATTTGGCCTTTAACGGTGACAGGGTGTTTTAAATGTATTTCTTTTTTCTTTTGGTTTTGATATTTCTATGTTGGGTTTTTGGTCTATCTGTCTGCCACTTTGGGTTGCCCTGGGCAAGATAAAGCGACTAACAAATTCATTCATTCATTCATTCATTCATTCATAAATAAATAAATAAATAAATAAATAAATGTGATGGGAAAATGCATGATATGAAAACTGTGCGATGAATGAATGAATGATCAACAGGAGGACATATAAACTTGTTTGCTACAAAATAATAAATATATTTGGGGGGGGGGAAGAATTCAGGATGAATGCTCTTTGTCATATTTGTGGGATAACCAGTCTCATATAACCAATACTTTATGCTTAAGTTTAATTAATGCATGAAGGGGTTAAAACCATAGAGTAAGCTGTCCTGCCAGGCTTAGCTCACCTTGGGAGGGACTAGATCAGGCTTCCTCAACCTTGGCCTTCCAGATGTTTTTTGCCTACAACTCCCATGATCCCTAGCTAGCAGGATCAGTGGTTGGGGATGATGGGAACTGTAGTCTCAAAACATCTGGCGGGCCAAGGTTGAGGAAGCCTGGACTAGGTCATCAAGCTTTTGTTCGCCTTCCAGTCTACCTGAAAAGCTCAATCTGTAAAGAGGTTTGAGACCGCATGGGTGTTACAAGCCTCTCTTGAGTTCCTAGAGCAGTAATTTAGGAACTTTCACCATTGTAACTAAGCCAAGTTTTACTGCTTGTGCTACTTTCTCTGAATGCTGGATGGAAAGTGCAGGTCTAGCTTAGCTGGTGCATCAACGGCCCCTGCCCATGAAAATGTGTGTGAAAATCATGTCATCTAATAAGATGAATTAGGCAAGTATTTTCAAGCCACTTTTGGTTCCTGAGGCTTTTGAACACATTCTTACTGTTCTACGAGGAAATGAAAATCAAAGCCTGTTTTAAAAAGCATTTAACAAGGAACTGTGGACAGAAATGCTTCTTTAGCTTGTTAGTTAGTGGTGGAGGACTGTTGCAGCTATCAGATCCAGAGAGCAATTGTAGTGTTTTAGATTGAAATCCTTAAATCTGCAGTTCTGGGGGCAGGGGCCTGCCTACCCCCCCCCCCCCAGATTTGGATAGTTTACTGTATAAATAATTCTGTAGCCAAAGCCCTATGTATATGTATATGCTGTGGTTTAGTTCATGGGGATGTGACTTGAGTCTTAATAATCATTTTTAAATATTGAAGCCTTTTGTTGGAATTCATTCTGTCAATTCATTCTGTGATGGCATATCAGTATGCATCTGTGTTACGTGGATCTTACTTGCACTATGAAATTAAAAACGGAAACACAAGACATGGGCAACAATGATGACTACCGAAGTGAATAGAAATCTGCATTTTGCTTCTTTGCAAGGAAGGAGTCCTAATCTATTCCATCTATTATGCTTGATGAATTAATATCTGGGCTTTGGTGTCTTCTTAATGTGCTTGGTGTAATCCTATTGTCCCTTTTCCACATAGACATCTCTGGCTCATTCTATGAGCACTGATACTTATTTAGCCATAATGACACCTTTCATGAGAGAGAGAGAGAGAGAGAGAGAGAGAGAGAGAGAGAGAGAGAGATGTCTATGTGGAAAAGGCAGCAGGCTTAGGGGAACACAAGGGTTTGTGGAAATATAAAAACCTTTAGGAAAAAACCTGATGCATGTTAGAGGAGGAGAAATGGAGTAGACATAGGTAATTGACTGGATCCTTCCGCAGGTGTACTCCATGCTGTTACATTTTGGCGCCTTCATTATACACCTTTAGATGCCCGGCAAAAACATTCCTTTTTAACTAGGCCTTTGGTTGATTTGATTGACATCCTATGCCCATTTGAAATGTGTTTCTTTTTTTGAGGGGGGGTGTTATCGGGTAGTTGTTTTTGTTTTGATTATACAGTGGTACCTTGATACTCGAACGGCTTGGCTCCCAAACAAATCGGCTCCTGAACGCCGCAAACCTGGAAGTAAGTGTTCCGGTTTGCAAACGTTTTTCAGAAGCCGAACTTGCGACGCAGCTTCCGCTTGAATGCAGGAAGCTCCTGCAGCCAGTTGGAAGCCACGCCTTGGTTTTCAAACAGTTTCGGGAGACAAACAGACTCCCAGAATCGATTAAGTTTGAGAATCAATATACCACTGTATATATTGTCGTTTTATATTTTGATTTTGTTCAACTGCCCTGAGACCTCCGGGCATAGGGCGGTATATAAATTCAATAAATAAATAAATTTTGTTACAGCACCCATTTGTCATTACCATTTTTATTTTAAAGAAGTGTTCTTCACTGCATTGAAACATAAGGAGTTTGTACAAAATTATGCTTGATAGTGCGTGCGCATATCTCTGGGAACAAAGACATTTTGGAATTCAATTGAGAAATGCTATCACTCCAGCACAATGACTTGATGGGGGGAAAGTGATAGAGCCTTGGCTGAGATGAAGGTTCCTAGAGACCATTTAGGTATGTGACATCACCCCTGCTTCTTGCCCAGCCCAATTCTTCCTGGTCTGGGAGTTCAGAACCCTGGACAGTTCCAGTGGCAAAGACTACTGTACTCCTGTCACTCAAGATGCCTAGAATCCTGCCCAGTATGGTTAGGGCAGTGTTTCTCAACCTTTTTTGGGCCACGGCACACTTGTTCCATGAAAAAAATCACGAGGCACACCACCATTAAAAAAGTTAAAAAATTTAACTCTGTGCCGCCCTATATTATAATTATGACTGTAAGAAACACTTGCCAAATATTGATTTCCGGCGGCTTAGTGTTGTGTATTGGCGGCCGCCAGGCTCGTTTGCACTGAGCTTTGGGAAAGTGGAGGAGAAATATTGTTTTCCGGCGGGTCAGTGTTGCTTATTGGCGGCCGCCAGGCACGTGACAATGCAAATCGCCCTTCTCGTCGCCGCAAGTCGCGGCACACCAGCCAGCGTCTCGCGGCACACTAGTGTGCCGCGGAACAGCGGTTGAGAAACGCTGGGTTAGGGAACATTTGAATATGATTATTTCTTTATTTTTAAGCTTGCTAGCGGGGATAAAAAATACCTTCTTTATGAAATGCGATTAATATGTTTACATTTTTTGTTGCACCCCAAAATTGATGGTTTGTTTACTCTCCTTGTGAGAGCTGCTTCATAAATAAAATTGAGGATTACGATGACGACGACAAGGCGGCCAGAAAATGTCTGGAGGAGATTCTGTGAATTTCTCTCTCCACATTAATAATTTGGTAGTAGAGAGCACAGGCTTTGTGAATGAGTCACCGAGTTCCTCGCAATGCTTAATTATTTATTAAGCCTCTATATTCTCTCTGAGTCTAAAATATAGTTTGTGGCTGCAGATTTCTTTCTGTCGAGATAAATTGAATGTGAAAATGAGACGTATATGTGGATGCAGGGAGGAAACTCTTATTATAAAACGGCCCTACTAGCACTGGGGTGGGGTATGGTGTGCTAGGAGAAGGGTGAGGGGACACATCATGCTCTTTCTGGGGTAGTTTGTTCACTTGTCAGCAGGCAAAAGTGGCTGGATAAACCAGGTGCCAGGAACTGGGCTGAGGAGGAATGGTGGAGACCGCCTCCCCATCCTGACCCTTCCAGGGAGGAGGAAGAGGAAGACTGTATAGATTTACAACAGGGGTTTGAGGGAGGTCACAGCTCAGAGGCGGATGAGGGGGGGAAGCTGGGAAATCATGGGAAAGCCAGAGCAGCAGCTGGCTGACACGTTTTCATTAGAAAGCATCCCAGACCCTCCATCTCCCAGAACCCGGCGGGGCTTAAAAGTAGGAGAGCAAAGAGCTCAAAGGCAGAGGGCACTTAGTGGCACCCATAGAGGAGGTGATGATGACGACGAATGAGGAAGTGAGCGTAGCCAATGGGTTTCAAACTCTCCATGAATTAGGGACTTCCCCTGCATGTGAAGACAGGCTGTGGTGGATTGAGCATACGAGACCAATAGTGTCAGTGCGCCCTGTTCTGCCCACATCTTAAGCGCTTGCATGGGCTAGGCAACTGGAGCACCTTCACTGACCTTCTGATCACAGAAACAAAGACACAGCATTCCGGGAGACAGGTCCTGGTGCAATGGATTCACACCTGCTCATTGCGAGCACCTCCAACTCGGTAGAGTAACGGAAGCGAAGCTGTGGAGGTTTTGAAGCATGCCTAATTTATTTCTAACAGTCACTACAAAACACTACAGACATACATGAGAAGAGCAGTTCCCATGCGGCCATCTTATCTCTACATAGATAAGAGCGAAAAGTTTTCAGGCAAGAGACGAAGAACCAAAGAGCAGCTTCCGCCCCCTCCTTTCTCATAACATAAACAAAGATGGCGATTCTTGCAATGGGAGGGGTGAAATGCCAACAAATAGTGCATCCAAACGTCAAGAAGGTGGTTAACTGCATGTGTTGTAGAGGAAAGTGAGGGGCAGATGGAGTTCGCCCACCTGGAAAGGTGGCCCATCTAGGAGAAGGAACAATCAAGGGGATCCCTACTCAGGTCCAACATGGTGCAATAATTAGCGTATTTCTCTAAATAAGACTGGAAAGCCAACCACACACGTCCTCAAGCAATTTTGAAAGGAATGGAGGAATGGAAAGCAGCTTTTGCCTCAGTTAAGGGGTATCTGGTCTGAGCCCAGTTTAAAGATCCTAAGAGGCGAGAGCATGGGTCTTGAAGTTGCCCATCAGCAGTGAGTACCTTTGCTGGACTGAGTAGCTGGACGGAGTAACTGGACTGAGCAGGCACACAGGTCACAGTCTTCCCTGCTATGGTGAGTTGGACTCTGTTTCTGTTTGATTCCTGGTGTTGGACTAGGACAGGCATCCCCAAACTTTGGCCCTCCAGATGTTTTGGACTACAATTCCCATCTTCCTCGACCACTGGTCTTGTTAGCTAGGGATCATGGGAGTTGTAGGGCTGCAGTTTGGGGATGCCTGGACTAGGACCTAAGAAATCAAGGTTAGAATCCCCACTCAGCCATGTAGCTCACTGGGTGATCTTGGGCCAGTCACAGTCTCTTAGCCTAACCCACTTCACAGGGTTGTGTCATGAAGATCAAATGGGGAGGTGAGAACAGTGTGCATCGCCTTGAACTGCTTGGTGGAAAAGGTGGCAGATAAATGTAAGAAATAAATAATAAATCCATTAGTGTATAGGCGTGAATCTAACATGCTGTAATATAAATGCAAATCTGTGCACTCTTTTCTAGGGATGAGTTCAACAGCCACTCCTTGACTGCCTGTTTCCCCCCGCCTCTCTTTGCATGGGCTTCTTGCAAACTTTTGCTAGGCTCTTCCTTTTCTGCATGATAGTCGGCCCTCTGCCTATCCGCCCTGGGATTTCACGGCCTTCCTGATCTTGTTCCTTACCGTATTTCCCAAATATAGTTCTAAGGCATCTAATCCAATTATGCCAGTTACATCTCTCTGAAGCCTCGACAGGGAGCTGGCTGGTGAAGGTGTCCTCTTTCCACATAGCAGATCATGAAAAATTGCCACAGTGCAAAAATACCCATTGCCATCTCATTAATGCTCTGCGTAGGTGTTGCGGATAAGTGTCATAAATTTCACAACCCGCGCTTTACAACAGGTGAGTCCTGCTACTCATCACAAAGGTGTTAAAATTAACAGCCTTACTAAGGGCACTTTGACCTGACTCTCCCATATTAAATTCCCAAGGAGTGTTATGCTTTAAAGAAGGGGGGAAGCGTCAGGCTGAGCTTCTTCAAGACAGAGGTGTCACATTAGTCAAAATGAGCAATCTGCCTTATAGGTGCATTTCACACTTTTTCTTGTCAATCCTGTAAAAGGGCACTGAGTGCGCAACTTTATAGATGAACAAATAACACAGTTGCTTCCTTGTCTCAGGGGATTCCCCCCCCCCCAAAGGATACATATGACACTGATGCTCTGCATACAGAACTGTTTACTCAAACGATGCAATTGGCATTTGTTTTACATTCAAAGAACCAAAGATTTCCTATTTATAAGTGCATATGGATGAAAGTTTTGAGGCTTTGTCTTAAAATTAAGGTAGAAAGGTTCTTCCATGACGGTCTTGGCAAAGAGGTTTGGGTGTTCAAATGAGAGGTGAGTGTAGTTTAACTATGCACCACATGAAACACTTTCTTTTGTCTATCCTGAACCTTCCAACATTCAGCTTCATTGGATAAGTAAAATATAAAGGTAAAAATAAAGATAAAGGATCCCTCGACAGTTAAGTCCAGTCAAAGGCGACTATGGGGTTGTGGCGCTCATCTGGCTTTCAGACCAAGGAAGCCAGCGTTTGTCTACAGACAGCTTTGCAGGTCATGTGACCAGCATGACTAAACCGCTTCTGGTGCAATGGAACATCGTTCCCCAAGAGCTAAACCTAGGCTTTGTGTTAGAAGGATGTCCCTGCCCCTATACATATCACCTCCACCCAGGGCTGGATTAACCATTAAACAAAATAAGCGCCCCCATGCTATGCCATTGCTTGGAACAGCTCCAAAATGCTGCTCACCAACAGCTCCAAAATTCATATTCCTTAAAAAAACCCCCACAAAACCATTTGTTCTCTCCCTCTCATACAAATAGTATTGTATTGCTCCATCCCAAAATGCAAAGCCAGCAAGCAAAATCCCAATATTAGTTAAAAGCCAATACCCACCATGCAATCTATTCCTATAATTCACAATTTTAATTGAAAAGTCACTCGTTAGACTACAAAGCAGCTGAAAACTTCTGCTCTGATGAAGAGACAAAAACTGATTATTATTTTTTTAAAAAACTACTGCAGTAAAATTGAAGTAAAGAATTGTGGTGAGAGGCTCTGCATCATAAGCATTGTCAGGCTGAGTCATTTTTATTCCTTACAAACCAACGTGGAAGAGCTCCTCAAGTTCACAGATACCGGTATAAGCCAGCAGCTTGGATTCAGACTGGCCAGAAGCTTCTTGCAATTATGCATGCTTACTCAGAAGTAAGTCCCTGTGGGCTCAATGGGACTTGCTCCCATGTAAGTGGGCATCTCAGGTTGCATGCCAAACTGAGGATGTGGTTCTCAATTAGTTTTAGTTGTTCTGAACATAAAGATTAGAATAAATGGCCAGATGTTTAAAATAGTCCCATCTGCCCCGTGAACAAATGAAGTTAATGCAGGTGGTATTTTTCCATTCATTGAATATAAAAAGCACTCTTCATTCCTTGAATCCGTTCAATTCTCCTTTGTACATCTTTTCCCCTTTTGAAATAAAGTACTGTACCTCATTGAATGAACTTAACGTCATGAGCCTTGTCATGGTGGCGATTTTTCCATGACAACCCATAATTCTGCATTGCTGAATCAAGAAGATAGGTATACAGAAATGTTCCTGTGCATAACAAGTTTTCATTTACGTTGGCAGACAGTACGTCCTACTAAGTAAAGTTGCATGTTATGCCTGATGGTGGATCTGCCTTGTAAGCACTCAATGACCTACCTTAATAGTTGTTTCTCAGAGATACTGGCTTGCCTAGCTTCTGCAAAATGTCAAAGCAGCTGGTAACATAATAACAAAAAATTGCAAATATATACTTAAATTCTGGATGGAAGGAAACGAAAACATGGTCTGGTAACCACAGGTATATCTTTGCATTATTACCAAAGCTTAAATAAGAGGTGATTTCTATGAAGGAAGGATGGAAATTCTCATGACCCAATCCTCTACAAGTTTACTGAAAAGTAAACCCCACCAATATCCATGGGTAAAAGGTCCAGTTATGTCCGACTCTGGGGTTGTGGCGCTCATCTCGTTCTATAGGGAGCCGGCGTTTGTCCGCAGACAGCTTCCGGGTCACGTGGCCAGCATGACAAAGCTGCTTCTGGTGAACCAGAGCAGTGCACGGAAACGCCGTTTACCTTCCCGCCAGAGCGGTCCCTATTTATCTACTTGCACTTTGATGTGCTTTCGAACTGCTAGGTGGGCAAGAGCTGGGACCGAGCAACGGGAGCTCACCCCGTTGCAGGGATTCGAACCGCCGACCTTCTGATCAGCAAGCCCTAGATAGACTCTGTGGTTTAACCCACAGCGCCATCTGGGTCCCAAATGATTACAAATTAGTCCCAAATAATCATGCATAGTATTCAAGCCTTTTTCTGGACTCCGTAATTGTGACCTGGTTTGTAACTGCCACTTTTGACCATTTGGAGCCAAGATGGATTATTTACTGCTTAGATCCTGAAACTGCTTCATAGCCAAAGCTCTTAAGCCGTGAAAAAGAGCCTTTTGTGTTATTTTCCAGCCCATTAGGGGTGGACAGAACTCCCCCATTCAGGTAAGTCACGTACACAAGTAATCAGACACAATGAAACCCACACAATACAGTTGTTGCTGTTGTTTACTTCACCATTCACCTTATGTTTGGCTGCCTCAAATAAATGTGCGTACCTTAGCTTTCAAATTGGATAGATGCTGGTTTGCCGGGAAACCTATCAAACAGCTACAGGATAGATAGGGATGGTGGCTGTGGCTAATGTCAGGGATACATGGCTTCAAACACCAGTTGTGGAATCACAATGGAGCTGGCAAAAAGGGCAGTGCGCACACAACCCGAGACAATTGGTTCTATTGTCAAACTGCTGTTGCCTTCAATAAGTTGATTCTAAACCTCAGCTGAAACCAACCCTCACATAACTTAGCCAATTAGATCTTAACTTCTAATTTAAGCCTATTAGTTTCAACATTTGGCTTAACATTTTAAAATAAGATTTATAAAAAAGCAACCCAGAATTTTGGGAATTATAAGGACAGAACTACCTAAAATGTATAGAAATTTATTCATGTATGCTACTGCAGTGGAAAGAAGCTTAATTGCCCCAAAATGGAAAGAAGCAGAAGTCCCAGCAAAGGAAAAGTGGATACAAAAACTTATGGAATATGCAGAAATGGCGAAACTTACCAGAAGAATAAGAAATCAAGATAACAAACTTTTAATAAAAGAATGGAAATGGTTTATGGAATATTTACAGATAAATTATAATCAGATAAACACATTGGTGGGATGATTGTAATAACCTGCATATATTTAAAGAAGATGAATAAATGAGCAAATTGAGTTTATTTGGATAAGCAGAAGTTATTAAAAATAAATTTAAGGAACCGCCGAAAGAGGGGGAAGGAAGTCAAGTTTTGAAATGTCAAAATGATTGTAAAATTAGTGAAATGTATAAAATTAGTGAAATGAATAAACTTGAAGAGTATAAAATAAAATACATAAAATGGAGGAAAAACACACATTTGGCTTAACATGACAGCTTAATTCCATCCCTTACCCCCAACCATAGCTGCCAAGTTATCCCTTTTTTTAAGGGAAATTCCCTTATGCTGAATAGGCTTCCTCGTGAGAAAAGGGAAAACCTGGCAGCTATGCCCCCAACATACAGTTTAGGAGTGGCTGCCTTGGGAGCAGGGCCCTGCTGTGCTCAGGTAATTTACCGTACAGGTATGAAAAAGTAGCCAGCTGCACAAAGCTTCTCTGAGGCACCAGGAAGTGAAGTAAGATGTCCAAGAAGTGAAGCAAGTTGGCAATTGGAAACTACATTTTCCATTGGAAAGGACAGAGAATGAAATAGCTGCCTTCTGACACATTCCAGCTTCCTCTTTATAAGGCTCCATTTGAGAAAGCTAACACAGTATGTGAGGCAAATACGTGTTCAGCGATCCTGCTTAATAATATCTGATGTTAATGGGCTGAGCGTAAGGGCTGTTCCAGATGACTTGTTATTGAGCGTTCATCTTGATTTGCTTGCGCAAAACATGCACGGAGCTTCTACAACATCACTGTTTGTTGGACATCCATTCGGGTTTGCTTGCGTCAAGATTATACAATGTTGTCTAGCATCACTGTCACCCTAAACTTCTCAGTGTATTTCGCCATCACTTTCCTTACCCCAAATTCTCAGGCTTTTTTTTGAGGTGGCGGGGGTGGGGGGAGGGAAGGGAAGGAAATGGGTTTGTATCTGCAAAATAGTGACCATTTGGAAGTAGTCACTATTGTCTTGAAGTGAACCGTGTGCGTTTCAGTGATGTTGACTTGAACTTGATTGTAGCACAAGGTTGGCACAGAGATCATTAAGAAGGTTCGACAGCAAGAAGCATTAGTCATCCTGAATAAACTTTGAAAAGGTCAGTGGTGTTTTTTTCCCCTGACAGGGCATCCGTTCGCCAGCCCCCGTGTTTAGTCAGAAAGAGATGGATGCCTGTAGAGAACGTCCACAAACTTATGAGATTTCTGTGAAAAGATGTTCACACAAACTCCCTTACATGGTTGCAGCTTGCCTGCAGTGTGAATTTCGCTTTGTCTCCTGAAAACACATTTCTATTACTGATGTGAGACTCCACTCCACAAAGTCACTAGGTGCTTAATCCCAGAGCTTGCGGTTCATCGAAGATCAGTTTCTGCAGCTCTTATGTTTGTGCCACTTGTTATTCCTGCCTAAGTGTAGAAACTTACATTTAGAAACTTTGTGCAAAAAAAGAAGAAGAAGAAGAAGGAAGAAGCAAATCTGGAGCAAGAAAAGTATGTTGTTTTGTAAGATCGTAAGACCTTAGCACTGCACGTTTTTAAAGCAAAAAGAGCTGTGACTGGGAAATCCAAATGCTTGAGTAAATATCAGAAATCAGATATTTTTTGCTCTTTGTTAAATACCAAGGTGCTACAGGGAAAGGGAAACTGAAGGATTGACGCTTGCATTTGATGATGTTTAATAAACATTTTTATCATTCTCTTCTATTAACATGACTTACGAAAACAGCAATACATCCTATATAATAAAGTCCCTGTGTCTCTGTGTCCAGTCCCTGTGTCCCTGTGTCCGCGCTAATGCACATGTGCCCCACGGACACAGGGATTGGACGAAGAGGCGGGACGTACACACGCACGCTCTCTCTCCCCCCCTCAACCCTCTGCCTCCCGTTCCTCTGCGGCGGCGGACCAAGTTGGCAGCATTAGGTTCCGGGGCCACGGCAGCGGGAGCCCGGTCCGGCTCCCCCCACTGCCGCGGCCCGCGGCCCCGGAGCCCAGTCCAGCTCCCCCTGCCACCTCCGCCGCCCACGGCCCTGGAGCCTGATGCCGCCATCTTGGTCCGCCTCCTCCTCCTCCTGACAACCCTACCTGGCCCGTGGGAGGAGGGGGACACGACAGGAGAGCGCTTTGTTTAATTGCGTTCCCGGCACGCCCCACGGCCGAGCGCAGGAAGGGAGGGAAGGCCGCAGCCCCGTCGCACCTCTAGCGCTCGTTTTCTTAACGGGCTGAATGAGACTAGTTAAAGAATAATAACACAATGTTATAAATCATGGGGTAACACCTAAGGTTAGTAAGTTGCTTAAAATCCTGGGTTTTTATGGGTTTACTCTGAAAAAGTCTAACATTGGATATCATCCTACAGAATGAAAAACAAGGATTAAAATCTGCAATGAGAATGATTAAAACAGCAGCATGGCTAGGTTTTAAAAGTTTGTTTGAAAAAAAAAAGGTTTTCCATTTGTGCCCCCAGAAAATAACAGGGTGGAAGCCAAGCTAATCTCTACTGGAAGGGCAATCCATAGTGTTGACACCAAACAGGTCCTAACCTTCTCACTTGCTCAACCATTTCTGATGCAGCCAGAAATATCTGAGGCGGATCTTAAAGCTCAAGCAAACTGTCAAATGGTCCTCGAGAAAACTGGAGCCAAGATCATTTTAGGGCAGGAGTGGGAAACCTGCGGTTCTCTGAATGTTGTTGGAGTGCAACTCTCATCATCCCTGACCATTAGTTATGTAGGCTGGGGTTTAAGGAAGTTTGAGTCCAATAATACCGGGAGGGCCACAGGTTCCTTGTCCCTTCTTTAGGGCTTTAGAGGTTTAATAGAAGAGCAGAAAAGTGCCACCACCCAGCCCACTGGCAATATTTTTCTTCCTCCTTTCATACCCAATCTGCAGTCGAAACTGGACACACTTTTCACACTGTACCTTGAGGGATAGAAACTTGTTCATGTTTCTTGTTTCAGAAACTTCTTCATGAAAGCCGAGATTCTGTATGGCAGTACCCATTGGTGCAGGCACCCCCAAACTGCGGCCCTCCAGATGTTTTGGCCTACAACTCCCATGATCCCTAGCTAACAGGACCAGTGGTCGGGGAAGATGGGAATTGTAGTCCAAAACATCTGGAGGGCCGAAGTTTGGGGATGCCTGCATTGGTGGGATGACAGTACTCGTTTTAGCCATAGATTCTTTGGATATAGACTAGTTTTGTTCCTAATACGATGGCGCCTTTTAAAGTGTTGGGAGGGTTGATGTTATAGAAACATTATGCCGCAGAAAGGCATGATAAATTAACAGTAGCTTCTTATCTAAGCACTTCATCTATAAACTCAGGTGGCTGATTTCAGCATGTTAACACTTTTGAAGACGTTCGTGATGGCTCTTCAAGGTCAAACAGGGAGAATGAAGATTAATGATTCCAATAAATCTGGTGCTTCCATTAAAAAGTGTGGAGCAGGGGAAGGAGGGTGTTGTTAGCACATCTTTTCTAGCACAACAGCAAAGGGACTTGGAACCCTTTGGTGCAGTCAAAGGATTTGTTTAAACAATTAAACAAATCAATACAACAACAAAAATAGCAGAAATGCAAAAAGAGAAAGAAAGAAAGAGCAGTATACCCAGAAGAGACTTAAATCAGGAAAGTGGAGTACTTAAGACCATTAGAAAAGCCACACTCTGCATTGTACCATGGAAAGGAAGTCCAGTGTTTCTGTGTTTGTTGTATATAAGACAGAAAGAGCATAAAAAAATTTTATTTTATTTTTTGGATATGATTTGTAAATTGATTCCTCTCCTCCACCTCACGCTTTGTATTTTCGTAAGTGAATGTTGACTAAGGTTGCCATATTTCCTGAATTTCCTGGACATATTCGGAATACAGCAGTCAGCAGCAGTATCTGGGCAGAAATTGGTAAGATATCTGGGAAAATCGAGATGTATGTCAGCCCATGTCAACAGTGCTGTTTTTGCCAATTTCCCATAAAAGTAGCATTTTGTGTTGCACAACAACCTTTATGTCCGGATTTTCATTGTTTGAATTATGGCAACCCTATGTCAGGCCCTCTGTGGAAAGGCAGCATATAAACACAATCAATTTAGTCAATTGACTGTGAGGTAGCAGGAGAACAAAATATTCACTTTCTAAGACAAGAGATCAATAGAGGATGGTTTTAATTTTTTCCCACGTTACGATGGAACGAGCAAACCTGTCTATAGGATCATGGAACCAGAATGAACATTAGGCATGAATAAGCAAACAACAGCATATGGGGAGAAGGAGAGAGAAAAATTCTTCAATCTTCTGGAGGCTGAAGCTATCATTCATCTTGCTCTTGTGCTTCCCGCGATATGCCACACAATAAATCTTTCTCTCTTAAAGCGACGCTCCCTGACACCGTGTCTTAGTTTCACAGTGAAGGTCATTGGAATCCATGTAGTTGACAACATGCACTTGTGTGATAATGAGGCATAAGCAGGATGCAGACCAAGCAGGTTCACCAGCATGAATTCAGTTATCTTGAAAAATGAATGATAAATGTGAATATCTTTTTGTGACACCTGCCCCCCACCCCATTGTCATTTGTTGAAGCCCACTGAAGAGGCATTGATCAGGACGCCTGAAGTGGAAGCCGCAACAAATCATTGCAGTGTGGAGTGCTCTGATTCAGTCATACCTTCCCCCAAGACCCTCCATTCCCCTCCTCCATGGCTCTCCACCTCTCCCCTACAGCCAATTAGCATTCTGTGCCCACTGAGCATGCTCAGTTCCCACTAGGCATTAATCCTTATTAGGCTGTCCTGGAGTTTACCCTGTTCTTTATGTTTAGGACAGTGGGGTGGACACAATTTTGTGTCCAGCTAGGGCAATCAATATAGGACACAATATAGGTTTTAACCTCTGGGAAAAATTCTGGAAAAGTGACTTGGAGTTGACAGCATGTTATTCTTTGAAGGAGAACTACTTGAATATGATTTACAGATGGTATTTAACTCTGAGTGGGCTTGCTAAGATGTATAAGACTGAATCAGATAAGTGCTGGAGATGCAAGGAGGTCGAGGGAACATTCTTTCATATGTGGTGGACTTGTAAAAGGGTATAAGAGTATTGGGAAATGATCCACAATGAAATGAAAAAAATGTTTAAAAGTACTTTCCCCCCCAAACCAGAGTCCTTTCTGTTGGGGATAATTCAGACTGAAATTCCCAGGTGTCAAAAAAGGTTATTTATGTATGCTACTAATGCGGCTCATGTTTTCTTAGCCCAAAAATGGAAAATGAGCAAGGTCGCAACCAAAGAAGAATGACAACTTAAGTTGACAGAATAGGCACAACTCGCAGACTTAACATAGAAGAGAAGAGAACAAGAAGAACATACGTTTAGAGAAGATTGGAAAACGTTTATTGAATATATGGGAAATAATTGTGTACAGCTGAAAACACTGACAGCATTAAGATGAATTCAACAGTGTAAAAAAACTTTGATGGATGCAATAATGGAATACCCAATGGTATAGTTTTTATAAAATAATGAAGGGATTTATGATATGTAAAATGAGACATGGACAAATTACATTGATGTAAAAATGAGTATTTTAAATTGTAAAACAGAAAATTTAATAAAAATTATATAAAAATTTGTGCTGAGCTCCACTGGTGTGCATGGGCACCTCTTCCTTCCGACCACAGGAACATAAATTGCTCCTCAATGTGATCCTGGATATGATCTGTCTAAACACTGAGAGGGTTCCTTCCTTCCTTTTAGCATCTCTCTCTCGATTTTGATATTGGTTAACAAGGAGTTAACAGACTAAGATTTACCTTTGTGTTCCAAGGTTGAAATGCATTATCTTGATAAAACAAACAAATGCTGGAATGGGTTTAATTTGCTAATTGATCATGTTTGGCTGCTAGGCGATAGAACTCGTGACTTTTGTCAGCACTTAAAAAAATGTCTATTTGCTTTCACAATGGAAAATGTGTCAGGTGTCAGTAGCTGGCTGCTGGATTCTGTGTTCTCCATACCTACTGAAAAGGCTTTTAAGAAAAATGCTGATACACATTTAACTATCATTGCCAATTGTGGCATCAAGCAAAATGGGAAAGGAAGCACACACACTGATAGGGTTAGATTGCTTCATAATGTATTTTGTCCTCTGTTGTTTATAATGGCGGGGGAAACCATTACAGAAATCTATGTAGTATAAAAATGTTAGGCAACAGCTATTTATGTCGGTGCCTGTGTAGACTGCTATGCTTTCTCACAGCCTTTTGCAAGTGAAAAGTACAAGCTCTTAACTAAAGTAAGAGCTCACCTTTTGCCTCACTCTTTCCAGGCAAAGCTTTCTATATCCAAGTGCCTCTCTCTCTCTTTGCTCTGGAGCTTTACCCGTGAAAACCCACTCTTTACAGCTAAAGCACAACAAACGGCAAATTTGGGTTTTTCATGGGTAGCCATTTGCTCTGAGGAAAGGAGTGTGGAAAAGCCCTAAAAGCATGTCTGCTTCCACTATGTACAGACCCTCCAAGTGTCCCTTTTTCCCAGGGACAGTCTCGGATTTCCCGGTTTCTGATTTGATCCTGGAATGTCCTGCTTTTCCTTAGGACGCCCCTATTTTCGTCACAGAAATTTTGAAGGGTGCTCTCAGGGTATGGTGTGGATGTGACCTTTGTATAATAATAATAATAATAATAATAATAATAATAATAATAATAATAATAACAACTTATACCTCGCCCATCTGGCCGGGCCTCTCCAGCCATTCTGGGAAGCTTCCAACAGAATATTAAAAACCACAATAAAAGACCAACATAAATAAACTTCCCTAAACAGCTGCCTTCAGATGTCTTCTAAAAGTCAGATAGTTGTTTATTTCCTTGACACCTGATGGGAGGGCATTCCACTACCGAGAAGGCCCTCTACCTGGTTCTCCGTAACCTCAATTCTCACAGGGAGGGAACCGCCAGAAGGCCCTTGGAGCTGGACCTCAGTGTCTGGGCTGAACGATCAGGGTGGAGATGCTCCTTCAGGTATAAAACAGGCCAGGGCTGTTTAGGGCTTTAAAGGTCAGCATCAACACTTCCGGGTTTCGGCGCTTTGCGCATGTGCAGAAACGCTAAATTGCACTTTGCACATGCACAGAAGTGCCGAATTGTGATCCGCGCATGCGCAGATGAGGCACTGTGGGTTGCGAACTCTGCGGGTTGCGAACATGCCTCCTGCATGGATCACATTCGCAACCCAAGTGGCCACTGTACTGCAATCCATTATACATAGGGCTGCCTCTGAAGACAGTTTGGAAGCTTCAACTACGCAGAATTCAGTAGCCAGAGCAATACAGTTTGAGCATATTACACTGATCCTGGTCCGACTGCACTGGTTACCAATTAGTTTCTGGGCCCAATTTAAAGTGCTGGTTTTGACCTATAAAGCCTTTAACAGCTCAGGACCGCAATATCTCAAAGTCCTCCTCTCTCCATATGAACCTACCTGGACCCTGAGATCATCTTCTGAGGCCCTTCTTCGTGTGCCACCCCCTTCAAAGGTCCAGAGGGTGGCAACACGAGAACGGGCCTTCTCTGTAGTGGCTCCCCATCTGTGGAATGCTCTTCCCAGGGAAGTTCACATGGCACCTTCAGTATACACCTTTAGGCACCAGGCAAAAACATTCCTTTCTAACCAGGCCTTTGGGTGATTTGATTTGATTGATTGATATCCTATGCCCTTTTAAAATGTGATTTTTTTGGGGGGGAGGGGTTATTGGGTGGTTGTTTTTATTTTGATTATATATTTGGTGGTTTTATATTTTGATTTTGTACTGTGAACCTCCCTGAGACCTCTGGGTATAGGGCTGTATATAAATTCAATAAATAATAATAATAAAGTCCCCTCTACTTTATATAGGAGAGGATTCCAGGAAGTCTAGCTTTTCTTGCCTCGGCCCAACAAGGCAAACTTCTGGGCCCCTTGACAGGTGTCCCTGTTCTAAACAACCATTCAAGGTAGAGGAACAACTCCCTCCCCCCCCCCACTTTCATTTGCCCGCACTTAGCGGGGAATCTAAAATATATATGCAGGATGGTTCCACATATATTTCGAGAGCATCTTCATGAAGATTGTTGCCATGGTAACCACCTCTTTTCCTTGTGTGCAGAATGCAGAATGTTAGACTGCACCTCTCATAGCGCAGCTCATATCAGAGATGTTTGTGCAGGGCGGAAAGTGGCACCAGGAGGAATTAGAAAGTCGATCAAACAGAGATTGTTTTGCAGAATACTTTCAGAAAGATGCTGTGGATTATGACTCTCGGATTTCCCCTCTGTATTACTTTCCCTGTTGCTGTCGTGCGGACCAATAATTAGCAACTATCTGATGCATTGGAGGCAGTGTAAGATATGTCTTTAATTAATCAGCTGCATCATACATATTTTCCATGTAAATGTTCCAGCAGCAGTTTTCTCATTGTCTTCCAGCTATTTGTTTCTATACTGCTGGACCCAGTTAATTAACGTGCATTGAGATGTGTGAC
This sequence comes from Zootoca vivipara, assembly GCF_963506605.1. Classification (NCBI taxonomy): domain Eukaryota; kingdom Metazoa; phylum Chordata; class Lepidosauria; order Squamata; family Lacertidae; genus Zootoca; species Zootoca vivipara. The sequence goes on from NC_083278.1 coordinate 15,348,077, forward strand.
AAACCTAGTCATTAGAACATTTTGAGGCATGGAAAATCCCAAGAACATGAGGAATGAAGAATAGCCGATTGTGCAAATCGGTTCTGTTGTCTGCGACGTTTTTCACAAAGGGGCTAAAGGCGCAGCAAGTTTGACAGGCAAGAGAGGATGAGGATAATCTGTTTGTCAACCTCAGTCTCAATGGGGTTTGGCAGGACATTTTCCTGGGGTGAGGAGTGGAATATTCTAAACAAGCATAACAAGCATCAAGGAGCAGGTCTACTGTTAATAGTATATCCGAAGATTAAGTCCAATCAAAGGCGACTATGGGGCTCTTCTCGCTTTCAGGCCAAGGGAGCTGTTGTTTGTCCACAGACAGCTTTCCAGGTCATGTGGCCAGCATGACTCAACTGCTACTGGCACAATGGAACACAATGACGGAAGCCAGAGTGTACAGAAACACCATTTATCTTTCCGCCGCAGCGGTACATATTTATCTACTTGCACTGGCATGCTTTCGAACTGCTAGGTTGGCAGGAGCTGGGACAGAGCAACAGGAGCTCACCCTGTTGTGCAGATTTGAACAGACAACCTTCCAATCGGCAAGCCAATTGCCAATCATCCATGTGATCACAAATACAGATGTAGGCTGGTTAGTGCAGTCATTTTTTTTTGTCTGAAAGTTACCAGCATCTCCATATTAGCCAGAGTTTAGTATCTGGGCATAAACAAAGTTTATAGAATGTACCTTTTTAAGTCATTGTCGCTGCAGAAGAATTTGAATAGCTTTCAGAAAACAAACAAAAACACTATTACTAATAAGGCAGTTAATCAGTCACCAAGTACCATTTTATTAAAAGGGCTCCGCTTTTCACACACAGTACCTAAAAAACAATTCTTAATAAATGCCGTCTTCCTTAATAAAGTAAATTGCTAGCACAGTATTTTCTCCCTCTCCAAAAAAATTAGCTTCTCATGCTTTGTAAAGTGTGTCGCTAAAGGCCAATTATTCTCTCTACTCATTTGTTTAGGAAGGATGATAGATAAACTATAAAATAACTTTTAGAGGAACATTTATAATTAAGGTGCTAAATGAGAAAATAAATGAATCAGTAGTAGCTGTTGTGTGCCAAGGCTGCATGTAAATATAAATCACCCTGAACTTTGAGTGCGAAATTACGGCTGCTCTGCAATTTTCACTGTGAAACTTCCCAATTCAGGATAGCGCTGGGTAAAGCATTTGCGTAAAATCCTCTGTAGTGATAGAGCCTGTAATTTGTCAACACTCCCTTAGTGTTAAATATACATGACGATATCATAGTAATATGCAACCGATCACATATGGCTATGTTCCAATGCCATTGAGAATAAATGAGGTCTTATGACCTCAACATCCCTGTTGCTTAGGTTAATGCCAGTGTACTGGAAGAAGCAAAGATCACCAGTGTCAAAGCAATGATTCTTCAACATCAAAGTTTGTTGGACTGGTCATGTTGCTCGGATGACTGATTATTGTCTTCCAAAGCAACTACTCTATTCCAACCTTGAGAATGGAAAGTGAAATACCGGTGGAAAACAAAAGAGTTTTAAATACTCTCTCAAGGCAAATCTAAAAAAAAAATGTAGTATAAACACTGACAACTGGGAAACACTGGTCTGCGAGCGTTCCAGTTGGAGAACAGCCTTTACCAAAGGTGTCATAGGCTCTGAAGATGCTCAAACTCAGGACGCAAGGGAGAAATGTGCTAAAAGGAAGGCATGCTTGGCAAACCCGCACCATAATCAACTCCCACTTAGAAACCAATGTCCCTACTGTGGAAGGGCGTGTGGATCCAGAATTGGCCTCCACAGTCACTTACAGACTCACTGTTAAAACTGTGTTCTTGGAAGACAATCTTACTCGGCTACGAGTGATCACCAAGGAAGAAGACATCCCTCTTGCTTAGGCAACTGGACTAAAATGTTCTCCATCTTGTGGCACTCTGTTGGTGGTTTCTTTGCCCTCCAGAACCACATAGACTTCTGCTGGTCTACAATAGTTGATTCTAGTGTGCATGTTCAAGACTCGTGGAACTTTGGGGAGATTTCAAGAGAAAAGGAAAGTCAACTCTACTTTTTCTTTCTTTCCTGCCCTTCTGAAATATAATCTCACTGTGCTATACAATATAGTGCTAAAGGGTTCAGGTTCTCATATACAGCAGCAACACCTAAGATGGTGTTTCTTGTGTTCATCATCTAAAAGCAAAAAATACACAATTTTTCCCCTCCACAAATATTGTTGTTATTCATATTCAAGTTGAACGGAAGAAGAATTGAAAAAAAACCACACCCAATAAATATAAATTAAAGTTTCTAAAGCGTAAAGATCAGATTGTGAATAATTTGAATAGTCAATTGGCCAGGTTCTTAACTCTACCATTCTCTTTGGGTGAAAGGACCTCCCAAAACAAAGAACTTCACCACACATTAAAGTACGTGTAAAAGGAAGGCCTTTGTTAGTGAACTGCTGGAAGTTTGGAAAGCAGGTCTGATATATGTCAAAGATATGTGCTCTCATAAAAGATGGTTGAGCCAAGACCTCTAGCAAAGCTCAGTTCTCAAAGTATCTCAGCACTGTTCCTGACTGCATTAAAAATGTCTTGCGTCTTCTGACTGAACAAAAAAGATATCTTCTTTGAGATCAGAGGGGCTTGCTTTGTAATTCATTATAGGTTTGGTGATAAAATAGCATGGGAACTTTCTTCTTCTAAAATCTAAGTTCTCTTTCCTGGTGTGTTATGTAAAATGAGTTATTTTTATCAGGCTTCTTCTGAGCTACATGGGTCTAGGTGGTTTGTTGTAATTATCTTTTCACTATGATGAGACACTTTGATGTGTTTAATTAATATGCTTATCACTAGCTTGAAAGAATATTCAAAAATTAAACTCTGTTCATGGTTTGATAGAGAAGAACTATGTAATTTATAACATTTGCATTTTTTATTAGGTTTTTGTGTTGGCTGACCAAATCTCTGCTCAGGCGTACAATCTGGCTTCCCCCTCCTCTTGGAATAACAATGGATTCTCACCCAAAATGCAAGGGCCTTTTGGGGGGGGTAGTGTTTTTCTCTCCCCCCGCCCCAGAATATCATACATTTTGAAAGTTTTTAATGCTTTGTAGTGCTTAGAGTTCAAATTCCCATTGAAATGAGCAGAATGCATGAGCAGGGAAGAAGGTGCTTTCAGCTTCTGAATGACTACCGATAAATGATGTTTTGACTTCCATTCAACTTGTCGTTATATTCATAGCAAAATCTATAGATTATTTCTCACTGGAGTTGCATAAGGAAAATAAAACACCGAATGACTACCGATAAATGATGTTTTTACTTCCATTCTACTGGTTGTTATATTCATAGCAAAATCTATAGATTATTTCTCACTGGAGTTGCATAAGGAAAATAAAACACAGCTGTTCCCACATGGATTACCGCTTTGTTTTAATGGGCATCCAATCTGAGCTACTTGAAATCTCTCTTTATTTACAGCTCTCGTGCCTCCTTATCTGATACTTTAGATCTCTGCTTCATCTCTCCCCTGTGTCACCATGTGCATCTAATAGTCCTAATAATACTATTTAGTACATTTGTTTCTATCACAATAGTGAGGGAAACACCTCCCCTTCCACCTCTGTATGAATTACTCTGGACACCAACACAGACTTGTGTGAATGTCTGTATACAATTATCAGTAACCAGCTTTGAGGTCTTTCAACTTGAAAATGGCCCCATGAAGTCCCTGCATGCAGTGCAATGAAACAGCTATTCACTGCAAGTGAAACCACTGTGACAGCTCTTTGGTTTGGCATGAACAGATTTTGCATATATCTAGGTAGCTATTTCAGCTTCCTATATGTATCATGATTAACTGAGGAGAAACGGAGAGGCATCAGTACCGTCTAAGTCAGACTTCTCTACCTTGGGTCCCCAGATGTTGTTGAACTACAACTACTACCTTTCCTAGCCAGATTGGCCAGTGGTCAGGGATGATGTGAGTTGTAGTTCAAGAACAAGAACATCTGGGGTCCCAAGGTTGAGAAAGGCTGGTCTAAGCAGTCATTATTTAAGAAGAGCCTGCTGGATCTAGCCTGGCATCCAGTTCTCTCACGGGAAGCACACAAGCAAGACCTGAGCAGAACAGCAACTCCCCCCCCCCCCCCTTCTAGCAACTGGTATTCTAAAGCACACTGCCTCTGACAGTGGAGTGAACTCACAGAGTGAATTTTTGTGGTGCAACAGAGTGAACTCTTGCAAAACAAAAAACCCAAAATGAATGAGAAACCCAAGCTGTCATTCTAAGGCACTTGGAAGCAACCTTCGCTGAAATAACTTCTGAGTAGGCATGGGATTGCGCTGTTTCTAAAGGTGCCTTAGAGCTGAAGTGTTTATTTCTTCCCCAAGATGTTAAACACATATCATGATGAAGACCAACTTACTGACAAATCTCTGAGTGTGTTGCATGCACATGTGCAAGCATAGATTTATGAAACACAGATCTTCTCATAGTCCCAACGCTGCCTCCTCATAACTCCTTGGGGCTTACTTCCTACGGTAGGTAAGTGGAGCTATTACTCCAGCCTTTGCTAATCATTTTTTTCTGCATATAATTGCTTAGTAGCTAGGTGTGGACCGACCCACTGCTTCCCACCCCCCTGCCCCCCCGATGGGTTGCTTACAACATTATAATACTTCTGGAAGACTGATATTGGTTCAAATGAGCCGCTTTATCTATTGGATACATAATTAAAATGTTACAATCTGATTGCATTCTGCCCATGGCTGCGCCTGGGTCTGAACAGACACAATTCCTGTACATCAAGGAGAATGGATAACATTTGTCATTTCTCATCCATTCTTATCACCTTACCAGCCTCAAGCTTTCTGAGGTTTTTATGCAGAGCCTCACTCTCCCCCAGGAGAGCAAGTATGCCTGGACACTTTTGTGTCAACAGAATAGCAGGTGGGTGCCCCGAAGAAGAGGAATCTGTTGACAAGCAGAGATGTGAAGAGAGGATGGCTTGGAAGTTGCAGCATCACTGCACCTGTCTGGCAAATTCTAATGACAGCAACCAGAATCCCTGAAACAACAACACCGTAAGAAACTCCAAGGAGTTTCTTCAATGAAGGGTAACAATGGGTACTTTCCCTATATAGGGGCCATTCCGTTCTGGAACAGGGAGAGTTCTGAAATGGCATTTGTTATGGTCCTTTGCTAATTGGCAGATAACACTTTGCTTCATACAAATGTCAAGGAGCGGAGCACCTAGCAACCAGCTTGCGGGTTATTTTTGGCATGTACATAGGATTCTCTAAAATGTTTCCTTCATTTAGGGCTTAGAGATGGAATGGAGCTGCCTCCAACCTCTGGACCACTGGCACATTAAGAAGGTACGTGTGAGAAAAATAATTGGAGTGGCACACCATCAGTTAGAATCTTGCCATCATTAATCAACCTGATTAGCTTTTGCCAATCTCTTGCTTTCAAGACTGGGAGTCCCCACATCTTAATAATTAGACTGTGTGCTAGAACGTCTTCACTCTTGGCAAACCTCATTTGCTGAAATGTTGTCAGGGCATCTCAGCTGCATCCTGGGCCCTGTACCATGATGATAAAGTTTCAGACTTGAGGGATTTTCTCCTCCCCTGGCAGCCTCCAGGATCAAAGAAGGAACAAGGAAGTTCGTATTCATGGTTTTATTCAGCAACTGTGGATCAGAACAAAGAATCTAGTGCCCAACGCCATTATGACATTGCTCACTCTGAGCCCCTCTTCTTCCTTCCCCAACAACATCCTGTGTCCTTACATAAAGTCTCAGGAGTCACATGTCTCTGCATTAGTGGCATAGCGAGCCGCCGCGACACCCGGGGCAGCAAATTGCCATGCACCCGGGGGGCGGTGTGTGTGTTGTCGCTACATAACGATGCATGCATACAATGTAGAAGGGGATCGCCCCCCCCCCATGACTTCTAACCGGAGCGTCCAGGCTCCAGGTAGATAGCCCACTGGGAGAGGGCATTTCACAGCCCCACTCTTCAGACCAGTCCCTGACACAAAGGGAGATTTGGCCGAAACAGAATGTCCCCCTCTGCTTGTCTACTCTTCCTATTAGACCCTTGCTATCACCCTCTTCATTTTTCTTCATGTTCTGGGAGACCAGGGTGGAGCTGATCGCAACAGGAGGGGGAGACTCCATGGCTTCTTCAGCAGCCTGCCTCCACTCTGTTTCTTGACCCCGCCCTCTGCTTCTGGCTCTGAGTCTGGACTGCCCTCTACCACAGACACTTCCTGCTCCCTAAACCATGTTGCCTCTTCAGCTTCCAACACCTCTTCCTCCTTATCTGCCCCCTCTTCTCCCTCTGACCACTGATTGCCACCCCACCACCAATTCCCTGGCTCTGAGTCATCTTCCCCGGGAGGTCCCTTGGGGGTTCCTCAGCTGTTGCTTCCCACCACTCCTCCGTATCCAGCCAGTGCACGACAACCACTTAGATGCTACTAATTTACTTGCTAATTGTTTTATACCCACTCAGGACACCTACACTCATAGAAAAATTACGCCTCAGAGAGACAGAATCTTTGGGTTTTTGAATATTTGACACCACAGATGAATTGTAGTTGCATGGCAAGAATGCCTGAAATCAAAATACTTTTCCACTGTAAAGAAATCAAAATCAACTTTAAACAAATGGGCTACTGATATGCACATCTAGTTTGTCTAGCCTGCCGCTCATTAACACAGCTGAATTTCAGCTAAGGTTTGGATCAGGTTGTTAGTTTAGGACTGGATTAAGAATCAGCCTAAATTAGCTACAGCATAGCTGACCCAGCTGAATCATGGATCCCATCGCCGTAGCAAATGTTTAGAAGTTTCTCAAGAATGAAGCAGGATGACCTCTTTTCAATCTTGCACAGGGCTTCTTGAAAAAATTCTGCAGTTTCTACTGCATTGATTGCTTCTTATCACAAGAAGGCAGTGGACTGATTGTAAGCTATAGGGTAATTTACAGAATTGGCCGCCTTCTTACATGTGTAGGGCAGAATATAAGAGTATTTACTGCACAAGAATTCAGAGGCAAAATAGGAATGAGTTAGAAAAGATTAATGAGGGGGCCTATTTGTGCGTCTTGATTCTGTGATTGTGTTCTGTCCCTGTGGAAACAGTATCACGTCAGAAAACATAATGGATAGACCCTGTGATTAAAGTAGTATAGAACTCTGACAATGTGTCTCAGTCAAATCTCTGTTCTGCAGAACCCTAAGCACCCTGAAATCACTTTGGTACTAATAAAGGAAAAGGAACGCTGGGTGGTTAAGTTCAGTCAAAGGTGGCTTTGGGGTTGCAGCGCGCATCTCGCTTTCAGGCTGAGGGAGTCGGTGTTTGTCGGCAGACATCTTTCCGGGTCATGTGGCCAGCATGACTAAACTGCTTCTGGCACAATGGAACACCGTGACGGAAACAAGAGCACATGGAAATGCCATTTACCTTTCCGCCACAGTGGTACCTATTTATCTACTTGCACTGGTGTGCTTTTGAATTGCTAGGTTGGCAGGAGCTGGGACAGAGCAACGGGAGCTCACTCCTTCGTGGGGAGTCGAACCGCCGATCTTCTGATCAGCAAGCCCAAGAGGCTCAGTAGTTTAGACCACAGCACCACCTACACATCTTTTAGATCACAGATGGGGATCGGTGGCTCTCCAGACATTGAGGAACTATAACTCTGCCAACCCCCTCCCTTTAACCATACTGGCTGGGGTTGATGGGAGTTGGAGCACAATAGCACCTGCAAGGCCTCGGGTTCTCCACTCATAATCTAGCTCTTTTCTCTTCCCCAAATATCCTCCCCCAATTTATGGCTAGCAGTGGTTATTGAAGCCCTGTCCCATGAGAGCAGAAGTGCCTCTCCGCTTTTGCAAGGACTTCTCTGAATCCAAGGCGCAAAACAAAACCCTGTTATAAATCACTGCTATCCAAAAGCTTCAAGAACATAATATTTGATTACTTGGCTAGTGGTGCATTCTAAAAGATCATCTGGCCATCTCGATTCCTTTTTACACTGTCAAGATGAAATTAATAATGTACGAACTCTGCTATTTATACAAGAAAGATGCCCTGCTCTTTTGAAACAGCTTTCCAGTTGGGATTGTGAGCTGATTGTTTGCGCTCCTATATCTTGGGAAGAGGGGAAGGCGAAGGGTTATGCTCACCCTGACATCCAAGCAACAGTGAATAGTATTGTTTGAATTTTTTTTAAAAAGATATTGCTTGTTCTGTCTTTCATTATCTGTGCTTTCAAAATATTTTCTTAAAGAAGCTTTAAGGGTCGAATACTCAGGTTCAGATCTGAGATTCTGCAGTTTCAGTGAATAGTTACCATACTCAAATGAACACCGCTTGTTAAGTTGTTGTGCAAGGGGGGAAGTTGGGATAAGAAGTGCCCACATTCTCATTGGTGTCCCACATGTGGAGGTCATAATAATAATAATAATAATAATAATAATAATAATAATAATAATAATAATTACTTTATATCCTGCCCATCTGGGCGTGTACAACATATATAAAAACACAACAAAGCATCAAACATTAAAGAAACAAGATATCCTATATGAGCAACAAACAAACCGATAAATCAATAGAAACCACCACCACCACCAACAAACAGTTTACAGTTATACCCAAATTAAAATAACCGCCAACCCCAGCTAAACATTTAACCAACATCAACCCGACAAAAACGAAACAGAGGAACCAAAACTAGAACCGTTTAAAACATTTTAAATCCTTTTAGCCAGTTGCCCCAACCCAAGAGTGCATGCACAAGAAAATAATATGGGGGGGGGTTCTAGATCTAAATAACAAATGACCTGACTTCTAGCTTTTGATGATGTTACATCCTGATGGCACAGGCTTGGCGATCCTCTGATACATACTTGGTGCATATATCTTTCCCCCACTATAATATGTGCCTCATATTACAGTGGGGAGCCTCCTGTACTCATGGGAAGTCAGGGTTCTAGATTGTGTGGGGAGCCAGTGCAGGACCTGTTTTGAAGATTAGAACATAAGGAGAGCCATTCTCACAGGGGCCAACCAGGTGTCTGTGAGAAGCCTGAAAACAGAACCTGAGTGCAACTGTATTTTTCCCACCTGAGATGCCCAGAAACTGGCTTTAGGAGGTATATTGCTTCCAACAGAAGAGGCAGAACAAAGCCATCATAACTTGTTCATAGCATTATCCTTTGTGAATTTGTCTAAACCTCCTGTCAAGCCATCCGTGTTGGCACGACCACCATTGTTTCTTGTGGGAGTGAGTTCCATAGTTTAACTATGCACCTTGTGAACAAGTACTTTCTTTTGTCTGTCCTGAATGCCCCAAAGAGGGTTGCTCCACTGGTGGTGACCCAGCCTTATGGGCTTCACTATTTGCATCTTATGGCTTATGTGGGCATATGAAGGACTTTTCCTGCCTGAATTTATCTAGTCCACATTTAGAGCCATCCAAGTATGTGACCACCAGCATATTTCATTTCCAGGAGCCTCTAGCATGGCGAGGCAGTGCCTTGGAGTCACCCTCTTGACAGGGGCATTGCTGTCGCTTACCTGGACTGCTAGGGCAGAATTTGAGTGAGGTCAGGACTGCACAGGCAGAGCCAATCCAGCACTTCCAGGGAATCATAGAATCGTAGAGTTGGAAGAGACCCCGAGGGTCATCTGCTCCACCCCCCCTGCAATGCAAGATTCTGTTGCCCAACATGGGGTTCAAACCCGTGACCCTGAGATTGAGAGTGTCATGCTGTACCGACTGAGCTATCCCAGCAGTCAAAAATGGCATGGAAGAATGAATCATAGGTGTCGGGAGAATGACGCTGTGGCACCACCCCTCTCTTGCTTCTGGCTGTAAATGCCACCAATTTATGGTGCACGCTGTAAACAAGTCCTTCATTTCTCTTGAATTCAGTGCTTTCCATTGGATGTGTGGAAAATGTACCTTCAGTCATGCCCCACTCTTTGTGGTCCCCTCCTTCCCTAGAGCCTGAAACGCTATAGCCTTCCCTTCTTTGCAGCACATACACTGACAAAGATCCTGAAACAAAGATCAGATTCTTCCTCTGTTGCCCCCAGACACGCTTCATATTAGTCGAGTAGAACAGAAGCACCTTAAATTTCCTTTTTGTGCCAAGCTGCTGGGGACACGCAATGAGCAATTTCCTCCAACATATTACCCGTAGGAGCTTGTTCTGAATGAACTACGTGATGCCGGCTGATAGCAATTTGGTTCCTGGCGATGCTACTTTCAAAAATAATTCAGAGAACGAAGTAGGCTGTCAATAGCCCCCTCTTTCTAATGTACAGATCTTTCTGGAGCTTTAGCTAAGTCTGCTCTGTTCTTCATTTAATTTCCCAACCTTCTTTTTAAACAAATTTGGACGCTGCCTGTTTTTCCCCTAGAAAGTGACATAATGCCATTAATTCCTATTTAATACTATATGGTATTATTACTATTTCATAGTGGTATTATTACTATTTAATAGTAAAGCAAGTATTAGCTGGCATTGCAGGCTCAATTGCACAGGTGGGCAACCTGTGGACTTTGGCCCAATTTCATGCCTTCGGCAGTCCTCTTGTTTGAAGGTGCCCTCAGCTTGAAGCACTGTCTGATCCAAGTCCATTTTAAAGACAAAGACCCCTAAGTATGGTGAGCACAGACCATACCCTCCAAGTGTCCCTATTTTCCAGGGACAATCCCAGAATTATGGAAGCCATCCTGGCTTCTGACTTGATCCCGGAATGTCCCTATTTTCCCCACTGGCACTGCCATCGCCGAGATTGAGGAGAAGGGTGGACCAGTGGTTGTCCATTTTTTAAATAATAATTTTTATTAGTTTTAGATCGGAAGGTCGACGGTTTGAATCCCCATGACGGAGTGAGCTCCCGTTGCTCTGCCCCAGCTTCTGCCAACCTAGCTGTTCGAAAGCACACCAGCGCAAGTAGATAAATAGGTACTGCTGTGGCGTGAAGGTAAATGGTGTTTCTGTGCACTCTGCTTTCATCATGGTGTTCCGTTGCATCAGAAGCGGTTTAGTCCTGCTGGCCACATGACCCAGAAAGCTGTCTCTGGACAAACGCCGGCTACCTTGGCCTGAAAGAGAGATGAGCGCCACAACCCCATAGTCACCTTTCACTGGACTTAACCGTCCAGGGGTCCTTTACCTTAATCTTTTTTTTTTGCTCCCCAGAAGTTTTGGCCTGCAATTCCTATTGTCCTATTGGCCGCGCAAGCTGGGTGTGACGCGAGCGGGAGTCCAACAACATCTGAAGGGGGCATGTGGGCCACCTCTGATGTTGACAAATGGAGATGATGGGCTATTTCCTTCCTGCCCTGCTACTAATCTTCCCAGGAGCAGCTGATTGAACATTCTTGGAAGCAGAAAGCTAAAATATTTTGAACTTTGCTGTGCTCCAGTGCAGCTCTTGGAATATATTTTTTGAAGAAATCACACCTCAAATCCATCAATTCTGTTATAGGAGCTCAGAGTTTACTAGGTCAAAAGCAACCCTTTCTTGGGATGATTACCAAGGTCTGTTTGGAAACGTTCTGCTCTAAAGGTGTTTTTGTGCACTGCATTCCCAAACGCTTCATTTTATGCTCCGTGATACAGACCATGAATTCACCTGCAATAAGCTTAAGTGCTATTACAGTTTAGCAAACATACAGGATTGGAGCTGTTAAGTACTTAGCGAAATGGCATGTTCTGTATTCCGTCCCTATCCTATGGGCTGAAACTGATCCGAGAGGAAGTCGTTGTGGGCTACGCAAACATTCATAGAGCTTGGTTCCTTGTGCTGTTTTTTTTAAATTTTTTGCTATGCCATGGCCTGGTTCAGACAGCTGTATGGAGAAAGTAATTATTAGTAGACGCCACCCAACTGCCAAGCACTACTTCCCAGGAATGTTTTACTCTATAGATTTGTACAAAGACAGCAGCATAACGCTGCCAGTGGGTACTGGTCCCAATGGCTCTGTTCCACCTACACTGATAGAGGAAGTATGCCCTTGAGTTCCCTTTGTTGAGAATTATAAGATAAAAGAGTGCTGTTACACTCAGTTCCCATTTGTGGGCTTCCCACTGCAACCGATTGGCAACTCAAAGAGTAGATGGGCCTTTGGTCTGATTCAGGAAGGCTCTCTACTCAAGTTCTTATGGTGGCAGGTAGACTGCTTTGGGGAAGGGGTGTCATAGACAAGAGGCCACCATTGAGAAGACCCTCTTTCCAGTTGTTATTACCTCACTTAGGATAGAAGGGGGCACCTAGAGCAACTGAAGATGATCTGAGTGCATGACCAGGTTGAAGCACAAGTACATCCTCCTGATGCCTGGGTGCCAAGCCTCATAGGTCTTGAAAGCAGCAGTGTGGTATAGTGGTTAAGAGCGGTAGACTCGTAATCTGGGGAACCGGGTTCGTGTCTCCGCTCCTCCACATGCAGCTGCTGGGTGACCTAGGGCTAGTCACACTTCTCTGAAGTCTCTCAGCTCCACTCACCTCACAGAGTGTTTGTTGTGGGAGAGGAAGGGAAAAGGAGATTGTTAGCCGCTTTGAGACTCCTTCGGGTAGTGATAGCGGGATATCAAATCCAAACTACTCTTCTTCTTCTTCTTCTTCTTCTTCTTCTTCTTCTTCTTCTTCTTCTTCTTCTTCTTCTTCTTCTTCTTCTTCTTCTTCTTCTTCTTCTTCATAAAAGGGTGTGGTAGCCAGTGAAGCAGCATAATACATTTTAAATGGTTAGCTTCAGGTAATTTTTATTTCTTAAAAATAAACAAGGAGTATCTGGTGTTATCTTAGAGGGGATGCCAGGAAACAGGGAATTATGTCCACATGTGGTGGGGTGTAAATATGCAAACTAAACATAAACAATGGCAAAGGTTGTTTAAGGAAATAACAGAAATCACTGGGTTAAAGCAGACCGAGAGTCCAGAGGTAGCATTATTATCAAATTACGATGGGGTGGAAGGTTTGCAGGCTATGAAAGACTTACTCACAAATTCATCACAAACAAGCAACCATACCCTAGGCCAGGCATCCCCAAACTGCGGCCCTCCAGATGTTTTGGCCTACAACTCCCATGATCCCTAGCTAACAGGACCAGTGGTCAGGGATGATGGAAATTGTAGTCCAAAACATCTGGAGGGCCGAAGTTTTGGGATGCCTGCCCTAGGCCAACCCCAACACCTCTTACTACCAAAAGAACACAAGCGAATAGCAAAGAAAACATGCACAGGCAATGCCACAAAGCCCCACATATACATTAAGTAAAATAGAAACATTGCCACCTGACCCCACCCCCACTCACCATTCCTCCCTCCACCTCTTTCCCCCTTTTCTTGCTAATGTAACACTAATGTCCATAGCTGCCAAGTTATCCCTTTTTTTCAGGATTTTCCATTATGCTGAATAGGCTTCCTCGCGAGAAAAGGGAAAACTTGGCAGCTATGCTAATGTCTCAACAAATGAAACTGATTGTAAAAAAATGTAACTTGAAAAAAGAGACATTGCACATACTTTTGTAAACCAAGAAATCTTTAATAATAATAATAATAATAATAATAATAATAATAATAATAAATTATTGACAGCTGCAGGAATTATGATAGCGAGGAAGTGGAAGGGGGAAGCAGAATATAAAATAGAAGAATGGTATAAAGAGGTGTGGGATATAGCTATTAATGATAAATTAACATGTGCCATTAAGGCAAGATGGGGAAAAAGCAGGAGAAATGATTTTGAGGAGATATTTGTAGAATTTGTACTATTAAAAAACTACTGCAAGAGGTGTTGAAATTTTGGAAAGTTGGATAGTTACAGTGGAATGGACTCGGTGGTGGGGTGCACATTCCCCCCCTATTTATTATTATTAATTTGTCAAAATAATATATATATATATATATTTAAAAAGAGTAAAAAAAAGAAAAGAAACACCATCCACTCATAAAATATCAAGGTTGTGAACCAGCTCCAGTTTCAAAGACAGCCCCATGTATAATACACGATAGCAGTCAAAATTCAGATGATACCAGGGCATGGATAAGGGTGGTTAGGCTTTTGCTGTCTATGGCCGGCTGCAGTTTGCACACCATACTGTAGCTGTGAAATGGACTGAAATGGTTGCCTGAGCCTCCAGTGTCAAAAGTAGGCCTAGGAACAAGACTCCCAGACTGTGATCCTAATCCTTTATTTAAGCAGATGAACCACAAACCCAGAGAAGCCTAGCCTGGCCAGGACTGAGGTTCATTTTATTGGCCCTCAATATTGCATTACTGCATCCAAGGACTTCCACCGGCATAGCTGAATTGGGGGTAACACAGAAACAGTGCTGAGTATCACAGGCATATTGATGACACTGCAGCTTCTAACTGTGCACTTAAGAATAAATAAATGGCAGGAAGCAGTGAGGCCAAGTGTTTAATGTAGAGCCAAGTGTTGTAGAGACATATCAGGATCCAGAAGGCTGAACCCTGTTTTCATTTATTTGAATTCTCTGGATTCCTGCTTTTATATGCTTTTATACTAGCATCTTAAAAAGCAGAGACATCACCTTGCCAACAAAGGTCCGTATAGTTAAAGCTATGGTTTTCCCAGTAGTGATGTATGGAAGTGAGAGCTGGACCATAAAGAAGGCTGATCGCCGAAGAATGGATGCTTTTGAATTATGGTGCTGGAGGAGACTCTTGAGAGTCCCATGGACTGCAAGAAGATCAAACCTATCCATTCTGAAGGAAATCAGCCCTGAGTGCTCACTGGAAGGACAGATCCTGAAGCTGAGGCTCCAATATTTTGGCCACCTTATGAGAAGAGAAGACTCCCTGGAAAAGACCCTGATGTTGGGAAAGATTGAGGGCACAAGGAGAAGGGGACGACAGAGGATGAGATGGTTGGACAGTGTTCTCGAAGCTACGAACATGAGTTTGACCAAACTGCGGGAGGCAGTGCAAGACAGGAGTGCCTGGCGTGCTCTGGTCCATGGGGTCACGAAGAATCAGACACGACTAAACGACTAAACAACAAACAACAGCATACTAGTTTTGTGTTTTATGTTTGTTTTAATGACATTGTTTATTGTATTCATGTTGGACATCACTTAGAATTTTTTTAAAAAATATTAAGTGCATTAAAATAACAAAATTTAATAATAATAATAATGGAGTAATGCCAGTTCCTCTCTATTCTTCTCTATGCCGCAGTTGTCCTTTGCGGATGAAAGAGCACAAGAGAATTTGCTGTGTTTTATGACTGGGTGGAAGAGTTTTTCTCCATCACTTGCCTGACTTAATGTGCCTTAGGGCATCTTCTCAAAGACTGACACCTTTTAGGAGTGAGTACCTGTGTCAGGAAGCGTTTGCTACGCTGGTGGCATCCTGATCCGATGTTACTAATTTGTTCAGAGTCGCGACAAAAAGCAGCAGCTGGACCCCGACAGCTTGAACTCCCATTTCACATCTTTGCCGGTAACAAAAAGCCTGAATTGGTGTTGGGTCTCCCTTTCCTTTTCTCACGCCTCTCTCAAACCATACGATGGGCTTTACCCTGGTGGCCTATGCTGAATCTATAGGGATATTACTTTAATTTTCAAGTAGGCTATTTGTTCTGCCGCTTTCTCCGAGAAACAGAACTGTTTTCACCCCTCCTAATGCAGGAACCTGAACCCAGCAAGTGCTTCACACAGAGAAGGCCGGCTCTTCCTATGGTTGGCCTCAACCGGAAAGAGGTAAGACAGAATGCAGCATGGAGGAGGGGAGAAGAACAGAAGGAGAAAAGGAAGGAATATTTATTCCTCTTTGTCCTGCAACTTTTCTTCCTGCACCATGATTTTTTCTCCTCACACAAAAATACAACCAAAAAAGACAGGACCACTGTATCGCAATGACCACTCCCTGCTCCATGACCTACCATTGTGTCAACCATATTAAAAATAATTATTAAATATTGCATGCCTTTCATGCCAAAGCTCTGGTGCTTTTTCCATAAGCATTTTTAATTTCATCAATATTGAATGATTCCTCCTGCCGCCCCATTATTTTCTGACTTGGTTTTTCTATACACAAAGCTTTTCCTCAGATGTCCTGCAGTGGCATATCGAACATCTCCAGACTTTTAACCTACAGGAGAATGCAGTAGTCATGAACTATTCTTAATATTTATATAATTCTCCCTGTACAGACGTAAGCCTGGACCAACATTTGCTCTTTTGTGTCATTATAACGGCTATTTGCCTTTTTGTTCTCGGCATTTGTTGCTCTCTATCATGTTAGCTTTCATAATCCCTTTCCCTTTGTTTAAAACAATCTCATGGCCTTTGCACCTGCTGGTGGTGCTGAACCGTAATTTATTTGCTTTGCTTGAGAGATGAAAGTGGAGGCAGCAGCATCAGGTCTCAGCGTTAAAGAAATGCAATCATTTCATCATTGTGCATATTTCCAGATTACCCTTATCTTCCTAGTGGAGGTTAGGTCATTTGAACAAACGGGGCACTGCCCCCCCCAATCTCTGTCTGCCCTCAGCCAGCCAGCTCCCTCACTTGGCCACCACCAACCTGCCTTCCTGATTTCTGCCCCACCCCCTTTAAAAATAATTTGTCTTAACTTAGCATAATTTTTACAAAATCGAAACAAAGTATTACAATTACATACATATATCCAAAGTTCTCAATAATGTTGTTAATAAAAAAGAAAAGTATAGAAGAAAGAAGAAGAAAAGAGAAAGGAAGAAAGAATAAGAAAAGGAAAGGAAAGTTAGGAAAAGAAGAAAAGAGGAAGAATTTCTTCCAAGTTTATTCTACATATATTTCAAAAAGTAAATAATAATAAAATTTCATTGATTGACTTCCACTGCTTACACTGCACTTCCTATAAACATTTTGAACAAAATTGTGTTTGTAATTCCATATTTTTTTCTCCCATAGAATCCCACATAAATGATCAGATCACTAAATTCTCTGGATCTCTCACAAGTCTACTCTAAACACAACCGAAACCTTGTATTTGACCCTTGTCTGCATATATAATCATTTAAACATTTCCATTGTTTCTGAATTATACTTTTTGGTTTTTGTCTTATTAAATTAGTTAACTTTGCTAATTCTAAATATTCGCATAGTTTGTTCAACCATTCCTCTTTGGTTGGGATGTGGTTTTCTTTCCAATTCCTTTGCCTTCCTGATTTCCTCACAACCAGTTCAGAGGATGCCACTGCCCATCAGATTCCTCACAACACACAACATTCGCCACAATCAATTTCTCTCTGGTAGTTTCTGGAGAAATGCTGCATTTTGAGCCTCTCCACCCCCATGGTTCACCCCAGACACTGAGGTCCAGCTCCAAGGGGCCTCTGGCGATTCCCTCCCTGCAAGAAGTGGAACAAGGCAGAGTTCTTGGTAGTGGCGCCCGCCCTGTAGAACAACCTCCCATTAGATGCCAAGGAAATAAACAACTATCTGACTTTTAGAAGACATCTGAAGGCAGCCCTGTTTAGGGAAGTTTTTAATGTTTGATGTTTTATTGTGTTTTTAATATTCTGTTGGGAGCCACCCAGAGTGGCTGGGGAAACCCAGCCAAATGGGTGGCGTATAAATAAATAATTAATAAATAAGTTGTTGTTGTTGTTGTTGTTGTTGTTGTTGTTGTACTTTCCACACACACAAGAATTTCCACATGACCCACAACCCCAATTGCACAGGGTTCCAGGGTACATGGAAGCCTCTGTGTGCATGTGCCTTTTGTGTTGAGAGAATGCATGTGGCATTCTTCTGAAGAGAGCATGAAAGGCTTCCAATAAAGGTGAGGTTTTATTCTGCAAAATGAGCACTTTTTTATATATAAAAAAACCTAACACAACACCATTCTGCATCTTCAAGCATTTAGCCCACTTCCCCCATGCCAGTTGAAAAGCAACAGCAGCAGCAAAAGACAACAACACCCTAGTGTTGCGATATAAATGGGAATGTTTATTTAATGGCACTGTGATGGCAGTGGCATACATTTTGGTTTCTGAGCAGTGGTTGAGCAATGGATGCACACCTTAGTGTGGCATCCTCCGGTCCCTATGGTAGCATGGCTTCTGCGCATTGATAGAAGAGGCATCTTGATAGAAGAGCTCTCTTCCTTCAGGAGGCATGCTTTCTTCAGAGAGCCTCTCTTTAGCCCTGACAGCCACAATTTCCTGGATGATATCCTCTATTTCATTCACTGTTAAGATCTCTTTCTCCGCCTGTAGATATGAGGGCCCTGGAGTTGGCAATTGCTCCCGTAAGAGTTGCAGATCCCATCCAGTATTTGGTTGGATGCCCTCTGGAGCACAAAGGTCAGACAATTGTTCCCTTTTTATTTCCGCTTTTCCCTCCTCCAAATTCCCACCTGCTAGCATTTCCTCCCCTCCCCTTTTATTCTGCTTTTGTTTCTTCTTCACTCTATCTTCTTCATCGAAGATTTTCTGAGCCACGTCCAATATACTGATCCACTGAGGAGAGTAAGAAAACTTTCTCCATTTCTTTGAGGGCTCCTGAAAAATGCCAAGCATACTTTCACATATAGGGTTAATGGGAAACACTTCCATGGCCCTTATAAGCAGTTGTGATAATTTCAGGTGGAGCATATGGATGCATAAGTTTACCATTATAAATTCTACTCCTCAACTAAAATGATCAGAGGTGACGGCTCTCTCCATTATACTTGGCTTGTGAGTCTCCCAGGGCAACTGGTTGGTTATTCTGGGAGAAAAAGTGTCAGATGATATGGATAATCAACCTAATCAAGCCAGACTTGGGCAGGTGTGGAGGACTCCTTGGTCCTGAATGGGGTAACTGTGCCCCTGAAGGACCAGGTCCACAGCCTGGGAGTCATTTTGGACTCACAGCTGTCCATGGAGGCGCAGGTCAATTCTGTGTCCAGGGCAGCTGTCTACCAGCTCCATCTGGTACGCAGGCTGAGACCCTACCTGCCCACAGACTGTCTCACCAGAGTAGTGCATGCTCTGGTTATCTCCCGCTTGGACTACTGCAATGCGCTCTATGTGGGGCTACCTTTGAAGGTGACCCGGAAACTACAATTAATCTAGAATGCAGAAGCAGTAATGTAGTCTAGCCCCAATTTATTCTTAGAACAGACCAAATTAACGTCTCGCTGCTTCTGTTATTCTCACCATTAAAGGAATTACAACCCTTGGTGTTAGTTTTGCCATTTTGACTTTCTTCAACTCCACAGCTGACTGTGATTCTTGGAGAAGATCTGCAATGAGAAGAATGAACATGACGCAGAATTAGGAAATTGTCATTTGCTTATTTAAATGAATATTTGCAGATGCTTACAGAACAAGATTATGAAATGCAAAGCAGCATGTATATCTGTGGCTTAGATACACATAATAAAATCCATGGCTTAGATCCATGTCACATCTCACTTTTCAATAGGGATGAGTGAACCTGCTAACCCCATTAGTTTGGCTCGGGATTTTTCCAAATCCCAGCTTCCCTAAATTGTCTCCTCCGTTTTCAGGATATCGCAGTTATGTAGCCCAAACCCCTGCCATTTGCATCTGAGCTTTCCCCATTGCATTTAGGCTTGCCAGATCCCTACCAACTCTACTCCCTAAATGGCAACATTAACATTCCTTGCCTCATACTGGAGAAACAAGCAAATATAAGCTGTTGGTTCAGGCAGGGTGGTGAAGCCAGTATACAGTTCAACTATGTACAGATGGTTACTCAAACTAGCCATTTTACTCTCTGTAACTATTTTAATTTGTGTTTTGTGAGTTACTACTACTACTACTATCACCACCACCAGCACTACTACTACTAATAACCTGCCCTTCACCCTAAGGTCTCAAGGTGGGTTACAACCAGTGGTTTTTTTTCTTTAAAAAAATGTTTAGGGGTATTCTCATTTTGACTCAAGAAAATCACCATTTTATAGTTCAAATTGGGAAAAATAAATACAGTAAATGGACAAAAGTACACAGATTCACAAAATGTTTAGGGGTATGTGTACCCCTGCGTACCCCCAGAAAAAAGCACTGGTTACAAAAATTAGAACACAATACTATAAACAGTTCAAAGCTATTTACAATTTACAATAACGTACAGTTTGGTACTTTATCACTGTTTGTACTTGTCTCCATTTCATTTCCCTCTCACCTGAGTGTTTACATCTCCCCTCCCTCAAACAATGTGTAGATAAACCTGGAACTCAGGGTAACTCATCGTATGTTTGATGAAATGGACTGTAGTCCACAAAAGCTGATGCCTTAATAAATTTGTTAGCTAGTTGTTCAGGTGTTGCAAGATTCTTGGTTGTTTCAGACCCTCCAAGTGTCTCCATTTTCCAGGGACAGTCCCAGATTTACAGAAGTCATCCCTGTTTCTGATTTGATCCAGGAATGCCCCACTTTTCCTTAGGACATCCCTATTTTCATTGTAGAAATGTTGGGTGTGTGTGTGTATGGAGTCATCCGACCCCCAAGCCATCTGAATCCAGGCCTGTATAGGGAAGTTTTTTTTGAAGTTTTGAAGTTTAATGTTTTATTATGCTTTCACGTATGTTGGAAGCGCCCAGAGCGGCTGGTGTAATCCAGTCAGGTGGGTGGGTATAAATAGGAAAATATTATTAATAATATTATTATGGAATAGGACATCCCTATTTTCATCAGAGAAATGTTGGAGGGAATGTTGTATTTTGCTGCAAGAGCTGGAAATTGGCTACCCCTCTGGGGAATTATTTCACCTTGGCATTTCAAGCCGCAAGGCACTTTGTAATAATAATTGGTTTCCTCTTGAAACCAGTTCAGGACTTAGTAGTCCTTGCCAATTCCCTCTGGTCACTGATACACAAGGCAACTTCCCAGTGCTACACCACAACTCTGGGCCCAAGATCTTCCTATAGCACACTTGTCCGGTGACACATGTTTTAGACACACAGTAATGGGCAGGGACACACTTAATAACAAAACCATCTAAGGATGTGGCCTAGGGTCCTCATGTACTTTTTCACATTGCCTGCTTATGCCTAGAAGAACCCACAGAAGGTTTACATGGGCCACAGCTTAGCATTTCCCACAAAAGTTATTTTAATAATAATAATAATAATAATAATAATAATAATAATAATATATTTATACCCCCGCCTATCTGGCTGGGTTTGCCCAGCCACTCTGGGTGGCTCCCAACAGAATATTAAAAACACGATGAAACATCAAACATTAAAAACTTCCCTAAACAGGGCTGACTTCAGATGTCTTCTAAAAGCCAGATCGTTGTTCATTTCCTTGACATCTGATGGGAGGGCGTTCCACAGGGCAGGCGCCACTACCAAGAAGGCCCTCTGCCTGGTTCCCTGTAACCTCACTTCTCGCAGTGAGGGAACTGCCAGAAGACCTTGGAGCTGGACCTCAGGCTGAACGATGGGGGTGGAGATGCTCCCTCAGGTATACTGGGCTGAGGCCGTTTAGGGCATTAAAGGTCAGCACCAACACTTTGAATGGTGTCTTTCAGGACCAGTTTTATATTGTCTCGTCGGCCACTCCTAGTCACCAGTCTAGCTGCCGCATTCTGGATTAATTGTAGTTTCTGCGTCACCTTCAAAGGTAGCCCCCATGTAGAGCACATTGCAGTCACCTAGACTTGCAGCTGATTTTTTCCCCTGGGCCTGCCAGAATATGTTGGCTGACTAGGTTGGGGTTGTTATTGGGTTGTTGATTTTATTTTGAATATATATAGAGAGGGGGGGAGAGAGAGAGAGGGAGAGAGAGAGAGAGAGAGAGGTTTTATATTTTGATTTTGTTCTATGATTTGCCCTGAGACCTCCGGGCATAGGGCAGTATATAAATTCAATAAATAATAATAATAGGTTGCACATTGTTAAACACCCCCCATAGGCACGCCTAGCTCCAATTACACACAAGAATCAATAAGGTTATGGTTCTACCTACTAATGAAAGGAAGGACTGGTTCCAAGGGAGCTGACCTCTGCTCTTCATTTTTCTTCTCTTTGCTCATATGTGAATTCTGCCTTTCTGTATGCACATCAACAAAATTGATAGGTGAACGCATAAATACTGCTTTCTGACTGCAGATCAGATAATGGAGTGGGGGGGGGGGTTATCCATGAGGAACAGCAGACCTTTAGATTTGTGCATGAGAACCAGGGAGATACACAGTGGATGCTAATGCGCCTCTGAGAAAGGGATTTTGCCTTGTTTGGAAGTACTAGGGGGGAAAGGTCAACTGTATACATTGGATCCAAACAGTGGCCTAGCGTTGGTTGCCGGCACCCGGGGCAGGCTTGCACACCAGGGGGGGGCATGTGTGTCATGCAGGGGGGTGACAGCCCAGCCCTCACTACTGATGCTGCCAGAGTGACCCCATCCCCGGCAGAGCAAAGTGGGATTATGCTGAGCCACCTGCCTGCCCGCGCAGGGGGGGAGCCTGGCTAGCCAATGCAGCCCTTTGCAAGTAGGGATGCAAGGAAAATTTCCACCTGTCTCTCCTCTTGCTAAGTGGCAGCAAAGCTTGGCTTCAGGAAGGAAGCCAAGTGTAGAAAACTGCCTTATCTTACCAACCCCAGCTGCCCTGCCACGATATTTTACAATGTTAAAGGATGCTTGTAATAAGGCTTGTTGTCAGCTGTTGCTATTTGTGCATGAAGAGGAAAGGTTCACCTGGAGCTATGACTATGCCCATATTACTCTCTTTCCGAAAAACATTGGTACCTACCTACCGCTAACAGCAAGGGTTGCCTCCAAGGAATCTGCATGCGGTCGTTCTTTCTTCTCTTCCTCATTCTCATGAAGATCCAGTTCAGCATCTATCTATTCCTCTGTCAATGCAATAACAGATTTTTTTTAGTCTCCTTCAAAGGGGTTCAAATGGCTGGTGCATATTTTTAAATGTTGATATGTATACATAGATGTATGCTCTCTATTATAATACTGAAGGCCACATATTTTCATATTTGCACAAGGGGTTATTTAACTGGGCTGGTTTTTGTCACCAGGAGGAGGAAAGCATTATCTCTAACCACCTGCTTTCTCGCACTACCTCAAATGCCATCCCTACTCTGGGGTTGTCAGCTTATGAATCTCTGGGCAGGACCCCAAATGGACCAAGCAGTGAAACCTGGCGGTTCAGGGTTAGACCCAGGAGGGTTCCAGTGTGGTTAGAGGGCTGAGGCTGAAAATCCCCACTCAAAACATGAATCTCACTGGAATGACCTCACTGGAATGACCTCACAGGAATGTTGTAAGGATAAAAGGATGGAAGAGAGCCCTACCCAGGGCATCCTGAACTCCTCAAAGGAAGGAAGGGATAAAACCAGAGCAAGCAAACAAACACATTCTAAAAATGGTACCTGGCACACTGAGGCAGAGCCTGGCGGAATTTGGCCAGTCATGGTGGGGGCCAAATGGGAAAAAAAGGCATTGTTGGGCCAACTCTGGAGATTCCTGGCTGTTAGAATGCAGTTTTAGTGCTTGGACAGACTAGATAACAAATGAATGCTTAGCAACCAAAACCCTCCTACTGATGCAAGCTTCTTAGAGGCATGACGGCGGAATGGAAGCTAGATGAGGCGGACATTCAAGGAGGTATTACTGTACCAGCACTTGCTAAGTTTATCCACAGTTACTGTTATGTTTCCATTGTAAAGAAAGAGCTACTAAGTTGTACAGAGCCATTCAAAGGTGATCCAGTTCCAATGGGAGATGAGCCTAGATTTTTGCAGCTCAAAATTTTTGCGGCCCTTTCCATAACCATACCTCTGCACTGTGGGCAGAAATAATCTTAGTAGTAACCAGTTCAAGATCTTCACTTGCACGGCAGTTGGCAGGCATTAACCAAGGCGCTTGAGCTGTTCTATGATGTCACAATAGGAGCCTAGAGGTCTAGTGTGCCATAGAGCTAGTCCTCTATGGGTGCAGAGAGAGATGCATTTCTTGTCGATCCTTTTGCAGATTACTTCAGGGAAGGTCATTCCAAAGGAAATGTAGATGGTGATCAACAGGCCCCTGTAAACTGCAATTTGCAGTACAAAATGCCAGTAGGATAGACACTGCTGAATTCTGACAAAAACACTGTGTGGATGCAATCTACCATGAAATGTGGGGTAATCTTTACCAAATTGCATACATCCTTGCTTTGTATATGATGTGAGAAAGGGAGCTGTGGACTAATCCACTGAACCTCTTGGGGATGCTGATCGGAAGGTTGGTGGTTCGAATCCGCCTGACGGAGTGAGTTCCCATTGCTCTGTCCTAGCTCCTGCCAACCTAGCAGTTCAAAAGCACGCCAGTGCAAGTAGATAAATAGGTACCTCTCCAGTGGGAAGGTAAACAGAGTTTCTGAGCGCTCTGGTTTCCGTCATGGTGTTCCATTGTGCCAGAAGCGGTTTAGTCGTGCTGGTCACATGACCCGGAAAGCTGTCTGTGGACAAATGCCTGCTCCCTTGGCGTGAAAAGCGAGATGTGCTGCACCCCATAATCGCCTTTGACTGGACTTAAACGTCCAGGGGTCCTTTACCTTTATAATGTGAGAAGTTGCAGTCTAGAAAAAAAGTTTGTTTTTCTGAATCCAAAACAAATTTCTCTTTCATAACCATTCAGTGAATACATATGGTTTGGGAATTAACTGTGGCAGGATGTACTGGTGGCCAGTGACGGAGGACCAGTTCACACATTTATTCCTGAGGTCAAAGCTAGCACGGTGACGAATCATTTTCACATGGAGAGCTACTATTTGTGTGCACACAGCATGCAATCACACGACAAGAGGAAGGTGATGCCACAGAGACCATTTTAAATACTGCTGTCTTGCTGACCTAGAATTTCTCTGCTGGGCTGTTCCACACAAAACAAAATGCTCATAACATGAAAATGAACTGGTAAAGTCACATCTCTCTTTAGAGACTACACCTGTATCTTCATTTTACAGATTCTGAGATTAACCACAAAGGACACGGCAATGATGTCCTGCTTGCAGCTGGTCCCTGTCAGAAAGCGGAGTGCTTAGCCTGTGCTAAATGGCCACAGGCTTGGAATTCTACTCAATATTGATCCAGAGTAGATTCCAATGTATAGTTGGCAGAGTAACAACTTAAACATGTTGCAGGAGTCTGCAAAAATAGACCAGAGGCAATTGAATTTCATCCAGCAGAGCTTTGCTGCTACTGAAGGCAAATGAGCATGACGGTCACAAATACAATACATTCAGGATTGGCACTGCCCATAAGAAATCCAGTTGCAGCAGACTTAACTTAAACTTGCAATAACTTCTAAAAAGGCTAAACCACTAAGCGTACTATGTACAGAACACCACACCAGAAGGATAATATAAAGTGAAAGTGAAACCCAGACTCTTTCTGACCTTACTTTTATAGTCAGCATGACCTAGACAAAAGAGATAAGAGAACCAGTTTAAACCAGCTGTACTAAGCTTCTCTGATGGAATAACCCAAACATCATGAAACTTCTGCTTGCTTCTTTCACACAAAGAAGCTCCCAGAACCCTCTTGAATTAAGTAGAATAGGAACGATCTCTACACATCAGATCAATACTTTCTGCACCAAGAACTGCAAATGGACAATTATCACCATCACCACCAAACTAATGTTCCAGAACATGTTACAACCATTAAAACACAACATTAAAAGCAATCGAAAGAAACTTACCATCACAGAAATAAAGTGGGTCCTAAAAATATAGCATTTCTTAGATTATGTCTACACTGAGCTCATATTGGGTCCATACTGGATTAATTCTCCCAGACTCTGGGTAATGTAGTTTTATGAGAATGTTGAACATTCTCAGCCACTCTTACTTTCCATCACAGAATTCGAGGTCTTGGGGAGAGGGATAAATGTTAAACCATGTGTCTAGGTGTAGAGATGCCCAGGAGAAGTAAGGGCTGCTTCTGAACTGCCTTCATATCACTTTGAAAACAAACAGAGAATAGCCGTAAAACACCTGAAAATGCATGCAAAATACATAGAGCTCATGTTACTCCAGTGGTGTTGGAGCTGAACTGGTGTCACCACTTCCCACTCTGGAAGATGATGGCAGGGACCCAGGTAAGATATTGATGGGCCAAAGCCTTTCTCCTAGGTGCCGAATTCCCAATGGAGCAGAAAAGACCATTTATGTATGCGACCCGCAGATGTTATTGGCCCAGCGATGGAAAGAAGATAAAGTCCCTACCAGAGAAGAATGGCAGATTAAGGTGATGGATTATGCCAAAATGGCAAAAACGACCGGAAGAATCAGAAATCGGGAAGACCAAAAATTTAATAAGGAATTGGGGGGATCTTAAAAAATGATTGTAAACAGTTAAAAATGTTAGTAGGATTGGAATAACACTTGTAGTTTAATGGTGAATTTTGGATATCATGGAGATGTTAATGATTTGGATTATTTTAAAAGATGCAGGAAGAAATGATTAACAATAGGACCCACAAAGGGAAGTAGAGGAGGGAAGTCCAGGAGGTTCTTTGGAATCTTGTTTTTATGATGTACTGTAGGTTGGATATGTGATTGTAAAACTTTAATTTGAAAAATCAAATAGATATATATTTAAAAGAAAAAAAGCTATTGATGGGCCCTGTTGGGCTGTGTGCAGGATCTGGTAGATGCCCTGGGTGCTGGGTGCTGACGCTAAACCTGGCTGAACTTTCAGTTGACTTTGAGGGGAAAAAATACACATGGGAAAGATTGAGAACAGAAAACCATATGCCGAATATCCACTTTCTCCTATGAGAAACTGGATCCAGAAAGGCATTGCTATCCATACCTAATGTCTCTGCAAACCATGCTCCTATTTGAAGACCCATCACATTTCCATATCATTTTGAAGGCCATAAGCTGGCAGTACAGCAATACTCTGTGGGACGTCAGTGCTAGAGACAGTGAGTACAGTGTCTGGCCTGCCAGGACGGATTGTCTTATATAGCTGCCAGCAGATGAGAGCAAAGTATAAATACATATCCACTGCTCGGAAAGAACATTGTCTTTTTTTGATAACCCATCGCCAGCATCCATTAATCACGTCCAGTCTGTTTCGAAATACCAGCAACACCTGGGAGAGTGGAGATGCTATGTACTGATTTATATTCGGGAGATATGAGATCGGCAGCTTGATTTAAGGAAAACAATATACTTTAATGATTTCAAAGCTAAGCATCCTAGCAAACATCACATCCCCTGTCTAGAGAAGAGATGGCACTTCAGACATAAGACTGGCTGTGAGGTGGGGTGAAGTGACCTGGTTTTATAAGAGTATATATATTTAAAGTAGATGAATAAATGAGCAAATAATGTTAATTTGGGTATGCAGAAAATATTAAAAAAAACAAATTTAAGGAATTGCAGAAAGAGGGGGAAGGAAGTCAAGTTTTGAAATGTTAAAATGATTATAAAATGATTGAAATGTATAACATTGAAAATCATAAATAAAACAATATAAATCAATAAAGTGACCTGATTCAGATGGACCCATGAGTAGAGTGGGGAAGTAACTGAAGGTGGCAATTGATATATGGAAAGAGCAGCAATAAAGATGGCTGAATCTATCCACTTTATTTTTTCTCCATTTCTCATTTTTCCAGTCTTCATTTAGTCTCATTTCTGCCTCAATTTACAGACTTTTTTTAGTCTGTATGAAAATTTGTTTGCATTTGGTGTGCATTTCTCTCAATGTAGCAGGTTTTGCAAGCAATTTCTCCTAATACAACACATCTGCATATGCTAGTCTTGCTGCTATTTGTAATTCTTGTGCATATCCATATACAGTATATGTTTCTTTCTTTTTCCTTTTGGTTGGTAAACATTGTTGGGTTGGAGAACTGCACCACAACATTTGGAGGAGTGGGAATTCACTACTTTGGGAAGTTCAAATTAGGAATATTTCAGTTAAAGTGTGAACTGACCTAATTCCCACCTACCCCATCCCTATGCAGCAATACTTTTTAAAGTGTTGAACGCTGCTTCAGCAAGTGAAATGCTTCTTTTCACAGTATGTGTACACACACACACACACACACACAGAGAGAGAGAGAGAGAGAGAGAGAGAGAGAGAGAGAGAGAGAGAGAAAGAATAGGTTGCCAATCTGGCATTATGACTTGTTTTTATATGACCATTTATTTATATAGCAGACAGGTGGAGGAAGAATGATCATAGTCATGAAATTGCATCTTCTGTGAAGTATTCAGCTCATATTTCCATATTTCTATACATGAATTTGTTGTTTAAAATTATATGGCATTCTTTTATTAAAGAAATGAAGCTTTCAATGGCTATGCTTCATCTCTTTTATCAGAAGCAGATACCAGTTGTTGGGGATCATTAATGGGGGGTCACAAGCTCCCCTCAACTTGTGCCATTGGTTTACTACCCCAACAATAGTGAATAACACGATGACTTTTATTCATCTATTTGAGTCATTCAGCTCAAGACCCTTCTGCTGAGGTGCTGAGATGTGAACTCCTACCATATTCATTGACCCGGGAATTTGGTTTGCACAACCGCATTCTACAAATATCATCCTTGCAAACACCATCCCCCCTCTCACATTTTGACTGCTGAATGGGGAAGTTCAATTGCCCATGAGTTGAAGAATAATGGAAGCAATAAGTATGACTTGTTTTACTTGGTCCGGTTAAAGGTGTCCTGTTCTAAACTTTCCAGCACTGAGGGAACTTTCATCTCTACATAGCTGTCCGGGACTGGGCAGAGGAGGAGTGGTGGAGACCGCCTCCCCATTCTGACCCTTCCAGGGAGGAGGAAGAGGAATACAGTACAGTGGAACCTCGGTTTATGAATTTTCAGTTTATGAATGCCGTGGACCCATCTGGAACGGATTAATTCACCTTCCATTACTTTTAATGGGAAAGTTCGCTTCAGTTTATGAACGCTTCAGTTTATGAACAGACTTCCGGAACCAATTACACCCATGTTTCAGTTTATGAACGCTTCAGTTTAAGTACTCCACAGACCCGTCTGGAACGGATTAATCCACCTTCCATTACTTTCAATGGGAAAGTTCGCTTCAGTTTATGAACGGTTACTCCGCGGACCGTCTGGAACGGATTAATCCACTTTCCATTACTTTCAATGGGAAAGTTCGCTTCAGTTTATGAACGCTTCAGTTTATGAACAGACTTCCGGAACCAATTGTGTTCATAAACCGAGGTACCACTGTATAGATTTGCAACAGGGGTTTGAGGGAGGTCACAGCTCAGAGGCAGATGAGGGGGAAAGTTGGGAAATCGTGGGAGAGGAGGAGCAACACCTGGCTGACACGTGGTCATTAGAAAGCATTCCAGACCCTCCATCTCCCAGAAACCGGCGAGCCTCGAAAGTAGGAGAGCAAAGAGCTCAAAGACAGAGGGTGCATAGCAGCACCCGTAGAAGTGACAAATGAGGAAGTGGGAGAGACGGGGTGATGGTGGTGGAGATTCTCTCTGGACAACGGGCATTATGCAAGAGGCTGGGTTCTATAGCCTCTCTCTGTAAAGATTGAAATAAAAAAGGACGACAAGAAACTTTCCCTTGTCTTTATACTTTCCTGGACAACCAGCCAAGAGCTGCTGACATCATCCTGACAATAGCATAAACACTCCTAGGAAAATTGCATATAGTCTTCTTGTGGGGAACACCAGCTATGTAAACATTTCTCAGATACTTTCAATGCACATAGGAAACCGTTTTATATAAATCAAGTCAGGCTATTGGCTCTTCAAGTTCAGTATTGTCTCCACTGAGTGGCAGCGATTGTTTAGGATTTTGGAGTGGGTTCTCATCCAGGCCTATCTTGAGATGCTAGAATTTGAACCTGGGACCTGTACTCATTCATCAGTGTGTGTGTGTTTGTGTGTGTGTGCAGATAAGTTTAGATGATTAGTCTGCAAAGCTTCCTTGAAAGAATTATCTGTGCTAACCGTTCTTTCATCATTGTGTTGTATAGCTGGAGTTTACAATGCTTTGCAAGCTCCATAGTATTTTGGATTGTTGCCTTGGTTACAGGACCCTAATCACCTTCTTAATTGATAGAACGAAAGGCCATGGGCCAAAGGAGCACCTTAGGCTAAAACCATACAGGCAGCTTAGGTTGTTAAGTAACAGTGACAAGTAAAAGGTATATGGGATTACACTGAAAGCTGTAGCATTGCACATTTCCCCATAGTAAAAGCGTGAGATAGTCAAAGGGCACATCTAAATTAGCAAAGGATTAATGCCTAGCAGATGTTTATGAGTGCCTCATGGATACAATACAAAAAGAGATTAAGATGAATTGCGCCAGAAAAGTAAAGCTTCCCCTTCAGGGTGGATCCGTTTGCATCTTAGAGTAGGATGCTATTGCTAGACACCCTGAAACTTGTGCTGAACCTTTGGAAAATGCACTTTCAGTAAACTAAGTAACAATCAAATTCATTTCAAATTCTAGTGCAAGATGATGAACAGAGAGTGCTTCTGTTCAGGGATCGAGCTCTTCCATTAACTAATCTAATGGATTCATTGATTTGCACATTGCAGTTCTAATCATTATAGTTGCCCTCTCTGCCCCCCCAAGGAGCACCACACTTAAAAAGAAAAAAAAGAAAGAAAAATCACAGTTTTTGGCTTAACAGCTTCAAGATTCCCTCTCCAGTCTAACACAGCCTGGGGTGTGAATGCATTAACAATAGCAAAGAGTCAGCATAGGTAGCAAATCCCATGTTAACTGTGAAATGCGCCACCCCAAGATGTGCGGCACCCAATTAAGAAGGTTTTAAAGGGGGATTAGACAAATTCATGTTCGTCTTGATGACAATATATTGCCTTTAGTATCAGGAGTAGTGTGAATGCCAGTTGCTTGGAGATCATCATGGGAGAGAGTGTTGTTGTGCTCAATTCCTGCTTGTGGGCTTCTCAAAGGCATCAGACTGTCCATTGTGAAAGCAGGCTGTTGGACCAGGTCTGATGTACGCCCCCCCAATACAACCCCCCCAAAACCCACATTTTAAAAGGGCATAGGATGTCAATCAAATCAATATTATTTGAAATTGTCTATATGTATGCAATTATTTGTATACCGTATATATGGAATGGTTTTGACTTGGAATCACTTTGAGATATTTATGGGAAGTGCTAAGTAAGTCAGTCAGCCAGTCAGCAAGCAAGCAAGCAAGCAAATGCAGTAGCACCTAGGTTCCCAAACAGAATGCGTTCCGGGAGTCGAATGGATTCCTGGAACCATTCAAAAACCAAGGCGCAGCTTTTGATTGGTTGCAGGAGTTTCCTGCAGCCAATTGGAAGCTGTGGAAGCCGCACGAGACATTCGGCTTCCAAAAATCGTTCGAAAACCAGAACACTCACTTCTGGTTTTTGATCATTTGGGAGCCAAAACGTATGAGTTCCAAGGCGTTCAGCAACCAAGGCACGACTGTAATGTGGACTGTAATGTGAAAGCATTTATAGATTTGGGGAAATATTGTCCCAGTAACTATGATGTAAAAGTTGTCATTTAAGTAATGGGAACCAAACAATTTCAACCATCCTTTGGCAACAGAAACTATTTCCAGTGTATCATATTTGGGGTATTCATATGAGATTATGACTGTGTCGCCTAAATAGCTGGTTATTTTTCACATATTTCCTTCCAGCTAAAATGATGACTTCTAATTAGCTCCTTTTTGAATTAGGCAGGGATAATAGTCTTCCTGAAGCTCATGAGGCAGAGATGAATCTATTTTACTTGAACTCTGGTTATTTTTCTTCTTCTTAATGAGATGCTTTTCTATAGCACCAATTTGTAAGCGCTTTAATTCATCCCGATTGGTCTGTCACAGAATCGCCCTATGCTTATAGACCTAGGCAAAATGGAAAACAAGTTTTACCCTGTAACAATATCTTGTACTGAATTTCAATGTGCATTTTATTTTTGGATCCCCAGTATGTTTCCGTAGAAAAATAGCCAGCGGTTTTAGGTGGTGGCTGGGGAAAGCGTTTTTCACTGCCCAGAGAGCAAACAAAGCGATATAGACATGTAACTAATAAATGTAAAATAGGCTTGTTGTTGTTTAGTCGTGTCCGACTCTTGGTGACCCCATGGACCAGAGCACGCCAGGCACTCCTGTCTTGCACTGCCCCCCGCAGTTTGGTCAGACTCATGTTCGTAGCTTCAAGAACACTGTCCAACCATCTCGTCCTCTGTCGTCCCTTCTCCTTGTGCCCTCCATCTTTCCCAACATAGGCTGCTCTACATTAATTCAGATGAGTGGTAAATAATGACTGTAGTTGTTTCATAGAATTGGGACCCCATGGGTCATCTAGTCCAGCCCTCTACAAGGGACCTTTTGTATGA
The DNA here is from genome assembly GCF_963506605.1 of Zootoca vivipara. Taxonomy (NCBI): domain Eukaryota; kingdom Metazoa; phylum Chordata; class Lepidosauria; order Squamata; family Lacertidae; genus Zootoca; species Zootoca vivipara. Next base: position 15,380,469 of record NC_083278.1, read on the forward strand.
TAACCACTAAACTACAGAAACCAGCATCTGATGAAAATAGGTACATTTATCACCCCCTACAACTGACCCTCCTCGACCCCAATTTTTGTCATCCCCCTGCAGAGCATTTCCTTTCAGAAGAATGATGAGGGCGGCTACCACTCACCAATGGGACACAGCACACACGCTCTCCGCTGTCCTGAGAAAACTCTTTAATCCCGATTTTATTTGATTTTTTGGTAGATTTACAGAAAGGAAACACACACCAGTAAATAAAGTATAGAAAGGGGCAAGGTTAGACACAGACACTCAAAGCATTTAATGAAAAAAATCAAGACTCCTTTCACTCCACTCTGCTCCTCCTTTCTTTCTTTCTTTCTTTCTTTCTTTCTTTCTTTCTTTCTTTCTTTTCTTTTCTTTTCTTTTCTTTTCTTTTCTTTTCTTTTTACATTTTATTTATGCTTTTCAGGTTTTTACATTTCACTAATTTTACAATCATTTTAACATTTCAAAACTTGACTTCCTTCCCCCCCTTTCTGCAGTTCCTTAAATTTATTTTTAATATCTCCTGCATATCCAAATTAACTTAATTTGCTCATTTATTCTTCTACTTTAAATATATACTCTTATAAAACTGCAGATTATTACAACAATTCTGTCAATGTTTTTATCTGTTTACAATTTATCTGTAAGTATTCCATAAACCATTTCCGTTCTTTTATAAAAAGACTTACTCTTCTGGTAAGTCTCGCCATTTCTGCATATTCCGCAAATTTTTGTATCCATTCTTCCTTTGCTGGGACTTCTGCTTCTTTCCATTTTTGGGAATAATATTTTTGCCACTGTAGTAACATACATGAATAATTTTCTGTACAGTTTGGGTAGTTCTGTCCCTCTAATTCCCAAAAGGACAGCTTCTGAGTTTGTTTGTTTTTGCAAACATTACAGTGGTACCTCGGTTTAAGTACACAATTGGTTCCGGAAGTCTGTACTTAACCTGAAGCCAACTTTCCCATTGAAAGTAATGGAAAGTGGATTAATCCGTTCCAGACGGGTCTGCGGAGTACTCAACCTGAAGTGTACTTAACCCAAAGTATGAGTGTAATTGGTTCTGGAAGTCCGTACTTAACCTGAAGTGTACTTAACCTGAAGCAAACTTTCCCATTGAAAGTAATGGAAAGTGGATTAATCCATTCCAGACAGGTTCGCGGAGTACTTAAACTGAAAGTACTCAAACCGAAGCGTACTTAAACCGAGTATGACTGTATTTTAAATATCCTTTTCAATTCATTATATATCATTTCCCAGTAAGCTTTAACCTTGCTACAAGACCACCACATATGATAAAAAGAACCTATAAATGCAGACTTGCCATGGACAAATTCAATGATATGTGGAATCCATTCTCACAAATACTGTAATAGGTTAAGAGCTGGTGAAGTACAATAACAACTTTGTAAAGTATAGAGTTTTGTTTTCCCCTTCCCCCCTTTAGTTTCCCTTCCACAAGGGTGCTGTTTCTCTCTCTCTCTCTCTCTCTCTCTCTCTCTCTCTCTCTCTCTCTCTCTCTCTCTCTCTCTCTCTCTCTCATTTACATCTCACCATGTTTGGTGCACCTATAATTATGCACTTTTAAACTTTCAATAAAGATGTCTGGGGAAAATAAAATAAAATGTATGTACACAAATGCCTTTTGGGACATTTTACTATTCTAACCCCAAGACACATTCCAATAGATCTCAGGGTTTTAAAATCTCCCCAAACAAACCCAGGGAACAAAAATTGAGAGGGAATGACTTGCCCATGGCCACTTACTAACTGGGGCCACACCATATACTGAAGCACTTGGCTTCCCCCAAAGAATCTTGGCTATTGTAGTTCATCTCTCACAGCACTCTTAATAAGCTACAGTTCACAGGACTCTGCATAATGTGGATGCAAACCGTGCTTGGATTTCTCAGGTTCTAAATCCTCTATCCACCCACCCACAAAAGCTCTCTTTTTGCGAACTTCCATAACAAAATGGATTCATGTTGGTAATAATATTTATGCTTCTTTTTAGCTATAGCAAATCCTAAAGTTCTTCTATTTAACTTATTTCACCCAAGCTACACTAGCCCAGTAATCTGTTTCATCTTCTGGTCAGACTTAATGCACTATTTCCTGGGTGGGCAATGAGCTATTAAGTCTAATCAAACACGTGTAATTAACAGTTATTTTAATTTTTCCAGTAGGAATAAAACAAACATCTTGCATGGTGCCAGTGTGGACTCCAGGGAAAGTATGGGGTGATTGGCTCTAAGTCACAAGGGGTTCATTATCTCAGCCAGCTCAATTTGCTGGGTAGCAATTGACTGCGAAGCTGGATCTCAGAACTGCTGGTCCCTAGAAGATAGTCAGCTTTCGTTTCAGCTGAGAATAAGAAACCAGGTCTATCAATTCCATGCTGTGTTCTTGATTGCCGGGGTCAAGAAGAGGCTTTGCTTTCTACCCAAGACTAAAAAGTGAACTTCTAACTCTTCTCCAACTGTTACAAAAGACTGGTATCATGTTCCTGACAATTTTGTTACTGAATTTTTGCAAGGTTTATTTTTTGTTGTAAAAAAGGCCATTATTGAGGAGAGGGGACAAAAATGTTCAGGGGTAGAAATCAGGCACCCCCCCTTGCCCATTTGTAATAATTGTTCCCCTGATTTCATGCATTAATTAATTTTTTTTAATGGGCTTCCTGAGGGACTAATCCCACCAGTCAGGAATCACACAGAAGTCGTGATGTTTATTATGGCCAATCAGTCGACCAAAAGCATCAAATACAATGGTAGAGCCACAGTAAAACCAATTATAATGAATGGCAAACTGAGACCTAGTTTTCCTAGCAAACTATTTCTAGAGGACCCAGGCTCTAGGAATAAAAGAGGTATGCCAAGATTAAGAAACAAAATGCTGTATGTAGCCACCCAACAGCTAAGCAAAAAGCTTTTTATAATAAAGCATGATGGAAGCACTATTAATTCCAACCTTTTCAGCAGTAGCTTCCCATATATATATATATATATATATATATATATATATATATATATAATCTATCTATCTATCTATCTATCTATCTATCTATCTATCTATCTATCTATCTATCTATCTGACTGGGTTGCCCTAGCCATTCTGGGCGGCTTCCAACAAATTAAAACACAGTAAGACACCAAACATTTAAAACTTCCCTAAATTGAAAATTATACTGCATTATTATTATTATTATTATTATATTATACTGCAAATTAGACTGCATTTATACTGCAGTGAGGAGCATTCCTGTTTCTCTTCCTTAACATGGTAAAAACCAGTTTTATTTTACTCTAGCTGTGCCCTAGCTACTTCAGCACATAGGACTTTCAGTACTGCAGTAATTGAATTTCTCAACTGTGTTACTTTCAGGGATGCCAATATTATGAAGAATGTCATCTACCCAAACACATTCTTATGGAACACTTGGTTTCTGTGTGAGTTTTGTCAACAATGTGCATATCATATCAGACAACTGAGGTATTATCAGTTGGAGAACACATTATTACTATGGGAACACTATGAAAGTAATAAACTCAATGTGCCTATTTTCTGTGGAATGAAAAACAACTCCGTGGAAGAAACTAGCATTCAGCTGGAGGTAGGTGGGAATGTCGCTCTGTCCCTTCACTCAAACATGGAGCTAGGTGCAACCTTCTCATGAGGAAGACTCTGAATGTTCCCACCAGACAAAACAGGCCACTTCTATCCATTCCTCCGCCCTGCTCTGCCCTGTGATAAGTTACTCTGGAGGCAAAGAGAAGTGGAGTAAAAGCTAGAGGCCTGGTGTTCCTAGATCTCTCTATGGCTTTCACCACTATTGATGGTGGCGTCTTTTTGGAACAACTATGGGGGTGCAGACGGGAGTCAGTGCATTACAGAAGCACCCCGCTTCTACCTGTAGGGTCACTATCAGAAAGTAGAACTAGGGGACAGTAGCACCACAGCTTTGTGGCTGTTTTGCAGGGTTCTATTTTGTCTCCCAAGCTACTTAACAATTACATGTAACTATTGTAGGTTTACGGGACGCGGGTGGCGCTGTGGGTTAAGCCACAGAGCCTAGGGCTTGCCGATCAGAAGGTTGGCAGTTCGAATCCCCGCGACGGGGTGAGCTCCTGTTGCTCGGTCCCAGCTCCTGCCAACCTAGCAGTTCGAAAGCACATCAAAATGCAAGTCGATTAAATAGGTACCGCTTCAGTGGGAAGGTAAACGGCATTTCCGTGTGCTGCTCTGGTTCACCAGAAGCGGCTTTGTCATGCTGGCCACATGACCCGGAAGCTGTACGCCGGCTCCCTCGGCCAAAAATGCGAGATGAGCGCCGCAACCCCAGAGTTGGTCACGACTGGACCTAATGGTCAGGGGTCCCTTTACCTTTTTATTGTAGGTTTACTTACTTATTTAGCAATACTGCTTGATTGGAAGAAAACCTGTAAGCGGTTTACCAAAAATAAAAAAATAAATATTTTGTTGTCATTCAGGCATTTGGAGCACAGTGTAATTTGGCCTGCAACAATGGGACTGACAAGTTTTTACTTGGGACAGAGATCCACAGGCATGGGGCCACCACAGAAACAAGGGTCTTCCATTGTTCCCTTTAGACCTTGTCACCATTTGACGAGAGGTCTTTTGAAGCTTCTGGTCCCCTCAAAGGGACCTTTAATAGAGGACCTTTGAGAAAGCAAAGGAAGACCTGGCTGATAGAAGAAGATTTAGAAAATAATAAAGTAGAAATGGTTTACCAGCTTGGATAGCTTTAAAAGAGAATTAGACAAATACACAGGATACTGCTGTGGATACTGCTATCCATCGCTATTTGCCACAATAGCTACATTTTACCTCCACTGTTGATTGCAGTGTGCTTCTGAATCGCAGTTGCTGGGAATCACAAATGGGGAGAGGGCTGTTGCTCTCAAGTTCTGCTTGTAGGCTTCCCAAAGGCATCTGTTTGGCCAATGTGAGCTCAGGATGCTGGACTACATGGGCCTTTGGGCCTGATCCAGCAGGAATCTTCTTATGTCCTTATGATCACTGAGTTTCTGTTTCATATGAAAAAGTAGTCATGTTAGTCTGTTACAGCAAAATTAAAATTAAAATAAATCGCCAGTCTTGTGGAACCTCAAAGGCTCACAATATTATTGTACTTACATCATCAAATGCATTGAATGTCTTTATCATTTGGTGATGCACACACAGTATCCTACAGTAAGCTCTGGGAAGAAAGGTGGGGTTCAGTTGTAATAAACAATAAATGAATGACTGGATATATTTACATGCTCGCTGGGGCTGATGGCAGGTGGAGTCCATAACCTCAGGATGTCAGGGACTGGGCAGAGGAGGAATGGTGAAGACCACCTCCCCAGCCTGAGCCTTCCAGGGAAGAAGAAGACAGTTCAGAATTACAACAGGGGTTTGAGGAAGATCACAGCTCAGAGGCAGATGAGGGGAAAAGCAGGGAAATAATAGGAGAGGAGGAAGAAGCACCAAATGGGGGACAGCTGATGGAAACAGTGTCTTTGGAAAGCATTCCAGACCCCCCTCTGCCAGAACCCAGCAGGCATTGAAAGTAGGAAAGCAAAGAGCTCAGAGGCAGAGGGCACATTTCAGCACCCATAGTCACTGGCGGAGGAAGAGGAGTGCTGGGGGAGCGCACCGACCCCGGCAGCGCGATCCTGGTGGGGTGTCGTTGTGGCTGCACCACGCGCTGGGTGCTGTGCCTCTGCAGGCAGTGCGCCACGCCCCTGGGACGCGCGGCAGCCCCACCCCCGCATGAAGCTCTGCCACTGCCCGTAGTGATGACGCATAATGGGAGAGAGGGAGGGGGTGGAGACTCACTCGGAGCAACAGCATTACTCCAAGAGGCTGCATTTCTAAGCCTCTCTCTGTGAATACTGAATAAAAAGCATTGGCAATAACTTCCCCTATCTTATCCATACCTGGCAATCTACCATGGGGGGAGGGCGGGTTGAATCTTCTGATGCCTGACACAGGAGGGCAATGGAGAAGGCTGATGTACAGCCCTCTGCCACATTAGAGGATTTCCACATCAGGGCTATCGTTTTAACCCACAACGGGTAATATCTAACACTGCCATATTCAGAGGAAGCTTGTAGATTTCCATGGGCCTTTCATGAGTATGTCTAAGGTTGTATATTACTCTCAGTTTTTAAATGCAGTAATACAAGCACAATAGATGTAATTTTTCCAACTCCCAACAGCTTTCATATTTTCAGATATTTCATCTCTGATCCTTGCGCAATTTGCTTCTCACTGTTGGAATAGATCTCAGGTGTTGGTGGTTCTTTGCCGAGATAGCCTTTTTAAAAACAAAAAACTGGTAGCTAGACAAAGCCTGCACTCTTTCATGTTTTCCTTTTACCATCTGCTGAGAGCCAAATCGAATAGTTGATGTCTCACTGAGGTGGGAAATATTTCTAGGCATCTGAAAGAAAATCAGACTGGCCATTAAAACAAAGCCAAACACAATGCTGCTTTTGCTCCGGGTGACCTTTAGTGAATCACCCAGGTATGAGTTGTAGTTCAGATAGCACAACAAATTAATATTTCATGTACAGGTTTCCTGTCATGGTGGCACATTGACTCAAAGCTGTTCTGTGCACCCGAGGCGAAACAGTTGTATTCTTGCTGCACGGTTAAGAGGTTACGAGATGTGCTGTGCTGAAATTAGTCCTTCGGTTTCTCAAGTTTTCTTTCTCTGCAAAAGAGGCTTCCATTTTCCTGCCTCCTTCAGGGCACTTCAGAATTTCTCTGCAAGTTCTTTCGAACCACAGCTCCACGGGAGGAGTTACCTCATGATGTCTTTCCATGGGTTTCAGTTGAAGCACAAACACCCAGGGAGGCTGCGAAGTGCAGACCACTGGGGATTTGTAGAAGGAAAGAAAGGTTGTGGATAAGCACATAGGCCCTGCCTCCAATGTCCTTAGGGTAGAGAAGAGAAGAGACCTTTGAGTGAAGGTTTCTGTTAGTGGAAACTCTGCCTTATCAGGGTTCCCTCTCTGAGAGGTTCTGAACATGTCCAACAGCATGCACTGAGAAACTCTCTTCATGCACAAACGTTTAAAAAGGAACATGAGCACCCAGGGACATTGGGAGGGGGGGCAGGGGCTGTGTGTGCACCCCTGCCTCCCATCATCATTGTGTTCTAGTGTATTCAAGTGAATGGTTGAACATGGTTACACCTGGAACTTGTTCGAAGGAAAAATTATTTACTTGTCTGCTTCATGAAATTCAAATACCGCTTGATTGTAAAAACAAACAAACCTCCAGGTGGTTTGCAAAAGATAAAACAGTAATATGAAGAAAAAACTGCAACCCTGCTTTAAAACATACAAAAGTTAAAATACTGAAACTGATTAAAAAAATTCCCCAGCTTTCTAAGCACCTGGGTAGGCTTGTCTAAACAGGATATTATTTTATTTTGTGCAATTTATACACCACTGGAGTGTATAAAACCATACTGCTTGACTGTAAAAAAACATATCCATCATTATCAGTAATTTTTTCCACACTTGTTAATGTCAGTTTCGGTTTATTTGGTCTATATACAATAAAGGTAAAATACAGTATAGGGTTATCAAGAGAACTATAGCAAAGAAAAACAACAACCACAATCTACCTGCACACAAACTGGGCCTTTTAAAATGAGAGTATAACATGTTTGAATGACAGTGAGTATTTGTATTACGGATTACATTTTAAATGAAATGAAATGAAACTATTTTCGGTAATCTTAGTGCTGGAGTCTGCCATTAAAATGGAAACATATAATTCCTCTAGCATGGAGAAAGTACTGGGGAGAACATATTGGGATGCTGTATATCCCTGTATAAAGAAATCTCTTGTCTTAACTGAGCTACATTTGCAACAACAAACTCTCAAGTGCCCAGGCAGCCTGGCTAAATGAACCTTCCATAACTGTTGGCAGTAAAGCATGGAGCTTTAAAATGACCATTGAAAATGCTCTCCTGTTTCAAGTAACATTTACTGTTGCTGAATACCTTTCACAGATACAGAACCATCAACTGATTCCTCTTTGAATTTCATATTCATGTAGAATTCTCTTTCTAAAATGAAAACCATGTCACTTCTCTCAAAACATCTCTGTATTACTTTCCCTAGGATTTCACGCCTGGCAATCCCTGCCTCCCTTTCTGTGGACCTGGAGAGATAAGTGAAAATATAAGAACACAACTGTGTCTCATGGCAGCAATTTTGACAAAGCACCGTAAGTCGGAAATAACATGTTTTCCATTATTTCTGCAAACATTGTAGATGTCAAGATTTCTAATCCCTTCTGAGAGATACTGCTCTGTGTTTTATTTAAGCTCTTCTATGTCACAAATTGGAAAAAAAACCCTATTGTGAGATAATGTTCCCTGGAAAAGGCTAACAGCAACTGTATCACTTCAGGTTAACCTGCACCAAGAAAGGGCAGTTTCCTTAATATGAACATAATTCCTGCTCCTTCTAATCCATTTCAGACAGATACATGGACCTTTGACACTTTGCCTTTGATAAGTGCATGCTCCGACAGAAAGTCAACATACAGGTGCTTTGGTAGTATTTATTATGCTTTACTTTGAAGGTGAGCAGGCAGAAAATGATAGAATTTTCTGTCTGGATTTTTTTTTAAAGAGCATAAAAAGATCCCGGCTGGATCAGACCAATCCCCCCCCCCCGCCGATGAGCATGACTCTGTTGGATACAACCCCCTTTCTTGCTGCTGATCTCTGGGTGCCTGGCTTCTTAAGGAAATCAGCTCCACAAGTGCACATTCCTGCTTTGAATTAGTAACAAAAACAAATGAATATGTGAAAGGGAACAAAGGGGAATAGTTTTGTAGCTATGATCGGAACAGTCAATACTTATGGGCTGGGTGTACATAACCATTGGGAACTTGTACCCCAGATTTACACATCCTATGTCTCTAAATTCATTACTGTATTTTTTTTGTTGCTCGTTGTCCCATCTCCTTCCTGCCTTTCGGCAACTTAAGGTGGCAATTGCAGACATATGGCTGCGGCCATTACCTTGCAGTAGTAGCAATCCCATGCTTTCTAGAGTCCAAAAGCAATAAAAGGGCTATTTGTTTGTTTGTTTGTTTATTTCCTGCACTTCACCCCCAAGGTCCCAGGGCAGGTCACAGCATTAAAAACAATATTTAAAGCAACAACAACATCATTCTTCTATAAGTTATAAAGCAGAATGTCTATGAAAACATTACAGCCAGCCCATTCTGTAGTTTGAAATAGCTACTTTCAATAAGGTTCCCACCTCATGTGTCCTTTTTTCAGTAATCCTTGATAAATTCAGTTCATTACTTGACCACAGTGTGCTTTTAATAACTACTGACACCCAGGCATCAGATTCAAAATGAGAGCAGCTTGCTGTTGATTATATATGGGATGCTAATCTCTTTTACTGAAATTTTAATAAAAGTGTCGGCCGTGGTCTAAGCCCTGGTTTAAAATCAACACCCACATGTGCTAATCCCTGGAAATGAAAGCTTCCTAAAGCTCCCGTCATGTGCTGGAACTGAACACCACCAAAACCAGAAGCTCTTGTAAAGGCTTTGCCTTCCTTGCTTTCTCCTAGGGGTGTGCTGAGAATCTCTTTGCATTTTTTCTCAGGGGTTGTTTTTTGTTTGAGTGAGTGGTTTAGCCTTCTCTGCTGTTCATCTGCTTTTAGCTGTCTTTATTTGCTGGTATTAAATATATATATAGGGTATTATTTTTTGTTTAAATGCTCTGTTTTATTAACTCCTGGTATTGGCACTGATGAAGTAAATCTTTCAAAATAAATCAACACAACAATGGTAAATCATAAAGTCTGTTTCATGGGCCTGATAACACCCCCCCCCTCTGCCTTTTAAGAGAAAAACCTCAGTAAGAGTTTTATTCCTCTAAGACTTCTTCACCTTAATTTTATCAGAACAGGCATGTAAATCTTTCGGCAAACACAGCTGGCAATCGGCTGTTTGGCAGCTGCAGGCCACAGACAGCTACCAATATAAGGAAGGGATAATGCATGAGATCTCGGCAGAAGCCCTTCCATTTTGAAGGATTGTGTCTTTTAAAATATTGGCTGCCAACTCTGGGATTTACTTAGCCTACGGAACCGATTGCCTTAACAGGAGCTGAGGCATCCTAATTTACACCATCGCTGTCATGTCCTTCCTTGTGGAAACATTTTCACAGCAATAAAACAAAAATGTTGCTGTTAAACAAACTGTTGAAAGACAGATGAGCCTGGGCTGTCCTGAATGTATAGATTTAGTGGGGAAAATAACTACACAGTGGTACCTTGGTTTACAACCATAATCCGTTCCAGAGGTCCATTTGTAAACCAAAACAGGTTGTAACCCAAGGCGTGCTTTTGCCAATGGGGCCGCCATTTTTTTTGTGTTCATAATAAACAAAAGGGTTGTAATCCAAAAAAAAAAAGGTTGCAAACAGGGACACACATTTCCGGGTTTGACGTGTTGGTAATCCAAAATGTATGCAAACCAAGGTACCACATAGACCACAGCTAATGTATTACCTTGGGCATCATTTTTCAAAGGGAAAATGGCTTAATTTGTATTTCCAACAGGAAATTTGCCATGCCACATATGGAAGTAGTTGTTGTCCTGGAACCAAGATCTTGCCTCTTTTTCTTGCCTCTTTTTCTTTGGATACCGATGGGAGCAATTTTCTGCTGGTATTCATGACACTTTTATCAAGATATGAGTACCAGAACCTTATATTTTTACCACCCCCAAAAAACAAACAAACCCCAAAACACTTCCTAGGACCCACATTTCCAAATGGGAGAAGCATCACACTGAGCTGAGTTATTGGTAGCCACAAACAGCAGGTAAGTTATCCACCATCGAACCCAACATGAGAAGGTGATTTAGAAATCTATTAAAAATCAATGACACTTGTAAGGTAAAGGTAAAGGACCCCTGGATGGTTAAGTCCAGACAAAGGCAACTCGGTGGTGGCGCCTGCCCTGTGGAACGCCCTCCCAACAGATGTCAAAGAGGAAAACAACTACCAGACTTTTAGAAGACATCTGAAGGCAGCCCTGTTTAGGGAGGCTTTTAATGTTTAATACATTACTGTGTTTTATTTTTCTGTTGGAAGCTGCCCAGAGTGGCTGGGGAAACCCAGCCAGATGGGCGGGGTATAAATAATATATTATTATTGTTATTATTATTATTATTATTATTATTAGGTGCGGCGCTCATCTCGCTTCAGGCAAGGGAGACAGCGTTTGTCCACAGACAGCTTTCCGGGTTATGTGGCCAGCATGACTAAACCACTTCTGGTGCAATGGAACACCGTGATGGAAACCAGAGCGCACAGAAACGTCATTTACCTTCCCGCTGCAGCGGTACCTGTTTATCTACTTACACTGGTATGCTTTCGAACTACTAGGTTGGCAGGAGCTGGGACAGAGCAACAGGAGCTCACCCCCGTCACATGGATTCAAACTGCTGACCTTCCAATCAGCAAGCCCAAGAGGCTCAGTGGTTTAGACCACAGCGCCACCCGAGCCCCTTTTAATAACACTTGTGGCCAAAGTAAAAGGTGCTGCAGTTCTTCTAATATGCCATGGAGAGCAGCAGAAACCTTGATGGGGCATGGCAGGTACCAGAGGTCAGCATCACTAAGCACCTGTTAAGGCACAGAATCCTGCACCATAGAGCATCCTGACCGACTCCTGTTGTTGTCGCTGCTTATGTGCTCAGAAAAGGCAGATGACCAGGTAGGACTGGGCGTCCAAAGAGGATCTATTTGATGACCATGATCTCCTGTCCTCCCTGAGCAAATAAGCAGTGACAAAACACGAGACTGGAGCGGCATTACTGCACTTGTGTTGAACACAGTACACTTGTCTTGTGTTCTTCAGTTGTGCACCCAGTGGGAGAAGGCAAGTGGGTTGTGGTGACAGTGGTAATGAGGAAGTGGATCCCTTAAGAGAGGAGACCCCACTGAGCACAACTTCCACAAGCCCCCCTCCCAAACCTGGAATGAGAACTGATCACAGAAGGTTGCAATCCATGTTAGTCCTGCACAGGGTAGACACATTGCAACTGATAGAGATGACTATCTGGGTCAATTAATTTAAATGGGGTTGCTCTGAGGTTAGCAAGTCGTGGAGACAACCTTGCATAGAGTACAAAGAGTACTCACATGGATACACATTGACTATCTTTCCCCTGTCATTTATGGATCAATTTTCAGTCTGATTACTGTCATTCTTTCTAGGCAGGCTTCTCTTAAGAGAAATTCAGTGGCTGTCATGATGCCGTCAGCGGCTCCTGGCTGGTTGCCCAGGAAAGTATAAAGACAAGGAAAAGTTTCTGACCATCCTTTTTTATTTCAGTCTTTACAGAGAGAGGCTATAGAACACAACCTCTTGCATAATGTCATTGTCCAGAGTGAATCTCCACCACCACCACCCTGTCTCTCCCACTTCCTCATTTATCACTTCTACGGGTGCTGCTATGCGCCCTCTGTCTTTGAGTTATTTGCTCTCCTACCTTCGAGGCTTGCTGGGTTCTGGGAGATGGAGGGTCTGGAATGCTTTCTAATGACAATGTGTCAGCCAGCTGCTGCTCCGGCTTTCCCATGATTTTCCAACTTTTCCCCTCATCTGCTGCTGAGCTGCGACCTCCCTCAACCCCCTGTTGCAAATCTTTGCTGTCTTCCTCTTGCTCCCTGGAAGGGTCAGGATGGGGAGGTGGTCTCCACCACTCCTCCTCCTCTGCCCGGTCTCTGACAGTGGCAAAGGACTGAAGACAGAAGTCCATTTACTGTGCAGTAGTTTCTTGCAGTGCGGTCCCCTGCCTTCTATCTAATTCAAATTGTCAGCTGCTGGAGCATGTAAAGCATTCAACAGGATATGGGTCAGGAAAACCCCCTGAATAACCCATCTTTTACTCTCTGCCACCTGAGATCATGACCCCACAACTGAATGGGTTTATCAGCTGAATGAATCTTCCTTCTACAGGCCCTACGGTTGAAATTGTATCACTTTCACTCTCGGTCACCTCTCTAACACACTCTCTTTAAGTTGGTGGAGGCAACTGTAGCCAGATTGGATTTTTAAAAATATTTTGAATGGTTTGGAATTAATTCATTATTTGTGGATTTTGCAGAACACCCTCAAGCCTAACAGTGGAGGGTGCTTTAGATAAGTTAGCTACCCAAAGACCATGGGTATTATACGTTTGATACATCTCAGTATGACAACTTTTATAATGAGGGTGATTAAAACTGGAGGGGAAAAAATAGCACTCTGTGTAGCTACAATTCATATTCATGATGAGCTGACTCTTTTATAGCTCATTATGTCTGAGCTGCAATTATTCCCAATCCATAATATGCCTTGGCTGCTGTCAATACTGTATTGGGATTCTTCTTTTAAATACATAGGTCAATTTCCTCAGTGACTTTCACTACTAGCTATGTACTAATCTCTGGGAATCCTTTTTTGAAGTTCTGTCACTTTTCTCAGAGTACGGGAGATTTGTTTAGACCACAGCATTGGACCTTTAAGCAGGCCCAACTCCCGTATTCACTTTTTGACCAGGTATCTGTAATCAGTGCTTTTTCCCCCCTAAAAAATAAAAGAAAAAAAGTTTAGGGGTACTCTCATTTTGACTCAAGAAAATCACCATTTTATACTTCAAATCGAGAAAAATAAATATAGTAAATGGAAAGAACATGCAATGCCTCATATTACACAGCTGACAGCTCACAGTAACTTCCACATTGGCATGAGGTTGTGGGGCACCGATTCCTCTGCTTGCTGTTGATGTCTGCAACAATCTTCCTCCTCATGTTGAAATACTGCCCCTCAATGAGGCCAAACTTTCATCAGTAAAACACTACACATCCACATTCCACACTGCTTCACACATTAAATGCTTGCTTCCATCTGAAACTCAGAAAACACCGGGAAAGGAAAGGAAGCCGCCATCGGGGGTAGCAAAGGAACTGACAATTCACCGTGCTAGAGAAGAAACTAAAAATTTTAATTTTTTAAGTTCTTCTCCCGTTAGATTCTAAAAATGTTTAGGGGTATGCGTACCCCTGCGTAACCCCAGAAAAAAACACTGTCTGTAATATTACCTTAGACCTGGAAACAACAATGGATACAAGACGACAAACAACTGCAGTTAAACAGCTAAATGTGAAGCCACAGTGAATGAAGTGGTGCTCCCTTTATTGCTGTTGCTATTTCCTTCACCAGTGAAGGAAAATAAATGTAGCACATTCAATGTGTCATGACATTCGCTTTCTTGGGTGTTTGGTATTTGTATGTACAGTATTAAGCCTCACTCTCCCGGAGATGGGACAGCTATTACTAAAACTGTGAAGCATGATGCGTATAGAAGTTATCAGATTATTCAATACCTTATTATTATTATTTTAAATAAGCTAATAATGGATGGGCAATGGAACAGGAACAACAACATGAATAGTTTATGGAAATGTCTATCCCTCCCTCCTCCCTCCTAAAGGAGCCCAGGGTGACAAACAGCAAAGCTGTAAAAGAAATATATTTTAAAAAGAAAAGAAAACACACCTAAAAACAGTGAAGAACCTCTAAAAACATGTAAAAACCTCAAGAACATTTTTTTAAAAAAAGCCAGCTGCACATCCTCACAACTAATAATTTCAAGACTGCCAGCAGCAGTCATCTTTTGACCATTAAATCCCTGAGTGAAGAGGAAGGTTGAAAAGTTCCCCCTGAATGTTAATGATGAGGGAGACATATGTCTCTCATGAGGGAGGGTATTCTCCCAATGCAGAACCACCACCAAGAAGGCCCTGTCATGTGCCAGTGCCAAATAAGCAACACTTTAAATACCTGAAGGAGCGTCTCGACCCCCATTGTTCAGCCCAGACACTGAGGTCTAGCTCTGAGGGCCTTCTAGCGGTTCCCTCACTGCAAGAAGTGAAGCTACAGGGAACCAGGCAGAGGGCCTTCTCGGTAGTGGCACCTGCCCTGTGGAATGCAAGATGTCAAGGAAATGAACAACTATCTGGCTT
Organism: Zootoca vivipara; assembly: GCF_963506605.1. Taxonomy (NCBI): domain Eukaryota; kingdom Metazoa; phylum Chordata; class Lepidosauria; order Squamata; family Lacertidae; genus Zootoca; species Zootoca vivipara. The sequence continues at coordinate 15,395,573 of NC_083278.1, forward strand.
TTAGAAGACACCTGAAAGCAGCCCTGTTTAGGGAAGTTTTTAATGTTTGATGTTTTATCTATTATTGTTATTATTATTATTATTTCTGTTGGGAGCTGCCCAGAGTGGCTTGGGAAACAAGGCCAGATGGACGGGGTAAGTATAGATAGATAGATAGATAGATAGATAGATAGATAGATAGATAGTTATTATTATTGCTACTGATGACATCATGTCCCAACTGTCTTAATGACCGTTCCCACTGACTCTGTATAGATGTTAAATAGCTTTGAGGGTAAAACAGTGCCAGGGCTGTCTTAAGGATATGCGGCACCGGGTTGCAAAGATCCGCCTGGTGCCCACCCCCCAGGTTGCCCAGTCCCAGGTGCGCAGGAGGGCGGAGCCAGCCGGCTACCTCAGCATCTCGCTGTTTTGGTCGCCCACAAACTCGCAGCGCAGAGCTGCCCGCAGCAGAAGACCCCACTGCGGTGCTCCCACCAACAGATGGTCTCTTGGCATGGTACCCCTGAGATACCGGTGCCCAGGTACCCTGCACCCGTAATGCCTATGGGTAAGACGGCCCTGCCCACAGCACAACTGTCAGTGACCAGACACAATCTCCCAATGCTTTTGAGACAACGGCATTTCTATATCCACCCTGACCGATATATGTTGAATTTATATGATGATTTCATAACTAGTAGGACCAAGACTTCAAATCTCGTATGTCTTAGGCTCATGTCTCCGTTCTTCCCTGAGAAAACCTTAACCTCACCCTAGCGACTAGCTGTATAGGCAAGAGTGACAGGTACAAATGTGCTCGCAACCAAATTATAGCTGTGGGTAGACTGCAGACTCAAAAATAGAACAGGCAATGCTAACAGAGAAAACACAGTTCCCCTTGCTTTATAATAGAGTGAAATTTATATCTGAATTACTGCTTTTAGTGTACCGCAAGATGGATGGCAGAGCTGCATGAAGAAGGCAAAAATCTTCCCCCTTATTTTAAGACACCTTTCGATTCAGAGTGTTTTGGAGCCCACTAAAATCAGCAGGCAAGCACTTTAAGTTACAGTTTAGAAATAATTATGCAAAGGCTCATACCCCATGTAAGAAAAGTTTGCTTTTTAAAAGCATCAGCAATGCACAATATTCTTGCATTGCCCTGTATGCAGCGCTATTTTTCTAGAAAAAGAGGTGCCAGAGCTGAGCTCCAGTGAGCTCTGGCTGAAAAAAGCCCTGTTTGTATCCATTGGTGAGGCATTGGCGATACCGTAAGATATAAAGCAATCTGTCCCAACTGGGCTCCCAGATGTTGTTGGACTACAACTCCCATCAGCCCTGGCCAGCATGGCCAATGGGCACGGTTGATGGGAATTGTAGTCTGCTCACAAGTTTCCCATCTCTGCTGCCAGACAAGGAGGCATAGAATCATAGAGTTGGAAGGGGCCCTGAGGATCATCTAGTCCAACCCCCTGCAATGCAGGAACAGGCAGCTGTCCCATAGGGGGATTGAACCTGCAACTTTGGCATCATCCAACATATCAGAGAGGAACGGCCAAAATTCAGTGGTAGAGCATCAGTTTTGCATGCAGGAGCTCCCAGCTTCAATCCCAGATATCTCCAGGTGGCACAGGGAACATTCACTGCTTAAAACCCTGGAGAACTGCTGCCAAAAACTATAGTCAATCGTTGATGGACCAAATGGTCAGACTTGGTACAAGGCAGCAATCTATGTCCCTATGTCCCTATCCAAGGTTTTAAAGGCAGTCGTGATGGCAAAATGGAAGAATTCTATGCATGCCATCCTGTGTTCTTTAGGGAAAGAGTGGAATATTTAGTGATAAATAAATTAATCCGAGTACCAGGTAGTTTGTTCTACAACACTGTGGTATATAATATCCCATAGTTTTTTTAAATCTGTGTATCCAGAAACCTTTGTTTTCTTCCCTTTCACAGGTCATTGCAGTTCAGAATTGAGCAGCAGCTTTTCTCACTGCCTCCGTGGAAACCCAGTTGCTACTATCTCACAACATGAAAGGCAATATGCCCCATTATTACTAACGAAGACCCTTGCAAATAACATAGCTCCGATAAATTATCCCAAAGCTGTATGGAGGTTTGAGCAGGAGGGTGGCATCTGTGCTCTGAAGGTGCAAAGATGCTAGTTTCTTAAGCTGCTAATGATATAGACCTACAAAGGTCAGTGGCTTTAGTCTTTGTTAAGAGTTCTTGACTTTGCTTTGCTGCTTTTTTTTTTTTTGCAGCTTCCTGTGGTTTCATTACACACTCAAACCAATTAATCTGAAATAGGGTTGCTGAATACAGGATATTCTTTGCACTTTGGGAAATCCATCTGTCATTTTCCTGGACAGGATGGATGAATATTAACATAATTATTAATATTGATTGCATAATTGCAATGCTTCTCAGATAGGCTGCATAGTAATGGGTGAATTAGTTGCTATGCAAAGAAAAAAAGGACAAACAACCACTGACTCCACAAACAGATGACACATTACTCATATAATTTGCGAACACTAAAGACAGATGCTTTGCCATGGATGGAAGTGGCTGGTGCCATACATTATGAGCCTGCAAACAGGCTTGGTGGACTGCTTGAAATTTGAGCAACAGCAGATCTCTGGCTTATAGAACAATGTATAATGTTAGACTTTTCTCAAGTTTGCTAATGCCGTCACTGTCACAAAGACAGGATCCATGCATCTTTGTTTCTGATGAGCATCAACATGGCATTACTAAAGAGAGGGCTGAAATTTAAATCAGTTTTGCATGAGTCACTCGCAGAAGAGTAAAACTGGGTGGGCACCGTTCCAAGGAAAGCCCAAACTGTCACCAAGAAGCTCTCACGCGTTGCGTTCTTTTCTCTCAGGGCTCTCAGAGGAAGAGATTTAAATTGCTTAAGCACTTAATAGCACTGGTAAGCATGGGAGAAGGTGCTTTCTGAAAAGCCGGGGACAGGGATGTTGAAATAATCCAATTTTGTGCCTATGAAAAGTGAATAAAGCCATCCTTTCAAACAAGGCTGGCTTCTCCTTGGCCCAGCTCCCCTTCCCCCTTCTCTGAATGTCCAACTGAGTTGATTTCACAAGAGTTTGAAATGGTGTTGAAGGAGGAACCGGAGCATGTCTTGCTGATGCTTTCCTCCATCTTCGGCCATACCTCACCACCACCCTTCCTGCACCATCAGTCACAAGCTCATTCCTCACCCACCCCATCCCCACCTTCATCATAGCACTGTGATCAATTCCTACCTGGAAACCTATGTCCCCACTGTGGAAGGATGTGTGGATCCAGAATTGGCCTCCGCAGTCACTTACGGCCACATCATTAATACAGTGTTCATGGAAGACAATCTTACTCGGCTACAAGTGATAGAAGAAGAAGAAGAAGATTGCCACAGATACTGAGGGGAATGGGCAGAGCCAACCCACCCATGAGGCAAGGTGAGAAGACTGCCTCAGGTGGCAGCATCCAGAGGGAGAGCAGATCTGGCCTCCAAGGAATGCTGCTGCCACCACCACATGATCCTTTGGAGGCCAGATCTGCTGCCTCCTCAGCAGGTCCCCACCGATGGAACCTCTGCAGCAGCATCTCAGATGGTCTCTTCCCATCCGTAGGGAAGAAATGGTGGGGGCTGCCCTCTGGGGGTATCCTGGGGTCTGCACCTGCCTGGTGTAATTCAGTGGGCCCCTCCCTTCACACCATGATGGCCTGTGATTCCCACTTCAACCATCAAATAAGGTTGATTCCTCTCCCTCGTTCCTGATGCAGATCTTCCCTCACCCCCTTCTTCCTGATGTATATCTTTATTCCTCACTTGTTCCCACTGTATACCTACACTTCCCTCTTGTTCCTGGTGTAAATATTCAGTCACCCTTTCTTACCTAGTGGGATGGGAGAGACAACATTTTGTGGTTTGCCTCCGTGGCCAAAATGTCTTAGGCTGGTCCTGGGAATGGGTGTAATTCCCTCCCCCTCAGTTCAGTTCCCGTATTTTAGTCTTTGTACCATTAGGAAGGAAAAAGTCAATGTGTGACTTGAAATACTCAGGTCCAAAGAAATGATAGAAAAAGAAAGTTTCACTGGATCATAACAGAAAAGTTAAGCTCTGGGGCACATATGGGAAACATGTAGCCCTCCGGGTTTTGCTGTACTACAATGTGACCAAATAAGGGGAGCCATTATAGAGGTTTACAAATTTGGATTACAGTGTGCCACAGCTGGAAAAGGTTTATAAAAAGGCAGGCAAAATTATCAAGGGGCTGGAGCAACTACCCTACAAGAAAAGGTCACAAAATTTGGGATGTGTTACTTTAGAAAAAAAGTTGGGGAAGGCTACATCTACACTAGGCATTTAAAGCACTATGATGCCACTTTAACAGCCAAAAAGCATTTTGAAAACCAGAGTAACATGGTTGATATAGGGTTGATTCAGGGCCAGACATGTGATGATGTGCTTGCATTCTTTCAAACAAGACATTTGATAGCCATGAACTATTTGCGAGGGGTAAATAAAAATGACCATGAAGTATTGCAACAAATCAGTCAGTGCTTTGCATCATTCCACAGTTTTTGTTTCCTCTCTGTTGATTCTGTTTTGTTTCTGTATCAAGCATTTTAGGGGAAATTAAGCAGCTCACTCTTCCTTTAATCCACATTGCTTTTGCTTGGCTTTCTGCAGAGTGGATTAAAACCTCTACCCCATTTGAAAAATGGATTATGGAAAATCTGCCAGGGTTTTTTGTTTTGGTTTTGCTTTGTACTTAGCAGCTGTTTTTTCAGATCTTAAAATGTTTGTTGGGAAATAGTACAAAATGTACTCTATAAAACCTAAATAGGTCCATTTCTAGCAAAACGTAAGCAGATATGTTGAGAAAGCCTCTCCTGCCTTAGTAGGCATCATTATTCAGAGAGGTAGGAATTCAGCAAAACAATTAGGGGATGACTAGGTAGATTCCTCAGTACAATTGATTCTGTTGTGGGTGATTTGAGAATGTTGAGGGGCTTTTCCGGGAAAATATAAGATGCACAAACCAGCAAAAATTTGTCATGACTTATTGCCATGGAATTGGACTTAGGCCTCACTTGGATGCGTATTTATTTCTGAGTAACAACCATTGTAATCAGTGGGACTTACTTCCGGCTAGGGGTGAGCAAATCTGTCAGTTTTCTTTACTCTCAGTTTTTCATTTTTCCAATCTTAAGCTCAGTACTTCACCTTACCCCTTTAGTTTGTGAATTATTATTTTTAAGCCCAATGAAAATTCATCGATGCAAAGTTCTCCAATCTCGCCAAATATAATCTATAGTATTTTCATGAATATATGCAGTTTAATGCAAACTTTGCTCTATTATATGCATTTTTGAATGCATTACTTGGCTGGAGAACGGCACTGCAAAATTTGGAGAAGTGTGAATTTCATGATGGGTTGTGTTTGGTCCACATATTATTTTAGAAAGTGCAAATCAGGTAGATTTGCCTTTAAATGTGAACTGAATCAAATTTCTCCCACATCCCTAGTCTTGGGTAAACAAATGGAATTGTTTCAATTAGAATTTCAAATTTTCAGTAGGACGTGCAACCCAATCATCTTTTTTTAACACAGAAAAAAAACCAAACAAACGTGTTCAGTGTGGCTTCTCCCCAGGCAAATAAGTATATTTGCTTCTCCCCAGGCAAATAAGGTGGTGAATGTGGCCTTATTTTTGGCTAATTTTTTGCTGGATTATGTTCATGCTTTTGATTAAACTACAATCTCGTAAGCTTTTAACTGCCACTGTATTACCCCTGGATTTGCTTGACTTAAAAATACTATCATCTGCCTTTGTTGTTCTCTGGATTGTTGTAAAATTCTGCTATTTGAAGAGAAGCTGCATAGCAGCCTTTTCAATACCACTTTGCAGGAACTCTGAGTGCATAGCGGTCTCTAGTTTTTCTATCCTGGAACTGATTTTGCTCCTCGCCGCATTCTTACAAGCCCCTAGGTTTCTCTCTCCAAGAGACAGTCCAATCTACATGTCCCCTACTCCTTTCCTTCCTGGAGATTATTCTAAAAACAACTGCTCCCAAGGCCATGCATTGCCTCAAGATAGCTCCAGGTTCTAGCCAACATCTGGATACTATGTGTTCCTAATATATGGTCAGAGGACTCCTTAAACGCCTTCCCACTTCCCATTCCGGGACTACCCAAGACTATCTTGTCAACCATTGGCCATGCTGGTGGGGATGATGGAAGCTGTAGTTCAGTAATATCTGGATGGCAACCACTTTGGCTACTCAGACCTCTGATACCATCTCCTGCCCATGTTCACATTTTGAGATTTAGTAAGAGCAGGATGAAACAATGTTAAATGCTTTGAAGGTGCTGTAGATAGAGCAGTTTTCTCCCTCTAAATATCAGTTTGTTGGGTATGAAGTGGGGAGAATACTGTTGCACTACAAAAGTTCTACAAATGGGCATCTGGTTGACAGCTGTGAGAAGAGGTTGCTGGACTAGGTTGCCTCTTGGCCAGCCCAGAGATGGAAAGAAGACAAAGTCCTTACCAGAGAGCAATTGCAAACCAAGCTGTTGGATTACACCGAAATGGCAAAACTGGCTGGAAAACTCAGGAACTAAGAAGACAAAAACTTCAATAAAGAATGGGGGGAAATATAATTTATTTAGGAGACCACTGTAAGCACATGAAAACATTAGCAGGATTCTAATAACACTTGTAATGTAACAAATATTATGGACAATATGGAGAGATATAAAATATGGATTATGAAATAATATGCAGTTGAAAATGTTGACAATAGGACCCATGGAGGGGAGGGTGGGAAGTCTGGAGATTAAGAGAAAACTCTAAATATGGATATGTATTTGGTATTGTTATAACTCTACACTTGTAAAATCTTGGCCTGATCCAGCAGGTTCTTGTCATGTTGTGCCATAGTATTCCTCTTGACTAACAGGAAGCCTCTCGCCTCACACATGCACTCCATTCAAAATCTGAAAGCAGGGTATTGATTTTTAAATGCTTTCCCTTGATTTGCCTATCAGTTTCACTCTTTGGCCAGATAACGGGAACTTCAAATTACATGGGCGACAAATCAATCATCAAGTGTTTTGAGCTGCAACACTCTTATCTCGCTGGTGATGTGGGAAAGCGACCCACACCCCCTGATCCAGAGAGATCTCCTACCCCAGCCAAGATCAGCAGAGGATTCTGGAAACGTCCCTGTCCCTCCGAATCAAAGCTCAGCAACCCTGCAAGAGGAGAACGGGCAAAGGCCATTTAGTCGGGGAAAGCCCTGTGGAGAGAGAGCTTCCCTTGTTGCAATGGGAAGGGAGCGGGAGGAGTCCCTCATCGCGCAGGAATGTCACGTTAGTCTGGGATCAGCTCAGGGAGGTTCTGGATGGGAACGTGGCTGTTGTTTCAGCATCGCCTCCCTCAGAGGCAAAACATTGACAGCGCGGGTGCTAATTGGAGGGCATACCGTGTTTCCCCCTTTTTAAGACACCGTCTTATAACTTTTTTTCCTCAAAAAAACACAGGGTGGCTTACTTTCGGTGGGATGTCTTATTTTTTAATTACTGGTACGGTTTTTACGGCTCAGGGCGCTGCTGTGCTCTCTTGAGTGCTCAGCACTGCAGCAGCCACCGGTTCCGGGCGGCAGGGCAGCAGGCGTCCTTGGCCAGGCCAGGCGGAGGCCACTGGCTCAGGCGCTCCCCCCGCCGCTGCAGGGTGCTCCAAGCTCCTTGGCTGGGCCAGGCAAGGAAGAAGCAGTGAGCCCAGCGGTGGTGGCAAGCGGTGGTGGCAAGCGGAGCACGGGGATGCAGCCAGCAAGGCGGGAGCGCGATCAGCTGTTAAGCAGAGCTCTTGGCCGCATGGAGTGACTCTGTGAGTGGAGGTGCCTGTGGGGGTTGGTTTCCATGGCGCGGAAGTATGGCTTATTTTGGGGGTATGTCTTATATTTCTCAAATGCTTAAAAACCCTGCCATGGCTTACTTTATGACTATGTATTAAAAAGGGGGAAACAGGGTATCTATCTCCCTCTCCTTGGGCTTCTCCTTCCCCTGCTTAGGCTTTTCCTTCCTCTGGCGCAGGGCTTGGAGAAATGGAGGAATTCTCCAAGGTGCTGAATCAGGCGCCGCCGCCGCTAGGAAGGTTTGCCTGTACTGGGTGCCAGCCCTTCAGCCAGCGCTTTCAGCTGGGAGGCAGAGGAGGGAGGAGCGCACACCCTCTTGCCTGGCCGCGATTGGCAGCCCCGCAGCCCCACCTCGCTCGGGTTGGTGCTTTTTTTTAGCCGCCTTACTGTGTTAGAGATGAGGAGGAGCTGAAAAATGCAGATCTGGCATCGCGCGCGCACATACACATACACACGCACACACGCACACCACACATCAGCATAATTTCACGAGCTGCCAGCCCATCGGATTTCCCCTCTTCTCCAGGCACAGACATGCTAAGCCACAGCACCGGTTGATCTGCTGCCTTCAGCTCGCCCGTTGATCAGCCTCCCCCACCCCAAAGTCGACATTATATTATTTATATCCTCGTCCTTTTGCTTACCGTTATTTCGGTTCTCATACTCAGCCACCATTCCCTTGCACTCCCTGTCCGAAATAGCCATGAAGGCAGACGCTGCTCCACACTGGAAGACAGCCGGCCTCTTTTTCATAGGGCTTCTTCGTTTTGCCTCTGCCTCCGAAAGACCCATCTACACGAATCATTTCTGGGTTGAGTTTCACAAAGGGGGAGAAGCAGAAGCCAAGCAACTTGCTGCAGAATATGGCTTTAATGGGGTCAGAAAGGTAGGTCCTCGCTCTCGTGCTTATTTGTTTGTTTATTTATTACAAAATACACCCACCCTCTAAAAAGCAACAACAATTGTGCATGATGCTGATAGAATCACCTTGCAAACTTGGAGAGCATTTTACATGCATTTTTCAGGAGCAAACGGGTATTTTTTTTTAGACAGAGTTCTTTGAAACTCTTATCGGTGGATGGCTGCTCTGAAACGAAATGCTCTACCTAGATTTTCATTTTTCATTTTTTGCAGGCTTTTGAATGATGGATGCACATTATGTTCTTGTAGCCACTAACAGCCAAATGCACGCACTTCTGTGATTATGTTCTCCAAGTTTGAAGGGGAGGCGGAGGAAATCCTCATGGCTAATTCTTCTGCCTCTTCAGTTTCTTAGATGCAGCAGGTTCAGATAGTGACGGTTCAAAGACCCCACTACCAGCTAAGCATGGCACTGTAGGGTTTAAGATCAGTGCCAATTGGTGCTTGCTTCACCTGGTGAGTTTGGTAACCTGTTATAATTGCTGGCAAAACACAGCCGCCCTCTGGTTTCACTCTCCTGCTGAAATGCCTGCAGGAGGCAATTTTTCTGGGTAACCAGAATGCTAATCATAACTGAGGAACTCATTTGTGCATGCAAATCCAGAGATAAAGCTGCCCTTAGCTGTGGGACCTGCTTTAAAAACATTTCTGTCAAGAACAGCTGGACACAAAGAGTTTGCACCTGGGATTAAAATTAAAATTTCATGCAATTGCAGTGTGAATGTAATAAAATGAAATGCTAGGCTGTAACAAACAAGCTGAAAGCTAAGGTTAGAAATGTGATGTCTAAGAAGAGCAGCAAGGGACCTTAAGGCAAGAAAACCTGCTTGATGAATATATGCATGCTACTAATTTATGGCTTCAAAGAGCCTTTCAAACACCTCCGTTCTTGTTCTCCTGAAGTTGAAACCAAGCTCTCACTCTCTTTATGTAAATCAGGAGACTGCTGTGCATTTGATTAATCTAGACTGCTAAACATCCAGCATTTGGTCTTATGAAACGTTCCTGGTCAGAACAGCTCCTGTGAAGTCCCTAGAAAAATAGAGCAATAAATATGTGCCTAGAAGCAGACAGCCCATTGCTGCTTTTCCCTCCACCACCCTGCTGGCAGTTATGCAAGAAAGACCTGATCTAACTTCCATTGTGGTTAATGGGTGTTCCCCTGTTCACTGGGAATTGTATCAGGCTCTTGAAAGTGTGTGCATCAAGCGGGGGAGGCTGAGAGGGAAATCACATCAAAGTAGCATAATAAGTCAGCCTAACTTGTGGCATGGAGACCAGAGGTGCCTCAGCTCAACAGAGGAGTCATTAGGAGAAGGAAGGCAAAATGCATGATGACCCTGGCTTAATTCCATTGCTGTCTGATAGATAAGGTGGTATTTATCATTGCCAAAGTTTCTCTTCTGTTAAATAGCGATGTGGTTCAGTTGCTAGAGCTTTGGGGAAGAGATCCTCCCCTATTTTAAAAAAGCCCAGTTTCTTTGGGTCAGACTCCTTAGACGTGCTTCTCTGGCAAATGCATATTTCGGATTCTTTCCAGATTGCCCTTCCCTTACTTTCATTTCACATCCTGATTCAGAGATGCAGCTCCTTGCACAGCTAGTTTGCGAGACTCTTTTTCTTCACTGCAGTAAATGAAATGGACACCAGATGCAGGAGATTTCTAAACTATTAGGTGAAATAAGTGGAGGCAAGCTAGATGTTGAGAATACTCTGGGAAGGCGTATGTATGTATAAATAAGTAAATAAATAACTAAAATATTATCATCCAGATGTGTACCTGGATCCACAAAGTTATTCTTCCCATTGGAAGGGTGTAACCCCAAGTGAATGTCAGCCTCTTCCCGTTTGCCTTCGCTCAAGGAGCTGGGAGTGCAAATTCATTTCCTTCCATTGTGAGCAGCAATATCTTATCAGAGCACCATTTCCTCTTTACAGAACGAATGGTGGCCATGGAATTAGTTTCTTTTTCTTTAAAGGTTGGGCGGCAACTCTGTGCCCACTCTGTGCCCTGGGAGTGAGCTCCACTGAAGTCAATGGGACTTATTTTTGCTGTGGACGTGTTTAGGGTTTTGCTGATGACCGTTTTGAGTTAAAAGCTACAGCAAACCACCAACAGAGATATGTGTGGCATGCTCTATGAAGCTTATTGCACTTGGTCCCGTTGAGCTTAGTGGCACTTTCTCCCCAGTCCGTGAGTTTAGAATTGCAGATTCCCCCCCCCCATGAGACCCAACTACAAAGCAATCGCTAGGAAGCAGCACATCTCTTCCTTATGTATCCTTTCTTCCCATCCCCACACACCCTGTTTGAAGGACAACAAGAAAACCACCATGCATTATTTACAAGATGTGCATTTGCCTTCGACTGTAGGAGAATAAATTCAGCAGTAAGTCTTTGGTTTCTCCTCCCTGTGGGGAATAAGTAGCTTAGATGGTTTCGCAGGGCTGGCTTCACTGCCTATGGAAATTCCTACTCCTTTATCTTCTAGTAGTTCTTATTGAGAAACATGTTTCTGCAAGGACCTCCCAGCAGGCTCAGTTTCCTCCCCCCCAAAGTACGGCTTGGATATTTGAAAGCTTAAGTTGTCCACTGCCTTCACATTCTCAGAATTGCACTCCAGAAGGGAAGGAGACCATCTAAAAGCCCATTTCTTTATGATTCATAAATGCTATTTTGCCATTGTATGTTGAACCGGTTTTAATAGAAGTAAGCTGAGAAAAGATATACTGTATGTGAGATATATATAAAAAACCTTCCACTGGAAAAGGGAATTGTTTTGCCTACATTTAAGCATGTATTTAACTTCAGCTGCAGTTGGGCAAGCTCAGTAATTTTCAGATTTTATTTAGTTTCTGTGAAATTTATGCTTAATAATAAAGCACCTTTTTTAAATGTGTGGGTTTATACTGCAAAGCTTTGGGTACTTTGTTTTATACAAATAAAGGACCAAGATGTATATCCATTTATTTTTGACATCCTAAAGTCTATGGGACTTTACTACCACATGAACATTCCTGAAGTTTATAAAACACTTCAGCTAGCATTTCCCCCTATCCCACGGCAATATTGGCAGTTTTCTCTTGGGGGTTGTTTCAGAGAAATGCTTCCTGAAAAGTGCCGCTGTGTGCAAACTTTATCACCTGAGAATAAGTAGGCCCACAGTATACTTCATAATTAATAGTGTGTGGTCTCGCTGTCTGAATTTTAGTCCAACTCATTTCAAAGACTTAAGGTGGATGGCAGGAATTATTCACAAATCTTGTCTATATTTAAAAGAGGGGGGAAATCATTTCCTGATTTATCAAGACACTATCCGGATTCTATATAACAAAGTATCTGTAAAATCCCAACTGCTGTACAGTTTGCTTTGAGAGGTACCCAGATAACTCCTGTCATAGTGCAGCTATACAAATGCTGTTTATATTGAATCAATGCCAAGTACTCCTTCCCAAATTGCTCATCCTATAATTTCTGAACAACCTATCCAACTGTCCTCACCTTCTCCAAGGAGATGGGCTTCCTTATAGTGTGTGGACAATGTTAAATATAGCTGTTTGTCCATCTGTGTAGCTACCCAATGCACAACTTATCACAGGCGCAAACATTATAGATGCACACATACAAATGAGTGTATGTCCGGAGATGTTTCCTGGTGCAACATATTTGACTTTCTGCTCACATTGTATCTCATTTGCTGATTTGTTGCCCGTTCATCCGGTTTGGAGAGATCCTTCTTGAGCAACTTTGGCTGTTTGTTCCTGTAACTTCAGATAGTGTATGAATAAGGTTGCAATCCTAAGCACACAATGATACCTAACTTCTGAATAAACAGTAGGGGATTGCACCGTAAGTTAAATCGCACATCTCCAAATACAGATCATTGGGGGAATCTCACTGCTTAATTCCCTCCATTTTGAAAGAGACTCCCTTGAACAGCCAGTTAATGAAGAAGGGCTTGGTGGAAGAAGGAAAACACTTTTTTTTATATAAAAAAAAGCACCTCTCAATTATGCCTTTCCAGTGGAAACACGAAAAGTTGCTGTTGCTTCTCAGATATGAAGGGTGTGATTTTGCGCATGTGTAATTGGACACAGATGGTTTCACAGTCATCCAATGGCTAAAGGGAACCTAGCAAGCTTGATAACTTAAGATGCTTCTCAAAGGAAGCCAATGTGGTGCCCTTCAGACATTGCGGATTACAGCCCCCATCCTTCTTGACCACTGGCCATGTTATGATGGGGCTGTTGTAGTCCAAAACACCTGTAGGGCACCACACTGATTACTCCTAGAATGGTGGGTTGCTGGGAGGTGGTCTTGTCAAGTCTTTTAACTCAGCATCAGTTCTAGAAGCAAGTCCTCAACCAAGGCTGAGCTGGACCATGAACAACAACAGTTTTGATGGCGAAGAGTCTATCGCTTTTGATCTGCTGCCATCTTAGCTTCTTTGTTTTCATGATTGCTATTTATCTTTTATTGTTCTCAATCTCACAAGCCACATTGTGAGTCCATGAACAAAAAACATCAGGTAAAAATAACAAATCATATCATATCAAAATATATCTTAAAGGTAAAGGACCCCTGACAGTTAAGTCCAGTCGTGAACGACTCTGGGGTTGCGGCGCTCATCTCGCTTTACTGGCAGAAGGAGCCGATGTTTGTCTGCAGACAGTTTTTCCAGGTCATGTGGCCAGCATGTCTAAGCCGCTTCTGGCGAAACCAGAGCAGCACACGGAAAAACCATTTACCTTCCCGCCGGAGCGGTACCTATTTATCTACTTGCACTTTGATGTGCTTTCAAACTGCTATGTGGGCAGGAGCTGCGTCCGAACAACAGGAGCTTACCCCATCATGGGGATTTAAACCACCGACCTTCTGATCAGCAAGCCCTAGGCTCTGTGGTTTAGACCACATCTTCTTGTTATTGTTTAGTCATTTAGTCGTGTCCGACTCTTCATGACCCCATGGACCAGAGCACGCCAGGCACTCCTGTCTTCCACTGCCTCCCGCAGTTTGGTCAGACTCATGTTCATAGCTTCGATAACACTGTCCAAATATCTCGTCCTCTGTCGTCCTTGTGCCCTCAATCTTTCCCAACATCAGGGTCTTTTCCAGGGAGTCTTCTCTTCTCATGAGGTGGCCAAAGTATTGGAGCCTCAGCTTCAGGATCTGTCCTTCCAGTGAGCACTCAGGGCTGATTTCCTTCAGGATGGATAGGTTTGATGCTTCATCCTGTCCTTGGGACATTTCAGAATTATTATTATTTTTTTAAATCTCTGTGGGCTTAGGTTTGTTCCCCCTAAGTCCCCCACCTACTTATGCAAACCTTGGCTTTCATGCCAGTTTGCTGATACCTCCCTCTTGATTCTCATTAGCCCCATTTCAGCTATAGAGCTACCATAACTAACACCTGAAGATGCTATTAATAGTTATGCCAATCTTTCCTTTTTCCTTTTCCTTCTTGGATGGGGAGTGTGTGTGTGTGTTTGTGTGTATACGTACTGTATATGGTTTTCAGATTAAAAATTTACAGTCACATATCCAATATACATCACAATATACATCATAGAAACAAGATTCCAGAGAATCTCCTGGAATCTCCTCCCCTTTGTGGGTCCGATTGTTAATCCTTTCCTCCTGCATCTATTATAATAATCCAAATCTTTTACCTCTCCACTGTGTCCCAAAATTTCCACAATTAAACTACGGTACATGTGTTATTCCAATCCTACTAACGATTTTAACTGTTTACAATGGTTTTTAAGATAGGTTATAGATTTCCCCCATTCATTAACATTTTGGCCTTCCTGATTTCTGATTCTTCTGATCATTTTAGCCATTTTGGCATAATCCATGAACTTGATCTGCCATTCTTCTCCGGTAGGGACTTTATCTTCTTTCCATCTTTGGGCCAATGACATCCACACAGCCAGTTATGCCAATCCTTCCTAACCTGGGGTCCTTCAAAAATTTTGGCTGACCACTCCCATCATCCATTGGCCATGCTGACCAAGGCTGAAGGGACTTGTGGCCTAAAATATCTGTAGTACTCTCAAATTGGGTGGAGGTACTTCCGGCTAATGTGATATTCACATGCAATGTCTCCATCTTCCAGAGAAAGGAAGGAAGGAAGGAAGGAAGGAAGGAAGGAAGGAAGGAAGGAAGGAAGGAAGGAAGGAAGAAAAGCTCTTTACATTTTTCTCTATATACCTCTCCCACATGGATGTGAATGCTAAGCTGGCTTTTCAAAGTAGAGCGCTTGTGCCCCAACTTTCCTTCTGCTATCGCAATGTTCAACACAGTTATCGCATTGCAAACACAAACAGATGCGGAAAGGGTCCAGCGGTTCCAGCAAGAGCCTCTCTATTCACTTCGCCAATTATTAATGTCCATTCACATCCCTAGGGAGACAGACGTCATGTTTTGAGAACAATAGGCCGAGCAGTAATGTAATTGGCAATGGTGTTTTTTTAATTTCCATTTCATTTGTCGTCATACTTTATGACCTTTATTCCTATTTCAGCTTCATGGATGTTGTCTTGGTGAACAGAAACAGCTGCCTTGGAGCTGGTCAGAGTATTTGCTCTGTGCTGTGTGCTCTGACTAGCAGCAGCAGAGGCTCTCTCATTCCTCCTCCTCCTCCTCCTCCTCCTCCTCCTCCTCCTCCTCCTCCTCCTCCTCCTCCTCCTCCTCCTCCTCCTCCTAACTGGAGGTGTCAGGGACTAAGGATGAGGTCTCCCAAAGGCAAAGGATGTCCCCTACTGCTCAGCTGTGCCCCCCCCACCTGAATTGTTAAGGAAATAGAGGGAGAAAGTTTGGTGCAAAGCTCCCTATCTTTAGCCACTCCAAAATATAAAGCTACACCGAGCCTATCACTTCCTGTACATCAGGGGTGGGGGCCACTGCCTCAAAGGCAACTTTCTGAGAGCCCCATATCAGCAATGGGAGGGGCCGGATGCAAAAGTGGACAGAGCCAGGGATGCAACTCTAACCTTAATAATAATAATAATAATAATAATAATAATAATAATAATAATATATTATTTATACCCCGCCCATCTGGCCGGGTTCCCCCAGCAACTCTGGGTGGCTTCCAACAAAATATTAAAATACAGAAATCCATCAAATATTAAAAGCTTCCCTAAACAGGGCTGCCTTGAGATGCCTTTAGACAACTCTAACTCTAAAAAATGGAAAGCAAGGGCACCAGAGTTGGCCACAGACTTCTCCACCATGGTGAGATGTCTTCAGTTTCTATTTAGATTGCAATTACTTTGCAGCTATGCACAATCAGATTACTCTTATTTTGCAGCTATGCACATAAATTTGAATAAGCAAGCGTTGAGACCCTACCTGCCTGCAGACTGTCTCCCCAGAGTAGTGCATGCTCTAGTTATCTCCCGCTTGGACTACTGCAATGCACTCTACATGGGACTGCCTTTGAAGGTGACCCGGAAACTACAACTAACCCAGAATGCCACAGCTAGGCGGGTGACTGGGAGTGGCCACTGAGACCATATACCACTGGTCCTAAAAGACCTACATTGGCTCCCTGTACGTTTCCAAGCACCATTCAAAGTGTTGGTGCTGACCTTTAAAGCCCTAAATGACCTCGGCCCAGTATACCTGAAGGAGTGTCTCCACTCCCATTGTTCAGCCCGGACACTGAGGTCCAGCTCCGAGGGCCTTCTGGCGGTTCCCTCACTGAGGTTACAGGGAACCAGTCAGAGGACCTTCTCGGTAGTGGCGCCTGCCCTGTGGAACGCTCTCCCATCAGATGTCAAGGAAATAAACAACTATCTATCTTTTGGAATACATCTGAAGGCAGCCCTGTTTAGGGAAGTTTTAAATGTTTGATTTTTATCATATTTTTTATATTCTGTTGGGAGCCACCCAGAGTGGCTGGGGAAACCCAGACAGATGGTCGGGGTATAAATAATAAATTACTGTATTATTATAATATTATTATTATTTATGCAAATCTGTACCTTCATTCCCCCCTCCCTCCCTTCTTTTGGTGATGTGTGCACAATCAAACCATTGGTCCATCTGGCTCAAGGCTGTCTGACTGGCACTGGTTTTCCGGTTTTCAGACAGGAGTCCCTCTGAGCCCCACCTGTAGAGGCCCCTGCCCTTAGTCACAACCATCCCTGTTGGTGACCACTCTAAGCACAGTGGAGCTGCTCTACGCTGCTTCTCTTTCAGGCCCTTTTCTTTCGTATGTACCGCCCCAAATATTCCAAGCACATAGCTGGTCTGGGAAATGTGCTAGAACCAATGTGAGATGCGTAAGTCACTTGCAAGCATCAGAACATCTCCTTCTAACCTCAGAGAAAAGAGACATGTTTCTAAAGCCCATTCTTTGGGCTTTTGTCAGTTGGTATACGGAACAAAAGAGGTATTTTTCACAAGACGTCTTTTGTTTGGGGGAATCAAAGGCTGTGATTCTCAGCATATCATTATGTGCAAATCAATTCCACCCAAAGCGATGCAATTTATTTCCAGCTGAGTGTTGTTAGACCTACCCACGATTTTGTAGGGCCGGGGTGGGGAATCTGTGGCTCTCCAGGTGTTTCTCGACTGCAGGTCGCATCAGACCAAGCCAGCATGACCAATGGTCAGGGGTGATGGAACTTGCTGCCTGGCAACCTCTATAACAGGATGGTCCAACATGTAGCGTGGGGGCCACATTTAGCCCTTGTGGCCATTTCTGGTGGCCCTCGGCAACATTTAGGACTTCTTAAAGCTGCTCGAGTAGCCAGCTTTTTGTTGTTGCTGTGAGGCATTCATGAAAACAAACAGCAAAGGCACTTGTGTCTTCCTCAGACCCTGTGAGGTGAAACGGGCCAGTTCTCCATCTTCTCTTCCTCTAAACTGACCCAGAGCTGGGAAACGCTGGCCTGCGAGTGCTCCAGTTGGAGAACAGCCTTTACAAAAGGTGTCATGGGCTTTGAAGAAACTCGATCTCAGGACTCAAGGGAGAAACGTGCTAAGAGGAAGGCACGCTTGGCAAACCCTCATCGTGATCAACTCCCGCCTGGAAACCAATGTCCCCACTGTGGAAGGACGTGTGGATCCAGAATTGGCCTCCACAGCCACTTACGGACCTATTGTTAAAATCGTGTTTATGCAAGACAGTCTTACTCGGCTATGAGTGATCACCAAAGAAGAAGAAGAAGATATATAAGCAACAACAAAATAATGAAAGCAATAATAATGTGCCAGTGGACAACTGGATACCTCCCTGAATATATTTAAGACTGCACCCCTGTACAATATGCATTTACCTGGAAGTAAGTCTCAATGAAGTTAACTTTCTTTGCTTACGAGTAGGCACAGGTAAGGCTCACCCATCATTTTGACCTGAGCAGGTCAGTGCACATGGAGTTGCAATCCTGTTGTATGGATCTCAGCCTGGCAACCTGATTCAGCACATAATGAGTAGGTCTCATTATGTTTAGGAGTGCTTACCCTTAAATATATTAATTGTGTATATTAAACAACTACTAGTAGTGTATATTAAACTACTACATCATATATATATATATGAGATGTTTTAATGTGTTTTTAATATTCCGTTGGGAGCCGCCCAGAGTGGCTGGGGAAACCCAGTCCGATGGGCGGGGTATAAATTATTATTATTAATTATTATTATTATTATACCTGGGACCTTCTGCTTGCAAGGCAGATGCTCTGCCACTGAGCTATGGCCCTTCCCAACTGTAATGTTGTACCCAGCTTCTTGGGTTTAAGCCCCATTGGATTCAATGAGGTTTACTTTTGAGTAGACAAATATAGGATTTCTCTGTGGGAGCCACCGGATTCCCATTAATCTGGAGGAAAGTGACCTTTAATGTGACCTGTTTCATTCCATCCACAACAAGCCATTAAACCCAGTCTTTTTTTGTACAGTTCTTAAATCATGTCTTTCACAACTACCAATGGTAGAAATTTATCAAGTTGTATTCTCTCTCTCTCTCTCTCTCTCTCTCTCTCTCTCTCTCTCTCTCTCTCTCTCTCTCTCTCTCTCTCTCTCTCTCTCCCCCATTCGAACCCATTTTTCACACTGGTACAGTCACCACACAACTAATTTGGTTTTGGAGAAAAATATTTTGGCTTCTTGATGTCAAAAAGAAGAAAAAATAATACATTTGAGATACTGTAATTGGAGCTTACTCACAAAGCCAATAATATAAGAAGCAAATTATTTGGCATGATTCACTCCATTCTAATTAAAAAGAGAGAGAGAGAGAAATATCACTCTTAAGGAGGGAGCGGGGAAAACCACTTGTGTACATCCTAACTGCAAAATAATGCTTTGCTAATTGCTAAAAGAATCTCAGTTGTTAAAACAGATTGCGATGTGTTAATATGCATATGGTTTCCTTCTACTCCTATAGAGCTGCCAATAACTGGCGTTTCTTTGTGCGGGTCCTTGGCTGTGACAATAATATAAATCTCTTTGGTGTGGTGCTTTCTGAGTGCCAATCAAGCAGCTGTGCCCTCATGAGAAACCTTCTGAGTAGGCGGGGCCAGAGGCAAAAGGGGTGGAGCAATGGACAGAACACTTATCTGTGTACAAGAGGCATTTCAGCCATGCAAATATCTGAGGTTTCTATATATACACAGTCCACACTCCTTTCCATCTGGGCAAGCAAGAGACATTGCCTCTGTTATGCACTTGAGGAGGGAGTAGAGCAGGCCTAGTGAAGGTGTATGGCTTGTGTATGTATAGAGAGATGGCCACAGGATGGCATTTTTCCCACCTCAGGCCTGAGTTTCCCCACCGCTCTCCTGGATGCTATGGCAGAGGTACATAACCTTTGACTTGCCAGATGCTGTTGAACATGAACCACAACTCCCACCATCCCTGGAGACATAGCCATGAGAGGAAGCCAGACACAGGCCGAAGCTGCAGTTCCACTCCAGCCTTTTGTACGCTTCCCTCTGCCTTTGTCTCTCCCCCTCTGCTGCTTCTCCAAGAGTCATGGAAGCTGAGGGAGCTGGGTTGCCACTCTGTACTCTCTCCTAGGGATGCAGGTGGCGCTGTGGTCTTAACCACTGAGCCTCTTGGGCTTGCCGATCAGAAGGTCGGTGGTTCGAATCCGTGCAATGGGGTGAGCTCCCATTGCTCTGTCCCAGCTTCTGCAAACCTAGCAGTTCGAAAGCACACCAGTGCAAGTAGATAAATAGCAACCATTGCAGCAGGAAGGTAAACGGCACTTCCCGTGTGCTCTGGTTTCCATCATAGTGTTCCGTTGCGCCAGAAGCGGTTTAGTCATGCTTGCCACATGACCCAGAAAGCTGTCTGTGGACAAACGCCGGCTCCCTTGGCCTCCTTTGCCACTCAAACTGGTATTCAGAAGTACCAAACCTCTGATCATGGAAGTTCCATTGAGCCAGGAGGGCTAAGAGCTGTCAAAAGCCTTTATGAGCCAAGGCCCTGTGTCCTGCAGTTTCCTATTGATTAATGAACACACAGACATGAGTATTTAACTTAATGGGCTAAAACAGGCCACAACTTTATTGGTTACAGAAGTTAACTATTGGTTGTGTGAAGAAAAGGTTTCATTTTGTGTGACCTAAATCTGTGAATAGGCTTTTGTTATGTCTGCATAGATTTTGGCTACATTCAGATGTAGTAATAGACTATGGTTTGTAGTTACATGAAGGTAAAGAGGTTAGAAATGAGTAAAGAATCTTTTCATATCCTCTACCTATTTATCTCCTCCTTTAATGTTACCGTTCCTCTGAAGTGAATATTACCAATTTTTGACATGATTGTTCCCAAATGAATTGCACAGCATCTCAGTAGACAAAGCACAATGCAAAAACTAGTGCCTAGGAAACACATTAAAATGATGTGTTTATTTTACTTGACTGATGTAATAAAGGTACAATGATTTATCAGCACACTGGAGATTAATTCTAATATAGCTAGCCAAGAAACAGCTGCCATTCATTGATTGGCATTAACTACAAACAAAAGCCTTTATTTGGCAAGGGCATGAATGGTCAATGCAAGTATGAGCTCCACCCATGATGAACTCTGACCTCTCCATAAACCTGTGACCCTCCATTTTCTGTTGGGCTTCAGCTCCTATCAGCCCTAGCCAATGTGATCACAGCTACAAATTCCCAATAATTGCTTGAAATGTGCCTCCAAAAATATTTGTTGCAGGACGTGGAGGCTCTAAATCATTGGTCTGCTCATCCATACTTTGCTGCAGTCTTCTGCTCTGAAATAGAGGCAAAATATTCTCAAATCTTCTGCTACTTTCTGCTACTGCTGAATAAGGATCTGTGTTACAAGGAGAAGCACAATGCATCCCTTGAGGCACTGTGCTTCACAGCAGAATGCTGGTTAACTTTTTTTTCTCAGCCTCTATTCACCTGACTTTCCTTATGCAGATTAAAAAAACAAACCAAAAACTTTTTGGCATTGTGTTGTTATGGAATTGCCTATTTCTTTTTGCCTGCTTTTTTTTTTTTTGCTTTGCTTTACAGTGGAACTTCTGAAACAGAACGCCTTTAAACTCGTACATTTTGGCTCCCAAACGATCGAAAACCGGAAGTGAGTGTTCCAGTTTTCCAACAATTTTCGGAAGCCAAACATCCGGTGTAGCTATTGCAGCTTCCAAGGCTTCTGATTGGCTGCAGGAGCTTCCTGCAGCCAATCAGAAGGCACGCCTTCAGGGCCGTCTTAAGCACCCCTGGCGCCCTGGTGCGACGGATCCCTCCGGCGCCCCCCCGCCCCGTTTCCCAGCTCGGTGGGCAGGCGCAGTGCGGCTGCCAAGGGCGCTGCTGCGCAATGGGCGGGCGGGCTCAGCGCGCAGCGCTACTGCTGAGGGTGCTGCTGTGCGGAAGAGCAGCCGGCGGGCGGGCGCAGCTGCGATGCGCCCCCCTGGCGGGTCGGCGCCATGGCGCCCTGTGCCACCCAGCCTGGCCGTAGGGCCGGCCCTGCGCGCCTTGGTTCTCAAACTATTCTGGGAGTTGAACGGACTCCCAGAATGGATTAAATTTGAGAACTAAGGTAAGACTGTATTTCCTTCTCGTAGATGGGCCACCTTCCCAGGTTGACAAGCCCCATCTGCCCCTCAGAAGAATTTACAGCAGCTACCTTGCTTGTTAGGGACCCAGGTGGCGCTGTGGTTAAACCACTGAGCCTAGGGCTTACTGATCAGAAGGTCGGCGGTTCGAATCCCTGTGACGGGGTGAGCTCCTGTTGCTTGGTCCCAGCTCCTGCCAACCTAGCAGTTCAAAAGCACGTCAAAATGCAAGTAGATAAATAGGAACCGCTACAGCGGGAAGGTAAACGGCGTTTCCATGTGCTGCTCTGGTTTGCCAGAAGCGGCTTTGTCATGCTGGCCACATGACCTGGAAGCTATACGCCGGCTCCCTCGGCCAATAATGCGAGATGAGCGCGCAACCCTAGAGTCGGTCACGACTGGACCTAATGGTCAGGGGTCCCTTTACCCTTTACCTTTTTACCTTGCTTGTTAGGAGTTGTGTGAGACTATTTTCTCAAATAACAGCCCCCTCCGAAAAGTTATAGCATAGAAATGCTATGGATGAAGCGATGCAAATGCTGTCCCCCCCCCACTCCATAACTTTGGTAGATTTAAAGAGAACTGTGCATGGTTGCAGCACCAAACAGCAAGCACTGTGCTTAACTCCACCCAAGCCCCGGACTGAGCTTCAATCTCCCAAGATGCTTTTTGCTCTTTAGCCAAAACAGCACCCAGTGTGGCTGCTTAATAAAAGGGAGGCTTAGATTTTTAAAGACAGGACACAGGAGGAAGGGGAAGGGAGCTTGGCCAGCAGTTATTAAAGCTGCTCTTATAGCAAACAGCTGGAACTGAGACAATTCAGATAGCTTGCTGGAGTGGCTATGGTGGAGGCAAAGGTCAGTGGTCTGTCAGCAAAGTCAGTGGAACAATCTGCTTCTCTCCTTTCCCTCTGCTTTGCAGCCAGATGGAATGGCTTCAGCTTGGTAAGAGTTGACAAAGAGCCCAGAGCAGTTGTCTCTCAGTGGATCAGCAGCTGAAGGCAGAGGAAGGCATGTTTTTAAATGGCTTGTGCAAATGTGTTGATGTCTGGCCCTTTATTTAAAAAGACTGTTTAGCTGAAGACCTGTAAGGCGCTGCAATCTCTGAGCCTAAGTGATATGCTCCAGATTTAGCTCTCTTTTCTGAGCAAATATTTAAGGTGTTTGGCTGTAACTGTAAAAACAGGGAACAGAAATGTCAACGTCTGGCAATTTGCTTTGAGAATGTGCTGTTGTTTTGTTATGTACACTAGTCGTCCACATTAAGATCCATAACGATAAACTTGCCGAATTTCCATTGAGACTGATGTGACTGAAACAAAGGAGATGGGAAGCCTCCTATGTATTATTCAAGCCTGTTTCAATTATTTATTGAGTGCTCACTGGCAGGAAAGCTGCTTGGGTGCTACTCGGGTGCTACTCTATGAAGAATAATGAATAATGATCCATTCGTAGCATTTGGTCTTTGCTCCATTGCATATGCTTTAGTTTCAAAACAAGAGTGTTAATGGATTAACCAACACATGCAAACAGAAATAATTAAGGATGCTGACAAAAATAAAAAATAAAAAATCCTGGCTTGATTTTCTGTCCAGGTATGGGGATTAACTGATCTTGTGGTCAAGTGATCTTACAAGGCATAGTCACCCTGGAGCCAAAAGGAATCATTGTGAGATCGCACAAAAGCAGAAAGATTCCTTTTGCATCGTGATCAAATCAGTGACAAGACATGCATGAGCTGTATTGATTGAATCAAAGTCAGAGCAAGTAGGAATTGCCTTATGCAATATGTGTATGCACTTTTGCTCATCTGTCTGAAGGGGGAAAGACGCAAATTGGAAATGGCAGCAAGCTGTACATGTAGCCATTCTGAAATTATTATAGGAAATCTCCAAGATGTACAGGGAGGCAAACAAAGTAGATGGTGAATCAGAGCCAGCGTAAGGAACAATCACAGAATGGGGTGGCGTGAGGACATCTAACCAGCCCTAGCAATCGTCTTCTGTGTTGCATTGGAGACTGGGGGCTGGGGTCTTGCTTGAATATGTTACAGAGCTTCTCTGGTACCTGAACAATTGTGTGGTCATCAAAGGAGCTGGGATCCTCACCCACCAACATCATTTTATTGTACTGTATTCAGCAGAGAATTGTGTCCCTTTGTTGCTCACCCCCACCCTTTGCAAACAGAATTTTATTCCCATGAAGGAGAAAAGCATGTTTTCTTTGAAGAACAGCTATGATGATAAACACGATAATGAAGTCTATGCAGAGGACTGGATAAACTACTTGGAGGTGTTAAAAATACACTGTAAAGTAGAGCTACCAAAGTTCAGTCGAGTGACGGTCTTTCCTTATTGGATAAATTGGGGGTGCAAAAACAGCATTATGATAGTGTAGGATTCAGGCTGTTGGACAGGCACCCAATCTTAAGAGAAGGATTGCCACATTTTAAGAAAGACAAGATTTTAGTTCCTTCAATAGTAGCATGGATAATAAGTATTGTGGTAACCCTTCTATTGCAGTCATCAAAGGATGGAAATACTATATATTCTCCTGCTTCAGAACCATTAAAGGAACAGAAGTCTTGACCTGCATGGAATATGGTTTCTCTAAGTCTGACACCATCTTTGTGAGGATCAGGAGCAGGCCTTTAGATTCTACAGGAATCAAATTTTAACAGTGTACACTTCTTTTGAAGTGTTGCTGTTGTCTAATGCAGTGCTTTTCTTTTCTCCTGTCTTGTTTATTCCTTCAGAACTACAAAGAAACCACAACTTACCTGAACTTTCTTTCTTTCATCTTAAGTTTGGATAATACATGCACATACATCACACAGTGACTTGTAACTAAATGTGTTATATGTAGGGCTGCTTCTGAAGACGGTTCAGAAACTTCAGCTAATGCAGAATTCAGTGGCCAGGTTGCTCACCGGACAAAAATGGTTTAAGCATATTACATTGATCCAGGTCCGACTGCACTGGCTACCAATTAGTTTCCGGGCCCAATTCAAAGTGCTGGTTTTGACCTATAAAGCCTTAAATGGCTCAGGACTGCAATACCTCAAGGACTGCCTCTTTTCATATGAACCTGACCCTGAGATCATCTTCTGAGACCCTCCTTTGTGTGCCTCATCCTTGAGAGGTCTGGAGGATGGCAACACGAGAACGGGCCTTCTCTGCAGCGGCTCCCTGTCTGTGGAATGCTCCCCCCAGGGAAGTTTGCCTGGCACCTTCATTATACACTTTTAGGAGCCAGGCAAAAACATTCCCTTTTAATCAGGTCTTTGGTTGATTTGATTGACATCTAATGCCCTTTTAAAATGTGTGTTGGGTTGTTTTTGTTTTTATTATGTATTTTGTATTTTTATATTGTGATCTTATCCTGTGAACTGCTCTGAAATCTGTGGGTATAATTAATAATAAACAACAGCAATAATTTTAGATGGTTGTAACTTGCCCTGGGACCTGCTAGTGAAGGAGGGTAATAAAATGAATAAACACACAAGGGATTTCTGGTTTTCCACTGTTCAGCAATATAGGACCAAAGAGGCAGATAGGCAGGTTACATAATGTTCAGTAGGTGCAGGAACAACGGAAGCCTGAATATAAAGGAATAAATTTCATTTTACATATTTGTAAAAAGCTGAATGTGGATTAAAAATTAGCAATTTAGTAGTGTCAGTTCAGTGCTGGTGGTTGCTAGGTTGCGGAGTTCCTTGTGACACGCCCTTCATTGTGACACTTCCCTCTGCTGGCTCCTTGGTCATTAGGGCTCTAGAGGCATAGCGATCTCCTTTGGTTTGATCATTCAGCGAGTGAGAGAGAAAGTGGATGGAGATGTAAGTAGACTTTCTCATCAGCATCTGCATTCTGTGTTGGTATTGCTCCATGACAGTCTTAGGGAACATTAAAAAGATTAAGATGAGGAATGATTTAAATGCTTCAGCCAGCCCTTCTGGGCATCTTTATGACTCCACCCACTGTTTTGTAACAGTGAAGGGAAGTGACTGTGGATTCTGCTTATACTTTAGGAAAAGGAAAACTAATAAGATGTCACGCCTTGGAAAAGGGCATTCTTTTTAGGCTAGTGACACAAGAGTCACTTGATAATTCACCATGGGAGCATTAAGCATGCCCTCTGGAGAGGGTAACATCTTGCATTGTCTTCCTCCCCTTCCTGCCTCCCAGGGCCCATCTTTCAAAGGACAGCCAAGGTACAAAACCCTTCAGCATGCTGATGTTTCTTCTATAGTAATATTAGTATGTGGTATTTGATGTTTCCCTTTTAAACATCCCTTCTCCACATTAAGCAAACCCACCTCTTTCAATGAGATGATGAGAATTGTCTTATAATATCCAGTGGGCGCTATTCTGGCTATGGTATTCAAGCTCTCTCTTCACAGGATACCCATTATGATATGCCTAGGAAAGTGAATTCATCTTGAGCTTTGAGTTGTGAATGCCCAAACCAGTTTAGGGATGTAGATCAGGAGAGTACTGTGAGTCCCATTTCTCGCATTTTAATGGGCCTTCTCTGCAGTGGCTCCCTGTCTGTGGAATACTCTCCCCAGGGAAGTTTGCCTGGCGCCTTCATTGGACACCTTTAGGTGGCAGGCAAAACATTCCTTTTTAACCAGGACTTTGGTTGACCTGATGGACATCCTATACCCTTTTAAAATGTGGCTTTTTTGGGGGGGGTGTTATTATTGTTCTGATTTTGATTTTATAGATTGTGATTTTATTCTGGGAACTGCCCTGAGACCTCCAGGTATAGGGTGGTATATAAATTCAACAAATAAATAAATAATAAATGAACAACTTCAAGGGCTGGTGTCACATGATCATGTGTCTGCTGAGGGCCCACATCTGAGCAGGAGAGCCACTAGCAGCAGCCCCCTGGACCATGCTCCTTCTCTTCCCATTGCCCATGTTTGCTTACTCTCTTGTCTCTTGCTCTCACTTAGGCAACTGTGGTGGTGGGGAGTAGTAGTAGTGGATGCAGCTTGCTTGCTGGTGTCAGGCTTTGGGGAATCGGCTTCCTCCCCCGTGGCAGTAAATAAGAAGAGATCAAATGAAAGGAACGTCTTACCAGTTAGATTCTTTAATAATCACGGTGAGAGACAAAGAACTCATCTACCTAGAATGACAGTGCTTCCAATTAAGGCTCACACCCCCTCCGTCCCTATTAATCTACGTCACTCCTATGTCTTGTAATCTGAGCTTGCACCCTCTGCACTTTCTGTTCTGAGCTCTTCTCGATCTTGGGGAGGGCGCTGGAGGAATGCTTTCCAAAGACTGTGAATCTGTTAACCCTCTCTCTCCCAGTGTTTCTTCTCCTAGCTGTTCCCCATCCTGTACTTCCCAGCTTCTGCCTTCTGAACTATGCCCCTCTGCAAACCACTGTTCCAAATCTATACTGTCCTCCTGCTCCTGGAAGATTCAAGATCAGGATCAGGGGGAGGGGGTGGCTCCCACCATTCTTCCTCAGTGCAGCCCTTCTCAGCATGGTCCCTGACAGCTGATTGGCTCTCTGCTTCTCAAGTGGGAGCAGTGACAAGGAAGGCAAGGAGTAGCTGGGGAAAATGGGTGGGTTTCTGTCTTGTCCAAGAGTCCTCCCAAACCTGGAGCTGACACGAGCCACTTCTATTGAAGAGCAGGCTGGAAAAGTGTGTATGCCATGCAGAATTTGTGCTGTATGATTTCCCCCCTGTATACAGAAGCCATCAGCTCATCACTGAGTGAGAAACATCATGCGCAAAGTCACCCAGAGCCTTTCTTATCTCACTGCTGGGTGCTTTTGAAGGAGGATGCATAAGACCAATAAAAAAGGATCAGTCTCATTTGGGGGAACAGTGAAGATGTCATCTGCTGCTGGAATTATATTTGCTTTAGTTATCTAAATAATTAAGCATGTTCCTTGTGCAGCACTGTTGGGAGGGAGCCACTCGGCAGAGGGAATGCGATGGGTGGCATTTTCGTTTTTCTCAGTAACCATATGCTGCTGGTGCTAAAAATGGCTCCTTCGTATGCTCACACATCTTTCCTCTTCTTATGGCTGGTTACTTTCGCTCCCAGGCATGCGTCACACACATCTCTAAAATGGGGTTAGGGAATGTTTTGCAGCTCGAGGGTCATATTCCTTTGTGTGCAAATTTCAGGGGGCTGAAGGGTCACGGTGAGCAGAGTGAGAGGCAAAAACTTGGTTGGACCAGATGATGATGTGGCTGGAGCAATGGTGGTGGCTGTTATCTTTGTACAGTAGCCAGGGCTGCCATATTTCAAACACTGAAAATCCAGGCAGAAAGTTGGCAAAGGTGTTGAATTCTTTTTTGGGGTGTGTGTGTGTGTGTGTAAAGTTTTTAGTGTGTAAAGTTTGGAGCTATTTTTATGGGAAATTGGCAAAAACGACACTGCCAACACGGGCACCCGGATTTTCCCAGACATTTTCATTGATTTTCGTCCAGACTGCAGTATTCCATATACTGTATGTCTAGAACAGGCACGTCCAACAGGTAGATTGTGATCTACCAGTAGATCACTGGATGTCTGTGGTAGATCACTGCCAGATCACTGGCACCCCTAAAAAAAGCTCACCCCAAAATTTCCTCCTCCTTAAAAAAAGCTGAACTATGACCTGAAGCCCTAAACAAAAATGGGCCTCCCTCCTAAAAGAAGCTCAACAAGTTTGACCTAACCCCCCAAAACAGGGCTTCCCTTCCTTGAAAAAACTCAACAGCTTTGACCTGAACCCCCCAAAAGGGGGTAGATAACTCCCAGTTTTTAACTCTGTGAGTAGATCAGAGTCTCTTGGGAGGTGGTCACCCCTGATCTAGAAAATTCCGAGGAACTCAGGGTGGCATACAAGATCCTTTTTTCTCTCCCCCCCAGCTGTTATGCTTATAAAAATTGTGCAAGGTAGTTTAGGCTAAGATGCAGTAAAGTGCCCAAGGTCAAGTGAATGTCAGGTCTGAATGGGAATTTGAACCTGGGTCTCTCTAGTGCTAGTCCAACACTTTAACCAAAACACTGTCCTGTCTCTCACTATAACGGTTGCTCTTCTGGAGTAAGGTGACTAGGTAAGCACTACCGCACCCTGACTTTGTTAAATGCCTCCCAAACATACCCAATAACCCTAAATATGTTATTCTTCCTCTGCCATTACCGATTTTTGCTTGTATAATGGATGATGTTGATAATATCAGAATTTATGACTTTTGCAAAGCACCAGCAGCCATCTGTTATTGCTGCCACCACTGCCTAACATTTTTCATAGTGCTAGCCGAGTGCCAAGCACAAATCTTTCCTCACCGGGGTGAGCAACTTGTTCCGTCCATGAAAAACATCTGCGGTACACAAGGATGATGAAATGTAAAGCATTTTCAAGTCCACATTGTTCGTGCCTAAAAATATTTCTCTTCTTCTGCAAAATCCTTGACATGCTTTAGATGCTGTGACCTTTCTTTCGTGGGCGAATAACAGAACCCACAAAGCTTTGTTCAGCGTGAGCTTTAGCTTGCTTCCCGATGTTCTGAGGGATAAATAGCCTGGCAGTTAGTCCTTCAAACCTAAAACATGAAGCAAATGCTTTTCGTTTGATTGACAGGATTAATTAAGCCATTAACCACTGATCATAAAAAGTGTGGATTTCAATTAGAGCTTAATTGTTGCCATCCTTAGGAAAGAGTAATCAATACAGCTGAAACTGGGGGAGTCGCTCTCAGACAATGTGTATGAATCTTCAGTCTTCTTCGTTTTAGGCACTGAAGGAAGCTTTTCAACCTATAAATTATTTGTGTTTAGTTAAAGGAAGTACAAAATATCCTTACAGCAATCAGGCAAGGAGGTATAAGCATGCAGAAGCTGAGGGAGGGCATGGGAAATGAAGGCTGGGCATGCAACTCTCCAACAATCTAGCTGCCAGGGTTGCCACCAGTCAAGAAACCGACAATGGTACAAATAAAAGTCTACGAAGATTTGGATCAGACCAAATCTGTTGGATCAGACAAAAGATCCATTGAATCCAGCTTCCCATCACCCACAGTGGACAGGCAAATACTTTCAGTCAGCTGTGATGCAGCCAATAGCCTTTCCTGCTGCTGCTGCTACCGAAATGATTGACATTGAGTGACATTTTGCCTCTGAAACTTAGTGATCATGGTTAAAAAACAAAAAACCCCCACACATTTGGCAATAGGTCTTTTGAAGCCGAGTAAGCTGAGCAGCTGTTTAGCAGAGGGAGCATGGTGCTGGGTTTCATTCTCTCTGCTTCCATCACCCACTGAGAAGCTGATTTGTGACATCACTGACGGTCCGACAGAGGCTACACGATTGCTTTCCTGTCGACTGCAAAAAAAATCCCATTCACACCATGCATTATACCAATTTAACAGACACGGCTTCCTCTAAGGCACGGGTGTCAAACACAAGGCCCGGGGGCCAAATCCGGCCCGCCAGACCTCGTCATGTGGCCCGCCGAGCGCCCCAGCCAGCGGGACACAGCAGCGGGACCTTGCTGCTGAAGCGCCGCGCCGACAAAGCACCGACAAATAGCTGGGGCCTGTGGGTGGGGTAGAAAGGCAGCTGGAGCAGCGCTGCGTGGAGCACCCCGAGCCACAGCAGGAGAAGGAAGAGGCAGCTTGCCAGGTCAGCGCCCAGCAGCGCGGCACGGAGAGTCCCGAGCCTCTGCGACGCAGCAGTGCTCTCTAGCACTTTGAATCCTCCTCCTCCTGCCATGGCTCGGCGCCTAGAAACGGCTGCTGCTGCTGCTGCTGCTGAAGCACAGACAAAGCACCCAGCAGCGCCGCGTGGAGGAGCAGGAGGATTTAAAGTGCAGCCAGCAGCAGCAACGCTCCCAGAGACTCGGGGCGCTCCGCACGCGCTGCTGAGTGACGACCCGGCAAGCCTCCTCCTCCTCCTCCTGCCGGCTTCCAGAGACTTCGGGGCGCTCTGTGCGTGCTGCTGGGTGCCGTCCCAAGCCTCTGGGAGCTGGCAAAAGGAGGAGGAGGCTTGTCGGGTCGTCACCCAGCAGCGTGCGCAGAGCACCCCGAGTCTCTGGGAGCGTTGCTGCTGCTGGCTGCCGGAGACTCGGGGCGCTCTGCGCGCGCTGCTGGGTGACGACCCAGCAAGCCTCCTCCTCCTCCTGCCGGCTCCCAGGGGCTTGGGTCGACACCCAGCAGCGCACGCAGAGCACCCCGAGCCTCATTCAAACCAACTTTAAAGGAGAACACATTTTTTTTAAAAAAAAATCAGCAGTAACATGGTCATAAAACCACATCTAAAAAGTCTGGGGTAATACAACGTTTTCACCTGGTACCAAAAAGAAGAAAAAAAGACTCAGGTCCAGATGAACCTCTGTGCGTGCTGCTGGAACCACTTACAGTAATAATAATAAAAAGACACCCACCGAAAATAAGCCACCCTGTGTTTTTTTGACGAAAAAAAGTTATAAGACGGTGTCTTAAAAAAGGGGAAACACGGTAGGATGCTGCTTTATACTTCTGGCCCTTAAACCCTGGAACCAGGAGAACAGCTCCAGTGAGTCAACCTCAGCCAGTCCCTTTGGTGAAGGGTGGT
Organism: Zootoca vivipara; assembly: GCF_963506605.1. NCBI lineage: Eukaryota > Metazoa > Chordata > Lepidosauria > Squamata > Lacertidae > Zootoca > Zootoca vivipara. The sequence continues at coordinate 15,427,029 of NC_083278.1, forward strand.
GGCTCACTGGCAGAACATCTGTCCTGCATGCAGAAGGACCCCAGCATCTCCAGGTACCAGTAGCTCTGCAAAGCTCCTGCATGAAACCCTAGCGAGCCTCCACCACCCAGTGCAGTTACCAAAAAATCATTTTTCAATAAATTGTACAATAATTGTACATTTGAATATCTACTTGCCATTATTCTGACTATGTTAGTTATTACTTACATTATTACAAAAAACAGTAATAATTGAATGCAGTGACAATAATTTATGATAATAAAGAGTGGACACATAGTCCTACAGATACTACCGGCCCTTTGAGGGTGACCAAACTGCTGATGCGGCCCCCGATGAATTTGAGTTTGACACCCCTGCTCTAAGGAATCCTGTGAGCTGTAGTTTGTCATGAAGCTACAGTTCCCAGCACCGTTGGCAAAATGCAGTCCTCAGGATGCCCTGACTGTTGAAGTGGGAAAAGAGTTCTTTAAATGTAATGTGTGATAAAGCTGAATCAAGACTCCTGTGCCATGTTATTTTTAAGGATTTCTCATTGTGTTGGGCCTTAGTTCTTGTCGGACCTTTGGAATTCCAGATGTTGCTGAACTACAACTCCCATCAGCCCCAGCAAGCATGGGCAATGGCCAGGGATGTGTGAATTGTAGTTTAGTCACATCTGGAGGACTAAAATTTCCCCACGCTTGCTGTAAGGCCATCTGTTTTTTAAGAAAATATACAAGTATATAGTAATATAGAAATGACTAAAGTAATTAGTACCAATTAACTCATTTGTACCGTTGCCTATCCCTTTCTGAGTATAGCAAGTTGCTACTTTTTGATTGGGCTGTGGTCTAAACCACTGAGCCTCTTGGGCTTGGCGATCAGAAGGTCGGCGGTTTGAATCCTGATGACAGGGTGAGCTCCCGTTGCTCAGTCCCAGCTCCTGCCAACCTAGCAGTTTGAAAGCACACACACAAAAAGTGCAAGTAGATAAATAGGTACTGCTCTGGCGGGAAGGTAAACGGTGTTTCCATGAGCTGCTCTGGTTTCAGTGTTTCGTTATGCCAGAAGCAGCTTAGTCATGCTGGCCACATGACCCAGAAAAAGCTGTCTGCGGACAAACGCTGGCTCCTTCAGCCTATAAAGCGAGATGAGTGCCGCAACCCAAGGGTCATCTGCGACTAGACTTAACTGTCAGGGGTCCTTTACCTTTACCTTTTTACTTTTTGATTATTCAACAGGTTTATTGAAATCAAGCATGTACGAATTACTAACTGAAACTTGTTGTTAGAAATACAGTATTACCTAAAGCCAAAGAGGAATTTGTAAGTTGCAATAGCTTTTATTTTAGGATTATACCTAAAAGAACAAAACCTTTAAAGAGGAGGATTTCTGCTTTCAAAAGAAATTGGAAGGCCAGTGAAATAGACAGAAATGCTAAAATGGCTTCTGTGGCTTTTCAGACATGCCAGAAGGGTGTAAGAATGCATCGTTCAAGGTTAATCGTTTTGTACAATCACAGGCAATCATGTTACAACCTGTCTTCCACTTTTCTCATTGTGCAGAAAAGATCAGAAGTGTTCTGTTAGGAGCTAGCCAAATAGGTCACAGTCCTTTTTTATTGTTGTAATTTGAAAGAGGGTAGCACGATAACACCGATAAAAATGGGGTTGAAAATGCAGATGAGTCGCTAACCAGATGGTTATGAATTATTCTGAGCAAGAAATAGCATGGAGACGTGCAGCGCAATTGAAAATGTTCCACAAGAGCAGCCTCAGTGAGGAGGAATATATGTGCCATTTGTCTCAGTCTTAGCAGCCTGGCTGAATTGCAGGGTCCCTCGGTAGACAGGGTATTTTTTTCAGCAGCCATCTAAATAGCTGAAAAGCCAAGAGAGATTGGCTTAGAGTGGGTTCGTGCAACTGTTTTTCCTAGTACAAGTTGAGAAAGATACATCCTGTGAATGCAGAGCAGCATTCCTCAACCTGATGTCATCCAGATGTTTTGGACTACAGCTCCCATCATCCCTGAAGATTAGTCCAGGCTGTCTGGGACTGATGGGAACTGGAGCCAAAAAACATCTGGAGGTCACAAAGTTGGGGAAGGCTGCCATAGAACAAAAAAATCTCTTTGTACAGATAGCTAGGTTGTTGTTTATTTTTGGTGTGTGTGTGGTATTCTAGGCTAGCATTTTCCCAGAATGTTTTCAGTTACATTGTTTCATGCCAATCCTCACCTCCACGGACCACTTAAAAGTCGCTGAGGGTGTTGGCAGACCGCTTAATGATTTTACTGCCTGTTGTAGCAATTGTGATGTGCTGTTTGGTTTTCAATTGCTTCTTTTGTTTCTTATACTGTATCTGATTGTCTCACAATTTGAATTCCAAAGAATTAAAACAAAAATACAATATAAGAAGTAAAAGAAGGAATGAAAATATAATTAATGGTCAATATTAATATTTAGTGTAGACACACTGTGGACCACTTGTAATGAAGCACATGGACAGCTGGTGGTCTTCAGACCACAGTTTGGGAACCCCTGGATTCTTGCCCTCCCCTCAGATGTCAAGGAAATAAGCAACTATCTGACTTTTAGAAGGTATCTGAAGGCGGTCCTGTTTAGGGAAGTTTTTAATGTTTGATGATGATGATGATGAAATCGTAATAATAAAAACCCAAAGGCAGTAGCCAGCTGTCAGGCCATCAGTGTTGAAGTAAGTTTCAGCTGCCAGGCTGGCTAATTTCTGTACATGCAATGGGGAGAATGACATCTTGCCCATTGCCTCAGGCTGTAAAATATATTGGGCTGGCCCTGTTCACTAAGAAGATGAAGATTTATGGCATTTCTTATGGCATTTGACGGGGGGCAATGTTTAATGTTTTACCATTTTTTATGTGTTGTAAGGCGCCCAGAGTGGCGAGGGAAAACCATCCAGATGGGTGGGGTATAAATAATAAAATTATTTTAAAAATTATTATTATTATTATTATCTCAAACTATTTATTTTTTGTCATTCCTTTCCACAAACACAGACTTTCATTACATCATATTTAATTGTGGGCAGCGAGTGAGTGGGAGAGATGGTAATCCAACTACTCTGAGTGGATTTCCTAGATCCTCTACAATACTGTATTTTCCTTTAATTCCCCTAGCAATAGATATAGCTGGCATATTTTGCCACATGACTACAGAGGAACTGCAAGCTCTGAAGGGGGCATGCGGAACAGCAGATTTAATTCCACATCTTTTGCGTGAAAATTGGACAGCGCATCTAAGCAGCAACAGCCACCTTTTGTGTGGACTTTTTCCTCGGCGAAACAAATGTTCTCATTCCTGCATGCTAGTCTTGCACAGAAGCAGGGAGAATGCACAACCTCATCACCTCCATCAGTCCTGACTTTACGACTGTGGAAGATGAGGCTTTAAAAATTGCATTGGGGTGGTGAGGCATTTTCCCAGTCTCTCATTGTGTCAAGGTAAAGCCCTTGCCAACACTTCTTTCCACCTGAGGAAGTTGTTGAGAGTCACTCTGAATGTCCATTTTTCACAGGCACCTAGCTGTGTTTTGTGAGCGGAACGAAAAAGTTTTCAGATTTATGTTCAATGCTGGGCAGACCTGGCTCCCAATGATCTGTAACACTCAAGGTGCCCTGTGGGATCCATGTATTAATTATTTTATGACATACAGAGCGGGATAGAGGAGGATTTCATTTCCTTTGGTGGGAAATCGAAACAGCCCATGCCATGCGAGATTTATATGTCGCCATATTTCCAGCATAGTCGGGAACTAGGCACTCATTTAAAAGCACAATTCTAACTGATTTAGACTTTTATTAGCTTTCCTTGCCTTTCTTTAATTTTTAATTTTAGATTGTAAGCTCCTCAAGGCAGGGATGTAACATTTTCTTCTGTATTTGTGATATACATAACCATAATTTGCTGTGGATATGTAGAAGCAGGCTGCTGTTTATGTTGCCACAGCTACACATAACACAAGTGTGATATTCTTGGTCGAAGGCTCAATTTGGTCTTAATGATATTAGCTTTATTGCTTCCCCCTCTGGGTTATAATATGCAGGACTCTTTGAGGGATTTAATGCTCTGTTCTGGAGGTGGAGAATGCTTCTCAACCCAAGAGCTTTATTCCCTTTGGGGTGGCCCCTAAACAACCCAGGTGCAGACTTTTGTAATATAGCACCCTGTGCAAGGCAAAAAATTGATGCCTCCAAATGGATCTTCTTGATTATGGGTCATCTCAATTTTGCACCCCCTTACCTCAGTGCACTAGGGACCCAGGTGGCGCTGTGGTTAAACCACTGAGCCTAGGGCTTGCTGATCAGAAGGTCGGCGGTTCAAATCCCTGTGACGGGGTGAGCTCCCGTTGCTTGGTCTCAGCTCCTGCCAACCTAGCAGTTCGAAAGCACATCAAAATGCAAGTAGATAAATAGGAACCGCTATAGCGGGAAGGTAAACGGCGTTTCAATGTGCTGCTCTGGTTCGCCAGAAGCGGCTTTGTCATGCTGGCCACATGACCTGGAAGCTGTACACCAGCTCCCTCGGCCAATAATGCGAGATGAGCGCGCAACCCCAGAGTCGGTCACGACTGGACCTAATGGTCAGGGGTCCCTTTACCTTTACCTCAGTGCACTATGTGGGGGAAGCTCCCATACCCCCCCCCCAAAATCTGGTGCTGAGCAACCGCATGCCATTTGTGGGTGGGGCCAGAGACAAAAGTGGTAGAACAACAAATGCCAGCTTTGCATTTGGGCATCAGGCTAGCTTCTGCACATACAGTGGTACCTTGGTTCTTGAATGGCTAAGTTGTCAAGCAAATTGGCTCCTAAATGCTGCAAACCTGGAAGTAAGTGTTCTGGTTTGTGAATGATTTTCGGAAGCCGAACGTCCAATGCAGCTTCTGCTTGAGTGCAGGAAGCTCCTGCAGTCAATTGGAAGCTGTGCCTTGGTTTTTGAACTGTTTTGGGAGTCCAATGAACTCCCAGAACGGATTAGGTTCGAGAACCAAGGTACCACTGTACTCATAAATTCCTCTTTATTCTCCCCCCCCCAGACAACTGGGCAAGAGGCATGACCAGAATTCAAGGTCAACATTCCAGCCAGCCAAAAACACCCAAGGAGGGTTCAAAGCAGGGTCATTGAAGGTCATGGCCTACGGGGAAGTGTGAGGAGCTTCCCAAAGGCAGATCCCACAGGTCTAAGGTTGCCCAGCCCCATTCGACCCATTGCTTATAGAGATTGTATTGTAGATTATCATGATGGTCAGTACGAGCATGTTATCTAATACTTTACTGTTCAAAATCTTCCCCAGCTACCCTTTGTAGAGGATGGGTACCATTTTTTCCACAACGGGATGTCCAAGGGTCGGAGGCGGCGCAGCCTTCAGCACCATCTTCGCTTAGAAAAAGACCCCAGGGTAAGTTGTCTCTTAATGGTTTCCCATCTTATAGGCACAATTTGAAATCAAATGTTTGACATGGGCTATAAGGAGGCGAAAGATCCCCCTCTGTGCCCAAAGCCTTGACGAGCCACTGCCAATTTGAATGGATGGGTTAGAGTCAGACAATTGGCCCATCAATATAAGGCAGCTTTACATGAAAAATATGGCATCATTTCCACGTGGAGGGAATATCACCCTACATGTCAAATTCATGAATTATAGGGACAGAAATACCTAAATTGTATAGAAAATTATTTATGTATGCTACTACAGCAGCAAGAATGTTACTTGCCCAAAAGTCCCAGTAAAGGAAGAATGGATACAAAAACTTATGCAATATGCAGAAATGGCGAAACTTATCCGAAGAATAAGAAATCAAGACAGCGAACTTTTTATAAAAGAATGGAAATGATTTATTGAATATTTACAGATAAATTGTAAACAGATAAAAACATTAGCAGGATTCGTGTAATAACCTGCAGTTTATAAGAGTATATTTACAGTAGATAATTAAATGAGCAAATTAAATGAAGTTGGATATGCAGAAGACATTAAAAAATAAATTTAAGAAACCCCAGAAAGAGGGGGAAGGAAGTCAAATTTTGGAATGTCAAATTGATTGTAAAACTAATGAACGGTATAAATTTAAAAGGAAATAAAAAAAACTAAAAAATAATAATTCAGGAAATCTGCTCCGTGATCCACAACAACTTCATCTATGTAAATACAGTATCCTCTTTCGTTTATGACATTGATATCCTTTCTTTCCCTCCAAGGAGCTCAAGGCAACTTTCACAGTTATCTTTTCCTCCATTTTAACCACACAACAAGCGTGCGAGGATGGTTCTGTTGAGAGTTGGTCAAAGGTCATCCACTGAGCTTCATGGCTGAGTGGGGTCTTGCCTCTCTCCAGCCTAACACTGCAACCACTGCACCGCATTGGCTCAGACTATCTTGGTCTAAGAAAGCTGCCCTTTAATTGTGACCATCTTGACCAGGCATCCCCAAACTTTGGCCCTCCAGATGTTTTGGACAATTACCATCTTCCCCGACCACTGGTCCTGATAGCTAGGGATCATGGGAGTTGTAGGCCAAAACATCTGGAGGGCCGCAGTTTGGGGATGCTTGATCTTGACAATCTTAAGTAATTATTTCTACAAAGGTTCAAGCTGCATAATGCTATGCAATTACAACTTGGTATGTCCATTGTCAGAATGGATCACTCATAGACAGAATGGGTCATTAATGGGTTTGGTTGGATGGTTCTGAGGGTCATTGGTAAGCCAATTGCTACTCCAATTAAACACTTTCCTGTGTGTGAATTGTTCCATGAGTCCACCTCCTGGATGCAAAATGTGATTTGTGGCAGAATGCTCATGGATGTGGATGATCACTGTTGTCAAGAGAACTGGGTTTATACTAAAATACCTTTCATAGAGTAGATCTGAAGACTCACTACTCTCTTTCCCTGAGAATGAACTTGTGTAAATTGTGTAAAGTGAATTGTGAAGGGTAGCTCAGCATAGCATTTGTCCCTTAAAGAATCTCCTGAACAGAAGCCATTGATTCTATTTTCACATACCCGTTTTACTTTCATAACAATTTACTATTTCATTATCACTTGGTCATCCGTTTAAAGATTTGCTTTGAGCACAATTAAATTGACCAATTCCAGAAAAAGGAAAGTGACAGGTGAAGCCAAATATTCTCACGTATGGTTATTTATGTTAGGTCATTCAAGATCCAGAGCTGATCTTTATTGCATAAGTTCTGGTGTCTGCAACTTGATCTCATATGTTCTCACAGATTAGTTATCGCCTTTGAATTGTATAATTTGAACAATCATAGAATTGTAGAGTTGGAAAGGGACCACAAGGATCATCTAATCAACCCCCCTGCAATGCCAGAATCTTTTGCCCAACAGGGAGCTTGAACCCACAACCATGAAATTTAGAATCTCCTCTAACCCAACTGCTCTACGAACTGCTCTACCAGCCTAAGCCCCTGGCAGTCAATTAAATTCATTAATTCCAGAAAAAGGAAAGCCACAGATAAATTGGCTTAAATGCAGGTACGCTTGATAGCAGCAGGGTATGTTTTAATGAAGCCTGCATCCTTTCCCAAGAACACAAACAATTTCAAGATTGAAAGATAAATATAAAATTATACCAGTTTTTTTTTTTACCCCTCTTCAGAGACAGACTGAAATATCTCTGAGGAGGTCAGGGATATACCGTAATAGCTGGAATAGTGACTTTGTTGGATATCTGTGAGTTTGAGACTTAGAAATTTTTCTCTGGCATTTCTTCCAACACATTTACGTGGAAAAGAAGAAAGCATAAAATAGATGAAGTGTACAGAGAAAAGGTCCGTAGGGCCATGATGGAACTGGATCCATAATTTACACATGATACTTCCATGGGAAGAAAAAGAAACTAATAATCAATGCCGAAGCTGGAACAGGGAATAAATGAAGGCTAGAAATTCACACTATTGCACTTCTCCAGCAGCGAGGCACAATGAGACCCCAGCCTGCATAGCACTGATTTATACAGCTTTAATATTGGACTAGACAGGAGAAGATCATTCTATTCCTTTTACAATAACCAAAAGCCATTATTGGAGGCGAAGAGCTAAATATCACCTGGCATTTCTATTCCTGTGAGGAGTTAGAGAAAATGAAAATACAACAAAATACACAAAGAACCACAAGCTTCCGTAGATGATTCTTAACAAGAGTGGTTTTTCTCTTGCTCCAGGCCATTTGATCCTGTATGCTACAAGATCAATTGTTCATTTTCTTCTTTGGCTTGTCCATTACCGGTTTGCCTCCTCCTGCACCTTTTCTCCAAATTTCTTTTCCAGGAAATCTACAAAGTTAAGACCTGGCTGCTCTGCCTGAAAACGTAACATAACTAAAAAGCTACAGTTCCAAAGACCTCCCCTTGCCCAATGGAACTTGATGGAGCTGTGTGGCCCCCACTGCGTCTAATGTCTCTAGGGCTGGGGGAGAAATCTCATTCAGTTCGCATTGGGAGGTGAACCTACCCAGCTCTCACATTCGGAAGCAATGCAAGAACTGAAACACAGCCAATCATTTGAAATTAGGACTTCTACGAATTTTGCAATGCAGTTTTCCAGCCAAGTTCTGTGTCCAAAAACACAGAAACTGGGGCAAGGTGCAGCACTGGATTTAGGGCAGTGTGAGTACAAAATTTAGAAGATCCACAATTGAGAAGATCCATTTGGGTGTGCCAAATTTGGCCTTGCATAGGGCACCATATGACAAAAGTTTACCAAAGTCTGCTCCTGAAAGTGTGCACTAAAAAAATGCATATACTCATGAAAATTACAAACAAAGATGAAGAGTAGGGGAAGTTGTCAAAATGTGTGTATTAGGCTGAAGTTGCATACAGATGTTTATAGTAGGGGAAATTTGCAGTAAAACTCTGGTGGATTTTCATGAGAACTTTTTTTAAAAAAAATTCCAAGTAAGGTGGCAAGGCCGAGAACTGTATTTAAGACTGAAAGGATGAGTAACTGAAATAAAGCAAATTTGACAGGTTCACCTATTGCTACCTGCTGTACACTACTGCTAGCACAGAACAGGTAGATTCCTGTATTTGTATGGATCTTGCACAGTGATTGGGCCCAGATCAGACTTGATGCTGGCATGTGATGGCAGTGGGTCCAGCTCATCCTCTTCCCACCCTCAAAACCCTGTGTTTCAGAGCTTTCTGCTGCCATTAAGGACCCCACCTGTGGCACTTTGGCTCACTTGTTCAGCAGGCGGATGGTGGCAGCTGGTGGAGGGCTGGTGACGGGATCTATAACCACTCGCACCCTAGCAGGAGGAGGATTTGGCTCATGGATTCCCTATAAGAGTTCCCTAAGGAGAGTTTCCCTCTCATTAGCTGCCTCCACAGAACCCTCAAGCTGCTTTTGAAACTGGGTTTTTAAAACTGGTGTAGGTTAGGACATCAATCCTGTATGCACCATTACCTAGGGAAAAGTTTCACTGAATTCAGTAGGACTCATTTTTGAGTGGACCTGTATAGGATTGTGCTATCCCTGAGTCAAGGCAAAAGATAGCCAAATTTAGCAGTCTTTTGGAATTTAGCAATCTGTTGGAACTAACAGGTTGTCACAGTTTAACTACACACAGTAGATTTCAATTGCTTCTGCCTATTGCGCTCCAAAATTATTCTATATTTATTTGCTTATTTATTGAATTGATATCCCACTCTGCATCCTGAAGGAGTCCAGGGCAATGGATGTTCATGAAGCATATCCCTGCGAGTAACATGATGCTTAGATTAGTAGAATTCTAAAGCAAAATTTCTGCAGTTATGTTAGATCATTCAAGATCCCGAGCTAACTTTTATTGCATAAATTCTGATGTCTGCAGCTTGGTCAGCAAATGTTCTCACAGATTAGTTCTCTCCTTTGAATTGTATAATTTGAACAATTGCAGAGTTGGAAGGGGCCACAATCTTTTGCCCAACATGGAGCTTGAACTCACGACCCTGAGATTAAGAGTCCCATGTTCTACCAACTGAGCTATTCCAGCCTAAGCCCCTGGCATTCTCTGCATTAAAAATCTAGCAATTACCCACTTAAGTTGTTTCATGCATAGCACAAGGTCTGCTTGCACAATGGGGCATCTCCCCCTTTTGTGCTGCACACCCCCTTAATCTTCTCAGGATGGTTGAGGGAAACCCCACAACAGAGGGGGGGGGAAGTTCTGTTATGAAGTGGATCTTATTCTTAGGCACTTACTCGACTTAGGACTACACTGAATTCCATCCTTCGGTTTTCCTTGTGAGTAGCATGTTAGGGGGACCATCAGCCCATCAGCCCATCAGCCCACCACCCACCCCCACCACCCTCTGTATATACATAAGGGTCTGACTCTTCTGTTTCAAGTGTATCTGAAGAAGTGTGCATGCACACGAAAGCTCATACCAAAATAAAAACTTAGTTGGTCTTTAAGGTGCTACTGAAGGAATTTTTTTATTTTGCTTCGACTCAGACCAACACGGCTACCTACCTGTAACTAGAACTGTGTGTGTGTGTGTGTGTGTGTGTGTGTGTGTGTGTGTGTATGTATGTATTCAGAATCTGTCTTCTGCTAAATGAATTGGAACTTAATTCAAATAGTTGTAGAAAAAATAGTTAGCAGGCTGCATGTGTATGAAGCATCCATAGGGGAATAACCAGGATATACAAATAGCCAAGCAAATTTGGATTATTAAGCTAAAGAATTCCGTTAACAAGAGCCCTTCTTGTCATTTTCTTGTTTTTCAGTGTTTTGAGATGTTTAAAGTGACTCAGCATAAACTCCTGCCAATAGGAAAGGAGTTACAATTTGATTGCATAGAAACGTTTTTGCCCAAATAACCCCCCACCCGTACTTAAGTGTAAAATGGAAAAAAAACCCTGTTTTTTAATATACACATTCTTTGAGCTAGAATGGCTTGGTAACAGTCTCCTGCCGAGGCACACTCTGTTTTGTATTGTTACATGATTGCTATATGTACACAAAAGTTAACAATGTGCAAATGTGTTTAAAATTGCTTTTTTTTATTATTTAGTGGTGTGTGTGGATAGAAAACACAATCTTCCCGGAAATAGCTGAGAACTGAATGTCAATTTGAAAGACCTTCAGAACCTAGGAGTCTGCCTTGTGCCAAGTCAGACCATTCATTATCGACAAAATGACTGCCCATGGTTTTTCAGGGTTTCAGAACCTATCTGGAGATGCTGAGGATTGAACCGGGAATCTTCTGCATGCAAAGCAGATGCTCTGCCACAGAACTATGGTCCTTCTTTGTGCCTCACAGAAGATCATTCTCTTTTTAGTAAGCTGAAGCCAGTTTATTCATAAGCAGCTTTCCCATTCCTCCTAGCCATAGGCAAAGATAGAGCCTTATGCTGACACTCTGCATGTGTGTGCAGATGAAAGCCTGCATCTGTGAGCATGTTTTGGGATTGTGTCTGTCGACTTCCACATTGTAAATTCACCGGCTCAGGAGATGATCCATGCAAAACATCCCAATACGCCTTGGCTCAGTACATCTGCAATGTTGACTTTCCCACTTTTCAGTTCACATGAATCTATGTGCATTGGGAAGTATATGTATAATTCAGGCATGGGCTGATCAATCTATTGACAACTTATGTGCATCAAGGTAAATGGTAAAGGACCCCTGGACCGTTAAGTCCAGTCAAAGGCGACTATGGGGTTGCGACGCTCATCTCGCTTTCAGGCCAAGGGAGCCAGTGTTTGTCCACAGACAGCTTTCTGGGTCATGTGCCCAGCATGAGTAAGCGGCTTCTGGCGCAACAGGACACCGTGACAGATGCCAGAGCTCATGGAAATGCCTCCCGCTGCAGCGCTACCTATTTATCTACTTGTACTGGTGTGCTTTCAAACTGCTAGGTTGGCAGAACAACAGGAGCTCACCCCGTCATGGGGATTCGAACCGCCAACCTTCTGATCGGCAAGCCCAAGAGGCTTAGTGGTTTAGACCAGTGTTTCTCAACCAGTGTGCCTCCAGATGTTTTGGGACTACAACTCCCATCATCCCTAGCTAGCAAGACCAGTGGTCAGGAATGATGGGAGTTGTAGTCCCAAAACATCTGGAGGCACACTGGTTGAGAAACACTGGTTTAGACCACAGTGCCACCCGCATCTCCCCCCCCAAAACACAGATGAAAGTTCATGCTATATTTAATGCTTTTAAAATACAAAATATGCATTTATGCATGCATTTTGCCATGAACGATTTCTACCCATTTAATCCTAAAATGCACAGGTTTGTACTTCCATAATGGTGGGCTTCTGATAATACAGCCATACTTAGCAAACAATTGCTGCTTCCCCGGATCATTAGTTTTATTTATCCCCCCCACCCCCGGTCTTGTTTTGTTTTTGTATTTTAAATGGTACATTTTGGGAATCAGGTCTGAACTATAACCAAAGACAGGTCTCGCTAGGATGGCTCAACTCACAGTGATCACAGGCAGGCATGACTTGGAGCGCATTTCCACCTAGTGCTGAATAGCGGCACAAACTGTACACTGGGGCAACCCTAAAAAGAGACAATTAAGCAGTAAGGTAATTGAAATCAATATTGAATAAGGGTGTGGGAGCCAAGCTATGTGCAGAGCAGTCTTGCTTGCCTATAGATCAGAAAGCCTTGCTTTGCAGGGTGGTATAATGTTTACTGCTAGCCTACTGATCAAATCAAAACTTGTTTCGCTGTCATATTTGTTATGTCGGCAGTGCGCAATGCATTCAGAGGGGAAAGTGTGGCATTTTGCTGCCACTGGAGTGTTGTGTATCCGAGCCTCTGTTTCTGTGGTGTTTCGTTTATTTCCCCCTTTCTCTTAGGTACCTTTTCTGTTAGCAACATGTTCCATCCGTACTCTTTAAGAACTGTGGTTCGAGCCCTTATCACCCAAGTTCCCTCTGCAAATAGCCCACAGAGCTCAGGGCGATGGTGGCCTGCCTGTGACGTTTTTGGAAAGTCGGGTTCTCGACATGTAGAAAGTGGAGATTCCTCTACAGTTGCAACGCATGGGGTCTGTTATGAAATGTAATTGTCAGAAAGGAAAGGAAGATTAGCTCCAGGGTGCACCTTGGTAAAATAGTGCCCTGTGGAAAGCCAAAATTTGACTCCCCCAGCCCTTGAGGTGCCCCTCCCCCCAAGCTGGGTAAGAGAGGCATGGGCTTTGGGAAGGAGATGTGAGGTTCTGGCAGGGTCCTTCCCCTAGAGCAGGCACCCCCAAACTGCGGCCCTCCAGATGTTTTGGCCTACAACTCCCATGATCCCTAGCCACCAGGACCAGTGGTCAGGGAAGATGGGGATTGTAGTACAAAACATCTGGAGGGCTGCAGTTTGGGGATGCCTGCCCTAGAGCATGGGTAGGCAAACTAAGGCCCAGTAGCCGGATCCGACCCAATCTCCTTCTCAATCCGGCCCCTGGACAGTCCGGGAATCAGCGTGTTTTTACATGAGTAGAATATGTCCTTTTATTTAAAATGCATCTCTGGGTTATTTGTGGGGCCTGCCTGGTGTTTTTTACATGAGTAGAATGTGTGCTTTTATTTAAAATGCATCTCTGGGTTATTTGTGGGGCCTGCCTGGTGTTTTTACATGAGTAGAATGTGTGCTTTTATTTAAAATGCATCTCTGGGTTATTTGTGGGGCCTGCCTGGTGTTTTTACATGAGTAGAATGTTGCTGTACATATGTCCTGATTTCATTTCAAGCTCAGGCCCTAAAATAGTCAGAAATTCAAACTAAACCACAATTAAGCTCTGGATCGAGGAATTGTTGCTAGTAAGCATCATAGAGATTATTTTATTGTCAGGTGCACTGACTAGTGTGGGAAAGCTTGACAGCGCAGTCTTAACTTCACACCATACAATCAACATGCAAAGTGTTATTGTTTGTGCTGCTCCAAATCTCAATATTTAATGTTTACCTTCCTTTTGCATGGAACGGGAAGGCATTAGTCAGTGTGTGTGACTTATTTCTGCTTAGCATTGTCATGAAGCTGACGGCAGAACAAGAGAGAAATAAAACTCCTCAAACTGCAGCCACAATCTGAATTTGAAATGTTGCGGACCTGACCTTAAATACTCAATTCACACTACTTTTCTGCAATGGCAAAAAAAGGTATGTGCAGATGAAACCAAACCTGAAATCGCTTGGGGATTGAGTATCCCCAGGTCTAATTATATGTGGATGCTACAGGTCTTGTCGCAAAATAAGGCAGCAGATGACTATTTGGCTGGGGTGTTATATAACACTGCAGTGTTTTGCCGAAGAATCGCTGGGTCCCTCCCCCCTATCCCTTTTGAGCAGAGGGCTAACTCTTTGTTTCCTCTCTTGTTCTTCTACAACCAACACGAGTGAACAGCCTGACCAGAAAATAAGGACTCTGGTCTGGATGTAACATACTGAATGCTGTGACAGATGAAACTCACGATGATGATTCTGCTGTGTTTTTGCAGGATTATTTTTTAAAGGAAAAAAGCTCATTGCAGGCAGATGCACCAAGACAAGTGTTAATAATTGAGGCGTTGGGGACTGTTTTCATAGATTTCCACATGCTTGGATTATAAATTTACAGGAGATGAAACAGAGAATCTCTGCCCAGGAGATGAAGCATCTGAAGTGGGTAAAGGACAGAGCAGAGCTATGAGCCAGCAAGCCCTCTAGCTTAAAGCCATAATTTATGCCATGAATCATTAGCGAGCCTTAGGCAAGCCATGATTCTTTCAAGTCAACCCACACCTATATTAAAGGGAAGGAGGATATACTGTAGATAGGATTGGTCAGAAAATGTTCTTTGTAGCAGTTATGGGGAAAGGCTGTAGCTACATGGTAGAGCATCTGGCTTGCAGGCAGAAGGTCCCATATCCGATCCCTGACATATCCAGGGAGGCCTGCATAAAACCCTGCCAGCCCGTGTAGACAGTACTGGCATAGATGGGCCCAATGGTTGCCTGACTTGGGAGAAGGCAGCTTCCTATCTTCTTCTTCTTTTTTATTTAAATTGTTTGGTTTTCAGATCAATCACATGTCCACTAAACTACAAGTGTTATTCCAGTCCTACTAACAGTTTTAACTGTTTACAGTGCTTTATAAGAAAATTTCCTTTTTAAAATTCTGGTCTTCCTGATTTCTGATTCCTCCGGTCATTTTTGCCAATTTGGCATAGTCCATCAACTTTATCTGGGGGTGGCCTAGGATGTGGTTGGTTGTCGTTGGTTGGCTGTAGTGAGAATGGGTTTTGTGTGTGAGTGGGGTGTGTGTGTTTCTGTGTATTTTTGGATCAGGTTAGCCAAATTGATTTGTATGCTGTCGGCTGATTCTTGTTGTTGTCTTGTTGGGCCCCTACAAAGTTGATGGGCGTTCACATTCAAATGGTTTGTGTGCTCTGTATCATTAGGCAGGGTGGGGCTTATGATGCTCTGCATCATTAGGCAGGGTGGGGCTTACCTGAGTCCCCCCAATATTTTATTCAAGTTGGAACCCCTGAGTCTTGCTTCTTCAATTTGCTTGTGTGGCCAGAAGCAGGGGAGGAGAACCCAAGCTATTTTATCTCATGATAACAACAGGTGGCGAAGGGCCAAAGCCCGGTGATAGAGCATCTACTTTGCACACAGAATATCTCAGGTTCAATCCTCAGTATCTCCAGGTAGGGTTTTGGAAAAGGCACCATGTCTAAAACCCTGAAGAAGTGTATGGAACATCAGTCCCTAGGGCCAAATGTGGCTCTCTAGACACCTCTATCTGTCTTGCCCGGCTGGAATTAAACTCAGACAGTGCCTTTTGCTGCCTGGATGTAGAAGGAGGTGTCGGTAGAAGCTAGCCAAATGTACAAAGGTCAAATTCACCACTCTTGACTCTGGTGTGTGCCCACCCCCCCATAGAGAATGTGGCCCTTGGTCTGAAAATGTTTATTGATTTATAAGAAGGCCCACGTGATATGTTTTGGGAAGTGCTGGAAAAAGCAGCAGCAACACTCCCAGGTCCATTTATTGTTGCAGGAAACATTTTGCAGACAACACGACATATTTTTCAGTCCAGTTGACTGTTATATTGGAAGGATGAAATAATCCAAGTGGGGGGAGGGAGTTTCCTATGGGCCAAATTGCAGTGGACAATGAGAACGATGGGGATCTTCCCTAATCTGACCAAAAGCGGGCAGTAGAGGTGCAGCCAGTGCTTCTGAATTGTCCTTCTACCTGCTGCCTTGTCATGCAAGTTCAGAGCTGGGCATTTCTCTGCTAGCTGGGCTCACTTTTGAAAACAGAGTTTGTGGGCTAAGAGCCATGAGTGAACATAGCTCTCAGTATCTCCATTTTTGTGTCCCACTGGTGCTTTAATTTGTACACACAGCCACACACACACACACACACACACACACAGAGAGAGAGAGAGAGCGCGCATTAAAAGCTATTGGAGCAAAGCAATGTTCCCTATGGGTGTTTGTTGATTCTCAGTTTTAACAGGATGCGTGATTTCCTCTGAGGGAGAATCTGCAAGTATTTCTTTAACTAAAGTTTGAGTTTCTTTGAAGCAGTTAAAACAAAATAAAACACAAAAACACAACCACTACTGGTCAATATTGTTGTTTCCGATTTGATTGCTTTGTGTGTGTGTGTGTGTGTGTGTGTGTGTGTGTGTGTGTACACTATATACACTATATACACTATATACATATATATATACACACATATACATACATTACACCTCCTGCAGTCAAACTGGTGCCAAAACTATTCAAACCTATTGCTCTGCTTTCCTTCGGACCACATCATTGAGGCCGGGTGTGTGTGTGTGTCTCTGCCAAGCAGTAACAAGAGATACCAGAGGTCTTGGCACTTAACCAGGGTTTGTGTTTCCTTGGGGGAAATGAGGCGTATTCCATAATATAACTTATGGAATATTCAGAATATAACTTATGGAATATGCAAAAATGGCAAAACATACCGGAAGAATAAGAAATCAAGATGACATTATTATTTTTTAAAAAAATAAAAGAATGGAAATGGTTTATTGAATATTTACATATAAATTACAAACAGATAAAAACATTGGAAGGATTATTGCAATAACTTGCAGTTTCATAAGAGTATATATTTAAAGTGGATGAATACATGAGCAAATTAAGTTAATTTGGACATGCAGAAGATATTAAAAACAAATTTAAGGAACCGCAGGAAGAGGGGGAAGGAAGTCAAGTTTTGAAATGATTGTAAATTTGAATGATTGTGAAATTAGTGAAATGTATAAAATTAGTGAAATATATAAACCTGAAAAGTATTTTTTAAAAAAAATAAAAAAAATGAGGCACAGTGGAGGCTTCGGTGTCTTAGAAATATGTTTTATCCACACACATTTACAGCTGAGATCATGGAGAGAGAGAGAGAGAGTTCACAGCATTTACAGCCCAAGAGGGGCTTGTCCTTCTCAGCAGTGCAGCGAAGCATTGGATTCAGAGGCAACCTTCAGTCTCTTTATGGAGTTCTGCCCACCTCCTGCTCCTTCTTCCCAGAAACCCCTGCTCCTAAAACATCTGTTGTAAAAAGAGCATCTTCTTTTACTGCAGTGACAACCCCCCCCTGTCACCCTGGCAACCTCCCTCTGTGTCTGGCAGAGCCTTCTGCCTGGTCGATGACTTCCATGGAGGGTTTCATGGATGGCAATGGCCACCATAGTTTCTTCAACAACCTGCCATCACCAGGCTGGCCTCGTGAAGCAGTTAGCCCTGTTAAGTTCAGGAATCCATGCGTTTGCTCAGACTCTGACTCTTCGCTGAATGTAGAGTTTATGGGGAGCCCGCCCCCACAATTGATAACAATATATATTGCACTTAATACTACAGGCAATGGACAGTTGCAATCTGAGTGGGTTTGGGGAAATTGAACTTGTAAGCAGCGACATGATTGAACACAACTGTTTAATCTCAGACCACTAACCTGCTCGGTGGGATCTTGCCTTCTGGCACCAACCACTATTTCTATCTGCTTGAACTTGAATTTTTCATTACATGAATTCTCCTAAAGTACTCTCTCTCTCTTTGTCCATGACTCATAAAACTACTGAAGCGAAATAAAAAAGAAGGCAAGGCAAGGTTTCATGATACATTTGAACAAAGTTCTGTATTCCTTACAGAATCTATAGTATCATCCAATGAAGAAGTATGAGGAGGAACCAGATATGGGATGTGGTCTTCATTCTTTGGGACACTACCTTAGATTTTGTTCTGGACTCACATTTCATCTCTCAGTAGAAACGCAAAAGAAATTTGGTTTGGTTCACATTCTAACACGTGCTTACCTAATTTACACTTCCCGATACAAGACAAAATGCAACTATCTTTTGAATTTTGCACTTCTCCAATTTTTGCAGTGCTGTTCCCCAAATATGTGAGCAAAATAATAATAATAATAATAATAATAATAATAATAATAATAATAATAATAATTTATTTATACCCTGCCCATCTGGCTGGGTTTCCCCAGCCACTCTGGGCAGCTTCCAACAGAAACATTAAAATACACTAATTTCTTAAACATTAAAAGCCTACCTAAACAGGGCTGCCTTCAGATGTCTTCTAAAAATCTGGTAGCTGTTTTCTTTTTTGACATCTGATGGGAGGGCGTTCCACAGGGCAGGCGCCACCACCGAGAAGGCCCTCTGCCTGGTTCCCCGCAACTTGGCTTCTCGCAATGAGGGAACCGCCAGAAGGCCCTCGGAGCTGGACCTCAGTGTCCGGGCAGAACAATGGGGGTAGAGACGCTCCTTTAGGTATACATTAGGGGAATGTGTGCATAAAATTGCCTATATTGGTGAAAATACAGGCGTGCATTATATTGGAGGTAATTTCTGTAGGCAAAATTGCATACAAAACTGTGTGTATATTTGAAAGAAATGCAGACTATGATGATGAGAATTTTTTGTGGTGACTCTTTTTCCAAAAGAAAATTCACAAACTGATGCTGAAATGTGCTGAAATGAGTCTATGGATGGGAAACTCAGATTCAAATCTCCACTCAGCCATGAAACTCACTGGGTGACCTTGGGCCTGACACTATCTCATAACCTAACCTACCTCAGTGTTCTGTCAAAAAAATGTGAGGGCAGGGAACCACAATGCTATGCAAACTGTCTTTAGCTCCTTGGAGAACAGTTGGGATACAAATAAATAAAATATAAATAACTTAGTGGAAGTGTTGATAATAGGCTTCTCTCTGGTCGGAGTTGTGTAAATAGATCCTAGCAAACAGCCTTTCTGCAAGACTTCTTATTTTGCCTTTGTGCCACTGTGAAGCTCTAATTAAGACAGAAATCCTTTGACATACCCAAAATAAAATAGCAGATTCAGATCCGATATTTTAACCATTATTACTAATTACTGCCATTCGTTTGTCACCTGTTGCACACAATATTTACTTCTTCTTTTTACCAAAATTATCAGGGGAAGTAGAAATATGATTTGTTTGCACACATTATCCTCATTGCTGCAAATAATTCAGCTTTCTGCGGGGAGGGGCCTTTATGTTAGTTCGACTGAAAGTTTTTCCCTCAGCTTTTGTTAAGGGCAGATATTGAAAGATCCCTAGAAATGATAGACATTGGGGATGTTATTTGAATGTGCTGGACACTTATAGAGCATATTATTTTCTACTGTCCACTGTACAACCAGCTACATAAATGTGGGTTATCTCCCTTTTGGGTAGTTTAAGATCATGGCACAATGAAAGTATCAAATTCTACCTGTCTGATATTAACCTGGAGGTAACTGCAAGGTTGGCTGTGTTTCTGTCAATAGTATCTCTTAGAGTGGTAAATGGCACTATTTAGCAGGAAGACACTCCAATGAAAATTTCTGTTACTATATATCTTATATGACTGTTTCTTTGTATATATTTGAAAATTTTTGTATATGGATGTTTTAAGATGGCCTAACAGTGGAGAATGGTGCTGCTTGGCTGCCTGGGGCGGCACATACGCAGTCTGCCCTGGCGCGTGCGTTGTGATGTCACGACGCGGCCTGATGCATGCGTCGTGACATCATGCTGCATGCGCCGGGGTGGACTGTGCATGTCCACACATGTGCAGTCTGTCCGCAGCCGGTGCACTCAGGGGGCTTGGGTGGCGGCGCGCTGGGGTGGTGAGGGCGGTGGCACGCTCAGCCAGAGGAGGCAAGGGGCAGGTCAGGGGCCGGCGGCGCTGCCCCACGCGCTGCCCCCACCAGACTGGAGCCAGGGGTGGCCTGCCCCCCGCCCCACCCTTGCTACGCGCCTGTGGCCTAATAAAGGTTTGGAGAAAGAAAGAAAGAAAGAAAGAAAGAAAGAAAGAAAGAAAGAAAGAAAGAAAGAAAGAAGGAAGGAAGGAAGGAAGGAAGGAAGGAAGGAAGGAAGGAAGGAAGGAAGGAAGGAAAAGGCTTTCTCCTGGACAGAGTTCTGAAAATCAAGACTGTCCCAGCTAAATGAAGGCAATTGGAAGACAAGGAATGTTGAGCCTACTAAAATCCAAGGGCAAATGGAGCCCAACTCTATTTATGGGTAGATTCCTTTCAGTAGTACAGAAACCCATCAGCATGCTGGGAAATGAAGTGTGGGCTTTAAAGCCCAAAATGATCAGGATGAATTGGAAATGAGCTCCACCACAACAGTTTACTTCTATTGTGATGTTTTACGTTGGCTGCATGGAAGCATTTGTTGCTTTTTATGAGAAACCATTTCCAAAAGGTATGCACATTTTAAAACACCCATTATGTTTCAGTCAATTATAGCAGAACCAGAAAAACCTCAGGAAAGGGCTATTGTCTGTAGATTCCTAATGAAAGAGAGAGTGCTGCAGGGTCCAGTGGAGTTTCATACTGATGTTCAGTGGGCATCATGCTATTATTCAGAGTATATTTCAAGAGGAATTATGGTCTATGAAAGTGAAGTGGAGAAGAATTATGTACAGAGTAAAATGGGGAAAATGAGAGCAGCACAAGGGACTGGAAAGCCAAGGTTAGGGCGAAAGGAGTCTGCTTGAGATATTTGTTTTGCTTCATGGTCCATTTTTAGGACTGCCATGCCTCCGTTTCCCTTCCTTGCCCAATGCAGTAGCAGAGATGCAGAAATAGAAATCCAAGGCCTGAGAAAAATGGGGATGCTCTTTGAGTTATTGCCTGCCTGAGTAGCACACCAAGGTTTGCCCTCCTTGAGTGACAGATGGCCCTTGGATGGTGTGGGATGGACTGCAAACAAAGAAGGGGGCGGTTATGAGTCAGACAGGAAAACAAACAAGAGTCATTCCGATGAGACTGAGAGAGGATTGAATGATGTTTGGCGGTGCTTGGTGTCCTTTTGAAGTGTTGTGCATCTGTGATGTGAGAGAGTAGCTTTTGGCAAAGGGCCCTTACCAGTAACAGCAGGAGGATCTTCTGAAGAGCATCAGCAAAGGCTTATTTGGCTTCTACCTTTGGTCTTCTGAAATGGAGAACTAACTCTGACGCAACAAAAACCTTTGTTTTCAACTGCGGGAGCCTCCCTGAGGTTGACATGGCCAACTGATTGATATCCTTTGCGCACACAAAAATCTGTCTTGAAAATGAGTCACACCAACATCCTGTGTATGTGAGGAATACCTGTTTCTGGTTGGAGTTGGCAGACAGAGCTGAAATTCGTGACATAAATGTTTTGCCTAATATTTTATCCTGCAGTGTTGCTTCTTTGGTGATTCTGTCATCTACGGTCAAGCTGATTTGGCAGGCTTTCAAAAACAAACACCATAAACTAAAGGAAACCAAAACTGCGCAGCTTCCTTGGTGGTGGTGATTGTGTCCCGATAGGCAAATAAATAAAGGGACCCAGGTGGCGCTGTGGGATAAACCACAGAGTCTAGGGCTTGCTGATCAGAAGGTCGGCGGTTTGAATCCCTGCAACGGGGTGAGCTCCCGTTGCTCGGTCCCAGCTCCTGCCCACCTAGCAGTTCGAAAGCACATCAAAGTGCAAGTAGATAAATAGGGACCGCTCCGGCAGGAAGGTAAACGGCATTTCCGTGCGCTGCTCTGGTTCGCCAGAAGCAGCTTTGTCATGCTGGCCACATGACCCGGAAGCTGTCTGCGGACAAACACCGGCTCCCTCGGCCTATAGAGCGAGATGAGCGCCGCAACCCCAGAGTCGGACACGACTGGACCTGATGGTCAGGGGCCCCTTTACCTTTATCTTAGACAAATAAAGAGGCAAACATATAATCTGGGATTGAACTGGGCCACCTTTATTTAAACCGCAAATTAAAATCAGCAGAGGGTGATGACTATGGGTTGGGAACTAACTTCCCTGTATCACTATAGCCATTGCCTAAGGAATTAGGGCATGGTTTCGTAGCCTGCCCCAATTCCCAGGTCACACACTGAAGGTGAGAATGGAGGACTTATCTTGTCACACACACCCCAGGACTGCAGAACCCCAGGTGGATGAAGGAGTTTGGCCTCAAAGGAGGCCCCTATCTCATCCTCTGAATCACGGAATCTGACAAGTGAGCCTCGAGGCCAACCCCAAGGTGCCTAAAGGTCGTCACCAGGCTAAACCAAACTCTTTCTTTTCCCATGCCGAAACTGCCCAAAGTGACAAAAACCAGAAGATCAATCTTTTTAAACAACACTGCAGTACATCTAGCACTCTGTCCCACTATTCAGGGTGAAGTAGGCAAAAAATAAAAAATAAAATCTGCGATCCAAAATGTGGATTGGAAAAAAATTCCTACATGACCCCCTAGTTTCAATCCTGGGAGACAGGGAGGGACAGTGGATCGCTGCTGCAAACAGAGAGGCTGGAGGGAAGTCAGCATGTCCCTTAAATAGGGATCAAGCTCTGCCCCTTTCCTCAGACTGTCTTAGGAATCCACCAATCGTTTATTGACTATATGGGGGGGGGGAATTGTGTACACCTGAAAATGTTGGCAGCATTAAGATGAATTCAACAGTGTAAATAAGTTCCGATGGATGCAAAAATGGCATACTGAATGGTTTCGTTTTTGTAAAATATGCAGGGATTTATGATATGCAAAATGAACTATGGAAAGAGAAGAAGGGAAGTCATTGATATTTTAAGGATGTTTAAATGAGTATTTCAAATTGTAAAACAGAAAATTTAATTGTGTGTGTGTGTGTGGGGGGGGAATGCACCAATCGGTGCCAAGGATTTTCCCGCTTTGCCTCTCTCGCGCAACACACAAGCACCATCTAGGCCAGGCACCCCCAAACTTCGGCCCTGCAGATGTTTTGGACTACAATTCCCATCTTCCCTGACCACTGGTCCTGTTAGCTAAGGATCATGGGAGTTGTAGGCCAAAACATCTGGAGGACCGCAGTTTGGGGGTGCCTGATCTAGGCCTTTTGGCTGAATGTTCTTGTGGGATACTTTTCTCATCCCACCTTCAACACTCCTCCCTGAAACATATCAACTGTCTCCAGCCCCTGTTGCAGTTTCTACAGATGAGCCATTGTTTCCCCATTATAATAGATTTGCATGGTTAAATGGGGGTTAGGGTGGGTGGGTGGGTGGGTGGGTGGGCGATATTTTAAAAATCAGGATCAGAAAATGATAGTGATAGTTGAGTTGGAGAAATTTCTTAAGAGACATGGAACCCGAACAGAAAATATAGAACATGGATAGAGGTTCCAACAAAAGAGATCAATTCTTATCATTTGATTGTGACTCTGGAATACTGTACTCCAATTTTTTTTTTGTCACTTACTCTTAATAATAAAGCCACCAGTTTTAAGATCTGCAGGTTCATCATTTTGCATGCTGTTCTCCCTCTCTATTTTTTTAAAATGTATACACACACCACAAAATGCAGGAAGAAAACTTGCCCATAATAAAGGCTGAGTCAGAACCTTTCTCCTTGACTGGTTTGCTTTCTCCTTGTAGGGTTGTTGTTCTTGGGTTTTTTACTTACTATTTCTACTAAATTTTGTTTTTAATTTATAGATCCACAAAATCAACCATAACAAAAAAGAGACAAACTAAAATGAAACAAAAACACAAAGGCTGGCAGAAGTTTGGGAGGAAGGGTCTGTGTCAAATACAAAATACCTTTGCATTCATCTTTCCATAGGCTTTATTTGTTTATTATTTATTTGTATTTATAGGCAGTCCTTCACCAAATAATCCCAGAGCAGATTACAATATATCACAATAAATAATAAACGATGTTCACATAAAAGAAGAATCAATGGTACAATAGCAAAATAATACAGTGTAAAGTTTTGGGTAGGCTTGAATTATGGTGCTGGAGGAGACTCTTGAGAGTCCCATGGACTGCAAGAAGATCAAACCTATCCATTCTTAAGGAAATCAGCCCTGAGTGCTCACTGGAAGGACAGATCCTGAAGCTGAGGCTCCAATACTTTGGCCTCCGCATGAGAAGAGAAGAGAAGACTCCCTGGAAAAGACCCTGATGTTGGGAAAGACTGAGGACACAAGGAGAAGGGGACGACCGAGGACGAGATGGTTGGACAGTGTTCTTGAAGCTACGAACATGAGTCTGACCAAACTACGGGAGGCAGTGGAAGACAGGAGTGCCTGGAGTGTTCTGGTCCATTGGGTCACGAAGAGTCGGACATGACTAAATGACTAAACAACAACAAGGCTTGACATCTAGCTATGCAGAAATCTGCTTCTTGTAATCTTCACTAAATAGCTAGTCTGGGATTATGCAATACTGTGGTCTGGACAGTCCAATTCATTGCTGCATTCTGCTAAATTTGGGTTTCCTAATGGCCTGATGAGAATGCAGTTACACTTAGATCAAAAGCCATGGTTTGAGTTTGAAAGGAAAGGAGCGTCTCCCTCTTCTCTTCACCATGCACAGGATAGTATATATAGCAATCTGGATCATTTCTGCAGATCTAAAGTAGAAATTCAGACTAATCAACCAAATGCCATGCCTCCCCCTTGTTTCTTTCTGGGTTTTTTTGGCACTCTTGCAGCCTCCTGCTGCTTTCAGATTGATTTTGAAAGCAGCATGGGGTAGGAATGTGATGGGAGAATTGATAGGGTTATGAATTCTATCAATTTCTGAGGTACTTAGCAATTGGGTTTTACCCAGGATTTTGCAGATGTAAAAAAAGGCACACCAATTACCCAGTCTCTGAGCAATTTCAAATGTGGGTTTGTGCTGCTGCTCAGATTCTACCACAGAAATCTACCAAATGCCAATTTTGTGACAATTAATTTGGAAATATCAGTGCTGGAAACAAAGTTCATAACTTGAGAAAGCCTGAAAGTGCTGGAAACAAAGTTCATAACTTGAGAAAGCATGACATTTTATATTAAATAATAATAATAATAATTTATTCCCTGCCCATCTGGCTGGGTGGCTTCCAACAGAATATTAAAATACAATAATCTATTAAACATTAAAAGCTTCCCTAAACTCTGGCCTTTCCACTATTCAAGATTGCCTTGATTGCCCCATATCCCTGACTTCCAGCTGCTATGACCCCAGAGTCCAGCAGAGACCAGGACACTGCCTGAGACAGTACTACCATTGACTAAAGAAGCAGGCCACGATCCTGACTCCTGAGCCTGGTGCTGGTAAACAGGGGTCCACTGAACCAAATGCAACAGCACAAAGGCCCATAGAATTGGGCCTGAGCAACTGAATGTTTCCCACAACACCTCTCATGTTCAACGTCCCCAAGAAGCACATCGGATGAGAGACCATGAAATGCTGGAAAGTAGGTGTCTTCAGGCAAAGGGATGGTCCTTTAAGAGACTCCCAAACTCCAAAAGGGGTCAGAGCTTAGCAGAGGTGTGCTGGAGACAGATGCTCAAAAAGGCTATGTTCATTTCCAGCCCTTGGTCCTTGCAAGTTTCTTCTTTGGAGCTCTCCAGGGTGCTGTTGACAACTGACCTGCCTTGCAGCGGTTTTGCTCTGTGGGCTCCTCCACAGAACCAGGAAAGGAATCCTTACTTTTGGCTTTCAGATTCTCTTGGAGACATTTTTTATGTCCTAAGGCCTTTGAAGCTGATTCCTTGTCTTGTTTTTAATGGTGTTTTATGTTTTATCGTTTCTCCCCCTTCCCTGGTGGTGTGTGATATGGTGACATGGAAGTACTTTTATAAATAAAGTAGGATAAATCTTTGGGAGGAATTATTGGACAATGCAGTTATTGGACAAACCACTTGTTTTCTGGGCCTTCAATTTAATGAAATCATCTACTTTCTTGATCATACGAAAGAGAAAACATTTTTTTTTTTGGTGCATCAGGAATGTGAGGGCCTAGTGGGAAAAACCACTCTTTTTCAGCCACTCTGAAGGTTCCAGCATAACCAGTTCTTTTGAATTTGAAAGACATGATTAGGTGCATGCTATTGATGTTTAGTTGAACAGAATGAAAACTCCTCTCAGCAGCATAGTTCACATTGATTCCTTGTATCTATGCTCAACACAGTGAGAGGCTAACTAAATGGAGAAAAATATCGATTTCTTCCCCTAGCTTTTGTTTTCTTTTTCTAAGAAAGCTCCTCTAATTTACCAGGCAGCAATAAAGTCTCGGGGAAGTCACAAGGAGAGGTTGCAGAAAGGTTAGGAAGGCAACACTGTTTAAATATGAACTGGTTACATGTCAAACTACCTCTGTTTACATGATTGACATTGCTGAGAAAGGCATGAGGAAAAATCCATTAGAAACTGAGAAAGTGCATTTCTCCTGAATGAATGGTATAATCATAAAATTATACTGCATGTAGGTTCACATCCAGAGGCATGTTGTAAAAGTGAGGTTCAGAAGTTATAGCACTGACCTGCAGACAGAAGAAATGGAAGGGAGGCCCTGAAGTGCAATAGGCAAAATTGCCACCATTCTCCCAGTTTGGTTCTTCAGTGGATGGAGGTAGAGGATGGCCAGTATACCTGAAGGAGTGTCTCTATACTCATCGTTTAGCCGAGACACTGAGGTCCAGCTCTGAGTGCCTTTTGGCAGTTCCCTCACTGCGAGAAGTGAGGTTACAGGGAACCAGGCAGAGGGCCTTCTCGGTAGTGGCACCCACCCTGTGGAAAGCCCTCCCACCAGATGTCAAGGAAATAAACAATCATCTGACTTTTAGAAGACATATGAAGGCAGCTCTGTTTAGGGTTAGGGTTAAGTTTTTAATGTTTGATGTTTTATCGTGTTTTTAATATTCTGTTGGGAGCCGACCAGAGTGGCTGGGGAAACCCAGCCAGAGAGGCAGGGTATGTATAAATAAATAAAATAAAATAAAATAAAATAAAATAATTACTACTACTACTACTACTACTACTACTACTATTACCCAAAGAGCTCCAGGATTTGTAGCTCTTAGGCAGGCCCGTCTTAACCACATCCAGCGCCGTGGTGCAAAGGTCCCTCCGGTGCCCCCTCCCTTCCCAAAATTTAGCCTGGGGTGGAGGGCGCCATTGGGGAGGGAGGGAAACAAAGACAGAAGCCGCCACCGCCGCGGGGACTGGAAGATGGCGGTTGGGATGGGGAGGCGGAGGAGGAGGAGGAGGAGGAGGCAGCAGCAGCAGCAGGCATGGGGCTGTGGGGAAAGGAGCGGGGCTCTCTCTGCCGTTTGGTGCTGATTCGCCTCCGCGCTCCCCACCCTCCGTCGCGAAGCAGCAGGGCGACCCCTGAGGGAGCGGGCTGGCTGCTGTGGCAGGCTGGAGAAGCGCTCCAGCCACCCATGGCGGCGCTGAGAGGAGGGGCGACCACCGGGGATCGCACCTGCCTCCCGGGTGGGGCACGCACACCAGCCGGAGAGGGACGGGCGGAGGGAGGGATGGATGGAGGGCTGATCGCTGCGCGCCCAGCTCTCCGCCGCCGATCGCCTCCTCCTGCCTTCACCCTGATGGCGGGCAGGCTGCCGCCCCTACTGAGCCGTGGCCCCCACACCTCTTCCGTGGCACCCTCCAGCGCCCTCCAGCGCCCGGTGCCGTGGTTCCCCGCACCACTAGCCTCTATGGCTAAGACGGACCTGCTCTTAGCCCTTTTTTTTCTAGGACACGACAATCAATTGTATCCAACACTGCCATTCCCCTTGTGCAACAGACTTCCTCTTGAGCAACTTTTCTCCCTTAGAACAGCCTTAGACTGGTCAGAACAGTCTCTAAGAAGAAAAAAGCAGAGAGGTGGAGAGAGAAGCATCCTTTTTGTAACAAGTAACTGCATGTAAAATAATGGGGAAAGTGTCATTCCTTCACACAAAAATAATTCTGGCCTTCTCCCTAGTTAGTTTCCATTAGCTGATTAAAATAATAATAATTGCATTTCTATTATGGAAGGTCCCCCCCCCCCCTACTGCCTAATTGATGAGCACTATCTACAGTGCTTTTAATGATGTCATGGAATTTTGTAACATCTTGGCTCAGATAACATTTTGGCTCTGATTCCGAACTTCAGCAACTCCTGATGCACTCCTTCAATATGAAAGTGAGAATCGTGGCACCTACATTGGCCTCTATTATTCTCAGGCTGAGATTTTAATTTGAGTCACAAAAGAACTCACAATTCCCTGCAGTAGCTATGTCAAGGAGACAAATAGGTAGGCCTCTACCTGACTGGCCTGCCTCTTTTCTTCTTATGATATGCCAAAGCAGAAACCCTATTTATGGGTTATATTTTTATTGCATGTCTCAATGGTGTATTTTAAGTCAGGATGAATAGGGTTTCCACCCCTGCAAACATGTTATGTCCCCCCTCCCACTTTATTCCTCTAAACCAGAGAGATGCCCACAGTCGGAGATGAGATTTTGTGTAGGGCTATTTTTGCCAGGCTTCCAAATGTTGTGTACTAACAGGTCACAGGTGATCACTAGCCATGTGGTTATATTTTCATGTTCTTCTGGTATTCCCAGTTCTTGATAGCCAGCCTCTGTGGTTGGGGTGTTAATTATGTTGGATGATTTTGTGTGTGCACGCATTTGTGTGTGGATGAGCACTATTTGTACATTCATTTTGTTGTATTGTACATTGCATATTCTCCCTGTATATTGCCTTGGGACTCATTTTGTGTGAAAGGATACATAAATTGAATAAATCTATTTCTGACTCCCAAGCAAGTGGCCGAAAGAGGAAGTCTATTCATCTTCCTGGAGGGCTGCCTTATGTTGCTGAAGGTGAGCTGTGTTTCCTTTGGTGGGACATAAGTGGCGCTGTGGTCTAAACCACTGAGCCTCTTGGGCTTGCCGATTGGGAGGTTGGTGGTTCGAATCCTCACGACGGAGTGAGCTCCCATTGCTCTGTCCCAGCTCCTGCCAACCTAGCAGTTCAAAAGCATGCCAGTGCTAGTAGATAAATAGGTATTGCTGCAGCGGAAAGGTAAAAGGTGTTTCTGTGCACTCTGGTTTTCATCATGGTGTTCCGCTGTGAAGCGGTTTAGTCATGCCGGCTACATAATAATAATTTATTATTTATACCCCGCCCATCTGGCTGAGTCTCCCCAGCCACTCTGGGCAGCTCCCAATCGAATATTAAAACAATACAGCATCAAACATTAAAAACTTCCCTAAACAGGGCTGCCTTCAGATGTCTTCTAAAAGTCAGATAGTTGTTTATTTCCTTGACATCTGATGGGAGGGTGCCACCACTGAGAAGGCCCTCTGCCTGGTTCCCTGTAACCTCACTTCTCGCAATGAGGGAATCGCCAGAAGGCCCTTGGCACTGGATCTCAGTATCCGGGCTGAATGGTGGGGGTGGAGACGTTCCTTCAGGTATACAGGACCAAGACCTGGAAAGCTGTCTGTGGACGAACGCTGGCTCCCTTGGCCTGAAAGGAAGATGAATGTCGCAACCCCATAGTCACCTTTGACTGGACTTAATCATCCAGGGGTCCTTCACCTTAAAAAACAAAACAAAAAACCTTTGGTGGGTCATGCTTTCTGCAGGTCTGCTTTAAAAGAATAAAAGCAAATCATCAGCTTTTTTTTGGTCAGACTTTGAACACTGATATTGTGTTTGCAGAGCAATATGGCATCCTATTTTTTTGTGGTCACATTACCAAACTTCCTCCCCCCCCCCCCCGGACATCTAATTGTCTGTATTTATGGTTCACCATAGTCTGGCTCAGGTTACATGCAGTGCGGTTGTGTGTGTTTTTTTGGGGGGGGGATGTTTGTGAACACACCCGATTTCTAGATGTCAAATACAGCAGCTTAACAGTGACTGCCTGCTACCTTACTTTTTGCTCCTCCAATGTATTCCCATCTGTGATCTGTATTGATTTTTGCAGACTCGCTGGCGGCACAGCCTTTCAAAGAGCACCGCAACCAATCATACCAATAAACTGCAGAAAATCAAGACTGCGGGTCTTACAAGGCTTTTAACAAAGTAAAAATTGATCAGGGAGGAGGATGGGTTTATAAAAGTGATTAGTTCTTGAACACTCCTTTAAAGTCTGTGTATATGCTTGTGGTATTGCGGAGCTTTTTACCCTTCTCAGAAATGGATTGATGGTGATGTTGAGCCCAGAGAACCACCCGGTCTACCCATGCAGCAGAAATGAGGGATAATAATTTTGCAGTGGGAGGATAGAATGCATGGGCAATTTTATTTTTGTATTTTTGAGTGCAGAGACAGCAGGGAAAGGGCTGGAAAAAACACTGTTCTCTCTTTTATATTTTAGTTTTCTATTTCCAAGAGGACTTTGTTTTCTTTTCACATGAGGAGCACTGAAAAGTGGCCTCTTCCACCCATAGTGTGAAGAGTCACATTCCGTTCTGCTACGCCATCTGCTGCATGTTCAGGCCAGGCTATTTTAGCACAGAGAGGCTTCAAAGATGGAGGGGAGCAGCCTTTCCCTGGACCCTGGACATTGTTTGGAGGGAATGGGGAACAGTGGAAGAAGCAAATGGAACTGGAGGGACAGGAATATTAGCCAAGTTTTAAGCCAGCGAGATTTCATTATTGATTTCATTAACCCTATCTTTTTCTTAGATAGCTTAGTGTCTTCTTCTTCCATTCCAGACTTCCTGCTTTGCTCACCTAGTCTCCTGATGTGTTGTGAAACAGATATTCCCCAGGGCCATTTTCACCCTGTTATTAAAAAAAATCCGCTTATGTTTATGCATTAAATGTAAGTTGCTCAGAGACCTTTTAGGTAGCAATCAACTAATAAGTTTAATAAATAGCTTGGGGATACTTCTGGATCCTTTGCTGTTGCTTGAGGCTCAGGTGGCCTCAATGGCCCAGAGTGCCTTCCATCAGCTTCAGCTGGTGGCTCAGCTACGCTCCTATCTGGACAGGGGCAGCCTAACTGCTGTTGTCCATGCTCTGGTAACCTCAAGGTTAGATGACTGCAATGCGTTATATGTAGGACTGCCTCCGAAGATGCTTCAGAAACTTCAGCTAGTGCAGAATTCAGTGGCCAGGTTGCTCACTGGAGCAAGACGGTTTGAGCATATTACACCAATCCTGGTCTGACTGCACTGGCTACCAATTAGTTTCCGGGCCCAAGTCAAAGTGCTGGTTTTGAACTATAAAGCTTTAAACCGTTCAAGGACTTCCTCTTTCCATATGAACCTATTCAGACCCTGAGATCATCTTCTGAGGCCCTCCTTAGTGTGCCCCCTCCTCGAGAGGTCCGTAGGGTGGCAACACAAGAACGGGGCCTTCTCTGCAGTGGCTCCCCGTCTGTGGAATGCTCTCCCCAGGGGAGTTTGCCTGGTGCCTTCATTATACACCTTTAAAGGTAAAGGTAAAGGGACCCCTGACCATTAGGTCCAGTCGTGACTGACTCTGGGGTTGCGGCGCTCATCTTGCGTTATTGGCTGAGGGAGCCGGCGTATAGCTTCCAGGTCATGTGGCCAGCATGACAAAGCCGCTTCTGGCGAACCAGAGCAGCGCACGGAAACGCCGTTTACCTTTCCGCTGTAGCAGTACCTATTTATCTACTTGCACTTTGACTTGCTTTCAAAGTGGTAGGTTGGCAGGAGCTGGGAGCCCATCGCAGGGATTCGAACTGCCGACCTTCTGATCAGCAAGCCCTAGGCTCTGTGGTTTAACCCACAGTGCCACCTTTAGGCACCAGGCAAAAGCATTCCTTTTTAACCAGGCCTTTTGTTGATCTAATTGACACCCTATGCCCTTTTAAAACATTTCTCCTTTTTTTGGGGGGGGGGAGGTTGTTATTGGGTTGTTGCTTTTATTTTTATTATGTATTTTGTGCTTTTATATCTTGAGTTTATTTTGTGAACCACCCTGAGACCTCTGGGTAGAAGGCAGTATATAGATTCAATAAATAAACAAACAAATTAATAATTTTGTCTCTGTTACGGCCAAAAAAAAAAGGTCTGCAAATGCAAATATGTTGACAAGCAAGCTCACACACATATCCCAGGCAACAGTGCTAATGGGGATCTCTCTCTCTTTCGTCGTTTGCTTAATAAAAGAGTAGGATTTGGATTTGGTGCTTGGGTGAAGATAGCCAAGGGAATAATGCTGGGGGCGGGGGGGGGGGCGGGGAAGGAATCACCCTTCCTAGTGCAGCACATTGAAGGCAGGAAGGACCATGCTCTTAGCCAATCCTGCTCATCAGCCCTGCTCACGTTGCTGCCTTAAGATGCAGAGGCTATTTTCTTCCCACTCCTTTGAGCGCACAGCATGCTTTCAGTTTACAATGTTATGATGCTTGCGCTCCCCCCGGAGTAGTCATGAAGTCGATAGATGAATTTGTTAATTTGTTCTGCCTCACTGTCCTGCTGGTTTATTAGCATCCCAGTTATTTTATGCAGCATGCCTAAGTGGAAGTATATTAAAACTCAATACTTAGGTGTCATTTTTTCCTTGTTGGTATTTTATAATCACGAGGCTATCTTCTGAGGTATGTGGAGCCTTTTCTCTAATGGAGTCACAGCAAGGCGTTTGTTAATGATCTAGGCATGGATGAGAGGGAGAGCTCTAAATATGGGGACTGCAACAGTGAATTAGATTACATTATTAAACAGAAATGGCATAGGAATAGGCACACATATATGATGTTTTAAGTGTAGACCTGAAACCCAAGTATGCAATGTCCATTGTTAAACATCTTGAATTTGACGACTGTGTTTAAAAAGTAGTATTGTTGTTGCCTTAAGGACCCCCCCCCCACATTTTTGCAAATCCACTTTGCTATTTCTCGTCATCTGTGTACCATACAAGTGTACTCTTCTTAACAAAGCCGTGTCGATAACCAAGGAAGTGTACTGGCCTTTGATCAGGGCTCACATTCAAACTCGGCTGATCTGAAGTCAGCTGCTATGTTGTAAAATAACTCACCTGACAGGGTTGATGTGAGAATAAAGAGTTAATAAACACTAGAGTCCATTCTCCTGCTTAACAAACATACCTCTGGTCCTACCCCCTGTTTGATGCTGGAAATCTACCCCTGTCTGCAGGGCTGTCTCAAGCATTTCGGGCGCCCTGGCGCCATGGTGCGGAGATCACTCCGGCGCTCCTGCCCTGGTGGGTGGGCGCCGCGCGCCGCGCGCACACCCCTGTCGGCCCAGCGCCCTGGCGCCCCGCGCCACCCAGCCTACCCCTAGAGCCGGCCCTGCCTGTCTGTTGCTGGTGCATTCTTTGCTTGGAGATCTCCCATAAGTGTGAGCCCACCACCCCTCTAAGAATCTGGTTCTATTGTGGAACTGCTCTTAACCATCAAGGTGTTTGCCAAGGCTATTGGTTTTTCTATTTGTTTGCTTGTTTTGTTTTGTTTTCATTTTGCATTTTTATGCCATAAACCCTTCCCTTTGATATTTGGATGAAGGGAGAAAGAGAGAGAGAGAGAGAGCGAAATATTTTTTATTTGCTTTTACATATACAAAATTATAACAATACAACCATACAAAACAACAGTTAAGAGATTCCTCTGAATCTCTGGACTTCCCCCCCTTCCCTCCCCCCATTATCAAACCTTTCCTGCTGCCTCATTTTCAATAGTCCATGTTTTATATAACTCCATTGTCTCCATAGTTCTTGCTACGTTACAAGTGTTATCGCAATCCTGCTAGCGCTTTCATCTTGCTTAAAATGGTCTCCAACATAAATTATAAATTTCCCCCATTCTTTGTTGAAGTTTTGGTCTTCTTGGTTCCTTGGGAAGTATATAAATTTAAATAAAATAAATAAATAAACAATCCTGAATTGTGTCCCAAAGAAGACAAAAATTCCTTCCAGTAGCACCTTAGAGACCAACTAAGTTTGTCATTGGTATGAGCTTTCGTGTGCATGCACACTTCTTCAGATACTTCTTTTGTGTCCCAAAGAGAGCAAGTAAATCTGGAGATGCTTTAACCAACCCACACCTCTTGCTTCCTCGTTTGGTTCTCTTTAAATTCATATTGCAAACCAGACCCATGCTGTTTCTCAGCCCTCTCCTGCCAATTGTCACTTTCTGCAGGATCATAGCAGGTTTCACAGCCCAAAAGCTAGAGGGAGATTCCTAGCTATCAAGTAAACATCTCCTGTCTTTTGATGAAACATTCCTATATCATCCTGGATTATCAGAAAATGCTGAGTCTAATGAACGATATTCTCCCAGGAGCTATAGCTAATGTAACCAATGCTTTGTTGAGAATTCCCCAAGGGCAGAGCCATGTGTTTTGGGTGACAGACGTCTCTCAATTACTTAGTAATGTATCCCCAGTTTCATTTTTTCTGATCTGCAAACCATAAACATCAAATAAAGTATAGGGTTCGCAAGTCAACCAAAGCAGAAAAAAAGACAATTTGCATCCATGCAAATCTTGCCCTAAGCTCTGCATTATCAGTGGGAGTTTGCAAGTGTACAACCACTTGAAGGTCAACACAACCCCATAATTCCTTTGAAGGGTGCTTTTGAGTTCTGTTCTGTTGATTTGTTCACAGTAATTCGTGCCTTGTAAATATGAAACAATACATACAGGTGGAATCTACGCACATATAAAAAATACTGTGAAAATGCTTTTTTTTAAAAATGTTTTGAAAAATAGATTGAATTTCCCATAGCTCACCATTGCCATCTAGTGTCACATTTGTATATTGCACTTTACAACGGACCTAAAATGTTTTATTTGCAGCTGTATAGCTGAGTCCACAGAGACAGAGCTAGTTCCTAGTGGAGCCAATACCTTAAGAGATCCTTCCACTGGCTCCATCCCTAAGGCATTTTTCTCCTTACTTTCTAACGCAACCCAGCAGCCATGTGTACAGTATGAGACTCCCCCCCCGACACTGTAAGGATTCAACTCAAATGACAGAACCAATCTCATTGCATAATTTTAATTTATTTATTTATGAATGCATCCTGCCATCTGGCTAACAATAGTTAAAGCAGAAGCAGCAACAATAATAATAGAACATACCATAATTGGAAAAGAAGAACAAAAATGCAAACAGTAAGGCAAGCATCTGAAAGACAATAAAACCAATTCCCAGATTTAAAAAATAAATTAAACCAGCTCTGTTGCTATCCTTGAAAGCTTCCCAGGGAATTGGATGGCCTTGTTGTTTCAAAGATTTCCCACTTAATAGGACAGTAGCCTTCCCCAAGTATAACAACTCTCATCAACCTCACCCAACGTGGCTAGTCAGGGACAATGGGAGTTGTACTGCTCAATAATCTGGAGGGCACCAGATAAATGGATAGATGCCAATAGACACAAATCTTATCGGGAATTTGTGGCTCACCAGACATTCCATTGTGTGTGGGGAGGGGGAGGGGGGACAATCCTGCACCATCAGTGGTAGAGCTCAACTCGAGTTTTGTCAACCGTACATTGCCATGGCTTATAAAGATGTTCCCTTTTTTGTGCCTGTTGACACCTCAGCATTAACTCCTTGGGGCAGGGTGAGAAAGAAATCAGAATGAATACGCTATGGACACGAAAGTCCTGAGCTTTAACCTCGTCGCTTACCTTAGGAAGCTGATACAGCTCAGTTTTAAAACCATCCACAGTTGGCTTCTGCCCAACCTGGCAGCTGCACTTTCATTCTCTCTATACCTTCTTCACCATAGTCATAAAATCCTCATTCATGTTAAGCTTTAATCCTTTTTCCGAATCCTTCTTAGCGCTCCACCTCAATAAAGCCTTGTGACATAGTAATGTTCCGCTGGTTAATTAGGTACTCTGAAAAGACCGTGTTCTCTTTTGCCAGCTGTAGGTTTTCCAGTTTTAATTCAATTGGGTACCCCTTTTTCAAAGAGCACAAACATGGGGCTCGTAGATGAATCACCTCTTAATGATTCGGTGCTCCATTTATTTATGCCATCCCACTTCTGCTGACTATTAACGCACGAAGCCTGAGAACACTTAATATGGAAATCCCAAGCACAACAAGGATGGCCGTTGCTGTTCTATGGAACTGTTTCCTTTCTACCCAGAATTGCTCCCACTCACTCCCTGTGTTTGAACACAAGGATTGATGAGCTGATGGTAGCCCACCTGTGCTTCAAACACAGAGGAAGGGTAAAAGTGTGTGCGTGCAGAAGCTAAGTATTTAACGGTGTAACTGGTATAATATGTGTGAATCTGACTTCCTGAAAGGGGTATTGGGAATGGATGGATGTAGATCAGTAGCAGAATGGAACAGGACACCAATACTCACTGAGATAACTCCAGAACAGGAAATGGGAAGACCAGATCCCTGACTGCCCCGATTTTACTGGGACATCTCAGATTCACAGAAGCATTCCTGGCTTCTGTTTGGATCTGAGATTGTCCTGCTTTCCCCCCTCCAGAACCATTGCTGAGCTCTGGGAGGACGATGAGCTGGCCGAGCCTCTCCATGGCCACCACTGCCGGCCTCCACCCTTTTGCAGCTTGTAGCGGCTGCTGGACAGTGGGCAGGAGAGGAGAGGCTGGAGAGGAGAGGTTGTTGGGCACAACCCCCAGTGATGTGCCCAAACCAGCAACTCTTGGCCCACCATCTGCAGGAGCTGCCGACATAGCCAGCAGTGTGAGGAGGATCTCCCCACAGGGGCTGTCATTGCCTTCCTTGCGTGCTGGATTCCAGCAGAGGAGAGGCGCGGCAATGCCGCTGCCACAGTTCCTCCTCTCTGCTGCTTATGCCCCCGGGTGAGGCTTGATCCATGAATGGAGCTGCGCCCTGGTGGAATTGGGTCAGGGCTGAGGAAGCTACCTCCACACATCTCCTGGGTGCAGCGTAGACCAGGGGAAGAGAGGTGCTCCTGCTCCATCTCTGCCCTCCTTGCACTAAACAAAAGTACAAGATGGTAAGCAACAAGGCAATACCCTTCTTGTTCTACAGATACCAATGATATGGTAATAACCTTTTAATAACATTATTGTTGCAGGTGAAGAAGGCAGTGCAGCAAGAAGGCTTTGGGAGGAGGAAGAGAGGATACAGAGATATCAATGAAATAGACATCAACATGAACGATCCTTTATTTACAAAGCAGTGGTACTTGGTAAGCAACAGTGAACTTCCATCCCTCTCCATGCACACATCAGGAAAGCAATTTCAAATTTCTGCAGTCCTCAAGCATGTCTTGGTATGGAAGAATATAGCAATCACACGATGAGGCTAAAGTTAAGCTCTTTTGAATGGATGGTTTGCCAACGACAGCCCTGCCTAGACAGAGATAGCCCGGCAGAGCTGCTGTCAGTTAATGTAGACAATACTGAGACGCAGGTGGTGCTGTGGTCTAAACCACTGAGCCTCTTGGGCTTGGCGATTGGAAGGTCAGTGGTTCGAACCCCTGTGATGGGGTGAGCTCCTGTTGCTCTGTCCCAGCTCCTGCCAACCTAGCAGTTCAAAACCACTCTGGTGTGAGTAGATAAATAGGTACTGCTGCGGCGGGAAGGTAAACGGTGTTTCTGTGCACCCTGGCTTCTGTTACGGTGTCCCGTTGCGCCATAAGTGGTTTAGTCATGCTGGCCACATGACCCGGAAAGCTGTCTGTGGACAAACGCCGGCTCCCTTGGCCTGAAAGCAGAGATGAGTGCCACAACCCCTGTAGTCACCTTTGACAGACGTAACTCTCCAGGGGTCCCTTACTGAGTTAAATAAGCCAATGGTCTGGCTTGATACAAGTTAACCTTCAACATGTCCAGAGGCACAACCATTTTTATTATTGCATGATCACAAGCTTTGATCTGTCACTCAAACCAGATTTTAGAGCAAACCTCTGATTCTGACTGAGCAATGGAATGCATCAGTCCCATTGCACCCAAATCTTTTTTTTTTTAAACACCTCTTATTTTATTGCCAGCATTCCTGGCTTTAGTACCTCCTTCCCAGGCAAACAAAGGCTAGCTTGCAGCAGATGGATCAAAGAGACTCTCAGTGGATGTAAACAGTCTGTTTTGTGCCAAGCAAATAATTCTCTTGTGCTTTCTTTTTCTAATTTTTTTTTGATGCATTAGATCAACACTGGGCAAGCAGATGGGACTCCGGGACTCGATCTGAATGTAGCTGAAGCTTGGGAGCTGGGTTACACAGGGAAAGGTGTAACTATAGGAATTATGGATGATGGTAAGTGAACTAAAATATCATGACTCTCAGTGTGAAATCTGATTTAAAAATAAGGCAAGACTTCCAAACATGGATATTTTAATGAGAACTTTGTAAGAGATTCACTTCAGCCAAGAGGAAATCTACAGAAAGCTCCCCTGGGTTACAATTCATGGATAATTATAATTCTCAAAAATGTGCTATGGGTAGCGCTATTTTTGTTCAGGTACAACAGCTGTCAGCTTATTTTGTTTTGCCCAGCAGAACTGAAATGAAAGTTGATTCTTAAAGAGGAAATTCTGTCATTAAATCTGCTCTGCATTTTTAGGGCAACTTAGAAGAATTATACACACAAACACACATGTTACCATTTATATTGCAACGTGTGAGATATATTAATGCCTGCCTCACTGTACATTACAGGGCATTTCAAATTTGTGCTGTGAGTGTTCTATCGTTCTGCTAAAAATAAGTAACCATGTAACTGTGCTGGAACAGATCCACAGGGACCTATCATTGTTAATAGAGACACACTACAGGGGTAATGATGCTCCTTTTGTCTGCCCATCACCCCATCCATTTGCACATGCCTTGTAGCTCCCTGGCTTATTTTACTTGGGCCCACAGAGTGACTTGTCACGTTTCACAGTGACTGAGCACAGAAGTGGTATGTATGTGACCTGGCTAACTGGAGGGAGCAAGCAGAATCTAAAGCAGGCATAGTATTTCATGCCATCTAATAATCAAACCATAGATTTATACCAATTTCACTGATACAAGAAAATCCTGGGCATGGCTCTAGCAAGCTTTTAAATTCTGTTTGCTTCAGATATGAAACATGACTTCTGTAGTACATTGCTGATAGAAACTCCCCCCTCCCCCCAAACAACAACAACAACAACTTATTATTTATGGCCTGCTCATCTGGCTGGGTTTTCCCAGACACCCTGGGCAGCTCCCAACAAAATATTGGGACACAGGTGGCGCTGTGGTCTAGGGCTTGCTGATCGGAAGGTCGGTGGTTCAAATCCCCGTGACGGGGTGAGCTCCCTTTGCTCGGTCCCAGCTCCTGCCCACCTAGCAGTTCGAAAGCACGTCAAAGTGCAAGTAGATAAATAGGTACCGCTCCAGCGGGAAGGTAAACGGTGTTCCCATGCGCTGCTCTGGTTTCGTCAGAAGCGGCTTAGTCGTGCTGGCCACATGACCCGGAAGCTGTACGCCGGCTCCCTTGGCCAGTAAAGCGAGATGAGCGCCGCAACCCCAGAGTCGTCTGCGACTGGACCTAATGGTCAGGGGTCCCTTTACGTTTACCATCTGGCTGGGTTTCCCCAGCCACCCTGGGCAGCTCTCAACAGAATATTTAAAGCACGATATAACATCAAACATTAAAAAGTTCCCTTCAAATGTCTTCTAAAAGTCAGATAGTTGTTTATTTCCCTGGGACATCTGATGGGAGGGCGTTCCACAGGGCAGCCACCACTACCGAGAAGGCCCTCTGCCTAGTGCCCTGTAATCTCGCTTCTCGCAGGGAGGGAACCACTAGAAGTTCCCCTGGAGCTGGACCTCAGTGTCCGGGCTGAACGATGGGGGTGGAGATGCTCCTTCAGGTATACTGGTTTTTGTATCCATTCTTCTTTCACTGGGACTTCTTCTTTCCCTTTTGGGGCAAGTAACATTCTTGCTGCTGTAGTCGCATACATGAATAAATTTCTATACAGTTTGGGTAGTTCTGTCCCTAAAATTCCCAAAAGGAGAACTTTTGGGTTGTTGTTGTTGTTGTTGTTGTTGTTGTTTTTACTAGCGTTATTTTAAACATCTTTTTCAATTCATTATATTACCCACGGCCTTGATAGAATTGTTTGTGGCTTGTCAACATGTCCCTTTGAGAGGTTGTTACGGCCATTGGTAAATCTAATCCAGGCATCCCCAAACTGCGGCCCTCCAGATGTTTTGGCCTACAACTCCCATGATCCCTAGCTAACAGGACCAGTGGTCAGGGATGATGGGAATTGTAGCCCAAAACATCTGGAGGGCCGAAGTTTGGGGATGTCTGATCTAATCCGTAGCAATTACAGCCCTAACCTCTGTCTCATATCCCAAAGGTATTTCTGGATTCGTGCAATCACACATGTAACATTTAATAGTAGTCTAAATAACAAAGAATTAAAAGTACGCACTTATCTGATGACATTCTTCCTTGCAGCATGCTTATATGCAGAGCAGTATAATTCTGTGGCTATCCAAAACTTCTTCTTATTTTGCTGTTTTCATTTGTAATGTGCCGATTGTGTTTTATCTGCCGTCTTTTATTTATCTATTTGGCAGGCATTGATTACCTTCATCCAGATCTGGCTTCAAACTACGTGAGTACACAATGTTCTATGTTGTTCTGGGCATCCTTTTTAGAGGAGATGTTTACCCACTGGGCGTGTTTGCCACATAATTATGCTGTTGATGTCGATGATGAATAAGACTGGGACATAAAACAAGTAAAAGTCCATGGTGGGTACGGACAAATTCACCTCTGTGACCTTATGATGCATGGAACAAAACAGCGACATATGTTGACAGGGGAAATTACGTTGTTGCCAAGCTCTAAACGAGCTTTCATTCTCGACATTAGAAATTGTGTCATCCACAAGTGTTTCCTAATTCAGCTTTCATGATGCGGTTGCAAGCGTGATAGTCCCCCAACATGTGTGATAGGAATGGGAAGAAATAAGGAGAGTGGAGGAAGACTAGAAAGCTATGGTAGAAGAATAATTTGAAAATGTGAGGAATCTGAAAGAAACCTGGAAAATTGATGAGGGTTTTTCTCCTGGGGAACCAAAGACACGTGTCCTCAATGGACCTGCAGTGATGGTAAAAGCTCATGAAAATAAATAACATGGAAATAATTGATCATGTCACAATTTGGAAAATAATATATAATAGTCTTCCTGTTACATGGGTTTATTATTATTATTTATTCCTCAATATTTATATACCAGTTGTCTATAACCAAACCTCAAAGCAGTTTTAGGAATCACTTCGGGTGAATGAATATATGAACATAAAGACTTACAGCAGGCTTCCTCAACCTCGGCCCTCCAGATGTTTTTGGCCTACAACTCCCATGATCCCTAGCTAGCAGGACCCATGGTCAGGGATGATGGGAATTGTAGTCTCAAAACATCTGGAGGGTCGAGGTTGAGGAAGCCTGACTTACAGCATAAGATCACGACCATTTCTGGATATGAGGACAAGCAAGTCCTGAGTGGTACACTGAGATTACCGGTACAACTTTCCATGCAAGAGCAAGATGCATTTATGCCTCTAGGGAACACTGCCATTGTTACAAGAGAAGGAAGAAGGATTCAGTCTTCTTTGCCTGTAAGCTTCCTCCTATTGCGGGTCACACTGTGGTCTAAACCACTGAGCCTCTTGGGCTTGCTGTTCAGAAGGTCAGTGGTTTGAATCCTCATGATAGGGTGAGCTCCTGTTGCTCTGTCCCAGCTCCTGCCAACCTAGCAGTTTGAAAGCATACCGGTGCAAGTAGATAAATAGGTACGTCTGCAGCAGGAAGGTAAATGGCATTTCCATGTGCTCTTGTTTCCATCACGGTGTCCTGTTGCACCAGAAGCAGTTTAGTCATGCTGGCCACATGACATGAAAAGCTGTCTGTGGACAAATGCTGGCTCCCTTGGCCTGAAAGCGAGATGAGCACCGCAACCCCATAGTCACCTTTGACTGGACTTAACTGTCCAGAGGTCCTTTACCTATTTTACTCTGTTGCCATAATTGGTGGGTCTTTTCCTGTCCCCTACTGGGGCTCAAATTTGTCACCATATTGAATTCACTTTTTAATAGCTTTTGTTATAAATGGAGCCTCAAGCTGCTGAACTGTAAGGAATTCAGCATCTCATTGGTTTTGCCAGTTTCTGAGAAGCAGCTCCCCCCTCAAAAGAAACAAAAGAAACCACAAGCAGTATAGTAAAAAAAATGCATTCTGAAAATTATTGTCCTCCATTTTCAAGGCGACCTAAGGCACTCGTTTCCATAAAAAGAGCTGAGAAAAAGAGGGGT
Source organism: Zootoca vivipara (assembly GCF_963506605.1). NCBI lineage: Eukaryota > Metazoa > Chordata > Lepidosauria > Squamata > Lacertidae > Zootoca > Zootoca vivipara. Next base: position 15,469,513 of record NC_083278.1, read on the forward strand.
GGAATTATTTAAACAGCTTATTTTGAATGTGGTTATTTATGTATTTCAGGGGGTTATACTAGATAACCAGCAGTGCCCCTTCTAGCTCTGCAATTCTATGCTCTATGATCTAAGATTCTATGACTACTACATGGAATTACATCTATATAATTTTCTGAGCTATCACTATCACTATCAATTTCTGCTTCTTCATATTTGCCGTCATTAGGCCTATGTGAGACCCAGCAGAGATAACCTTTTTGTTGAAACAAGTTTACTGTATGCAACAATTCCACCACCATTTTTTGGGGGTGGGGGTGGGGGGTGGGGAGGTCATACCTTTTAGATTGCAAACCTGTGAGCAGAGATTGGTTATTGATCTAATACAGGGGTGGGGAGCTTGTGGTCCTCCAGATATTTTTAGGACTCCAGTTCCCATCTGCTCTGGAAGCCTTTTTGGTGGAAGAAAGTATTAATGAATCCATGGCATGATTTGGCACAAAATAGCTGCAGATATAATCTCAGAAAGTGAATGAAATTATGCATAAAAAAGGGAATATGGGTAGCATTGCCAACAGATGCTAAGTCTACAGATGTCATGCTCTCATACATGAAAAGTTGATTTCCTCAAATTAAGCTTCTGTTAAAAAAACAAGAGCACCCCAGACTAACACCTTCTTGTCAGTTGGCAATCTTCTGGCAAAATTTACTAGTGTTTTTTTAAATATTATTATTAAAATGGCATATAGATATTTATGGGGAGAATTCAAATTTACTTATGATACAGGACGGTCCATTTTTCATTCTCCTAAATCATTAGCTGAGATGCAACCGTGTCATTTCTTCTTGCATAAAATATCAAGCAAGGCCTTCTTGGCTCGATAGGTTTTACAGTGTCAATGCCCTGATAACATTGATAACAAGATTGAGGCACATAAGAACCCGTTCCAAAGCCTCTTGAGCTAAAAGGGAGGTGGGGAGCAAAGCAAAAAAGAGTCCGCCTGTGTCATTCTGCTCGCATCACTAGGCTTCAGACCAAGCACACAATGAATGAGGCGTCTAGAGATGGATTCATCCCAGAGGGATGCAGGGCTTTTGTTTACTTTGGGAAATTAAGGCATACGGACATCACAAAAGAGTTCTTCAAAACAGTGTTGGAGTCTGAGTAATTGCAGGCAAGAGCAGAGGTATACTGAGCGAAGTCTGATTGCTTTAGATTGATGCCAGATTGATACTGTATAGGCTTTGAAGAGGGTGATTGTTTTGATTTTAGATGTGGAGTCATATGGGGACTTGAATACAACAGAGAACTATGCCAACTTGCAACAGTTCAGTACATACACACTTGCAGAATAATTGCCTGCTGCATAGGAACAATTTCAAGATGTTTTCACGTTAGGGAAGGAAATATTATACCGCGGGCTGGGCTTGAGGAGACTGGAGGTTGTATCTCACTCTATCTGAAGAAGTAAAATGTAAGCCAAGGGTAAATGTGATAGGTAAAAAGGTAAAAGACCCCTGGACAGTTAAGTCTAGTCAAAGGCGACTATGGGGTTGCACCGCTCATCTCACTTTCAGGCCAAGGGAGCCAGCGTTTGTCCACAGACAGCTTTTCCAGGTCATGTGGCCAGCATGACTAACAGGGCCGGCTCTAAGGCAAGCCCGGGTGGTGCAGGGCACCAGGGCGCTGGGTCGCCAGGGGGTGCCGCGCTCTGCGCCCGCTGCAGCGACGCTGCGCCTGCCCGCCCGCCGTGGTGAGAAATGCTTAAGATGGCCCTGATGACTAAACCACTTCTGGCGCAATGGGGCACCGTGACGGAAGCCAGAGCACACAGAAATGCCGTTTACCTTCCTGCCACAGTGGTACCTATTTATCTACTTGCACTGGTGTGCATTTGAACTGCTAGGTTGGCAGGAGCTGGGACAGAGCAACAGGAGCTTGCCCCATTTCAGGGATTCGAACTGCCAACCTTCTAATCAGCAAGCGATCAGAATAGGTATATAGAATAGATAAGAAACGTACCAAGAAAAGGGATATGGTCTGTCATGATTAGGTTACCCTCTCGTCTATGATAGATGGTCCAGCAGTTTGCAAAGTTTATGAATTCCCATATATAAAACTCCCAAACTTGATGTCAGCTGCACAGTAGGGCTCTCTGCTGCAATGAGTCAGGCTGAGGATAGATGGAGTCATGCTTGCCATGATTTAACACAGCTCCAAAGTCGCCCCATGAGAAACCTTCTGTTGAGTGGGAAGAAAAGGCACACACAGCCAAGAGAAGAAAATTGGAAATAGAGCTGGTGAAATATTGTGCAGGATGGGTGACATTTAGAATTGCCCTTTTGAATTCCCTCTAGCAACACCGGAGGTGTGCTGAGATGTACAATAGATTGTTCTAAATAAAGATGACAGTAGAATGTAGAAATGTAAAGATGGCTTTTAATTATACTCGGGAGATGCCTAGAATGGAGTTCTTAACAACAGGTACCAGTGGCTGAGAGCATTCAGTAGCCACTGGGATATATTCAAAGTCTAGAAAAGCATAACTCAGTGCTTGAAGGCATGTTTCCCATGTTGAAAGTTCTGGCTCAAGTCCCTGAGATGTCCGGTCAAAATATCTCAGGCAGTTGGGACAGACCCCTATATGAAGCAATGTTACTGTCATGAAACTAGACATTATGGAGCTGGATGGACTTAAAGCCTGGCTTGGTGAAGGCAGGTGTTGCCAGTGTGGTGATCTACAATGTGGTGTAAGGCAGGGATTGCTCTATGGAGTGGTGCCCACCCGTCAGCCCCAGTCAGCATGGCAAATGGCCAGGAATGGATTTGACAACACATGGAGGGCATATGTTGGTGTCAGGGTGGGGGTATCAGGAGCAGGTCAGCATGAACTCGCAAGGTGTCAGTGAAATCGACTCTATTCAAAGAAACAACGCAGATCAGGCCTAGTGAGCACAGCAACTCTTCCCAGTAGATCTTGCCCCAATGAGACAGTTGTGAGGATTGAAGGTCCCCACCTTCCCACAGCTCTGCGAATCTTCTCCTTCCCCAGTTCCTTTCCAAGCAATATGAGACGTCTTCATCTTGCCTGCATTTGCTCTGCCCTCTCCATACCTCTGCAGTTTCTGGGAGACTGGGGGGGGGAGCTGGTCACAGCAGGACAGGGAGACCCCCTGGCTTCTTCAGTAGCCTGCCCTCATCTCTGCCTCTTGCCCCCACCCCAAACCTCCATTTCTGCCTCTGATTCTGGACTTTCCTCTGCTGCAGACTAAACCCTGTTAGCTCTTCAGCTTCTGACACCTGCTCCTCCCAGTTGGCTTCTTATTCTACCTCTTACCACTCATGGTTATCCCACCACCAATCCCCTAACTCTTAGCTTTCTTCCCTTGGGGGAAGTCCATGACAGTTGGCTACCCCTCATATAAGGCAGCAACAACCACACATGGATGCAGCTGCTGTTGCGCAACCACCATTCCAGAGCTGAAGGAGAGCAGAAGTTCTTATTGTTCTCTTTCTTTGGCATTTCTCGTCCAGCAAGGAGAGACGCCTAACTGTTGGGAAAGACTTTTGGCTTTCCATTTTTTGAGTGGCAATAGATGCATCTCAACTCTTATCACTGTTGCTTGTATAAAGTGGAGATAGTCCAGGGAGGATGGGCGGATTGGGAGGAAAGAGGAGAGGAGAGGAAGAGGTGTCTGAAGTCCAGGGATATAAAACCACAGAAAGTGTGACAAAGTCTAGGTGAGAACGAGAGTTTTGGCCACAGCCACACATTTTAACAGGCTGCTTGGTCTGCTGTAGACAAGCTGTAATCTGGGGTGTGTTATTTACATGATACTCTTTTATTCAAACAAGGAAGCTTTCTCCCAAGGTTCTCAGCATTCAGCTCCTAGATAGCAAAGGAAACGAAGAAATCATCAGTGGTTGAAGATCTCAGGAACTTCTCCCCAAATATTCTGATCTTGCCATTGACAATCTCAGTGCCTGATGACCCCAGGGTGAATGTGTAATGACCATTCAAACTTTTGAAGTGCTCAAAGTTTCTTGCTCAGCTCCGAGACAGGAACCTCTGAAACCTGAAGGTCTTTGATGCCACCTCCGTATTCCATGGGAACCATTTCACAGTGCCTGAGAATGAACTAAGAGGCAATTCAGGGCCAGAATAGCATCTGACTGACATTAGGTTACCCTAAGTAGCAAGTCTCCATGCACCCTACCCAGTGCAAAAGGACTCTTAGAGAGGAATCTGCTGGTTCCCTGATGCTGAGGATACTCTGGCTATCACATAGGTTTCATTTCTGAAGCAGATATTGTACCCCCATTAGTGCAATTATACCAAACCAACCATCTGTTCAGTTCTATCCAACTTACATTCTTTCCCCCAAGTATGTATGGGTGGGGGTGGAAATATATAAAACCGGAATCCAAACCTGTAGAATAACTTCATTGAAACCTTGTCATGACTTATAGAGTTGTAACCTGGTGGACAGATGGCTTCCATTCTGTCCTCTTATGTTTTTGAAGAACGTAACAAAATGACCAGCACAATGGCTCAGAGGTTGGTAAAGAAATTGGTCTTTTGCAGTGGCATCTGGATCATTAATATTTAAATCAAGCCATTAACTTGTCACTTGGCTATTAGGCTTAAATGCCAGTGTCCATTTTCTGCTGGAAAGGAATACTGCTGCCAGGGTGTGGGTGGTTTTTAAGGTCTGGCTTGCTTACGTTGGCATCATCATAATAATAGTTACTCTCCTTGTAGTATTACATTTTTCATGTTCATAAAGAAAGCCTCGTTGTTTTGAGTTATAACTCTTGCTTTCTAATAGGGATTCCCAAGGTCTTGGTTAGAGGGCAAGCACCCAAGATGTTTGTACTGAACCCCAGAACCTCTGCTCCTTCTCCTCCTTATTACGTTTTTTAAAACTTCACTTGCAAGGCTGCTGGGCATGCTGAAAAGCACACACCACCTTAATTTGCTCAAAGATCTAAAGTTCTCCTTTCTACAAAGTAAGAGAAGAGATCTATTTATTGATTTGATAGATTTATATCCAACCTATCCTCCAAGATGGAGCAGAGGGATGGCTTTGTTTGACATAAGAAGTAATGTTCTTCTCTGAGCCTGAAACTCCACGAAGCTTTGACTTTCAAGGAATTATTATTATTTTTCTCCATCAAGAGGATCTTTCATTCTGAGCTGATAATTAATATACGAAGTATAATGTATTCCACAGTTTGCTACACAGCTCAGACTGCACACACAAAGCCGGTAATTTTGCCAGGCAAAACTTCTCCAGGATAAAAGACCTTCTGGAAGGAATAATAAAGCTATACCACAATGTGAGAGAGATGTCTATTGAAAAGATGAATATGAGCAGAACAGCTGTGGATTTCGTGTTTACAAATTGTGGAAGGAGGGAAAAACATGTAAGAGAGAGGGGGAAGTATTTGGGAGAGGACAATGAATGGAATCATGCTGATTAGTCTTTATCCCTATAGTTCTACTTCGCATAGTGACTGGACCAGGAGCCTTCAACCAGTAAATTAAAGTAGTAACTGAGTAACTAAGCCCAGAGTTTAGCCAGAGTATACTCTACTCTGAGTGGGGGTTTTGTTTTGTTTTGCATGTTTTAGCATATTCCAAGGAGATATTTCATAGTCAGGCTGCCGTTTTACTGTCATTAAAATTCTACTCAATATTGATCCAGAGCAGATTCCAACGTATAGTTAGCAGAGTAAAAACTTAAACACGTTGCAGGTTTCCCCCCAAAAAATAGACCAGAGGCAATTAATATTTCATCCAGTAGAGCTTTACTGCTACTGAAGGCAAACGAGCATAATGGTCACAAATCCAATACATTCAGGATTGGCCCTGTCCATAAGAAATCCACCTGCAGCAGACTTAACTTAAACTTACAATAAATTATAATAAGTCTAAACCTCAACACTATGGCATACTACCATATGTACAGAACACCACACCAGAAGGAAAAGAGATAGAAAGTGCAAGTGAAACCCAGATTACTTCTGGCCTATTTTTATTAGTCAGCATGACCTTGACAGAAGAGATAAGGGAACCAGTTTAAGCCAGCTGTCCTGTACTTAGTTACTCTAAAGGAGTAACCCAAACATCATGAACCTTCTGCTTGTTTCTTTCACACAGAGAAGCTTCCAGAACCCCCTTGAATTAAGTAGAATAGGAAAGATCTCTATACCTCAGATAAATACTTTCTGCACTAAGAAATGCAAGCTGGCATTTACATGGCACACAATAAACTTTCTCATTTTATGTTCATGAGTACTTATACCAGTAGTGGAGAACCTATGATCCTCTAGATGTTGTAGGACTTCAGCTCCTGACAGCCTCAGCCAGCATGACCAATAGTCTGGAATAATGGGAGTTTAAGTCCAGCAACTTCTGGAGGCTCACAGACACAGGCTCCCCATCCATGGCACATACCATTGAACAGAGAGATTGCACTTCCCACTGGATAGTGGGTTTTATCTTGGAAGAGCACCAGTAAGCTCTTATAATACAATTTACCATCAACTGACGACAATTTGACTTGTACATTTGTAAGGGGGACATGGACAAGAACAGCTTTCTAGCAATGCTTCATGTTTACAAAAATTAACATTTTATTTTTAAAAAACCCAATAGCTTGTAAAATAGGCTATAGGCAATATTTTATCCCCTCTGGAGAGGAATGCCTGACTTACTCATGGGTCGTACACCAATGATGGGGAAACTCCCACAGCTTCATCTGAAAAGCATCTGACACAAATGCAGGCAAAATAGCACATGCTATTTAAAATCAGGGGAGGGGAACATGAATTTTACTCTCTAACAAGACCATTGATCCATAAAGTGAAAGCAATAAACAATGTACTGTACTATAAAACAAATAAGACAATATTGTAGATGATAAAAATTCTTACCTGCACTGATGATAATCATTGTTTGGATTGGGGGCTTTTATCCATTTCTGCAGCCACACAATCAATCAATCAGTAGCTGAACTGGGTTCCACACAGTCACAAAAACAAATTAACCGAAAAAGCTTCAAAAACAAAAACGCGAAACAATAGCACCAAACATGCTCTCTTCCACAAGTCTGTTTGACTTCCGAAATGTTCGAAAACCAATGTGCAGCTTCTGATTCGTGCAGGCACCCCAGAAACAATAGCCAACAACCACATCAGACATTTGGCTTCTGAAAATCATTAGAAAACACTTTCTTCTAGGTTTTCAGTGTTTGGGGACCAAGGCGTTTGAGAACCAAGGTACCACTGTAGAGTTACAAACATTTCCTTGACATACAAATCAGACAAACAAAATAAGTGATTCAGAAAGCAGCGCAAGGAGGACCAGGAATGTAGACTCTCAGCACAAGGAAAGTAATAGCAACCTGAGATACCTGGGACCTGTGCATGTTTTGCATCTGAATAGCCATCACTGGTGGATCTGATTGTCACTTGCTGAGAGGGAATGGAGAAATTTGTAGATCTAAAGAATCTGAATGCACCACTGCTTATGCACTTTTGCAAATTGATTGACAATGGTTTCAAGGTCAAGGGCTTTTAATAGTTCCTTTTCAGTTACCAGTACGGTATAGAAATGTTACTTAGGACTTCATCACTTAAACTCCTCCTCAAGCAGGTCTTAATTTGCCAGCTGCAGACATGAAAATGCTCATTCCTTTCCAGCACTTGACGGAGGTGTTGTGATGGCCAAATTTATATTTGAGGAAATCTAAATACGCTGCAGCATATAGGTGTGAAGCAAATAACCAGCCTTTGGCAATCTTTGGCCCTGTTGGCAGGCAACAAACAAAAAAACAAACACACACACACACACACACATCTGTGCGCATTTTGAAAACCAATTAAAACATCAATACAAAATAGACGCAGCATATGCTAAAATAACAGGGCCAGTCATCAGTGGGTACCATGCAGTCTGGCCTCAGTTGACATGTGCCACTTTGATAGGGTTTTTGCTGGTGTTTCTGCACATTTCTTATCTGAATGACGGCTGAGTTTTCTTAACGTTTCCCCAGAAGAGGAGCTGAATGATGCTCGAATCAGTTGCAGAAACCACTGTATCTGATTAACGTAATTCTTGAGCTCTTATTGAGTCAGCTAATGATAGCAGGGATTCCGTCAATTTACACATTCAGTAAATTGCTGGTAAAACGTCGGCCACATTCTTGCCGAAGAAATAGAAATGATAATGTGCCCTCGGCACCAAGGAAACAATGCTAAATGAATGTCAGTTCTGGACCATGCTGCTGCTCTTCTTTGAAATTCTTATTTTGTTCTTACATCTGTATCAGATGTGGGGAACATTTGGTCTGGGTGTTGCTGAAATACAAAACCTATTTGCCCTACCAAGGGTGGCCAGTGGCCAGGGATGATGGGAGTCAGAGTTCACCAACATCTGTAGGGCCAAATGTTTCCCACGACTGATTTAGATCCTGCCTTTCTTCCATCACTGAATCTATCTTAGGCAGTGTGCATATGAGTTTCAGGCAGTCACTCATCCAAGGAACTCACCTAGCAAAGCAGTGGCCTCATGTACCTTCAGGTCATACCTTTTGTGGGGAGATGGCTTTGGTGGGGGGATTCCAGGGACGGATAAGGACACAGGGTTTTGGGTTTTTTTGTAAGGGCAGTTGAAAAGCTGGAGTGATCTGCTCTGAGCTTTCAGGAAACAGCAGGTATGCACTGTAACAGCCTAAGTAAATGCATACGATATTGGCAGCCCTGTGTTTGGACAATCCAAGGGTGGTTAGAGGGGCATGAAAGGGACCTGCATAACTGAACCAGCTTGCAAAGAAATTGGCACAGAGAACATTCTGCAATTAGAATGAAATAAGTGCAGATCTCACAGCGAGTACTTAACAATAAACCCCTCAATTTTTACCCTCGGTCCTCCTTTCTATTCTGAAAAGTCATGTTTCCAGATTAGTCAGGGTCACATTAGAAATCAGAGCTTAGCAGTCGGCTTTCCTCTTTTAGGTTGTTTTGAGTTTTGTGAAAAAACAAGCAGCGAGGGTAATCATCTGTTGCAAATCTTGTTAACTTCAGGAGGATTCTGAAAATGTTGGTGATGGAATGAGTATGCCATTAAGTTCTCAAGCAGTTGCTGTTGATGCCTTTCCACCTCCAGGATTCTGCTGCTCCAATATTATTATACTGTTGGTGTTTAACGCAAAATGCCAATCGGAATGGTGGTGGGCACATGTGGAATTCTGGAAAAAGTGGTGTGGGAGCCAGTCACAAAACGGCTGCCACAGGGCATGGAAAAGGAAGAGCGCAAAAATCAGAGGAGAATAGTCACTATGATGCCACACAGTGGTACTTCATATCATATACATGGAAACAAGACTATCTGAACCGCAAAAGGAAATTTGAAAATCATGATTTGTAACCATACTTATATTTACACCCCCTAAAATAATTTATGCAACCCATTCAGCACCTCAGTTGTTTTGGGATTGTTATTGTTAACTGTTTTGTTTGAGGTATGCAATGCAAATTAAGTAAATAAGTTAAAACAAAAAATAAAACAGAATATGTATCTTCTTGTACCATTTGCATGATTTTTACATGGCATTCTCTTAAGCCGCCATCAAATTGCAGATCACATCTGCCTCCGTGGAGTGGCCTGTAAAAATTACAGATCCATTATTGCCAGTGGCACAAAATATGAATTCTTTGGAATGAATCCAAGGGCCATGGTGACCATGGCAAGCGAGGAATAGGCAGCTTCTACTTCACAATCCATGGAAGCTAATCCCGGCTTTCATTTAATGGTGGCTTGGGAGTCATGCCTTGTCGAACATAATGAGGATCCAAGCCTTGGACCCATGTTTTTGTGTTATGGTAGCACTACCCTCCCTCCTTAGTGCCCCCGAAAGGCCTCTTCTGTCTGCACTGCCCACTTTCACACATTTCCTGTTCCCACCTTTCTACTCCTCATAAGCACATCCATTGCAGCTCATTGTCTCCTTTTCTCCACCTAGAATTAAGCAGTGAAGGGACAGCATCCCATCAGAGGTGTAGAGGTTATGTCTAAATTTTGTGAAGAGATCAGAGAGGGAGCAGGAACTGCTCTGGGCATGGAGAATGTGTTTGTTTGTGTCTGTGGCCTGCATATATCCATGTTGTTGTTGTTGTGTCATTGGGTTCACATTCTCTTGCGGGCCCCAAGGAAGGCCTTGGTGGACTGTTGGTACCATGTTGCAGGACCCATGGAATATTCTTCTTTGGCGATCACTCATAGCCATGAACACAGTTTTAACAGTGAGTCCATAAGTGACTGTGGAGGCCAGTTCTGGATCCACACATCCTTCCACAGTGGGGAACATAGGTTTCCTGGCAGAAGTTGATAACGATGAGTGTTTGCCAAGCGTTTCTTCCTCTTGGCATGTTTCTCCCTTTTGTCCTGAGTTCAAGCATCTTCAAAATCCACAACACCTTTGGTAACGGCTGTTCTCCAAATTGAGCGCTTGCAGGGCAGTGTTTCCCAATTGTTGGTGTTTCTACTACATTTTTAAAGATTTGCCTTGAGAGAGCCTTTAAACCTCTTTTGTTGACCACCAGCATTATGCTTTCCATTTTTTAAAAAACTTTGGAATAGAGTAGTTGCTTTGGAAGACGATCATCAGGCACCCACACAGCATGACCAGTCCAACAAAGTTGATGTTGAAGAATCATTGCTTTGACACTGGTGATCTTTGCTTCTTCCAGTACACTGGCATTAGTTTGCCTGTCTTCCCAAGCGACGTTTCTCCCTTTCGTCCTGAGTTTGAGCATCTTCAAAGTCCAGGAACAGGCCTTTGGGGGCTATACAGTCCAGTGGTCTGATATTTTAGGACATACATCCAGTTCAAGTTTGATGCAACAATGCATCAAACACAGGGAATGTCTGTTTATACTCAGAAGAAAGTCCCACTAAGACACTCCCAAGTTGAGCGTGGAGTTGTAAGCAAATCTCAAAGGCTTAACACAGAGGACAGGTGGTCCTCGCTAGCAGTGACTGATGTGGTGGGAAATGCCAAAACACTGGGGCTTACCATTGGACATGCTGGCTGAGAGTGATGGGAGTTGAGGTCCAACAACATCTGGGGTAGCCACAGATTTCCCACCACTGCAATAGGTCTCATCAGATGTGGAGGGTGATGCAAAGGGACCTCTGATAATCAATAGAAATAATGGGTGCAACACATCTTGAAAGAGGTACACCTGAAGGTGATGTGTTAGGCAAGGAGTCTGGCGTTTGGTGAAAATCTGTTATTTGTTAAGAGAAAGAGATTTCGGTGAATTAGAGGTTGGATTTAATTTCCTCTCAAATCTGCTCAAATCCTTCCTATGAATAATACATGGGTTTCTTTTAATTCTTTATTCAGAAACACTTCTCCCTCTGGAGAAAGCAAATGTATAAATTTAATTATCCACATTTGGTCATTTGTTTTGTCTGTTGTCTGTTACTGCCACAGTGGAGTAGCAGCTGGGCTTACTGGTCACACCATGGTACAATATTTTCATAAAAGGGTAGGGGAAGCTCTGGTCTTCTTTTGGCAAGGTTGCTTCTCAAGAGCACTGCAAAAGGAGGAGGCAAAGATCGGCATCCTCCCTGCCCCAGGCAAAAGAAGGCAGCAGGTCTAAAAGACAGCTACTCTGGTCTGCGCTTCAGACATATTTAAACAGCAGAAGGATATACTTTCTGTCTGATCTTTTCGGTTTAATTGGAAGCTTCCTTGAAGCAGATCAGATTGCTTGTCCGTTGAGATTAGTATGGTCTGCGCTGACTAGCAACAACTGTCCAGGATCTCAGACAGAAATGACGGAGATGGATCCCTGGACCTTCTTCTACTACTACTGCTACTACTACTACTACTAGTAGTACTAATTTATTTATACCCTGCCCATCTGGCTAGGTTTCTCCAGCCACGCTGGGCGGCTCCCAGCAGAATATTAAAAACACAAGAAAACATCAAACATTAAAAACTTCCCTAAACAGGGCTGCCTTCAGATGTCTTATGAAAGTCAGATAGTTGTTTATTTCCTTGACATCTGATGGGAGGGTGTTCCACAGGGTGGGCGCCGCCACCGAGAAGGCTCTCTGCTTGGTTCCCTGTAACCTCACTTCTCGCATTGAGGGAACCACCAGAAGGCCCTCAGAGCTGGACCTCGGTGTCTGGGCTGAACGATGGGGTGGAGATGCTCCTTCAGGTATACTGGGCTGAGGCTGTTTAGGGCTTTGAAAGGTCAGCACCAACACTTTGAATTGTGCTCGAAAACATATCAGGAGCCAATGTAGGTCTTTCAGGACTGGTGTTATATGGTCTCGGCAGCCACTCCTAGTCTAGCTGCCGCAGTCTGGATTAGTTGTAGTTTGTGGGTCACCTTCAAAGGTACACCCAGTCATAATAATAATCCTTTATACAACAACTGCAATATTAATAACTTCTATTCATGTTGACACATTAAAGCTGCAATTGAGGAACTCAAACTATATCCTTGTTCTTCCTGTGTGTGGCAATTATTCTGTCTGTGGTGTTTCTTCCTGTCCTTGTAAGATGTTATGTCTTTCTTTCCCCCAGTTGCTGCTGTTATCCATCATACCTTGCACAAAGCTGATATCCCATTTTTCCAGAAATTTCTGTTTCAAATATGTTTTTAACATTTTTATTTACTTATGTTATTTTTTAAAAAACCACATTAATTGTCTTTTCCCCTGACAGGTGTGTTTGGCACTCTGGCCTTTTTGTGTGTGTGAAGGAAGTGTGGGATATAAATTCAGATGAATAGATAATAAATGAATAAGCATGGCTGATGTGCATTAATTTCTCTATATATCTATTAATGCTTATTTGTGCTACTTTTTGTGTTTTTCAGAATGCTCAAGCCAGCTATGATTTCAGCAGTAACGACCCCTATCCGTACCCCCGCTACACAGATGATTGGTTTAACAGGTGAGAAGCACATCTAATCCTTTTCCTTGTTGGGAATTTACAAACTTTGCTCGTAGCATCTCTGATCCAATTCAATCTTTTTCCTTTTTGCTTGGTCCACATCTTCAGATGAAACAACCTGATTTTCACTCCCTGTTCTAATAAGCTGATCAGAACGTAATTATTCTTTGGTTTGTGCAAGTCATCAAATTTTGCCTTATCTTTCTTGGTTTTTTATTCCCCCCCCCCAAAAAAAAAATGTATCTAAAAGTATGTATTTTGGATGGTGTGCGTATTTTATGGAAAATGCATTTTAAAATTATGCACTTTTGGAGCATTTTCTTTCTTTCAAGATTGCAGTTGCTGTGGCAACTGCACTTAAATGAATGCAGATTCAAAATGGTGACGGAGGTGCTCCAAGCAAACTCTCAGTTCTCAGGATTCTTCCCTTCCAAAACGAAAAAGGAAGAGGCGGAAGATCAAGTGCATGAAATGTTTGCACAATTGGGCATCCATGTGGAGAGCGCATGTCTAATGTGACATTATTGGCATGATGAAAGTTCTTCTGTACAATGACCTTTGCTGAGAGAGTGGAGCATTTGCACAAACCTTTTGGCCAGAAATTAATGTGCCCATGTGCCTGAACAACACTTAACTTTGGCTGAGAGAAGCCTGGTTGTTCAGGCACAAAGGCACATTAATTTCTGGCCAAAAGGTTTGTGCAAATGCTCAACTCTCTCAGTGGAATTATTTTAAATGCTTAACTTTGGCTGGATTGTGTCCAAAGTAAGGATAGGGGAAATTGTGGTTCTGCTCACATTTTGCTGCAAACGGACTTAATTCATAAACTGAAATGCAGCTATCCTTCAGAATTGCCACTTCCCTGAATTTCGTGATCTTAGGGAGATGTTTGTGACAGATTTCCCAACACAGTTCATTTCCCAGGCCGCGGTGACATGTTGCATTTCTATGCCCTTTGGAAGGATGAAAGGAAACATATACTTTGATATGTACATTCACAGCTTCCTGCAGTTGCTCTTGAGAATGACTGACACGTCAGCACATTCTCGTTATTACTTGTGCCATTTCTGCCAGAAGCATAGGATAAAATGGAAGTTTTCATATATTTGCAGATGAGATGACACCTGACATTTAGCTTGTTGTTGTTTAGTCATTTAGTTGTGTCTGACTCTTCGTGACCCCATAGACCATAGCACGCCAGGCACTCCTGTCTTCCACTGCCTCCCGCAGTTTGGTCAAACTCATGTTCGTAGCTTCGAGAACACTGTACAACCATCTCGTCCTCTGTCGTCCCCTTCTCCTAGTGCCCTCAATCTTTCCCAACATCAGGGTCTTTTCCAGGGAGTCTTCCAGGGGGTACGGATAGGGGTCGTTACTGCTGAAATCATTGATCCAGCACATGATATTATATTATATTATATTATATTATATTATATTATATTATATTATATTATATTATATTATATTATATTATGATCTGTTTAAACAAAACAAATAAAAACATACAGAAGAATTATCCATAAAGACAAAAATGTGAAAAAATAAATAGGTAAGACTTATTGGATGCGGGTGGCGCTGTGGTGTAAACCACTGAGCCTAGGGCTTGCCGATTGGAAGGTCGGCGGTTCGAATCCTCACGACGGGGTGAGTTCCTGTTGCTCGATCCCAGCTCCTGCCAACCTAGCAGTTCGAAAGCATGTCAAAGTGCAAGTAGATAAATAGATAACTTTATTCTTCGGAAAAAGTTACACACAACCTCCAGTCTCCTGAAGCCCAGCCCATGTCAAGGAAATAAACAACTACAGTGGTACCTCGGTTTAAGTATACAATTGGTCCCAGAAGTCTGTACTTAACCTGAAGCGTACTTAACCTGAAGCAAACTTTCCCACTGAAAGTAATGGAAAGTGGATTAATCCATTCCAGATGGGTCCATGGAATACTCAACCTGAAGCATACTTAACCCAAAGTATGAGTGTAATTGGTTCTGGAAGTCCATACTTAACCTGAAGTGTACTTAACCTGAAACGAACTTTCCCATTGAAAGTAATGGAAAGTGGATTAATCCATTCCAGACGGGTCCGCGGAGTACTTAAACTGAAAGTACTCAAACCGAAGCGTACTTAAACCGAGGTATGACTGTATCAGACTTTTAGAAGGCATCTGAAGGCAACCCTGTATGGGGAAATTTTTAATGTCTAATGTTTTACCATTTTTTATGTGCTGTAAGCCACTCAGAGTGGCTGCGGAAACCCAGCCAGATGGGCGGGATATAATTATCATCATCATCATCATCATCATTTACTTAGGGAAGTAATGGGGAAATGGACTGAAAAATGTGAGACGAAGGAATGATTAACAAGAAGACATAAAACACCCCACAAGAAAATCAGCATGAACTCTCATTGTCATACAACTGCCCCATAAACCTATCAGAATTAATGTTTGATCCAGACTGGACATAGCCTAACCTTGCCGTAAAGTTTGTACGTTCTGAATAGATGGCTCATCTGGGGGAGACAAAGATCATCTGAGATGCCAGCAGCCTTCCTGCCCTAGGATCTATAGAAGATGATAGGCAATAGTATAACCTGTGTTATGCTTAACAGGCAGTCCACAGATGCTAGACCGCAGATGCCTAGCAACATAGAAGCCTCTCCAACAGTTCTTTAATAGAGTTACTGTGAGGGACAGGGGATATCGCGAAGTCCCTCCCCTCCTGAGTTCAAGCCCGTCCCCGAGCAAAGGGGAAAGCAGGGAGAGTTCCGATTCCAGTGGGGAAGCAGGAAGTCGTGTCCGAGGCTCAGGCAAGGTAGAGGAGCCAGGGTCCCAGGTGGGACAGGAAGGGGCAAGCAAGGGGGGAAGACCCATCCCTCCAACTCCAGAATTACGCAGGAAGAGGAGGGGCAAGAGGATGGGTCTGCCAAAGCTTTTGTGTTGGAGAAAGACGCGCCAAAAGCCATTAGGAGGTTCTGAAACCGACTGACAACATCGCTCCGTGTAAATAGCAATGACTTGAGCACTGTAAATACGCAGCACCAATAAAAGAATAAAATGCAGAGCTGCGTAGCGTCGTTACTCTGAAGTAGTCCACTCCGGCCACTGTGACAGCAACCTCCTAATCATTTTTGGGCTACTTCGGAGTTGCCGGGATGAGCGTGTCCGAGGCGGAGAAGTGGCGGCAGATCGCTGAGCAAGCCCAGCTAGAACTGCAACAGCTGTCGCTGCAGGCGCAGGGAGAATTGAAGGCAGCTAAAGAGGAGACTAAGAAGGTCCAGGACGACCGGCTACAACTTGCGGAACAGGTGAGAGAGCTCCAGGAAAAAGAGCAGCATTTAAGGGCGGTGGCGGTAGACCTCCAAAACAAGCTGGATGCAGAGAAAAACAAGGCGGGAGGGGCTCCCCAAGTCCAAGTGCTGCCAGGAAGGAGAGCAGGGACCCTTGTAAGCAAGTTCAATGGAGACCCGAAGGAGTTTCAGGGCTTTGAGACTGAGATCGTGTATGCTCTTGAGCTGCACCAGAATGAGTTCCCCGATGATGAGCACAGAGTAGCGTTTATTGTGGAACATCTCACCGGAGCAGCCAGGGAGTGGCTAAGACCATTAATCGCAACCAAGAATCCTTGCATGAAAAATGTCCAACAATTTCTAGAAGGTTTGAGGACGATGTATTCGTCCGATAGTCATTTGGACCAGACTAAGGAGGAACTGCATAATTTACGCCAAGGAAATATGACAGTTCGCGCATATTGGGCGAAATTCACCATGCTGGTGCACAGACTGGGGTGGGTTTTGGATTCGCCTCCCATGCAAGCTGCGTTTTACTTGGGTTTGAGCGAGGAGGTGAAGGATGAACTCTCGAGAGGTCCAAAGCCCAGTACTATGGATCAGCTGAGCAAAGCAGCTCTGGCGGTGGGGGTGAGGCAGGAATCCCGGTGGAACGACAAGCAAGCGACGCGCGCAAAGCGGGCTTGGTTCCCACGGTCGCAGGAGAAGCCACTCCCTCAACAACCCTTTCAGGCCACGCCTGGAGCCAGCCAGGACCAGGAGCCCATGCAGATTGATAGCGCGCGCGCGCGGGCTTTTCAAACCCCAGCGGCGCCAAGACGCAAGGAGGGAAGGGGCGGGAATTGCTTTCTCTGCAACTCACCCCAGCATCTCGTCAGAGACTGCCCACATCGCAGGGAGTGGCAAGGAAAGGCGGGAACGGTGGTGCCCTCCCCCACTGACGCAGCACCACAGCAGGGAAACGGGAAAGCCTGGCTGCAGGAGACAAGGGGCAGCAGCCAGGCACAGTCAGCAGACAACAGCCCCAGCCCGCCCACCCGCACAGAGAGGTGCAGAGCCAGCCCACCCCTCCCAGAGCAGGAGTGGTTCTAGAAGTGACGCTAACGCTCCCAAATGGCTATCCCCTGACGGTCCTCGCCTTAATTGACAGTGGGGCGTCCGCCAACTTCTTCTCGAGAAGCTTTGCAGAAGAGCACCAAATCCAGCTTTTGCAGTTGGATTTTCCTCTGCACGTAGCAACCATTGACGGCAGGGAGCTGCTGGGAGGGGCCATCACACATCAAACCCCCCCCATGAGAATGACGGTGGGAAGGCATTCAGAGACACTGGCGTTCAACGTCACCACCATCTCAGACCCCCCCATCGTCTTGGGCATGAGCTGGCTGGCGCGCCACGACCCCTCCATCAGTTGGCACCAGAGGTGCATCACGTTTGGGTCAGACTTTTGTCTGGAACATTGCATGCAGCACCAACCAGGGGAGGGGCCTCCGATAGCCACGGTGGCCACCATGCATATCAAAGGGGGTGAGGCAATACCCAAGCAGTACTGGGACCTGCAGGAGGTCTTCAGCGAAGCGGAGTCCGACCACCTACCCCCGCACAGGCCTTTTGACTGCCAGATCAACCTGGTGCCAGGGGCGACGATACCCCCAGCCAAGCTGTACGCCATGTCAGACCAGGAGCTGGAGGATCTGCGCGCTTTCATCGACAAGAACCTCAAGCGGGGGTTCATAAGGGAAAGCAAGGCAGCAGGGGGCAGCCCGGTCTTCTGGGTGGACAAGAAAGACACGCAACAGCGCCGTCTTGTGGTGGACTTTAGACGGCTGAATTCGGTGACAGAGCCCGTGGCTTTCCCCATGCCCAGAGTGGATGATCTCCTGACAGCGGCACGCAGGGGCAAGATTTTCACCAAGCTGGACCTAAGGGGGGCGTACAACTTGATCAGGATCCGGGAAGGAGATGAATGGAAAACCACGATGTTCACGCCTCTGGGCTCTTTTGAATATCTGGTGATGCCCTTCGGTTTGCAAGGGGGCTCAGCTTGCTTCCAGGCCTTCATGCACCACGTCCTGGGGTCCCTCCTCTTCAGGAAATGCTTGGTCTTCCTAGATGACATCCTTATCTACTCGAATGACCCAGTGCAGCATGTGAAAGATGTCAGAGAGGTGTTGCAACGCCTGAAGGAGAACCACCTGTATGTGAAGCTGGAGAAGTGCAAGTTTCACACCAAAGAGGTGGACTTCCTGGGCTACAAGCTGTCAGACAAGGGGCTGGCGATGGACAAGGACAAGGTGCAGGCCATCCTGGACTGGCACAGCCCCAGGACGCGCAAAGACGCCCAACGCCTACTAGGCTTCGCTAACTTCTACAGGAAGTTCATCAAGAACTTCTCTCGCGTTACGGCTCCCATCACGGACTGCCTGAGAGGCAAGCAGAAGTTCAAGTGGACACCAGAGGCGCAAGCAGCGTTCGAAAGCCTCAAGAGAGTGTTCGCCTCAGACCAAAACCTGTTCCATGTGGTGCAGGACGCGCCCCTACGCATTGAGACAGATGCTTCTGAAAAAGCTGTGGGCGCAATTTTGTTGCAACTGGACGCCAACAGGGAGTGGAGACCCTGTGCCTTCTTCTCCAGGAAGCTGACACAGCCTGAACGCAACTACACAGTGTTTGATAGGGAACTTCTTGCGATCTACGCTGCGTTCCAGCACTGGCGACACTTCCTGGTGGGCGCAAAGCACCCCATCCAGGTGTGCACAGACCACAAGAACCTGGAGTTCTGGAGAACTGCCAGGGTGCTCAACCAGCGGCAGAAACGGTGGGCAGAGTTCTTCTCGAACTTCAACTTCTCCATCCACTACATCCCGGGGGAGCAGAATGTCAGGGCGGATGCCCTCTCCCGCAAGCCAGAGTACATGGAGGAGGAGGCGCCACCAGCCCCAAGGCACATTTTCCCCCCGTCGGCATGGTCCTGCGGAGCAGCTGTGGTGAGCGAGGCAGAACTCACAGCACTGACGGCAGCGGATGAATTTGCCAACCGCATCTTCAGAGAACTGAGAGGGGGGAGGGAGCAGGCAAAAGACTTTGCAGAACGCAGAGGGCTGCTTTTCTACAAGGGTGCGCTGTACCTACCCACCACCCAGCTTCGACGTACGGTCCTCAAGCAGATGCACGACAACCCTACAGCGGGGCATTTTGGAAGGGACAAAACCGCTCACCTAGTCATGAGACACTTCTGGTGGCCAGGGGTGCGGGAAGATGTTCGAGACTATGTAAGGGGCTGTACCACCTGCCAGCGGGCGAAGGTGGTCAGAGCAGCGCCACCAGGGTTGCTGGAGCCCTTAGCCACACCACACAGGCCGTGGGAAGTGGTGTCCATGGACTTCATCACAGATCTGCCTTCGTCCAGGGGTAAGACTGCAGTGTTGGTGGTGGTGGACCTTATGTCCAAAATGTGTCACTTTATACCGTGTGCCAGGGCAGTCTCAGCAGAAGAGACAGCCAAACTGTTTGTTGATCACATTTTCAGACTGCATGGATTACCTTTAAGGGTTATTTCGGATCGTGGCCGCCAATTTGTTTCCAGGTTCTGGCGGCGGCTCATGAACCTCCTGCAGGTGGAGGTCAGCTTGTCGACGGCTAGACACCCGCAGACCAACGGACAAGCGGAGAGGGTCAACGCCATTCTGCAGCAGTACCTGAGATGCTACGTCAGCCAGCGGCAAACGGACTGGGTGGATCGCTTGCCACTAGCAGAATTTGCCTACAACAATGCAGTGCACGTCTCCACAGGGGTGTCGCCCTTTAAGGCCAATTACGGGCGCGACCTCAGATCTTTCCCAGAGAGGGAGAGGGAGGAGGAGGAGGAGGAGGGCCCACAGGCTGAGGATTGGGCAGAGGAACTGGAGACGGTGCACCAGCAGCTCAGAGAACACTTGGAGAGGGCCAAGGAAGCGTACAAAAAGGGGGCAGATCGCCACAGGCGACAAGGGGAGGTCATCAGGGTGGGGGACAAGGTGTGGTTGTCCTCGGAGGGCCTTCCCACCAGAGGGAGGTGCAAAAAGCTGGCACCCAAAAGGCTGGGCCCCTTCACGGTCACGCAACAGGTAAACCCGGTGGCATACAGGCTGGCACTGCCAGAGGACATGAGGGTGCATCCAGTGTTTCATAGATCGCTGCTGTCGCCGTACAGGGAAAGCAGCAGGCTCCGAGACAGCGAACAAACCCCCGAGGGAGGGGGGGAGAGGGAAGGCAGGGAGCAACTCAATGAGGCCACGGCCATCCTGGATTCAAGGTGGGGGGTGGGGGGACTGGAGTACCTCATGGCATGGGAGGATGCTCCGCCGTCCCAGAATGAATGGGTCCCAGCCACTCAGATACAGGAGGAATTCTTGGTGGAAGAATTTCACGCCCTCTTTCCCCACAGACCCAAGCCCTGGCACATGGAAAGGGAGGGGGAGGAGGAGGAGGCACGGGAGAGCAGCTCACCATGGCGCTGGGAAGCGGAGTTTGAGGAACCAGAGGATGAGGTATGGGTGTCACCGAGATCCACCCAGTCAGAGGAAGGAGCAGATTGGCAGAACGTTTTTACCCCCACCAGCTCTGACGCCACGGACTTTTTGGGATTCCCGCCCGCCCAGGCGGAAGGGGGGGGCTCGCAGGACTGGGGGGAGGTATTCACACCAACGGGCTCGGAGAGCACTGAGTTCTTAGGCTTCCAGTCGTCACCGACACATGGGGGGGGCCTGGGGAGGGGTGAAGGAGAGCTTGGGAGGGGGGTGGATGTGAGGGACAGGGGATATCGCGAAGTCCCTCCCCTCCTGAGTTCAAGCCCGTCCCCGAGCAAAGGGGAAAGCAGGGAGAGTTCCGATTCCAGTGGGGAAGCAGGAAGTCGTGTCCGAGGCTCAGGCAAGGTAGAGGAGCCAGGGTCCCAGGTGGGACAGGAAGGGGCAAGCAAGGGGGGAAGACCCATCCCTCCAACTCCAGAATTACGCAGGAAGAGGAGGGGCAAGAGGATGGGTCTGCCAAAGCTTTTGTGTTGGAGAAAGACGCGCCAAAAGCCATTAGGAGGTTCTGAAACCGACTGACAACATCGCTCCGTGTAAATAGCAATGACTTGAGCACTGTAAATACGCAGCACCAATAAAAGAATAAAATGCAGAGCTGCGTAGCGTCGTTACTCTGAAGTAGTCCACTCCGGCCACTGTGACAGTTACCATAAAGCCCAGAGTTGTCAAGGGAAATTCCTCCTGCAAAACAAAATAGGAAAAAAAACTGGTTTGGCCCTTGCCCCGTTGCTTCGTTGGAAGGTGAAAAAGCACATACATTTTCTGGAAATTAAAGCAGAGCAAAACAAAGCAAGCAGCCAGAAACAGACAAGTGTACATCTTTCATTACCATAGCACAGTTTTCATTATATAATGGGTGAGATGCAGTGGGGTCAGTTTGCAAGTGCCCTCACTGTGCTCAGTCCAAATGTGCATCATGATCTCTGGGATCTGGCTCAAGGAAACACAACAAAAAGTCATTTTCTTTATTGTTGTTTGATTTAAAAAAAGCTTTACAGTACACAGTGCCTTTGCAAGCTTTTGTGGATTCTGATGCTAATACGAAACCTTGACTTGAATCTCTGTCTTTCTCCACAGTCATGGAACCAGGTGTGCTGGGGAAGTATCTGCTGCTGCAAACAACAATATCTGTGGTGTTGGAGTGGCATATAATTCAAAAGTGGCAGGTATGGGATAAATCAGGGAACACACAATTGAGGTTTATCTCGGAGGCAAAACTGCAATTTTATCTAAAAACGGGGCAAGGGGGAGGAGCAGATATGTGACTCTTCTGAGGTGTGGAGATCAAACCAAGGGCGTGAAAGGAACTATGGGATGGGAGGTGATGGTGTCTTCAGAATTGGGTGGAAAGTGAGAAAAGTGCTTAGCCCTCGCAATATGCAAGAGGAGGAAGGTGCAAGAGGCTACCATGGGGGTGGCTCGTGTGTACAAAAAGAAGCAGAAGGGGGGCATGGATGTGAAAGTGAAAACAGGGCTGCAAAGGAGGACTAAACAATAGAAGAGAGTTCAGAAATGTGATTGGAAAGGTGAAAAACGAGCTTCATAATTGGGTGGTTTGGGAAGCGGAAACTAGGGTGTTCATGCCGGGGGGAATGGCAGAGGATTGGTGAATGGAGCAGGGGTGCATCCCTCTGTGTCTCTCTGTGTGTACACAACATAACTATTTGTTTCAGTCTCCATGCCAGTTTTTCCATCCTGCACTTCCTCCCTCCCATGATACGTGAAACCATATGTCTTGCTCTCTTATTGCACATCATTGCTCAAAGCGACCGACATCTCTCATTGTTACTTGAAAGATGCAGCTTGATAAATACCTTGCAAAGTTTCTCTATAAGCCTCGCCTTCCCTGCCCCAGCCAGCCAGCTAGGACCGTAGTGAGAGATGATGGGAGTTGTAGTCCAACAATTTCTGGAAGGTTGCATGTTTCCCTGCTGTAAACCATCTCTCTAGCAGCGCAAATGGCAGTAGCAGTTTGTGGAACCGAGTGGTGGCATTGTGTCTCACTGTGGAGTTGAGTTGTGTGGCACACTTACCTCAAACGTAGGCCCCCACTGCTTAAAAATGTATCCAAAACAAATAGCTTTGGGATTCAACTATTGGCAGGCATTTTTCATCTAGAATGTAGACAATAGCTCAGTGGTAGAGCATTTGCTTTGCATGTAAAAGACCCCAGGTCCAAACCCTGGCATCTCCAGGTAGGGCCCGGAAAACTGCTGCCAGTAAGTGCTGAAGCTGTTTCCAAATGTTCCCTTTGATGGAGCAATAATGTGTCAGACGGAAATGACCGCAGCCACATACAGGCTCACCATTCAGGTTATTGTTGAGGTCTACAGCACCATCAAGTGGCCAGCTAAAATCTGAAAAAGAAAGATTTTTCCAAGTCCGTTTCAGGATGAGAGCAAATGATTCACCCTCTTTACAGTCAGGCCTGTACAGTAATGGTAAAAGCCTGCAGTGAGTTCTTGAAGGAAGTTGGAAAGGCTCATTTCAAAGGGAAGAGGGCAGCAAAAGAGCTGGAACCTCTTTAGGGAGTGAGCGCATCAGAGGGACAGTTTGCGTGGAACCTTCTTTCTGATGTGCTGCTACATGCAGGTAGGTTTCTAGGTAAGAGAACCTCCGCTTATAGAGTCTGAAATGGTATAGCCCAGAATCCTGTCACCTTGGTCCATTGATTGCTTCTGCATAGATCAGTTCAATGAATTAAAAGCATGGCAGTTGAAAGCTAGGGCGCTGGGCTCTTTCCCATTCCATCCTCAAGTTGAATGGGTTTCCCTGCATTTCAGATCATATGCTCAGTCTAACAATGTCAAAAGAGACCACCTCCTTTCCAACTTTACACATTTCAGCATGATGCTGATCTACAGTTACTGCTGTCATCAATCTGAAGTAAAGTATGTGCATCAAAATAGTTTCTAAAAATACAGAAGAACATTCTGGGCACAGCAATCAAAACATCCAATATGCCATGCTAGGGGGTGGATGAGGGGTGCCTGGATCTGCCAGCCTCTGCCAGCAGGGGACCAGTAAGGGAGTCCTCCCTGTGAGGATTTCCCCAATTTGCCCACCCAAGGGCGGGCAGAAGCTACCTCCAGCAGTATCACTACCAGCAGCCAGAGTAGCCAGTGGGAAAAACAAATGGGTGTATGTGGTTCTCTCTCTCTCTCTCTCTCTCTCTCTCTCTCTCTCTCTCTCTCTCTCTCTCTCTCTCTCTCTCTCTCTCTCTCTCTCTCACACAAAGATCCAATGGATCTTGACCTAACTCTGCTTCAGACATTTGACAGCAATAAGCCCAATCTGGTCCTCTTTCCTGCACCAGCCTAGGATCTGCCATAGCAAAGAAGCATTTCCCCCTCCCCAGATTGCACCCCACACCAACTACCTAAATACTGCAGTGATGGGCCTGTGGGTGGAGCCATGGCTATGCTGCGCCATTAAGGACGCGGGTGGTGCTGTGGTTTAAACCACTGAGTCTCTTGGGCTTGCTGATCAGAAGGTCAGCGGTTTGAATCCCCATGATGGGGTGAGCTCCCGTTGCTCTGTCCCAGCTCTGCCAACCTAGCAGTTCAAAAGCATGCCAGTGCAAGTTGATAAATAGGTACCGCTCCGGCGGGAAGGTAAACGGTGTTTCTGTACACTCTGGTTTCCTTCACGGTGTTCCATTGCACCAGAAGCGGTTTAGTCATGCTGGCCACATGACCCAGAAAGCTGTCTGTGGACAAACTCTGGCTCCCTTAGCCTGAAGTGAGATGAGCACTGCACCCCATCGTCGGCTTTGACTGGACTTTACCATCCAGGGGTCCTTTACTTCCATTAAGACCCAGCCAAGCTTTTGGATTACCTTTTTTTTAATTGCAAAGCTTTGCATTCAGAACATTTAGAACAACTAAGTCTTGCCTCTGCCAATGTTGTGTATGAGATCATGTTTTGTGGAAGATAATGCAGATCCAAGTTTGGTGTTGCAGGGTTTACATGTGTCAAGAGGGGCCTTGACCTTGAGACCTGTTTCTTCAGCTCATTGTCCACATGTATGTTGCTTAAATCCACAGGCATCCGAATGCTGGATCAGCCGTTCATGACAGACATCATAGAAGCTTCCTCCATCAGCCACATGCCTCAAATAATAGATATCTACAGTGCCAGCTGGGGCCCCACCGATAATGGTAAGACTGTGGATGGACCAAGAGAGCTCACCTTACAAGCCATGGCAGATGGTGTGAATAAGGTAATGTGTCTGGTTTAAAACAGTTTTATCATGTCCCAAAGAGATTGTTTGTGGAGATGGGTTTAAATGGGACAAAGCATCAGTAGGGAAGGTCCTTTAACGAATTCACTAATGGAGAAGGTCAAACCTGGAACTTCTCTGTGTTTGAACTTATATATCACTAAATTGGCTGAAGGACCTTCCCCACTTAATTCTTTATTCCATTTAAGTCTATGCCATTGAGAGACAGGGAGAGGGAGAGGGAGAGATCCCCGTTGCCGCTCCAAATAAAGAAATAAAGAATTACTGAGAATTAAATAAAGAAATAAAGAATTACTGAGAATTTTTGCTCCACTAATTTGGTTAGTGGTTTTTCTGTTTCCCCTTTCACCTATCCTTCTTCATTGCAATTGCCATCATGAGGATAACCAAAATGGTTTTAGAAGTACTACACTTGGGCAAAAAAAAATGAAAGGCACAAATACAGGGTGGGAGACACCTGGCTTGAGAGCAGTACATGTGAAAAGGATCTAGGCGTCTTGGTAGACCACAAACTTGACATGAGTCAACAGTGTGATGCAGCAGCTAAAAAAGCCAATGCAATTCTGGGCTGCATCAATAGGAGTATAGCATCTAGATCAAGGGAAGTAATAGTACCACTGTATTCTGCTCTGGTCAGACCTCACCTGGAGTACTGTGTCCAGTTCTGGGCACCACAGTTCAAGAAGGATACTGACAAGCTGGAATGTGTCCAGAAGAGGGCAAACAAAATGGTCAAAGGCCTGGAAACGATGCCTTATGAGGAATGGCTTAGGGAGCTGGGTGTGTTTAGCCTGGAGAATAGAAGGTTAAGGGGTGATATGATAGCCATGTTCAAATATATAAAAGGATGTCATATAGAGGAGGGAGAAAGGTTGTTTTCTGCTGCTCCAGAGAAGCGGACACGGAGCAATGGATTCAAACTACAAGAAAGAAGATTCCACCTAAACATTAGGAAGAGCTTCCTGACAGTAAGAGCTGTTCGACTGTGGAATTTGCTGCCAAGGAGTGTGGTGGAGTCTCCTTCTTTGGAGGTCTTTAAGCAGTGGCTTGACAGGCATATGTCAAGAATGCTTTGATGGTGTTTCCTGCTTGGCAGTGGATTGGACTGGATGGCCCTTGTGGTCTCTTCCAACTCTAGGATTCTATGAACTTGCTTGCTTAGTGTTAAAACAAGTGCTACATTAATAGCACAATTATCAAATACATCTGTTTTACATCAAAATGTCAAAATACCAGAAACAGGGCCCCTAATTTGTATTAAGATTGCAACACACAGGGAGGGGAAATTTAACCCTTCGTGGCTGCAATCCTGAAAAACAATCACACCACCACCATGAATGACAGCACTGGGAGAAAAGCTCCCATGGGCACACATGAGGGGGAAAGCTCCCATTGGTGCAAATGGGAACTTTTTTGTAATTCTAATTTCCACACAGGAGGATTTTTGCCTGCTTTATGTGCTCCTAATGAAAATTAGGTGGGGAAGGGACTGTGCCTGGCATCATCATCATCATCATCATCATCATCATCATCATCATCATCATCATTATACGGTTGCTAAACATGGGATTCTAGTTTGGTCCCTGGGATGCTGTTAAGAGTAGCTTCTCTCCCTGCAATCGTCACAGTGATAGTATATCAACTGACTTAGGCTGCACAGTAAATCTAGGGAGATCTAGCAGAACTGTTGTACAACTGCTCATTTTCCACCCCAATAAATTTCTTTTTATTGTCTGTGATGATTTCTCACTAATAACCTTTTCACATCTTTTCCGGTGAACTTAACCTGCTAATAATATCCAAGCATGGCAGAAATATATTTAATAGCTCAGCCGTAATGCGTTGTAAATCTTAGCCCATTCCATGCTCCTTGCTGATCTCATGTGGTATTTTGTACTGACACAGCCCACAAGGGCATGAGGGGGACAAAGGAGGTGTCAGGGATGAAGCAGGATAACGGAGGTGTCAGGGGTGAAGCATAGGGAACTTCCACAGTGTGAACTTCCCCAAGCTGCTTGTTGCAAATTGTATTAAAAGGCAAGCTAATGTAAACCTTTCTGGACTCCAGTCCATTTTGAAAGAGCTTTACTCAGCAACTTTTGGATTACAAAGATTGTGTGCAGGATTCCATAGAAAGGATTCCATAGTCTTGTCCTCCCATTTTGTAGAGCATACAGGCAACTGTTTGAGTAGGGCTCCACATTGTCTGGAATACAAACTAGTCAGTTGAAACCAGTTAGGATTCTTGTGACCTGTTCTGGCAGCCAAATCAAACATGGGAAGATCTTCCATTACAGTTGTACCTTGGTTCTCAAACAACTTGGTACTCGGACGTTTTGGCTCCCGAACACTGAAAACCCGAAAGTAAGTGTCCCGGTTTTTGAACGTTTTCCGGAAGCCGAACATCCGACGTGGCTTCCAATTGAATGCAGGAAGCTCCTGCAGCCAATCAAAAGCTGTGCCTTGGTTTTTGAACGGTTTCAGGAGTCGAACGGACTTCCAGAACAGGTTAAGTTCGAGAACCAATGTACAACTGTATTGTGTTCATGAACAGCCAGAAAGGTGGGGCTGCAATGTGCCCAGCTCAACCCCAGGGTGGGAATGACACCCCTGGCTACGAGTCTTTTGAATTACAGATGTGGGACTTTTAAAAACTATTGTTGTTGGCATCGGTCTGTCTCTTGAGAAAATGGAGTTCACTTCCGGGGGCAAAGTCACGCCGCTGGAGAATCACAGCACTTGCCGTGGCTGTAGAGACCGGTAACCTGTAACGGTTTCCTCCAGCATTGTTTCTTTGCTGCATTCGCAGCACCAAAGTGACCTCTCTGGGGTGCTAGCCTAGGCAGTGTGCATGGAGGTCCTGGGCTGCCCGGACGACAAGACCCCCACCCTTGGCCTCTCTGATGTGGTCCAAAGGAAGGCAGAGTAATACATTTGGCACCACTGAGCTTCAGGAGTTTCCGGAAGGAGGTGTACAAAGACACCATCCAACCCTCTTAAGGACTCCACCCTGGATTTATGTAGGATTTACTTCTATGCCTTTTCTTCTTCAAAACGGGAACTATGACTGTATATTTTCCCATGGATGCTCTTTTCTTCTGTTTCCTTGTATTCCCTGCCTTTCACTTATGCACAGAAACATCCAAGCCTTTCTTTTCTTTGGAAAGCTCTCAGTGGTTGATGCTAAAGCCAGATAATTAGCACCCCTGCTACGATGTTCCATTTCAAGGCTTCAGCAGTACATACTAACTTGGCAAAAGAGGGAAAATATTAAAGACAAAAAGCACGACCTGCAAAATGTTCTCAGTTTTGTAGCAGTCTCATAAATGGAGATCATAATCCTTGATCTCAAAATAATCATATATCTGGAAAAGTCAGCTATCAAGTTAATCACATCTCAATAATAACTGCAGTTGCCTGTGAGGTTTGAAACGTTGGCTGAGATGTGGTGGTCTTGTAGTAAGGTTAAAGCTTACTGGAAAATGATATACAGTACAATGAATTGAAAAGGATGTTCAAAATAAGTTTTATAAAAAAACAACAACAAGCCCAGAAGCTTTTCTTTGGGGAATTATAGGGACAGAACTACCTAAATTGTATAGAAATTTATTTACATATGCTAGCTACTACAGAAGCAAGAATGCTGCTTGCCCCAAAGTGGAAAGAAGCAGAAGTCCCAGTAAAAGAAGAATGGATACAGAAACTTATGGAATATGCAGAAATGGCGAAACTTACCGGAAGAATAAGAAATCAAGATAGCAAACCTTTTATAAAAGAATGGAAATGGCTTATTGAATATTTACAGATAAATTGTAAACAGATAAGAACATTGGCAGGATTATTGTAATAACCTGCAGTTTCCTAAGAGTATATATTTAAAGAAGATGAATAAATGAGCAAATTAAGTTGATTTGGATATGCAGAAGTTATTAAAAACAAATTTAAGGAACCTCAGAAAGAGGGGGGAGGAAGTCAAGTTTTGAAATGTCAGAATTATTGTAAAATCAGTGAAATGTATAAATCTGAAAAGTACTGTATAAATAAAAAGTTTTTTAAAAAGAAAAGAAAGAAATGTTGGCCGAGGAAGGGGTGTTCAGATATTAGCTTTAAAGTTTTCTAGGGACCGCTCCGGCGGGAAGGTAAACGGCCTTTCCGTGCGCTGCTCTGGTTCGCCAGAAGCAGCTTTGTCATGCCACATGACCCGGAAGCTGTCTGCGGACAAACGCTGGCTCCCTCGGCCTATAGAGCGAGATGAGTGCCTGGACCTGATGGTCAGGGGCCCCTTTACCTTTACCCTTTACCCCTTCAGAATAGCTTTTGGACTAGATAACAACCATCAAGCCCCAGTCCAAAATGGATCTAAAAGTATGATTTTTAATTTTCTTCTTCTTCTTACATTCATATCCCACCTTTCCTCCAGGGAGTTCAAGCTGTCATGCATGTCTGTTCACCTCCCCGTATCCTCACAATATCCTTTGTAAGGTATGTTTGGCTGGGCGACTCAGTGAGCTTCATGGCTCAGCCTCCCAGGTCCAAGTCAGTTTACTGCCCATTCGCTCACTTTTTAGAGGCCCCATTGGAACTCTTCACAATCTCTCATTGTGATTTCTTTGTGACTCCGAACAATTTAGCATTCTCAGCAAACTTGCCCACCTCGCTGCTCACCAATTAAAAACCCAATTAATTAAAAAGCCAAATACCAGTCCTTGAGGGGCTCCACTTTCTTCATTTCTCCATTTGGATAACTCTCCATTTATTCCTCCTCTCTGCTTCCTACTGCTTAACCAATTCCTCTCCTCTTCCTCCATTCCTGTTAAGCTTACTCAAGAGTCATTAGTGAGGTACCTTGTTGAAAGTCTGAGTACACTATGTCAACTGGATCACTTCCCTCTGCATGCTTGTTTATGCTCTCAAAGAGCAGGAGGGAACAGGAAACTATGTAAAGGATACAGTAGGCTGATAAATAGTAGATGCTGGGGGGAAGGCAAGACGGGGGGGGGCAAACGGCATCAGTTTGTAGGATTCCTAAAATCATCTGGTTGGCCTCATTTGGGAGTAAGATGCTGGACTAACTAGACCTTTGATTGGAAACAAGTCCTTTTTTTGCACACTTTTGAAGTAGTGTATTTTTATGAAGTTTGTTTATTATTATTTTAAGAACCGTATCCCTTCACATTCTAGTTTTATGTGACCCCCTCCCTTTCTTTCTCCCTCTCTGCATAGTTGAAATCTCTGTTACATGCATAATATAAATCCAATTTAGGACTATTTTCAGAATAGGAAAGTAATTGTTCTACAGAAATGTCATGGATCTTTAATATAACTCCAACGTGAATCAACATTGGGGTCTCTTCCTTTGCCAACCAGAGCTTGAATTTAATTTACAAAGGAGATTACTCATGAATAAATAATGAGAACTGAAATGTTGGCTGAGCAAGAGAGGCACACCGGGAATGCTAATGCACTGCTAAACTGAAAGTGATACTTCTCAGTATTCGAGAAGGGGCTCAGAAGAAGCCAAGGTTCAGCCAAGTTGTGCTCCAGATATTTTGGACAGCTCCCATCATTCCTGGGTGATGTGCTCTAAAACAGGCATAGGCAAACTCGGCCCTCCAGATGTTTTGAGACTACAATTCCCATCACCCCTGACCAATGGTCCTGTTAGCTAGGGATGATAGGAGTTGTGGTCCCAAACAGGTGGAGGGCAGAGTTTGCTATGCCTGATCTAAAACATCTTGTTGTTGTTGTTTAGTCGTTTAGTCGTGTCCGACTCTTCATGACCCCATGGACCATAGCACTCCAGGCACTCCTGTCTTTCACTTCCTCCCGCAGTTTGGTCAAACTCATGTTCGTAGCTTCGAGAACACTGTCCAACCATCTTGTCCTCTGTCGTCCCCTTCTCCTAGTGCCCTCAATCTTTCCCAACATCAGGGTCTTTTCCAAGGATTCTTCTCTTCTCATGAGGTGGCCAAAGTATTGGAGCCTCAGCTTCACGATCTGTCCTTCCAGGGAGCACTCAGGGCTGATTTCCTTAAGAATGGATAGGTTTGACCTTCTAGCAGTCCATGGGACTCTCAAGAGTCTCCTCCAGCACCATAATTCAAACATCTAGAGGACACCAAGTTAGAGGAGGATGCTCTGTAAGAATGAAGATAATCATGCCTTGTAAGCATGATGATTCTTCAACTTTGTTCCCATTTTAACGTTACACCCAAGATCTTTGAACTTGCTTATATTGCCAATTTATATATTTGTGGCTTCATGAGCCGTGTTCATCCAGTTTCAACATATTGTTGTCTAAAGGAGAAACGTTCTTAATCAACCGATTGCTGTGTGTGTGTGGTTGGCTTTTTATATCAGTAGGGTTTTCAAAAAGAAGTCACTCTTGGAAAAAGATTAAGCTTTTTCTTTTATACTAAGGCTGTGGTCTGAGCTTCATCACAATTTGCAGTATGTCATCTGTACCTTTCTTCCTGCATTGCCAGTGAATGTTATATTGCCTCAGTAACATGGCTGCGCCTAAGGCACAAAAAATTCTACAAAGGTGGAAATTGCCTGGAGGGAAGTATTAAGAATTTATGTTCTAATCAAGGCATCGTGATTGGGTTCTCCAGTGGAAGGAAAAACCCAGGTGTTAAAAAATAAATGGCTGTTCTCATTTTCCTTTAGCCGCAGTTATGAGCAACTGGATTTGTCATTGTTAGAGGGTGAACAAAAATGCAGTGGGGAAATACGAATAGGAATGTCATAGAACTATGCAAGTCACTGAATAAGTCACTGAGAAGCAACCCATAAATCCCCCGGATTTCCTACCTGCCAGGGAGGCTCCATTTTGGGTCCTGGCGCCGCCCAATTTCCGGTGCCCAGACATGTGTAGTGCGGCACCGGAAGTTGCTTCTACGCATGTCTGGGCACCGAAAATCGGGTAGAGTGCATAGCTGCCAAGTCTCCTGTATTCCCCGGGAAACCCCCGTTTTTCCAGCCATTTCCTGCTGGCAGCTTGGATTTAAAAAACCCCTGTAAATCCCCTGGATTCTTACCGGCCCGGGGAGGCTCCTTCTGCGCATGTCTGGAGTCTCTGGACATGTGCAGAAGCGATTTCTGGCGCTGCAGCCATTTTGGAAATGGGCAGAGCATGCGCAGAAGCAACTTCCGGTGCTGCTCTGCCCAGTTCCAAAATGGCCACAGCGCGGCTTCCGGTGCCGATCCCGGATTTTTCAATCTGGGAGTTGGCACCTATGGTAGAGCGGCACCGGAAGTTGCTTCTACGCATGTCCGGAATATTTTTTAATATTGGCCATTATCGATTGGATGGCAACAGATCTTAGAACCCCTGCCTTTGCAAAGTTCATGGTCTTATGGACTAGCACATCTCTCAATTTGGAAGTTTTCACCCTGCATCTTTACATACAGTTCCTGTTCCAGAAGATCTGTTAAATTAGGTTATTTTGCATTTCTCCTCTCCACTTTCACCTTACATGTGCTATTGGCAAGTCTTAATACAGATCAAATACTGGCAAGTCTGGGCCACCAATTGCTCTTGTTTCTGCCATCCAACTCTTAAATCTGACCAAATGAATCTGTATCAGTTGGTTTTGATATATAAGACAGAATGTTTCTGGGTCCAACAAGAGGCACCAAGAATGAGGAGTAGTTTCATATATATAAAAACTTTATTCAGAGGAGCCCCGACAAATTAGAAGCTCTTATCATTATATAAGCGGTGTGCTCTATTTCTTTCACACACTCAGATCACATCCCTGCAATTGTATAAAAATGATCCAGATGCTTTATGTTGCCATTTTAAAGAACAGCAGGAGCTTTTTATCTTCCATTTGCAATTTCAAATCAGAATTAGGTTTTGATTCCCTTTTGCACAGTTTCTTAGTTAGAATCCAGAGGGGCCTATTATATCTTGCAAGGGGCCTATTGGCTTATATGCCCCCCCCCAAACCTATGAAGATGAGAATACACACACACACACACACACACACACACACACACACACACACAAACAAACACAAACACTCCAGGCATGATTCTATGTGGAAGAACTTTTCTTATTTTTCCAGAGTTTTTGTGCATACCTGATCTAAGATTTTTTTAAAATGTGTATGTGCTTTTTCATTCACTATATGTTCAAACATACATCAAGTTAGACCACTTCGAGAGCAGTTGGTGGTACATGGGAATGTATATTTGATCAACTTGAATGCTTCCATCATCTTCCATGCTGTGGTATTGAACTGGAGTCTATTTATTATTATTATTATTATTATTATTATTATTATTATTATTATTATATATTATATATTATTAAAAAATTAAATAGTCTGAAATATTTGATTTATTTGGGTCATAACAATTGCTGATTGTGTGAATGGGCATCTTGTCTCATTAGACCCTAACGTCTATGATGGCGATCTGCCCAAAGTAGCCTTTGGTGGGACACAGAAATTCTTTCTGCCTAGGTGATCCTACTGATCTTCTTAGCTCTCTCTGCCCCACCCTTCCCTGTTTAAAGAGCCCCATCATTTTTGTCTATTGCAACACTGGGGAACTTCTGGCTGCAGGCTTAGTTACAGCTGATCATCAGCGCTTGCAGAGAGCTGTCAGTTGGGTTGTGAAGCCTTGATGATCAGCTGATTGTCACGGCTTCAAAGTGTCACTCACGCAACATAGTTGAATTTCAAGGTGCAGATGAAAGTGGGCCAGCAAACATCAGCGTGATGTCAGATTGCTAATAGGTGGGCAGCCAGATCCCATTCCCCACTCCTGGTCTATTGTAGAGTTGTGTTTATCATATCTCTTTTCTTTGTCAAAACAGACATATGTGTATCAAAGCTACTCACCCTTCTTAACAAACCAGGGACGCTTTCCAGCATAAACTCTCTAATTGCGTCTGACTGCCAGATAACCAAAGGGCTGAGCAGGTTAAGTGGACTTGTGTCCGTCACAACAAAACGCTGGCTCTGATCCTATTGTCCCTGCAATCGATTCTCTCTCATGTGTGTCTTACTAACTGCTGGGAAAATCTTTTGTGTGCTGAGAAAATAGAGATTTAAAGGGGAACATCCTAAGCACAAAAGAATGCCTGTGATTTGCCCCAGACAAAGGTGTGTAGGACTCAATACATTTGTCACTTTGGGTAACTGTGAATTTATCTACATTTCTCCATATTAATACAAAAGGTAAAAAAGGTAAAGGACCTCTGGACAGTTGTCCATTCAAAGGCAACTATAGGGTTGTGCCGCTTAACTTGCTTTCAGGCCGAGGGAGCCGGTGTTTGTGCACAGACATCTTTCTGGGTCATGTGGCCAGCATGCCTAACCGCTTCTGGCGCAACGGAACACAGTGACGGAAACCAGAGCGCACGGAAACACTTTTTTTAGCTTCCTGCCCTATTTATCTGCTTGCACTGGCGGGCTTTCAAACTGCTAGGTCGGCAGGAGCTGGGACAGAGCAACGGGAGCTCACTCCGTCGAGGGGATTTGAACCGCCGACCTTCTGATCGGCAAGCCCAAGAGGCTCAGTGGTTTAGACCACAACACTACCCGTGTCCACATATAGCTCCACAATAACATGAGCCTGTGTATATAGCCTGAACCTGACAAATCTGAGTTCCCCTTTCCCACAGGGCCGAGGTGGCAAGGGAAGCATCTATGTGTGGGCCTCTGGAGATGGAGGAAGCTACGATGACTGCAACTGTGATGGTTATGCATCGAGTATGTGGACCATCTCCATCAATTCGGCTATTAACGACGGCCGGACGGCTTTGTATGATGAAAGCTGCTCCTCAACCTTGGCTTCTACTTTTAGCAATGGGAGGAAGAGAAATCCCGAAGCTGGTGTGGTGAGTAGAGAAATCACAAATTGTAGTGCTGTCTTTTCAAAACATTAGGGGGGGTCTTCCTTTCCAAAAAGGAACACCCCTCTACATCTTTTGACCAGCTGGGCCTTGCTAAATCTTCCCAGCAAGCATCTAATGACTAGAGCAGATATTTAATGCTTGGAGGTGCTGGAGAGAAAAGTGGTTTTGAAACAGCTTTTACACTGTGTAGGCCTGACCTAAGATAGACAAACTTCTCGGTATATTTTGTCTCAAGTTATACCCTGGTCATGTTCAGTTTACCATTGTTCAGACTTCACCATGTAGCGGCAAACCATATTTTCAAAAGGACCTAGTGAGTTCTGATTTGGAAGAATCTTAAAAACAAAACAGAAAACACAGTGAGTTCAAAAAAAAAATCTTCATTGGGATCAGCCTTCAGTGATAATCCCATGGTAACTGGTGTACCTGAAAATGTTTTCATTGACATGGTCCTCAGAAGACTGGGCCTATGTTGCTTTTATGATCATTGCAAAACTGACTCATTATAGGAAAACTGGCTAGGGAAGGTACGCTTTGGCCACATTTAACCTTTTAAACTGTGGAAGCAGGGAGTTATTGTTTTTTGTTTGTTACTATGGTATGTATTTTTGTGTTTTATATTGAAAACCACCCTGTGATCCTCGGATGAAGGGTGGTATAGAAATACAATCAATAAATCAATCATTGAAAATATAGAAACCATAGCTTAGCATGACATAAAGAAGCTGCAGCATGCCTCCTGCCCTCCTGTGCAGCTGCGAGGAGTTCAAAATGTTTCGCTTCCATTATTCCTGAAACACAGCTTGATGCGTTATCTAGACCATCAAATTGGCAGTTGGAGGATGGATGGTGGCCAACAGGTTGAGGTTGAATCCTGACAATACAGAAGTACTGTTTTGGGGGGACAGGGGGTGGGGAGGTATGGAGGACTCCCTGGTCCTGAATGGGGTAACTGTGCCCCTGAAGGACCAGGTGCGCAGCCTGGGAGTCATTTTGGACTCACAGCTGTCCATGGAGGCACAGGTCAATTTTGTGTCCAGGGCAGTTGTCTACCAGCTCCATCTGTTTTTTTTAAATTTTATTTAAATCACCAACAACCAAACACAAACAGTGAAACCCCCCCAGGCGGCCAATACATTGGGTGTACATAAACAATAAAAACATGTTCAAATCAATGTCATATGTACAATTCTATATTTATTAAGCTCTACACTCCACAAGGTTATTTAACTTTTAACATTTTAATTACCCCAAATTGTTCAAACCCACCCAAATAATTCAATATCTTTTCAAACCAATCCTCCTCTTTCTCATTGACCTTAAACACTTTCATTTTATGCATCTTCACAGTTAGGTATTCTAAAATTATAATATTATTCAATTTTCCCCTCCATTTGTTCACCCCAGCTCTTCTGCATTTTTCCAATTACTCGCTATAACCTGTCTAGCTGCAATTACCATCAATTTTACACATTTACATTCCTCTTTTGTTTTTAAGCTGGTGCTACCCAGGCTAATAAGAACCATTAATTTAGATATTTTTTCCACAAGTCTATCCACAAACCAATCCAGAATGCAGCAGCTAGAACGGTGACTGGGAGTCGCCGCCGAGACCACATAACTTCGGTCCTGAAAGACCTACATTGGCTCCCAGTACATTTCTGAGCGCAATTCAGTGTTAGTCCTGACCTTTAAATTCCTAAATGGCCTTGGCCCAGTATACCTGAAGGAGCATCTCTACCCCCATCGTTTCAGCACCAAGGGCCTCCTGGCGGTTCCCTCACTGCGAGAAGTGAGGTTACAGGGAACCAGGCAGAGGGCCTTCTCGGTAGTGGCACTTGCCCTGTGGAATGCCCTGCTACCAGGAAATAAACAACTACCTGACTTTTAGAAGTCATCTGAAGGCAGCCCTGTTTACGGAAGTTTTTAATGTTTGTTGTTTTATTCTGTGTATTATTCTGTTGGAAGCTGCCCAGAGTGGCTGGGGAAACCCAGCCAGATGGGCGGGGTATAAATAATTTATTATTATTATTATTATTATTATTATTATTATTATTATTATTATTATTTGTGACTTATAGTTAACCTTTAGTGACTGTGTTACACAAAGCTTCTCAGCCTTCTACAACAGTGAGCCAATGGAAATTGAAAGCCCTAGGTTAGCTCCTGGTGGGTTGGATCCAGAGTTTATATTGAGTTGGGGGACACTCTAGTCTCCTAGTGGGAGCCTCTGTGTCTCTGTTACTAAGCAAATAATCTAACTGAATTTTGAATAACTGGTGAATGAATCTGAAACAAAGTTAGTATTTACTGGTTAATTACAGTTTCCTATTTAAAAATAATAATAAATATTTCAACTGTCTGTTCAGAAAATGAAAAGAACCAAAGTATATTAAAATAACCCCCTTTTTAAGCAAAAAATATTTCATACGATTTTCATCTGCCTATCCAGCTTGTAGGAGAATGGAATGTTCTCCCTCCCCGATGTGAATTTTTCTATATCCTTGTTGCAGGCTACGACAGATTTATATGGCAACTGTACGCTGCGCCACTCTGGAACATCTGCAGCCGCACCAGAGGCTGCGGGAGTGTTTGCACTGGCGCTGGAGGCAAAGTGAGTGAAAACAGCCATCAATTATACTGTTACAAATTTAAATTACTCCTATTTATGGCTATAAACAAACCTCTTAAGCTTGCATGAGCCAAAACGCAAAATTCCATGTTACATTAAATGGTTTATTCTTGAATAGGTATTAATTTTACTTATGTAAATGCACTCGGCATCTTCCTAACCATCTTCTGTTGCTCTTTTTCTCCTGGCCATTTATGCATCATAAAACCAGACAACACAGATTTGCATATGCTGATGATGCATTTAGGTAAATGCAAATTTCCATTGGGAAAGCTGAAATGCTTGCCCTGATGCAACGAGTGCCATAGCATGATGTGCAGGGATGCGGGTGGCACTGTGGTCTAAACCACTGAGCCTCTTGGGCTTTCCGGTTGGAAGGTCAGCAGTTCGAATCCGCACGGCGGAGTGAGCTCCTGTTGCTCTGTCCCAGCTCCTGCCAACCTAACAGTTTGAAAGCACGAAGTGCAAGTAGATAAATAGGTACCGCTGCGGTGGGAAGGGAGACGGTGTTTCCATGCGCTCTGGCTTCCGTTGCACCAGAAGCGCTTTAGTCATGTTGGCCACATGACCCGGGAAGTTGTCTGTGGACAAACGCTGGCTCCCTTGGCCTGAAAGCGAGATGAGTGCTGCAACCCCATAGTCACCTTTAACTGGACTTAACCATCCAGGGGTCCTTCCCCCCCTTTTTATTAAAAAACATCATAGCATTATGTTGGATTCAGTGTCACACAATGTCATTTGTTCTGTCAGGGCATGAAATTCAGCTTGCCAGATGGAATGATCATTCCTTTCTCATCACCAACTGATTGCTCTTGTTACAACTTCAGGTGCCTGACCTGGCCCCTGCTTGACCCGAGCCCCATCCAATTAAGCATCAGCCATGTCCATGTTGGGAGGGTGACTCCCCAGCTCTGACCCACTGCTCATGCCATGGCTGGTAATAATAGAACAGTGCTATGCTTGGTGCAAAAAGGACCTTACATTACTGCAAGGCATTCTGGGATGCAAGAGCAATGGCTGCTGTCCTTCTGGAAATATGAGAGCCAGCAGATATTCAGATGATCTGCAAAGCTTGCTCACCCGTCCGTGATGTTCATAAACATATAACATATTATACCTGTGATTCTCATAAACATGACATATTACTTGTGGATTTCTCCAAACAGCTCACTGGAAGTTTTTCTATGATTAAAGGTAAAGGTAAAGGTAAAGGGACCCCTGACCATTAGGTCCAGTCGTGACCGACTCTGGGGTTGCGCGCTCATCTCGCATTATTGGCCGAGGGAGCTGGCGTATAGCTTCCAGGTCATGTGGCCAGCATGACAAAGCCGCTTCTGGCAAACCAGAGCAGCGCACGGAAACGCCGTTTACCTTCCCGCTGTAGCGGTTCCTATTTATCTACTTGCATTTTGACGTGCTTTTGAACTGCTAGGTTGGCAGGATTTTCTATGATTAAGAAAAGCTTCCTAGAGATATTATCTCTTACCATATTGCTCTGTTGCAGCTTGGATCTGACATGGAGAGACATGCAGCATTTGACAGTGCTCACCTCTAAAAGGAATCAACTTCATGACGAGGTCCACCAGTGGCGAAGAAACGGCGTCGGCCTAGAATTCAACCACCTGTTCGGCTATGGTGTCCTTGATGCTGGGGCAATGGTTAAGATGGCTAAAGACTGGAAGACGGTTCCAGAAAGATTTCACTGTGTTGGTGGGTCGATACAAGAGCCTCAGTAAGTGATAACAAACATGAGGGGTTCAGTTCAGGTGTAGTCTCATCATAATCAGCGGGATTGTGTCACTACAGAATATAAGATTACCTGCCATATTGTCTCAGAGAAAAAAAAAATGTCCAAAGTGGTTCAGAAGACACCTTTAGCCAGGCATCCCCAAACTGCGGCCCTCCAGATGTTTTGGCCTACAACTCCCATGATCCCTAGCTAACAAGACCAGTGGTCGGGGAAGATGAGAATTGTAGTCCAAAACATCTGGAGGGCCGGAGTTTGGGGATGCCTGCCTGCCTTTAGCTGTTTTGAAGGGAGTGGATATTGCAGTGAGGTTTTGAGTTACATAACAGTTTTCTTCAGGTATGAAACCAGGGTTTTCAGGTGGTACACAAAACTTAAGGCAGTTTCCTTCTTGAAGAAGTTGTGTGTTGCATTATAGTGAAGGAACTTGCCTTTGGAATAATAGCAACAAATCTGGGCAACACTAGAATTAATTGGTTTCTCCTGTTGTTGGCTCTGACTCCACCTACTGTTGGCTTCCCTGCCGTCTGTTGGAGTTGCTGCATTGGAAGTCCTTATTTGGACCTTATGCCAGTAGAAATGAATGTTCTCCACCACAAGAATGAGTTCCAAAGCTTTATTGGAAACAGTTTTTAAATAGTTACAAATAAACATTTGAACAAAGTAACACATTGGTCTTAAACAAAGTAGTAGCGTGGTCTAGTCTTCTTTTTAGTCCTTAATGCAATTCAAAAACTTTCCTCTCTCTGGTACCTAAGTAACTTGCTTGTTCTGCAGATTTGCAGTTTGGGCTTCTGGGTTGAAACAGAAACATCCAACCTTTTCCCCTGCATTCGCCAGAGTGAAACCTCCCGGGCCTAACGCAAACCTCTCTTTGCAAAATGTTTTCAAAAACAATGCATACAGACATTACATTTTATGCATATCATACTTTATTGTATTTAATACTTTCTGCCATATCAGTTTCAAAGAGCAGCTTTTTAACTGATGGTGGCAGTGACTGTAGAAGCAGAAGCAGAACCAACAACTGGGAAGCCTTTCTGTGGAGCCTCCTTTCCTCTTTGGACACTGAAATTGCAGTGCCCCAGTCCCCAGGGATGTGTAGTTTTCCAGGGCATCTTAGCACTCAGTAGGTTCCCTAAAAACAACAGGTGCCCTAAAAACAACAGTGCCCTAAAAACAACAGGTTGCCTGGGACTAGTGCTGGATTGGGGCCCATGACAGGCTTAAATGCCAGGGCTGCAGAAGTTTCTGCAGTTGTGGGCCGGAGGACCTGTAGATCTCACACTCTGAGGCCTCTCTCTTTTATGTCAGGTGGGGGAGGGGAGATCTGATGCATCCCAGGGCCCCTGGGACTCTTTTACAGGGGCCAAGGGATCACAGGGCCTACCTCATTAGATCCTTCATTGATTTATTATGCCATTTGGTGATAACTCCAAAACACTTCAGAGAACACCGTACAAGGTGTTTGAATGCTGTACCATTGCAGCACTAAATATTTTGTTTGCTCAGTGTTCACTATATCTCCAATTAAGGGCCAGGCAGTCCAATTATTTTCTGATTATCCTCATGCAGTAAACAGAATGAGTCAACAAGCAAATCAATTAATGCTAATTGACTGCAACAGCTAAAGTTCAATTGAGTTATTTGAAATACTAACCTAATGATGGACAATTTATGCCTCTAACAGCTGCAATTCACCTTTTCAGTTTTATTTCCCAAAGTGGTTGTGCTTTGTAGGAAATAAAAGAGATCTAGCTCTAGCATGAAGCTGTTAATGGTTTGCAAAAGTTTGATTAGCATGCTACTTTATTTTATATATATATATATATATATATATATATATATATATATATATATATATAATTCATTAAGGGTTTCCATGTATATCATGAAAGTAAGAACTGTTAAAGATGTACCCTTAAGTTTACAATAGTAAGAATTAGAGTTGTGCTGAGTTTTCAAGAGGTTCTGTTTCTGATGTGTAGAGTGCCATTTTGTGAGGTGGGACAGAGGATTAAAACATTCCCCATGGGGGCAGGGAAACTTTATATTCCCCTTTTACATTCATTTCCCCACATCTGTTCTCAGCTATTGTTTTTTGTGACCTGATGCTGGTCTGTATCTCCTTCCCTCCCTCCCTCCTACTTCGTTACTGCATCATCATCATCATCATTTATTATTTATACCCCGGCCACTCTGGGCAGCTCCCAACGGAATATTATCATTAATAATAAATAGCAATAAAACATCAAACATTTAAAAATTCCCTAAACAGGGCAGCCTTCAGATGTCTTCTAAAAGTCAGATAGCTGTTTATTTCCTTGACATCTAATGGGAGGGTGTTCCACAGGGCGGGCGCCACTACTGAGAAAGCCCTCTGCCTGGTTCCCTGTAACCTCACTTCTCGCAGTGAGGGAACTGCCAGAAGGCCCTCGGAGTTGGACCTCAGTGTCCGGACTGAACGATGGGGGTGGAGGCGCACCTTCAGGTATACTGGGCCAAGGCTGTTTAGGGCTTTAAAGGTCAGCACAAACACTTTGAATTGTGCTTGGAATCGTACTGGGAGCCAATGTAGGTTTTTCAGGACCAGTGTTTTATTGTCTTGGTGGCCACTCCCAGCCAGCTGCCCTGGACACAGAATTAACCTGCACCTCCATGGACACCTCCAAAATGACTCCCAGGCTGTGCACCTGGTCCTTCAGGGGCCCAGTTACCCCATTCAGGACCAGGGAGTCCTGATTTCAACCAATCAGGGATCATATATTAAGCATGGTTACATGATGGTTCCAGGTAGCAAACCAAATTTGATTATGTGATTACATCGTTGACAACGAAACATACAAGCAATGTTTTTCCCAAATTGGGAATAAGGAAAGCTATTGTAGAAGCAACTAGGCTTGTCTTAATAAGCTACCGTGGTAGTTTCAGTTCTCAACAGGCACTAAGGGTGAATTAAATAGCCTCTCTTCTACTGGCCATTTGCTATCATGCCTCAGTCTTGTCAAGCTGACTTGATATATTTATGGCTCATCTTCAAATATTTCGATGTGGTTTCTCTCTCTCGTATTTTATTGCTGATTGATTTGAATAAGTTTTTTAAAAAAAACTTTAAACTGGCCCATACCTATCAGTCATCTATCTATTTCTGTTTTCTTGCTTTTTCGGGGGTTAGCCACCTTGGTTGCTATGTCTGGAAACAAAAAAATATATTAAGTAAGTTTTGAGAAAGCAAATGGCAAAATAAATTATCCTACAACACCTCCCCCCAAGTATTCTGACAGCCAGTCAGGCTGGTGACACAATCTCACAACTGTATCCAGACTTTAGTCCATGGTGCTAGGCTAGGCTATGGGGCTAAAACTTGTTCCAGAGATGACACCCACCCACACCAACAGTATGTGTGTGTAGGGTGGGTGGCTGAATCAAAGTCAAGGATAGGAATCATGGATGACTTTAGGGGTTGGCAAGAGCCATGCCCCAGTATGGGGGGAGGAATTATATTCCCTTTCATTACGTAACCTCATCTGTTTTGAAGTCTTCAAAAACCAACATTTAACCCTCCAGATGTTTTAAGACTACAATTCCCACCATCCCTGACCACTGGTCCTGTTAGCTAGGGATGATGAGAGTTGTAGTCCCAACTCTCATCATCCCTAGCTAAGTTGTAGGGTTGAGTTTGCCGATGCCTGATTTAACCATTAGCTATATGGAACTGTGCCACTCTCTGGTTAATAATGATCTTGTTGCAATACTTTCTGTATTCATGCACAAAACCGTAGTGAATATGCTCTTGTAAACAGACATGCTATGAAAAACGTGGCATTCAAAACCATTTCATTTATTTGTACACCCCAGGAAAATACCATCCAGTGGCAAGTTGGTTCTGACTCTTACGACTGATGCTTGTGAGGGGAAGGAGAACTTTGTCCGATACCTTGAACACGTCCAGGCCGTTATAACAGTGAACTCTACCAGGAGAGGGGACTTGAATGTCAACATGACATCCCCAATGGGGACGAAATCCATTTTGCTGAGTCGGCGTCCCAGAGATGATGATTCCAAGGTGGGCTTTGACAAATGGCCTTTCATGACAACACATTCTTGGGGAGAAGACCCCAGGGGTACTTGGGTTCTGGAAGTTGGGTTTGTTGGTCTCCTGCCTCAGAAGGGAGTCCTCAAGGAGTGGACATTAATGCTACATGGAACTCAAAGTGCACCCTACATAGACCAAATAGTAAAAGATTATCAGTCTAAATTGGCCATGTCCAAGAAGGAAGAGTTGGAAGAAGAATTAGATGAAGCTGTAGAGAGAAGCTTGAAGAGTATATTGAACAAGAACTAGCTCTGCTTTGCATGTCAGACAGCATCCTTTCCCCACTTCCTTCCCTAAACATTAGGCATATTCCAGTTATTGTCTTTAGAACATTATCCTAACTCCCTGGTTCTCCCCCCCCCCCATTATCTGCATTGTCTAACTTAATTACAGTGAAAACTTTTGAATTCTGAGCCACAAATATATTATTATTACTATTATTACTATCTACCAACTACTTTGTAAGTGTGAATGACTGTAACTAAACTATGTGGGGTTGGGGTGTTCTTTTTTTGTTTTTAAATGTCATGTGAAAAGTATCCAACCAAGCAAGCTGTGACCCCTTTCCTCTTACTGTTTTTGAAGAGAACACATCACTTGGCATTTTATTTATCTGCTTAGATAGTGGAATGTTCAAAAC
The DNA here is from genome assembly GCF_963506605.1 of Zootoca vivipara. NCBI lineage: Eukaryota > Metazoa > Chordata > Lepidosauria > Squamata > Lacertidae > Zootoca > Zootoca vivipara. The sequence continues at coordinate 15,513,554 of NC_083278.1, forward strand.
TGGCAGTTCTGACTTGTGGAAATACTGCCACGGCAGCTGTAATCGTGGCAAAACAAAACCAGTTGTCACAGGACCAAATTACCTGCAATATCGTTCGTGCTTTTTTAAAAAAATAATAGCATGTTTTAATTCACCACTTTTGACTGGAAGGAATAGCAACGGTGGGGTTCTGATCCAGAATGGGGACCCATAGCAATTTTCTGCTGAGGAACATTTGCCCTCAAAAGTGCTGGTTGGGGCCTCATGGTGGTTTTGTTTCCTCCCCCCAAAAATGTGGGTAATTTAAGCATGCTTTTTTAAAAAAGTGTGAATAGCGTAGTTGGGCCCAATATATGTTCAAACACATGTTTTCAAAAACAAAAACAGATTCATAAACTGAAGGAGATTACAGAGTGCAGATCCTGCCTTATGCTACTGGTATTTTGCACTTAAGACTCCAGTACAGCCGTACCTTGCAAGTCGAACGGAATCTGTTCTGGAAGTGTATTTGACTTCCAAAACATTTGGAAACCAACGGACGGCTTCTGATTGGCTGCAGGAAGCTCCTGCAGTCAATCAGAAGCCATGGAACCCCCATTGAACATTCGGTTCCAGAGAACGTTCACAAACTGGAACACTCATTTCCGGGTTTGCGGCGTTTGGGAACCTAAATGTCCGACTACCAAAGCATTTGGGATCCAAGGTGTGACTGTACTTGATTTCCCGAGACTAAGTCCCATTACACTCAGTGAGTCTTACTTCTGAATAGACATGTATTCACTGGAAAAAACAGTTTGGCACCTGAGGACAAAGCCAGAGTTCTAATGTGTTTCCCAATCCTGATTCTCCTCCCAGATCTTTGTATGTATTTTAGTGGCACTGTCAGCTGGAGAAATTCATCAATCTGCATTTTGAGGGGCAGGGGTGGTAGAGGATCAATGTCTCCTCTTGCTTCATCATAGCTCTCTTAGGTAGATCAGGTAGTGCAAAAGGTCGCCAATAGACATAACACATTCAATGCCTTTCAGATTAAAACTGCTGAGTCACTATGAAGCCACCCCAATCCCAGGGGTAGATCTACTATGAAACTGATGAAGCTTAAGCTTCAGGGCCCCTAACCCTGGAGGGGCCGCAGAAGCAACTTTAGCCCACATTGCTTAAAAGCTTTGGATCTAGTAGACCCAATTTAAGTCGCACGACTTAAATTAATTTTTGGGGGTATATATTTCAACAATCCCAAAGTTTGAGACTCAGTAGCACGGATGTGGTAAAGGTTTGGTGACCTGCCAAGGAACAACCCCATTGAAGAAGATAACCATGGTTACCCAGACCTCATTGCTGGTCAAGCTTCAGAGCCCCAAAAATGTAGTTCCCCACTGCCCACTCCACAAAAGCTCCAGAATGATGCAGAGAGGGTGGTGTTGAGCTACTCCTGTTCTACATCTGTATGGGGCTGTTGAGCTACATGTGGCGCTGTGGTCTAAACCACTGAGCCTCTTAGGCTTGCAAATAAGGAGGTGGGCAGTTCGAATCCCCATGACATGGTGAGCTCCCATTGTTGTGTCCCAGCTTCTGCCAACCTAGCAGTTCTTAACGCATGCCAGTGCAAGTAGATAAATAGGTACCGCTGCGGCAGGAAGGGAAATGGAATTTCTGTGCACTCTGGTTTCCGTCATGGTGTTCTGTTGCGCCAGAAGTGGTTTAGTCATGCTGGCCACATGATTCAGAAAGCTGTCTGTGGACAAATGCCGGCTCCCTTAGCCTGAAAGTGAGATGAGCGCCGCAACCCCATCGCCTTTGACTGGACTAAACTGTCCAGGGGTCCTTTACCTTTTTCTTCTTCTTACCCAGCCCCTGGGCATTGCTAGGGCATTGCAGGGCAGCTCCAGCATGGGAACAGGTAAAGCACAGCCCCTCGCTGCCAGACCGTACTGTTGTAGGTGGTGGCAGTGGTGGGGTGTGTGTGGTCTGTGCCATACCCTTCCCCCCATCCCAATGGCTCTTGGGATACCAGTGCTGAGAGGCCTTTAAACCACTCCCTCCTGCTTTTGTATTGGACTGTGGGTCCTTAGCAGCCTCACAGTCCCTGGAGTGATGCATTCTAGGAATTATCATGAAGTCACAGCTTCATCTGAATTTTTTGGAACTGAAGAATGAATTGGTGCCACCGAATTCCAAAAACATTGTCAAATATGCTTCAGTACGACAAAGCAACATACCTGCCAAGTTGCTGTCGGAGAAATAAGGGACCGGGCCGGAAGTAGCAGACCGGAAGTAGCACTGCCGCCATTTTGGAACTGGGCGGAACATGCTCAGAAGTGACTTTTGATGCTGCTTTGCCCAGTTCCAAAATGGCCGCCGCGCCAGAAGTCAAACTGCAGCCATTTTGGAACTGGGCAGAGCAGCATCAAAAGTCGCTTCTGAGCATGCTCCGCCCAGTTCCAAAATGGCTGCCGCGCCAGAATAAACCGGGGAAAAACAAACAGTTTTTTTCCAGCTAGGAACAGCTGGAAAAATGGGGATTTCCCAGGGAATACGGGAGACTTGGCAGCTATGCAAAGCAATTTTAAAATGTCTTTGCTGCCGAAGGAATAATCCAATAAAACAGCAAAACAATACAAAACATTTAAATCAAATATCCTCAGAGCTGAAAATGCCAGGGTTGCCACTGAAACGGTATATTTCAGCCATCAAGGGACAGGAAAGTGGACAGGAAGGTGTTTAAATCCCACCTGAATGTTAATAATGAGAAAGACAGACACACTTCACCGATGAAGAGGCTGGCTGGTTGTCACTATTTCATGATCATGGTGCATCTCATAACGTTACTTTTTGATTGGGATATATATTAGGAAACTCATTTATAACCTGAGGGGATAATTGTGGCACCCTTCAAGCAAATTTAAGCTCTTTGGGGTCTTATTAATTTAAATGGGAAAAGTGACAGGTGTGCTTAAATGTCTCCTGTGGAGTCAAAGCAGGCTTAAAAGTTCATAGTTCTGGCTGTCACATGACCTTGGAATTAAAATCATGCAGCCACTTACATTAGTGTTTGCGGTTTATAAGAGCCTGACTTGAATCATTTAAAATCTCTGGCCTTTCTGGAAAAGCAAGTTAAACACAGATGTCGCCACGGTGGTGGGTGACTCCAGCAAAGAGCAACTTGTAAGAGCTGCTCTGAAACAGCCAAAATTTCAAATCTGTACATTACCAGGTGGCCTATGCTCATTTGGTTGCATCCAACAAAGTCATCCTGTTCATGCAAGGACTTCTGCTTGGACAATGGAATTTCCTCTCCTCTAAATCCCCCAGAAAGCCAAAACTTCCCCAGCTCCCCACTGCAAGTTTTCTCCTTCAGTCTTTGGAGGGTGACAAAGACACCATGGAAGAAGTGGGGCCTGTAAGCACATCCCTGCTCTCCTCGAATTTAGCTTTTTAACAGACTTCTGCAAAGAGATGTGATTCAGCATAAAGTATTTTACTGAAAATGTGTTAGTAACTAGAAGCCATCTGTGACACTTTCTTTTGGGTGGTGGTGGGGGGAGAGCAATATTTCTATAATTTTTATTAATTTTTCTAAATTACATTTCAAAATATTAATTTAGACAACCTTAAATCAATGGCTTCTCTTCTCCTCTTTCCATGGTTCATTTTGCATACTGTACATCCCTGCATATTTTACATGAACTAAACCATTCAGTAATCCATTGTTACATCCATCAAAACTTATCACTGTTGGATTTATCTTAATGCTACCAGCGTTTTTAAATGAACACAATTTCCCTCCACATATTCAGTAAACATTTCCCAGTCTTCTTTAAATGTATGTTCTTCTTGTTCTCTTATTCTATATGTTAAATCTGCAAGCTGCACATATTCCATCAGTTTAAGTTGCCATTCTTCTTTGGTTGGGACCTCGCTCGTTTTCCATTTTGGGGCTAACAAAACACGGGCTTCTGTAGTAGCATACTTAAATAGTCTTTTTTGACACCTAGGAATTTCCCTCTGAATTATCCTAAAAAAAGGACTCTGTTTTTTTGTTTTTGTTTTTGGAAAGGCTGTTCAACATTTTTTTTCAGTTCATTATATGTCATTTCCCAATACTCTTTTACCCTTTTACAAGGCCACCACATATGATAAAACATACCCTCAACCTCGTTACATCTCCAGCACTTATCTGATTCGGACTTACATTTTAGCAAGTCTGCTTAGAGTTAAATACCATCTATAAATCATTTTCAGGGAGTTCTCCTTCGAAGAAAAACATGCTGCGAATTCAGATTGCTCTTCCAAAGTTCCCCCAGAGATTCAAATCTATATTATGTCTTATATCTATTGCCCAGTGTGTCATAAAGGGGGGAGCAATCTTGACAATAAACCAGTTTTCTCATTGCTTAATTGAGATTTGCCTTGACTCCAGCAAAACCTACAGCTGTTTCTTGCTGTTCTAGGTGTGATGCAGAGGCGTATCTCAGAGTCAAAAGGAATTGTGTGCATATTTCTCATCACATGAGTTTAAGCATGTTTTTGCTCCTTAGTTTGCAAATGAATTATTTTCTCGTAACTGTTAACCAGGGCTTTTTTTCAGCTTGAACTCACCGGAATTCAATTCCGGCACCTCTCAGATGGGCACCATTGCCATTCAAAGAAAACAAGGGAGGTGTTCATGGTGAGTTCTGGCACCTATTTTTCTAGAAAAATAGCGCTGCTGTTAACCGTGGTTCCTTTTTCTCTCTTTCAAGTCTCCAGAATGTGTTCTAGTACAGTCAAACTTATCTTAGACTGTATTGGATATCTAAAAAGGTGTCTCTAAATATATGTCTGAATAAATTAGGAAGGCTGTGGATCCCAGATTAGGATAAGTAGAGACATGTAAGCAGGGAATACGTACACCAGAAAATTTGGAATTACTCGGATCTGGGCAGTGGGAATTCTACTGTTTCTTTATGGTATATGTAAAAATGTGCAGCTTAAACTTAGTCAGGAAGATAATATAAGAAACATATGAGCAGGGCCGTCTTAAGCATATCTGGCGCCCTGGTGCTGTGGTGAGAAGATCCCTCTGGCGCCCCACCCCACCCTGTTTCCCAGCGCGGCTGTCTGGTGGGTGCAGTGCGCAGTGTGGCTACCGCAGGCGCAGCAGCGTGGTGCCCCCCTAGCAGCCCGGCGCCCTGACGCCCTGCGCCACCCAGCCTTGCTGTAGGGCCAGCCCTGCAAATGAGTTATTTGTGCTGAAGAAACCGCACATAATCTGTGCATAGAAGCTTCTCATTCTTTTTTTCTTTTTTGTGTGATGCTTAATAATGTCCATTGTGTGCATTTAACATTCTACACTGAAAATTCTCCCAGAAATAAAAGGAAAGCCCTTGCATGCACAGAGCTCTGTGAAAGTCTTGGAGCCATTGGAGATACATGGAATGCAATAAAGAGTTTCACAAGTGAGGAACACAATAAGTTTCAGAAATGTATGCTGATTGACAAGAGCTATGTTTGCTTGAGTGCTTCTGAGTTTTTTGTTTGTTCATTTACAGAGGTAAAGCATAGATATGTGTAAACCTTTTAAGCTGGTAAGCTTAAAACAAACCAAAGGATAATATGAGGCTAATTCTAACCTCAGATACATGCATGGACATTCAAGCTTTAATAACTGCAGTCCATATCCCATGAAGAACCACAGGAAAACTCTTCTTATCAACAACCAGAACACCTTGAATAAAAAGGCTGCCAGTCCCTTCTATGAGCAGATTTGCCTTTCATATACATGAATATTTCTTTTTAAAAAAATCTTTTTTATTGAGTTTTACATTGCAAATTTAAATTCAAACAATAAATATCCCCATCCTCCTTTAGGATTCCCTGAATCCTTTGACTCCCCTCCACCCTTCCATGGTTACCATTTTCAATCTTTTCCCACTGCTTCACTTATTTTCTCTATTTTTCTTATATTAGCCCATTTTACCTTAGTTTATTTTTAGTACATTACAAACGTTACTCGAATCCTGCCAAAGTTTTTAGTTGTTTACAGCGTTCTCTTAGGTACATTATAATTTTTCCCCATTCCTTTTTAAAGTCCTTCTCTTCCTGGCTTCTGATTTTCCCCGTCAATTTCGCCATTTCGGCGTAGTCCATCATCTTCACCAGCCATTCATATACAGTGGTACCTCGGTTTATGAACACAATTGGTTCCGGAAGTCTATCATAAACTGAAGCGTTCATAAACTGAAGCGAATTTTCCCATTGAAAGTAATGGAAAGTGGATTAATCTGTTCCAGACGGTCCGCGAAGTACTTAAACTGAAGCATTCATAAACTGAAGCGAACTTTTCCATTGAAAGTAATGGAAAGTGGATTAATACGTTCCAGACGGGTCCGCGGAGTACTCAACCTGAAGCGTACTTAACCTGAAGCATGGGTGTAATTGGTTCCGGAAGTCTGTTCATAAACTGAAGCGTTCATAAACTGAAGCGAACTTTCCCATTGAAAGTAATGGGAAGTGAATTAATCCGTTCCAGATGGGTCTGCGGCGTTCATAAACCGAAAGTTCGTAAACCGAGGTGTTCATAAACCGAGGTTCCACTGTATGACTATTTCTAATCACATGCTCAAAGCCTTGGCGGAAAACAAGACAAAGCCTTTGTGCGGATAGGGGGTTCGTTGAGTTAAATGGTTATAGGCTGACTCTAGAGCCAGTAAATGAAATACTTCCTTTGGGGTCAGCCTATTTTGATCTGAATCTGGGGGAAAACAAAGCAAACCTAAATGAGCATATGGACATGCAAATCTGAAAGCAGAATTTGCTTCTGCTCTTATGGCCTTTGACCAGCTTCTAGTGCCACTTTTCCGGACGAAAGCAGAGACCCCCACAGGGAGATGTTCATCATTTATCTCCATCAAGTTTAGTGGGGTGCACCTCCAGATCGGCATTGTGATACATCAGCTGTTCTGATCTCCCTTGCTGGCCGAGGCCATATATATTTAAATATATAAACTAAAGTAACCAACAATAGCTATAGTATATATGGAATGTGTAATATCACATCAACCCATCATATGTTATATATTTATATATACACACTCAATTGTACATAAGAGTAAGAATATATTGCATATATATACATATATATGTATTTCTAAGATACATGTACTTATGATAAAAGCAAAGATCACATTCGCATCTTAGATATGATCTTCAAAATGTTAAATGAAGCGGATCTTCATTTAAGAAAATGTATAGATGCCATTGCTTTGATGTAACTTTCCCCTTTTCTGTTTGAGCATTAAATATCCTATATAACAGCAAAATTACTAAATGGGTGTACATATTTTCAAAACCTGAACTGAAAGATAACTCTAAGGAGTGACAGCACATTTTGATATTATTACTAACAATGGTCTATATGACAGACTTAATTTGATGGTTTTTGTTTTATTATTTGCATCAGAGTAGAAACCGAGAATAAAATGCGTACCTTTTGTTGTATTGCTGATGCAAAAGAATAATAATTTATTCTAATTTATTTATTTTAAAGTGGGTGTCCTAGGCTTTGTTTACAGGCAGTGAACATTGTTAACTTCTAAAGCCTCGTGCAAACGTTTTATAATATGAGTAAAATAAAAAAAGATGTTGTACAGCAGCATATCCCATCATCATCATTGCTCAAACTATGTGGTATCACACTTGTTAACTTTGTAGAATGAAAATTGCTGTGTGGAAGCCCAGATGCATGAGTACTGGTTTGGGTTGTTTGGAAGTCAAGCTTTATGAAACTTTCCCTGTGCTCAGAGACAATCTCTTCAAGTCTATCAAGCTTTTTTTTTTTTTTGCACAGAGCAAACATTGTCCTTTAACAAACAATATCTAAAACTGAAGTTCTGGAGCCTAATTGTGTGGTCTGGGATCAGATGCGGTTGATCTATCCTGGGGTTGTAGATATGATGCATAAGGTGGTCTGGTGAGACACCTGGATTCTCAGTCCTTGCCCAGCAAGCCAGGGGGTCTTAGCCAATGATTAATGACTCCTTGAAACCGGGAGTGGTCCTCGATGACTTAAAGGAGGCGGTGGCACACCCACTCCTTAAGAAACACTTATTTGCATCCAGAGTATTGTAATAACATTCAAGCACAACTATCCCCTTTTGTGGCAAGGTATGAGAGAGAGCAGGGACCCAGGTGGCCCTGTGGTTAAACCACTGAGCCTAGGGCTTGCTGATCAGAAGGTCGGCGGTTCGAATCCCTGTGACGGGGTGAGCTCCCGTTGCTTGGTCCCAGCTCCTGCCAACCTAGCAGTTCGAAAGCACGTCAAAATGCAAGTAGATAAATAGGAACCGCTCCAGCGGGAAGGTAAACGGCGTTTCCAGGTGCTGCTCTGGTTTGCCAGAAGCGGCTTTGTCATGCTGGCCACATGACCTGGAAGCTATACGCCAGCTCCCTTGGCCAATAATGCGAGATGAGCGCGCAACCCCAGAGTCGGACACGACTGGACCTAATGGTCAGGGGTCCCTTTACCTTTACCTTTATGAGAGAGAGCAGGGTGCTGAGCTGAGGGAGTGCGAAATTGAGAAGATCCATAATGGAGAAGATCCATTTTGGGGAGCCAAATGTTGGCCTCACACATTGCCATATTACACCAAATTCACCAAATTCTGTCCCTGGAGAGACAGAGACAATATGGTGGGTCCCACTCTAGGTACTTAAATAGAAATTGATTATGTGGATCCATTTCAGTTTGAGTCCAAACTGTGTTGATAACCCTAACACAGAGGTAGGCAATGTAGTGCCCCCCCAATGTTATTGGACTACAGTTACCATGATTCCCAGCCAGCAAGGCCAATGATCAAGGGTGATGGGAGTTGTAGTCCAACAATATCTGGAGACCACTAAGTTGACTATCCCTGCAGGAGGGTGGCCTCTGCTGGGAGAGAGCTGGGAAGCATGTGGCTCTGTTGATTCTTCTTGATCTCTCAGCAGCATTTACTACCATCAGCCATGATCACTTGCTGGACAAACTCAGTGGGAAAGATTCAGGAGGCACAGTGATACATTGATGTCCCTCCTATCTCCAGGGTTGGTTCCAGAGGGTGGCAATGAAGTTTCTGCTTGAGCTCATGGCCCTTGCCTATGCATTTCTAGAGGGCTCAATTTCATCCTTTATGGGTTTTTTTAAAAAAATATCCATATGAAACCTCTGTGGATCATCAAAATCATTCATTGGTCACTTTTGTATATAGAGCATCATCTCTCTTGGAGTCTCTGTGGTGAAACCGTTATATATTTTGCATTAGAAATTTGAGTGCAAAAGCAATTTAATTTTAGACCAGCTATAAGGGCTATGTTGGGATTGTCTTGTGCATGGGTAGGCAAACTATGGCGCGGGGGCTGGATCCGGCCCAATCGCCTTTTAAATCCAGCCCGCAGACGGCCCAGAAATCAGCGTGTTTTTACATGAGTAGAATGTGTGCTGTTATTTAAAATGTATCTCTGGGTTATTTGTGGGGCATAGGAATTCATTCTCCCCTCCCTTCAAAATATAGTCCTCCCCCCCAAGGTCTGAGGGGCAGTGGACCGCCCCCCTGCTGAAAACGTTTGCTGACCCCTGGTCTTGTGTAATATGTAGTTCACCCGAGGTGTGACTGCAACAAACACATGTGGACTTGCCAGGGAGTCAGGAGAGTCTGCACATGGTTAGTCTATGGAGTGTCCTTCTATAAAATGTGGTGATAGCCAGCAAGTTGAATGGCATAAAAATTCAAGGCTACCAATGGCTACTAATCATGATGACTGTGTGATACCCTCAGGATCAGAAAAAGCATGCTTCTGAAACCCAACAGTGGAAGAAGGCTATTGTCCAATGGACCATTTTGTGAAACAGGATGCTGGCCTAGGTCAGATCCAGAAAATCTCTCTCCTATGTTCTTTTTGACTGGCTATAACCTCTGGTCAAGAATATATGATCACAAACCTACTGTGTATAGTGTTGGAACCAGCTTTGAACTGGCCCCATTTCGGAGCAAAGTTTCATGCACGTAGGAAAAGAATCTGAAAAATGTAAATGAGAACTGGCAGGTTCTTTATGCAGTCTTTTAATTTCCACTGAAGACACTGTTGACATATATTTCAATGTAAATCAGACAGACAACTCTGTCTAAGCAGTAGAAGAAGAAAAAACACAATAGGCAGCTTCATTGAGGTCCCTATTAGTACATCATTGCTTAATGGAGGGCACCTATAGATCAGGAAATAACGCAGGGAGCAATCCTAGCAGTCCTCAGCTGCATAGTTCTTGTAAGTTTAGAAAACTGGTTAAATTAGTGATTGAGAACAACACCCAATGGGCAAACCAAGCACTGTAACTAGGTAACCCAAAATACGAATGGTGTGATCTTGCAAATGCTATGACCAGGTTTTCAGAATTTCTCAATAATTCATTCGTATATGAGCACCTGGAAGGGCAAGACATGGGCAAAATCTCCAGTCGAGTTTTCCCATTGACTTCCTTGGGCTGTGTGCGTGGGCTGTATTGGATCAGATGCATGCACAGTGTTCTTGCATGTGTAGACTGCCCTTTTCACAAACATGTTCAAATAAACTGCCTCCCTGGAAGTGGAGAAGGTTTTCACAGGCAGGAAATGCCACCGGAGCTTCCCTGTGCACTAATAAGCCTTGGATTAGACCATTGGGTGAGATGGGAGCAGTCTTCTAGCCATTGTACTCTGTGGGGTGCAGCTTTGGGGCAAGTCCAATCCTGTGGAATGCAACCTGACAATTGTAAGAATTCTTTCCAGGGAAATCATCACAACTGTTTTGTCTGCTCAGGAGCCAGGGGCCACCTGTCAATTTTACTTGCTGACAGAAGGCTCCTTAGCCCTGTGGGAAGGGTGATCGCTCAGTGGTAGAGCACTTGTTTTGCGTACAGAATATGGTCCCAATCCCTGGCATCTCCAGAAAGGGCTGGGAAAGATTCCCTGTTTGAAACCATGGAGAGCCACGGCCAGTCATTGTGTAGACAAGGCTGAACTAGATGTGGCGGTTTCCTATGTTTATTGCCAGCAACTTGGCCACATATTCCTGGGTGAAATTGGATCCACCGTTTGAGAACTGCCATGTGAAGCTATTGCCCCATTTTGCCCCTTGTGCTCCACAATTCACCCCAAATTGTGCACACAGCACTTTGCCTCCAGTAAAAAAACTTATCTAAAGGCACAGGACTCTTCAGCTTTCACCTCACACATCCAGAGGACAAAGCGCTTTATATCATATAATATAAAGCGGATTGTGGTAGGGCTGTTAAGAAATTTAGCTTAGGGTTTGGTTTGTGTAAGGCCACAGCTCATGCTGAGTAATGGGGGGCGTGCGTATGCAAATTCCTAGGATCTGATTGGTTGTTGGGGCCCCTCTTAAAACTGCGTCCACCATTTTCTGGTCACATTTTTGCCTGGCGTTTGAACCCCTCCCACCCGCCCTTTCTTTCTTGCAGGTTAGCACGACATTGCTATTGCCTTCGGGGCCGCCTGTATTCAGGGGTCAGTAGGAATTTTTCCAACTGGCTGATTGGCTTTGCCTTTTGGTTTTCGCCTACTGCGCTAGCAAATTGTCACAACTTGTTAGGTTGGTGGTTAGGCTTTTGGTTGGTTAATCGGTTGGTAGAGGGGGTGGCACACGGATGCCTACCCTCACCTCCGTTTGCTCCATATAGAAGTATTCCGTTAAAGGAATCTCGGGGCTTACACTCTTGTCCTTACCATCCCGCCATTGGCGGGAATGGTGGGCCCAATTTTAAGAGCAAGAGCCTTGAGGAACATTCTTGGTGAAGGTGAGGAGGGAATGACTGGGCGCAGCCACCTCCTCACTCCCAGGTATGTTTACTTGACTTCCATGCGGAAGTCGGAGCAGGAACTGTCCAAGCGGACAGTGGTGAGTCCTGTCCTATGGTGACAGCTGATGTGAGTCCTGCCACGTGGGGCAGATGAGGTGAGTCCTGTCCTAAGGGGACAGCTGATTGAGTCCTGTCCTAGTTGGACAGATGGGGATAGTCCTTCTTTAGGAAGGACGAGGGAATAACCAAAAGCCTAAGCCAACACTCGGATTAAAAAATTGTGTATTTAATAAAGTTGTGGCCCTAAATTATTTGCCAAAAACCAAACCATAATTCTGTTGTCAGTTGTGAGTTATTTAAGGTAATTTTCTGGGAAGCCTCGACACACAAACAAGCTGTTTTGAACTACTCAACTCAACTCAAACTCAAAAGCAGTCACTGCTGTAAGTGGCAGTGTGGCATAGTGTGTCCATACCAGAGTGGACCCCCAAGGTTCGCTTGTGCTGCCAGGAGGACCCAATCCTTTCACCATTACACAGAGAAATAAGAACCTAATCCTTGCACTGCTACACGGCACAATCTAGTTGTTACAGCTGTGTTATGTTGGATCAGGAGTGGCCCCTCTTGGTGAACTGGGACCTCAGCAGCTTCCCAAAAGCACTGACTCATGATGCTTCACTGGTAAGAATCCTACATTTAGTACCCACCTATAGGCAAGAGATGCTCCTGCATCATCGCTGCTGAACAGTCCATTGATGTTGTCTAAGTGTGCCAATCACTTGTTCGGCAGGTAAGAGGTAGGAGGAAGAACTGAATCTAAGTTCCCTTCTCCTTTCACAGCACCAATTCTCTGCTCATTGATGGGAGATCCTTGCCAATATTGTGTGAAAACACCTCTGGACCAGGGCTGTGAGTCTATCTGAGTCTATTGTGATGTACATACAAGTCAGTCTCATTTGTATGACACACACACACCCGACACCTAGTTAAAGCTGAAAATGTTTGAGTGCCCCTTTCCTAGAAAAAAGAGGAGCTTGATCCCCTTCCCCTGAATGTATTACATCTCTATCCACATCCAGTGATTACATTTTAGGTGTCTCTTAACAACAAAGGTCGTTTGAAGCCTAGTTGAAGCCTAGTAATAAGTTTCAATGAATTCCCCCCCCCCCCCAATCTGCCTTTTGTGGTTAAATGTCAACACCCATCCTCTGAAAAACACTGTCTATGGAAGGCAAAATATTTATTAAATGAAACTCAGCTACATGTCCCCATCCTACCGTACATAGCTGGAGTACCATATAATTAGAAAGACGGATATCAGTATGGCGCAAGAAACACTTCAGTAGGGAAGTTAATTGATTCCAATAAGGACATTTCACAATCACACAGATGCCATGACACCAAGGCACTGGCCCCAGTGCAGATCAGTTGCAGAAGTCTGGTGGCATCCATAGAAGCGGCTGTGCTTGCCTCACTGCATCCCTTGCATTCATCCACTTCACTGGAGTCTAGGTGGGCACCTTGATTATGCATTTTGATTATAACCATCTTGATACATTTGATTCTCCCTTACTGGATTGGCGACAACTTGGCTTGAAATTAAAAGTAGACCTAAATTCAAAACAACTGTTTAGGGCCTGGGTGGCAGTGGTAGTTAAACAAACCCAGTTGTTTGGGGTTCATACCTTGCATTATGTGGTGTGGCTGTCTTCTCCTGTGGTTAGAGCCATTCTTGTTGTTGAGGGTTAGCATGAGAAGTCATTGTGCAACCAGGAGTGTACATGTTTTACCGCCGTGGTTAATAATTGGGTCTGTTCTGAGCAGATCACACTAGAGCAGGCAATTCATGAATCGGGTTTAAGATCTCAGAAGTGTAACAATGTAATCCAATATTTTGCTGTTAACGGACAAGCCAGCTTCATTCCAAGCAACAAAACCCACTATTTTTTTATCATTCCATCCAAAGATGGAAAGGGGTTGGGAAGAACGCAAGCAAAATATGGCCTTTAGGCTACGGTCCTCAAACCCACTCACTCTGGAATAGTTCCATTGGCCTTATTAGTGTTAACTTTATGCAGCAAGAAGCCTTGAGGAGCACACCACATTCATGACTGACAGCTGGACAAACTGGCTGCTTCGGAGATGCTCATTAAGAGCTTTTGTCTCCCAGCTTCTTCTTGTTGGTCTTCTCAATCATGGTCTCCACAATCATGGCGGTTTCTTCGTACGTCTGAATTTTATCGTCCGAGAATTTCTCGATGGATTCCACCACTTCCACTTTCTCGTAACTCATGGTGCTTGGTGGGCTCAGCTCCTTGAAAGAGAGGCCACCTGTCCTGCCATACTCCTTGCCTATGTATACGCCTGCTTCAGTTCTGTCACTCGGACCCATTGGGGTCATTGGCCCATATTCCTCGATCCCCGGCTGTTTTGCTGGCTCTTCGCGTTTCCCTTCAGGCTTCCCCCACTGTTCAAAGACATCTTCCTTCGCTTTGTCTTCTTCTGGTTTATACTCATATTTCAGGTCTTCTGGCATCTTGGGCCCCTCTTGTGATTCTTGGGCTTCGGGTTTACCTTTGTCGCTCTCAAGCGGTTCTGGTAGCTCTGATATTGGTTCTACAACACCTCCACTGGGCATCGTACCTTCGCTGTCAGAGACAGTGATTCCACCTCCAGAAGGGATGGGTGAAGAGTAGAAGCAGGGGTCATCGTAACTTCCCTCACCGGTGACAAGTACATACCGCCCTTTAGTATAGAAGTCGCTTTTGGGTTCCGGTCTCTGGTAGCATCTGATCCTCTCTCTCACTATGTTGCACAGTTTATCAAAAGTTTTGCTTATCTGTGCTCCATCAGGCACATCCTCTGCAGCCTTCTCTTGCTCCGCGTCTTCAACTTCATCCTGCCTATGTTCGCTTGTGATCATTAATCCCTCGTGCTTGAAATCCAGCTGATCGTGATCAAGGCCTTCCAAAGGCCGGTCATACCTTTTTTCCGATGGAGCACCATTGCCGAGGTCTTTAGCGGTGATCTCCTTCCTCCTTGAGATCTTTTTTGGCAGACTCCTTTGTCTGGTCTTTGCACTGGTGATGTCTTGAGCAACCAACGTAATGTCTGTGGAGAAGGGGAAAGGAGGAGAAATGAACATAGCCATTGTGTGAGATCCAACAGAAGAAGAAGAAGAAGAAGAAGAAGAAGAAGAAGAAGAAGAAGAAGAAGATAATAATAATAATAATAATAATAATAAATGATAATGATAATTTATTATTTATACCCCGCCCATATGGCTGGGTTTCCCTAGCCACTCTGGACAGCTCCCAACAGAATATTAAAAACACGATAAAACATCAAACATTAAAAACTTCCCTAAACAGGGCAGCCTTCAGATGTCTTCTAAAAGCCAGATAGTTGTTTATTTCCTTGACATCTGATGGGAGGGTGTTCCACAGGGTGGGTGCCACTACTGAGAAGGCCCTCTGCCTGGTTCCCTGTAACCTCACTTCTCACATTGAGGGAACCGCCAGAAGGCCCTTGGAGCTGGACCTCAGTGTCCGGGCTGAATGATGGGGGTGAAGACGCTCTTTGAGATATATTGGGCCAAGGCCATAATAATGTTCAGTCATCATTTCAAATAGCACAAGCATTCATTGCACTATACATACAATTGTCATGCTCTGCAGGCAAAGACCAGGCAATTGTCATGCTCTGCAGTTTGTTTTGCTGGCCATAGATGTTTAATGCATGTGCAGTGAGTGGTTTAGAGATTTGGGGAACTGTGAGAGGGTAACTACATTAAATAGGTTTGCCCTGACTTTGGAAATTATAGGGACAGAACTACCCAAACTGTATAGAAATTTATTCATGTATGTGACTATAGCGGGAGGAATGTTACTTGCCCCAAAATGGAAAGAAGAAGTCCCAGTAAAAGAAGAATGGACACAAAATATGCAGAAATGACAAAACGTACCAGAAAAATAAGAAATCAAGATAACAAACTTTTTATAAAAGAATGGAAATGGTTTATGGAATATTTACAAATAAACTGTAAACAGATAGGAATGTTGGCAGGATTATTGTACTAGCCTGCAGTTATATAAGAGTATATATTTAAAGTAGATGAATAAATGAGTAAATTAAGCTAATTTGGAATATGCAGAAAATATAGTAAAAAAAAACAAATTTAAAGAACCGCAGAAAGAGGGGGGAGGAAGTTGAGTTTTGAAATGTTAAAATGATTGTAAAATTATTGAAATGTATAAAACTGAAAATCTATAATAATAATAATAATAATAATAATAATAATAATAATAATAATATAGGCTTGCCCTGAAAGGCACCTGAATCTAATTCCTTCCCCATTCCTAGCCTTAGGTCATTACCTTTCCTTCCAAGAGCTGGGGTCTGTGTGGTTTTGTAGCTTTGTGAAAATAGTGTCACGGGGGTTCCAACAATGGCAGAATTCAACCTGGAACAGAGGGAAACAAGTTATAATAAATGCCTAGCGAAATAATGCCTTGAAAAAGAATGAAGGCTATGCAAAGTCAAACAAAACAGGTACAGCATCTACATAATTATGGATCTTTATTTCTCTACATAATGTATGGGCATCTTCCAAGTTATTTTTATTCTTGTGTGTTGCCTCAAGCCGAGTACATGGAGAATATTATGACATCACATTCCCCAATGCTCACTTCCCCGAGCACCTTACTGGCTAGAATTATTAGGAACAAAAGAAGATGCTTTCGTCACAGCAATATTTCACGGGATCTCATGGAATACCATTCTGCACACAGAAGTTGACTGCACACCTGAGGGCAGCAGACTCACCTGAGTCTGTGGATGTGTTAATGGTAAAGCACATGGGACGCAGGTGGCATTGTGGACTAAAGCACTGAGCCTCTTGGGCTCGCCGATCAGAAGGTTGGCGGTTCGAATCCCCGCGACAGGATGAGCTCCCGTTGCTCTGTCCCAGCTCCTGCCAACCTAGCAGTTCCAAAGCACGCCAGTGCAAGTAGATAAATAGGTACCGCTGTGGCGCGTAGGTAAACAGATGCACTCTGGCTTCCATCACGGTGTTCTGTTGCATCAGAAGCGGTTTAATCATGCTGGCCACATGACTTGGAAAGCTGTTTGTGGACAAACGCCGGCTCCCTTGGCCTGAAAGCAAGATGAGTGCCGCAACCCCTTAGTCGCCTTTGACTAGACTTAACCGTCCAGGTGTCCTTTCCCTTTTACCTTTACCTAAAGCACATGCTACATGCAGCTCTGCCTATTGCTCTTTGCATCATCTCTATGAGGCAACCACCTAACTGCCTAATAGCAGGGCCGGTCCTGCTTTGGTGTTAATACCAATTGTACCACCAATTTTATAGGAAACGTCAAATGTGATTTTTGGTTTGTTTGTTTGTTTGTTTGTTTGTTTGTTTGAAAGAGGCTTTTTGAAGACACGGCAATATACTGGACCCATGAACATCTCCAGCTCCCCCAAAATCTCTCACCTGCTTTCTTCATTTTCAATAATACGTTTGTAGCGCTCAAGTTCACTCTCCAGAGACTGCTTATAAATGGAGAGCTGGCGGCAGTCGTTGGTGTATTTTTCCAAGGTCCTCTCAGCATCTTCGATGCCCTTTCTCAGAGTGTCAATCTGCTCATTGTACAACTGAATCTCATCATCATAGCTTTCCTGGGTGTTTTTAATAGCCTGTTCCAGCATTGTTGTCTGTTAAAAAAAAGAAATGAAATGAAAGAGAGGGCTTTGAGCATTTCTCACCTGGAAAGCCTTGCACTGGTACTCTCTCAGCTGTTCACTGTTGGCCTGTTTCAGCCATAAATTCACTGACTTTAAGACAGGGGCTGTGCTTTGGCTATTTACACTAGGCGGGTTATGTTTGAGTTTCATTGCAAAACTTTGCCACATGACGTTCTGATGAAAACACGGGTACCAAAACAAACTCTAGAATGCAGTGATTGGACCTGACTGCAATAACTAAAGTTAATTTCAGAGACAAGGACAGGTGAGGAAGCAAGTATTTTTCAGATTCGGTTATGTGACAATCAGGTGAAGCAAAAATCCTTCACCAAAAAGCGTTTTTGTGGAATATAAATTTGCCACCAGGTGGCGATCAATCACTTGAAAAGCAAAGGCTTTGTCTGCTGTGAAGACATTTTATTCCTTTCTTATTGCTCCAAGAACTCTTTTTTTAATAATAATAAAAAAGGTTCTATGGGCACCACTCAGCTAGCCTTGAAGAGTACATTATAGATGAATCCACCTTTAATTTTACTTTAAGGTGTACCTCCTTAAAAGCTTGGAATATCTTTTCAAACACCAGACTTGGAGAGCTGGATGAGGCTGGGTACTCCCCCCCCCAAAAAAAACACCCCACCCCACAAACAAAAAGCAAAGCAAAGGACCCTCATGGCTCATAAGAACATAAGAACAGTCCTGCCAAATCAGTCCAGTGTCCCATCTAGCCTGGCATTCGGTTTTCATAGTGGTCAGCCAGATGCCAATGAAGAGACCACAAGCGGGAGCACAATCGCTTGTGAGTCCCTCAAAACTGGTGTAAGAAAAGCATGGTGGAGGCAGAGCACAGCCATCATATCAAAAAGCCACTGATATCCCCTATCAATTTGCTTTATCCTCTTTTGAAGCCATTCAAGTTGGTGGCCGTCATTCGCTCTGGCCAGAGCAAATTCCGTCGTTTAATTGTGCACTAAACGAATAAGTACTCTGTTTTGTCTGTCTAGAACATTCAGCACAATTGGACGTCCCCGAGTTCTAGTATGATGATCTAGACTTTTCTCCATCCCCTTTTTCTACACCACACGTAATTCTATACACTTTCATAATGTTTCCGCTTACTCACATTTTCTCTAAATTAAAAAAGCCCCAAATGCCTGTAAGCTTTCCTCGTAGGGGATAGTTGCTCCATCTCCTTGATCTTTCTGGCAGCCCTTTTCTGAACTTCCCCCACCCCCAGCTCTACAATATCATTTTCAAGTGAGGCAACCAGAAATGTACACATTATCCAAAGTGTGGCCACATCATAGACATTATTTTTATTTTCAATCTATTTCCCAATAATCCCTAGCATGGCATTTGCCTTTTTCACAGCTACTGCACCCTGAGTAAGTATATTCATTGGACTATGCAATATAACCCTCAAGTCTCACTGCTGGCCAGTCACCACCAATTCAGACCCTGGGACTGTATGTGTGAAATGAGGAGATGTGGGGTGTTTGTTTGTTTGTTTGTTTTGCATCACTTTACACTTGCTTACATTGAATTGTCTTTCACATTTTATTACCTGCTCTCCAAGTTTGGAGAGAACAATTTGGAGTTCCTTGCAATACCTCTTTGTTTTGAACGCCACAAACAATTTGGTATTATGAGCAAGTTGAGAAGCACGGTTCCCAGGACCAATACTTGGGGGACTCCAATTTTTACATCCCTCCATTGGGAGAACTGGGTTAAATCCAGTTGCCCTGATAGTGAATCATTTGTAGCTTTTCCTTCCTTGCACATGTTTGGGTATGAATGCATGAGCTAAGTAAATGAGTTAAATTTTTCGTATACTCTCTAAACCAGGCGTCCCCAAACTTCAGCCCTCCAGATGTTTTGGACTACAATTCCCATCAGCCCTGACCACTGGTCCTGTTAGCTAGGGATCATGGGTGTTGTAGGCCAAAACATCTGGAGGGCCGCAATTTGGGGATGCCTGCTCTAAACACTCACACTCACTGGCTACATTTAAATGAAGGAAAGCTCCTGCATATCAACCTAAGCAAGTTGTGTTTCCTTTTTATAGAATACAGATCATTGAACAAACTTAGTTGCATTACATTCTTCCTTAAATTATATTTCCGTTGATATATAATTTTATGGTATTACTCCAAAAAGAAGTGCTGTTGTGAGCCACCAAACCTCAGAAA
The DNA here is from genome assembly GCF_963506605.1 of Zootoca vivipara. NCBI lineage: Eukaryota > Metazoa > Chordata > Lepidosauria > Squamata > Lacertidae > Zootoca > Zootoca vivipara. The sequence goes on from NC_083278.1 coordinate 15,533,277, forward strand.
TACACTTTTCCCAAAAGGTTTCTACAATTTTGGCCACTAGTGTAGTGCTTTGAAATGTTGAAAGCATTTCACATTAAAGCTGGGCTAAATACACCCCCCCCCCCGTTTTGCAGGGTCATTTGTCTGCTGAGAAAGTGGGGAGGAGGATGAAAGGAATAATGTATCACTTGACAGGATAATTTTCCCCTGACCCCATACTAGCTATTGACTTTGGTATATTCTTCCACTGGGGCCTTAACGAAAGATACTGAACTCATTCATTCACACTGCAGACCAGGTACAGTCCTGAAGAAGAGCACTCCAGACAGGGGCTGGAGAAGAGCTAAAATTTCATTGAACCTCCCATCTCTCTCTGATGAGAATGTCACCTGGCTTTGGTTCAAAAAAGCTACCAGGAGAAACCCTGTGAATTTAGCTCTTTAACTCCCGCCTGTGAAGGCAGCTGTGTTAAAATGTCGCACACACCCAAGCAGTCATCTTACAAACTGATGCAGAATTATCCCAGATGGTGTGCAGATTATTGGCTTGGATCAAAACTGGCTTGGAGGTGGGGAGGGGGATGCATGAAAACACAGTATTTCATAAGAAACCACAGGGTAGACATGGTTTGTGGCTAACAGCATGTACACACAGGTTCCCAAAACTTTTTGGGGGGCATACTGGATGCAGAATAAACAGGAGTGTGTAGGTAAAAAGGTAAAGGACCCCTGGGTGGTTAGGTCCAGTCGAAAGCGACTATGGGGTGAGGCGCTCATCTCGCTTTCAGGCCGAGGGAGCCTGCGTTTGTCCACAGACAACTTTCCGGGTCATGTGGCCAGCATGACTAAACCACTTCTGGCACAACGGGACACCGTGACGGAAGCCAGAGCGCATGTAAACACTGTTTACCTTCCTGCCCTATTTATCTACTTGCAATGGGGTGCTTTCGAACTGCTAGATTGGCAGGAGCTGGGACAGAGCAATGGGAGCTCACCCCCTCTCTGGGATTTGAACCGCCGACCTTCTGATGCGCAAGCCCAAGAGGCTCAGTGGTTTAAACTGGAGTGTGTACACAGGCCTAACACAACTGTATTTCTGGGGGAGGTACCTCAGTCTGCAGTTTAATTTTCTGAGCCTGGAGCTGACATAGGATGCTCTTGTATTCTTCTAACTGGCTTTGAAGAATCGGAATCCTCCTCTCAGTTATCAGCTTCTCCTAAGATGAAAGCAGAAAGAGGGAGGGTTGGGGGGGGGATCGGATTGTGTGCAAGTACCACTGAAAATCTGATTATGCATGGAAAGGGACATGAAAAGAGCACGACTAGGCCATGTGCTTCCAGCAGGAATGCTATCAAAGTCATGCGGTTTTCAGAAATTGCACTTGATTTGAAGGGATATACATCATGGTAAAATGAAGAATAGCAAAAGACCATTAATGTACAAGCAAGAAATATTTACAGGATTTCAAAGGGCAGCTCTTGGAAAGTGAAACAGAACAAGTTTGATTTCACTGAAGGACATATTTAGATGCACGGAACTGCCTTATTTCCAGTTGTTTGTATCAATCCCTTGGGAAACCTAGAAGGGATATTTGACTGATTGACAATATGCCCTTTAAAATGCCTGCCACTCACTCCCCCTGTATGGTGCAGTGATTCGAGTGCTGGACAGACCGACCTGGGAGACAGGGGCCAAACAGCCATGGAACTCACAGGGTGGCCTTGACCAGTCACTGTCTCTCAGCCTAACCCACCTCACAGGGTTTGCTGTGAGGATGAGACAGAAAGAGGGAGAACCACGTGCACCACCTTGAACTCCTTGGAGAAAAGGGAGGATACAAGGAAATAAGCCAAAAATTCCTTCCTTGGGGAAGGATGACACTGTGGCAGGTGGGTCACCCAGCATAAGAGAGGCCCCCAAATTTGAGCAAGGGCGTTCACATTTCTGAGCACCTTTGCTTCAGATAATTGATCCATCCCTGCAAGCAATTGTTTGGCTATGATCTCCATCACTCCATCATGAACAGTGGTGGCGAATGCCCCTTCATACCCATAAGGCAGAGAGGCCAACAGTAGGTGAAGCCAGAGAAAAAGCCAAGCAATGCAAGCTTTGGGCCTTTCCAAGTTTGCCACTTACAATTTCTGGGTTGCCGTTTTTTTGAATTTTGTTTTGATTTTTTGATTTTTTGCATGCTGCCACACAATGTTACCATTATGCAGCTTGTATTTCAGAATAGTGTACACGCACACCGTTTTTTTCTTCTACCACAAAAAAGTCCAACTTTTGTGAAAGATCCAGATGGATCCCCAGTATGATCAGTGGTGGGGCGTGTGGATTGCATTAACCTGGTTTTTGTATGGAAAAGGTGGGAGCTGGTGGGTGTGGTTTGGGAGACATTGGCTGTGTGTCACTTTCCTTGGACTGGTGGAAGCAGAGGCAGAGCTAACTTCCTGGGGGCGTGGCTAGCCACCCGTGGGGGTGGGGCTAGTGTCCCAAGGGGAGCTGCCCACGGCGAGTGTCCCAGGGGGGGAGGGAGGCAATGTCACCCACCTCACCTCACCCCCTTCCTCCGCCACTGGGTGGAAGCTGTCCTTTTGCAAGCTCAACTCAGAGGGGAGATGAGGGCAGGGAGAGACGATGGCGCTGAGATCAAAGCACAGCAATATACAACATACAATACATATACAATAGTCTAACAAACCAAAAGCTTTTCTATTAGTTATTGTAGGACCAGAGATCCTGAAGGACCAGACAGAACTATTACCACGGATACACGGACTCTCTTAGCCCAGAAATGGAAAGATTGTACAACTCCGGCTAAAGAAGAGTGGCAGACAGAATTGACGAACTATGCCGAGATGGCAACATTTACAAGATGAGAAACCAGGAAGATGAGGTCGTTAATAAAGAAGGGGGAACGTCTATAATTTGTTTGAAAAAGCTATTGTAAACAATAATGCGCGTTGTTAGGGTTGATGGAAAACTTGTAGTAAAAGTTTGAGCTATGGCTTTACAAAGGATTTATAAAAACAGAGTTATGAAAGAGATGCAGAAGGGAAAATCATGACATTAAGATCCACAATTGGGGGTGGGGGAGTCAAAAGGGATTATATATTTATGTATTTAATTCATTATTTTATGTAAAACAGAAAATGCAAAGATAAAATTTATTTTTAAAAAAACAGCAATATACTGCTGTGCAATGGTTGTCCACCAAGAATAACCATGTAATCCTCCAAACATTGTTTCACCAATCCTTGATCACCCCATTTTTCTTTTACCCTTTAACTACTATTTGAAAATCGGATCCTTCGGATCATTTCTTTTAACGTGCCACAAACATTGTCAGTGAAATAAAACACTTACCTCACTGGCTCCAGCTGCGATGGTGGATACGCGAGGAGTCGTTTGCATGATCTGCTGTAAAATACTGACATAGGTCTGTATTTCCATGAGGTTCTGTGGCAGAGCAAAATGATTTACATTCGAAAGAATCAAAGGCAGGATCTCCGTTCGAGGGTCTCCCCTCTCAACTCTTTCCCTCCCCTCCTTTAGGAAGCCATGAGAGAAAGTTTAGACTACTGTATCATCAGACATTGCTATTGGCTAGGTTCGCTCACCTTTCCCAGTGGGCGGCATTGGGGACAGGCATCCAGGATCACCTGGCCGTGTCGTCCCAGCTGCGTCACCAGCGCTGGGCGGGGCCACACCCTGTTTGGCCCCGCTGACCAATCAGCACCGGGAGGGGGCGCGGCTGTGGGAGTTTAATTGCGGCGCAGCTAGGCAGGACCTCCTCTCTTACCCTTTTGCCGGATCTCCTGGCCCGCCCACCCTCTTTTCATGCTGTGCTCCAATATGACCTTGCTATGGACGGCTGCTGGCCACCATATTGTTGGGGCTGGGCAGGAATTTTTTTTCCACTTGGCAAATTGGCACCAGCCGTTTGGTTTTCGCCTACCTGGTAGCAATCGTCAAAACTTTGTAAGGTTCGGCATTGAGTAAGCCTTTGTTTGGATGGAGGGGAGGTTGTAGCCTTCACCTGCCCCTCCTCAGTAAGAGTATCTGGTACAAGGGATACGGGAGTGTGGATTCTGTCTGATGCCTGTATATAGGCTAGGACCATGCCACAACCCGGTCGTCTGACCAGCCCATGAGCCGCCCCTGAACCGAGCTGCCTGCTCTCGTACTACGCTAAACCGCCGCAGTGTGGCAACGGAAATAACTTCTGCAGCGCCGGAAATCGTGCGTGGAGTATGTGTGTGTGGCCTCGCGCACACGCGATCCCCACCCCATGCAGGGATCTCTGCAGGACGGATCTGGCCCAGGCAAGATAAACCTTGCTGACCCCTAAGCCAAACCAGTCACATCGGTAACCAATAAAGTTGTGGCCTATTTGAACCCATAAGCCAAAATAATTGTGTCCATGTAATTATTGTCCATAAGGGAAATGTGGGTCACAGGGCCTTGGCACGCAATGGTGGGACAACCCGACCATTAGGCAGAGTGAGGCAGCCGCCTCAAGCAGTATATGGGGAAGAAGTGGCAGTCCTTCCACCTCTGCTACTGAGAATGCCGGTGTTACCTTTCCGCTGGGAGACAGAGCTGTGTGCGCCTGCCTTATATCCTCTAAACTACCCTGCTGCCTGCAGGTCCTGTCACCCAGTGAGGCAAGTTTCAACTGCCAATCTGGTTGACCTCTGCATCTTCTCCTTTGCTTCAGGTAGCCAAATGTCCTGGCCTGACCAGCCACAACCGTGTATCTACTATGGTTTTTAATCTGCTATGAAGGTGCCCTAAATAGAGGGGGAAGAAAATGGGAGATAGAACTTTGTTCATTGGCTGAAGGTCCCTTGTCAGCCATAGTCAAGAGCAGGCATCTCCAAACTGCAGCCCTCCAGGTGTTTTGGCCTACAACTCCCATGATCCCTAGCTAACAGGACCAGTGGTCAGCATAGCTGCCAAGTCTCCCGTATTCCCCGGGAAACCCCCAATTTCCCAGCTGTCCCCAGCTGAAAAAAGGGATTTCCCGGTTTATTCTGGCGCGACGGCCATTTTGGAACTGGGCGGAGCATGCTCAGAAGCGACTTTTGATGCTGCTTTGCCCAGTTCCAAAATGGCTGCAGCGTGACTTCTGGTGTGGTGGCCATTTTGGAACAGGGCAGAGCAGCATCAAAAGTAGCTTCTGAGCATGCTCCGCCCAGTTCCAAAATGGCGGCAGCTCTATTTCCGGTCTGCTACTTCCGATCCAGTCCCTTATTTCTCAGGCCGGAACTTAGCAGCTATGGTGGTCAGGGATGATGGGAATTGTAATCCAAAACATCTGGAGGGCCGAAGTTTGGGGGTGCCTGGTCAAGAGCCTACTCTCTGTTGTCTACACTTCTTGGCAAGCAAAGAAAACTCAGAAGAAATCAAAGCTCCACTGTTAGCTCACAGAAATTACCTTTTTGTATCTGTCCTTTGCAGCATTAACATCATCCTGCAAGAACTGTGATTCAATCTGTAGTTCCAGATTACACAGCAAAGCTTCATCAGCTTCCTGTAATAAAAACATTTTTTTTTAAAAAAAATACTGACACGTTCTGTATTTTGTATTTTTGTATTTCCAGTGTTCCCTGATTTAATGTTTTGACTGATTGTTGTGAACCGCTTTGGGCACAGCTTGCTGTGGAAAAGTTGCATGTAAGTAAAATCAATCCATCAATGACTGTTCCAGTTTTACACATGCACAGCCAATCACATGCAGCAAGCATTGGCCCAAGATGTGCTATCTGCCTCAAATGCTCAGCTGCCAGTGTTCAGACAGAACCACCATATTTAGGGGTTGCAAAACAGGGACATTCCTGGCAAGGACATGTGATGGGGAGCCATTCAAAGAGAACTGCATTTGTGACATGGCCCAACAAGCTAATCCAAAGTGTCTGCTGTGCTGTTCAAAAATGTGTAGATGCTTGCTCTTTCCATTATATCATGGAATGCAGAACTGGCCAGGTCTGCTGATGTGCCAGGAATGATAAAGATAAAAACTTAGCATGGGCTTTTGCTCAGGGCCTTGTTATCTGCACTGTGAGCAAATGAGATTAGTACAGACCACAACCAGAACATTCTAAGCCAGCGACCAGCCATTGGCTCAACATTTCTGCGTTCTTTACCATCCCTTTTTTGAGAGATGAATCAGCAGCAAAGCAGTGAACTCATGAGCCCACTGGCACTATATGGACATCTACATGAAGCCACTGGGAGAGATAATCAGGGTTGGGTGTTCATCAGTATGCGGATGATACACAACTCTACCTTTCTTTTAAATCAGAACCAGTGAAAGTGGTGAATGTCCTGTCTGGAGGATGGATGGTGGCTAACAGATTAAGGTTGAATCCTGACAAGACAGAATACTGTTTTTGGGGACAGGAAGCAGTTGGTGTGGAGGACTCCCTGGTCCTGAATAGGGTAACTGTGCCCCTGAAGGACCAGGTGTGCAGCCTGGGAGTCATTTTGGACTCACAGCTGTCCATGGAGGCGCAGGTCAATTCTGTGTCCAGGGCAGCTGTCTACCAGCTCCATCTGGTATGCAGGCTGAGACCCTACCTGCCCGCAGACTGTCTCACCAGAGTGGTGCATGCTCTAGTTATCTCTCGCTTGGACTACTGCAATGCGCTCTACGTGGGGCTACCTTTGAAGGTGATCCAGAAACTACAACTAATCCAGAATGCGGCAGCTAGACTGGTGACTGGGAGTGGCCGTCGAGACTATATAACACCGGTCCTGAAAAACCTACATTGGTTCCCAGTACATTTCCGAGCACAATTCAAAGTGTTGATGCTAACCTTTAAACCCTAAATGGCCTCGGCCCAGTATACCTGAAGGAGCATTTCCACTCCCATCATTCAGCTCTGAGGTCCAGCTCTGAGGACCTTTTGGTGGTTCCCTCCCTGTGATAAGTGAGGTTACAGGAAACCAGGCACAGGGCCTTCTCGGTGGTGGCACCCGCCCTGTGGAACGCCCTCCCATCAAATGTCAAGGAAATAAACAACTATCTGACTTCTAGAAGACGTCCGAAGACAACTCTATTTAGGGAAGTTTTTAATGTTTGATGTTTCATTATGTTTTTAATATTCTGTTGGGTGCTGCACAGAGTGGCTAGGGAAACCCAGCCAGATGGGCGGGGTATTAAAAATTATTAGTACAATTTATACCTAAATGATTAAGTATAATGTGATGTTTCGACGCAACACATAATATGAGTGGTGTTTTATTGTTTATTGTTTATGTTTACTTGTTTAGTACACCGTTTGCTTAATTGTTCCATATAATTTGTTCAAAACCATTGGTTTTTCATGTAAATTATCAACATGTTTTATCTTAAATAAATGTTGCAGAAAATAATAGTATGCAACCATTATTGCTCTACATAAAACCTAAAATTTATGTTTATTAGTTCACAATTCAACATACTGAGAATTAAATGAGTCAAATTCCTATGTTTTTATCACTCGTAGTGAGGCAAAATTTCAATCTGTAGGAGCAGGGTCTAAATATTAACTGATTTGTCCCAGATTTGAAATTTGATTATGTGTATACCAGACGCCTGATATAAGATCAAGGGAGGAAACATTTTCCAAAAAAAGTTTGTTATGACCCACCCTACTGAGGAATCCACATATTAGTGAAAATAACACACTGTTTTAGGGGAAACTGTGTTGTTTTAGGGCACATTGCTTTGTAAAAATGTATATATTAGGCAGCATTCCCCCCCCTCTTAAGAAAAACAAAAGGTTAAGAAGAGCTGAAGATTTGCAAGCAAAAACATAAACAGCTTATTTCAGTTAGAGAGAGAGATTTATATCCTGTCCTTCTCTAGTGCCTATTCTGCACCTGTTTTGTATGATGCACAGGTAGAAAAAAAAACCCTGGAAGGCTTGCTTCCATCCTCTTTGTGTGCACAAATGTAGCCATGTGTTTGTGATCTTCCTCTCAAAAAGGTGACAGTATATGCTCATTGCTTTGCCCTTTCTAAGAGCTGGTACCACAGATTTTTAATTTGAACCGCGCAACTCCTTTTTGTGTTTGCAGATGCACCAGAAGCAAATGCATCTGGGCATTTTTGATATTTATTCAGGCTGATCCACAAATGTTCTCTAGCAGCAAATTTCATCTAATGGCTTGTTTGTGAACTGCCATCGTGGGAATTGCATTAAGCATTTGATATTTACTATTTGTGACAGGCCAGCCTATGTCAGAGGAAAGTGTTTACTTCCTCGATTGAATTACATTGGCAAGCAAATGAGCCCATGGTCGCCACAGCCACATGTCCAATACACAATTTTGTTGTTATGTTTCTTTTACCCTCTGCACCTGCGCAGCGCAACAACCCCGTTGCACCTCTGCTTCTGACAGCGGCACTGCTCATAGCAGATATTTGGATGAGGGGGGTTCAGAGGAGAGCTGATGATTCAAGAGATTTTTATGTGCACATAAATGCCAAAGGGGAGGAGGGATTGAACTGTGGAAAACTTTCTTTGAGATGAGAACAGTTTGCCAAGAGAAGAAGGTGGTTGCCAGTCATGCTGTGGGTCACCTGTTTTAAAGAGGAACTTGTATTATAAAAGCTAAAAATATATAAATATATAGAGTGAACCCTCTAGTTACGTACAGCTCTGGATATATAAAAAAATCCTTCCAGTAGCACCTTAGAGACCAACTAAGTTTGTCATAGGTATGAGCTTTCGTGTGCATGCACACTTCTTCAGATACACTGAAACAGAAGTCACCAGACCCTTATGTATAGTCAGAGGGTGGGGAGGGGTATTACTCAGAAGGGTGGTGTGTTTGTTTGCTTCTCTGTGTGCATGCACATGCCCTCATAATACCTGCACAGTTCTTACTTGTTTGTTTTTGCGGGATCCACAAGTTCTTCTTCGATTGGCCTTACTTTAGTATCTGGGCAATGGGATGGAGGAAGACTCATAAACTGCCCCAACAAGTTGGAAACACTATGAGTTTGTGGTTTCTGATGCTCCCTCTGAAGGAGCAGGTATACGGCTTGGGGGCAATGCTTTTAAACTTGACATTATCACTAGAGACCCAAGATGCCTCAGTGGCTTCTGCCAGCTTTACTTGGTTTATCAGCTGCATCCTTTCCTGAGTAGAAATAGCCCACCTGGCTACAGTAATCCAGGTTGCATTCCTATATTGTGTTATATGTGGGGCTGAAAAGCATCTGGAAACTCCAACCAGTGCAGAATTTGGCTGCCAAAGATCTGGCTTCTTTAGTTAGATGGAGCCATGTCAAATAATAATAATAATAATAATAATAATAATAATAATAATAATAATAATAATATATTTATACCCCGCCCTGTTGGGCGGCTCCCAACAGAATATTAAAAACATGATAAAACATTAAACCTTAAAAAACTTTCCTAAACAGGGTTGCCTTCATATGTCTTCTAAAAGTCGGATAGTTGTTTATTTCCTTGACATCTGCTGGGAGGGCGTTCCACAGGGTGGGTGCCACTACCGAGAAGGCCCTCTGCCTGGTTCCTCATAACCTCACTTCTCGCAGTGAGGGAACCGCCAGAAGGCCCTAGGATCTCAGTGTCCGGGATGAACGATGGGCTGAAACATGTGTTCCAGATGAACTACATTAGCTTTCTGTTCATGACCCAGCCCAATTCAAGGTGTGGGGCTTACCTTTAAAGCTTAAAATGTCTTAAGGCCCCGATAACTGAAGGATCGCCTCCTTCTGAACCAGCTTATGGTGTACTATGACCTTCATCCTAGAGTAGTAGCAGGAAGCGCTTTGTTGCATTTCCATCGGTTTTCTAATTTGAAGCTGAAAGTTGGAGATAGTCTCCAAAAGCATCTCACGCAGATGAAATATTTGTGTGACCAGTTAATGGAGAGAAACTTTGCTTCATATTCAGAACAGAAGTACAAAATGTATGTACAAAAGCGAGGAGGGTCTTTGTGGTGGCTCCAGATATGGAATAGCCTCTGGAGAGAAGTGCACCTAGGGTCAAATTTGTATTCTTTTCAGCACCAGCACAAACCTAGACAGCATCTTAAAAAGCAGAGATATCACCCTGCCGACAAAGGTCCATATAGTTAAAGCTATGGTTTTCCCTGTAGTGATGTATGGAAGAGAGAGCTGGACCGTAAAGAAGGCTGATTGCCGAAGAATTGATGCTTTTGAATTATGGTGCTGGAGGAGACTCTTGAGAGTCCCATGGACTGCAAGAAGATCAAACCTATCCATTCTGAAGGAAATCAGCCCTGAGTGCTCCCTGGAAGGACAGATCGTGAAGCTGAGGCTCCAATACTTTGGCCACCTCATGAGGAGAGAAGACTCTCTGGAAAAGACCCTGATGTTGAGAAAGATTGAGGGCACAAGGAGAAGGGGATGACAGAGGATGAGATGGTTGGACAGTGTTCTCAAAGCCACCAACATGAGTCTGACCAAACTGCGGGAGGCAGTGGAAGACAGGAGTGCCTGGCGTGCTCTGGTCCATGGGGTCATGAAGAGTTGGACACGACTAAACGACTAAACAACAACAGCACCAGGTTAGAAGTTTTTGATTTGATGAAGCATTTTAAAAGATTATATTTTCAGATTACGTTCCGTTACGTTATTTTTGTTGTACTGTATTGTTGGTTTGTAGTTTGTTTCTGTTTAAAAATTATTATTATTATTATTATTATTATTATTATTATTATTATTATTATTATTATTGCCCTAGAATCCTTTTTTGGAAAAAGGACAGTTTATGCATTTTTCAGAAAAATAAACTAACTATTGTTAGAAAAATGCAGTTTGTTACACCTTAAGTAAGCATGTCAACTTCAAAATGGTGATACATGTGCCATGTGGCAGCTACTGAGCAGTGCCCATGCCATGGTTGCTAACACAAAACACCAGATGAAAGAAACATTGGCCGAGGGGAAGCAGATAGCCTTTGATATTGTGAACTTACCTTATTAAGTCGTTCAAGAGTAGTTTTCAACATCTGCTGATACTCACATTCATTTCTATATCTATGGAAAAAGAGAAGCAAAAAGGGAAATGTAAATAATAAAGATAATAAAAGAACTGTTATAAGGTCTCTTCCTTACCGAGGATAGAGAAATGGGGGTGGGGGTTAGAAAACACTGGCTTTTGCCAGGCTGGAATGCAACACCCTGTGCAGTTCAGGGAGACAGATCTGTTGCACTGCTGAAAAAGTTCCACCAGTCTTGCCATAAAGGCATTGCTAAGAGTTGTGCAAGGTATTTGTTCCTTGAAAATAATTATACACTGTTGTACAGCACACACTCTTTATACGACAATTCTTGGGGTTCTGCTACCCACCGATCAATGCCAAGTGCAGAGTGGGGCTTCTAAACCTGCAAAACCAGGTCCCTAACAATTCATGTAGCGGATTTATTATTCATTTGTTTGTTCATTACATTTCCAACCCACCTTTGCTCCAAGAAGCTCAAGGTGGCGAACGTGGTCCCCCTTATCTCCATTTCTGTCCTCGTAATCTAAGCCACAGATTCATGTGACTCTATTGGTTCAGAATATAGCCAGGCAGCATCTGGTGATTACGTGTGTGTGTGTGTGTGTGTGTGTGTGTGTGTGTGTGTGTATTTACTTCTCTTCAAAAACCACAGGCATCCTTATCTATCACTGCAATACAGAAGGTAGCACTTGAATCAATGGATGCAAATAGAAAGCAAGGAAATGGATTCAAATGGAAAGCGAGCAAATTCCATTAAGAATAACCCTCATTAAAGTTTTTAAAGCAAAGGTTGGATGGCCATCTGCCAGGGGTTTTCTAGCTGTGACGGCTGCATTGCAGGAGGTTCCAACCACATTATTCTCTAAAGGTTAAGGTAAGGGACCCCTGGACAGTTAAGGTAAAGGTTAAGGACCCCTGAATGGTTAAGTCCAGTCAAAGGCGACTATGGGGTGTGGTGCTCATCTCGCTTTCAGGCCGAGGGAGCCAGCATTTGTCCACAGACAGCTTTCCGGGTCATGCTGCCAGTGTGACTAAACCGCTTCTGGCACAGTGGAATACCTTGACGTAAACCAGAGCATATGGAAATGCTGTTTACTTTTCAACCACAACGGTATCTATTTATTTACTTGCACTGGCGTGCTTTTGAATTGCTAGGTTGGCAGGAGCTGGGACAGAGCAATGGGAGCTCACCCTGTCGCGGGGATTCGAACCGCCAACCTTCTGATCGACAAGCCCAAGAGGCACAGTGGTTTAGACCACAACGCCACCTGCATCTGTTTCCATAGCCAACTTACTTGTTACGGAACTCATCCAGCATGCGGTGAGCATCTTTCTCCTCCCGCTCCAACTTAGCTCTGTCGGCGGCCAGTTCGCGAACCCGCTGGCGGTTGAGGTCGACCTGAGTTGCGAAAGCCTCTTCCAGCCCGGCCAGCTCATCCATGCGCTGAAAGGTCTCAAGCTGCTTGCGGAAGATGGCGTTGCGCTGCTCGAGGACCCGGGCCCGGTTGATGTAGTTGGCAAAGCGCTCGTTGAGCTCTTGCAGGTTCTCCAGGCCCTGAGCTTGGGCAAAGCTACCAAACTCGGGCGACTGGGGCAGCTCCTCGAAAGCATCCGACCTCTCATATTTCTCCTTGCGAACTTCACGCAGGTAGCTGCTTCTGTACATAGCGGCCTGGGGGGATGCGTGCGGGCCCAGAGATCCCCTTTGCCACTCCCTTTCTCTCTCCAGTTTGATGGCACGATGTTTCTTGAACTGGGAATGGAAAGGAAGGGTTCAGCTCTCCCGCCACAACCTCCGAGGACTGACCTGCCTCTCTGTAGTTTAGGATTCTAAAACCCTAGCTAGATGCAGTAGACTAAATAAAATCCAACGGCCCCACCTTCTCGACCTCGGTGTTTTCATCCTGTCAGCATTTTGGGGCTTTCTTTCTCTCCGTCTGTTTCAATTGTGGTGAGACCCAATTCAAGGCAAAGGGAGGGAGATGTCCTGTTTTTGCTGGAGAGGCAGAAAACAAAAGCCGTGCGGCTTTACAGGATGCATCCAAAGCATTACACTGCTTTTTTTCCTGTTTTCTTTTTTTGTCCATCTCAGTCAGGGATTTTTGCATGAGGATGTCAAATTTCATTGATGCCTAGTGGGATGTTGGCTTTGTTTTTGGTTTTTTGTTAAAGGCGCAGGGATGGGGATTGTTTTCATCCTAAGGAAAAGGTAAAGGACCCCTGGAAAGTGAAGTCCAGACAAAGGTGACTAAGGGGTTGCGGCGCTTATCTTGTTTTCAGGCTGAGGGAGCCGGCGTTTGTCCACAGACATCTTTCCGGGTCATGTGGCCAGCATGACTAAACCGCTTCTGGCGCAATGGGACACCATGACACAAACCAGAGCACACAGAAACGCTGTTTACCTTCCCGCTGCAGTGGTACCTATTTATCTACTTGCACAGGCATGCTTTCAAACCGCTAGGTTGGCAGGAGCTGGGACAGAGCAATGGGAGCTCATCCCATCACACAGATTTGAACTGCCAACCTTCTGATTGACAAGCCCAAGAGGCTCAGTGGTTTAGACCACAGCGCCACCCATGTCCCTGTTTCATCCTAAGGACTGCCTTATAACATGGCAACACCCACACCAGACATTTAAAGCAGTAGGACACCACTTCAAACAGTCATGGCTTCCTCCAAAGAATCCTAGGAACTGTCATTTGTTAAGGGTGCTGAGAGTCATCGGGAGGCCCCTATTCTCCTCCCCACCCCCATTGGCAGGAGAGACAAAAATAAAATAAAATACAGGGGGTTTGGCGAAAAATTCCTCTGTCCTCCTTTGTCCAGCAGGAGCCATCTTTGGATCTAGTCCTTCCCATGTGTAGAAGACCTACTATCCACTGAAGGTCCGGTCTGGATCCAATTCAGTATATTTACCAGGGAATAGGAAGGTAACAAGAGAGGGAGAGATGAATTGGTGTCAATGAAGGGTGTGTGGGTGCAATGATGGCATATTCCATCTTTTCCCATCAAGCTTCAATAGCAATATGTACTTGTGTTGTACAATTTCCATCTCAGATGTCCTTTGGACAAGTCCACAAGGTGGGGCAGACTGCACTGACTAAAAGAGTTGATTGGTCCAACTGAGATATATATCTAGTATCTAAATGAAAATCATGCCTGTTGAAGACCACCAGAGGGCTGTAAGGCTACAGCAATAATCCTATGCTAACATTGTAGTTGAAAGCGAGGGAAAGGCAAGGTAAGAGGAAACCCTGGAGAGTTAAGTTTTCACAAACTCAGGGCCGTGTCTAGGCCTGGGATGGGTGGCGCAATGCGCCAGGGCGCCTGGCCACCAGGGGCGTTGCTGCACCCGCCAGACAGCTGATGTCTGCAAGCACAGCAGCAGCGTCAGGAGGAGGAAGGGGAAGAGGGAGACGCGGCTGGGCTCGGGCAGCACCCAGCGCCTTCAGCACATGGTGCCGGGCGGGCTCTGCCTCCGCCCAGCCCGGCTGAGAGGCGGGGCTCGGCCGGACGGCGAGAAAGGAGAGGAGGAGAAAGAGAAAGGGAAAGAGATGGGACTCCTTGTACAGGCTTCTCCCTTGCAAGACAGGTAGGAGCTTCTTCTCCCACGCCCCGGGCATGCTGCGGGGGCCATGGCCTCCAGGAGCTGCTCGGCCAGGCCTGTGGCAGCACCCCGTGGTCACGCCAGGAGGTGGCAGGAGAAGCTTGCTTGGCAGCTGGCGGCGGCGCGTCTCCTCGACTCCCTTTTCCCCGCCCGCCCCAACTGAGGAGGCCGGCTGTGTGGCTTCAGGGGAAGTGGGAAGGGAGAGCGGCCAGGCATCCCTGAATGGGCCTCAGGGGGAGGTCAAGTGGGAAAGGGATCCCGAGGGTCATCCAGTCCAGCCCACTTGCAGTGCAAGGAAGATCCTGCCATTGAGAAGTGCTCGTATATATGTGCCTTCTTTTCTGGTGTTCCGCCCCCCCTTCTCTCCCAACAGCCTCGCTCTGCCGGAAAGGGAGGGGGCGCCAGAGGGACCTTTGCACCACGGCGCTGGATGAGCTTAAGACGCCCCTGCACAAACTTTACACTGGCGGAAGATCTGGTGATTGTCAGGTGGACATTCCTGCCCATCCATCAAACTTGTGGCATGGGGGAAAATAAAGAAACAGCCCCCTCCCCAAAACCAGAGTCTTTTCTGTTGGGGATAACACAGGCTGAAATTCCCAGGTGTGAGAAAAGGTTATTTATTTAATATATGTGGGGGTGTTTTTTTTAAGTAAAATAGAAACATCGTCATACACCCCCACCCCCCCACACCCTCCCCCATCTACCTCTTTTCCTCTTTCTTCCCAATGTCTCAACAAATGAAACTGATTTGTAAAAATGTTACGAGAGACATTGCATATATCTTTGTAAATCAAGAAAATCTTTAATTATAAAAAGAAAAGAAAAAAGAAAAGGTTATTTATGTATGCAACAACTGCGGCCCATTGTTTTGTTAGCTCCAAAATGTAAAATGAGTGAGGTCCCAACTAAAGAAGATTGGCAACTTAAGTTGACGGAATATGCATAACTTACAGACTTAACATATAGAACCAGAAGAACATACGTTTAAAGAAGACTGGAAAACATTTGTTGAATACAGTGGAACCTCGGTTTATGAACACCTCGGTTTACAAATTTTCGGTTTACGAACGCCGTGGACTCATCTGGAACGGATTAATCCACTTTCCATTACTTTCAATGGGAAAGTTCGCTTCAGTTTATGAACGCTTCAGTTTAAGTACTCCGCGGACCGTCTGGAACAGATTAATCCGCTTTCCATTACTTTCAATGGGAAAGTTCGCTTCAGTTTATGAAAGCTTCAGTTTATGAACAGACTTCCGGAACCAATTGTGTTCATAAACTGAGGTACCACTGTATATGGAAAATAATTTTGCACAGTTGAAAACGCTGGCAGCATTAAGATAAATTCAACAGTGTAAATAATTTTTGACGGATGTAATAATGATATAGTTTTTGTAAAATACCGTATGCAGGGATATATGCAAAACCAACCATGGAAAGAGAAAAAGGGAAGTCACTGATGTTTTAAGTATGTAAAATGTGTATTTGAAATTGTAAAACAGCAAATTTAATAAAATTTATATATATTAAAAAGGAACCAAACCCCTGACTGTATCCGATTCCTCATCCCCAACCCAGATGATGCCTCACAGGAAAGCCTGTCCACCCTGCCATCTTCTAAAAACTACCTTTTAGACAAGATTTTTGGAATTGCACAAGAGAAGTGCAGCGGGTCAATGTTTAGCACTTGCAATTTCTGTTGTCACTGTAACGCTGTGGTAGCAGAAGCTTCATGGGTGGAGCCTGAGAGCTCTCAGAAAAGAACCGTGTTCTAATTGAGATATGCTTATCTTGCCCCTGAGGGTTTGAGAGAGAAATATAAATAATAGAAATGCAGAAAAAGTCCAACCCACAAACACCCCAGAAAACCACAGCACTCATTAACTCTGAAATATTACTTTCATGATGACCTCCACAAAAGTAATCCAAACCATACATTTAAAGCACAGCACATTTAAGGCACACACCCTTCCAAGAAAGAAACTTGGGAATGGTAGTTTGGCTATCACAGAGGTACAACTCCTATTACCCTTAACAAACTACAATTCCCCATACTGTATTCTTTTCTTTTTATTATTTTATTTATGATTTTCAGTTTTATACATTTCAATAATTTTAAAATCATTTGAACATTTCAAAACTTGACTTCCTTCCCCCCTTTGTGCGGTTCCTTAAATTTGTTTTTAATATTTTCTTCATATCCAAATTAATCTAATTTACTCATTTATTCATCTACTTTAAATATATACTCATAAAACTGCAGGTTATTACAATAATCCTGCCAATGTTCTTAACTGTTTGCAGTTCATGTGTAAATATTCAGTAAACCATTTCCATTCTTTTACAAAAAGTTTGTTATCTTGATTTCTTTTTTCCCCAGTAAGTTTCACCATTTCTGCATATTCCATAAGTTTTTGTATCCATTCTTCTTTTGCCGGGACTTCTTCTTCTTTCCATTTTTGGAAAAGTAACATTCTTGCCACTGTAGTTGCATACATGAATAAATTTTTATACAGTTTTGGTAGTTCTGTCCCTATAATTTCCAAATGGAAGGCTCCTGGGTTTTTTACAAACTTTATTTTAATAATCTTTTTTCAATTCATCATATATCATTTCCCAGTAAGCTTTAACCTTACTTCAAGACCACCACATATGATCAAAAGAACCTTCTTTCTCTTTACATTTCCAACACTTATTTGACTTGAATTTATACATTTTTGCCAATTTACTCGGTGTTAGGTACCATTGATATAACATTTTCATATAATTTTCTCTTAGACCATAACATGCTATAGAGGATTGGAACACCATTTTTGAGCAACCCAACCAAGCAGATGTTTGCTAATATTGAATTGTTTGATAATCAAATGGTACAGCGATACCTCCATTAAAAAGAAAAGGAAGGGCTGGGGAGCTTGTCAGGCCCGGGAGATAAAATTGGACAGAGAAGATATTTGTAGGAAACTCCATCTGGAATCAATTAAATGTCTAAAAATGAAGAAAAATGACTGAAATGTGTCAAAGGAATGAAAATGTATGTGTTGTGGCAATTTCTTGAAATTGAATTTATATACCGCCCTATACTCGGGGGTCTCAGGGCAGTTCACAGAATAAAATAAATATATAAAACCACAAAGTACATAATAAAAATAAAAACAACAACCCAATAGCACCCCCCAACAAAACACTATTTTTTATTCCATTGTAACTATCCACCCTCCCAAAATTTCAACACCTCTCGCAATGGTTTGGCCCCTTTCTGTCTTAACAGTACAAATTCTACAAACACCTTCCATATCTCCTCAAAATCACTTCTCCTGAACGCCATTCACTTCTACAAAACATCACCAATATGCATCTGCTGAGAGAAATGGGTGCTCTTGATAGGCCAGCTTTTGAAGCAGTGGTAAGAAGAAGAAGAAGAGGAGTTTGGATTTGATATCCTGCTTGATCACTACCTAAGGAGTTTCAAAGCGGCTAACAATCTCCTTTCCCTTCCTCCCCCACAACAAACACTCTGTGAAGTGAGTGAGGCTGAGAGACTTCAGAGAAGTGTGACTAGCCCAAGGTCACCCAGCAGCTGCATGTGGAGGAGCAGGGAAGTGAACCCAGTTCTCCAGATTACGAGTCCACCACTCTTAACCACTACACCATGCTGGCTCCTATTGAGAGAGGGACCCATCTCCTGTGGCTGAAGCTCAATTTCAGGAAGAGTGGAGCTGTGTCATTTTGTCTGGCAAATGCAAACAATCAAAACCAAGAATAGGAGAAATATGTTTTGAAACCTTTTCTGGGAGCTTAAGATTTCAAAATCTGAAGGGACTAAGCTACAGAGTTATTTCCCTCTGTGTGTGTGTCACTGCCAAATGCAATAAATTAAATGCCCTACCCTTAATATCCTTCCAGGAATTAAGAGTCTACATTCTCCTCTAGGGCACTATTGATGGAAACGTTTGAGCCTGTTGAAAAGCATAGTAATAATAATAAAAGGAGCTGAGGTCCGTGCCACTGATGTACAAATAAAATGAGTCATCTCCATGATTTCAAAGTTCAGCAAACCACATCACCGTTGTGCCTGCTGCTGATTATTCTCAGAAATCAGTTTGTACAATTCTCTTTTTGATTCCAGGTATGTGTTCCATTCCCCACGGAGCCAACTTTTGTGTACCATTTCCTTAGTAAAAGTCCCAATTTCTGGAGAACATTATCAGCTTGAGGATACTGCTTTAATCACTGCTTGGTTGCTTTAGAGCCTCTGTATTTTATCCAAAATGTACCTATTTTCGGTTCCGGTTTCCGCCTGCAGGAATGGCGGACCTGTTTTCCATCTCTCTGACCTTCGTAAGGAATTTGGCGGTTGCTAGGGGAGTAAATGGCAACCCCCTACCCTCTCCGGGGGTTACGGAGAGGGGCCGCTGGCCCGCGATGCCCCCAGACCCACTCCGACTGTTTATGGAGTGGGGGGAGCTTGGGCTGAAGCACTTACGAGGGCCAGGACTCCCGGACGCTAATCTGCATGGCGGGGATTTCCATGATTAAAGAAGATAATTAGGCTTAAATCTATGGACATACTTCAGAAGGAGGGGCAGAAGCGCTGTTTACTGCCGAGAAATCTATGCTGCTGAGGGTGAGGAGTTAAAGGCTGTATTTCATCTGGAAGAAGAATTGATGGGGACGGAGCGATAAGGGAAGCGAGTCTTTTTTATTTTTTTTCATATGAGTTACTTCGTACCTTCCCAGACGTGATGTCCTGGCTTGTTTGGAGTGAAAGAGAAGCAAAAGACTGTGTGAGTTGAACTTTATAAACTGTTGTTATTGAGCATATTTTTTGAAGATGAGGAGTTGCTGACGAGAAAAGCCCCCCTCTAGTTGGATGGGAGGAGTGCCTGGACGCGTTCGGAGGATTTATGAGTTGTGACGCACTTTGAATTGGAGCAGCGACCTGAAGCTAAGTTCAGCTATAGGGCAAGGAGATCCATTAATTTACCAAGAGTCTATGCATGGTAAAATAAAAAAATTCCTTCAGTAGCACCTTAAAGACCAACTAAGTTTTTATTTTGGTATGAGCTTTCGTGTGCATGCACACTTCTTCAGATACATCTGAAGAAGTGTGCATGCACACGAAAGCTCATACCAAAATAAAAACTTAGTTGGTCTTTAAGGTGCTACTGAAGGAATTTTTTTATTTTACTTCGATCCAGACCAACACGGCTACCTACCTGCAACCAGATCTATGCATGGTGTGAGGTTTGGTTCTTCTGCCTGGAAAAGCTGTAAATTTTATAAAGATCGTTAATCTATGAGAGAAAACGAAAGTGATTTGAGTTTTTTTTTAAGATGGCGCTGCTTCGTGTTGAGAGTCGACGCAATAGGGACGCTCCAGACCAAGAAGATTTATGGGGAGGCTGGAATGATTAACTCACACAGGAGAAAGAACATTTGTGAAACTTTGTTTGACATTTATCTCAGCAGCTGGGAAATAATCGGTTGAAAGAGGAAAACATCTATGTGACTGTAAGGGAAAGATCTGGATTATTATGAACTCGGAGAGACGATTTGAACTTTAGAAAAAAGACGGCAGTGGACGGTTGCGAGGAATCCCCAATTTCTTGACTTCCGGTTCGTCGCGGCGGTGAGAAGGACGCAGGGACTTCGCGTGCCGAAGTCCCTGGCTTCTCGGAGGGGGGGGGAGTCCGCAGAGCGAGCGGACTCCCCGTAAAAGCATCGGATCGAGAGTTCCGATGACTCAGGCGCCCAGCGGCTGCTCCATTTGGCGGATCCCCCGCCGCCCGAGAGCTCAATAGAACCGCGGGAGCCATTTTGGGCCACATCTTACCTCCGGGAAGCGAAGCTCCGAGTCCTGACCCGGCAAGCGGCGGATTCTTCCGATTTGAACTAAAGATTTCTAAAGAAGTAAGTGGAACTTTGATCTGGACTCTAAATTTGCCGATTGGAAAATAGGAGAGACTTTAAAGAAACGGGAGTCGGTCTCTTCCTAATGGGAAACTGGGAGGCGTTTGGAAAAAAAAAACCCAAGCCGAATAACGAAAGAATTTGAAATTGTGGACCCGAGAGGGAAAAAAGACTTGTTTGGAACCATCTCAGCCCCTGAGTCCGGCACCCCTTGAGGTACAGCGGCATTAAGGGGAAGAGCGCTTTGACAGCTGTCAAAAGCTGTCAAACTGTCAAAAGACCGGGTGGATTGATTGCATTGCTGTGAACAGTAAAAATTGTTTGAAAACGTGATAGAACTATTTAAATTGGAAGTAAGAATGGATTTGGGACTGAGTTAAGAATTAAGGAAAAGAACAGCCAAAACGGAGTCGATCGTCTGAGAAAGGAATTTTCCAGTACCCATTGTTCCCTACCCCCTGTTTATCTGCGGTTACGAGAAGTATGAAAACAAAGCTTTCTCGAGCCTTCCAGGAGACTGTGCTGAACTACTTGCTGTCATGGGAAGACTTTTACAAGGAACGGCAACATCCCAACTTACCACCAGTTGAGATTGAAGTCCAAGTCCAGGACTTAGAGGATAACTTAAATTTGGAGACTGCAGATTCTGAGACTGCGTGTGAGGAGAAACAACTGGATGAAAGTACTGAAGAGGACTTGGACTATGACAAATTTGTTTGGGATGAAGCAAAATATGGTTTCCAAAAGGAAGAAAAACAAGCAGAACAAGAAGATGAGAGACAAAGGGACTTAAAGACTATAGGAATTGAAGATCCTGGAGGGGTTAAAATGTGGAGTGGTGTTTTTGAGGGATGGGAAGGACAGGGGCAGGGGGGGGCAAAGGTCTGGAGATGGATTTGGGAAAGAATGGGTGTGGGGTAAAAATTCTAGTTAAAAGGTATTGTTTTGGTTTCTGAAAGACGGTTTTCGAAATCTTGGCATGACAATGGAAATGCTGAACCAATTGGGGGAAAAAGACTTAGGGAGAGGAGATGGAATGTAAAAAAGAAAGGGGAAAAAAGTTATGTTTCCTTAAGGGAGTTTAAGAACGGTTTGGGAAAGAATTTTTAAGTTACTGTAAATGTTTGTAAGTTAAGTGAGATGTTTTAGGCAGAAAGCTGCCTACCCCCCTCTCCTTACTATGAGGCACTCAGTGGCAGGGGGTGCCCAGATGGGTGAGGAGGAAATGGAACCTTGGAAGTGCTGTGCCCTGCAGGTCCCTCTTGTGGCAGGAGGGGGACCTGTGGGAGGGCAGCATGAAAAAGGAGGAGGATTGAGTTAATATTATAAGATTAAGATTTGAAACTGAGTTGGAAAATTCGCCACAAGTAATTAGAACATGTTAGGAAAACCATGAGGAAGACTATCGAGGGAGTCGCAATTAAGATGTTAAAATAATAAGAACTGGGAAGTTTTAACTTTTCCCAATTTTCCTTTTGTTTTTTTTCTTCCTTTTTTTCTTTTTATGTGTTGTAGGTTTGTAAGTATGATTATGAAAGAGTTGGGGGATGCAAATCCCCATAACTCCTTCCTCCCTGTTCTCTCAGTGGCAGGGGGGGGATATGGAGGGAGGAGGGAGGGGGGAAGCAGAACTCAATTCATAATTGGACCCCTTTGATTCTTAAAGCACACGGGTCCCACTGGTGGCAGAAGTGGACCGGTGTGTGGAGGGAAAAAGAAGGGACAGTGTTATATTATATGTTTTGTTTGTGTCTGTCTTGTTTGAAAATCAATAAAAATCTTTAAAAAAAAAAAGGAATCCCCAATTTCTTGAAGCATGGGAACCCAAAAAAATTTTCTAGATGATTTGGCATAACATTCGGTTTGATTGATATATATGTGTATAATTTGAAATAATGAATGTGATATAATTGGTTTTAATTGGAAAAATTAATAAAAATATATTAAAAAAAACAAAACAAAATGTACCTATTTTCATGTTGATCTGGGAGACAAATTTGAAAACGTTGTCTTAAAATTTCACTCTCCCTTAACTGATTTCTTTTCAAAAAAAATCACGTTTATCTTACAGCAGCCATATCACTAGTATGCATGTGCAGCACCCTTTGCCCTATAAAAAGTGACTTCTCCTGCGAGAAGTGAAGTTACGGGGAACCAAGCAAAGGGCCTTCTTGGTAGTGGCACCTGCCCTGTGGAATGCCCTCCCATCAGATGTCAAGGAAATAAACAACTACCATCTACCATAACTTTTAGAAGACATCTGAAGGCAGCCCTGTTTAGGGAAGTTTGTAATGTTTGATGTTTCTAATATTCTGTTGGGAGCCACCCAGAGTGGCTGGGGAAACCCAGCCAGATGGGCGGGGTAGAAATTTATTATTATAGATGGACCTTTGGTCTTATCCAGCAGGACTCTTCTGTTCTAAAAGTTGAAAGAGTCATCACCGATCATGGTATGTACTTTCATCACTGTTTATTTTTGTAGCGCCTTGAAAACCTATAAAAAATTCTTTAAAAAACCTCTTTGGTCAGATATGACAGTGGAACAAAGGAAAAGTGTGTGTGGCTGCCATAGGTCATGATACTTTAGCTACAGGACTTTCCATTTTCTCTTTTAGAAACTTAATATCGCCTTGGTCAATAACTTGCAACTAATGTTTTTACGTCATCCAGAAATCTCGCATAGGGCTCTTTGTTTATTGGGAGTAATTTCTTGCCTCTTGTATTGAAGCTGCTCTTCTGGGGCCAAGATCAACCATCTAAAGCTGAGAGGACTGAATTATGGCAACGGTATCAGCAAAAAGAAATTAAGCTGGAGGGGAGGAACACAGATCCTATCCTTCAAATGCAAATTCTAATTCCAGTATACGACACTAGTTATTCTGGGCCAAATTAGGCATGAAATTTGTAACGTTAAAAAAGAAAGAAATATCAATCACAGGTGGACCTGAGTCGCAGCAGGAATTCAAGGGAATTCAAGGCGGAAGGGAAAGTTCACCTATTCTCCTGCTATGGTCCTGGGTGAAAACTGTCCCCTCTGAAGCCAATATTTGTAATGGGAGGTAAGGATTCCTTTGGGCTGTGGAGGCTTCTCTTCCAATGCAAAAAGGTGCTCAAACTACAGCTGTGTATGAAATGCATTTAGCAAAAAAAAAGAAGATCCCGATACAAACAAACGGAAATCTCATGCAAATTCTGGATTCTTTGAGCCAGATTTGCATGTGAAGAGAAGATTCATTGATTTGCCAGGTGCAGAGTCTTTCATTTCCCCCCTACGACAAACAGCCCTCATTCTGATCTTGTTCTTATGCACTTCAGTGCCAAAATTGCAGTGGTGGTACATTATGCATCAAAGGCTGAAAGCAAATTTCAGAAGGCTCCAAAAACATTTCCAAGGATTTTGAACCATGTTTTGGGCAGCTGCAGGGTAACAACAAAGTGCAAATTTAGCGGGGGTAGGAAGAGAGGATATGTCCCACATTTGTAGCTCAAGATTACTTTTCAACAATAAAGAAATGTTCCAGATTGGGTCCAGAAAACTAACTGATGTGGCCAGGATGACTCGGAAAGGGACGTCAACTCTCCGCCCCCTCTGTCGGATCACAGTTGGTTCCCGGCTGCCCGACCGCAATGCCGCCCACCAGGAAAGGTCAGCGGACTTACCAAACCCTGTTGATACAGACAGACATCTCTGCATGACCCCCGTTAGGCTCTAAATTGATGACTGGGGGGGCAGGTAATACTGATATATGGGCTAGACTGGTGCCCAGTTGCTGACCTCAACCCCGCAACCAATTACCATATTGGCCTGAATATAAGCCTCACCCCCCACACACCGTGAAAAGTTAAAGTGTGGCTTAAATTCACGACCTTACAAAAATTGGCTTTTGTGATATCGCTGCTGAAACAGACATACAGTAAAACGGAACAGGTGTGAGTGCCTGTGGAATTTTAAGGGAGCAGCTTATATTCGGGTATTGCCTTTTTCTCTCTCCCCCCCCCCCTTTGAATTTTAAAGGTGTGGCTTATATTCAGCTGCGGCTTATATTCAGGCCAATATGGTAAGTTTACACACAAACACCACACCTGTTAAAATTTTCATTTAGTCATGTAAGTGCCCTCACAGCGCCATTGGACTCCTGGCCTTTCTTGGAATGAGTTTTATATGAGCAGCATCACAGACTCTAATCAAACCATATCACATATCAATACCGTTCTGCAGGAGAATTCAGTGGAAAAGCAGATAATTGTTTTCTGCACCATCAACGTTACAGTCGATCCGCTATGATCAGCTTTCTTTGCGTCACATTCCAAAGTGATGGTATTGCTTTTGAAAGGTTCATAATTTGAGGCCCTGAGGAACAGAAGGTAATGTTGTTGATCAAAAGAACAGCTATGCATGGATGACAGCACTGTGGCAGAGACAGGCTGGCTTTCAAATAAAATAAGCAGGTGCATTTATCTAGTCATTCTTTCATTAAAGTGGCACCCCGCTGGTCAATTTGGATTTTGCCTTGCTGGGTTTCTTGTCTGGAAAGGCTCGTTCATGCTGCTTCCTTTTGATAATGTCAAAATGGCTGCTTCTGTCCTGCAGAAAGAACGGAACCAAACAGGCTTGTGACAAGTGCCTTCATGTTGTGAATCAGCAATACCACAATGGCTGAGAGAGTTCTAGGTTCAAATGACTGCACAGTCCTGGTGAGTCGTATTTTGGGTAGCCTGAAGCGAGTGGTTGTCACTCAACATATAGAAATGGAAAGTCATCTGGGGAAAGGGAGAGGCAAAACAATTAAGCATGGCAGTAACCTCTGCTTTAAAACCTTCTTGAATAATTGGGCCATCTGTGTCCATCTTCCAAAGAGGTTGCCTGCTCTTGATGGGGTTACACTACTTTTGAAGGAGCAGGTTCGTAGCTTGGAGGTCCTCCTGGATCCTTTGCTGTCACTCGAGGCTCAGGTGGCCTCAGTGGCCCAGAGTGCCTTCCATCAGCTTCGGCTGGTGGCCCAGCTACGCTCCTATCTGGACAGGGATAGCCTAACTACTGTTGTCCATGCTCTGGTAACCTCAAGGTTAGATGACTGTAATGCGTTATTTGTAGGGCTGCCTCTGAAGATGGTTCAGAAACTTCTGCTAGTGCAGAATTCAGCAGCCAGGTTGCTCACTGGAGCAAGACGGTTTGAGCATATTACACCAATCCTGGTCTGACTGCACTGGCTACCAATTAGTTTCTGGTCCCAATTCAAAGTGCTGGTTTTGACCTATAAAGCCTTAAACTGCTCAAGGACTGCCTCTTTCCATATGAACCTATCCAGACCCTGAGATCATCTTCTGAGGCCCTCCTTTGTGTGCCCCCTCCTCGAGAGGTCCAGAGGGTGGCAACATGAGAATGAGCCTTTTATGTAGTGGCTCCCCATCTCTGAAATGCTCTCCCCAGGGAAGTTCGCCTTTGGTTTATCCAATTTATACCCTATGCACTTTTTAAATGTGTTTTTTGTGGGGTGGGGACTGTTGGGTTGTTGTTTTTAATTTTTATAGGTATTTTGTGTTTTTGCAACCCCCGGGTATAGGGCGGATATATATATTCAATAAACAACAACAACTCATACTTCTCTCCCTACCATATCAATATACGATGATTGGCTTTTTTGCATAGTGCTGTAAGCATCTTGGCTGCAATTCTAAGCACACTTACCTAGTAGTAGTAGTAGTAGTAGTAGTAGTAAGTTTCTGGGAGCAGACATGCACAGATTGGATGTGTACATGTGTTTGGCTAGCATGTGTTCAGTGACTCTGGTTTACATGGTGGGCTCATATCATCTATGGACAGAGAGTCCGTGCTGCTTGCTGTCCGACTTCAAGTGGATTTCCATTTCTCTCATTTGGAGCAGCCTTCACATTGTGTTAAATGGCAATCTGCAATGAACCAATAGGAAGGCATTTGGCTGCTGTGATGGAATAGCCAGCTGGTCCCGTCAACATGATAATTTTTTTGATAATAACCACACCATATGTTGTATTTTATCTCTGCTGATGCAGATATGCATGGCATGGGGCTATGAATCACTCCACTATGTGATGTATGATGGGTACCACGCACCAGTTTTTCAGATAACAATATATACTTTCAGCAGCTGAAGCAGCAAGTGTCATGTGATAAAACACCCTGCAGTACACTTAGGGCAGGCATAACTTTAGAAATCTGAGCTGAAACTAAATTGGTCCAAAGAGCTTCCTTTCTAACCTCAAATGCCAAGAATTCTCCAGATATGCCCTCAGAACTCATATATTCATTGAATATTGAACTTCTATATTTGACACTAAACAATAGTTAATGCCAGTGTCTGAGATTCAACAGTTAATCCCTTTGCAATTCTTGATTCACTCTTATTTGGTTTTTGGTAGTGTTGAAAGCTGACATGCAATGCTTTTGCACCAGCTTTTCACATTTTCTATCTACCCAGAATATAACTTCTGTACTGACATCTGACTCTATGTTCATCATAAAATTGCTGCATTCAAATAAGATGGGGGGAAACCTAGGTGAGTTTTAGGCTCAGGTGCTCCCCTTTCTCCTCTCTTCATGAGGAGATTAAAAGGCTAGCTTTGAGCCTTGTCACAATCCATTGTGAACTGATTACAGGTAGGTAGCCGTGTTGGTCTGAGTCGAAGCAAAATAAAAAAATTCCTTCAGTAGCACCTTAAAGACCAACTAAGTTTTTATTTTGGTATGAGCTTTCGTGAGCTCTTCTTCAGATACAGTACACTGAAACAGAAGAGCCAGACCCTTATGTGTATTCAGAGGGTGGTGGGGGTGGGTGGGAATGGGTGATGGGCTGATAGGAGTGGTAAACCTGTTGATGGCTGTTAACGACTGCTGATGACTGCAATAGGTCCTGTGGGGAAAAAGCAAGGGCTGAGGTGCTAAAGAAAGCTTGATCATGCATAATGAGATAAGAATCCTATGTCTTTGTTCATCCCAAGTGGCTCCATGGTTTTAAGCCTGGTAATGAGTTCCAATTCAGCAACTTCCCTTTCCAGTCTGTTTCTGAAAATTTTCTGTAATAAAACAGCTGCTTTGAGATCTTGTATAGAATGTCCTGGGAGATTGAAGTGTTCTCCTACTGGTTTCTCTGTCTTGTGGTTCCTGATGTCAGATTTATGTCCATTTATCCTTTGGCGTTTTGGGACCCAGGTGGCGCTGTGGTTAAACCACTGAGGCTAGGGCTTGCTGATCAGAAGGTCGGCGGTTCAAATCCCTGTGACGGGGTGAGCTCCTGTTGCTTGGTCTCAGCTCCTGACAACCTAGCAGTTCGAAAGCACATCAAAATGCAAGTAGATAAATAGGAACCGCTACAGCGGGAAGGTAAACGGCGTTTCCATGTGCTGCTCTGGTTTGCCAGAAGCGGCTTTGTCATGCTGGCCACATGACCTGGAAGCTATACGCCGGCTCCCTCGGCCAATAATGCGAGATGAGCGTGCAACCCCAGAGTCGGTCACGACTAGACCTAATGGTCAGGGGTCCCTTTACCTTTATCCTTTGGCGTAGGGTACCCTATCTGAAGAAGTGTGCATGCACACGAAAGCTCATACCAAAACTTAGTTGGTCTTTAAGGTGCTACTGAAGGAATTTTTTTTATTTTCATTGTGAACTGAGAATATGTTGACAAATACACCCAACATTTCAAGGAAAATTATTATATATTTTATTTAACGAAAATGATATACTGCTTGTTTGTAAAAAAAAAGACCTCAAAGTGGACAGGACTAATATTATTGGTCCCCAAGCTACCTCACAACAATTCCTTTCATTGATGAACCCTCAATTGATGAGCCAAGAGTTCCCTAGAAAATGATTTCACTTCATCGAGTCTCTTGAGAAATCAAATCCCACAATATTTCAACATGGGACTTGTGTTCATAGTACGGTATACTGAGAAATAGGAAATGCAAGGTTCTGGAGAGAAACTGGAATTGATGATTGTATTAATTTCTCAACCAGGGTTCAAAGCCAGAGGGTGGTGGGGAGATCTTGTTCTTCATAATAGTAGCCCTACTATTAACTTGGGAGAAAAGCAATGACAAACCTAGACAGCATCTTAAAAAGCAGAGACATCACCTTGCTGACAAAGGTCCATATAGTTAAAGCTATGGTTTTCCCAGTAGTGATGTATGGAAGTGAGAGCTGGACCATAAAGAAGGCTGATCGCCAAAGAATTGATGCTTTTGAATTATGGTGCTGGAGGAGACTCTTGAGAGTCCCATGGACTGCAAAAAGATCATACCTATCCATTCTGAATGAAACCAGCTCTGAGTGCTCACTGGAAGGACAGATCCTGAAGCTGAGGCTCCAATACTTTGGCCACCTCATGAGGAGAGAAGACTCCCTGGAAAAGACCCTGGGAAAGATTGAGGGCACAAGGAGAAGGGGACGACAGAGGACGAGATGGTTGGACAGTGTTCTCGAAGCCACCAACATGAGTCTGACCAAACTGCGGGAGGCAGTGGAAGACAGGAGTGCCTGGCGTGCTCTGGTCCATGGGGTCACAAAGAGTCGGACACGACTAAACGACTAAATAACAACAACAACACTATTAACTTCAGTTGAATTTAAATAAAACCCAGTCATTTAACATCCAGCTGAAATAGAAATATCCCAAGTCTGGCATTCTTTCATCATAAAGATGCAATCCTATGCAACTTTAGTTATGAGTAGGTTCCATGGACTTTAGTGGGACTTCATCGGTGTCGTTTGGAACCATGTCTTTCAGAAGCATACAATTCCTAGCTCCAATTGAGGTGGTAGCCGGAAGTTTCATATTTTGCACTGAGCTGCCGAAAATGCCAGGGCTGCATTTGAAACAGGGCACAACTCTCAGTACGATTCAATGGACCATCTAAACAATTCCTCTGAAAATGTGCTTTTCTGCTTCCAGCCTCATTGCAAACATATTGAAACAGGCAAAAAGCCTCACGGAAAATATGGTCACGACTTTCCAACGAGCTGGAACCAGGCACTTCTCTGGAGATTATGCACCGAAGCTTTACATGCATAAATATTTCCTGACACTAAAGCTCGGTAAACAAGTTTTTAGCAACGCTAGTTTTTCATATCATAGTTTTAAAAGATACGGACCATGAAGGCTGACAGACTGGCTGCAGTCCGATGCACATTGAAGCACATTTGAATACCACCCAATTTGAAAGCGCCATGATTCAACATTTAAAATTATAAAGCATCTCAGAGATTAACAATTAAAAGTATTGTGACATGGGCTGGGGAAGAGAAGGCGAAATGGAGCATATTAAATACATAATACACTGTCATGTTCTCGGGCTCAGGCTGCCAAAGGCAGACCTACTAATATTGTAATATACTGTAGCTCTATGCGCATGCTATGGCTGTCATGATTTCCTGGATCACCCTCATCACAACAGGGGGGGGGGGTGGGAACCTGTGCAAGTCTTCTTCTTTGGCAATCAGTCATAGTTGAGTGAGATTGTCTTCCATAAACACAATTTTAAAAGTGAATCCGTAAGTGACTGTGGAGGCCAATTCTGGATCCACATGTCCTTCCACACAGTGGGGACATAGGTTTGCATGGTCAGGCGGAGTCCCCCAAAGCCCCCAGGCAGCCCCCGAGCGGAATGATGACACAAGACCACGTTCTATGGGCTTAAAATTGGCCACAACTTTATTAAGAATTCGGATGTAGAGAGACCTTGGCTCAGCCATTGGGCGTATATCCTTCCCAGCCCCCAGCCGGGGATCTGGGTAATATCAGGGTTATCCAGCATGTGTGGGGGTTGGGCTAGCTCTGGAGAACATATGTTCAAGCATATAGCCCGCCCCCCTTCGATCACAGCCACTGGAGAGGGGGGGCAATGACAGCCTATTGCGTATGGTCAATGCCTCCCCCTTGGCCCCATTTACAGGAACCCTGTTGTCGCCGCCACAATGGGGGCGGGGGGGGGTCACCGCCCCATGCCCCCCTATTTATGTAGATGTCTAAAGGATTCTGCCCAAGGCCTGCATCTGCCAAAGTTGTGGCGAATTGCTACGGGAAAGGCGAAACCTGCCAATGCAGGGGAAATTCCTTTCCGGCCCTTCAACAGCAGCCTTGTCGTAGCAGTGCCTGCATGCGTGTACACCTGTGGAAGAAGATAACCTGTAATGCAATCATTAATTAATTTTTTATTTTGGGAGTGGAGGGTGGGAAAGCTTCTGGAGCCGTTGACTGCTTCCCAGGAATGACTCTGGTTCAGCCGTGTTCAAGGTAAGGTTACCTCCTCCTACCTGGCCAATCCCCCCGGCAACGCCTCCCCGAGGTGGATTGGACAGGTAACTGCGTGGGTGGAGATCACCAGTATCCAGCCCGGGAAGGCAGTGCCGGCCTCCAAACTTCCAGGGCTGCCCCAGGGATCCCAGGGGGCTGCACGCGACCACGCAAAATGCGCTTCCCCTTTTATGTGGGGAACAGTCATTCTGGCCGGGAATTGATCATGGTGAGGGTCTGCCAAGCGTGCCTTCCTCTCAGCATGTGTCTCTCTTTCTTCCTGAGTTCGAGTGTCTTTAAACCCCATGACACCTTTGGTAAAGGCTGTTCTCCCATTGGAGCGCTCTCAGGCCAGTGTTTCCCAGTTGTGGGTGTTTATACTACATTTCTTTAGTTTTGCCTTGAGAGAGTCTTTGAACCTCTTTTGTTGACCACCAGCATTATGCTTTCCATTTTTAAGTTCAGAGTAGAGTAGTTGCTTTGGAAGATGATAATCAGGCATCCAAACAACATGACCAGTCCAACAAAGCTGATTTTGTGAAAGTACTAGAGATAGCACTAGTAAAATGCCAAACTTTTGCATGTGTTTTTTCTCTGGCCATAGCAATAATTTTGGATTAGGACTGGCTAAGCAGTGCAGACAGCTGATTGGCCAAAGAATGAGAAATTGAATAATCTGTCCTCTGGGATCTCTCTAAGTTGAAATGGAAGGAAAACAGAAAGGAGTTTAAAAGTTTACTGTGGTTATGAGACTTCAAGATTTGAAAAAGACTTGTTAGAAAATAATACAAAATTACTGTCTAAAATGTATAGACTCCTTTTGGAATGGTATACAAAAGATGAGAAGGTTAAATTTGTAATGATTCACTGGGTGAGAGATTTGGGGCATAATATTCAACTTTCAGATTGGGAAAGGCTATTAAAAACTGATTTTATATTCTCGGCATGGTGTACGCTGAAAGAAAATTATATGAAAATGATGTACTGGTGGTATTTGACTCAGACAAGCACAAATACCTGTTGAAAATGTAAAGAAAAAGAAGGTACCTTTTATCATAGGTGGTGGATGTGTAAGATTATGAAAGCATTTTGGGAAATGATATATAATGAATTGAAAAAACGTCAGTAACATTGGGGAAAATTTATAATTTATCTAGGAGACCACTGTAAACAGATGAAAACATTAGCAGGATTTTAATAACACTTGTTACGTAGCGAATATCATGGACAATATGGAAAGGTACAAAATATGGATTGTGAAATAATATGCAGTTAAGAGGGTGTACAATAGGACCCACAGAGGGAAAGGTGGGAAGTCCAGAGATTTGAAGAAATCTAGAAATAAGGATATGTAATTTGGATTGTTTTAATTTTATATTTGTAAAACCAAATAAATTATTATATATAAAAAATAAAAGTTTTCTGTGGCTTGGGGCCAGTAGACCTAATGCCCAAGACTCCATTGGATATGTGCTTAAGTATCTTCACCACTGCAGAAATCCTGGCCATCCCAAAAACAGCACACCCCAAGATGTCCTGGCTTACATAATCAGTTCCTCCCTAACACCTATTCCCCTGTGTTCTAGCTCTACTTCCTTGCGCTGCTTCTTCTCTGCAGATACATTTATCAAATGACTCCAATAGGTGGCTTCTAATTACATACAAATAAAAACAAACCACCTCATTAATCTCCTTCTAAAGGTCTGTTCCTGGAGCCATGCATCACTTCTCCACAGAAAGCAAGCAACAGTCTATATTTGAGGACTTGAAAATAAGGTGGTTCAGGGTCAAAACTGATGTGACTCAGAATATATGTTATCTGATATGTGATCAGCCATAATAGGCTCCAATTTTTATTTGGGTTGCAACTCTGTCTCTGCTTAACTCTCCCCTCTCCACTGCTTTCCATGCCTAAGACTGCAATCCTAGAAATGTTTAGTAGGGAATAAACCCCACTGAACATAGTGGGAGTAACAGTACTTCTGAATGTGCTGTAATTGTCTCATTCCCAAAGCTGCTGTTAATTGTACTGGTGTGTGGATGTGTCAGGGACTGGGCAGAGGAGGAATGGTGGAAACCGCCTCCCCATCCTGACTGTTCCAGGGAGGGGGAGGGGGAAGACAGTATAGATTTACAACAGGGGTTTGAGGGAGGTCACAGCTCAGAGGCAGATGAGGGGGGAAAGCTGGAGAATCATGGGAGAGCCAGCTGACATGTTGTCATTAGAAAGCATTCCAGACCCTCCATCTCCCAGAACCCAGCGAGCCTTAAAAGCAGGAGAGCAAAGAGCACAAAGACAGAGGGAATGTAGCGGCACCCGTAGAGGAGATGATGAGAACGATGAATGAGGAAGTGGGAGAGATGGAGGAGTGGAGATTCACTTGGGATTGAAATAAAAAAGGAGGGTAAGAAACTTTTCCTTGTTTTTATACTTTCCTGGGCAACCAGCTGGGAGTCTGACAGCATCCTGACAGGATGGGGCAATTATTGTCACCTGTATTTGTGGGGTGTAATCCATTAGTACAGTCAAATACAACATTCATTGTCTCCCTAGAGTGGGCAGAGGCAGGGGGACATCCAGTCAATGTATCTTCCTGTTCCACTGGTCTGGAGCATCCTCCCCCTACATGTGATATGGGAGATGGGCGTGGCTCTGGCTGACTCCATAAAAGAGCCAAGTTTTGCAGCCATCTTCTCAGTCTCCAGTTCGTCTGTTTTGTCTTTCTATTGTCTTACTTTTCTTTTGCTGCCATGCTGCTCTCCTGCAGCCAATTTGTTGTGTTAATATCATTTTGCTGTCTGCTGGCTCT
This sequence comes from Zootoca vivipara, assembly GCF_963506605.1. Classification (NCBI taxonomy): domain Eukaryota; kingdom Metazoa; phylum Chordata; class Lepidosauria; order Squamata; family Lacertidae; genus Zootoca; species Zootoca vivipara. The sequence goes on from NC_083278.1 coordinate 15,566,854, forward strand.
CAACCAGCAGCACATGAGTTCAGTCTCCATATGAGATCAACTCACAGTTTATTGTGTAACTACCAAGTAAAGCCTGCCTTTCAGGGATCATACCGTAAACTGAAATGTGAGTAAACTTTTTGTTACTTTACTCAGAAAGACTCTTGTGTTTTTATTCTTTTAAGAGGGATTAAAGGGGGCACCAGGAAATAATCTTAACTAAGAGATTCAAACGAATCTGTAAACTAGCTTCCAGCTATATTGATGGGAATCTGCTCTGCTACATCACTTACTAGCTTGAGTGAAGGAAGGATAGTATTTATTCAATTCTTCTTCGTCTTCTTCTTCGTCGTCTTCTTCTTGGTAAGAAGACTCTTTTTCCTTTGTTCTGCTTATCTACTGCCATGGGGGGGGGGGAGGAAGTTGATTCCCTGAAGCCTGACAGTAGTCTGCAGCATGGCAAGACAGAGAAGATCAGCCTCATTGCCTTGGCAATCGAACACATTCCCTGTTCCTTCCTATATTTTAACCCAAGAGCCTCTCCCCCCCCCCCATTTTATAATCATGTAGTGAAATCCAACCGACTACTCAGTGCCTTCTGCTCATCATGGCCTCCCTGTGCCTGGGATCACACAGTGAAGAAACCATTTCATGTAAAATAAATTGCTCCCAAAGCAAATCTAGGCAGCAATGGTCGGAAACAACTGGGAACAGAAATGCACAAAGGAGTGAAACTTAATGAGGTCCCCACTCGCCCCCCCCCAAACACCTCCCAACTTTTGCACTGGACATTGTGAGCTTGTTGACAATTTGGCACACCACTAATTGCAAAATTTTATATTTCCCCTTTTCTGCCCATAACAGGTTGCTAATGAAATTGACTTCTGGAAAGCCTCTTGTACGCCCTTTGGGTTGCTATGCATACTAGACTCTTCGTAATTTATCTAAAGAGCCTAATTGATCATAATTAAGGAGCCATAGAGGGGAGGAAAAACAATGCAATTTAATCTGGGAGGGGAAAAAATGTGCTTCTCCCCAATTTCACACTATGATAGATAAGCAGTCAAGCACAAGCTAAGAGGATCCTAATATAAAATGAAAATGTGAAGAAGAGAAGAATTGCTTTTAACAAATTAGACTGTGTTTGTTTAAAATGACAGGAAATATAATTTCCCTCTGTTCCTCTTTGATACATACAATATTGCTTCAAGTCATTTACCTGGGGCCAAGAGGAGAGGCTGCAATATACTATAGATATATATTTCAGCTCAGAATTATTAACTTCCAAGTCTCTTGTTTTATTTTGAAATTCACTGGGCTGGAAAGGGATTAATGAGATGTGTTCTTCAAGGCTTAGTTTGATAAACAGTTTCTTGATTTGCTCACATGTCCTTCTCTCACATGTTTTTTTTCTTCCTTTCTCTTGCTAAACACTTATTACTTAAAGTCAACAATGTGTTTAGCATTGAGAACCGCGCATTATAAATACTTGTACTTGTCTGGACATCTGCGCATTTGTATAGATTGTTGTCTCCTCCCAGTCCTACAAGCTGTGCAGAACCGCTTTATGAATACAGAGATTGGTACCTTTCTGTGAGTCCAGCCCTCAAGCTGTCAGTGGAAATGGTAAACTGAGGGATATAGATCGGGATGCCACAATCCATCTCTAAAAAATGAAGTAAACTGCTTGAAGTCCCCTTGCACTCCAAAGAGCGCCCAAGTCAGGCTTGCCTTCTGGTTTTGAGTAGATAGGAATGAAAATGTTCTGGACAAGTACCAAGAGCTCTCATATACTTGGTTCAGATAGAATTGAAAACCATGGTTTGGTGCTATGCTAATGAGCCACAAGGCGCATCGGGCTTGTGTGTGAACCTCTTCCTTCTCTCATCTTCCATTTGCCACTGGAGATCAGACGTGTCTTATTTTGCTTTCAGATGAACCACAGATCCCTTTGGCATCTGAACTTAGAGAAGTATGAAACAATGCTTTGATCCAGGCTTGTTCTCACTCCATAAATCTGAACTAATCACATTTACCCCAGTTTAGCTACCACAAGAAACTATGGTCTGCTTAAAATTGGAGGCAGAGCTCTGTGAGTTGAGCTATCTGTGTGGGTTGCCCTGTGTGTGGTTTTCGATATCTGACATGCATCTTAGACTTGACAAGATGAGCCATGATGTTCTAGAGATGTATCATCATGGGGGCTAAGGAGGCGAGCTGTTGGTCAGAGGTGATGACCCAGCTGAATATCTCCCATGCTCTAGCCGGTGGAGGGGACGTGCTGTGTAGAAGAAAACTTTTGCAGATAAATAAACACATTACAGGCACTTACGGACTCATTGTTAAAACCGTGTTTATGGAAGACAATCTTACTCAGCTACGAGTGATCGCCAAAGAAGGAGAAGGAATCTGTTAACCCTCTCTCTTCAAGTGTTTCTTCTCCTAGCTGTTCCCCATCCAGTATTTCCCAGTTTCTGCCTTCTGAACTATGTCCCTCTGCAAACCACTGTTTCGAATCTATACTGTCCTCCTGCTCCTGGGAAGATTCAGGATCTGGATCTTGGGGGTGGGTCGCTCCCACCATCCCTCCTCAGTGCAGCCCTCCCCAGCATGGTCCCTGACATCTGTGAACTTGGGAACTGGGGAAGGGGATGTGAGCCCAAATGTGGGTGTCAATACATTTCCTTATACTGTATAAAGAGGGATGTTCATACAAAAGAGCATATTTTCCCCGAACCAAATACTGGACTGAGAAAAGAAAACTTGCTTGATTTGGCAACAAGGATGTACTCTTAACTTTCCCTGGCATGGCTTCTCACTGCATACAATTACAGATTCCTACAAAACAGGATGTAGATAATTGCAGTCAAGCATCTATGACTTTATTAGCCAGCTGAGCAGAACACAAGCCTGAAGCTGTTTCATTCATTTTAACTCCCTATTCTCTTCCTTCATTCTTTTCAATTTTTGCAGGTTTATTTATTGTTGTTGCTTATTCTTATTGTTAACAGCATCCTTAGCTGAACCAGGAAACCAATATTTACTTTTTACATTTAGTTTAAATATGCTTTAATGAAGTGGCATTATCAGAGTACGGGTGAAAATTTCCTTTGAAGCCATGAGCACCATCCTATTTGAGAAAAGGTGTCCCTTTTCTTCTTTGCCGATTGTTGCTTGGTTACAGGAAGAGCTCTGCAAAATTGTTAACTTTTGCTCAAAGAATGTGCTTGATTACTTCAGACTGAATAGTACAGAAAATTGAAAGAAAGCTTTGGGGAAAGATGTACAATTGACATGGAGGTGTTAAGCATTTAGGCGCTGCAAAGGGGAAAACTTGTTCCTAGTGAAGGGGAAAAATTGTTTCTAGTGTTTTGTGAGAAAAACATCCTGAATGCTTTAACTCTAAAATGAAATGAGAAATCACCAGCAAAACTACTGTTGTGGGTGATTCAAATATTAATTGAAAAGAACACAAAACATTGCAGAGGAGCATCTTAGGTAGGGGAAAAAAACCCTATTACCACAAGCTTCAACTAACAAATATTATAGAAGAATACTGAGCCAATCTGGTCCTCCCCCCCTCCTTTCATCACACTGAGTGAAGTCAAGTTCCTTGAAATATGAAGAAATGTCAAGATGTTTCACTGGCAACAGCAATCGGCCGAGAGTCAAAATAGAGCAGCCAGAGAAATTAGCAAGATAAGGAATATACTTGATTGTATGCCGTTCCTGCCAGTAGTCAACACTGTGTGAACACGTTGCCATGGGTTAAAGACTTGGTAAGCTGCCCTAACAAAGAACCAACTGAAGCGACTGATGAGAAAATCCCATGCGGAAGAAAAGGATATTATTTTGCTAGACGGCACTTTTACATACATATTACCCTTGGGTAACTTGGCTGTGTTAACGAAACAACCTTCACATTTAGCTTCCTAGAGCTTCTTGATGCGGAGGGACCCGGGTGGCGCTGTGGTCTAAACCACGGAACCTAGAGCTTGCCGATCAGAAGGCCGACAGTTCGAATCCGCGCGATGGGGTGAGCTCCCGTTGCTCGTTCCCTGCTTCTGCCAACCTAGCAGTTCAAAAGCACATCAAAGTGCAAGTAGATAAATAGGTTCCGCTACAGCGGAAAGGTAAGCAGCGTTTCCGTGTGCTGCTCTGGTTCGCCAGAAACAGCTTTGTCATGCTGGCCACATGACCTGGAAGCTGTACGCCGGCTCCCTCGGCCAATAATGTGAGATGAGCGCGCAACCCCAGAGTCGGTCACGACTGGACCTAATGGTCAGGGGTCCCTTTACCTTTACCTAAAATGGGAATATTAGCAATCCACCTCACAGGGGTGCTGTGAGGGGGAAAAGAAACCATAAAGGCCTTTCTCAAAAAAGAAAAAGAAGCAAAGCTTCCCATTTCTTACTCAAATCCATAGGGGTTAAATTGGCCTCATATATTTTATACAACGTGAAAACTACAGTAGTTAGCAGACCCCCTAAGTGCCCCTATTTCCCAGTGACAGTCCCAGATTTACAGAAGCTGTCCCAGTTTCTGATTTGATCCTAGAATGTCCTGCTTTTCCTTAGGACCTCCCTATTTTAAATGTTCCCTAAGACTGTCATGGAGCAATACCAACACAGAATGCAGATGCTGATGAGAAAGTCTACTTACATCTCCATCCACTTTCTCTCTCACTTGCTGAATGATCAAACCAAAGGAGATCTCTAAGCCTCTAGAGCCCTAGTGACCAATGAGCCAGCAGAGGGAGGTGTCACAATGAAGGGCGTGTCACAAGGACCTCTGCAACCTAGCAACCACCAGCACTGAACTGACACTACTCTCAACTGGCACTACTAAGTTTGCTTATATGGCTTTTAATCCACGTCCAGCTTTTTACAAGTATGTAAAAGGAAATTTCCCCCTTTATATTCAAGCTTCCGTTGTCCCTGCACCTACTGAGCATTAGCTATCTAATCCATCTCTCTGCCTCTCTGGTGCAACTGACACACACCAAAAGGCTATGGAAAGGGCCCTGTGTCTTTGACAAGGCGGATCGCCTTCGGAAGTCGAGGTACCCCTGTAGTTTGACTTCAAGTGACAGAAGGAGAAAAGGCTGAGGATATTAAACCCTTAATTTTTTTTAAAAAAATCATTAATAATGACCGTTGCGCAGGGTTTTCCATGATGCCTGCAGCACATAACGTCTCCTTAAGCATCTTACCAAACTGGAAATTGTTGGTTTTGCACTAGGTAGCAGGATTAAATAAAACAGTTGGAAACTTGGTGATACAAAGCAGTTTCATATGTCATACTGGATCCTGGATTTGAGGCTTAATTGACATCTTTGGGATATTTTTAGAACATTGTGAGTCTTCATTCTCTCTGTGCTACGATGAGGCCTCTGGGTGAAGCTTGCACATAAGAAATGGGGAGCGAAACTTTAGGGGTGGGCGTCATCGAAATGCAGTAGAGCAAAGGTACCCCGTAAATGGGTGTTTGCCGGAGTGCCTAATGTTTATATAGCCTCTTGCAGAAGCCAGAAATGCATGCTGCTATTTCATAACAAGTGCAGAATAATAAGGGTGATAAACAAGAGAGAGAAAGCATTAGGTGCACTCTCATTTCCTGCATTTCTAATTCCTCTGAGTGTTTGGCTGAAAAAGTATAAACACAATCCACAGACTTTGCTTGAAAGAAGCACGGTGGTGGACCATTTAATTTGAGAGAGGTGTTGTCTGCAGGGACATTATATTTGTTTTGTTCACATGTCCACAATGCATGGAACAATTCTCTCATAGGCCAAAAGTAACACACATACAGTACTTAACTTCAGTGGGCTTCGTCTCAGTGAAATGTGCATAGGAGCATTATTATGGTAGCCATTGTTGCAAAGGTAATAGAGTAACAAAAACGACAAAGACTGAAACCCTACGCTTATATACACTGTAATCATAAACCACTTGTTTGTTGTTTCCATTTAATACAATAATTGTATTATGCCACATGCCTTTTATTTAGCAATGCTGGGGGTGAGGTATTCAGACAAATATTATCTGTGGTTGCAGCAGGGATAAAGGGGCATTGTTGAAATACCCATCAAAACACCAGCTCAGAAATGAACAACTTGTTTAGAGTGAGGAGGTGGTTCAGAGGAGTGTGTGTGTGTGTGTGTGTGTGTGTGGGTGGCACAACACCTGCATATCTAGGTACAGTGGTACCTTGGTTTAAGAACAACTTAGTTTATGAACAACTTGGATTAAGAACACTGCAAAACAGGAAGTAGGTGTTTTGGTTTGTGAACTTTGCCTTGGAAGCAGAACATGTTGCTATAGGAAAGCACGCCTTGGTTTAAGAATGCCTTGGTTTAAGAACAGACTTCCAGAACGGATTAAGTTTGTAAACCAAGGTACTCTGCATTAATAAGACAATTTATCTTTCTTTGTATAGCCATAAATAGTGTCAGTCATGGGTTCCAAGGGGAAGGTGCCTGAAAACCACCCATCACCCCGAGCATAATTAGCACAAGAGTCAATAATAATAATAATAATAATAAATTTTTATTTATACCCCCCCATCTGGCTGGGTCTCCCCAGCCACTCTGGGCAGCTCCCAACAGAATATTAAAAACACAATAAAACATCAAACATCCCTAAACAGAGCTGCCTTCAGATGTCTTCTAAAAGTCAGATAGTTGCTTATTTCCTTGACATCTGATGGGAGGGCATTCCACAGGGTGGGTGCCACTACTGAGAAGGCCCTCTGCCTGGTTCCCTGTAGCTTAACTTCTCTCAGTGAGGGAACCGCCAAAGGCGTAGCAAGCCCAGGTGGTACCCGGTGCACAATTTTTTGCCCCCCCCCCCCCAAGATCGACAGCTCGGTGTAGGCTTGGGAGTCACAGGCGGGCGCCGAATGTCACCCCCTCAGCGATGACACCTGGGGTCGCCCCCACCCCCGTGACTCCCAAGTACCCTGAGCCATCGGGGAAAGGGAGGAGCTATGCCACTTTGCCAGGGTGCTGGCAAAGCTGTGCAACTCGTCCTCTCGGGAGCCACAGCTCCTGTCCGTCTGTCCCCTCCCCAGGTCGCTGTGAAGCAGCAAAGCGGGAGCCACTTACAGCGAGCCAGGGAGGGAGGGAGGCTGGGAGGGGAGCCCCCGGCACGCTGTAAGCGGCTCCTGCTGGCAGTGTCTGTACAGCGCTCCAGTGGCGCTGGTGGCAAACTGCTATGTACAGCACATGTGCAGCGTCGCTACACACAGCACATGCATGCAACACCGCCCATGCATTGTACGTAGCGGTTTGCCACCAGTGCCGCTTGAACATCGAACGGACAGTGGCGGGATCCTCCATATGCAGCTGCAGCAGCACGATGGCTGCTCGTGCTGCCGCCCCTGTCGTCTTGTCACCGCCCCAGACATGGTACCCAGGGCACACTGTTCCCACACCCCCAACTTGCGACGCCACTGCCGCCAGAAGGCCCTCAGATCTGGACCTCAGAGTCTTGGCTGAACGATGGGGGTGGAGACGCTTCTTCAGGTATACTGGGCCGAGGCCATTTAAGGCTTTAAAGGTCAGCACCAAGTTTTTGAATTGTGTTCGGAAACATACTGGGAGCCAATGTAGGTCTTTCAGGACCAGTGTTATATGGTCTCTGTGGCCACTCCCAGTCACCAGTCCAGCTGCCGTATTCTGGATTAGTTGTAGTTTCCGGGTCACCTTCAAAGGTAGCCCCATGTAGAGCAAACTGCAGTAGTCCAAGCAGGAGATAAGCAGAGCATGCACCACTCTGGTGAGACAGTCTCTGGGCAGGTAGGGTCTCAGCCAGCATACCAGATGGAGCTGCCCTGGACACAGAATTGACCAAGAACTCTGCGGTCATAACATGAGCATTTATTGATTGCCAGTTATCTTCACTAGAAAGTCAAATGCCACCATATTGCTCAAACCTATCTAGGTCAGTGTCTGTCACAGTAACTAACAGCCTGAAAACCACATATTTTCATGATAAAAGGTGAGTTATAAATAAAAGAGAATAAAAACAAAACAACAAGCTCATTTTCAACAACAACCAAATTGAATTAGCCTTTTTTTGCCCTTTCCAGTGTTGTAGAGATATGATTGGTTTTCATCTGACAGATTTAGAAAACTCTAGTCAGTTCTATCCTGAAGTTAATGAGAAAAGCAAGAATAGGAAACAGACGTTGAAATGCTGTGTATCATTTAAACCTAATTACAGAATGAAACAAGCTGAGCATTAGAGTGCAGATTAAAATGCCAGGAAGCTCATTATTGTAACATACATCAATGATTCAAGAATACCAATGAAAAGTTAATAATAACAATAAGTCTTATTCTGTAACTGATACTTTTTCATTCTGAATTCCAGTGAATCATGGAAGGACAACAAAGAGTCTAGTAGCATGAAAGACTATGAAATGTATTATGTCATAATTTTTGCAGATTAGGTTCCACTTTATCAGATGCTTGAAATATTATCCCATTTTTGTGAATATATGTACACATAACTGTAAGAGCAGAGGAGTCGTAAAGCAATGAGATCGGACACAAATAGAATGCAAACAGTGCAGATTTTAAACTTTCAAACTTTTCCCACTCAAAATTGCACCTCCCCTAAATGTTTTTCTCCCTGCAGAGAAGAAGCTACAGATGCTAATAATAATAGAAAAAAAGAGAAATGCATGAGGAGAATGTGAGGTGTATAAAACATTGCTTTCAATACGCTTCCCAGGAAATGTTTTAATGGCATGGAATGCATTGATGAGTGAAAAAGAATACAGTGGTGCTTTGGTACGCAAACGCCTTGGTTCTCAAACACAGAAAACCCGGAAGTAAGTGTTTCAGTTTTCAAACGTTTTTCAGAAGCTGAACATCCAATGCGGCTGTCGGCTATTGTTTCCAGGGCACCCTGCACCAATCAGAAGCTCCACCTTGGTTTTCAAAAAATTTGGAAGTCAAAGGGACTTCTGGAACGGATTAAGTCTGATGCTTTTGCTTTTGTGTTTTTGTTTTTGAGGCTTTTTCGGTTAATTTGTTTTTGTGACTGTTTGGAACCCAGTTCAGCTACTGGTTGATCGATTGTGCGGAAATGGATGAAAGCCCCCCTTCCAAACAGTGACTATCATCAGTGCAGGTAAGGAAAAAGAATTATTTCAATTTTTATAGTCTACAATACTGTCTTATTTATTTTATAGTACAGTACACAGCTGGTGGCGCTGTGGGTTAAACCACAGAGCCTAGGGCTTGCCGATCAGATGGTCGGCGGTTCAAATCCCCACAATGGGGTGAGCCCCCATTGCTCGGTCCCAGCTCCTGCCAACCTAGCAGTTCAAAAGCACATCAAAATGCAAGTAGATAAATAGGTAGCACTACAGTGGGAAGGTAAATGGTGTTTCCGTGTGCTGCTCTGGTTCGCCAGAAGCGGCTTTGTCATGCTGGCTACATGACCTGGAAGCTGTATGCCGGCTCCCTCGGCCAATAACGAGAGATGAGCTCCGCAACCCCAGAGTCGGTCATGACTGGACCTAGTGGTCAGGGGTCCCTTTACCTTTACCTTTACATTATTGCTTTCATTTTATGGGTCAATGGTATTGTTAGATAGTAAAATTCATGTTAAATTGCTGTTTAAGGGGTTGTTTTTAAAAGTCTGGAACGGATTAATCTGTTTTGCATTACTTTCTATGGGAAAGTGTGCCTTGGTTTTTGCAACAGACTTCCAGAACGGATTAAGTTTGAGAACCAAGGTACCACTGTACTGGTGATAAAACATGTCATTTGAGTCTCTTTCTTTCCCTTTCTTGTCTCCTTCCTGTCATAAGGACTCTTTGACCATTCCCGGTATAAACCACTAGCACGTTACCGGCATGGCTTTCCTCTGGAGTTACAAGCTTCTCTAGTTATAAGATTCATATTTACTTGTAGGTGTTTTGGGCTCTTCTCTCTCTTGCCACTCTGAGCATCTGAGACAGTTTTATTCATTTGCATTATTACAATTTGTTCCACAGGATCTGTGCTCTGCACCAAAAATTCCTTCCAAACATTAAGAATTTCTACAGATGGAAATGAGCAGCCGACGTCATAAGAAATCTATCCCCACTGCTCCAACCATTTAAATTATGATTGCCGCAAACCAGAGATCTGCTTGAATCCCTGCAGTGTAAGTTGGAGTTTGTCTCTGTGCATGCCTGTAGGCTTTAGCAGCAGCCCATGCCCTCTGCCACCACCATCAGTAGCCAAAACTATGCTCAACGCATGGGATATTTATTTCTTTTTAAATCTTTTTTTATTAAGTTTTACGTTACAAAGTGAAATATACTCGGAGTCGAGAGTGAATTTCATGCCCTTTATTCAGCTCGTAGTCATCAAGGAGAAGAAGAGAAGAATACCCTTTTCCCAAAACCATCTGCTTATATACATTATTTACACAATGAGCTTTGCGTGATTGGCTACTTCAGGGCTATACCTGTGGGCCAATCAGTTTGTGGATTGACTTCTGCCAGCAGCCTGATTGGCTGCTCCTGCAGGCCAATCAGGTTGCGGATTCACTTCTGCCAGCCGCCTGATTGGCTGCTCCTGCAGGCCAATCAGGTTGCGGATTCACTTCCACCTGGAGTTGGATTGGGTGGCTCCTGCGGACCAATCAGACTGCTGATTCTGGATCCTATTGTTCTATGATTCAGCTCAGTACATAACACAAATTTAAATTCAGACATTAAACATTAACATCAACATTTAAGATTCCCCGAATCCTTTGACTCCCCTCTTCCCTTCCATGGTTACCACTGCCCATCTTATTCCAACTGCTTCACCTATTTTCTCTATTTTTCTTAAATTATCCATTTTTACCTTAATTTTTAATACATTACAAGGGTTACTCAAATCCTGCCAGTGTATTTTAGTTGTTTACCGTGTTCTTTCAGATACATTGTAAAAAAATTCCCATTCCTTCTTAAAATTCTCTTCCTGGTTTCTGATTCTCCTGGTCAATTTTCCCATTCTGACATAGTCCATCATCTTCATCATCCATTCGTGTCTGGTCGGGACTTTATCTTCTTTCCATCTCTGGGCCAGTAGTATCCGCGCTGATGTCGTTGCATACAGTACATAAATAACCGTCTCTGCTCCTTTGGTATATTTGTACCTCAATGAATGGGATGTTTAAAGCATGGTTTGTCCAGCAAAGCATGAAAACACTGCCATAGTCAGAATGAGCAAAGGTCAGGGATGATGAGAGATGTAGCCCAGCAACATATTGAGGATCACAGGTTAGTCACACCTCCCTCAGATAGCAGTGCAGTCCTATGCATTTCTTTTCAGACGTAAGTCCCACCAAGTTCAATGGGCCTGACTCCCAAGGAAGTGTTATAGGATTTCAGTCCAAAGTAAGCTTTTTTTCATGGCTGAAAAAGCAGTGTAATGGTGAATGAACTCTCTCAACTTTTCTGCTTTGTGAATTGAAACATTTCCTCTGCCTTTCTAAGAGCTGGTTTCTTTTGTTTCCATTACGTGCCCTTCAAGTTTCCCTATTGAATTAATTGCAAGTCTTCCTCTGCCCTTCATCCCAACAGAAGTGGTTTTTATTACAATGTCATATTATGTTGAGCTCTGTGCCTTGCAGATTCATTGTGAACGTTCATCTGAACAATTGCTTTAGAAGGGTTAGAGATTCAGTAGCTATGATTAAATCCATGGAGATAAGAATAATGTCAAATGTAGAAATACTTCAAGGGGACACATCATGCTCCCTCTGGGGTCGTTTGTCCACCCTTTGTCCCCACCCTGCCCTAAGCTCTCACCCAAGCCCGTGCATAGCTTGTCTGAGGCCCAGTGCGGCTGGGAGGCAGAGGGCATTCTTGACATGACAGGCCTAAGTCTGGCAGGTCCTCCAAGGCTTGGGGCAAGTGAACTTGGCTGCCAACCCCTGCATGAGTCCGCTCTCCCCTGTGGCTCCTAGATGCTGCCAGGATGCGACAGTGGCCACACCCCGGGAACAATTTCAACTGGCCAGATAAACCAGGTGACGGGCCTGTGGGTCTCAAGGTAAAAAGAGGTAAAGGACCTCTGGATGGTTAAGTCCAGTCAAAGGCGACTATGGGGTTGTGGCACCCATCGTGGTTTTCAAGCCAAGGGAGCCGGTGTTTGTCTCTTGTTCAGTGACATCACCAGGTCCCCCACTGCTGAGATGGCATTGTGAATTGTTTGGAAAGCACTGCATTAGATACTGTGAAATGATGTGGAGGGTGGTGTCGTTTTATAGAGATCAGTCTGGGGCATTTAGATGCTTGGCAAGATGACATGTGTTGGGATCCTCGAGGCCTCTGCATACTCTCCGTGGATCCTCTCTGCATGAATCGGGCACAATCAACCACCCTGTACCTCCAGTAAATGCTTCAAAATGCTGCGGGGTGGAGGGGGAGATTTTATTCTGCCAGGAGGGATGCAGACATCTCTGGACTCCACCGTTGCCTAGTGAGGTTCTTGAGTCTGCAAAGGGCCAAGTGGACAGCATCTGGAATGTTTACAGTGTGAATAAATTGCCGATTGCAGAATGGCTGCCATGGATGTATGACAAAAAGCAAAATGTCTGCCACAACTAATATAATAGAAAAAGCAAAGGGGGGGACAACAGAATTGTGAGGGCATGCCCCTCCCTCATCAGCCCCCTTATCAATACTAAAATTGTAGCTACAATGGCAGCTGGTATGTTTGCTCACAGAGAAAAGCTCTTTCAAGCTTGGTTTGCAACCAGTCCAGTGATTACTTTTCAGATGGATTAATTCCAATGGATGTTCTCTTCACAGAGGATAAGGCTATCCGTGGCTGCTAGCCATGAGGCTATGCTCTGCCTCCAAAGTCAGAAGCAGCGATGCTTCTGAATACTAGTTGCTGGAAACCATAAAAGACGAGAGGGCTCTTGTGCTTGGGTCCTGCTTGTGAGTTTTCCACCAGCCTCTGCTTGGCCACTGCCAGAAGAGGATGCTGAACTAGATTCCTACATCGGCTAACTTGGTACATTTCCAAGCACAATTCAAAGTGTTGGTGCTGACCTTTAAAGCCCTAAACGGCCTTGGCCCAGTATACCCGAAGGAGCGTCTCCACCCCCATTGTCTGGCCCGGACACTGAGGTCCAGCTCCGAGAGCTTTCTGCTGGTTCCCTCACTGTGAGAAGTGAGGTTAAAGGGAACCAGGCAGAGGGCCTTCTTGGTAGTGGCACCCACCCTGTGGAACGCCCTCCCATCAGATGTCAAGGAAATAAGCAACTATCTGACCTTTAGAAGACATCTGAAGGCAGCCCTGTTCAGGGAAGTTTTTTTATGTTTGATGTTTTATTGTGTTTTTAATATTCTGTTGGGAGCCGCCCAGAGTGGCTGGGGATAATGCAAATTTCAGGTTGTGAAAGCGGCAAACCTGGAAGTATTTATCTGGGTTTTGCTGCTCGTGCATGTGCCAGAAGCGCTCTACGCGCCACACATTTGCACAGAAGCACTCTATCGTGCCGCGTGCATGCGCAAAACAGGCATCTCCAGTTGAGGAAACCTCAGGATCCAACTGGAGCTCTGGAACAGATCCCGTCCGCAACCAGAGGTACCACTGTATTCTAAAATGTAAAACAGAAAATTTAATGAAAAATATAGGGGGGGAAACGAATAAAAAATGTAGCCGACATCTTAGGTATGAATTCTCTAAACATGATACACTCCCTCATCATTGTTTAGTGGGAACCACTAGCTATGTGCACACACAGGAAAACCATAGCTAAGAAAATATCACCTACAGTTCTATAATCTATGGAGCATTTGGCTAGAAATAAATGAAAGGTTGTAATTAATTGATTGGCTGATTGATTGAAGATGGCTGCAAATTGCCGTGCTCTTTTCTGGCATTCCTTGTCTGCTACGGTAGTATTTTTTTTTTAAAAAAAGGGGGGGTTGTTACTTCTTGTACAAAGAAGCATTTCAGAGAACTGATTGAGAAAGGAAAGGTTGTATAACGTAAGTTGATTTCATGAGAAGCTTCGATGGGGCTGTCTAAGGAAGTGCGCAGTCCTTGCCTGGCAGGCATACAAAATTGCTAGGTTGCAATGACATGCAAGGAGCTGAGGAGACTGCTGTGGAACGTGAAACTTGCCATTAATCTATAAATAGAAATGTCACAGGCCTCTTCAGAAGAACAACAAAGCAGCAGACCATGTCAAATGACAGTCTCGTGCAATGTATATCGTGAGGCAAAAATGGGAAGCCCCCTTCTGAAATTTTATTAATTTGGAATGTATAATTTGCTGTGTTGTTTGTATTATAATTTGGTATGATTGGATTGGATTTGCCATTAATTGGAAGGTTTTTAATGGAAAATGAATAAAAATTATTATTATTATTATTATTATTATTATTATTATTATTAGGCAAAAATGGTCCGTTCAGGAGATGTTACAAATGGTGAAACGTTTGATGCCTCATACTTCTAGTGCAAGTCAGTATTTATCTGGCAGAATTATCTCACCCACACCATGCATGAGAACCACAACTACAGTGGTACCTCTGGTTAAGGACTTAATTCGTTCTGGAGATCCATTCTTAACTTGAAGCACCACTTTAGCTAATGGGGCCTCCTGCTGCCGCCGTGCTGCTGAAGCACAATTTCTGTTCTCATCCTGAAGCAAAGTTCTTAACCCGAGGTACTATTTCCAGGTTTGCGGAGTCTGTAACCTGAAGCATCTGTAACCTGAAGCGTCTGTAACCCGAGGTACCACTGTATACCATTAAATTCCAATGCTGAGAGTTGCAGTTTGTCAAGAGTGCAAACAACAAAGCATGTTCTCCAATCTGGGAGAGCGCGAGTTGTGGAAGGGTTAAAAAGACATCTCCCTGGGTTGGGGGTGGTGTTGGTTGAGAGGGAGTGCCTGTGATAGGACCCCTCTGGGTTGTTGGGAAAATATCATGTAGCAACTTTTGATTGACAGGAGGGGCTTCTTAAAACCTCAGCGTCCAGCAGTTAGTTTCACTTTGCAAAGTGCTTCGGATCTCCCTCCCGCCCACCGCCTTTCTTCTAATGGTTTAGCCTGACATTGCTTTGCCTTTCATGGGGTCGCTTGCTTTGCAAGGGCCCAGTAGGAATTTTGCCATTTGGCTGATTGGCTCTTGCCATTGTTTTTTGCCTACTGCTTAGCAAATCGTCACAACTTGTTAGGTTGCCGGTTAGGCATTGGCATAGCTGCCAAGTTTTCCCTTTTCTCACGAGGAAGCCTATTCAGCATAAGGGAAAATCCCTTAAAAAAAGGGATAACTTGGCAGCTATGGGCATTGGTTAATAATTCTGGTTGGTGGAGGGGTATGGCATGGAGGTGCCTACCTCTCGTTAAAATGCTGCTCCACATAGAAGTATTCCGTTAAAGGAATCCTGGGGCTCCGGGGCTCTAGTCCATACACCCCCACAACGGGCAAGGCTGGTGCCATTACAGAGCACGAGCCTTGGGGAGCATTTCTGGTCGAGGGGAGAGTGCCTGGACACAGCTACCTCTCCCATAGGGTGTTTACTTGACTTCCCTGTACGGCTAGGGAAGTCGGAGCTGATCTGTCCCAGGCGGGGGACAGATGGATTAACCAATGCCTAAGCCAACACTCACATTTACTGTAATTGTATTTAAATAAAGTTGTGGCCAAATTAATGCCAAAACCCAAGCTAAAATTCTGCGTGTGGTGTGAGTTATTTTGGGGGGATGTCTGGTAACCTCGTCACGCAATTTCCAACACCCTTAAGGAACTACTGCTCCCAGAATTCTCTGTTGCTGCTAAAGTGACATAATAGTGCTTTAAACATAGAAAGGTAAAGAAAAGTAAAGGACCCCAGGACGGTGAAGTCCAGTCATATGCGACTCTGGTGTTGCGGGGCTCATCTCGTCTTTCAGGCCAAGAGAACTGGCATTCGTCCACAGACAGTTTTCCAGGTCATGTGGCCACCATGACTGAACCGCTGCTGGAGCAGCGGGACCCAAAAAAACACCCACCAACATAGAAAGCAATGGGGAAAAATACACTTTCGTACATGAACGGTTTTAAAGTTTGCATAATTTCTGGCAAGTGTAGCATGTCCCATAAACAGATTTTTAAAAGGAAAAAAAATAGCCAATGCAGAATAGCACCTTAAAATGAAGCAGCAGAAGCAATGAAGAGATTAGCACCAGGGCAGCACCCAGATGCATGAGGTCACTAGGCTTGTGGAAAAGCAGAAACAAATATCCACCCTGAAATCTGCAGTGGATCAGGGCAAAAAATAAAAATAAAAATGAGATTCATCACCACTTAAGAATTGGCTAAATAAAAAAAATTCCTTCAGTAGCACCTTAAAGACCAACTTGGTTTTTATTTTGGTATGAGATTTCGTGTGCATGCACACTTCTTCAGATACACTTGAAACAGAGGTCAGTCCCTTACAGAGGGTGGGGGTGGGGTGGGTGGGAATGGGTGATGGGCTGATGGGAGTGGTAAACCTGTAGATGGCTGTTAACGACTGCTGATGACTGCAATTGGTCCTGCAGGGAAAAAGCAAGGGCTGAGGCACTAAAGAAAGCTTGATCATGCATAATGAGATAAGAATCCAATGTCTTTATTCATCCCAGGGGGCTCCATGGTTTTAAGCTTGGTAATGAGTTCCAATTCAGCAACTTCTCTTTCCAGTCTGTTCCTGAAATTTTTCTGTAATAAAACAGCTGCTTTGAGATCTTGTATAGAATGTCCTGGGAGATTGAAGTGTTCTCCTACTGGTTTCTCTGTCTTGTGGTTCCTGATGTCAGATTTATGTCCATTTATCCTTTGGCGTAGGGTTTGGCCTAAGAATTGGCTGCCTTATCTTTCACATTTGAATAAGTTTCATCTTTTTTTAAAAAAAATTCGGAGACATGCTGCCAGATCCCCCCCCCCCAACAGTACATCCAATTCCTCTCTGTCTCCTTTATTTAAAACCCTGGTTTAGACTCTGATCATCTTGAACCTAGAGAGGCCAGAGGAGCTCAGCCTTTGCAAATGCTTATATGAACGGTCCTGTGCCTCAGACTAATATGTAGGCTTAAGAACTTAAGTATCTACAGGATTAGCCCTTCCCCAAATGTTCCAATGCCATTCTCAGAACATATTAAAATACATGTTTAAATACGAGAGAAAGCACACATTTAAATACAGGTCCTGAGAAAACACACACGTTTAAATTTGTGCATTCATGCACAAATTAAATATGTATCTTGAGAGATGACACACATTTGAATGATGTTTTGTGAAAAAACACAAATTAAAGATCAGATCAGAAGAATCTTTAAATGGCAAAAAATGACCGGAAGAATCAGAAACCAGGAAGACCAAAATTTTAACAAAGAACGGGGGAAATTTATAATCTATCTTTAAAGCCATTGTAAACATAAAAAATCGTTAGTGGGATTGGAATAATACTTGTGGTGTTAAGGGTGAATTTTGGATGTAAAGGAGATACAAAATATTTGGATTATTATAAAAGATGGAAGAGGATAGGACTAACAATAGGACTAACAAAAGGGAGGAGGGAAGTCCAGGAGATTCTGTGGAATCTTGTTTTTATATTGTATGATGATACGTGATTGTGTGTTTAGACCTTTCAACCGCCCCCTTTAATAAATTCAGACAAGACTCAAAATTTGGTTTGGTTTTTTGGCAGAATTTAGGCTACAACTTTATTGATTACAGCAAGTGAGTGGTTGCATAGGCTCTGGTTCGACTAGCTCTGGTTCGACTACCATAGGTCAGTCTAGGGTGGAGTGGTGGAAAGCCGGGGACATACTATGTCCACCACCCAGGTGTCCCCCTGGACTCAGGCACAGGCACAACCCCTCGCAGGGTTGACCAAACCATTGAGTCCCTGGATTCCTTTAATGGAATACACATAGGGATGGCGAGAGCATTCCCACATCCCTACCACCTGAACCAGAGCCTATCCGCAACCTTACAAGTTGTGGCAATTTGCTACATGGCAGGCGAAACCCAAATGGCACCAGCCAATCAGCCAAGTTGGGAAGATTCCTGCCGTGCCCCTGTCCCAATGACAGACGACACACAACGGCATAGCAAGGTCAAGCGTGCAAGCCCTAAATATAGGGAAAGGTGGGCGGGTGTTCCGATGCACTGACCAAGCGAGAAAGCTCAGGGTCACGTGCATAGGCATATATAGGTCCCTTGATCCATTTTGGCCAGCGTCCCATTGGTCAGATTGAACCCAGCATCAAGGGACCTACCAATAGGGTGTTGTGGCTATCCAATCGTACCCACCCACAACACAAGGGTTTGGTTGCCAGGTCTCACCGCAACATGTGCCCTCTTTGAGGGAGGACACGATTTGTAAAATTTTAATCTGAAAAATCAAATAAATAAATTTACAAACAAACAAACAAACAAATCTGAAAAATCTTTATTTGCATCAGCCACTAGCCATGGCAATAAAATAAAATGTATTGAAGATAGGAACTATACAAAATACATTTTGGAGCTTTATATCAACAAAAAATAGATGTTCTTCTAATTGCCCCCGCTTAAAAAAAACCTTGCAGTTTTAGCTGTGTCTTTTGAGAGGTTTTTTGGACAGTCACGGATTCTATCTATATATTGTAAGGAGGAGTATTCCGGTTCCAAGCATCGTTGGCAGTCCAGCCGCAGGTTTACTGCCCCAGTTTGGAGAACCGGGACCTAGATAATGGCAGTGGCACGAGGCCAAGTCGTGCCATTTCACACTGGTGCTAATGCCTGTAGAAATGAGGCAGCCAATATTTCACAGCACCTGACCTTAGCAGTGGCCCTGAGCTAAAATTAGCAGTCAAAGGGCAGGCAGTTTTATTTGCCTGAACATCACATTTGAAACGCAATTAGCCCGTAAGCAGCGTGCATGGCATTCGCCCAAGGTTTCAGGGCTGCGTCACTGTAAGTCGCTTTAAATCTGTTGAAGCCCCAAAAGTAACCTGATTCGCACTGCCTAAAACCTCTGTCCCATGGTTATTCAGCCATAGAGGAGCACACAGTTTCTGGGGCCGGATTCTGGAAGTCAGTGCCTTGTTCTGGTTCCGGAAGGCTCTAACAAATGCAAAATAAATGCTGACACATGAGAGCTGTTTGCTCATCAGTGGGGGGGGAATCACTTAGAAGCAAGCTTATTCAAGCTGAGCACATTCAGTGACCCTCTGAAATCTCCCCCCCCCACTTGCTGCAAACATCTGGAACAGAAATGCTAAATCTCTGCTCTGAGGAAGCCATTCAGTAATCTTGCAGAATTTCTTTGAGATACAGCAAAGCTTTTCATAGCCAAGAAAAAGCAGCAAAGGCAACAAATTAAAGGGAATATTTTCAACTCAAAGGAGATATTTTCTGTTTCTTCAGCATATACCAATGCATGGCACAAACTTTTTATGAATAATGCCACCTTGCAGTCTCTTATTGTGATTTTTCCCCTCTGTTGCAATTCGTATACATACTTATGGTACCACAATACAATACAACAGACTATCCCTTCTTTACATAACTTTAAAGATCAGTATGTAGTCTATAATATTAAAAATGTGGTGCACATTTTTCATTCAGACAGCTTTATTCTTTTTATTATTATTATATTTATGATTTTCAATTTTATACATTTCAATAATTTTACAATCCTTTTAACATTTCAAAAGTTGACTTCCTTCCCCCTCTTTCTGCGGTGCCTTAAATTTAATAATATTTTCTGCCTATCCAAATTAACTTAATTTGCTCATTTATTCATCTAGTACTTTTAATACATACTCTTATAAAAATGCAGATTACAATAACCCTGCCAATGTTCTTATCTGTTTACAGTTTATTTGTAAATATTTAATAAACCATTTCCATTCTTTTATAAAAAGTTTGTTATCTTGAGTTCTTATTTTTCTGGTACGTTTCGTCATTTCTGCATATTCCATAAGTTTTTGTATCCATCCTTCTTTTGCTGGGACTTCTTCTTCATTCCATTTTGGGGCAAGTAACATTCTTGCTGCTGTAGTCACATACATGAACAAATTTCTATATAGTGTGGGTAGTTCTGTCCCTATAATTCCCAAAATGAAAGCTTCTGGGTTTTGTTTTGTTTTAAACAAACATTAGTTTAAACATCTTTTTCAATTCATTATATATCATTTCCAACAGTTTTATTCTTCTTGAGACTAAGGTGTCTTAAATGAAGAATAGTCATGGGGGGGGCAGGGAGGAGAATTAAACATTACTTTTACAACAGTAAAGTAGCCAGTCTTCCTGTGGGCCACACACATTCCAGACTAGGGAGATTTTAGCTCTCCTACAAAAGGACAGTGGGGCTCATTTTAAGAATCCCCATTTTAAGAACTTCCATTAAAGGAGGAGATGCTACGGAATCAGGACAGGGATAAGAAACCTGTAGCCCTTGAAGCTTACAGTATGTTATTCTTTGAAGGAAAACTACTTGAAAATGATTCGCAGATTGTATTTAGCTCTGAGTAGGCTTGCTAATATGGATAAGATTGAATCAGATAAGTGCTGGAGATGCAATGAGGTTGAGGTAACATTCTTTCATATGTGGTGGAACTGTAAAAGGGTAAAAGAGTACTGGAGAATGATCCATAATGAATTGGAAAAAAAAATGTTTAAAAGTAATTTCCCAAAAAAAACCAGAGTCCTTTATGTTGAGGATAATTCAGACTGAAATTCCCAGGTTTTTTTTTTAAAAAAAGGTTATTTATGTATGCTATGTTTTGTTAGACCAAAAATGGAAAACAGGCAAGGTCCCAACCAAAGAAGAGTGGCAACTTAAGTTGACAGAATATGCACAACTTGCAGACTTGACATGTTTTATTCTGAAAAGCATTTGGGAACTGACTTTTTATTTTTAAGGAAAGGGCTTCTAACTGTGCTGTACTGTTTTTATTCTCTTTATTTTAATCCATTTGTTTTTTCCATTGTTTTCACTCTGCTAGACCCAGGGACCCAGGTGGCTCTGTGGGCTAAACCACTGAGCCTAGGGCTTGCTGATCAGAAGGTCGGTGGTTTGAATCTCTGCAACGGGGTGAGTTCCTGTTGTTTGGTCCCAGCTCCTGCCCACCTAGCAGTTCGAAAGCACATCAAAGTGCGAGTAGATAAATAGGGACCGCTCCAGCGGGAAGGTAAACGGCATTTCCGTGCGCTGCTCTGGTTGGCCAGAAGCAGCTTTGTCATGCTGGCCACATGACCCGGAAGCTGTCTGCGGACAAACGCTGGCTCCCTCGGCCTATAGAGCTAGATGAGCGCCGCAACCCCAGAGTCGGACATGACTGGCCCCTTTACCTTTTAGAGTTTAATTACCTTTTTAACCGTTATCTTTTATGTATCTTAAGCTCTTTGTATTTTATCTGTGTTGTTTTAATTTGTGTGGGTTGCCTTACGTGCTGGTCTGGGAGAAAGGCAGGGTATAAATAACAACAACAACAACAACAATTCAATATGCCCATTCAAAAATAGCCCATCTGTGCTATTTCAGTGATTTAGACATTCCTGAATTAAGCCACACATTAAATCTATCAAAGCACAGCATTTTTAAGGATTTATGAATTGTGAAGCTCAATATGTTAAATGCCACCCCAGAAAGGTTTTTAGAGCTCAGCAGTGATTCTCATATATACCGATATGCAGGACAGTGTCAGCTATCTTGATGGAAATGACAGATTAAACTTTTAACAGGGTCACCAGTTACTAGCCTTGTGGAAATGGATTAGCAAATAAACAAGGTCAAGGCCAAAAAAAAGCAAGTATGAAGTGCCAGTAGGTCCTGCAACAAAATGTTGCAATACGAAGTGGTTCAATTCAGGATTGCAGCCATGACATTTCACTTTCCCACTGGTTTTCTGTCCCCCCACTCCTCCACTCTCCACAGCCAGAAAATATTCCACTGACTGATACCCAGGGACATTCGCTGCCCTCAGTCAATGCACAATTGGAGGCCAAGGAAGAGGCTCACCAGAACTGACAGAGTGTGCTGGAAGGGGGGAACAAAACATCCGCTGTCAGGGCAGTCTGGAGCAGATCGGGTGCCCTGGCGCTGAGGTGCGGAGATTGCTCCGGCGCTCCCGCCCTCGCAGTGTCCTGCCTGGTTTCCGCACGGCTTTGCTGCGCAGCGCCGCGCAGCGCCACCAGGACCTTACCTAGAGCTGGCCCTGTCCGCTGTAGTGTGTCTATCTGGCTCAGGGGAGTCTATGGAAAAAACAATTAAAAATAAACTGATATCCCTCTGCAATGAACTGAAATATTCCAATAAAATGTAAATTGAGCTGAGTAAATTCATTTGTTCTGCACACCAACAGGACAGATGTATTAAATGTATTAAAACCCTGTTTCTCACTGGGCAAAGGATCTGGGGCACAACATTGCAGATTGGGAAAAGTTATGGAAAATGGATTTGAAATTTACAGCATGTTGAACACTGAAAGAAAATTATATGAAAACGATGTACAGGTGATATCTGACTCCTAGTAACTTAGCAAAAATGTATAGAACAAGTACAAATACCTGCTGGAAATGTAAAGAGAAAGAATGATTTATAAAACTACAACCAGGTAGTTGTGTCATTTGTCATCTTTTAAAATCTTATTGATTTCAGTTACACTCCAGTCAAAATAGCAATCCCTTATACAACAACTGCAATATTAACGACTTCCATTCGTAATGATACCAGGGTACAAATATTTTAAAAGATTACAAATGACACAGTGAGTGGTAAAAAGGTAAAGGAAAAGGACCCCTGGACAGTTAAGTCCAGTCAAAGGCGACTATGGGGTTGTGGCACTCAGCTCGCTTTCAGGCCGAGGGAGCCGGCATTTCTGGGTCATGTGGCCAGCATGACTAAACCACTTCTGGTGAAAACGGAACACCGTGGCAGAAACCAGAGCTCACGGAAATGCCATTTCCCTTCCTGCCGCAGCGGTACCTATTTATCTACTTGCACTGGTGTGCTTTCAAACTGCTAGGTTGGCAGGAGCTGGGACCCCCATCAGTGGAAGCTGTGCAAAAGAGAGCTTTTCTCTTGCCTTGTCCCTTTCCTGAAATTGGCGGTGGCGGGGGATCCCCCAGAAGAGTGCACAGAGGGAGCGGGGATCAAGTCGATAGATATTACATTTGTAATAGTGTGGCTTTGAATTCCACTCGGAGCAATTGTGTGAGTCCTTGATTGTTGCAAATGCATTCTTTGTCAACCACCTGGTCCAGAGTTGTACATTGGAATAGAGCTAAACAAAAATGAGTGTAAACAGCTTTGACTTTGTTAAAAGGGAACTTGGGCTCACGCTGAGCAGTACAGTACTTTTCCACTAATACCATCTATTGCTATGTTTGGGGAAAGCACATTTGCTTCCAGATACTTTTCTTCTGAACATCCAGAGGCCAAAATGAAGGCTACACTTTGATTCATTCGTGCATAAACAGCAAATGCTTACCATCTCTGAAAACTAGGGCAAACAGTATATATGTTTGTGACATGAAATGCAAGAATGTCCCATTTGCTTTCTATTCATCAGTCCATGGAGTTTCTCTTCAAAGTTTTTGCTTATAGCAAGATAAAATATGCACAAAATGGGTGGAATGAGGACAAATGCATAAATGG
The DNA here is from genome assembly GCF_963506605.1 of Zootoca vivipara. Lineage (NCBI taxonomy): Eukaryota > Metazoa > Chordata > Lepidosauria > Squamata > Lacertidae > Zootoca > Zootoca vivipara. The sequence goes on from NC_083278.1 coordinate 15,590,462, forward strand.
ACACATCTCAGTTTGATTTCCCTGCCCTTTTCAAGAGTTTTCTGATCATTAACAGAGATAGAATAAGAAAATGATAAAATTTTAAAGGTAACAAATAAGAATAATTTTTTTACACACATCATTTGTGTAGCATGACTCCCAGGCTGCGCACCTGGTTCTTCAGGGGCACAGTTACCCCATTCAGGACCAGGTAGTCCTCCACAACTGCCCACCCCCTGTCCCCCCAAAACAGTAATTCTGTCTTGTCAGGATTCAACCTCAATCTGTTAGCCACCATCCATCCTCCAACCGTCTTCAGATACTCACACAGGACCTTCACCGCCTTCATGAGAGAGAGAGCCAGTGTGGTGTAGTGGTTAAGAGCGGTAGACTAGTAATCTGGGGAACCGGGTTCTTGTCTCTGCACCTCCACATGCAGCTGCTGGGTGACCTTGGGCTAGTCACACTTCTCTGAAGTCTCTCAGCCCCACTCACCTCACAGAGTGTTTGTTGTGGGGGAGGAAGGGAAAGGAGATTGTTAGCCGCTTTGAGACTCCTTAGGGTAGTGATTAAGCGGGATATCAAATCCAAACTCTTCTTCTTCCAAACTCTTCATTGGTTCTGATTTAAAAGAGAGGTAGAGGTGGGTATCATCCACATACTGATGGTCCATCAAAAAGGCTACTGCATGGCTAGGGAGTAAGCAAGCAAGTGAGGAGCTCCTGGGCAGGCTGTGCTGCTGAGGCCCACCAGAAAGTAGACCTGCTGATGAGTCCTGGCTCACTGTTTGAGAAACTCTTCTCTACTATGACTGGCAGTAGCTGTCCAAGGTCTGAAGCAAAAGGCATCTTTCCCTCTGTGCTCAAGATCCCTTTTAACATGAGATGCTAGGGATTGCACCTAGAGTCACCATGTAAGTCATGGGTTTTCCCACTGAGCTATCACCTCTCCTCTCAAAAAGCAGTAAGTCCAGGGGGGGGGGGCAGAAAGCCATGCATGTTGACCTCATAACCCTGTGAGGCATTCAAGGCAAAGCACCAGGTAAGTGGAGGGGTTGGCGAATGGGAAGGAGGTACAGTATTTCTCCTAAAAAATAAAAAATAAATAGTATTCAGCAGGAAACGGTGGCCAATGGGAAAGTTAGAGTACATGTTGCCTTGAGATATTTAGTGTACAACAGGCATAGGCAAACTTGGCCCTCCAGATGTTTTGGGACTACAACTCCCATCATCCCCGACCACTATTCCTCTTAGCTAGGGATGATGGGATTTGTAGTTCCAAAACATCTGGAGGGGCGAGTTTGCCTATGCCTGGTGTACAATATAGTCTCATTTCTTTGTAAAGAAAGAGTTGCGCTTGATGAAATTCTTTAAAGTCACCAGCACTTTGTTCTTGCATAACAAAGGAGGATTAAAAACAAAGAAGAAAGCATTGTGGATGAACAATATACCAGGAGGAAAGACAACTTGATATTTATGGTTGATGAGTTAGGCACAAAATAATGCCGCTGCACATTAATTTCCCTCACTGCCTCACATTTACTGAACAATCAATATATTTTATTCGCTGTTGTATTGAGCATTCAGCATATTGTACCAGCGTTCTTCCCTGTTCTTTGAAATGTTAAGAATTCAAAACAATGCCACTGAAAGGATGGCAATTATATTTTATATAAATTACTAGCATGCCCTGGGATTTGTCATTTTTTACTGATAATAAGCTGCTCAACCACTTCCAGTTCTTCTAGAAATTTAAAGGATCAACTGTTTCCCTAGATTGCAATTTAGTTATCCCTAGAAAATTTGCTATCCCTAAACAAGCAGCAATTCACAGAACATTCAATAAGCATAATCCATTCTGGTTCCTGAAAACAGTTAGCTAAGAATTTGTGTTTGTGTTTGCCATTTCTTTGTATGCCTGCCATTTTAAATAAACCTCAGTTTCTTTAAAATACACCGATAGATCCAGTCATATAAATACCCTACTTGGTGGCTGCATAAAGTAATTTAGAGCACATGACTTCGGCCAAAGAGTCCTAGGATTCTTTGTTAAGTGTGCTTGGAATTGCAGCTCTGTAACATCTTAAAAAGCAGAGACATCACCTTGCCGACAAAGGTCCGTATAGTTAAAGCTATGGTTTCCCCAGTAGTGATGTATGGAAGTGAGAGCCTGACCATAAAGAAGGCTGATCGCCGAAGAATTGATGCTTTTGAATTATGGTGCTGGAGGAGACTCTTGAGAGTCCCATGGACTGCAAGAAGATCAAACCTATCCATTCTGAAGGAAATCAGCCCTGAGTGCTCCCTGGAAGGACAGATCCTGTAGCAAATCGTCACAACTTGTAAGGTTGGCAGTTAGGCATTGGTTAAAATTGGTTGGTGGAGGGGTAAGGATGCGTCTTGGCCTACCCCTCCAAATTGCTGCTGCTCATAGAGGTATTCGTTAAAGGAATCCTGGGGCTCGACGGGCTCTCGTCTGTACCCCCCCAAGGGGCTAGGGCCATGCAAGAGCAAGAGCCTCGGGGAACATTCGGGGAGAGGTGAAGGGCCTGACACACAGCTCCATCCTCTCTCAGGGGGTGTTTACCTACTGACTTCCCTAGATGGCTAGGGATGTCAGATCTGTCCCAGGATGGGGCACAGATGGAAGGAACCAATGCCTAAGCAACCACTCACATTTGGATGTATTTAAATAAAGTTGTGGCCAAAATAATGCCCCAAACCTTAAACTTAAATTGCTGTGTGATGTGTGAATTATTGAGGGGGTGTCTTGTGACCTCGACACGCAACAGCTTGGAGAGCACCAAGTGGTAGAAGGTTGGTCTAAGCCAGGGATGCTCAACTTTTGTCCCCTCTCCATGTTATTATCCCTGGCTCAGGCTGCCAGGAACAGGAGTTCAACAATATCTGGAGGACCATCACTGTTCTAAGCCACCTGAGGAAAGTCTATGTGTTTTTTAGTTGGCACAGGGCCTTGTACACCTATGGCCCAAATCTGCAAGAGTTCACTTGGAGTACACTAAGTTCTCTTGGTACCTGCCCAAAATTGCCTGGAGGGCTGCCTTTACAAACTTTTGCAAAACATCTCTAGCTAAGCCTTCAGAAAACAGAGCTATCCAATCTCACTAGTCACCAGGAGTTATTGAACATGGCAAACTCAGAGCTGGTCTAAAGGCAAAGGAGGGCAGGGGGAGCAGGGATGAAGCCTTTGTCACTGACGTCAGTGTGCTAAAGAATTCATCATAAGGTAACATAATATTAGAATGCCCAGTGGCAGAAGAAATAAACAGTTCCTTTTAGATTCTGACAGCTCCTCAATCCCAGTCCCATCAACCATTTTCTTGTTTATTCATATGAGCTGTCAAGAATTGTTGCACCATGAAAAAAAAATTAAAAGATTGACCTTTCAAGTGAGTACACAGAGATCTATTCAGCCTACTATTTTTAATATCAAAAGGCATCCAGCTGTAATGGACTGATGTTTACAGTATGAATGATCTTTCTGATGGAGAGAAGGTTCAACAAATGCATGATAATATGAGGCTAAACTCATTTTATTCCTCATGTGTATATCTAGCAGGAAGGGGGACAGTCTGAGCAATGGCTCCCTTGCACCATTGGTAAGGAGATGTACCAGTGCCTCCGAAACCAGGAGAGACCATGGACCAGAAATTCAAAAAGTTTGCTTTTCATCGCCTTTTGCGCTCCACCAGGTTCATCATCCACAGCCATTGGAGTCAAGGGCCACCCGTGTCCCTTTGTCATGATAGCTTTCCTAACTGATAGCTATGTTCTACCTCCACTAGAGATGGTGACAATTTTTGCAGTCATTGTGCAGAGCCCCACTCACTTGCTTATGGTTCAGGAGCTCTGCGAGCCAATCAGGTTTCATGCAAGTGTTAAGCAATGTTTACCAGTACAAATTTATTCCAGAATGAAAAAACAATGAAGCAAGTGTCAACTTATCAAAGCTGACCAATTATAACTGTGCAGTTGTGTTGCTGAAAGTGCATTCCCTTGAACTCCATTTAATTGAGGTGAGGACAGGAGCCATTGCCATTCAATGTTTTGTATCTAATCCTGTCTCTTGCTGTGATCGTGGAAGGGGAGAAGGGAGTTCTTAATGCTTAATGATCCTAATTGGGTAGCTCAATTAGTACCATTAAGTGAGGGGGAGAAATGAACAGATGCATGACTGCAATACCCACCCCTAACCTTCGCTGATGAAAACAATGTGCTTCTGAATGCCAGTTGCCGGAAACCACAGAAAGGGAGAAGGCTGTTGTGCACAGATTCGGCCTGCAGGCCATTCATGGTCATCACATTGGCCACTATGAGAACAGCATGTTGGACTAGATGGGCCACTGGCCTGATCCACCGGGGCTCTTATTTGTGCTGGCCCAAAGTATTGGCCAACCAAGAAAAAGAACACAGTATTGCCCCTTCCTGTTCTGTGCATACAAGCTGGAGGGTCTGCAAGTTGATTATTGTTTAAAAGATGGTGGTGTCAGGGGCTGGACTGAGTAGGAATGGTGGGGGCCGCCCCCCGAACCTTCCCGAGAACAGAAAGACAGTATAGATTTAGAACAGTGGTTTGCAGAAGGTCATAGTTCAGAGGCTGCAAAGGGGGGAAGTTGGGAAATATTGGGAGAGGAATTTGGGATGTAATCCATTGGTGCAGTCAAATGCAACATTCCTTATTTCCCTAGAGTGGGCACAGGAAGGGGGACATCCAGTCAGTGTAACTTCCTGTTCCTCTGGTCTGGAGCTTCCTCTCCCTGCATGTGATATGGGAGATGGGCATTGCCCGGCTGACTTCTTAAAAGAGCCGAGTCATGCAGCCATTTTCTCAGTCTGTTTTGTCTTTCTATTTTCTTATTGTTGTTGTTTTTTTGCTGCCCTGCCGGTCTCCTGCAGCCATTTTGTTGTGTTAATGTAATTTCAGCCAGCAGCACATGAGTTCAGTCTCCATATGAGATGAACTCGCAGTTTATTGTGTAACTACCAAGTAAAGCCTGTGTTTCAGGGATCAAACGTGAACTGAAATGTGAGTAAACTTTTTGTTACTTTACTCAGAAAGATTCTTATGTCTTTATTTTTTAAGAGGGATTAAAGGGGGCACCAGGAAATAATCTTTAGCAAGAGATTCAAATGAATCCGCAAACTAACTTCCAGCTATATTGAAGGAGAATCTGCTCTGCTACATCATTTACTAGCGTGAGTGAGGGAAGTATAATACTTATCCAATATATCATTTCCTACTATCCTTAACATTTCCACAAGGAACAGCAGGAAGACAAAACACCAGGGGAGAGACAGCTGACAGACTCAGTGTCCTTGGACCAGACGGGCATTGAGGGTAGTAGAGCAGAAAGCTCAGAGACAGAAGGCTCAGATTAGCCGACGCAAGAGTGACGTAAAATAGGAGAGATGGAGGGGGTTGGACTTTACTCGGAGCAACACCATTATCTTAGGAAGGCTGCATCCCTTCATCTCTCTCTGTGAATTGTGGAATAAATTACTTGGTAAGAACTCCTCTTGTTTATCTCCTTATTGGCTGCCACCATGGGAGGAATGAGATTCCCTGAAGCCTGTCAGGTGGCAGCACAGAGCACAGAAAAGACCAACAGCTCTGTAACTCATCAACACCGTCCCGTGTCTGTCATCAGAGGCACCTGCCTCCCTCTTCCATACAAACTGAGCTAGCCATGGGTATGAAACAGCAGGTCGACAGAATTTCAAATACAGTGGCACCTCAGGTTAAGAACTTAATTCGTTCTGGAGGTCTGTTCTTAACCTGAAACTGTTCTTAACCTGAGGTACCACTTTAGTTAATGGGGCCTCCTGCTGCCACTGCTTTGTGATTTCTGTTCTCACCCTGAAGCAAAGTTCTTAACCTGAGGTACTATTTCTGGGTTAGCGGAGTCTGTAACCTGAAGCATCTGTAAACTGAAGCATCTGTAACCCGAGGTACCACTGTATTTTTGAAAAGCACACCCCACCCCAAGCCAGGGGGAACATAGCTGCCAAGTTATCCCTTTTTTAAGGGATTTTCCCTTATGCTGAATAGGCTTCCTCGCGAGAAAAGGGAAAACTTGGCAGCTATGCAGGGGGAAATGTACTGTTTTCCTAATATTCACGACAGGTGTTTTATAGCATAATCCCATTCAGCCATTGGGACAGTGCTGTTCATTCCTGCTCTTGAATGGAGCTCGCATTAACAGCTTTGCTGAAGATTAGCTTTCCCCAATCTGGGAGTCCAAAACATCTGGAGGACAGCAATTTGGTACAGGCTGTTGTAGATAAAGTCACCGAGAGTGGCTTCCTAGCAGCTGATGGCAATTGCACCCTCCCCATTTCCCCACCCCCATGGACACTGCACCAAACCCCACCCCCATGGACACTGCATCCAAACAGGGATGGCCCTTTCAAGTGACTGAAGCTTCTCTCTGTCCTCTGTGTGATTTGCAATTTCTTCTTCTTCTTTGGCAACCGTTAGACTGTCAAGAGACAGGTTAGTTTTACCCTGCTGATGATGTGTTGTTGCGATTGTAATCCTGCTCAGTACGAGAGGAACCGCAGGTTCAGATCTTTGGTGTATGTGCTTGGCTGAGGAGCCAATGGGGCGAAGCTACCATCTGTGGGATTAGACTGGGTTATGACTAAGTCAGAATCCCCCCTAAATGTAAAAAATAGAAAAGAAAAAAAGAGGAGTGGCAAGCAAAACAGCTTGAATATATGGAACTAGCATATATGATGGAAAAGATCAGAGATTGATCGACCCAAAAGTTTAAACGGGAATGGGAGATTTATAGACAATATTTAAAAGAACAGTGTCCCCATATTAAAACTTTAGAATGCTTTGAATAACTCTCGGAATTGAATAAAGTATAAAGATTTAATAAAGACTAAGTTTATTGAAAAACAGAGGCAAGTAATTAAAGAAACAAAGAACCTATATCAAGGAAGTCAGAAGTTGATGGCTGAAATAATTTGGTGTATTCGCGATGTACTGTTCTATTTTCTTCTTTATTTTTATTTGTAAGAGATGTGCTGTGTGTTTTTTTGTTCTTTTTTCTTATTCTTTTTCTGAGTTTTCTTTGTGTGTCTATGTTGGTTTTAAACCAATAAAGATTGAATTTTTTAAAAAGTGAGAGTAAGATTGTCTTCCATGAACACTGTCTTAACAGTAAGTGATTGTAGAGGCCAATATGCATAACCCTCAAGTCCGTCCGTCCCCCCACTAAAATGCTTGTTTTCAGCTGGATTATGCCCATAGTTCACATACATATTCTGTACCCTAATATTTATTTATTTAGGTGCTTCAGGTCAAGAATACAGTTTATGCTGGGTGCCCAGTCACACCATATTCCAAGTGACTACCAACATGCAGAAACCCTAGAAATCTCAATGCTTCTCTAAAATAGTTTCAGTCGCTGAGAACTGTGGTTGGGGAAACCATAACACAATCAAAGCTGCTGTGAGAAGGGCAATTGTTTTGAGGGAAGGGAGAAGGGTAGCTGATAACATTGAGCCTAGTGATCCACTTAATTTGTATTTGTCCAATGAAATGATCTGTGCAGCCCACGGTGATCAGGTTTTGCAATATGCTTTCATATAACGAATTCAGAGATAAAGAGCTCTGTATACCCAGACACACATAGTGAATGGGTGTGTGTCTTATTGCGGACTGGCTCTTTAAAATTAGATCTGCACAGGAAGCATAGAGATGCCTCCCACAGAGAAAAGGATTTAGATGCAGCCAGCCACAGAGGGAGGGAGGCTTCTGATTTCTCTCAGCTACAAGGCAGATGTGTGATTCCGTCTTTAGTCCTGCACAGCATCACTAGATAACCTTCAGTGCTGTGCTTCCAACAGGACTGCAAGCATTCTGTGGAGTGTAACATACTAAGAACTCAGCATCTCTGCACAGCATCAAAGAGATGAAGCATAGCCTTGGAACAGGTAAGGTCTGATTTGTACTTTTTTAAAAATGCTACATTTTTTATTTTGCAAAGGTACAGGAAGCTGCTTTGGAAAATGTATAAACACCTAATTTGCTTTTTCAAATGAATGAATGAATGAATGAATAGCAGCACCTATCAATTGATTTTGGGCTTGGATGTTTTCTGCTGTTCTTCTGCAGCAATTTGGCAGACACACCTCCCCAAACATTGTCCTGGATTGATTCCTAGAAATTATTTACACCCTGATCCTAACACATTTCCTTGGTGGGGGTGGAGAAGGTCTCGTTGTTTTTCGTGAAACTTACTTCCATGTAAAGCTGCTTCAGCTGGCATTCTGAAGACTTTTCAGTTACAAGATTTATGCTAGTCTCCAGCAACAAAAAGGCAATAAGCACCGTGGGACCTCAGAGACATCAGTTTATTGGGCTGCCCACAAAAAAAAAAAAAACGATGTCTCAGTGAACCACCAAAAATCCTCAGAGATTCTATTCTGCGTTACGTATCATCAATCATCGCCGTTGTTAGTATCTTCAGGCTGATTTTGGTGCATTTGTACCTCTGATGGCTGAAACATGATAAAGAATTGAACTTTGCCCGAAAAAGTTTCCTCTGGAAGGGAAAAAAAAATCCATCAGCACAACTGCCTTGTGAACACTGATGTGCTTCTTCAAAAACACTGTTCGATGGGCGCAAGCGGGAGCTGATCTCCCCTGTTGTGCGGGCTTTCCTTTGCTGTCTAAAAAGAAAGTCATGCTGTGTAGTGGGCATTGTTAAAAAGCCACTGCCAACAGCTGCCTTTTCTCAGTTGCTCTTTGGCATTTTTGTGCACAGAGCTTGGCATCCTAATATTATGAACCCAGAAGCAGGTCCATTTCCAGAGATGGGTTCAGAGTATTTGAAAGCATGATGGTGTGCTTAAAGGCAAAGCAGGTATGGAGAAATTGTGTTGATTGCTACATGTAAATAAATAAACCTTTCAACAAGAGGAAAGGGATCTCCTGATTATTATTATTATTTCCGATTATACTTTACTCTCCAATCATTAAGCAGATAAAGCTCATTTAAATGCCCCTCTGTCCTCTTCCCCTTTTCCTGGTGAAGCTGGCATGGTCAGCAACCAGGAGAAGCTGACAAAAGGCAGCACTTTGCCAGTCTGCATTGTAAATAAAGTTGCTTTCAATAGGACCAAACCAAACTCAGAAGTTTGCATCTCATATGTTTGCGAATGAAAGAATAATTTCTGACTTATTCGCAGAAGTAAATGATACATACCATGTGAATTAGCAATGCACAGGTTAAAAACAAAGCCTGAATTGCACAAGTCAGTCAGTTCTGTGCACTGCAGATCCATCCATCACGTGAGCAAGATGAATAAACACCCAGCAATAAAAGATAATGGGAGAGGATTTTCCCCAGCAAATTATTTGTCGAAGTTACAAATACCTAAGTACAGACGGTATTTGTAATAACAAAGGTTATTTACCCTTGCTAGATTCAACGTGCTACCATCTGCCTTATTGCAGGGCAGATTCGAGGGTAAACCATACGTGGAACGAGTCTGCCCCTGCGGCTTGATGGAGGTAGAAACTGTCTCCCATGCCTTGTTACGTTGCCGTTTTTATGGGGATATACGTTTGGTATTCATTACTCCTGCTTTGCAAAAATATTCAAATGAATCCAAATTTCAATGTCTAAAATCCCTGGTAGAGGACAAGGATCCTGAGATCACATTAAGAATAGCCAAATTCTGTGTGACTGCCATAAAATTCAGGGAACAAGTGGTGCTATCATAATGATTAAGGCCTTAAACAATCATTTTAGGTTGTATTTTAGTAACTAAGTTTTAATTTATATATTTTTATAATTGTTCTTATATCTGTATTGTCCCTGTTATAGTTGATTGCAAATTCAAATGTATCCCTATCGTGTTTTATTATTTCCTTGATACTGTATGTGGGCTGGAACTGGTCTGTGACCGTAATAATAAATTCATTCATACATACAACTGCCCCCAAATTACTGCTCCAGGATTTATGTGCCCATCCAGTCCTGCAGATGTCCACCGTCACTGTTGGGAATGGGAAAACCTTTCCCTAGGCAGGGCTCAGTGAATGAATCAGAGCCATACACAAAACTTTGGAGCATTTATATTTTATCGAGGAATGTAGGAAGCTTCTTTACACTGTCAGGTTCATCTAGCTCAATATTGTCTGCACTGACTGGCAGCAGCTCTCCAAAGTTTCAGAGAGGGGCCTCTCACAGCCCCACCTGGAGATGCTGGGAATTGAACATGGGACCTTCTGCATGCAAAGGAGATGCTCTACCGCTGAGCCACACCCCATAGACATATGCAGACATGGATACGACTCCTTTATCTGGCAAATGTGAACATGCAAAAAACAAACAATCCCCTGAAGTTTGTGGTTTCAGATTTGTTGTTCTGCTCCCTTTCAAGTTTCCCAGCATCCCTGAGCCTATCCTCAGATGCATGCTGAAAATCAGTTCTGGTGATTGACCCAAACCAAAGCTTATGCCATTGCACAGTTTGCTAACCTGGCACTGTGTATCTGTTTAACCATTTCCAAAAGAATAATAAAAAGCCTTGTTGGCGTGAGATCGCTTCCACTCAATTTAATTACTGGTGCTTATAACATTCCAAAGTGCACAAGATGCACTTTCTCTCAAGATGCCGTTTCTCTCTGAGCCCTTAGCAGACTGCAAAAGAATTGAAGGAAAAGTCCATGACATGTGCTCTGAAGTGAGATGACACAGTCTAGTGGCAATTTCCAGAGAGGCAGCTGAGTAAATTTGTTACTGTGTTGGCAACCGTTAACAAGGCAGTATTGGTGACAACACAAACATCTGGAAGCTTCACCCAGCTCTATATAATTGCTAGACAAATAGATAGAATAGAAGGAGCATAACCTAACCTGGAAAAGATTTGTTTTTACCTCTCTCACCTACCCCAATATGTTATTTCAAAATGCTACTGCTCATCTCAAATATTTATTGCAAGGGATATAAATGCAGAGCAGTTGGAAATATTTACACATGGGCTGCCAAAGCTTTACTCATTTCCTGATCTGTGGCTCTCAAGAAGAAGTCTTTGGCACAGGAATGCCTCTGCTTTCCCATACATTTGCTGCTCCCTCTGATTCTCTTTTCTATTCTGATTTTAAAAGGTGAGGAATGGCTGGATTGCTGTCAAAGATCCCAATCTGCAGAAGTGTAAGCTCTCTTCCTTGGCTGGACCTTCCTGGGAGAAGACTTAAGCTCACAACAGCTTCCTCGTGAGATAAGAGGAGACTGACCAGAGCAACATCATGAGGCATGAAGGGCACCCTACCAACATCACGCTCGCCAGCACCAACTTTGCTGCAATATACAGCCACTTCAGCAGAGACTTTCCCTTCTACCCAAACTACACTTTCCCCTTCAACTTCAGCTACAACGACTATGATCTACCCCTGGACGACGGTGACGACGTGACCAAGACCCGCACTTTCTTTGCCGCCAAGATCGTCATCGGTGTGGCGCTGGTTGGTATCATGCTGGTCTGTGGCATCGGCAACTTTGTCTTCATCGCCGCTCTGGCCCGGTATAAGAAGCTGCGCAATCTCACCAACCTTCTCATTGCAAACCTGGCTATCTCTGACTTCATTGTGGCCATCGTCTGCTGCCCCTTTGAGATGGACTACTATGTGGTCCGGCAGCTGTCGTGGGAGCATGGCCATGTGCTCTGCGCCTCGGTCAACTACTTGCGCACTGTCTCACTCTACGTCTCCACCAATGCGCTCTTGGCGATTGCTGTGGACAGGTAAGGAGGATCATTGGAATTGGGTTTGCCTGTAGCTAGAGAGGGTAGGATCTGCCAATTTCTCATTTCCCACGTCTTAAATTCAGTTTTCCACCCAATTTTTGTTTTTTCCTTCTTCTTCAAATCCTCAGCATTGGTGCAAATTCCTCCTAATAAACTCATTTTTATATGCAATTTTGACTAATGTATACATTTGTGCAGGCAAATTTCCCTAAGAGAATGCAATCTTGGATGTTATTTTCAGTAATGTACTGATTTTTATGTGCACCATTCCCTAATGTATGCATTTTTTCCGACAATGATTCCTTGGAGAACCATATCGCAAAATTGCGTGAACTTCTAAGGCATGCGTCTTTTGGTTCTATATTGCGGAATATATTTTCGAATATATTTCATGCACACTATTCCCTAACATATGCATTTTTATCAACAACGATTGCTTTGAGAACTGCATCGCAAAATTCTGTGAGCTTCTAAGGCATGCTCATTTTGGTTCTAGGTTTGTTTCAGAAAGTGAAAACTTGATAGATTCACCTTTAAATGTGAATGGAATCCAGTCTCTCCCTCATCCCTAGGAGTCACCAAGAATTCTATATTCCTGCTTAAGATCGTCATTATCCAAACAGATTTTCCCTTTAAAAACACATTAGCGATTTAAATACTGGACAGTTAATTGGGCACTCAAGTCGTCTCTCCACTTCAGAATCTATGAATACCGTACTCCAAAATGCAACACACTTCACAGTGTAAACACTTCCCAGCATCTCAGAGGCTTGAGGTGAAAGGACTTCGTGACATTTTGGCTTAGCAGAGTGGATGATGCAGACTCTATTCCCAGCAAAGGGCAACCTGATTCTTCTTTTTTCTGCAATATAATCTTTATTGATTTTATATATTAAGTCCATTCACCGCAAAAAGAACAAAAGAAAAAACAAAGCACATCAAATACAAAGAAAATGTTACATATAAAATAAAATCCTTCCATACGTTAAGACTTCCGTCTTCCTCAGTATGGGTCCTTCGTTTCCTTGTTGACTGCATATTGTATGACCTTTAATTACCTATAATTTTTGTAGCATATAACATTGCAGGAGTTAATCAAAGCATGTCAAAGATTTCATATATGGACAACATTCTTTTAAATATAATTGGTATGTTATAGAAAATTATAGGGGGGGGGAATCGGGACACCATTATTAATGAACAGAGAGGGGTGACCGAATTTGACAGCTGCAATACCCAGAATCCTGTTCAACGCCATCTTCCCCGTCTCCGCTCCGCTTCAAAGACCCTCACCTCTCCCGCTTGGACTCAACCCTGCCTTAAGGAAGGCTTAAGGATCAGCATATGCAGACATTTCCACATGACTAGCAACTTGGGAGCCATATATCCTATTCTTTGTTAAACCATTGCAGTGTTTTTATTCTGGGGGGACGCATACCCCTTAACATTTTGTGAATCTAAGTTTGGCCTCATTGAGGGGCAGTATTTCAATATGAGTAGGAAAATGAGAGTACCTCTAAACTTTTTTTTAAAAAAAGAAAAAAAGCACTGAACTTTTGGTTTGTCTGGTTCCTAATTTTTCCTGTCATCTTTGCCAATTCTACATAATCAAATAATTTCTCTTGCCACTCCATTTTAGTTGGTATTGTAATTCCCTTCCACCATTTGGCTATCAGCATTCTCATGGCAGAAGGGCAACCTGTTTCAGCCCTGGGGCTTGCAATACTGTATCAATAGAGGGATTTCCTTTTCCCTGCACACCTTCTCAGACAGCCCATTGTTTTGCACAAATTAGCCTTCCAGGTCCCTGTGCTCTATCTTTCCAGGCTGTTTTAGCCTCAGGTGTGAGGAAAGAGAGAGAAGGGGTACCAAAAGCAGGTTTAAAAGCCATGAAAGAAATACCTTATCTCTTAATCTTTTGTTTAAACAAAAATCCAGATACAGTAAATAAATGCCTAGGATTGATTTCATTTCATTTCATTACTATTTAATATTAAAAATCGCTCTGCAGGTTAGCTTGTGAGCATGCAAGGATTCATTGCAGTGGATTATTTTTTGTCTCCAATTCAAAGCATGATTCAGCAGAAGCAAAAAAAAAGATTTCTTTTTCAATTTACGAGAACACTTCATAATCACTGCAGAGGATTTCAGTCCTGGGGTCAAATGTCTGCAATCAAAGCTAGCTTTTGCTGCATGTGGCTCCTCCAGCCATCCTCTTATTTCAAAAACAAGTTTCTAGTCATCTTGAAGTTTTAAAACAAATATCCTCTCTGAGTGCGAAACCTGAGCGTGTTTTGAAAGATATACCTTGGGAACTAGCAATAACTATTATTAAGGAGCTGGTGGGGATAGTGTATGCCATCAATATACAAAATTGCCAAGCAAAACTAGAAGCACACAGCAATTGGCAGAGTCTATGCTCCTTTATAAAAAGAATAATAATAATCATTTTATTATTTATACCTCGCCCATCTGGCTGGGTTTCCCCAGCCACTCTGGAAAAGCTTCCAGCACATATAAAAACATTTAAAAAATGGCAAATATTAAAAACATCCTGAGCTTGAGGGTCACATAACTAGTATTTGTACTGAAGGGCACTTCGAAGCAACTTGCTTATTGATCATTTATCCTGATTTTTTTTTGGGGGGGGGGTAGGCTAGACCATGTTGCCTCAAAGCACTTTTTCCAGTGCAAAGCAGTGAAAGCAGATTTGTTGTACTAATCAACTGTGGTTGTGCAATCTGAATTTCCTGGCATGTGGTTGAATCCCACTCAACAGTCTGAAAGTGCCCCCACAGCCAAATAAACTTTGCCTCCTCTTTGCATAACAACCTATTTTTGACAGGTCAGAACAGCGTCTTTGGGGTTCTTGGCATCTTTTGAAATTACCAATAATATTGGAGACCTGTTGGCGCATAAACGTAAATGCCCTTTGACAAATCCATTTCTACAGACTATTGTTTAGTGATAACAGCCATATCTTCGCAATATGGGATATTAATCTGAAGAGCAGCAATCTTCTCTCTCTCTCTCTCAGCCTGACTCAGCTCTGGAGAGACCAATATTATGTTTGCAACTATGTTTTATGCCAAGGAAATTTATTTTCAGAATGTTTTATATAAAAACATAGGCTTGTAACAGCAATGGAAAATCTACAGCTAATGCTCCTCCATTGTAATAGGCCAGACTGATATATAAGAAATGTTTTTATTATACAGCCACATAACAGAAAAAGAACTACACTGAGAAATGTCCAAGATTTTAATTCTGAAGCAGAAATAAAGAGTAACAACATGCTTCTCAGGGAGTGAGACTAGTAGAATGCAAAGTATTAGGCTTTGGGAAGAAAATTCAGTAGAAGTGTAAGTTGAAGGGGGGAATGGGCAGTCTGGCTTTGTAAAACACCAATGTAGCTTTGAAAATGGTTTTATGTAGCATTCTCCTCTCTGATAAGAGGCCCGTGGTAACCTAGAAAGGGAATTAAAAATCACAGTGCATTCTGGTACTCCTTCAAGAGCTAGTAGAAGTCGATTGCAAGCCATTGGTGGAACAACTGTCACCATCCTAATTGTCACTTCCATGCAGTGCTTGTTGCGTGGCCAGGTCCCAAACCCTCCCGGGGAGTGGAATAAGGACACACGAAACAGTATTTTTGGTTAATGGGCGAAAAACGTCACAACTTTATTGGTTACAGAATGTGAGTGGTATTGGCTTAGGCATTGGAAACCACACAACTATATCTGACTCCTGTCCATCCGCAGGAGTCTTGGAAGGGTTAACCAAGCAGGGGGAGCCCTGCTGATGCACATCAACTAGGGACTCCCCCAGGGTCACCGCTAGGGGTTGTGCCATGGCCCTAGCCCCCCGTCTGGGGCTTCGGACGGAGACCACGCCCCCGGATTCCTTTAGCGGAATACCCTTGAATTAGGAGCAGTAGGTGATGGCCACTACCTCCCCTTCCCTTCAACCTAATACTCCAATGCCTAACCACCTAACCTTACGAAGTTGTGACGATTTGCTATGAGGTAGGCGGGGGGGGAAACCCAAATGGCTGGTGCCAATTTGCCACGTGGACAAATTCCAACCAGGCCCCTTGGACAACCCATACGACCAACCGAGGTCCATAGCAAGGTCAAGAAATAAAGGAGCCTAACCTAAGGGAGGGAGGGATGGAGGGAGAACTGGCTGAGGAGGGAGAAAAAGAGGGATGAGTACTTGGCCGTGGGCAGTTTAAATAGCCTGTGCCATGCCCCCAGACCATCCGAATTGGATGGCCTAAGGGTGACGTGGCTGAGGACCCTTTAATGGCGCAGGGGCAATCCCACCCTGCGTGCATGGGGAGGGCTTGCTCCCAGCCCGCAACGACATCTCCCCGGGAACGGGAAATGGCTTTGTCTATTACCAGTTCACCTGCAGAACAATTTTTAAGAAACTAAAGTCACAGAAGCTGAAATATTTCATCTTAAGCATTTTTCCATCTGGATTTTTTAAAAAAGTTTTAAAACATGCTATTTTCTTATACCCGTGGATTTTACCCCCCCCCCAACTCCCTCCCTCTTCCCCTGCTCTCCAGTTACCCAATCCTCAGCTTCTATCTTCACCGACACCTGTCGATACTCGAGTCCTTATGGAAGAGAAATTCAATTCAGTACCATTTGAATCCAAATTTGCGCTATCGAATTTGCACTTTCCGAAACAATATGAGAACTGAGCACAGCTATCCTTCAAAATTTGGAGCTTCAGAATTTTGCAATGCCATTCTCCTGCCCAACAATGTTACAAAATGTTAGATGAAAGTGTGTATAATAGAAATCAGCATACAAAAATGTATTATGTTAGGGAACATTTTGCTTGCAAAAATGTGTGCATTAATGAAAATTGCATATAAAAAGGTTAATCATAGCATCACAGAGTTGGAAGAGACCATGAGGGCCATCTAGTCCAACCCCCTGCAATGTAGGAATCTTTTGCCCAACATGGGGCTCAAACTCATGACCCTGAAGAGTCTCATGCTCTTCTGACTGAGCTATAAACAAATGCATGAAGCTAATAAGAATTTGAAAACAACATCTGTCTTTTGCAGGTACCTCGCCATCGTTCACCCACTGAAACCCAGGATGAACTACCAAACAGCAACCATTCTGATTGCCGTTGTCTGGATCATCTCTCTAATCATTGCCTTCCCATCCGCGTATTTTGCGACGGAAACCGAATTATTCATGATCAAAAACCAAAAGAAAATTTTCTGTGGCCAGATTTGGCCTGTCGACCAGCAGATGTATTACAAATCCTACTTCCTCTTCATCTTTGGCATCGAGTTTGTCGGACCCGTTCTCACCATGACCCTCTGCTATGCCAGGATCTCGCGAGAACTGTGGTTCAAAACGGTCCCAGGCTTTCAGACGGAACAGATCCGGAAGAGGCTCCGTTGCCGGAGGAAAACAGTGCTGGTTCTGATGTGTATCCTGACAGCCTACGTCCTCTGCTGGGCACCTTTCTACGGATTCACAATCGTCCGTGATTTTTTCCCCACCGTGTTTGTGAAAGAGAAGCATTACCTTACCGCCTTTTACATAGTGGAATGCATAGCCATGAGCAACAGCATGATAAACACCATGTGCTTCGTAACAGTAAAGAACAACACCATAAAGTACTTCAAGAAGATCATGTTGCTCAGGTGGAGGTCCACCTACCATGGAGCCAAGTCTAGCGTAGATACCGACATCAGAACTAGCGCCATGCCTGTGACAGAGGTGGATTGCATTAGGCTAAAGTGAAATTTGGCCAGAAATCTCCTCACGGCAAAGATTCCTTTTTGGTGTGTGACCTCATGGTTTCATCTGACTTTCTTTTCTTTCTTCGCATGGGCAGAAGAACTTTCCATGTTCTCTTAGGCTAGTGGTGTCCAAACTTTTTTCAAAGAGGGCCAGATTTGATGACGCGAAGGGCCGTGGGGGCTGACCAGAGGGCCAACCAAAGTTGTGGAGGTTTTTTAAGGGTTGGAGTTGTTGAGCTTCTTTTAGAATTGAAGTTGTTTTTGAGGGGTTTTTTAAAGGATTTTACACCAGAAAGTAAACTGCCACAGGGGCCTGATTAAACAGACCGGTGGGCCGGATTAGGCCTCCAAAACGGACTTTGGACAAATCACTGGGAAATGAAATTGTGCAGCCACACAAGCGCCCTGAATTTGCTACATCCCAGTTTCCCTTTTATGAGACTATACTATTTACCCTTGGCACTCTAAAAGCCCCCCCCCCCCCCAGTCCTTAATAAAAGAAAATGTTATTCTTACAAACACGGGATTCCATCTTGACTGTCGCCAGAATTTCCCGATTTTGTTTTGTTTTTTCCTTAGGTTAACTTCAAGAAAACTCATGGCTTTTCTAGGACAAACAGAAGGCTGACGAATGTCTAAGATCAGCAAGATGCTTTATGGATCAAATATTTATGCTTCACATATGCTTCCTGTATTTTCTGTACATGCCCCAGCAACTCCATATGTTTCTTCCTGATGGACACTAGAATTTCTGGAACCAAGCTCCCTTTCTGTCAAAAAACAATCTCTTCTGTAATAGTGTTCTCCACTTGAGTATGTTATTTTATTACAAAAAAATGCAGCACTTTGGCCCAGTTCAGACTCATGGGTGGAATGTTATTTTTTTCTTGTATCTTCGTGTTCTTGATAAATGGAGCAGGGACATGTTGCCGCAATCGGTCTCTTGCAATCGGTCTCTTGAGTTATCCGGATTTTTAGTGATTGATATAATGGTAACCTACCCGTGCAAATGAGGGGGAAGCTGGATGCCTACATCTGTAAATCACATGTCCCAAAGTTTTCAGTAGCTTGTCTGAAACCTCCTATTGTTAACATTTTCAATCTGGACCGGGGGTGCCAGCCAGGTGCTTGTCCTAGGAACTCGAGATCCAACAGGATTGCAAGGACCAATGGCTATGGTAGTAAGAACGACAGAGATCCAGAACGAAACCTTCTTGTATAGAATAGCTATGATAGTGGTACTTTGTCTTGGCGAATACCCAATCCTTAAAGGAAAAAATACCTAATCTTCAGAGGACCTCTAGCAAGATAATTATTTTTGGTTTTTGTTCAAAGGATTAGGGCTATGCATAGGTACAACCACAAAGAGTGCTTTCAGAGGCAGTCAAAATAATCCCCCCCAATGTTGCCCACCTTTTCTTGCCGGTGATTTGAGGGCTGTTTGCTAGCCAATTGGCAAATGCTTCATTGCTATATTTAACAAAGGGCATCGTCTTGAAAAAGTGATCCTATGTCAAGATGTCTTGACATAACAAAGTGAGGACAATGACCTTGCTCTGAATGAGCTTTTGCCTTTTGCTCCCTTTTGCAGCATCTCTCTGAACTAAAATGGCTGAAAACATAGTGCTTTCTTGGAGTCGAAAAACACTCCAGTGAAAAGTGCTTTCCTTTTGGTTCAGCCCTAAGAATAATCCTTGGGCTGGTGAAACGGATTTATTCACAGGACTGAATTTATATGAGAATGTGGCTGCACTGAGCCTTCACATTTTAGACTCAAATCCATACATCTAAAGTAACTCTTTTTAATAGGAAATTCATGATATGACAGGTCAAAATGTTTCCCGGGCTATGTAGGCATTGCTTTATTGTGTTCTTCAAACTTCCTTTAAAGCTGTGCTTTATAAGATGCAGGTATACATGTTTTAAGGTGCATTATGCACAAGCAACCCAAAGAAGGGTTTCTGCACTTGGGCAGAAGAGTTCTGGCTTTGATCCCTGCTTATTCTAACTTTCCAAGGCGGTTTAAAGATAGGGCCATATTTGGGCCTTCAGCTCCTAAAGGAAGGATGGGGAACCTGTGGCTATCCAGATGTTGTTGGATTCCCACCATACCTGAACATTTGCTTCAGTGTCTGTGCAAGCTTACCCAGAATGATGCCACAGAATCTATTAGGACTTGGTTTCAGACTGCGTAGTTTCAGACTATTCACACTTACTTGGAAGAAACTCCTATCATACCCAGGAGGGCTTACTTCCTGGTAGACATGCATATTATTGCATTGTTAATGGTCTGTTTCAGTTTAGGTTCAGACCACAATACATTTGCGTAATCTGAGTCTGATTAACTCTGCACAACCTTCTGGAAGTCCGTTGTCATTACAATTATTATATTCCTCTATGACCAGCTTTTAAATGAATTAACACAGCTATATCAGATTGTAGAAGTCAACGAAGTACATTAACCGAAACCAGGATTGTTTTGCTCTGTTTGTTACAAGAGAAGACCTTTGTACTGTACTGCTGCATTTGTCCTTTTGTAAAATGTGTGACGGTATCTACTTTTGAAGTCAGTGGAACTTTTGTACATGGTTTTGTCTATTCCTGAATCTATGCGGGAGAGAAAGCTCTTATTGCTCAATAAAATGATGTGACATAACAAGCTGGCAGAAGCAGCAGGCAATTTTAAAGGAATTATTTGTGAGTCGGAGCATTTGTAGCATTCTTGCCTCATCTCAGAACCGGTAATCAGGAGACCTGGAGGAAGTTTTTGCCTCCCTCTGAATTTACTCTATATTTTGCGGTGTCAGTCTCAACAGGCACTTCTACAGGTAAGGATTCAGAAATTGTTGCTCACTGTATTATTATTATTATTATTAATCTAAACTGCACTTCACTGGGTGGTTCACAATATAAAAAACACAAAAATACATACCGTATTGGCCTGGATATAAGCCACACTTTCACCCCAAATTTCGACCGTGAAAAGCTAAAATGCGGCTTATGTTCATGACCTTATGGCATGCAGCCAGGAGCAGGGGGCAAACAGTGCCAGGCAAAGCGGTGCCGGCTGCGTGCGTAGTCCCCTGTCCTCTTCCCCAAGGACAAGAAGGGACAGAGGGCAAGGAAGGGGAAAGGCTGCCAGCAACACAGGGGGGCTCCCCCCGTCAGTATGCAGCCAGGAGCAGCAAGGAAGGAAGTAGCTGATTTTTGGGTATTTTTACTCCCCCCCCCTCCAATTTTAAAGCTGCGGCTTATATTCAGGTGTGGCTTATATTCGGGCCAATACGGTAACATAGTAACAAACAAAAGCAATAACTCAATAAGGATTGTAACACTCAGTCCGTGTAACTGACCCACAAAAGGCTTTTCAGGGGAGTCACCTGCACTCCTTCGGCACCTGACTGTGGGCATCTCACCTAGTTGCTGCCCGCACCTCAAATGCAGCCTGAAATGCACACGGACAGCATGAAATCGGGCAGTTCATGGTCAATTTCAGCCATATGAAAATGCAGGACACAGTAGCAGTCATTCATCATGAAATACTTTTGACTTGCTTCCTCGCAAAACCATATCATGAATATTCAGTTGCACTACAGAAGAGGATGAAGCACCTCCTTCAGATGTTAGGCGTGTCAATGAAATTCGGAGAGGGATTTGACAGGTTTAAACAAAATCCTCTACAGGTGTGTATTCAGCTCCAATAACATCCCCTTTGAACAGTCAGAACTGTGTAATTTAACTTAGTTATTTGGGTGGTCCATCTGTCTGATGTTTGAGGGGGTGGTTTAGAAATGTGGGGGGGAAACAGATACTTCCTTTTATTTCTAGCACCAGTAAAAAGAATTCTTCCCATTGGCCATGCTTCCTGGGGATAATAGGAATAGCAGCAGCAGCAACATCTGGAGAGCCCATGTTTTCCCACACTTGTCTTAGAATTAAGTGGATGCCATATAGGTAAGGTAAAGGTTAAGGACCCCTGGATGGTTAAGTCCAGTCAAAGGGGGCTATGGGGTTGCGGTGCTCCTCTAGCTTTCAGGCCAAGGGAGCCGGCGTTTGTCTACAGACAGCTTTCCGGGTCATGTGGCCAGTGTGACTTAACTGCTTCTGGCGCAACGGAACACCGTGATGGAAACCAGAGTGCACGGAAACGCCGTTTACCTTCCTGCCTATTTATCTACTTGCACTGGTGTGCTTTTGAACTGCTGGGTTGTCAAGAGCTGGGACAGAGAAACAGGAGCTCACCCTGTCGCACGGATTCAAACCACTGACCTTCCGATTCGCAAGTCCAAGAGGCACAGTGGTTTAAACCACAGCTCCACCACAGTATTCCCAATGTGGCAGCACCAATCAATCAATCAATCAATCAATCAATCATATTGTTCTGTAAAGGCATGGCGACATTTCCCACCTAGGGGTGGAAGGAAGCCTGTGTTGTACGTTGAAAGAGAATTATATGAAAATGATGTACAGTGGAACCTCGGGTTGCGGACACAATCCGTGACGGAGGCACATCCGCAACTCGCAGCATTCGTAACCTGCAGCACCGCGTTTGTGCACGTGCATGATGCGATTTGACGCTTCTGCGCATGTGCAAGTGGCAAAACCCAGAAGTAATCATTTCTGGTACTTACTTCCGGGTTTCCTGCGGTACGCAACCTGAAAATGCGTAACCTGAAGCGCCTGTAACCTAAGGTACCACTGCACTGTTGGTATTTAACTCCTAGTAAGTTAGCAAAAAGGGACCCAGGTAGTGCTGTGGTTAAACCACAGAGCCTAGGGCTTGCCGATCAGAAGGTCGGCGGTTCAAATCCCTGTGACGGGGTGAGCTCCCGTTGCTTGGTCCCAGCTCCTGACAACCTAGCAGTTCGAAAGCACGTCAAAATGCAAGTAGATAAATAGGAACCGCTACAGCGGGAAGGTAAACGGCGTTTCCATGTGCTGCTCTGGTTTGCCAGAAGCGGCTTTGTCATGCTGGCCACATGACCTGGAAGCTATACGCTGGCTCCCTCGGCCAATAATGCGAGATGAGCGCGCAACCCCAGAGTTGGTCACGACTGGACCTAATGGTCAGGGGTCCCTTTACCTTTACCTTTAAGTTAGCAAAAAGGGATGCGTGTGGCGCTGTGGTCTAAACTAAACCACTGAGCCACTTGGGCTTGCCAATCAGAAGGTTGGCGGTTCAAATCCCTGTGACAAGGGTGAACTCCCGTTGCTCGGTCCCTGCTCCTGCCAACCTAGCAGTTCGAAAGCACGACAAAAAGTGTGCAAGTAGATAAATAGGTACCGCTCCAGCGGGAAGGTAAACGGCATTTCTGTGCGCTGCTCTGGAAGCAGCTTAGTCATGCTGGCCACATGACCCAGAAAACTGTCTGTGGACAAATGCCAGCTCCCTTGGCCTGTGAAGCGAGATGAGCGCCGCATACCCAGAGTTGTCTGCGACCGACTTAACTGTCAGGGATCCTTTATCTTTACCTTTAAGTTAGCAAAAATGTATAAGACAGGTACAAATATCTGCTGGAAATGTAAAGAAAAAGAAGGCACCTTTTATCACATGTGGTGGACGTGTAAAGTCACTGTGAGGGACAGGGGATATCGCGAAGTCCCTCCCCTCCTGAGTTCCAGCCCATCCCCGAGTGCAGGGGAAAGCAGGGAGAGTTCCGTCTCAAGTGGGGAAGCAGGAAGTGGGGTCCGAGGCTCAGACAGGGTAGCGGAGCCAGCGTCCCAGGTGGGACAGGAAGGGGGAAGCAATGGGGCAGACCTGTCCCCCCAACTCCGGAATTGTGCAGAAAACGTAGGGGGAAGAGGATGGGTCTCCCCAAGTTGTTATGTTGGAGAAAAACGCGCCAAACGCCATTCGGAGGTTCTGATTCAAGCGGATAAGATGTGTCTCTATAAATAGCACTGCCTTTAGCACTGTAAATACGCAGCACCAATAAAAAGATAAAATGCAGAGCTGTGTAGAGTCGTTACTCTGAAGTAGCCCACTCCGGCCCCTGTTACAGTCACAAAAGTATTCTGGGAAATGATATATAATGAAACCTCCACATTTTCCTGAGGCTGCTGTAGAGGCGATATGGGCTGCCGAGGAGGCGGTAGATCTGGCCTCAAAGGAGCATGCCACGGCAGTACTCCCACCACAGCAGCGGGCCATGCTTTCCTTGGAGGCTGGATCCACTGCCCCAAAATAATTTGTGTTTCATGATACTGTTAGCACAGATAGTATGCTAGTTGTGTCTCTTGACATAATAACACCTGTGGGGATAGGGCGGTATACAAAGTTAATAAAGAAGAACAAAAACTCCATGGTCTTTTTGTTATGTCTCTTGACCATACTTAGGTCAGTCACAAATGCATCATATCCCCCTCCCCCAAGTCTATATGTGCAAATTTTTCTATGCATAGTTTTCCATCTCTGCAGGAGAATTATACTGCAGTTCTGTTAGAGACAGCGTGATTTAGGAATCCCATCTAGGACTGTGTCATGCGGGGGCAGAAAGACAACTTTCTTCTTTCAGTTGCTTAGGTTCAGTCCGAAGTTTGTGGGAGGTTTCGTGATAAACCGCTGTGCTATCATTGGGAGTAGCATCTTCTATCACTGGTGTTTAGTGAATGAAAAGCCATTTATCATCTCTATACTAAGGGCTTAAGGGGTCAGGCTGAGCAAGCCTGCATCTTTTGAATGTTTCCTCAGAGCACCCTAACGTGTAGGGAAAGGAAATTGCTCAGAAATTGGATTTCAAAGTTAAAAGCTTGGGGCTTTCTTTCCCTCTCCCCTTTATTTTTCTGCAATATATAATGCTTCTCTCTTTGCTTTTCAACCTGCTGGAAAGGAACTGGAGATGAGCTTGGGGCCGTTTACATAGGATGCCAGTTACATATTGCACTGTTGGGGGAAAAAAAACAAAAAACTCCAGCCTTTGTTAAGAAGCCTGATTCAGTTGAAGTCATCTTAATGCTGCCCATGTTTTCAAGTGTAAACAATTCCCCCCCCCCATATATTCAATAAACGTTTTCCAATCTTCTTTAAGCATACGTTCTTGTTCTCTTATTCTATATGTTAGGTCCACAAGTTGAGCATATTCCATCAGTTAAAGTTTTCCATTTTGGGTATAAATACATAAATAACCTTTTCCGACACCTGGGAATTTCCGTCTGAATTATCCCCATCAAAAAGGAACCGGCTTTTGGGGGGGGAGTATTGAATTCCCCTTCTCCCCCCCCAAAAAAAATCATTATGAATTCAACAGTGTAAATAAGTTTTGATGGATGTAATAATGGAATACTGAATGGTTTAGTTTATATAAAATATGCAGGGATTTATGTTATGCAAAATGAATCATGAAAAGAGAAGAAGGGAAGTCATTGATATTTTAAGGTTGTTTAAATGGATATTCTAAAATGTAAAGCAGAAAATTTAGGGGGGAAGAGAGAGAGAGAGAGAGAGAGAGAGAGAGAGAGAGAGAGAGAGAGAGAGAGAGAGAGAGAGAGAGAGAGAGAGAGAGAGAGAGAGAGAGAGACCCTGATTCAGCTCTTCAAAAAACAGCCCACCTCAGCCCAAGGTGCTTTGTGGGCTGCCCAATTTGACTCAGGATCAATCTGAGTTTGCCTCATTTCATTCCCCTGCATTGGGACATTTAAAAATGACTATAGCTCCCCCCCCCCCGTTTTGACAGAAGTGGGCAATACTAACAGGCTTTCTAGCATCTCTGAAGAATGCCAGCCCAAAGAGTACAGGCAAATAGGTTTAGAGGCTTTTTTTTTGTTGGGCACCTTTAAAGTTTGGTGGTTGGTTGTTGTTTTCTTTTTAAGGAATCATTTTGGGGCAGAACGCTGCCTTGTACCGATTCTGATTTGCCTCTGGCAAGCCCCCATCCCTCCGAGGCTCCCTGCCTTGACTTGGGATTTGGAATTCACCTGAATCTGAAACGCATCCCTATTACACAGCATTGCGCAGGTGTTTTGTTTCATAAAGATAAGGAATTGTGTTAAATGGGATCTGATAAGTACCCAGTTGGTTAGATATCATGGCATTTGTGGATCCTTAATTAGAGCTCTGCACTAAGAAATGGTTCACAAGAGGCAGCTGCAGAGAAGAGAACTACCAATGCCATTTTTGCCTGCAGCTAAATTCCTCAGAATATAGACAGGAGTCCTAAATATGACCTTGGTTCCTCCAGATGTCTAGGTATCTGCAAAGCATACGGCATGGGATTTTGGCTTAACATGTGAACAGAGAAGCAAGTGAGAGAGGCAAGTCACTTTGCCCAGTGTTCCTTGGAAAAAACAATGTTTTGTGCATACTGTATGCCATGGGTAGTCAAGCTAAGGCCCAGGGGCCGGATGAGGCCCAATCCTTCTAAATCCAGCCCGCTGAGGGTCCGGGAATCAGCGTGTTTTTACATGAGTAGAACATGTCCTTTTATTTAAAATGAATCTCTGGGTTATTGTGGGACATAGGATTTCGTTCAACCCCCCCCCTCCCAAATATAGTCTGCCCCCCCCCCAAGGTTTGAGGGACATTGGACCAGCCCCCTGCTGAAAAAGTTTGCTGATCCCTGTTGTACATCAACGCTTCTGCCACTATCTCAGTGGCCAATTTAGATCAGGAGAAACTCTTCAGTGGGCTCCAGGGAATTTAGAGGGGGCAGGAGAAGTAATAGTACAACCCTGCCCTTGCCTAATAATAATAATAATAATTTTTATTTATACCCCATCCATCTGGCTGGGTCTCCCCAGCCACTCTGGGCGGCTCCCAACAGAATATTAAAAACACAATAAAACATCAAACATTAAAAACTTCCCTAAACAGGGCTGCCTTCAGATGTCTCCTAAAAGTCAGATAGTTGTTTATTTCCTTGACATCTGATGGGAGGGCGTTCCATCGGGCGGGCGCCACCACCGAGAAGACCCTCTTCGTGGTTCCCTGTAGCTTCACTTCTCACAGTGAGGGAACCACCAGATGAGGGTGGAGACGCTCTTTCAGGTCTACAGGGCCAAGACCATTTAGGGCAGCGTTTCTCAACCGCTGTTCCGCGGCACACTACTGTGCCGCGAGACGCTGGCTGGTGTGCCGCGACATGCGGCGGCGAGAAGGGCGATTTGCATTGTCACGTGCCTGGCGGCCGCCAATAAACATCGCTGACCTGCCGAAAAGCAATATTTCTCCTCCTCTTTTCCAAAGCTCAGTGCAAACGAGCCTGGTGGCCGCCAATAGACAATACTGATCCGCCGGACGGCTTGTGAAGCCTTATTACAGGAGATTGCAACCAACACAGCAATTGGCAAGTGTTTCTTACAGTCATAATTATAGTCAATATAGGGCGGCACAGAGTTAAATTTTTTAACTTTTTTAATGGTGGTGTGCCTCGTGATTTTTTTCACGGAACAAGTGTGCCGTGGCCCAAAAAAGGTTGAGAAACACTGATTTAGGGCTTTCAAGGTCAGCACCAACACTTTGAATTGTGCTCAGAAAAGTACCAGGAGTCAATGTAGATCTTTCAAGACCAGTGTTATGTGCTCTCGGCAGCCACTCTCAGTCATCAGTCTAGCTGCTGCATTCTGGATTAGTTGTAGTTTCCGGGTCACCTTCGAAGGTAGCGCCATGTAGAGCGCATTGCAATAGTCCAAGCGGGAGATAAGCAGAGCATGTGCCACTCTGGCAAAACAGTGCGCAGGGAGGTAGGGTCTCAACCTGCGTACCAGATGGAGCTGGTAGACAGCTGCCCTGGACACAGAATTGACCTGCGCCTCCATGGACAACTGTGAGTACAAAATGACTCCCAGGTTGCGCACCGGGTCCTTCAGGGACACAGTTACCCCATTCACGACCAGGGAGTCCTCCACACCCGCCCGCCCCCTGCCCCCCAAAACAGTACTTCTGATTTAGATCAGGAGAAACTCTTCAGTGAGCTCCAGGGAATGTAGAAGGGGCAGGAGGAAGTAAAAACACAACCCTGCCCTGGCCTACTATTGCTCCACTCCAAATAGTTATTCTCATGGTGCATGCAAAATCATTTAATACACATTAAATGTGTGTGTGTGTGTGTGTGTGTGTGTGTGTGTGTGTGTGTTTGTGTGCATGAGTGTGTGTACAAGCCAGGATGCAATAGACATTAGCATTAAAGCATTCTGGACCAGGAAATTTGTGTATGAAAACCAGAATGAAACTGAGTTATTCCATACAAAAATGCACTCCTGGTGACCTCCCACTTTCTCCTTTTCAGTAGTATATTGTTGGTGGTATCATCTTTTTTGTTGTTGTTGTTGCTACCATTGCTAAACAACAGCAAGCTGGAAACCCCAGCTGATCCTCTTCAAGTCACCAAGAGATCTTCCAGCAGATCCCAGTCTACCTTCTGCCGACCAGGTTGTATGAGGTTCACTGTGCTCACTTTTCCTCAGGTTGGTTGGTGTTGGTGTTGTGTGTGTTGAGAGGTGTGAGTTCTAATACCAGATACTGAATGTGGCATTCTACAATGTGCCATCATAGACAGACCATCTACCATCTACCCTGGCTCTATGGCTTCCACTTAATTCTAAGACAAGTGTGGGAAAAATTGGGCTCTCCAGATGTTGCTATTGCTGCTAGCATGGGACGCGTGTGGCGCTGTGGTCTAAACCACTGAGCTGCTTGGGCTTGCAGATCAGAAGGTCATGTCAGGAATGAAAGAGGAGAAGATGAGGAGATAGGGGGAGGGGAGACAGAAAGGGACAAAGGCTTGCTTTCTGTACAGGCAGAGGGGAAATCGAGCCCCTCCTCTCCTAGAATGCCTCTCATTAATTCACAGGGAGACAGAAGGCAGGAATAACAGGCACAGATCTCAGACACAATCTCAGGGGGAAAGGGGGAGGCTGGACAATCTGTGTTGGTGTCACCTCACTCACGCAGATTGGGCAGATTGCAGGAGTGGTTTGATGCCCACCATAAGAGGAGGAGTCTATGGCGTGTTTCCTGCCTACGTAAGTCCCGTGCTTTAGTCGGCTCAACTGCAAGTTCGAGCGATGAGGATTGAATTGTGTCGAATCCCTGCGACAGGGTGAGCTCCCGTTGCTCTGTCCCAGCTCCTGCCAACCTAGCAGTTCGAAAGCACGCCAGTGCAAGTAGATAAATAGGTACTGCTGTGGCGGGAAGGTAAACGGCGTTTCTCTGCACTCTGGCTTTCGTCACGGTGTCAGAAGTGCCACAACACACATTCACAATTAAAAGATTCCTCCGAATCTCTGGACTTCCCATCTTCCCCTCCATGGGTTCCGTTATTAAACCTTTTCTACTGCATCTTTTTTGGTAATCCATATTTTTTATAACTCTATTGTCTCCATAGTTCTCATTGCATTACAAGTGTTATTGCAATCCTGCTAATATTTTCATCTGTTTACAGTGGTCTCCAAGATAAATTGTAAAAAAATTCCCATTCCTTATCTTCTTGGCTCCTGAGCTTTCCAGTCAATTTTGCCATTTCAGCATTGTCCATCATTTTAATTTGCCATTCTTCTCGGGTAGGGATTTTATCTTCTTTCCATCTCTGGGCCAACAGCATCCGTGCAGCTGTCGTCACATACATAAAAACTCATTCCTGCTTCCTTGGAATATCAGCACCAACAATTCCTAATAAAAAAAGCCTCTGGTTTTTTTTAATAAAAAAATAAAAGTTATTTTAAACATCTTTTTTAATTCATTATATATCATTTCCCAGAATGCTTTTATTACCTTGCAAGACCACCACATATGATAAAAAGGAGCCTTCTTTTTATTTACATTTCCAGCAGATATTTGCACCTGTCTTATACATTTTTGCTAACTTACTAGCAGTCAGATACCAACAGTACATCCTATAGTTTTCTTTCAACGTGCAGCATGCCGAAAATATCAAATCAGTTTCCCGTAACATTTCCCAAGATGAAAGCAATATATTATGTCCCAAATCCCTTGCCCAATATATCATTACAGATTTAACCTGTTCATCCTTAGTATGCAACTCCAAAATCAATCTATACAAAAGACACAAACCATCCACCCCACCCACAATCTTCCCACATTGAGTGGGGATGTCTGAAGGAGGCTTCAAATTCAGTGTTCAGCTGAATAAACTAATAAACTGAATAAACACGTCTCCCTACTATTTGGAGCCTTGAGCTGTCAGGATTCCTGCATCTTCTAAGAACATATGTGATTTATGCCTTTGTGTGTCCAACTGAACATGTAAACTGAGCTTTACAGGGAGCAAAGGTCTCTGCAAAGCCCACTATCTTTCACCATTCGTGGAAGCTGCACATAAGCACCAGGAAGGCAGCTCCAGCCCTTTGTGAGCCAAGAGTGAAACGGCAATTCTGCAAGCTTAATTGATTTCCTTAGAGAGGTGTCTGGAGAATTGAATTAAGAGCTCCAGGTAGAATCAAAAGCCATAAGAGCAATTCAGAAAGGCCTGCTTGCTCCAGGGTTATTGTGATGGTCGATTAACAGCCTGAACCTGAGATCTGCTGCACTAGCCTGTCCAAAAGTGCTTGTTGTGGACTGCAATGTCAGAAAAATGAAAGTTAAAGTTGGTCTTGCAGGGGACACGAGTCTCTCTCTCTCTCTCTCTCTCTCTCTCTCTCTCTCTCTCTGTGGTTTTTCAGATTAAATTTTTTCAGTCGCGTTCCAGGGGCGGGGCTTGCCTCCAGGAGGGGCATGACACGCACTCCATGGTGGGGGGCGCATTTTGGGGGCGGGGTGGGTGATCGCGCCCACGCCCCTTGGATAATACATCAACTTGATCTGCCATTCTTCTCGGGTAGGGACTTTATCTTCTTTCCATCTCTGGGTGATATTCCACTATCGTTCCCATGCTTCCATATCTATATTATGACCAATATCTATTGCCCAATGTATCGTTGAGGATTTTACTTGTTTATCCTTTGTCTCTATCTTCTACATTTTGAACAACATTTTAACATTACTTTCCAACAGGTCTCTCTCCAGTCGTGATGTTTGTTCCCCAAGCTCTTGTATCCTATCTTCCTTAAATACTGTACTTCATTCAAATGATGGTATTGGATCCGTGTTGTTTTCCTGATAATTTTCCTGATAATTCCTTAAATTATTTTAATTGATACACTCTTCCCTCTTGTTTTAATATATTCCTATGTTGCCTACCATAATTTCAAGCCTCAGACATCAGGGCCGGCCCAATATATTTTGCTGCCTGAGGCAAAAGATAAGATGGGCTCATTCAGTAGTGGCTAGCAAAGAGACAACATGGTTGCTGCATCTGAGGCTAGGTCCAGGCCAGGCCACATGACATACACAGCAAGGTAAAAAGGTAAAGGACCCCTGGACGGTCAAGTCCAGTCAAAGGTGACTATGGGGTGTGGAGCTCATCTCGCTTTACTGGCCGAGGGAGCCAGTGTTTGTCCACAGACAGCTTTCCAGGTCATGTGGCCAGCATGAGTGTAAGGGGCAAAGCGTACAGAGAGCCCCCTCCCATCCTGAGGAGCAGCTCCTCCACCAGCAGTAGTGCCAGCGGGGAGGGGGAAGAGTCAAGTGAGGAAAGAGAAAGGAGGAGACGGGGCTCTGGCAGCATAGGAGAGCCCTTGCTACACGTGGGAGAGGAAGAGAGCGAGGGGGAAAGGGGGGAGAAGGAAAACAGGGAAAGGAGGCCCTTTTCCCCTCCGGTTCCGGAATTACGCAGGAGAAAACGCGGAAGGCGATTTGGCATGCCCAGACTCTTATGCTGGAAGAAGACGCGGAGCGCACCATTCCAGGGTTCTGGTTCGGACTAGAAGGATGTATCCTGCATAGCTTTATCACTGTAAATAGACTGCACATAATAAAAGCATGAAAAGGCAAGAACGTGCAGAGTCGTTACTCTAGAGTACTCACAACGCACACCCTGTGACAATGACTAAACCACTTCTGGCGCAATCAAACACTGTGATGGAAACCAAAGTGCACAGAAAAGCCATTCCCCTTCCCACAGTAGTGGCATGCTTTTGAACTACTAGGTTGGCAGGAATAATAATAATAATAATAATAATAATAATAATAATAATAATTTATTATTTATTCCCCAGCCACTCTGGGCGGCTTCCAACTGAATATTAAAAACAGTACAGCATCAAACATTTAAAACTTCCCTAAACAGGGCTGCCTTCAGTTGTCTTCTAAAAGTAAAATAGTTGCTGATTGCCTTGACATCTGCTGGGAGGGCGTTCCACAGGGCGGGTGCCACTACTGAGAAGGCCCTCTGTCGGGTTCCCTGTAACCTTACCTCTCACATTGAGGGAACCGCCAGAAGGCCCTCGGTGCTGGATCTCAGTGTCCGGGCTGAATGATGTGGGGTGGAGATGCTCCTTCAGGTATACAGGACCGAGGCTGTTTAGGGCTTTAAAGGTCAGTACCAACACTTTGAATTGTGCTCGGAAACGTACTGGGAGCCAGTGTAGATCTCTCCGGACTGGTGTTATGTGGTCCCGGTGGCCACTCCCAGTCACTACTCTAGCTGCCGCATTCTGGATTAATTGCAGTTTCCGGGTCACCTTCAAAGGTGGAAGGAGCTAGAACAGAGCAGTGGGAGCTCACCCCGTCGCAGGGATTTGAACAGCCAACCTTCCTATTGGCAAGCCAGAGCTCACAGAAATGTCATTTACCTTCCCACCACATTTATCTTTTTGCACTGGCGTGCTTCCTGAGGCTAGGTCCAGGCCAGGCCACATGACATACATAGCTCTGTGCACTCGGCCCCCCTCAAATATGATGCCCGAAGCAGCTGCCTCCGGCCCTGTTCAGCACTTTCTTGAGACACTTTGGAGTGCCTCCTTCTCAACACTTCTATACAAAGACAGATCTGCTCTCTAAGCGCATCAACTCTTCCTCCATTTACAGTCTATACATGCCACGGGGTGCCCAAAAGGTCAGCAGAAATCCTAATAATCTGTTCATATCATCCCTTGCCGGATTAGATGCAAAAACCAGGGCAGCAGTACAGAAGGCATTTGGGCGAATTTATTAAAAGATTGTTTGCACTCTCAATTTTACTTGCTCTAGCAATCTCTATTAATAGCAAAAACACTGTCTTATCTTTTCTCATTAACCTGAGGGTGGGGTGGGGTGCAGCACAGAACCAGACCCTAGAGAAAGGGGAAATTAATCTATTTAACCTCATCAGATTAAATGGGCCAAGTTGGTTCTCCGCAAGGTCACTGCCTATCCCCTCGGATAAGTTATGCTGCATTCGAGTAAGGTCACATATTGCAACAGCTGCTAACGATGTTCTGCTGTAAAGCACTTTATGATGAGACTGCAAGTATCTGTCATGTACTGAATAATGGAGAGTGAAGTTTGGCACAGTGTGTGTGAGGGAGGGAGGGAGGGAGGGAGGGAGGGAGGGAGGGAGAAATGAAGGAACCAACCAGCCTTAGGATCCAGCTATAATCCCTTACTGTACTTTTCTTGTTGTGAGCTTCTCCATCTGAGTAACAGATGAGAGTAGCAAGCAAAGAAGTCCTTTGCTGCCTCCTTGAGGCTTCTGCTAGGAGTGGCAACATCAGCCTTGATCTAAGGAG
Source organism: Zootoca vivipara (assembly GCF_963506605.1). NCBI lineage: Eukaryota > Metazoa > Chordata > Lepidosauria > Squamata > Lacertidae > Zootoca > Zootoca vivipara. The sequence continues at coordinate 15,623,543 of NC_083278.1, forward strand.
GCTCACTGCCACAAAGTTTGAAAACCCCTGGCCTAAGCCCTTAAAATAGTACCACTGTATTCTGCTCTGGTCAGACCTCACCTGGGGTACTTTGTCCAGTTCTGGGAACCACAGTTCAAGAAGGATATTGAAAAGCTGGAACATGTCTGGAGGAGGGCAACCAAAATGGTCAAAGGCCTGGAAACGATGTCTTATGAGGAACGGCTTAGGGAGCTGGGTATGTTTAGCCTGGAGAAGAGAAGGTTAAGGAGTGATATGATAGCCATGTTCAAATATATAAAAGGATGTCATATAGAATACGGTGAAAGGTTGTTTTCTGCTGCTCCAGAGAAGCGGACACGGAGCAATGGATTCAAGCTACAAGAAAGAAGATTCCACCTAAACATTAGGAAGAACTTCCTGACAGTAAGAGCTGTTCAACAGTGGAACTTGCTGCCAAGGAGTGGGGTGGAGTGTCCTTCTTTGGAGGTCTCTAAGCGGAGGCTTGACAGCCATCTGTCAGGAATGCTTTGATGGTGTTTCCTGCTCGGCAGGGGGTTGGACTGGATGGCCCTTGTGTTCTCTTCCAACTCTATGATTCTATGAAATTTGCGCACTAGGTGTTCTTCCTATGCAAAGATTCTCTATACCCCTGTAACAATTTCTGCTTTCAATACTGACTAATAATATATTTGTTTAGCTATGTTTGTTCAGCCGAGACATGTAATTTTATTAGCCATATTTCTTTTGAAAATTGCTGGTGTTATCTATGTCTTGATTATGTCAAGCTCCTTTTGAAGTCTGTTCGTTGTATTGGTTATCTCTTCATTCATCCTTTCCTGAGCCAGGGGGCCTTTTGCCGGAGTTTGCAGGCGAAACCACGACAACGGGTTAGGCTGCCGAGGCCACATTTTGTCGGGCACTGTGAAACATGGGGTTTTTCACTGCCAAATGTTGCAGGGGGGCTTTTGCTTTGAAGTGAATCGGATAACGTCGGGTTTTCAGCGAAATCACGACCCAGGGCTCATGCCGTGGAATGCGCTGAAACACAGCGTTTTCACTGCCAAATGTTGTAGGGGACCATCACTTGAAAGTGGCGCCAAACGCCTGCAAATCGCCCCCTACAAGGTTTGGTGGTGTCACAACCACATTTCAGAACAGGCCATAAAAAGAGCCCTCGTCGCCCTAACCCGCAAGGTCACGGTTTTGCCAAAAACCCAGCATCATCCGATTCACTCACAAACGATGCCAAACACCTACAAATTGTCCTCTGCAACGTTTGGCGGTGCAAAACCCACATTTCACTGTAGACCAGGACAAGCAGGCCTGGCCAGGACGGTCTTCCTGTTATATCCTCTGGGCATTATGAGGCATCTAACCCTCACCTGAGCCTACTCCAGCTGAGGCATCCCAAACCTACTTCCAAAGCTTGTGGGCCCCAGCTGGGCTATTTCACAATTCAGGTCAACTTTACAAGGTTTCATTTCCATCCCTCTCACCAAACCTTTCTATGGCAGGCCTGCTCTAATCCTGAAGCCTCTGTGTCCAAGCCTTTGGTGCCACAGATGAACCCAGGTTGCACTTGAACAAAAGGACATAACAAGAGAAACTAAATACAGCAATAAGAGGCAAGCCTGAGGCAAGAAACAAAACGAGAGAGTTGGTTCCCTCTTAATTGACATTCTTAACTGAACACACACTGAAGGGAGGGGCTGGTTGCGGAGCCAAGCACACAAGCCCCGCCCACCAGATACCAAGCACTCTACTGTTCAAATTAGGCCCCAGTGTTTTTCTTACAATCCCCTTCTCAATGTGCCTAATTTTAATTCATCAATTTTGATCTACCGTAAATTCTCAAAACTTTCTCTTTTGGAAAATCAAGATTTTTTGAACAATCTTGTTTGTTCTCAGCTTGTATATAGTTCTCAGCTTGTATATTGTCAACATATACAAGCAGGAAAGTTATTTTCCCATTTTGTTGCTTTTCCCATGAGACATCAGTTGAATTGGACCACATATGGTTTACACGGCCAAAAATCTGATTCTGTTGAAAACAGTGTTAAATGGTCCCCTGAACCGTTTGACTGTACAAAACACATGTTCCACAGTTGGCCTTCATACCTGTGGTATGAAGGTGTCACCAAAAATCTAACGTCATCGGATTCACTAAAAAATGGTGCCAAACACCTGAAATCATCCATTGCAACATTTGGCCGTGTAAACGCCACGTTTCAAGGTCGGCCATAAAATGAGCCCCCGGCGTCCTAATGGGTTTTGTCAAACGTTTGACGTCCAACCCACTCGAAAATGGTGCCAAACACCTGCAAATTGCCCCCTGCAACATTTAGAGGTTGGAACTGGTCCAAGCTGGTTGGAACCAGTTCACACCAGTTGGAACCAGTCCAAACAGGATTGAACCAGTCCAAACCGGTTAGAACAGGTCTAGGTTGGTAGAAACCAACCCAGATAGGCTGGAACTGGTCCAAGCCAATTGGAACTGGTTCAGAACGGTTAGAACCGGTTGGAACTCAGAGCGGTTGGAACCGGTTCAGACGGGTTGGAACCGGTCCAGACAGGTTGGAACCGATTCAGACGGGTTTGAACCGGTCCAGACCGGTTGCGGCTGGTCAAAGCTGGTTTGAACCGGTCCAGACCGGTTGGAACCTGTCCAGACCGGTTGCGGCTGGTCAAAGCTGGTTGGAACTGGTTCAGACTGGTTGGAACCGGTCCAAACTGGTTGGAACTGGTCAAAGCTGGTTTGAACCGATCCCAGCCAGTTGGAGCTGGTTCAGACTGCTTGGAACCGGTTCAGACGGGTTGTAACCAGTTCAAGCCGGTTTGAACCAGTCCAAGCCAGTTGGAACAGGTCTAGGCTGGTTGGAACCAGTTCAGACTGGTTGGAACCGGTACCAGTTCAGACCAGTTTGAACCGGTTGCGACCGGTTAAAACTGGTTGGAACTGGTTAAAGCTGGTTTGAACCAGTCCAGACCGGTTGGAACCAGTCTAAGCTGGTTTGAACCAGTCTAAGCCAGTTGGAACAGGTCTAGGCTTGTTGGAACTAGTCCAGCCCGGTTGCAACCAGTTCAGACCAGTTGGAACCAGTTCAGACCGGTTGGAACCAGTCCAAGCTGGTTTGAACCAGTCTAAGCCAGTTGGAACAGGTCTAGGCCAGTTGGAACCAGCCCAGACCATTTTGAACCGGTCCAAGCCGGATCCCTGCTGAGAGACACTGTTTTTGGTGAAAGGAAAAGGAAACTTGTAAAACCTCTGTTTGAGTTTTAAAAATGAGACAAAGTTGGGTTTGTAGACTTTGCAGGGGTTTTCTTCTTTTTAAAAAGTATTTCCCTATAATAAAGGAAAGCCTTCCACCTAGTGGCATTTGGATATAATTACAAACTTTGGCAAAAAAGAAAAAGAAAGGAGCGCTCACACTCTCTCTTTGTTATTGGTTTGTGTTTGTGTTTGTGTCTGTGTGTGTCTGCTTCTATCATTGCTGACAAAACTATGGCTAATATAGGCAAAAAAAAACCCACCTCTAGGCCCATGTACAACACCAAGTCAGAAAAAAGGATCTATTGCAGAAGGGGACACAAAGTCTGATTTGACAACCATTTTACTAGAAATAAGAAGAGCAGGGCCGGCTCTAGGTAGAGGCTCGGTGGTGCGGGGCGCCGGGCCAGTAGGTGGGGTGCTGTGCGGCAAAGCCACGCGGAAGCCATGCTACGCGCTGCGAGGGCAGGGGCACAGGGCGATCTCCGCCCCTCAGCGCCAGGGCACCCGGCCTGCTCAAGACTGCCCTGAAGAAGAGTGATGGAGGAGGGAATACAGAGCATGAAAAGTGTGTTGCTCTACAAATGGGCAGCTCACAGGATCTGTACCAGCCACAAAGTTAAGCAAGGTTGTATCCTAGCTCCCGCACTGCTTAATTTATATATAAATGATATTGTCCAGTTTCACATCCCCAGAGTATCATGTCCCTAAATTGGCCACAAAAGCCATCTTTATATTATTACTAGTATCTTGAAGCCCGTTAAAATAACGGGTGCTAGAACATATGTGGTGTAAACTTTGTAAAAGAATCAGTGCATCACAGACGATAAAGGAAAAAAGGAACTGAACAACTGTGGCACATCCAAGAGAACCAATGCCATTTCTAATAGAACAGGGTACTTTTAGGCCAGTATTTTAGGCCAATCCTATTCATTTTGAGTTTTATTCTCTGGTCTTTACTGCTCTTCCTCTAAAAAGCTATGGTCATGCCATGCCATGTGTATGTTTTCCAAAGAGGAAAATTTCCTCTCAGAAATATTCCTAAACTGCTTCTCTCCCACCCCACCCCACCCCCATTTAAAGGCTAGCCTAACATTGGGGTGGAGATTGGAGGAAGAGGTGGAGGCAGGAGATAGCTCCAGTTCAGAGTCAGTGGAGCGTCTCTGTCAGGACTTCGCAATCCCCAGTCAAACACTGGACGAAAGGGAGCTGGCAATACAATTCACTGGGATTTTCCTTTTTTTCTTTTAAGGGCAATTTCACTCGCCCCCACCCTCCTTTCCCCCTGTCTCTCTTCCTTTCTCTCCCCATTGCTTTCAGCACGACCAGCTTTGCTCTTGATCTCCATTCAAGTGGCAGCAGCAGATAAGAAAAGCAAGGGGTGGTGGAGAAGAGGAGAAGAATATATATGTCCCCGTCCCCCCCCCCCCCAAGCTGCAGCTGCAGCAGCAGCAGCAGCGCCTGGCAAAGGGGAACGGTCCTCGTGCCCACCTTGCCGCCTCAGCCTGGCTCCCCTTCAAGGACTTCTGGGGCTGTTCACTTTTTCTCCCGGGCTCTCTGTGCCTCTGCATTCCAAGTCTGTCAGGTGGGCCGTCTGGAGCGCTCTTACCAGGAAGTAGACCCCACATAACACAGGGACCTACTCCTGAGTAAACGCGTGCAGGCTTAAGCCAGGCTCAGTCTCCTCCCCCTCACCCCCCACTTATTTTCGCTCCTCCGGCTCCCCCCCAGCCCGACAGACCCTGCTCCGCTGCCGCCAATGAACAACACACAACTCTCAAGCTCTGACTGAACTGAGGGAAGGAGGGAGGGAGGGAGCCGAATGCCTCGTGTCTCTGCGCTCCAAGTCCCAACGGCTGCCCGTGGGGCACATGCGCAGTAGCACGGACACAGGGACACAGGGAATCTGGACGCAGAGACACTTGTACATTATTATATAGGATATGCAGATGATGCGGTACTTCCATCTCAAACAAAAGTGGGCCTAAAAGATGGTGTTTTCAAGAAATTATTTGGCCCATTGATGGTCTATGGATAATCAGTTAATCGAACAGGTTAAAGTCTTTGAATACCTTGATCTTATTTTTCAGTCAACAGGGTAATGGGGAGCACATCAGAAATATGCAAAGGAAAAGGCGCCTCCATCGCCAAAATTCTGGCATGCTTTTTCCATACAAAAGGTGACAATCACATGCTGTCAACCCTTAAAGTGTTTAAAGCTGAACCCCTAGCACGGTTACTATATGGGGCTCAGATTTGGAAAGGTGCTCAGATTGGATCTAAAGAAGCTGTAAATTCCTAAGGGGAAAAAAATTCTGTCCCATCCCGTGTTCCAAATGCTTCCTTGTGCTTAGAGGCTAATCTCCCCTCTGTTGAATTACAGATTTGGCATAGGACATTTAATTATCGGCTTGTAGTAAGGTGAAAGCTTACTGGGAAATGATATATAATGAAATGAAAAGTATGTTTAAAATAACCTTTGGGGGGAAAACAACAACCCCAAAACCCAGAAGCTTTTCTTTTGGGAATTATATGGACAGAACTTCCTCAACTGCAAGTGAGTGAAGGAAAATTGGGAGCTAGATGCCTCCTTTATCTACAGGAGATGGGGGTAAAGTCGCAGGCCCGGCCAGGATGCAGGTCTTAAAAAAAAAAAAAGGAAAAAAGCCCCCCTCCAGTATTTGTCAGTGAAAACCTCATGTTTCACATCCTCTCCCTCCTCCCTCAATGGCACCAAGAGGCAGGAAGGGGGAAAAAAGTTCTTAGGTACCGGTATTATTTATTTAGGCATCACGGTAAAGACAAAGATATCTGTCTTGCCTCCACAATGGAGTTGTGTGCATTGTTCAGTTTGGTTATGTAGTTTTTAATGTTTTATTTATTTTTATGTCTACTGTGTTTGTTATTATGTAGATCTTTTCATATTGTAGGAAGATTTGCAACAGTTTGGCACGATTTTTGAGTCAATTTGATAACTTCAGATTTTTGGTGAAATTCTGACCCGCCGGTCAGGGATTTATTTCAAAAAAATATTTTCCCGCAGGTTAAGTTGTCAAGGCATAATTTTTTTGCCTATAATAAAAACCTTTCTCTTTCCACCGCCAAACATATCAGGGGAGGATTTGCAACAGTGTGGCACCATATTTGAGTGAATTGGATAACTTCAGATTTTTGGTGAAATTCTGACCCGCGGGTCAGGGATTTTTTTCAAAAAAATGTTTTTCCGCAGGTTAAGTTGTCAAGGCATAATTTTTTTGCCTATAATAAAAACCTTTCTCTTTCCACCGCCAAACATATCAGGGGAGGATTTGCAACAGTTTGGCACCATTTTTGAGTGAATTGGATAACTTCAGATTTTTAGTGAAAAAAAGTTGGTTAATTGCTTCAAGGGCTTGGCAATCCAAGCAGCTATATAAGACGACGACCTGGCCTGCTCAGGCCATTTTATTTTTTTCAAAAAAAATGTTTTTCCGCAGGTTAAGTTGTCGAGGCCTGATTTTTTTGTCTCTGATAAAAAACCTTTCTGTTTCCAGCGCCAAACTTATCAGGAGCCGCCTTGAGCATTGTTTTATCTGTGGAAAGGTGGCATAGAAATAAAATGATGTTGTTGATGATGATGCCCTTTGCTCTTGCACCCTTTGCCAATGCCTTGTATTGGGTAGGAAGGGGGTTGGTTACACTCTCCAATGACGTGTCAGCTAACCCAACGTCGTCCAATTCACTCCAAAGCAGTGCCAAATGCCAGGAAAATGGTTCATGGTGCCTGACAAAATGAGGCCTCGGCGCCCTAACCTGTGGTGTCAGTTTCACCTAAAACCCGACATTGTCCAATTCATTCCAAAGCGGTGCAAAACACCAGCAAAACGCCCACTGTGATGTTGGGTGGTGACAGCCCCACTTTTGACGGTACAACAAAAACAGAGATAATGGGCTAATGCTGCCAATTTCTTCAAAAGTCCAATACAAAACAAGCAGCACGCAAGGGCACCAGATTCAATCAAGTTTTAATCAAGTATTATTAATCCAAAGAGAAAACAATAAGAGAACCATATACAAGTGCTGACACAGAAGCCAAAATCAAACGTTAAACAGATAGCACGTACAAATAAATACCAAAAGGCAAACCAGTCTTTATAGTCTTTGAGGCTATATAGCGGTCAGCAAAGTGGCAGCAGGTCGAACGAGGTATCAATGGTAGACAGGCTGCCGGCATTTTTTTGCCTGTTTCGCCCATATGACGGGCTTCTTCAGTAGTTTCTCCTTGTGCTTTTATGTTTAGTGCATTCACTGGTGGTATAAACCAGGTCTTATTAGTATTCGAACTAAATCAGTAATATACATCTAAACAAAACAAATATCAAAGACAGTACTTACAATTTGTATGAAACCACTTATCTTGGCTTAGTACTACTAAGTACTACTACTTGGCTTAGTACTACTGTATTAGTTTAAACAATAATTAGAATTTGATTTGTATTACCAGTGAATATGTAAATGAGAGAACCTTTTGAAAAAGAACCTGAGCATTGTGGCCTAAGCCAAGATAAGTGTATATTAGTGATTTAGTTCGAGTTCTAGCATCACAGCGTCACCCAGAGGCACCCACAAATGTGAGTTATCCCTCTCTCTATTTCTTCCTTCCTTCCCTCCCTCTTCCATCCTTAATAAAATACTGGGGGGGGGGCAGATAAGCCCCACATAGAAAGCCCATCAACATGGGGGGGTGGTGACTCTTTAAAATACAGTATTTACCAGTAATTGGCATCTAGGCCTCTAGGAGTTGGCTGCTATGCCTAGGACAATTCAAGAAAGCAGAATGATGCATATGCTATGGTAATATATCAATGGAATCATAGAATTGTAGTCGGAAGGGACCACAAGGGTCATCTAGTCCAACCCCCTGCAATGCAGGAATTTTTTCCTAAGGTGGGGCTTGAACCCACAACATGGTTGAAATATTATGCTGATATGCAGCAACGCCTCGGAGCCGTCGTGACTGCGGCCGTGCCTTGCCTCGCCCTCGCCCACCCTGTCACCCCCTCTCGCCTGCCCGACCCTCCCGTCCTCTCCAGCCAAGCAGGGTAGCCGCCAATGCTGCCAGCACCAGAAGCACAAGGTGGCCGCTGCCGCTGCCGTCGCCACAATGTCGTCAGGCCAGCTGGCCCTGTAGCCCCGCCCACGTTCCCACTTTGTGGCCCCGCCCCTGAACAACCATGGCTTGCCCCCCCCCTAGTTTTGATCCTGGCTACGCCCCTGCTAATACAGATTTCCTATCGCTAAATAACTGAACCCTGTGGGGCAGAACAGATATGGTGAGGGTTATTTTTGGTATTATGTTCAGAGTCCTATAAATTGATGGATTTGCAAGGATGGGGAGAGGCTACCCCAAGGTGCTACAAGAAACCAGATTAACAGAAAAAGCAATTTTGTTGATATGTCTACATTAGAATTACAAATTTGAATGTTTCTTTGTTTTGCCACATGGTGGCGAGTGAGGGTTTGGGAACAGGAGACATATAGAATGCTACAGTGACATCTCCAAAAGCAGGAACCTAAAATTAGAAAGGAACATAAAACACAGGCAGAAGATAGACAATGCCACTCTTAATAGCTTCCATTCATCCTTTGTAATAGCCTATAAAGGAAAAATACAAACCCATTTGGAAATGGAAGCAGTGGCACAGAACACCCAAATTACTGGAACATTCTCAGGCCATGAAATTTCGCAGCATAGTCAAATATTTGAACTTCATTCCTTGCTGAAGTATTTTAATTTTTTTTGCCCCTTAGTCTCCAGACGTCGTCTGGGAGGTTGCAATGCATCAGGGCTCTGATGCTGAACGTGAGGCCGTGTCGGAGTTTGCTGTTGTGGGTGCTAAGCACCCACAAATTTGGGGATGGGGTGGGGTGCCCTGGCACCCGGGGGCCCCTAGACCCCTAGGCCTCTGCTTTGAAACCACATCACAACTCAAAGTCAACAGAACACAAAAGGTTTGTTAGTTTGGCAAAGTAATTAACAGTGCAGAGAATTCAAATCATGTTAAAACTGTGCATTTATATTGCTTTTAAATGCAATGAGCTGAAAACTATCAACAGAGAAAGAAAGAAAAAACTGTCTCCGTCCCAGTTTACTAAAGTGGTTTAAGAGGTTATCCTTTGAAGGCTCGGTACATGGGCATTTACAGCCATATGCAGAGAGCAAGGAATTTGAAGTAAATTTTGTCACATGGACGTATACTGTATTCCCAAGGATTTCTGTGCAGAGGATGCAATGATGTTTGATGAACGCACAGGCAGGGCTTCAGTGCCTGCTGAGATATGTTGCCTGGTTTTTCTCTGCACAATGAAGAAAAATAAAGCACAACTGTGTGTGTGCGAGAGAGGGGGGTGAGAGGGAGAGGGAGAGGGAGGGAGAGGCAGAAAGAATGGCTAGTAAAGTTAATGGACTATGCAAAAATGGCAAACCTTGTGGCAGATTTTAAAAATCAAGAAGAACAAATTTTCAACAAAGATTGGGGGAGAAATGTGGATTATTTAAAACATTATTGTAAACAATTAAATACATTAGCAGGATTTATTTAAGATTTAGCAGTTAAAATGTGACTCTGGAAGAAATACCAAGTGTTATAAGCTAAAGGAGTTAAGGAAGAGATGCAGTTTTGAAAATGTTTGTAGAGGGAACCAAGGAAGGACAAGAGGGAAGTCAAAGAACTACAGCTATGTCTGTGATCGTATTTGATTATTGTTGCTGTCAATTGGAAAAACCGAAAAATAAGATTTATAGAAATCTTGGAAGAACCAAACAAAAAAACACCCTAGGTCATAAAACCAAAATGAAACCAGAAGCGTTTTTACTAGGAATTTCAGGTACTGAAATACCAAAGGAACAGAAAAGACTATTTAAGTACATGACGATGGAAGCGCAAATACTTTAGGCTCAGAGATGGAAGGAAGACAAAGTCCCGACCAGAGAAGAATGGTTGATAAAGATTATGCCAAAATGGCAAAAATCACTGGGAAGAAATCAAGAAGATAGAAATTTTTACTAAGGAATGGGAAAAATATATAAATTACCTGGAAGAACACGGTAAGCAGCTAAAAACTTTAACAGAACTTGTAATGTAACAAGAACTATGGAATAACAGGGATTTTTTAAAAAAAATATGGAGAATTTAATAAGATGCAGTAAAATGAAAAAAGAAAAAAAATGAATGTGGGTAGAATCCATGGAGGGGCAGAGTGAAGTCCAAGGAATCCTTTATGTGTATGGTTATGATTAATTTTTGAATATACTGTAGCCAATATACTGTGTAGACTATACAGTTAGCCAAGCTAACTGTAGAAGTAAACTGTAAAAACTAATAATGAAATGAAACCAAAATGAAATATACAGTATGTGTTTGCTTAAAATGCATTCCTGCCCCCCCCCCCCGCTAAGTCTCTTTGAGCATGATTTTGTGGATGGGCGGAGGAGCAACATAAAGAATGAAAAATGAAATGATCTTATCAGTAACAAAATCTGGATTCAAGGATTTGGGATTGCAAAATTCAAGGATTTGGGATTGCAGTATAGAAGAGACCAAGAATTCCAAACGATTCATTAGGAGCCAGAGAGGAGTCCGAGAATCTGCAGTAAAGTTTGACGGCTAACTAGCCAACAGGGGTGTCTTAAGGTTATCTGGCGCCATGGTGCAGGGATCCCTCAGGCGCCCCCCACCCCCACGTTTCCCTCTGGGTGGGCAGCACCTCGGGCCCCTCTGCAGCCTACCTCGCTCCTCCCCCGCCACCATGGTGTGCCTTCTGCTTCTTGCTCACCGCGGGCAGGACCGACGACAGCGACCAGGTGCGGCGGGCTGCCGGAGGGGGTGGCCTGACGGGCGGGGATGCTGTCAGCTGTGCTCCACCTTCACCTCCACCTGCTCGGCAGAAGCGACTGCGCGGTGCTGCCGTCCAGGGAACCCTGGCTGCTGCGCCGACGGGAGGCTCGCAGCCGGCTTCCCCGCAACGGCGCCCGCAGCCCGAGAAGAGGCGGGCAAGGGCAGTGCTGCTGGCGGGGCTTGAGGCGGCTCCTCCGGCAGGGAGGAGGCTCCAGGTGCGGCACAGCATGGCGGGGGCACCCTCCAGCGCCCTCCAGAACTTGGCGCCGTGGCGCCTTGCGCCAGTAGCCTCTATGGCTAAGATGCCCTTTGAAAGCCAAGCTAACTTAATACACTTGGTTTCTTAACTGACCTAGCACAATCCTATGTGTTGAACTGAATTTATTTTTTCGGTCACAGGCCAGTTCCAGCCCACATACAATATCAAGGAAGTTATAAAACACAATAGGGATACATTCAATCCTATGTGCGTGTTTTTAGAAATAAATCCGACCTATGGAACTTACTCCTAAGTAAGGGAAGCTGTGTAGTCACAGCTTGTTAGATTTTGGAGTAACAAAGTCTATTCCACTATATTTTCCCCCTGCGATTTTGTTCTTCTGGGAAAGGCTCATGATGTCTTCCTTGCTAGATGTCTATTTACCTAGCATCGGAGAGCGACATTTAATTTCATTAATAAGATCTTTGCACTCCAGCAGGATACACGGCTATTTAATTCTGGATTAAGTTTAGCCAGGGAAAGAGGAACACAATCTCTGGGGTTGCCCCTAATTATGTGGACTTTCAGAGCCATTGTAGCGCAGGCACAAATATTGATTTTTTCCGAGTTTTATTTTGAACAAATTACGGGAAACCACAACTTTATCTCGCAAGAAAAGGTTAGCTTTGCGGGTGCAGAAAATTTGCAAGGAGAAAGACGTTCACCCCAAATATCTTTGTCTTTAATGGGGAGGAATATTTCGACAGCAGGTGGCACTAGAGCCAAGATGGAAACTGGCACTGCCGTTGCTTCACAATTGAGTTTTACTTTCTTGCCCGTGAGGACATTTTTCACGAAGGAGGCTTAGTCTAGTTTTGTTTTCAATCACACTCCTAAGCTGAAGCTGAATATAAGACTCATACCACCTCAGAGGTACTTTCAGATAATCTCTCGCCTTGGAATTAATTCATAAGGAAAACAAAAATTGCCCAAACCGACACTGCTGGCATGAGTTGCCATACGTCGGGATTTTCCAGGCATTTTTTGTGATTTCCACCTGGACACTGCTTCCGACTGCAGTATTCCGGATAAGGTAATAATAATAATAATAATAATAATAATAATAATAATAATAATATTTATTTATATATTATAACCTGCTCATTTCCCCAGCTACTCTGGGTGGCTCCCAACAGAATATTAAAAACACGATCAAACATTAAAAACTTCCCTAAACAGGGCTGCCTTCAGATGTCTTCTAAAAGTCAGATAGTTGTTTATTTCCTTGACATCTGATGGGAGGGCGTTCTATAGGGTGGCACTACCAAGAAGACCCTCTGCCTGCTTCCCTGTAACCCCACTTCTCGCAATGAGGGAACCGCCAGAAGACCCTCGGAGCTGGACCTCAGTGTCCGGGCTGAACGATGTGGGTGGAGACGCTCCTTCAGGTATACTGGGCCGAAGCCATTTAGGGCTTTAAAGGTCAGCACCAACACTTTGAATTGTGCTCGGAAATGTACAGGGAGCCAATGTAGCTCTTTCAAGACCGATGTTATGTGGTCTCAGTGGCCACTCCCAGTCACCAGTCTAGCTGCCGCATTCTGGATTAGTTGTAGTTTCCGGGTCACCTTGAAAGGTAGCCCCACGTAGAGCGCATTGCAGTAGTCCAAGTGGGAGATAAGCAGAGCATGCACCACTCTGGCAAAACAGTGTGCAGGCAGGTAGGGTCTCAGCCTGCATACCAGATGGAGCTGGTAGACAGCTGCCCTGGACACAGAATTGACCTGCGCCTCCATGGACAGCTATAGGTCCAAAATGATCCCAGATGTATGGCAACCCTACATGGAAACATTTCGAATGGAGGGTGGCACTAAGCAGAGCAAAATGGATCTCTCGAGGCATTTTCTCACACCCTGGAGAGAAGAGATGACCCACAACGAGGGCCAAGATGGCTTCCCGTTCAATTCCACAGTCTGGCAGTTAAATTGTACTAGCAATGTTTGCCTGCCCTCCAACATTTCTCCAATGAAAATAGGGATGTCCTAGCCAACAGCAGAAAGCTTCTCCTGCGTTAGAGATCGCCACACACATAGACATCATGAGCACATCAACAGGGGCCACCTCGAACCTCTCTGCCTCACAGGAGCCAGTGTTTGGAAGAGCAACCGTGTCCCATCTAAGATGCTGCAGAGGGCGCTACTGATAGGAGGAAAAAGGAAAGCCTAACACCTAGAAGCATGCATTCCTAGCAATATCTTCTATCACTCTTTTGTTCTTTTAGAGGCTTAGCTAGTACAGTGGTGCCTCGCAAGATGAATTTAATTCGTTCCGTGAGTCAATTCGTTTTGCAAAAAAAATCGTCTTGCGAATCGCGGTTTCCCATAGGAATGCATCGAAATTTCTTTTTTTGCCCATAGGAACACATTAATTAAATTTCAATGCATTCCTATGGGAAACTGTGATTTGCAAGACGAATTTTTCGCAAAACGAATTCGTCTTGCGAGTCACCATCAGATCGCAAGACGCATTCGTCTTGCGAAAAATTCATCTTGCAGGGCATTCGTCTTTTGAGGTACCACTGTAATTGCATATATTCCACTATTGTTGTACTTTGTGGGGGTTTTGTCATGGGGTTATCCAGGAACCTGCATTGAAAGACCCCTCCCCCATATGCACACATCGCCCCACCGGTTCCCAATCCATACGACATCTGTGCAATGTGCAGAAGGCCTTGAGTTAAAGGGATATTAGAACTGACAGAGCTTACAAGTGACAAATTGAAATGGACACCAGTAATGAAGTCAGTGGAGGAAACTCATTAACTTCTCAAGCCCTGCAACAGGAAAGGGTCTAATTGGTTTGGAAATATTTAGGAACCCATGAACTGGGGTCGAAACTTGGACATTCATGGTTGACATTCTCTTGAGTAGTGGGATCTAGGCCGCCACCTCTCAAAATACAACTCTTTGTGTAATTAGAGCCAAAAAAATCGACATCTTCACCAATGAGTCAATTCAGAAATTGCTCACGAAAGACTAGAAACAAACTACCCAGTCTAGTTATGGTCAATGGCAGTAGATCGAAGTATGCTTTCTTATTTTAACCATTCCAGATTAACTTGTTGTTGTTGTTGTTGTTGTTGTTGTTGTTGTTGTTGTTGTTGTTGTTGTTGTTTAACAATAAGTTAGGGGCCCCAAACCCTTGGGCTCCAACCTAAAGCTGATTCGCTTCATAGCAACCTTGCTTTCCAGCTGTGGATTGCAGCCTTCCCTTTCAAATAAAATCCTTCCCCATTTTGAGTCAGTCCAGTGAAGCAGTTTTTATCACTTAGAGAAATTTGGCAAGGGCTATTTCATTTTTATAGCTCCAGTTGCTCCGCAGAGGCATTCACTGTTTTAGTGCTCTTTCCTTTTTAAGACGTCACCGAGTTCGGAGCACCACAGGAATCTGAAAGCTGCTATGTTGACTCTGGTTACACGCAGGGCAAACAGCCGAGAATCCAAATTTTGCCCTTTCTGTTCATGCTAATCCGAACCTTGAGCTGAAAGGACTCGCTAACTTTGATAGCGATGGTATATCCAGCATTCCTTTTCTGGCAACATACTTATATTAATGCAAAGAGGCTCATTTAGTTGCTGAAAGCAGAGCACTATATAGTAGCATAAGAAACTTTTTATTCCCTCAATGTTTCCTTATTTTCAAATGTCAGATGCTGTTGTGAGATAGTTCAATGGAACCGATAAAATAGGGAAACGTAATCCCAACAGAAGTCCCGTGTTTTTGAAATGCAGGGGCAACTTGGCCTGCTTCAGCACCCGAGGTGCCACCCTCACTGCCCCTCCATGATGTCTCGCTTGCCAGGGTTGTGTGGCTGCCGCTTCTGGGTTTCCGCAAAATCTCGTGAGAGGTCTACAAAATCTCACCGGAACCCGGAAACAGCAGCCACTTCTCCTTGCCTCTCTGGCAGAGGCATTCCCCATCCCAGCCTGTGATTTTAGCATCCCATTCCTGGCAACATTTCCTTCTGACGCTGCAGCCTTCACCGGCCTGGTGCCCGCAAGACATTTTGCACCACAATGTCAGTTTGCATTTCTTAGTGCAGAAAGTATTGATCTGATGTGAGAGATCTTTCCAATTCTACTTAATTTGAGGGGGCTCTGGAAGCTTCTGGAAGCTTCTCTGTGTGAAAGAAACACTCTTCCCACTTTGGATCAAATCTATGCCTCCAGGTGCTATAAGAAAGCTGCAGATCTTCTGTAGGATAGTGTGCACCCTGGAAATGATCTCTTTCAGCTTCTGCCTTCTGGAAGGAGGTATAGGGCAGGCATCCCCAAACTGCGGCCCTCCAGAAGTTTTGGCCTACAACTCCCATGATCCCTAGCTAACAGGACCAGTGGTTGGGGAAGATGGGAATTGTAGTCCAAAACATCTGGAGGGTCGGAGTTTGGGGGTGCCTGGTATAGGGTCATAAAGGCCAGGACTAGCTGCCTGAGAAATAGCTTCTATCCAAGAGTGATTCTGGTTTTAAATGCAGTGAAAGGCAGTCTGTGAGGGAGGGTCTGTATTCAGTCGTGGGGCATCAGCAGTTTAGAGGGCAAATCAGAAGGGGTATTAGAGTCTTAGGGGGTTAATTATGTATAGGTGTATGTATGTATAGGTGGGATGGGTAGCAAGTCGATCTGCATTTTTGGATAGCAGGCAGATGGTTGTTGTAAGTTTGATATAGATTCTCAATTTCGTCGTTCTGTATGGGACAATGACAATAAAGATTATCGTATCATATCGTATCGTATGATGTTTGGGTTATTCCTTCAGAGACGCTGATTACAGCTGGTTTAAACGGGTTCTCTTATCTCTTTCTGTCAAGGTCATGCTGACTATAAAAGTAGGGCCAGAAGGAGCCCAGGTTTCACTTTTTCTGTATCTCTTTTCCTTCTGGTGTAGTGTTCCGTACATAAGTATGCTTCGTGTTAAGGTTTAGACTTATTGTAAGTTTAAGTCAAGTCTGCTGCAACAGGATTTCGTATGGACAGTGCCAATCCTGAATGTATTGGATTTGTGACCATTATGCTCATTTGCCTTCAACAGCAGTAAATATCTGCTGGTTGAAATACCATTGCCCCTGGTCTATTTTTTTGGGAATCCTGCAACGTGTTTAAGTTTTCACACTGCTAACTATACATTGGAATCTACTCTGGATTAATATTGAGTAGAATTCAATGACACACAACCCCCCTCCCCAATCAGGAATCCAAAGGGCACCAAGGCTGGCAAAGGGTGTCATAGCTCAACAATGCATAGAGCACCAGAAGTGGGACATTGTGCGGCATTTGCAGATGGCAGAGAAATTTGTAGGAGGAATGGCAGTCCCAGGATAGAGAGAAGCAGAGGAGTCATCTGGAGACGCACAAGATGAGAACTAACATCCTGTAGGACCATTTTTTGCTTTTATCATGTTGTGAACTGCCCTGAGATCTGCAGATGAGTTTAATAATAATAATAATAATAATAATAATAATAATAATAATAATAATAATAATAACAACCTGTCCTGTTTATTTAGTCCATGCATGTATGCGCAAGACAATCCGCCTTGGGGCTCTCTGCTTTTGCTCGCTTGCTGTTGTTCTGAAATCTTGTCCTTGCCCCCTGCACATGACTTCTGAAGTTGGAGGTACAGTTCAAGGTGACACATTTTTTCTCAGCGCCTGAGAGCTCCTGCACTTCCCCATGCAAGGCTCTTGCTGCAGTGTTCGCATCCCTGCTCCTTCATCTGTATGCACTGCAGCTTGTTCCCTGTCTGCCTTCTCTGCAGAATAGCTCTGCCGCAGCATTGGAGCAATTATTTAACTCTGAATGTGTCTGCAGCCTTCCTCCTGCACTGCCACCTTCCTCCTTGGTACAGTACTGGTCAAATGAGAAGGTTTGGGATTACATGCCTCCCATAAAAAGCAACTGTCAAGCAGATGCCTTAGGCAAACGCATGGTCATTTGCTTTTTTGTTTTTTGAAAAGACCAATCTGTTTAGCCAAGATGCGTTGGGCTGCCTCTGAAAACGGTTCGGAAACGTCAGCTAGTACAGAATTCAGCAGCCAGGCAAGACGGTTTGAGCATATTGCACTGATCCTGGTCTGACTGCACTGGCTACCAATTAGTTACCGGGCCCAATTCAAAGTGCTGGTTTTGACCTGTAAAGCTTTAAACGGCTCAGGACCACAACACCTCAAGGACCGCCCCTTTCCATATGAACCTATCCGGTCCCTGAGATCATCTTCTGAGGCCCTTCTTCATGTGCCTCCTTCTCAAGATGTCCAGAGGGTGGCAACACGAGAAGGAGCCTTTTCTGCAGTGGCTCCCCGTCTGTGGAATGCTTTCCCCTGAGACATTCGCCTGGCGCCTTCATTATACATCTTTAGGCGCCACGCAAAAACCAGGCCTTTGGTTGATCTGATTGACATCCTATACCCTTTTAAAATGTGGCCCTTTTTGCAGGAGTGTTATTGGTTTATTGTTTTTATTTTGATTTTATATACTGTGATCTTCTCTGTGAACTACTCTGAGCCCTCCGGGTATAGGGCAGTATATAAATTCAATAAATAAAATTATAAAATCTTCATCCGATATCTCCAAAACAGCATCTATTAACGCAATCCATTGATGATAATAATAATAAATTATTATTTATACCCCACCCATCTAACTGGGTTTCCCCAGCCCCTGTGGGCGGCTTCCAACAGAAAAAAAAATGCCATAATCTATTAAACATTAAAAGCCTCCCTAAACAGGGCTGCCTTCAGGTGTCTTCTAAAGATCTGGTAGCTGTTTTTCTCTTTGACATCTGATGGGAGGGTGTTCCACAGGTGGGTGCCACTACCAAGAAGGCCCTCTGCCTGGTTCCCTGCACCTTGGCTTCTCGCAATGAGGGAACCGCCAGAAGGCCCTCGGTACTGGACCTCAGTGTCCGGGCAGAACGATGGGGGTGGAGACGCTCCTTCAGGTATACTGGACCGAGGCCATTTAGGGCTTTAAAGGTCAGCACCAACACTTTGAATTGTGCTTGGAAACATACTGGGAGCCAATGTAGATCTTTCAAGACAGTGTTATGTGGTCTCGGCGGCTGCTCCTAGTCACCAGTCTAGCTGCCGCATTCTGGATTAGTTGTAGTTTCAATGCATGTTCCATCGTACATATTTAAAAGCACATTTGTGAATTCATTTTGCAGCTGAATAGCTTTAGGGAAATTAATTTTTGAAATCTAGCTGGTTTGTGCATGTCCCCCTTCAACATCTACATAGGGTGGAATTCAACATCATGCTAAGATGAGAAATCCATCAGCACAAGCATTTTGGCTTGCCTGATGGCTCTCGCCCCCATCTGCTGGTGTCCCCTGGATACCCAGGGCCGGCGCGTCCATTAAGGCGAACTAGGCAGCTGTCTAGGGCGCCAATATGGAGGGGGCACTGGCCAGCCTGCCTGCTGCCCACCACTGCCCGCCGCACCCCCGGTGCTGCCTGGGGCCGCCTACACTGCGCCTGTCAGCTGTTGAGCGGCTTCACTCAACTGCCCACCACTGCCCGCCCGCGCCCCCGGTGCTGCCTGGGGCCACCTTGCCACGCCTCTCAGCTGTTTTTTATTTTATTTATATTTTTAATTTTAATTTTTTCTACTGTTTATCTTTTTCTATTTTCTATTTTTATTTTTTCTATATTTTATTTTTATGTTATTTTTTATTCCACTTTTATTTTTTCTAAAAAAGGTCAACAACTCTGGGAAATGGGGGGGGGGTGTGTGCCAGAAGGTGATCTCGCCTAGGGTGCAAAAAAACCCTAGCACCGGCCCTGTGGATACCCCACCATTGTGCAAACAGAGACTCATTGTGCAGACTCCTGCTAGAGAGAAACGCTTTGTCGAATCTGAACCACAGTTATTTTATTTCTCCTTTGGCCATTTCACACCCTATTGGAACATGGACTGTCATCACGCAAATATGTTAAATTGGTTCAAGTGCTCAAACAATCCTTGGGCATAGCTGAATGTTGCTAACTAGTGCCACATTTGTATATGGCACTTTACAACACATCTAAAATGTTTTATTTGCAGCTATATAGCTGAGTCCTAAATGGTGCCCTATATTAGATAATGCACTGTTTACCCCAAGGGGTCCATTATTTTATTTTCAAAAATGAAAATAACAAATAAATTATCTTAAAGACCATTGTAAACAGTTAAAATCGTTAGTAGGATTGAAATATCACTTGTAGTTTAAGGTTGAATTCTGGACACAATGGAGATGTAAAAGATTTGGATTATCATAAAAGATGCAGGAGGAAATGATTAATAATAGGACCCACAAAGGGGAGGATGGAAGTCCAAGAGATTCCTTGGAATCTTGTTTTTATGATTTATGGTGGTGCTGTGGGTTAAACCACAGAGTCTAGGGCTTGCTGATCAGAAGGTCGGCGGTTCGAATCCCTGCAACGGGGTGATCTCCCGTTGATCGGTCCCAGCTCCTGCCCACCTAGCAGTTCGAAAGCACATCAAAGTGCAAGTAGATAAATAGGGACCGCTCCAGCGGGAAGGTAAACGGCATTACCGTGTGCTGCTCTGGTTCGCCAGAAGCAGCTTTGTCATGCTGGCCACATGACCCGGAATCATTCTGCGGACAAACACTGGCTCCCTCGGCCTATAGAGCGAGATGAGCGCCGCAACCCCAGAGTCGGACATGACTGGACCTGATGGTCAGGGGCCCCTTTACCTTTACCTGTATCTCTTTAAAATTTTAATTTAAAAAACCAAATAGAGAAATTTATTTTTTAAAAAAGAAAAGAACAAATAAATAAATGCACAATGATCCATGAAATGAAAATCAGAGAGGAGGAAAGAACACTAAAGAGTTTAGTGGGCTTCTTTAGGAAGATGGACTGGATATAAATGGAAGAAAAAACAAATACACAAGCTGTATATGCTAATAAAGGTTGCCTGTAGACTTGTTATATCAGAATTCTGGTGATGAAAGGACAATTCGCAGCCTTTCTATTTGAAATTAAGGAAATTCAGTACGACCCATAGGACTGACAGGGTGCTGGAATAGAGCACAGTTTTTGACACAAGGAGCACCAAGTGCCTTTATTCAGATGACAGCATTCATAGCACTCAGAACTGTTAACTTTTTGCCACATTGCAGACATTTGTTCTGAACATTAGGGAGTGAGGCCATACTTCACCCATGACATTTTAGCAAAGGCAGCATGTAATTTTTAGCACCAGTTTGTGGCCAGATAATAAATAAGAAAGAAGCATTTTTTTTCATCTGTCGTTCGTAAGATCTGTGAATACCCTGCTCTATTTATTTTCTTGGTTCCGGGCACACCACAAAGATCTGCTACCTGTTTCATTAGATCAATTGCTTCTTAGGCAGTTTACAGGGGACAGTCCCAGGGGCGTAGCCAGGATTTTTGTTAGGGGGAGCAGAACCTCAGTTTGCTGTGTATTTTTATTGAATTTTATTGGTGGGGGGGGCAGCTGCCCCTCCCTGCCCTCCCCCCAGACAGTCCTCTACTTGAAAGTGTTCTTCATTGGAAGGGCTGTCTGGTTCAAATCTGTTTAGAAGCACCAGGGCAGCAGATTCATCAGGATTCCGTCATGAATAAGAAGGTTCCATGACATCCCTGGATTCATTACACTAAATGTAACACTGTTCAGCCGAATCCTGTCAACAAAAAACAAGAGCACAGGAACTCAGGTGTTGAGATTTGAATTAAAAGGTAAAAGTAAAGGGCCCCTTGACGGTTAAGTCCAGTCAAAGGTGACTATGGGGTTGTGGCGCTCATCTCTCTTTTCAGGCCAAGAGAGTTGGCATTTTGTCCACAGAGAGCTTTCCAGGCCATGTGGCCAGCATGACTAAATTGCTTCTGGTGTGATGGGATACCGTGGCTTAAGCAGGAGCGCATGGAAATGCCATTTACCTTCCCACCGCAGTGGTACCTATTTATCTACTTGCGCTGGTGTGCTTTTGAACTGCTAGGTTGGCAGAAGCTGGACCAGAGCACAGAAACTCGGGTGCCGAGATAGTTTGAATATGCTGTAATGTCAAATCAGCTGAAGACTGCCCAAACCTTCCCCTATGCTATTTCAACTCAAACAAGAAATGCATACCTGCAATTTGGAATGAGGGGTTTAATTGTTACCCATTTTGCGGCCTAGGAGGTTTTCTTGCTGCTTAATAGGAATCTTGCAATTCAATCAAACTGTATTCCTCTAATAGCTATTCTACTAATACACAATGTTCTGCTGATTGCAGGAACCTATATTTATCCCCTCCCCTTTGCTACATCTCAAATGATACCTTAAATGTCAGTAGCAAACCTATTTACACAATCTGTCATTATTTCAGACCAATTCGGCTTCCCATTTAATTATTCTTACTTATGGTGCTCCAGAGTACTACCAGAGACGCATCGAAAAGACTTGGATAAAGTATTGGACGCAGCCCTACAGAAGTCATACAAAGGAATTGAACGGGCAACATATGGCTACAAATGTGCCCTCCATTTTGGATATATTACCGAGATAATCGACAACGCACTGAATAAATGTATGTCTTTTTTGGAAGCTGACATTTAAAAATATAAAATACAATTTTACATGGCAGGAGATCAAAAATTACAGATTTTGTAGATCACTTTCTCCTTAGCAGCAGCGCACCGACCCTACTTTATTATTGTTAGCATAGATGTACCCCACATTTCCCCAGGGAGATCTTTCTGGAAGCTTTGAGTAGGGTGTTTCAGAAGACATAGTTGAGTAGGGAAAAGGGAGAAATTAAGCCAATCTATTTCTCACTAAAACACCACATGGACTGAAACACAGCTGTCCCTCAGAATTGCACTTACCTGAATTTTGTGGTGCAGTTTGCCAATCCAAAATATGTATATCATATGTATACAAAAATGTATGCCAAAATATGTAGATTAAAAGGAAATGTGCATAAAATATGCATTTTATTATACTAGTCAGTCACTTAGCTTCCTGAAGGTCTCCAAGCAATTTTCAACACGCTTAAAGCTTAAAGATGGTTATTAGCACGCTGGTAACAAAACACCATCATTTTGGGCTGCAATCCTATCCACACTTACTTGGGAGTAGATCTCATGGAATTCAGTGGGACTTACTTTTGAGCAGACCTGCGTAGAATCAAAAGCTAGACTATCAGTCTTTACCTGATGCTGACAAGGTTTCCGTGAAGGCATCATGTGAACCTCACGAGGAAGAAAATTCCACAGATGGGGAGCCACAACTGGAAGGACCCTCTCCTCTTCCTCAGAGGGTGGGGAGCTGGAGAAGGGCCTCAGAAGAAGATATCAGGATAGGTATGTTCATATTAGTGAAAATAACTTATTAAAAACCATTGTTTCAAGGAAGATGCACATAGCTGCCAAGTTTTCCCTTTTCTCACGAGGAAGCCTATTCAGCATAAGGGAAAATCCCTTTAAAAAAGGGATAACTTGGCAGCTATGAAGATGCATCTATTTGGAGAAATGTGAACTAAATAGCTGGTGAATTTCCATGAGAACTTCTTCTCCTCATTTTTTAAAAAAGCATGTTGATAAGGAAATGTGGGAAACTGAAGAATGAGAAAATGAGGGAAACCAAAACTGGCACACCCACCCATCCTTAGGAACAATGGCTATGGAGTTAAGGTATTGTGCGTGGCCACGCAAAAGTCTCTCCCCATTTAGTTTGGGAGTGGTCATTCTAGCTGAAAACTGGAACTGCATCTATTAAAGAACAG
This sequence comes from Zootoca vivipara, assembly GCF_963506605.1. NCBI lineage: Eukaryota > Metazoa > Chordata > Lepidosauria > Squamata > Lacertidae > Zootoca > Zootoca vivipara. The sequence continues at coordinate 15,646,660 of NC_083278.1, forward strand.
CACTTTAATATACAGTCGTACCTTAGTTCGTGAACGCCTTGCGACTCAAATGTTTTGGCTCCCAAACGTCCAATGCGGCTTACGCAGCTTCTGATTGAGTGCAGGAAGCTCCTGCAGCCAATCGGAAGCCGTGCCTTGGTTTTTGAACGTTTTTGGAAGTCGAACGAACTTCCGGAACGGATTCCGTTCAAGAACCAAGGTACAACTGTATAAAATGAGACAGGAATTATGAAAGTACGAGCCGCAGAACTGTGTCAGACCAGGAATCCCTGGGCTGGCTTATGCAAACCAGCCTGGTTAGCCTAGCAAAGAGCAAATCAACATTACAAAAGGGGTTGATGGGCCATCTGAGAAGAATCTTTTGACCTGGGGAGACAGATGTTGCCAATGTGATGAGGTGTATGTTTGAAGTGACAGGGAAAGAGATTTTTTAAACAAGGTACTGTATTCGCAGAAGAAGAAGGGGAGAGAAAAGACTGGGATCCATCTTGGACAGGCTGGCTGAAGGCTGGCTGGGAGACATGCCTTGGACTCTAGGGCTGCACTGCTGTGGGGAACAAGCCCCTCTTGAAATGACCATGGTGCAAGATCTGGACTCCCTCCATTCAGACTGAAGGTGTAAATAGGTGAATAAATTCTGTTCCTTAAAGCTCTGTCAGTCTCCAACATGTCTCAATTCTCGAAGAGAACACAGACACAGGGTGAGCGCCTGGAACCCCCCCCCCCCAGATCTTGCTATTGCTTGGCAGAAAGAAGGGGAGCCACCCAACTTTTGTAACTGTCTTATTTGCAAGGTGCCAAATGAAGAGCTATGTGTTGTTCTTTGTACAACTTGCTTGCAATTAATGCTTCTAGACCAAACTGAGAATCTTTCTGTCATTTAATTCTACTCAATATTGATCCAGAGCACATTCCAACATATAGTTAGCAGAGTAAAAACTGAAACACGTTGCAGGATTCCCCAAAAAATAGACCAGAGACAATTGTATTTCATCCAGCAGAGCTTTACTGCTACTGAAGGCAAATGAGCATAATGGCCACAAATCCAATACATTCAGGATTGGCACCTTCCATAAGTAATCCAGTTGCAGCAGACTTAACTTAAACTTACAATAACATATAAGTCTAAACCCTTCACACTAAGCATACTATAAGATAGAAAGAGAAACCCAGACTCCTTCTGGCCTTATTATTATGGTTATCATGACCTTGACGGAAAGAAATATGAGAAAGTGAGTTCTCCCCTTAAGGAGAGCTCGGGTTGCGGAAGGGTTAACAAGACATCCCCGGGTTGTTGGGCGGGTCAGTTTGGATGGCCACATGAGTGATTAGTGGGTTTTGCTGTTGCTGGGGGAATTGTTATGTTGCAAGTGTTTTGATTGACAGCCATAGCAGTATATATTCTTAGGAAGCAGTTTGCGTTTCACTTTTACTGCTTACAACGGAACTCCCTCCCTCCCTCCCTTTATTTAGGGGTTCTTTGCGCTTGACATTGCTATGCCTGTCATGGGATCGCCTGTTTTGGAGCAGGGGCCTGGTAGGAATTTTGTCCACTTGGCTGATTGGCTGGTGCCCTGTGGTTTTTGCCTACTGCGTAGCAAATGGTCACAACTTGTAAGGTTGCAGTTAGGCATTGGTTCAAATTGGATGGGGAGGGATAAGGATTTGGCTGGACCTGCCCCTCAAAATTGCTGCTGCCTTTAGGGGTATTCCGTTAAAGGAATCCTGGGGCTCCACATGTTTAGGGGCTAGGACCGCGCATGAGCCTCAGGGAGCATCTGAGGGAGAGGTGAAGGGCGTGGCTCCCTGCCCCATCCTCTCTCAGAGGGTGCTCTCACCTACTGGCTTCCCTAGTTCGCTAGCAGGAGTCAGATCTGTCCCGGGGGGGGCAGATGGCAGGAACCAATGCCTAAGCAACCACTCACATTTAGTTGTATTTAAATAAAGTTGTGGCCAAATTAATGCCAAAAACCTTGAACTTAAATTCTGAGTGATGTGTGAGTTATTGGGGGGGGGGATGTCTTAGTACCTTGACACGCAACCAGTTTAAGCCAGCTGTACTCAGATTCTCTGAAGGAATAACCCAAATATCATGAACCTTCTGGTTGTTTCTTTCACACAGAGAAGCTTCCAGAACCCTCTTGAATTCAGTAGAATAGGAAAGATCTCTACACATCAGATCAATACTTTCTGCACCAAGAAATGCAAACTGACACTTTCCTCCATGGGCATTCGTGAATCTTGGTTTCACTAGCTATTTGAAAATTGGGCACACACTTGCAGACTCAAGCAGGACTAAAGAGACAGGCTGGAGACAGAAGTCTGGGGTTTTGTTTTCCTCTGCCTTATAAGCAGGAAAGCTGCAAGAGCGCACTGTTTGCTGTGAGGAACTGGTAGTGCTTTAAAGAATTAGCACTGTATTTCTGGCTGCATGCCTGCTTCTCTGCACTCGGTTTTGTTGCCCAGGCAGATTTTATGGCTAATTTTAAATAGGCACAAAATGGACCTTATAACTCTTGCTGTAGTCAAAATGGAGGGAAGGTTGTTGCTGTTTGGGAGACAGATTAAAGAGACGGGGGGTGGGGGGTGGAAAGCAACCTTATTATGTTGGTGCTATTCAGATGTGGTTATGAACAGATGAAAACTTGACATCAGCTTCCAGCCTTCAAGTTGTCAATCATCTTGATGATCCAGAGGGAAGCTGTGGGTTCCTAAGACAGGAGGCTGAATTTAGTTTTCTTGTTGTTGCTTTTAATATGATATATATATATATATATATATATATATATATATATATATATATAGGCCTACTTTTACCATTCTATATCAAGAATGGGAACCCTATGCCCCCCCCCCGATTTTGTTGAACCACAGTTCCCATCATCCCTTAGCTGGGCTGGATGAGAGTGATAGTTGCTGGAATGCAATAACATCCCTAGCGCCACAAATTACCCATCCCTGATACATGATCCAATAACTGTGGCAAATAGGATGCATTCAATGGTTGGGGACTTGGGGACAGAACAGTATTCTGAAATAAATAGCTTTGGCCAGGCCAGCCGAAATTGTTCCTGATCTCTTAATCAGTTTGGAAATCTCTTAATCGGGCTGGTTAACGGTTAATTGCTATTTGCTAACTGCTTTACCTTCCGGCTTTCCTGAATCGGCTGGGATTGTCATGGATTTCGTGTCGTAATCCTGGGCAATTAACTGTCCAAGGAGAATTGCAGTTAGGAGCCTGTCTGCCTGTACAACATAATCCATTTAAATTTTGAAATATGCCGTACCTTCCATCATCACTTGCAATTGAGGAAATTGGCAGCCTCACAATGTCTTGGGACTGTAGGGATTAGGGCAGTGGTTTTAAACCAGTGTGCCATGGCACCCTGGCTTGCCTTGAAGGGTGGTCAGGGGTGCCGTGGGCAACAACTCTCGTGTCTCTGCCTCCCAAAGGTTTGCACGGCTGTTTGTTGTAGCAGCCCTGGCTACAAGCTCCGCAGGTGAATGGTGCCTCTGGGGCTGGCCAGAGGGTGCTGGCTGCCAGGAATTGAAGCGGCCTCAGAGTAAGCAAGCAAGCAGGTGAGGGAGCCCAGCCACCAGTCCGCCAGCCCTTGCTGTTGGGAATGGACCGACAAGTCCCAGGCCTCTGTGGGGCCTTTTTCAAATCTTGAGGTCTCATAGCTGAAACCTTTCTTTTTATCTATCTTATAAATATGTAAAGCCCCGGAGGAGAAGCTAGAACCTGAAGAATAGCAAATAGTAACCCACATTAAAAACAGCACACCCAAATTCTCCCCAAAGGCCAGAATATGGGCAAAGATATACTAGGTACAGTAGACATGAGGAAAATGCAGTCTATCTCTGGTAATAAATAGGGGCAACTAATTGGGATGCATAGGATTCCTTGCGTCTCTCATGGGAACAAACCATCAATGGCAAGTGGGTGTTCAATGGCATGGGGATGTTAGGTGCACTGAATAGATGCATTCAAAAAAATCCAGATGTAACCACAGGGCAATGTGAAAGAAAGGAAGTTTTCCTAATGTTGAGTGTGTGAGTAAATTAATGGGCTGATTCATCGGGTCCTTCCCTAAAGAGGGCACGTGTTGCTGTGAGACCTGGCAACCAAACCCTGTGTTGTGGGTGGGTAAGATTGGATAGCCACAACACCCAATTGGTAGGTCCCTTGATGCAGGGTTTAATCAGGCCAATGGGACGCAGGCTAAACGTTTCAAGGGACCTATATATGCCCATGCTCATGACCCAGAGCTTCCTCTTTTGGTGCGTGCATCGGAACATCTGCCCACTTCTCCCTATTTTCAGGGCTTGTGCTCTTGACCTTGCTGTGCCGAAATGTGTCATCTGTTGTTGGGATAGGGGCACAGAAGGAATTTCCCCCACTTGGCTGATTGGCTGGTGCCATTTGGGTTTCCCCTGCCGCGTAGCAAATCGTCACAACTTGTAAGGTTGCGGATAGGTTCTGGTTCAGGTGATAGGGATGGGGGAACTCTCTCGCCATCCCTATGTGAAGGGTACTCTATTAAAGGAATCCAGGGACTCAGTGGTTTGGTCAACCCTGTGAGGGGGTTGTGCCCGTGCCTGAGTCCAGGGGGACATCTGGGTGGTGGACATAGCATGTCCCCAGCTTTCCGCCATTCCGGGTGTTCACCCTAGGCTGACCTAGGCTGGTGCCCTGGGTCAGCGCTGCCTGCAAGGGTGCAAGGAGCTAGTCGAACTAGAGCCTATGCAACCACTCACTTTCTGTAATCAATAGTTCTGGCCGAAATTCTGCCAAAAACCAAACCAAAATTTGAGTCTTGTCTGAATTTATTTAAGGGGGAGCTTTAAAGGTCTGAACAGGCAATTAAACATGAGTGCCTCTCCTTCGAAGGTGCATGTCAATGTGCATGGGGTATCAAGATAAAGAACAGAAAAGGTTCATCTATCAAGCTACATACACACTGATAAAAGCCCATGCTCCAATTCTTTTTTTTCTGTTAGAAGAAGATTAACAGCAATTATCTGAAATTGGTAGAGTCTTGTACTGATTAAAGCACTGCTTTGCAACAGCATTAGTGGCGAGCATGTTTCAGCAAATTGATTTAAGCTCTCTCCAGGTTTCTTTCGCTCTCATATACAAAGTCACAAACAAATAGAGATCTCTCTCACTGGAGCCTTTCCCATTTGAAAGTTGTTTACCTGCACTATACCTAACAGGCAAAAATGTGCGACATAGCCCCTGCTAAGTTTATTTCTGGATCTTCAAGTCAAATGCTGGGAAGAAGCTATAAAATCAAAGCCACGTTCTAAAAACTGGTTCTATTTCCCCTGCCTTTCCCCCAAGATAAAGGTGGGTGATATACTCGAAGGAGCATCTCAACCCCCATCTTTCAGCCCGGACACTGAGGTCCAGCTCTGAGGGCCTTCTGGCAGTTCCTTCACTTTGAGAAATGAGGTTACAGGAAACCAGGAAGAGGGCCTTCTTGGTAGTGGCACCCACCCTGTGTAACACCGTCATCAGATATCATGGAAATAAAAAAAACTATTTGACTTTTAGAAGACATCTGAAGGCAACCCTGTTTAGGGAAGGTTTTATGTTTTATCATGTTTTTAATATTCTGTTGGGAGCTGCCCAGAGTGGCTGGGGAAATCCAGACAGATCTACTACTACTACCACTACTACTACTTCTACTATTACTACTATATAAGATGCCTCTCAAGAGACTCATGCATTCGTTTCATCCGGACGGTATTATTGCCATGTTCTCCATGTTTGGGGCTGCCCTTCAGGATGCTCTGGGAACTGCAACTGATACATCACTGGGCTACCGGGATGCTGACAGAGCATGCTAGTCTGCACATATTATACTGATCCTACACATTGGTCACCATATATTTTGGACTGGTTGGAAGCAGAAAAATGGTGGGAGGAACCAGCGGGGGAACCCTGAAGAGGTAACAGGGTTTGGCGAGACTGCAGCAACTCAGTGAGCTGTTTTTCTTTCTGCTATTTCCAGTTAGTAGCCCATTATTCAAATGCAAGCTGGTGTGACAGGATCAGATACTGTATCTCCATTTATTTCAACTAATTCTAGATAATGGCAACTTAACCTGTTGATGTACTCGGAGATGAATGAAAGTGCAGGTTGGCTAATCTCCTAGCCTCTAGTTGCTTTTGGGCTTGCATTTTCTTGCACGTATGAAAACATTCTCCGAGAATACCACCTGCCCAAATGGCTGTTCAATGTCAAATAATTATTTGTCACATAGAGGTAGATCACATGAATACTGGAGTTGTTTTACCAGCCTATAAACAGTTAGTTGCTCTATCAACCTGATATGAGACTGAATGACTGAATGACAGAGGCTTATACTAAGATGTTACACAAACTGTTAAAGGACCCATGGGACACACACACACACACACACACACACACACACACACACACATTTGCAGGTTCTTTTTATTTGGAAGCATGGCTATTTGGAAAAGATAAAAAGAACCCGCAGTTACGCAGGAATTTAAACTGCTATGTTTATGAATGGTAGTGTGCTCCACTGACATAACATTTTCAGATGAAATATACTGAGAAATCATTCTTTATGGGGGCAAGAATTGCATATTTAGGGGAAATTGCTTGCAAAAATATGCACAATAGTCAAAACTGCAGACACCAGTGTATTAGGAGACTTTTGCATTAAAATGCTGATGAGCTTACATGAGGATTTTATAAATAAATAGATGATAGGTAGATAGGTCGATAGACCCATAAATTGCTGCAGAGATGTGGAGAACTGAATTTAAGATTGGAAATGCAGAGTACAGAAAATGGTAGAGTACAGAAAATCCTTTCCTTACTCACAAGTTTTTTCTGTTTATAATTGAGTGTCCTTTTCCCCACCAAAATTATTTCTTAATAGAAACTCCTCAGTCTGCCCACATGAAATTAATGGCAGAAAGGTTAATTAACATTGACATGTTTATATCTTGCTTGGGAGGAGTTTTTAGAAATTTGGCTATTTACTTCAGATCTATTGTTTTTTAAAAGGGGTACAGTCTGAATCCCTTGGAAAGTTTGGAACTGCAGTTTCTGGTCTGTCTCTTTTAAGTGTTATATCAGCACTTCTGGAAGGAAACAAAATAAGCCAGGAAGGTGATAAAAAGGCTGAGACATTTGAATATAAAGTAACTTTTGTCGTGAATCATTTTGAAAGCATTTTATAAAGAATGCCAGATAGCATCTATAACTTGTGAGATAAGGATGCCCCAAAGAAAATAAGAATCACACCTTTTTTGCATTTGTTTTATATTGAAATTAATAATCTTGCTCTATATCAAATGTTAACTAATGTATAATCGACGCTATGTGTGGTGTCAGCAGGCACCAGTAACTTAGCCGAGCAACAACTAGGCTCTCAACAAATTGCTCAGACATTAGGAGTGGGAAGAGGCTGCAAAACGTGGGTTACACAATATACCCCAGGAGGGGTAGAGAGTTTGTGGCACTCCAGATGCTGCTGAACTACAACTCCCATCATCCCTGACCACTGATGCAGCTTGGAGTCTTAAAAGTATAGAGGGCCGTGGGAAACAAAAGTCAAGGCTTGTCAAAGCCTCCATGACGCACCGGGCAACAGATATAGGACATAATACAGATCTGAATCTCTGGGGAAAGCTTTGGAAAAGCGTTTTGAAGTTCACAGCATGTTATTCTTTGAAGGAGAACTCATCGAAAATGATTTATAGGTGGTACTTAACTCCAAGTGGGCTAGCTAAGATGTATAAGAGTGAATCGGATAAGTGCTGGAGATGCAAGGAGGTTGAGGGAACATTTTTTCATATGTGGTGGACCTGTAAAAGGGTAAATTGTGTCCTCCCTCAAAGAGGGCATGTGTTGCGGTGCGACCTGACAACTGAAGCCTGTGTTGTGGGTAGGTACAATTGGATAGCCACAACACCCTGTTGGTAGGTCTTTTGACGCTGGGTTGAATCAGACCAATAGGACGCTAGCCAAACCAATCAAGGGACCTATATATGCCCCTGCATGTGACTCAGAGCTTCCTCTTTTGGTCAGTGCATCGGAACACCTGCCCACCTCTCCCTATTTTCAGGGCTTGTGCGCTTGACCTTGCTATGCCGTCATCTGTCATTGGGACAGGGGCACGGCAGGAATTTTCCCCACTTGGCTGGTTGGCTGGTGCCACTTGGGTTTTGCCTGCCGGGTAGCAAATAGTCACAACTTGTAAGGCTGCGGATAGGCTCTGCTTCAGGTGATAGGGATGGGGAAACGTTCTCGCCATCCCTATGTGAAGGATTTTCCGTTAAGGAATCCAGGGACTCAATGGTTTGGTAACCCTGAGAGTGGTTGTGCCCGTGCCTGAGTCCAGGGGGACATCTGGGTAGTGGACATAGCATGTCCCTGGCTTTCCGCCATTTCAGGTGTTCACCCTAGGCTGACCTATGCTAGTGCCGTGGGTCAGCGCTACCTGCAACGGTGCAGGGAGCTAGTCGAACCAGAGCCTATGCAACCGCTCACCTGATGTAATCAGTAAAGTTGTGGCCTAAATTCTGCCAAAAAGGTCTAAACACACAAAAGAGTATTGAGAAATAATCCATAATGAATTGGGGGAAAAATGTTTAAAAGTACTTTTCAAAAAAAAAAAAAACCACCAGTCATTCAGACGGAAATTCCCAGGTGTCAAAAAAAGATTATTTATGTATGCTACTACTGCACCCCATATTTTGTTAGCCCCAAAATGGAACACGAGCAAGGTCCCAGCTAAAGAAGAATGGCAACTTAAATTGACGGAATATGCACAACTTGCAGGCTTAGCATATAGAATAAGAGAACAAGAAGAACATATGTTTAAAGAAGACTGGAAAACGTTTATTGAATATATGGGGGTGATTGTGTTCACTTGAAAACGTTGGCAGCATTAAGGTAAGTTCAACAGTGAAGAAGTTTTGTTGGATATAATAATGGAATACTGAAGGGTTTAGTTTATGTAAAATAAGCAAGGGTGTATGTTATACAAAATGAACCATGGAAAGAGAAGAAGGGAAGTCATTGATAATTTAAGGATGCTTAAGTGAGTATTCAAAATTGTAAAACAGAAAATTTAATAAAAATTATATATATAACAAGTATGGAGGTCCACAGCTGCCCCGTTGAAGTAATAGTAGCAAAAACACAGCATAGGATCACACCTGTTGTATATCTATCATTACTATATATATCAGTGCAACCTAGGAGAGGTGAAAAGCTGGTTTGACTTACCTTCTGCTCCAGCTTCTGCAGGCTGGTTGCCTGGGTTAAATGCCGATTTAGAGCACCGTGACTGGTTCCACCGCACTGGGCACCAAGCCATAGGGTATCACAACTATGAAATAGTTAGGGCTGCCATATTTCCAAAAGTGAAAAAAAGTTGTCGAGCCTTCTTTTGGGGTGGGGCAGGGCGAAATGGTTGAGGTTTCCCTGGCAAAAATCTGCCCGGACGCCTTTTAGCTTGGATGTGTCTGGGAAAACCTGGACATATGGCAGCCCTAGAAATAGTGAATTGAGCAGAATAGTGGGTGAGAGATGCAGAGTACCCCCAAATTATTATTATTATTATTATTATTATTATTATTATTATTATTATTATTAGAATTTATATACCACCCTATACCCAGAGGTCTCAGGGTGGTTCACAGAAAAGATCACAATATATAAGATCAAAATAAAAACAATAATCCAATAACACCCCCCTCCCTCCCAAAAAAAGAGCCACATATTAAAATGGTACAGTGGTACCTCGAGTTACAAACACCTCAGGTTACAAATGCTTCAGGTTACAAACTCCGCTAACCTGGAAGAGTTACCTCGAGTTGAGATTTGAATGGAAATTGTGTGCCGATGGCGCAACGGCAGCAAGAGGCCCCATTAGCGAAAGCACGCCTCTAGTTAAGAACAGTTTCAGGTTAAGAACAGACCTCTGGAACAAATTAAGTTCTTAACTAGAGGTACCACTGTATAGGATGTCCCCAAATCTTGGCTTTGCACAGGGCATAACTCACATGACAAAATTCCATCCCTACCATTCAGGATCCAAGATACCCTCCGGAGCCGTTATCGTTTAATATTTCAGATCCATCCTGCCAAACAATCAGAAGGACTGCCTACTTTGATCTGTTGAGTAAACTACTTCATTGCAAAGAAACGCTGCTCATTTTATATCTCTGAGATGTAGTAGGCATTAAGGATCATTTCTATTTTGAAACTAAAGACACTTTTGGAGTGATGAGTAATATCGAGATCAATTATGTATGCAACAAAAGCTATGGGTAATGATTTAGTCTTGCTCCAAAAGACCAGTGCTCAGTCACTCAGAGCAATCGTGCTAATAATAGCCTCAATTAATTGAAATCTCTCAATTTTCAGAATTCAAGAAATCAGAGTTTGACCTCGGGATTACAGATGAATGAAATGTGAATATGTTACTTTAGAGTGCAGAATGTATCCAGAGAATGAGGCACAAATCAGTTCACTACTTCAGGTTAGACTGTTTTGGATTTAAACCTACACAAAATCCTGTTTCCCAGGCAACCAATTCTGCATTCCATTTTTAAATCTCGAATTAGAAATGTGGAATACAGTATTGACTCTCAAACAATCGTTTGGTGTCAGGGAAAGAAAAGTTGCCTCCTGAGTCGCTTGGAGACCTTTGCACAGAAAGTGACTAGCAAATCTAACAAACGTTAACCGCAACAACAATATGAAATAAAGACCTATTTCTGGTGTCAGAGGAGAGAATTTATACGAGTGAAATAAAGTGATCCAACGTCATCTAGCATATTTCTCTCATCTTCTAGGAACAACAGCAGAAAAAGGCTGATTTTCCTTGAGATGGAGATTTAGATACAGAGATTATAGAGCAGAGGTCCTACCAGATGGTTGCTCAACTACAACTCCCATCATCCTTAACCATTGGCCATGCTGGCTAGAGGTGATGGTAGCTGGAGTCCAACAGCATCCTAGAGTGCCATAGGATACCCACCAATGGCATAAACTTTTGTCAACCAGAGTTCACTTCATCAGATCTCTGGGGTGTTTTCCCAAGTGTGCCACAAGATTTATATTTTTCTGCATACTGTGGTACCTTGGTTCTCAAAAGCCTTGGTACTCAAATGACGAAAACCCAGAAGTAAGTGTTCCAGTTTTCGAACGATTTCAGAAGCCAAACATCCAATGCGGCTGTCGGCTATTGTTTCCGGGGCACCTGCACCAATCGGAAGTTGCGCCTTACTTTTCGAACATTTCAGAAGTCAAATGGACTTCCGGAACGGTTTAAGTTTGGCACTTTTGTTTTTGCTATTTATTTTGCATTTTTGTTTTTGAGGCTTTTTCAGTTAATTTGTTTTTGTGACTGTGTGGAACCCAGTTCAGCTACTGATTGATTGATTGATTCATTGTGTAACTGTGGAAATGGATAAAAGCCCATCCAAATAATGACTATCATCAGTGCAGGTAAGAAAAAATAATAATTTTACTTTTTATCATCTGCAATGCTGTCTTATATCTTTTATAGTACAGTACATTGATTATTGTTTTCATTTTATGGATCAATGGTCTCGTTAGATAGCAAAATTCATATTAAATTGCTGTTTTAGGGGTTGTTTTTAAAAGTCTGGAATGGATTAATCCATTTTGCATTATTTTCTATGGGAAAGCATGCCTAGGTTTTGGAACAAACTTCTGGAATGGATTAAGTTTGAGAACGAAGTTACCACTGTACTAAGATGGCTACCCCATTGAATTTATTTACTTGTTTCACATAACAAACAAACAACTGGGAGAAACTTAAGAAAAGCAATTTGAAGTTTACAGCATGCTATTCTTTGAAGGAGAACTACTTGAAAATGGTTTTCAGATGGTATTTAACTCTGAGTAGGCATGCTAAGATGTATAAGACTGAATCAGATAAGTGCTGGAGATGCAAAGAGGTTGAGGGAACGTTCTTCATATGTGATGGACCTGTAAAAGAGTATTGGGAAATAATCCATAGTGAATTGAAAAAAAAATGTTTTAAAGTACTTTTATAAAAAAACCCAGTCATTTTTGTTGGGGATAATTCAGATGGAAATTCCCAGATGTGAAAAAAAGGTGCCACTGCTGCGGCCTGTGTTTTGTTAGCCCCAAAATGGAAAATGAGCGAGGTCCCAACCAAAGAAGAATGGCAACTTAAACTGATGGAATATGCACAGCTCGTAGATTTAACTTATAGAACAAGAGAACAAGAAAAAATATACATTTAAAGAAGATTGGAAAGTGTTTATTGAATATATGGGGGGGATTGTGTACACCTGAAAACAATGGCAGGATTAAGTTAAATTCAACAGTGTAAACAAGTTTTGATGGATGTAAAAATGGAATACTGAATGGTTTGGTTTGTGTAAAATATGCAGGAATTTATGATATGCAAAATGAACCATGGAAAGAGAAGGAGGGCAGTCATTGATATTTTCGGGATGTTTAAGTGAGCATTCTAAATTGTAAAACAGAATATATGTATATGTATATGTAAAGGGACCCCTGACCATTAGGTCCAGCTGTGACTGACTCTGGGGTTGCGGCGCTCATCTCGCTTTATTGGCCGAGGGAGCCGGCATACAGCTTCCAGGTCATGTGGCCAGCATGACAAAGCCGCTTCTGGTGAACCAGAGCAGTGCACGGAAATGCCGTTTACCTTCCCGCTGGAGCAGTACCTATTTATCTACTTGCACTTTGACATGCTTTTGAACTGCTAGGTTGGCAGTAGCAGGGACCGAGCAACGGGAGCTCACCCCATCGCGGGGATTCGAACCGCTGACCTTCTGATCAGCAAACCCCAGGCTCTGTGGTTTATATTATTTATACCCCACTCTTCTGGCTGGGTTGCCCCACACAACACTTGAGGAGCTTAGGCAGGGCTCCTTCCCAACTCTGCAACCTGCAATTAGTTAGTTATTGTGGAGCAATGCCGAGGGTTGATTCTGTGGCCTTCTTCTGCATAGAAAACATGGGCTGTATCACCAAACTATTTTCCTTTCCCAAGCTGGTTGTTTGGGTGACTGTTGTTAGACTAGAATCATAGAATTATAGAGTTGGAAGGGGCCACGAGAATCATCCAATCCAATCCCCTGTGATGCAGAAATCTTTTCCCCAATGTGGGACTTGAAGCCCCTACCCTGGGGTTAAGAGTCTTGTTCTCTACCAACTCAGCTGGTCTGAGCATCCTTCTTTGTGGTGCCTTTCTTCCACTGAAGACCAATCTCTTCCATATACAGCACAGCACAATGCTTCACAAGCGGGAAATGAGGGGAGCCTTGGCATTGTTCCATTCAGAATTATATACCCCTTTCCATTCTGCATCTTTGAATGTTATCAAAAACATGGGGACAATCTGAGGGTACATGTTTTGCATTCTAGGGTTCTTATTTCTTTTCCCAAACCATGAAGTGGAAGCATTATTGCCTCCCTATGTTTATCATGTTCTCTCTGTGACATTTAAAGTTCATTAAATGTAGAACTCTGGGCCACCACCCCCCTTTGATCATTAGAGCAGAAAATGCTTGGTAATTACAATGTTCAGTTAATCCTGTTAATATGCTATTTATTATCATGCAAGGCTAGGGCACGCTCTGTGTCTTAAGAGTAATTTTAATTAATGCTAACCTCATTTTTTGTGTTGTTCAAACCTATTTTTCTCCACAAACCGATTATCTTACTTACTGGTGCACTGAGGCGTTCGAAAGCCTTGAAGAGCCTGATTTAACGCTGCTATATATAATATTGTTAGAGACAAAAACAACTCTTCTTCTAACTAGTTTCATTTCCAGAATGTTGGACAAGGAAATCCTGAGTTCTAATCCATGCTGTCATGAAGCTCAGGGAGTAGATCCTCGGTCAATCAATATATATCAGCCTAAACACCCTCTTAGGATTGTTGTAAGCATACAACATAAAATGCTACCTTACACTGAAGGTGGATCTACAGACGGATGGGGGGGGGAGGACACTGTAAATAGATCAGAAATATTTTCATCAGAGAAATGTTGGTGGGTATGGATTTACAGAAGCCATCTCACTTTCAAATTACTACTGGTAGTATGGTAGTAGTAGTTATTATGGAATGAGACGTCCCTATTTTTGTCTGAGAAATGTTGGAGGGCACACAGAGTCATACCACTTGAAACAGTAATTGTTGTTGTTGTTTTGTTGTTTAGTCATGTCTGACTCTTCGTGACCCCATGGACCATAGCACGCCAGGCACTCCTGTCTTCCACTGCCTCCCGCAGTTTGGTCAAACTCATGTTCATAGCTTCGAGAACACTGTCCAACCATCTCGTCCTCTGTCGTCCCCTTCTCCTTGTGCCCTCCATCTTTCCCAACATCAGGGTCTTTTCCAGGGAGTCTTCTCATGAGGTGGCCAAAGTATTGGAGCCTCAGCTTCAGGTCTGTCCTTCCAGTGAGCACTCAGGGCTGCATTCCTTCAGAATGGATAGGTTTGATCTTCTTGCAGTCCATGGGACTCTCAAGAGTTTGCCTCCTCACCATAATTCAAAAGCATTATTTCTTCAGGGATCAGCCTTCTTTATGGTCCAGCTCTCACTTCCATACATCACTACTGGGAAAACCATAGCTTTAACTATACGGACCTTTGTCGGCAAGGTGATGTATCTGCTTTTTAAGATGCTGTCTAGGTTTGTCATTGCTTTTCTCCCAAGAAGCAGGCGTCTTTTAATTTCTGACTGCTGTCACCATCTGCAGTGATCAAGGAGCCCAAGAAAGTAAAATATCTCACTGCCTCCATTTCTTCCCCTTCTATTTGTCAGGAGGTGATGGGACCAGTGGCCATGATCTTGGTTTTTTTGATGTTGAGCTTCAGACCATATTTTGCGCTCTCCCCTTTCACCAGCAGTAATGGTTCCCCCCAAATAATTATTGGACGTATAGGTTGTTGGAAGTGCTGAGAGTTGTTAGGAGACCCCCATTCCCCTCATGAAACAACAATTATCAGAGTTCCCTGGGAAGAGGGATTAGTTGTTGAACCACACTGTTAAGCCACAATACATAACCACAATCCTTCTGCGTTGCACAGCCGACTGCAACACTCAAGAACACCTTCTTGATGCCTTGGTTTGTGAACCTGTACCAGTAATCACATAGTTGCTGGTATAACAAGTCAACAAACTGGCCATTACATTCAATCATTCTGCAAAATGTCTAATTATATTAAGGTTACCAGACATCCCCGTTTCCCGGAGACAGTCCCCGGATTTACAAATCAGTCCCCTGACAAAATCCATCTATTTAGTAGGAAATTGAAAAGTGTCCCTGGATTCATTGAAAAAAAATCTGGTAACTTTCAATTATATCTATCTACTATGAGATTCTTCCCACAATATGATTCTTAGCAGTGATACACCCACTAGTAACCTCTCCCATATCCATATTGGAACATCTGGATCTGACCCAGACGCTTGTTACTGGCGTTTTTGCACCTAGTTGAAGCTCTCCTTGAATTTGTATCTCTTGGGGTAGTGCCTAAAGCAGGGGTCAGCAAACTTTTCCACTGTCCCTTAGACCTTGTGGGAGGCCGGACTATATTTTGAAGAAAAAAATGAACGAATTCCTATGCCCCACAAATAACCCAGAGATGCATTTTAAATAAAAGTACACATTTTATACTCATGTAAAAACACCAGGCAGGCCCCACAAATAACCCAGAATTGCATTTTAAATAAAAGGATACATTCTACTCATGTAAAAACATGCTGATTCCTGGACCGTCCGCGGGCCGGATTTAGAAGGTGATTGGGCCACATCCGGCCCCCGGGCCTTAGTTTGGGGGACCCCTGACCTAAAGTATCTAGTTTATTTAAAGGCAAGGTGGTACCGGTAGCTATTTTAACTAAAATTGTGGTGCTGGCTAAAATTTTAGATTAGACACTCTCTGAATATAAGCAGCAGCAAAAACAACCACGATGCAACGATGTTACTTAAACTGGAAAACAATGAGTTATCAAATAGGCATGACAAGACTGATAAGGAATTGGATAAATTTTAAAAGGACACTTTATCCCTAGAATTTAAGGTGGCATATATCAGACAGACTCCTGTTAAGAAAGAAAGGACTTCATTTCCTTAATCCAAAAAGGCATTCTTGTTCAGCCTTGGCCAAAGCACAGTTTTGTCTTGTTTTTTTTTTTTAATGCACAGAAAGAGAGAAGATGCTTTGTCAATGAAGTAAGAATGTTCTCCTAAGGGCAGATACTGTTATTATACGGTTAAAGATAAGCAGGGATTACTGTGTAAGCTGCTCTGGGTTTTCCAGAGGAAAGCTGAGGTATAGTTTTAAGAAACAAACATACAGCGTTCTCCTCTCTTGTACACTAATCAAGAGAGGGGTTTTTAACCCAATCGCCATCCAACTGCTCTGCTGTGCCTCTTCCCCCCCTTCCCCCCGCTTTCCCCTTTGCTTTCTCTCAAATCACAGAGTGAAATGCTTTCCATGGTACGTATAGATTGTCGCAGCGCCTGGAAAGATTAGAGCAGTATCTGATGAGGCATGAAAGCTCTGACATTCTGTGTCATTTAGTGCAAATGACAGGCGCCTTTGAACCATCTACTGAGGAATGATGTGTCGCAAGGGAAACAGGGCCAATGTGACATGCACATTTTCTTCACAAATGGCACATGCAAAACTGAAGGAGAATTCCGTGATCCACAGGAATAGGCAAGCCAAAGACCAAAACCTACATCCAGAAAGTATTGGTATTTGATGGATGATATGCCTTTTTTTTCCCCGCTACAAGAGTGTCAAAACACTCTCTTTTGCAGGAGATCACAAGTGTGTGACACAAGGGAATTCAAATGTTCTTTTCCAAACACACGCCCCAAGGGAGATGAGAAGACTGATATTCCCTTTGTGGGCTCCTACTCAACTCCAGTCCTCCTGAGACCTTGGAACAAGAGGCGAAGTGTTCAGCAGCGCCTTACACATTACCGCATGATTGATGATCTGGCAATCAAACCGAGGAGAAGGAGGTGTTAGTGGAAGTAAATGGAAGAGGAAATGAGACCAGGAGACAGCTTCGCCTGCTGAACAACAGCCTGAAGGAGGAGAACTCCACCGGCAGCTGATCAGCCTTCAAGGAAATAGAGGAGAAGGAGCTGGTGAGAACCACCTGGCTTCAGCCTTCCTAAGCAGAGCTTGCAGCAGCAGTCAGATGCTGGAAACAACGCCTGTAATTCCTGGCACTACCTTGCTGCTTCCTGCTCATCTTGACCCTTGACCCCATGACCATCTGATTCCCTGATCCCTGGACTGTCTGACCATGTAGATTGCTGTTTGCCCAACCCTAGGGCTGGACCTGACTTTGGATGCTGAGTCTGCCTCCAGGCAGGTACACAAATCAGAGACTCTTCTGGTTCCCTGGCCTCCCACACTGCTGAGCTGGGCATGTTGCTGCTCAGCAACAAGACTTCGACCTGGGCAAAGCTGACTTTGACTTATTATAAGCCCAGTATTGTCTATTTTGATTGGCAGTGGCTCTACAAAATCTCAAGGTGATGTTCGCTTTGCTGAAGATGAAACATGGGGGCGGGGGGGGGGGACTTGCTGCTCCTCCAGATGATCTCAGTCATTGAGTTGGGATGTAAGGGGTCAAGTGGTCCTTATGGTAGCCTGGACCCAAGTTGTTCAGACCTTTGTCTATTAATATGATAACCTTAAACCTGGTCTCCTAGCCAGTGGGAAGCCAGCGCAGATGTTTCAGCCCAGATGTTACATGCTAGCAGCTTTCTGCGCCCCCCCCCAACAGCAGGCTAGTTGCTGCCTTCTGCACTAGCTGGGGCTTCCAGACCAGCCACAAGGACAACCCCACATAAAACACATTGCCGCAATCTGGTCTCAAGGTTACCAATGTATGGGCCACAGTTCAGATACGGTTGTAACTGGCATACCAGACGCAAGCTGGCAAAAGGATTCCTAACTACAGAGGTCACATGACAAAGATGTGTCCCGGAATACCCTCAAGCTTTAAGATTTATTTAAAAATAAATACAGATGTCCAAGTGTGCGGACAAAGCACCATTTCTTTGATTCTTCATTCCATCCAGCTGATAGCTGCAGGGGCACACAGTATCAAACAAGCACATTTGTTTTCCTGACCATTTTCCTTCTCGTTGCACTCAGGCTTCAAAACCTTAAGAGCATACCCAATGACATCATTTGGCTCAGAAACATGGCTTTTAAAAAACAACAACCAAAAAACACACACATTATATTTCAGTCTGTATGTTCAATTTCAAAACTTAGAAGCAGAGAATCACAGTGTTAGAAAGGGACCCTAGGGAATATCTCGCCCAAGCTCCCACAATGCAAGAATAGGCAGCTGTTCCTTACAGGAATCGAACCTGCAACCTTGGCATCATCAGCACCATTCTCTAACTGAAATGAGAATGCCTAAATGTGCATTGGTGTAAAGGTTTAACCTGGTGACTTTCTGTATATTGAAAGCAAGAAGAGCTCTTCTCTGAGCTGTAACGTCAGTGGTTACCCAAAGGTTGCCATATTTCAAAAAAGTGAAAATCTGGACACAAAAGTCATTGAGAGCTTTTTTTTTTTTTTAAAGCAAAGTAGTTTTTCTGCTCTGTGCTGAGAGTGAACAAAGGTCTTGAGTTGCAAATTCTCCATTTTGATTGGAGTTGCCTGTTTTAGTCTCTCTGAACACCCTTTGGATTTTTGGAATTATCTTTTATGTCCAAGATGCTAATCCTGTGCTGGAAAGCACAATACATTGTATGGATATTGTTATTGATGTATCTGTGATGATTTTGTTCTGTTTTTGAAGAGAAATTAGTGGTAAAATTTGAATACTGTACAGTCAAACCTCTTCTTACGTCAGCCTCCACTTGCGCCCATTGTGCCCAACGTCTGCGGCAAACGCAAAAGTAACCGGCGGGTTTGCCACCCTTCGCACATGCGCAAGAGCGGCTGTCACCGCCCACGGCTGCGCACAACAGCGCCTCTCCCAGCGACCCATTTCAACCTCTGGACTGACCTCCGGAATGGATTATGGTCGCAGGTAGAGCTTCCACTGTAATATTTTTATGGGTCTGGACAATGGGAATGGCCGCAACAGCTTCCCCTTTTCTGAAATATTCAGCTGCAAGGGAACTGGAGTTTAAATATTCAACACAATTCATTATTTCCAATCCTAAAACAGAAATAGCTTCCTGGTTCCTATACAGAATGATCCAAAAAAAGAGCCAGCTGTAGTCCCAGTGAATGGATCCGAAGTAATTTTCCTCTCAGAAGCTGTTCATGATGCACATGTATAATTTAATTAGGATAGTGATTATTGGCAGCTTTCCATAGGTTGGGGGCTGGGCTTATGTCCTCTCTTTGTCATGGGTATCGCTATTCAGGGAGACACAAAACTGAAGGGGAGACCACATCTCTTCTTAGCATTTTGCCTGCCACATCTAGCCACGCTCCCCACCCCCACTCCCAATAATGTTTGGATTTAATGAAGCCTTTTTGTGGTTAATTTAGCTTCTTTAAAATAATGCATCTAAATTATTTCTTGTAAATTATTCAGATCAGCAGCAGGAGACCTGAGCAAATGAATAAGCTTTTATCATCACGGAGAGACTCCTAAACTCCACCGAACATTGCTCATATCTTATTTAAAAGTGCCCGTTTTCCACAGGACGTCAAATTTGACAGTGATTTAGAAGACACACAACCAGAAAAAAGTCTGCACAGAAGCATTTCTTTATGCACACAGGATTAATGGAGATATCGGTATGAGAATGGCAGCGAGAATATCCGAATAAAAGCACAGGGGCAACTAATGAGACTTGTAAACGCAAAGTCTCAATAGTTCGGTCAGTCCTTATCCATAACATAAATACGAATGTCATTTGGGATCCTTCGTGAGTCGCTTGGAGGTCAAGCCAAGAACCTCCAGGGTCTGTTCTCTACTGCTCCATACCCTCCAACTTTTCTCCAGTGAAATTAGGGACATCCTAAGGGAAAACGGGACATTCTGGGATCAAATCAGAAACTGGGACGGCTTCTCCAAATCAGGGACATCCCTGGAAAATAGGGACACTTGAAGGGCCTGCAAATTTTTATTGAGGTTTGCCTCCCCACGGAACATATGCACTTGAGATGAATGATCACTATGGGTGATGTTAGAAAGGTCAGATTCTTTTTCTTTCTTTCTTGTGTTTGCCATGCACACCTACCCCCTTGCAAATCTAAACACTACCATCCATTTCATTAGATGGAAAGTGCATTAATCTTCAAGGTGCCACAAGACTGTTTTGTTTTGGGAGCAAGAGAGACTAACAGGACTGCTACCCTAGAAAGAAATGCCTAAGGATAATGTGCGGGCCTAGCTCAATAAACAGGCTCCAACTATCCTATACATTTAAAACAGTATCATACCCTCCAAATGTCCCTATTTTCATCAGAGAAATGTTGGAGGGTATATCATTTCTGTATAATGGGTTCTGTACTTAGATCATAGTGGAAAATCGGTAGGAAACTACTGAATTATCTGAAGTAAATGACTCTTGAGCTTTACCATGTAATATTTAAGAATGAAATAGTAAAGCATCTTTACGCAAGGCCAAATTGGACACCTTGAGGGGGGCGGTTTGTACTAACAACAACAACAACAACATTCAGAAAAGGAATAGCCTTTTGTGGGACCAGGCATTCTTTGCAATGGCTGATATATAGCAGTGACTCCCAAGCAACTTTCATTTGATTTGGCTGTTCTAATCTGCTGCTTCTGGAGATTAATTTTTGATGGATCGTTCTGTAACACAGCAATGTAAGTTGCCATCAGGCAACGCCTGCGGAACCGGTAAAGAATGTTGCATGAGGATCCTTAATTAAAACCAAACAATTAAATCCACTGCAGCAGCCATAGAATGAGCACTTTTATTATGATTTTAAGATAGGGTTGGCCATATTGTTCAGCTTTTTTTTTTAAGGGAGACCCCCAATCTTTTTTCTTTCTCTCTTTTCTTTCTTTTTATTTTTTTCTCTCGGTTTGTTTCTTAACTCTCTTCTTTAGATTAGTTCAATTTTTACTGCATCTTACGCTGAAAAATCCCAATAAAAAGTAATTATATAAAAAAGACTGTGCCTCAGCTGTGCACTCACAAGGCGGCTCTGGACACACCATAATTGGGTAAAGGTAAAGGGACCCCTGACCATTAGGTCCAGTCCCGGACGACTCTGGGGTTGAAGCGCTCATCTCGCTTTACTGGCCGAGGGAGCCAGCGTACAACTTCTGGGTCATGTGGCCAGCATGACTAAACCACTTCTGGCAAACCAGAGCAGCCCACAGAAACGCCGTTTACCTTCCCGCCAGAGCGGTACCTATTTATCTGCTTGCACTTTGATGTGGTTTCAAACTGCTAGGTTGGCAGGAGCACGGACCGAGCAGTGGGAGCTCACCCTGTCGTGGGGATTCGAACCACTGACCTTCTGATTGGCAAGCCCTAGGCTCTGTGGTTTAACCCACAGAGCCACCCGCACCACACACACACACACACACACACACACACACACACACACACACACAAACCACACACATGTATATATGTGTATATAATGAATAAAATGGTATAATAGTGACCTGATTTTCAGGATTGTTCTGAGAACAAACAAGATCCACTGCAACCCATGAAATGAGGAACTTGCTCGTTTGTTTCAATGTCAGGGAGAGCTCTGACCACTTACTACAGACATGTTGTCTTTATTGGAGCCTGACAGATTTTCTTTTCTCTTTTTAATTTTTTTATTCAGTTTTACAATTTACATTTAGATTCAAACTGTAATCATAATCATGAACAACCACGATTCCCTGAATCCTTAGACTTCCCTCCACCCCTCCATGGGTTCTATTGCCAATCTTTTTCTACTGCATCATATAGTTTCTCCATTTTTTTCTTAAAAATCCATTCTTACCTTAGTTCTTGTTACATTACAAATGTTATAATTCTGCCAAAGTTTTAAGTTGTTTATAGTGTTCTGTTAGGCAACATATCCCCCCCCCAATTCCTTGTTAAAGCTTCTATCTTCTTGGTTTCTAATCTTTCCAGTCTTTTTTCCATTTCGGCGTATTCCATCATCTTTATCAGCCATTCGTCTCTGGTCGGGACTTTGTCTTCTTTCCATCTCTGGGCCAGATGGAGATGGATTCTGACAGGTTTTCTGGCAATTTTTCTGGCATATATTTAATGTAAAAAAATCCAGCAAACCCTCAGCTTACTGGCTTTTAAAACACTGCAGAAACCCTATTGCAGAATAAATAAATTCAATAGGGGTGTGTGTGTGTGTGTGTGTGTGTGAGAGAGAGAGAGAGAGAGAGAGAGAGAGAGAGAGAGCAATCCTTAGTAGAGAATAGCAGTGTTAACAACTTCAAACATGTCCCTGTTTTTACCTGTGAAATGTTGAAAGGTATGTAACCAGAGACGGTAAAAAAACTTGACCTCAGTTGCCACACAGCAAAGCCCAGACCTAGCCAATGATTATCACCACAAGCCTTTCCTCGTGTACAGCAGCCACAATATTTCAAATTATAGCTTGCCCCAGCTCCCTGAATCATTGAGATGGTGGATGTAATTATGCAGTGGCTGTCCAAAAGACTTTTGTTTAGTCATATTAAATTCCTCTTGTTTTTGCAAAGGCTGAAAAAACCATTAAGAGTTCTCTGTCTGCAGGCACCACTGATAAAATTCCACAGCTCTGCTTTGCTTGCCAAATACATTAAATTCCTGAAATATTTATTGAGTGGTTTGTCAAGAAAGCGCAGCACTTTCAGTTCTTATTAACTGCATTCTGTACAAATCCATCTCAGATTTTTCCTCAAGCTTCGGAAATAGTCTTTGGGCATGGTCACACGTCAGATGAAATAGCAGTCAGAATGCTGGATGGGCTCCTAATATATGGCTCAATCTTATTTCCACTCCTTTATCAATAACAGTCACCCATGTCTATTCTCTAGCATTTATTAATTTGGTAGCCCCCGAATCAACATGACATCATTTTATTAGCATAAGCCACTTTTTTGTTACTCATTCATGTAACTTGTATTGTAAGAAACTACTATCGATTTTGGAAAGTTTGTTCTCAGTGCGTTCTCAAGGTAATGTCACCCAGTTCGGCACGATGGAAAAGCCAGTTTTGGCCCATTTCGGGATTCTGTTGGACCCCATTTTTAATCAAGACAGCAAAACATGCCAAATCGTACCAGATCAGATGCCTTTGGAGATACTGTTGCCCAATTTGGCATAATAGTTATTGAGAGTGAAGATTTGGTGTGGGTTTTTTTTAAATATCATTTTTATTAAATTTTCTAATTTACATTTCAAACTATTCATTTAAACATCCTTAAATCAATGACTTCCATTCTTCTCTTTCTGTAGTTCATTTTGCATACCATAAACCCCTGCATATTTTACATGAGCTAAACCATTCAGTAATCTATTGTTGCATCCATCAAAACTTATTTAGGCTGTTGAATTTATCTTAATGCTATCAGCGTTTTTAAATGAACACAATTTTCACCCATATATTCAGTAAACGTTTTCCAATCTTCTCTAAACATATGTTATTCTTGTTCCCTTATTCTATATGTCAAATCTGCGAGCTGCGCGTATTCCATCTATTTAAGTTGCCATTCTTCTATAGTTGTGCTAATAAAACACGGGCTGAACTAGTAGCATACATAAATAATCTTTTTTGACACCTGGGAATTTCCTTCTGAATTATCCCCAACAAAAAGGACTCTGGTTTTTTTTAGAATGGTACTTTTAAACTTTATTTGCTGATTCATTGTAAATTATTCCCCAATACTCTTTTACCCTCTTACAAGATTTGGTTTTGATCCATGTTTGGGAACTGTTGAACACCGTTTTGATCAAAGATGGTGGGCCAAACCATTCCAAACTGTACAGATTGGCACACCTTGCAACCTTGCACAGTTTGGCACAATGGTTCCTAGAATGGAGGAGTGTTTTTTGGTCTATACTTAATACTGTGGAAGAGGGCGAACCCAAGTCCTTCCGCAATGAATGAATATTGCGTATGTGACAATGGGTGAGGGGAGCAGGGAGAGAGAGGAGTGAATTTCAAGCTGATAACCATATTTCTTTGTGCATCTCTTCATTTTTCTCATTTCTGTCTAATCAGGAAGGAGCAGATGTTTCACAGCCTTGATGTACTATAAATTACAGCTGTATTGGTGGATTAACAGAAAACTCTGTCAGGGGAAACCCTGTTGGTTTGGGTTTTTTTTTCCCCCTCCTCCTTGCAATTTCTCCCTCATTGGCTCTGAGCTGATAGATTGATACAGAGTGAAGTTTGTTTCTTTCACAATACCACTGGGCACCATTTTGAATCAGGATACTGGAGCAAACCATTGCAAACGTCGCTGATTTAGACATGCATGCAGATTGCCCCGTTTTGCATGATGGTTCCTGTTGAGAATAGCTGGTGAGCAGAAGGTGCAATCCTGCAGGCTGCAGGGTCCTATTTCAACAACATGTTACCTGAAGGGAACTCTTGGGGGGAATCAGGTCCCAGAAGGAATGAAAATAGAGTGGTGAAGATTGCAGCGACACCAAGACAAGAACAGGAAATGTAGCCCCCGGACTGGCTGGGTGGAAAACCAACTTGGAAATAGAAGGATTCTTCCATCCCTAGTTGAAAATGATACCTTTTAAGGTGAGGATTCTTCCATCCCTAGTTGAAAATGATACCTTTTAAGGTGAGACCAGAGAGAGAGAGAGAGAGAGAGAGAGAGAGCGCTCATTTTTAAATACTGGAAGCTGATTTCCCCCCTGAATCGATTCTCTATGTTTTTCCCAAGCTTAGTTCATTTTTGTTGTTGTTGTTGCTAACATAATGCTTGTTTCGTTTTGCCTGTTTCTGCTCAGAGCCCCATGAGATCCACACAGTACTGGAAGAGGGAAAAATTCCTTATAGCCTAGTTAGCATATCTTCTTAGTTGCTCAGTTTTTCTTTCTACTTTGCCACTGGAGAGCTTGTGTATAGAACAAAGCTAAAGTATTTGCAATATGCTCCGGGCCTTTTGTTGTTCTGTTCTTAAAGAAGAAGCAGATTAAGCCAGCTCTCAAGCAATCAGGGCATGTAATTTCTTATTAAAATGGTAATGTGCATATTTCAGCCTTATTAAAAACACGCGCCTAAGACTAATAAGAAAAATCTATATACTTTGGGGTTGTCAATCAATCAATCAATCAGATTTTATTCGACCGTCAGTCAGAAATTGGGGTTGTCATATTGCAAAAAGTTTTTTGTTGAGCTTTTTTTGGCAAAATCACAAAAAAAGAACTTGACTTCTTGAGGGAAATCGGCAAAAACTACATTGCCAACATGGGTTGCCATATGTCCAGATTTTCTTGGACATTTTGCCGATTTCTGATCGGACACTGCTTCCGACTGCTGTATTCCAGGTATGTCCAGAAAATTGCAGACATATGGCAGCCCAAATGTATTTGGATTTCAGAGGCAGAGTTAAGCACAAACCTATGTCAACTGGAGGAGATACAGCAAAACCAGGACTACTAAAATTATTTTACGAAGCACAACATCTCTTTCCAAGCTCTTTTCCTATGGCTTAAAACAGATCATGGCTGAAAGTAGCCCAGTGCCTGCCGAAAGCTATAAAGCATGTTTACTGTGCCAATGACTTTCTGAGATGCAAACCTCAGACTCCCTCAAACATGCTTTTAAAAAATAAGTAGAAGAGAGACCTAAATGTTTCCAAACAAGGACAATGGCCCAGGAGGACCTGCAAATCACAGTGGTGGATGATCCTTTGCTTTTTATGTAATGAAATGGAAATTCAGTATGTATGACCTGAGGCAGTTCTCTGTTATGTAACCTTCTCACAACTTGCCAGATGCTTCCAGAGGAATTTCTCTTTTGCTTAGTATCAGCAAGGAATTGTTCTACTGCTCACTCAGTGCAGTCACAGATCATCAAGTCAACAGCTGGTTAAATGTCCCCAAACTAGCATATTGAATCAGGTTACAAGGAACAATGTAAACACACCTTTCTCTAAAGCCACACTTGTTTAAATTGTTGTTCATGAATTCCGAAATCCATAACGTTTTTTTAAAAAAATACATTGGCAGCCACTTCACACCAGACACAATTTCCTCCTCGTATATCTCTACCCCGTGGAAAAATCACATGTATCTTGTGCGTAGACAATCAGAAGCTTTTGAAGAGGCAATCTGTATTTTAAACGGAGCAGCTAAAGTGGTACCTCGCAAGACAAATGCCTTGCGCAATGAAAAACGCGCTAGACAAAAGCGTCTAGCGATTCTTTGTTGCCTCGCAAGACAAAGCTTTCTATGGATTTTTTTTGCCGCTTTTTTTTGCCGTCTGCTGTTTGTTTCTGCAAGACGAAAATCTCGCTAGACGAAGTGACCCATTGAACTAATTATTTTCGTCTTGCGAGGTACCACTGTATTTGCTTCTTCAAAGGCACAGCTGCATGCAGACATAATGCTAAACCAGGCTTTCCCAAACTTGGGTCTCTAGCTGTGTTTGGGCCACTGGTCCTGCAAGCTAGGGATGATGGGAGTTGTAGTCCAAAAAACACACAGAGAGAGACTCGAGTTTGGGAAACCCTGTGCTCAAACCCTGGTAAAACATTATGCAAACACGCTATGGCGACATTGGGCTCACACGCTCCCTTCCTTTTGCCATCTTCTTCTTGTGTGAGAAGAGATTAAAATCTCCAGGAGAGCGGTTTGTAACAAACAGCCATTTTCAGTTTCATCCAAATATAAGAAACTGTGGTTTGAGCGTACGACGGTTGCTTGACAATATCAAATCCTGGTTCAGTAAGCCGGTTTGTGAACCAAGCAGGATTTGTACAAACCATCATTTCCTGGATTCAAATGAAACAGGGCACTGCAGTTTGATGCAAACTGTGACTAGAAGCTTTCAATCTCCTTCATGTGCAAAGGCAGGGCTGCCACACGTCCTGATTATCTAGAGGACATGCCCCGCAATCTGCCTGCAAAAATGGTGTCATGGATAATTTTTCGGAAATCGGGCAAATTTCCCGGAAAACTGACCACGGGGGTTAAATCATGCTGAAAATGCCAAAAAAACACATGCTATCCATTTCTTCCATTGCCTCAGACTTTTTTTAAAAAAAATGACAGTCCACAAAACAGCAGGAATTCTTCTGACGTTACAGAAGTTGGTAATATGTGCTTATTATGTTGTGACTGTTATTCTCACACCTCATATTACATTTTCCCACAGATACTATACTTTCTTTTTGCTAACTTTTTAAAAATTTCCTGAAATCAGTGGAGGGGGAATATTCCTGTTTCTTTACAAGAAAGGCCATTGAAAACCCTTCATTTATATTCGTTGTACCAAAAATAATAAGCCATGAAAGAGATAACTATGTTGTTGATTGCTTATGAAACAGGAACATTAATTTCCCTTAGTTTCAGCATATTCACAGTTTGTTCATAATGTGTTTTTCCTCATTAATATTGGAAAAAGCCATTTGCCACAGGCTGAGAGATGAAGTGAAACCCATCAGAATTTCAAACCTATAAGGTTTGTAAGTCACATCCAGATATATTGTTGCCTTTGTCATTGTTAAGTCTCCACTTTCTCCCCGAACTAAATGCAAAGTCAATGCGCTTGTATTGTGTTTGTGTGCAAACTAAATGCTGCCAAATAATCTTACCTCATAGGAACAAAGTATCTTTTCTATTACATTTAATTACAAAAATAAGAATCATAAATATCAGATCTGTATTTCAAATGCGGGCAACCTATTTCACAAGATCAATTTCATTTGATTTCATTTTTACAGTGGAGGCAAATGTTTCAAGCAATACCTAACTTTAATTTTAATCTTTTCAGCTTTTTTTGTTTTGTTGTTGCAACATGCCGAGACTTTCAGTCCGAACCCCTAATCCAATGCTCCCTAGTTTCCATGAATATGGCACTTTGCAGGGCAATTGCATCACAGAACCAAGGTGCTGCCATTATTATTCAAAGCATAATGAATGCAATGCCATATTTGTAAGTGAGGTCCAGAGGGTGGCAACACGAGAACGGGTCTTCTCTGCAGCGGCTCCCCGTCTGTGGAATGATCTCCCCAGGAAAGTTCGCCTGGCGCCTTCATTATACACCTTTAGGCGCCAGGCCAAAATGTTCCTTTTTAACTAGGTGTTTTTTTGATCTGATTGACATCCAAAGCCCTTTTAAAATGTGCTGGGGGGTTATTAGATTGTTTTTGTTTTTATTATGTATTTTGTATTTTTATATTGTGGTATTTTCCTGTGAACTGGCCTGAAACCTGTGTGTATAGGGTGGTATACAAATTAAATTAATAACAACAACAATAATAATTTTAGATGGTTGTAACTTTAATGTGGGTTAAAACACAGAGCCTAGGGCTTGCCGATCAGAAGGTCGGCGGTTCGAATCCCCACGACGGGGTGAGCTCCCGCTTTTTGGTCCCAGCTCCTGCCAACCTTTCAGTTCGAAAACACGTCAAAGTGCAAGTAGATAAATAGGTACCGCTTTGGCGGGAAGGTAAATGGTGTTTCCGTGCTCTGCTCTGGTTCGATAGAAGCAGCTTTGTCATGCTGGCCACATGACCTGGAAGCTGTACGCTGGCTCCCTCGGCCAATAACACGAGATGAGCGCTGCAACCCCAGAGCCGGTCACGACTGGACCTAATGGTCAGGGGTCCCTTTACCTTTTTAACTTGTCCTGGGACCTGCTAGTGAAGGAAGGTAATAACATGAATAAACACTCAAGGAGTGATCTCTAGTTTTCCACTGTTCTGCAATATAAGATGACACTGAAAAGAAGGTGAGGGCTGCTGTGGAGCTGCAATGAATCACTGTGAATTTTCAAAGACACAGGAACCTTTCTATAGCCTTTTGGTGAGTGGCAGTTGCACCAGAGAGGCAGAGAGGTAGATTAGATAGCTAATGCTCAGCAGGTGCAGGAACAACAGAAGCTTGAATATAAAGGAATAAATTTCATTTTACATACTTGTAAAAAGCTGAACATGGATTAAAAGCCATATAAGCAAACTTAGTAGTGTCAGTTGAGAGCAGTGTCAGTTCAGTGCTGGTGGTTGCTAGGTTGCGGAGGTCCTTGTGACACGCCCTTCATTGTGACACCTCCCTCTGCTGGCTCCTTGGTCACTAGGGCTCTAGAGGCATAGCCATCTCCTTTGGATTGATCATTCAGCGAGTGAGAGAGAAAGTGGATGGAGATGTAAGTAGACTTTCTCATCAGCATCTGCATTCTGTGCTGATAATGCTCCATGACAGTCTTAGGGAACATTTAAAAGATTAAGATTGGGAATGATTGAAATGCTTCACCCAGCCCTTTTGGGCATCTTTATGACTCCACCCACTGTTTTGTAACAGTGAAGGGAAGTGACTGTGGATTCTGTTTACACTTTAGGAAAAGGAAAACTAATAAGATGTCACGCCTTGGAAAAGGGCATTCTTTTTAGGCACCTGATAACTCGCCATGGGAGCATTAAGCATGCCCTCTGGAGAGGGTAATATCTTGCATTGTCTTCCTCCCCTTCCTGCCTCCCAGGGCCCATCTTTCAAAGGACAGCCAAGGTACAAAACCCTTCAGCATGCTGATGTTTCTTCTATAGTAATATTAGTATGTGGTATTTGATGTTTCCCTTTTAAACATCCCTTCACACTAAGCAAACCCGCCTCTTTCAATGAGATGATGAGAATTGTCTTATAATATCCAGAGGGTGCTATTCTGACTACAGAATTCAAGCATTCTCTTCACAGGGTACCCATTATGATATGCATAGGAAAGTGAATTCATCTTGAGCTTTGAGTCGTGAATGCCCAAACCAGTTTAGGGATGTAGATCAGGAGAGTACTGTGAGTCCCATTTCTCACATTTTAACAGGCCTTCTCTGCAGTGGCTCCCTGTCTGTGGAATGCTCTCCCCAGGAAAGTTCTCTTGGTGCCTTCATTATACACCTTTAGACGCCAGGCAAAAATGAACCTTTTTAACCAGGTCTTTGGTTGACCTGATCAACATCCCATACCCTTTTAAAATGTGGCTTTATGCCGGGGTGGTGGTGGTTATTGGGTTACTGCTTTTGGTTTTATTTAATATGTTGTGGTCTTGTTGTGAACCGCACCGTAACCACCGGGTATAGGGCGGTGTATAAGTTGAATAAATAATAATTGTAGTAATGGCGTGGGGAATGTGTCAAGATTTTGTTTTGAGTGGTGCTATGAAATTATGTTACCATCTTCGTACTTCACAATGTCTGGACAGTTTTATCCTAAAATATATCCTACTATGTTGTGATTTGATCCATGTATATGATTCACTTTTATGATTGATTGATAGATATTGGTAGGTGGTTCCTGTGTCTGGGTAGATGGCCATTATAGAACAAATTGCATTCCCCTTGAAGGAGCAGGTGTGTAACCTGGGAGTTTTCATGATCCAGCACTGGCACATAGGACACCAATAGCCTCAATGGTTAGGACTGTCTATTTACGACTACAGACCCTCCAAGTGTCTCTGTTTTCTTTAGTCCTTTGTCCTTTTTACATGATTTTTATTAAATTTTCTGTTTTACAATTTAGAATATTCATTTAAACAACTTTATATCAGTGACTTCTCTTCTTCTCTTTTCATGGTTCATTTTGCATAGCATAAATCCCTGCATACTTTATATAAACAAAAACAATCACTATTCCATTATTACATCCATCAAAACTTATTTACACCGTTGAATTTATCTTGCTTTCAAGTGTACACAATTTCCCCCCAAATATTCAATAAACATTTTCCACTCTTCTTTAAAAGAATGTTCTTCTTGTCTCTTATTCTATAAGTTAGATCTGCAAGCGGCACATATTCCATCAATTTATGTTACCATTCTTCTTTGGTTGGGACCACGCTCATTTTCCGTTTTTGCCAAGTGTCCCTGTTTTCCAGGGACAGTCCCCAATTTACACACGCCATCCTGGTTTCTGATTTGATCCCAGAATGTCCCGTTTTTCCTTAGGACGTCCCTATTTTCATGGAGAAATTTTGGAGGGTATGGCAGGACATCCCTATTTTCATCAGAGAACTTAGAGCGTATGGAATTAAGTGACATTCAAGTTGAAGATGTAACTTTTAGGGCTGACATATGTCAATTTCAGTGGTTTCCTTTTAGAAAAAAAAAGCTCAACAAATTGGGTGTGTTAACAACTTTCGGGGTGTCCTGGTTTTTTCCCTAACCTGAGCTATAAATGCTTTCTCCATTCCTCACTCCTCAGTCATTAAATAAGATTTACCAATGTAATTGTGTAGAAATGCAGTAGTAACTGAATCCTGCTATTGCTTAGCAGATTTTTTTGTCTGATTAAATGGGTCTTTTAAAATCTTAGGGGACATATAGCTTCTCCAGAAGCAGCTTATCATTTCAGGAAGGACACATATTGCTGCAATGGAAATCATCCCCTAGGGCCAGGTTTCCATTTAGTTGTTTGCTCCTAGATGTCTCCTGAATAGGGGACATTTATTTTTCCCAATCTTCTTCTTGAATATAGTGTAGGCCTCTATGGAAATATGCTGCCTATATGGAATTCAGGCTATCTCAAAATGTCTCTGTTCTGCAGAAGAGATACATGGCCCTACCACAGAAATACAGTTGGCAAAATCAAGAAGCAGGGGCCGACTTTGTTCATATTTTGCAATATGGCGGCGCCCTGTGCAGGACCAAAATTTGGTGCCCCCAAATGGATCTTCTCAATTATAGATCTTCTCAATGTTGCGCCCCTTCAGCTTGGCAGCCTGCGTGCGAGAATCAGGCACTCCCAGAAGTCCTGAGTGCTGCTTTTATTGGATAAAGACCAAAGAATAAAAAATAATGCATTTGGTCTGGCAGTACAATAGTACAAATGACATCGACACATCTGGGTTTCACTCACCTGCCCTGATCCAGAGCACACTGTATTAATAGAATCATAGAATTGTAGAGTTGGAAGGGGCCCCGAAGATCCTCCGGTCCAACTCCCTGCAATGCATTTAAGGTGCTAAATCTTGTGTTTCTGCAATAGTAAGAACCACAGCAAAATTAAAATGTGCCACGGAGAGGTGGTGGTTGAGACAGGAAAGCCTCAGCAAGCCACAGTCTTTCAGTTTCACCTGCGAAGCAATAGGAGTCTAATGTCACTGACCTACCCTTCAGGGCTGTTGTAAAGATCAAGTCTGTGCAATAGAAATGCAGTACAGTGGTACCTCGGGTTATGAACATAATTCGTTCCGGAGGTCCGTTCTTAACCCGAAACCATTCTTAACCTGAGGTGTGCTTTCGCTAATGGGGCCTCCCGCTGTTGCTGCGCTGCCGGGGCGCAATTTCTGTTCTCATCCTGAGGCAAAGTTCGTAACCCGAGGTACTACTTCCGGGTTAGCAGAGTTTGTAATCCGAAGCATTTGCAACCCAAGCTACCACTGTATACATATTTGCTAACGATCATCCCTGATTTCTCCAAGTGTTGGTGTTGACCTTTAAAGCCCTAAACGGCCTTGGTCCAGTATACCTGAAGGAGCGTCTCCATCCCTATCGTTCTGCCCGGACACTGAGGTCCAGCTCCGAGGGCCTTCTGGCGGTTCCCTCACTGCGAGAAGCCAAGTTACAGGGAACTAGGCAGAGGGCCTTCTCAGTAGTGGCACCCGCCCTGTGGAACGCCCTCCCACCAGATGTCAAATAGAAAAACAACTACCAGACTTTTAGAAGACATCTGAAGGCAGCCCTGTTTAGGGAAGCTTTTAATGTTTAATAGATTATTGCATTTTAATGTTCTGTTGTAAGCCGCCCAGAGTGGCTGGGGAAACTCAGCCAGATGGGCGGGGTATAAATAATAAATAATAATAATTATTGTTGTTGCTGCTGCTGCTGTTATAAATTGCAAGCTGTGAACTGGGTTAGAAGAGAGCGCCATGGCTTTTATCGATGATGACATGATCATTTAATCTGTTTCCTGAAGCAGCATTTGAGGAATTCAGTGGCAGAATGGAGATATCTGTGACGATGCTGAGTGATGTTTAAAATGTACGTGTATTTGAAGCAAACATTCATGGGGAAGTGGTTGGAAAAGAAGACTGATAGTTAAGAGTGTTTCCTCCATCAAAAAGAGCAAATTCAAACCGCTCCAAAATCTTGCTCCCTGCGCATCCTTTGTGTGGTAAAGATGTTCCTAATTATATATTTCTCCATGCATTTTGTCTAGGAGATAAATTAAATCTTTGAGTAAGCAGATTTACATTTCTTTCCAGTGACAACTGTGATGATGGAAACAAAAGTGGCTAACAAATTCTCATCACAGCCATTCATCAGGAGCCCTTGCTAATTCCTATGCAGTTAATTGGCACACTTCTCTTCAATTTTGAGGTCTAGATGGGAGTATCCTAGACACATACGCCATACTGATCGACTGTGTGTAGCACTCCAATTCCTGGTGGTGACTCCTTTCTGGGGATAGGTGAATCTAGCTTCATTAACATGTGACCCCTAAATTTTGCAGCCTCTATTGCCCCCAGTTCGCATGTCAATTACCCAGTCTGAGGGGCGGCGCAACACATGGGGTTTTAAGCACAAAACGGTGCAAAACTGGCTCGAAATTTTGGCACCAGTTTGGAGTCAATCGGGCAATGCTGGATTTTGAGGGTTCACTGGTGAACCCAGTTTGCTGTGCATTTTAAAATATGCAGCAGACACCTTTTTGTATATTTTTATTGTTTTTCTATTTTGCATTTTAGAATATTCATTTGAACAACCTTAAAATGTCAGTGATTTACCTTCTTCACCTTCCATGGTTCAATTTGCATGCCATAGATCACTGCATATTTTACATAAACTAAACCATTCATTATTCCAGTTTTACATCCATCAACACTTTTTTACACTGTTGAATTTATCTTAATGCTGCCAACATATTCAAATCTACAGTTTTCACCCATATATTCAATAAGTTTTCCAATCTTCTTTAAACGTATATTCTTCTTGTTCTCTTATTATATAAGTTAAATCTACGAGCTCTGCATATTCCATCAGTTTAAGTTGCCATTCTTCTTTAGTTGGGACCTCACGCATTTTCCATTTTTGGGCTAACAAAACCCAGACCACAGCAACAGGGGCGTAGCCAGGATCAAAATTAAGGGGGGCAAGGGGCGGGAGAGGAGGGGCCACAGTGGAAATGTGGGCGGGGCCACGTGGCCTGCGCCTCCCAGATCTTCGGAGGAGGCGGCCCCAGGCTCCCGCTCCCGGCGCGAAGCTCCAGAGTCGCACAGGGAACGCGAGCCTGTGGCTGCCTCCGCGCCTCCCAGGTCTTTGGAGGAGGCGGCCCCAGGCGCGAAGCTCCAGAGTCGCGCAGGGAATGCGAGCCTGTGGCTGCCTCCTCCGCGCCTTCCAGGTCTTCGGAGGAGGCGGCCCCAGGCTACCGCTCCTGGCGCGAAGCTCCAGAGTCGCGCAGGGAACGCGAGCCTGTGGCTGCCTCCTCCGCGCCTTCCAGGTCTTCGGAGGAGGCGGCCCCAGGCTACCATTCCCTGCGCGACTCTGGAGCTTCGCGCCGGGAGCAGTAGCCTGGGGCCGCCTCCTCCGAAGGCCTGGGAGGCGCGGAGAAGGCAGCCACAGGCTCGCGTTCCCTGCGCGACTCTGGAGCTTCACGCCGGGAGCGAGAGCCTGGGGCTGCCACACTGCGCCCCTCAGCCTTTGCTTCTGGGGGGGGGCAATTGCCCCCTCCTGCCCCCCTGCCTACGCCCATGCACAGCAATGGCATACATAAATAATATTTTGACACCTGGGAATTTCCATCTGAATTATCCCCAACAGAAAGGTCTCTGGGTTTTTTGGGGAAAGTACTTTAAAACTTTTTTCCCCAGTTCATTATAAATCATTTCCCAATACTCTTTTACCCTTTTACAT
Organism: Zootoca vivipara; assembly: GCF_963506605.1. Classification (NCBI taxonomy): domain Eukaryota; kingdom Metazoa; phylum Chordata; class Lepidosauria; order Squamata; family Lacertidae; genus Zootoca; species Zootoca vivipara. The sequence goes on from NC_083278.1 coordinate 15,681,707, forward strand.
GTCTACCACATATGATAGAACATACCCTCAGCCTCCAGCACTTAACTGATTCAGTCTTATACATTTTAGAAAGTCTACGCAGTGCATGTTATTGCTTGAAAGAGAACTACCTGTAAATCATTTCCAGAGAGTTTTCTTTCAAGGAATAACATGCTGTGAACTTCTAATCACTCTTCCATAGTTTTTCCCAGAGATTGAAATCTATATTAGTATGTCCTATATCTAATGCCCATTGTATTATGGAAGCTTTAACAAGCTCATCTTTTGTTTCCTATTCTAATAACAGATTGTACATTTTAGATAAGAGTTTTTCTTTGTTTTGTAAAAGTTCTTTTTCAAATCATAAGCTTTGGTCCCCCCCCCCAAAAAAAACATTTCCCTGTCTGCTTTAAACATTTCATATAATGGATTATATTGTAGCGGATACCCTTTTTAATACGTGTATCTCTTGATGCTTCCCCAGTCAGTGGATTGTCCATGCGTGAATTTACCTTTAGTGACTTAATACCCATGAAGAATCAATACATGTCAAAGCTATTGCATGCAGAACAAAAGGCTTGCATATAGGTTTTGCAGGTAATGTCTGCAAGCAGAAATGGCCAAAAATGTCAACTCCCATGTAGCTTCCGCAGGCTCTCATAAAAATGTGTCATTGTTCTATTTTGAAGCCATCTTAAGAGGAGCATAAATGACACTGATGGGAAAGAAATCTAGTATTTGACTCTTGCAGTATTTCCCAAATATTCAAGTAAGGCATGTTTACATGGTGAGTTTACTTCCTCTATATTGTCCCTTCTGCCATAAAGCCTTGGCCATATCACTTCTGTCAAACACTAACAAGACCAGGGTTAAACAGTTCTTCTATCTCCAAAGAAGCAATCATGCCTCAGTATGTTGAGAATGTTTTTCCTCTGAGCTCTTTGCCATCTGAACTGCCAAAGGCCAATGCGGCAATTTTAGAACTGCTTTATAAGCAGAGACGGAGCTCCTGGGCTATTAAAGCAAATGGTTTAATGTTACTGTTACAGTGCAGGCGGCTTGCTTTTTGCCGTTAAAAAGTCCCGCTGTGGGTCTCTCTGAAGGCAGCTTCATTTCACTGAAACATAAACTAACATTGGCATGTGCTCTTGTGGGAAAATGATGGCTGAGATTTACACCCCTTTCTTGCTAAGCGTATACAGCTCTTCCTTGCTGGCTTCCTTCCTAACAAGGGATCAAATATTTATTGCATATAACAGTTGGAACGCGTCTTCGCATTTTTGCCGAGGTGCTTCTAGAAACCCTTGGTTTCTATTTTGCAAAGCAAGAAACTCAGAAATAAATGAATCTCTAACAGATAGAAGCAGATGAAAGATGAACTTTATGGCTTCGCTGTCAGACAACAATATATATATTATCCTGTGTGTGTGTGTGTGTGTGTGTGTGTGTGTGTGTGTGTTCCTAGGGTTGCCATATGTCTGGAATTTCCCGGACATATCCAGAATACTGCAGCTGCAAGCAGTGTCCGGGTGGAAATTGACGGAATGTTCAAGAAAATCCAGACGTATAACAGCCCATGTCGCCAGAGGTCCTTTTGCCGATAGCTCAAAAATGTCCAACTTCTTTGCTCAACAACTTTGGCCAAAACCAGGAAAAGCTCAACAACTTTTCCGTTGGGATTTTCTCTTTTTGAAATATGGCAACCTTGCAACCCTAGTGTGTTCCTGTCCTCAGATTTCCTTTCCTTGTCTCTGATCCGCATGCGTTCATGACAGTTCATGCCACTTTTCTTAAGGGATGATAGGAGAATTCTGTATTTGCAGATTCCAGTATGAATTGACTTGATGAGCACCTCCCAGACTAACCTGTGGATTCAGCAGCAGTTGGTGGGGCAAGCACATCTGGGGCAGCAGTACTCACCTGCCTTCTGAACGCATAGCATAGCTGCCTTTTCCTGAGAGAGTATGAGATACAGTCATACCTTGGTTTAAGTACGCTTCAGTTTGAGTACTTTCAGTTTAAGTACTCCACGGACCCGTCTGGAATGGATTAATCCACTTTCCATTACTTTCAATGGGAAAGTTCGCTTCAGGTTAAGTACGCTTCAGGTTAAGTACTCCGCGGACTGTCTGGAACGGATTAATCCACTTTCCATTACAGTGGTACCTCGACTTACAAATGACTCGACTTACAAATGTTTCGACTTACAAACAGAGCTCCGTCCGCCATCTTGGATGCGGTTTAGATAGGATTTTTTTCGACTTACAAATTTTTAGATAGGGTTGCTTTGACTTAGGAATTTTTCTCCCAATGCATTCCAATGGACTTCAACTTACGATTTTTTTCGACTTACGAATGTGCGTTCGGAACGCATTAAATTTGTAAGTCGAGGTACCACTGTACTTTCAATGGGAAAGTTTGCTTCAGGTTAAGTACGCTTCAGGTTAAGTACAGACTTCTGGAACCAATTGTGTACTTAGATAGATAGATAGATAGATAGATAGATAGATAGATGAATATATTCCCCATGACATGAGTTTCTGACATCAACATTTCGGTCCAAGGAAGATAAATGCCTAGGGTTGCCATATTCCCAAAAATGAAAATCTGGCCAAAGTTCTTCGGTGTTTTTTTAAAATCAAATTTGTTGAGTTATTCTGGGGAACATGTCCCCCCCCCAAAAGAGCTTTAGGGGCTTTTCTAGGCTTTTAAAGCTATGTATATATATATATATATATATATATATATATGTGTGTGTGTGTGTGTGTGTGTGTGTGTGTGTGTGTGTGTGTATATATATATATATATATATATATATATATATATATATATATATATATAAAATCATCCTACTTGCCATATGTCGAGGTTTTCCAAGACATTTTTTTGATTCAGCAAAAATCTGCCCGGGGTACCATTTTGCTGCCCGATTACCAGATGTGTCCAGGAAAACCCGGACTTATGGCAGCCCTACAAATGCCACAGCTATTCTGATGCTCATAAAGTAATGTCAGAAGACCTTTTAGGCACCCTGCCCTGGACTGTGGCCAGAAATCTGAACCTGGGCGCAGAATGCAGCATATGGAACAGGGAAAGGAGGTTCATAGCTTTATTTCATTTAGGCAAATATATCCTCACGTGAGCAAAGCAAGCAAAATTTGTTGTGTGGTAGCCACCAGCTGAAGTATTCTCCCTTTGGATGTTTCCATGGAGACTGCCTTCAGCTGGCACTGAAGGGGCTGTATCTCCTTAGACAGAGGAGTCGAACAAATTTACAATGCTCCAAAGATCAGCAATTTATTCCCTTTCCAGAGGGATAGCCATGTTAGTCTCATGCAGCAAACAACAAGGTGGTACTTTAAAGACTAGCAAATTTATTACAGCAACAGCTTTTGTGAACTGCAGTCTGTCAGATGCATGAAAGCTTATTAGGATCATGTATATATAATTATATTTTGGTGCAGGGTGGGGGGGGGGAGGTTGTAAACAATGAAATAAGGGGGAACGTAAATGCCAGGGTTGCCATATTCCCCAAAGTGAATATTCAGACTAAGTTGTTGAGCTCTACAGGAGGAATTACATAATTAACCGTGGTTGTTCACAACCAGGTGCTAATACATTCGTAAGTAGGTGCTAATGCATACAACAAATGGGGCAGCCTTTACTCAAAAGAATAGACACGAATCCAATCAGAAAGAGCAATATTCAAAAACCTAGTGATGGAAGATCTTCCTGGATCAAAGGACCTTCGGAGCGAGATGCAATGTGAAAGTGCCAAATTATAACGTATCAAGAGGTTCAGTGCTATTACTTGCAGACTGAACTGTGACAAAGGATGCTTTTGTACATTACAGTGGCACCTTGGGTTACAGACACTTCAGGTTACAGACTCCGCTAACCCGGAAATAGTACCTCAGGTTAAGAACTTTACTTCAGGATGAGAACAGAAATCGTGTGATGGCGGTGCGGCAGCAGCAGGAGGCCCTGTTAGCTAAAGTGGCACCGCAGGTTAAGAACAGTTTCAGGTTAAGAACGGACCTCCAGAACGAATTAAGTTCTTAACCTGAGGTACCACTGTATGTGTGTTAATGGGCTTACCAATGCTATGACGACTGTGCTACAAACATCAACTGTTTTGTGAACCACCCATGTTAAATACGTAATCATTACTGTCTGTGCTTTTCTGCATTTGGTTTCCCTCTGACCTCATGGCTTATCCTTCCTTTGTACCATGTGTATATACGGTATAACTCAATATAACATTTCACATATCTGCTGAAGTCAATAGTTGTTCCTGAAAATGCTCTAATAAATTTGTCGGCCTTTAAGATGCCACAAAACATGCTGCTGTTTTCACTTTCTCAAATACTCTGTGCTTTGCAGGGATTAGGGTGGCATCTCTACTGCTGAGCTTCTGAAAGAAAGATCAACTGAAGTTCTTTTAAAAATTGCAATACAGAGGTACCTTGGTTCTCAACCCCCTTGTACTCAAACAACTTGGAACCCAAACACTGCAAACTCAGAAGTAAGTGTTCTGGTTTGCGAACTTTTTTCGGAAGCCAAACGTGCTCCGTTTTGAGTGTTACGCTTCCAATTTGAGTGCCACACTTCCATTTTGAGTGTTACGCTGAGGTCTTTCTGTTTTTGCTATTTATTTTGCGTTTTTGTTTTTGCGGCTTCTTTTGTTTGTTTGTTTGACTTTGTGGAACCCAGTTCAGCTACTGATTGATTGTGTGAACTGCAGTACATTGCTTATTGCTTTCATTTCATGGATCAATGGTCTCGTTAGATAGTAAAATTCATGTTAAATTGCTGTTTCTACGGGTTGTTTTTAAAAGTCTGGAACGGATTAATCCATTTTTGCATTACTTTCTATGGGAAAGCATGCCTTGGTTTTGGAACGCTTTGGTTTTGGAACAGACTTCCAGAATGGATTACGTTTGAGAACCAAGATATCACTGTACAAAAATACCCTGCTGATTCCATCATCCCGCATAAGACTTTAATTTACTTGACTTGTGGTGTATTGGTGCATTCTCCAAATAGTTCCTCCCATATTCTATCTCTCAATTGTATTTATTTCCATTTCCATTTGTGTTATTAGGTGTGTGCCATCCACAGACAAATGTATTCTTTGGTCTCTGGTAGAAATAAATCAAGATGGTTGAATTTGAATTAAAATGATGGTTCACCCCAACATAAAACTGGGGCTCTGAGGTATAAATTATGCTATCTACAGGCTTTGGAACAACAGAGCAGCTCTTGAAATAGCCCTCATAAAAGAATCACCATTCAATCTCACATATTTCATTCAGATTCATTGTTGTAGTAATTAGTTTTCATATTAATACACACGTGCGTCCTCTTCAAGGTTACTGGGAGAGTGGAATGCTAAAAGAAAGCCAGTGATTGCTTTTTAAAAATCGTTCACTGCTGTTTTATATTTTATCTATATTTAATCTTTTCAGGCTTTTTTTTAATGGTGCCATTTTGACATTGCCATGATTGCTTTTATTGTCTTTGGCTATTGCTTTAGCGATTCTAACAGATGATCTTAATGCTTTAATTTATTATAAACCTTTCGATATTTTATTTTATTACTACGTTTATATCCCAACTTTCCTCCTAGCAGCTCAAGGTGATGTACATGGCTCTCCCGCTCCTCTGTCTGTTGTCACAGAAACCCCTGTGAGGTTGGTTACTAGTGTCTAATTCAATTGCATGACTGTATATCAAGAACTTTTAGATAATTCCCATGGAAGTATATTCATAGATGCACACATCCTTCCAAACAAAACTCAAAATAGAATTGAATGTCACTCTCCCCAAGAGCGAGAGACCAGTCTACATGTAATTGCACAGAAAATATATTTTAAAGATGGAGCATGTATGTGGGTGTATGTGTTCATATATGTGTAAGATTAGTTTCAATAGGATTTCTTAGGTTTTTACAGCTTGGAGGCCCCAAAATCTGAAAACAAAAGACTAATACCCCAAATGCAATTTTATTGATAAGCTCATGGTGTTAAAATGATACCTTTTCTGTGGTTTACAAAGGTCATCTGCAGCGGTTCGAATCCCCAGCTCCTGCCAACCTAGCAGTTCGAAAGCATGTCAAAGTGCAAGTAGATAAATAGGTACCACTCCAGCGGGAAGGTAAACTACATTTCTGTGCACTGCTCTGGTTCACCAAAAGTGGTTTAGTCATGCTGGCCACATGACCCGGAAGCTGTCTGCGGACAAACGCCGGCTCCCTTGGCCAGTAAAGCGAGATGAGTGCCGCAACCCCAGAGTCATCCGCGGCTGGACCTAATGGTCAGGGGTACCTTTACCTTTACTATATGTAGGTTATGGAAGTTGTGGTATATCAGAAAGTAAAACCAGAGACATTTTGGCAATTAAAAAAAATCCACCCAGACCAAAATTCCCCCCCTGAAAAAGAAGATGTGTCCTGGAAAAAGAGGATACATGGCAACCCTGCATATGTGCAACCTTACATATTAAAGCATACCCTCCAACATTTCTCCAGTGAAAAAGCAGTGCCCATGCAAACAGAAATGTTCTCAGCACCCTTGCAAATCCCCTCTCCCTTCCAGCTAATTACATTCCTTAATATCTTTTCCCCATCCGCTCTTTTCAGACTTGCATTTTCAACTGGCCAGACTGGGAGGGCAAGGAACAGCTTGGCCTGATCCTGTGCCCTTTAGCAGCAGGAGACCTGCAGAAATCTGCACACGGGTTTTTGCATAGCATGAAGGTGATTAGCATGGCTTGCTGCTCTCTGCAGATCCCAGCGCTCTTCAAGGCCCAGTAAGAAGTTGGCAAACCTCTTTCAGACTTCACATATGTGAAGGTTAATTTTATAGCACTGTCAGTATCGATTTATACTTTAAGAGATGAGATCATAAGGACTTTGGCATAACACATGCTCAATGCTGGTCATACAAGACATTGTTACTTTCATTTTTTTAAAAAATGTAATAAAATCTGTCAAAATTAATTAAGAGCTTGGGAGAAGAGATATGGTAATACAGCCCAAAGTGATGAGATCATCATCTGCAGCCTGCAACATTTGTACAAACCTTATCCTCATGTTTTGCTACTGCTAAATATCTTGCAGTTCTGAAAATAACCTTTACAGTATCTAGTTCACAAAGAAGGATCTTTCAGCTTTGACTCTTGACCCAAGTTTTAGCCTTGGCAAATATTTCTTCCAGTTGGTCAGGGACAATGGAAGCTGTCCTCTCCCCTCCCCAACCTTAAATTTTTATTGATTTTCATACAATTTAACAAATTCAATTCAGTTTCAATGCAATAGTCCCTTAACATTTTTACCTCCCATTCTTACTTCCGTGATGTTTCTGTTCAAATCCTTTCTCACCTGCCTTAAATGCAATGCATATTTCTATCACATATACCCTATGTTACATTCCTTTTATCTTTCTCATTCCTTTGCTTATACCTTGGTTTTCGAGTGTCTCGGAAGCTGAACGTTTCAGTTTTCCTAACCCCAAAACTCAGAAGTAATTGCTTCCATTTTTGAACACACCTCGGAAGTCAAACGGCTTCTGCTGCGTGTTTTTCAGTTTTTTCAATTGAACTTGCAGCCAGCCCTTTGCGCCTTGGCTTTTCGAACGTTTCGGAAGTCGAACGGTCTTCCAGAACGGATTACATTCGATACCCAAGATATCACTGTATTTCCACTCCTTCCTGCCATTTCATTTGGCTATAATAGTTTCTCAGATAGTCCAGAAAGGGTTTCTGATTTCGTCTTGTTGGTCCTTTATTTCTGCCGTCAATTTTCACGTGAGTTGTAGTCCAACAACTTCTAGAGGGCCACAGGTTGCTCGTCCCTGATCTAGTACTGGAGATTCTTTCTCATACTCCTCTCAGGATACTGCAACAAGGTGCTTTTCAGTGTTAAGACCAAAGCTGCTCTGTGGAGAGTTCTAGGAAACAATTTGTGTAAGCAGCACTCTTAGAATGAGAGATGTTTTTATATAGCAATAAAAAAGAGGGAGAAAGCCAAGGCCTGGTTTGCCAGCCAGGTCCTACTGTGCTTCACGGAATTATTTATGTGTCTTTTGTGGTCAGTCTTATTCTTCCAAAATGCACACACAGAAAGGAACCTTACTTTGGATAGGTATGTTGCCAGTTTTTCTTTTTTCCTCTTTTGCAGCAGCTATTTAGTGGCCAGAAGGGATTAATTCAGAGGCCTATTGAAAAGCAGCATTACAGCTTTTCAGAATCTTTTTGTGTTCCTGGAATAGCCAGCAGGGCTCACATTGCTACTTGGCTTTGCTTGCTTCTGTTCCTGTCTCTTTCGATCGCAACAGATGGCAAAAAGATTTATTTGGACACCTGAGTCTTTCTTCTGGTTTATGTTTTCCTGCGCCAAGAGTCAGGAGGGCAGAGTCTGATCGTATAGCTGATGGAGAAAGCTTGCTGTTTATTAGGGCAGAGTAATAAAATATAAAAGATAAAGGAGTTGTGTCCAGTGTTAAGCCTGCTCAGAGGAAACCCATCAAAATTAACTGACATGGCTAACTTAGATCCATTAATTTCAGTAAGTCTGCTCTGCGTGGTGTCAACCTAATAATAATAATAATAATAATAATAATAATAATAATAATAATAATAATAATTTATTCATACCCCGCCCATCTGGCTGGGTTTCCCCAGCCACTCTGGGCAGCTTAAAACAGAAAAATGAAATAAAACAATCTATTAAACATCAAAAGCCTCCCTAAACAGAGCTGCCTTCAGGTGTCTTCTAAAAATCTGGTAGCTGTTTTTCTCTTTGACATCTGATGGGAGGGTGTTCCACAGGGCGGGCGCCACCACCGAGAAGGCCCTCTGCCTGGTTCCCTGCAACTTGGCTTCTCGCAACGAGGGAACCGCCAGAAGGCCCTCGGTACTGGACCTCAGTGTCCGGGCAGAATGATGGGGGTGGAGATGCTCCTTCAGGTATACTGGACTGAGGCCATTTAGGGCTTTAAAGGTCAGCACCAACACTTTGAACTGTGCTCGGAAACGTACTGGGAGCCAATGTAGATCTTTCAAGACCGGTGTTATGTGGTCTCGGCGGCTGCTCCCAGTCACCAGTCTAGCTGCCGCATTCTGGATTAGTTATAGTTTCCGGGTCACCTTCAAAGGTAGCCCCACATAGAGTGCATTGCAGTAGTCCAAGCGGGAGATAACCAGAGCATGCACCACTCTGGCGAGACAGTCTGCAGACAGGTAGGGTCTCAGCCTGCGTACCAGATGGAGCGGATAGACAGCTGCCCTGGACACAGAATTGACCTGTGCCTCCATGGACAGCTGTGAGTCCAGAATGACTCCCAGGCTGCGCACCTGGTCCTTCAGAGGCACAGTTACCCCATTAAGGACCAGGGAGTCCTCCACACCTGCCCGCCTCCTGTCCCCCACAAACAGTACTTCTGTCTTGTCAGGATTCAACCTCAATCTGTTAGCTGCCATCCATCCTCCAACCGCCTCCAGGCACTCACACAGGACCTTCACCGTCTTCACTGGCTCTGATCTGAAAGAGAGGTAGAGCTGGGTATCATCCGCATACTGATGAACACACAGTCCAAACCCCCTGATGATCTCTCCCAGCGGCTGCATGTAGATGTTAAAAAGCATGGGGGAGAGGACAGAGCCCTGAGGCACCCCACAAGTGAGAGCCCAGGGGTCTGAACACTCATCCCCCACCACCACATTACATATGATGGCTGGTCTGTTGTGTCAGGAGCTTTCAGAGGTTTAAAGCTGGGATGGTGCTGGGGAGGTCAGAGAATTATTAGTGTTTCTCCCCCAAAGCCATTCTTCATTCATTTGTTTATTGCATTGAGATCTCTAACCCCAAAAGTGCTAAGCAAATTACATATCTAGGAAGCTTAGGAGGCCAAAGCTTTGTAGTTTCACAGATACAATGTCTTCGTGTACCTTCATACTATTTTCTGGACCGTTACCAGATGTACTGAAGAGATCAGCGTTTACACTAGCATCAGTTTAAACACCTGGTATACTACTTGGACAGATTCTGGGGATGTGGCATCCCTGGGGCTTTGAATGCTCTCACTTGCCTGAGCTCTGCCTCATTTTTTAAAAACCCGCCTTTTAAAATGTAACCTTTTTTTGGCAGCTGAAACTGAATGGCTTGCACCCATCATCTTGATTTCACATAGCAGCTAGACTACTTATAGCAAAGAACTGGAAGTATGATAGGATACCTAGCAAAGAGGATTGGCTAATAAAAATGATATCATATTATAATTTGGCAACACAAATAGCAGAAATTAAAGGAATAAATGAACAAAAAAAAGGATAAAGATTGGAACAAATTCGAAGATTATATAGCAAGTTTTGTAGAGAATGCCGACCTCTCAGTAGACTTATGAAGACTTATGAAGGCTCAAACAAATGAATATCAAAATGGATAGTAAGGACATGGGTATATATATGAGTAAAGAACAAAAAAAGGCACAATATAAGATCGGCTGGAAAGCACAACACGGTGAGTGGTGGGGCGGCTGGTGGAGGTGTCTGAAGAGTTGAAAATTGATTTCTATTATGTACTGCTTATTTATTATTTACTGTATTTTTGGTTTGCTTCGAGCAATTTTTGTAAAATTTTTGTAAATTCTTGTATGAAATAAAAATTATTTAAAAAAATATGGCAATCTGACAACATCATAACCTTGAGATATTACTTCCTTCCCTCGCAAGGCAATTGGCAGTTGTTAGTGGAAGCCAATAAATTAGTACAGTTCCAGACCCAGGAAAAAAAAAATCTTGATTTCACACAGAGACACACAGTGAGCAGGAATGCAACTCATTCTACTCATCTACTCTTCTAGAATCTTCCCACATGGTAGGCGAAGCAGTTAGACAGTCTGCCTCGCGGCGAAATGTCCTGAAAATTGCAAATCTGAAAGAGCTGCACAGTGCGAGGAAAAACTGGAGCCTAGTTAACTTTCCCAGACAACCACTGATTTATTGCAGATTTCATGAATCTGTTTTATGACATCAGCAGAGAACCTTCACTGAAAATTCAGCATTGGGAGACTAGTGGGAGAAGGGTGGATTTTTGTGCTTAGAAAACAAACATGGCTAAAGGTGGAGAGATCAGAGAATCAGACCGGTATGCATAGTGACCTAAACAGGCCCTGAAATGGTAAAAGGTTTGAGTGAAAATTACATGGAGGGGCTTGGAAAATGCCTGACAACTGCATGATAAATTAGATGTGCTAGAAGCTATTGAAATTGCTTGAACATGAGTAGGGTGGCCATACATCCTGATTTTCCAGGACATATCCTGGAATTTGTCTCCAAAAATGGTGTCCTGGATTATTTTTCGGAAATCGGCCAAATGTCCTGGAAAATTGGCAACGGGGGTTAAATGGTGCCCGAAATGCCTTTAAGAAAGCTCCAAAACGCAAAAATTCTCAACAGTGGTTTTTTGGGGGGCGGGGGGGGTTTCCTGGTTTTTATTTTTGGAAATGAGGCAAATGTGTCAGACCTTAAGAAATAGGACAGCTGTATCCTAAGACCAGTTGATGTTGCTGCTTCAGCATCTAAAGTTTCTTAACTTTATTCTCCAGATTAAGAATGAGAATCTGAGCCTCCCACTTCCTCCTAAGACTTGTTCCCAGCCGGCTGCTTTCCCAACAGTTGCAAACTCCTTGAGGATGGTCTCCCATTCTGCTAAATGTAGCACCCTTCTTGGGGACAGAGCAGGAGGGGAGAGGAAAACAGTGGAACTGGCAGGTTGCTGGGGATCTGCCACACCCTCGTCCTCCTCCTTGTCCTCATCTGCTGCAGTGTGTCAATCATTCCTGTTGCTTGCTCAGCCTCCCACACATCTACCCCCAGCCTATTCCTCTAACCCAGGCATCCCCAAACTTCGCCCCTCCAGATGTTTTGGACTACAATTCCCATCTTCCCCAACCACTGGTCCTGTTAGCTAGGGATCATGGGAGTTGTAGGCCAAAACATCTGGAGGGCCGCAGTTTGGGGATGCCTGCTCTAACCTGTCTTCTGTATCACACCACCCTTCTCCTCGCTCGGAGCCTTCCCACTCTGATGCTTCTCTGGGGGGGGGGGTTCCCCGGCTGTAGCCTCCCACCATTCCTTCTCATCCAGTCAGTCCCTGGCACTCCACAAGTCAGCCCTTCATTGGCTGCACCCAACAGCCTTATCAAGTGCTTTTTTTGGTCAACGAGAAAGTGTCCATCAGCTGTAATCATTCTTCTTGGTTGTCTGGTTGTGGAGATGCTGGGGGAGGGCAGATGCATAGATTGCTCTAGCTTCTGCTTGCCTGGAATTTATTTTGCTTCCTCTGGCAATGCACAATTACAACTAAATTCTGCTGAACAGATTTGCTGGGCATCAAAGACCCGACAGGCAATCTTACGGCTTTTCTATTACTTCATAAGCATGAGGCTGTCAGTGGCTAAAACGGATACATTCATTCAGCAGGATATATATTCATTGTCTTATTTGACAGTGGTTCCTTGGTAACGGCTGATTAGGTTTCAACACAGCGCTAGAAAGTATTTAGACTGAAGCAAAGGTTTTCGCCCTGATTAGATTCCAGCAAATGTAATGGAAGATGACATCTGGATGTATGTCAGCCCATGTCAGAAGCGTAGATTTTAGTGATTTCCCTTAAAAACAACTCCGGATTTTCAGGTTTTTGAAATATGGCAACCCTAAGTTATCTCAAAGCATGGTGTTGATTTAAGGTGGCCTCTTAGTCCTGAATTCTCCTGAAAAGTGATTATTTGTCTTCACAGCTATCACACACCTGCAGTCTCAAGGGAAGAAACATGTTCTGTTGAGTATTCACAATCCTCTATCTTGGCTTTTACTTTATTTCCAGAGGTCTATTAATGGAGCTATTGAAATGCAATACTTTGGAACCTCAGATCATGCTTCCACTGCTGATCCAAGGAGTGGGAGAAAGCCTGAATAGCCTAGGGCTTCATGAAAGAGCCCATCGCACTTGATTCTTTCATTTTCTTGCCTTTGACTCATGGACAAATATATTTGTCAAAGCAAATATTTGTTGATCCTTATACTCTTCCCATCTCTCTACAGACTGACCTTTTACTGGTAGCATATCCCACTGGGTTCAACAAGACTCACACACATAGGCAACCATTAAAGTCCTAAACGGCCTCAGCCAAGTATATCTGAAGGAGCATCTCCACCCCCATCATTCAACCTGAGGTCCAGCTCCGAGGGTCTTCTGGCGGTTCCCTCACAAGTGAGGTTATAGGGAACCAGGCAGAGGGCCTCTCAGTAATGGTGCCTGCCCTGTGGAATGCCCTCCCATCAGATGTCAAGGAAATAAACAACTATCTGACTTTTAGAAGACATTTGAAGAGAGCCCTGTTTAGGGAAGTTTTTAATGTGTAATGTTTTATTATGTTTTTATATATGTTGGAAGCCACCCAGAGTGGCTGGGGCAACCCAGTTAGATGGGCAGGGTACAAATAAATTATTATTATTATTATTATTATTATTATTGCAACCTAGAGTATTTTTGCAAACCACACTTACTATGAGTAATTGCTATTGAACTTGGGGAAGCTTTTCCCCATGGAATCATGAAGGCAGATGCTCAATTATAGCTAGAAGGCTCGTACCCTTGAGGGTACATTCTTTCATATGTGGTGGACCTGTAAAAGGGTAAAAGAATATTGGGAAATAATTTATAATGAATTGAAAAAAATGTTTAAAAGTACTTTGAAAAAACCAGAGTTTTTTTGGGAGGGATAATTCAGATGGAAATTCCCGGGTGTCAAAACAGGTTATTTATGTATGCTACTATGGCGGCCCGTGTTTAGTTGGTCCAAAAATGGGAAATGAGCGAGGTCCCAACTAAAGAAGAATGGCAACTTAAACTGATGGAATATGTGCAGCTTGCAGATCTAACATATAGAATAAGAGAACAAGAAGAATATATGTTTAAAGAACCTTGGAAAATGTTTATTGAATATATGGGGGGAATGTGTACGCTTGAAAACATTGGCAGCATTAAGATAAATTCAACAGTGTAAACAAGTTTTGATGGATGTAATAATGGAACACTGAATGTTTTAATTTATGTAAAATATGCAGGGATTTACCACTATGCAAATTGAACCATAGAAAGAGAAGAAGGGAAGCCATTGACCTGTTAAGGTGGTTGAATGAATATTTTAAATTGTAAAATAGAAAGCTTAATAAAAGACACACAAAAAAAGATAGCTAGAAGGCTCAAGGTGCATGGTAACTAAAAGTCATAGTGACTTCTCTCTCCAAGTGTTGCCATTAGGAAATTTAGTTGCTCACATGGTATCTGAGTTCCAGTACACAGGAAGTGTGTAGTTTGCAGCAGCCAGGGAGCTGAAGAGAGAGGTCTTATGTACTCTGGTCTCTAAGCCATACGCTAACCATAGTCACCAGCAGTGAGGGGGTATCAGGGATTGGAGACCATGAGCAGACCATAGACACATATTGTGTTGTTGTTCTTTGGTCTGCACCCAGATATTTTTGCACTCAGACTCTCAAGGACTGCACCTCCTTCTCTGATAGTTCCGGGAGTCTTGGGTATCAGCCTAGAGAGCCCCTCAAGGGGGCCCTTAGCAATGGATTCAGAAGGTCCTGTGTGCTGCTGAAGCTTGACTGTGCCGGTCACATTTTGTTGTAAGGTTGACTGTGGGGTCAACCAGTCCTCCAAGGATTGGATGTCTGGCACCAGGTCAGGGCTAGTAATGGTGCTTCAACACTGTCTATAGGACAGAGTCCCCCACCATACCTGAGGCAACAATCTAGATTAGGAGGTGCAAGGCAGGCCATGGGGTGCACACAGTTCTGTCCATTCTTTGCCCCAATGGGAACTAGCCACCATTGCCCCAAGGAATTCCAGCAATCATTCACCCATTGATGGTGTAAGGTTGCATTGCTCTAATGCTACGGTAGGTTCTGAAGTAGCTAACATCTTTCTTATCTGCAGCCTGTTTCTGCGGGTGTTTATTGACAAATCAGTTTTGCTCAACTCAATGGGATTTACTTCCATGTAAGTAGGCATGTGCAGGATTTGCTGCCACAGCCTTTAGGTCCATTGGAATAAGATGCCCAGAGTGACATGTGGTTCTCATTGCTGCAGATCAGACAGTGAAATTCAACAGAAGGTATTCCGTTTACCTGGATTTTCTGATTGCCAAATTACCCCTTTCTATTGGGGATTGTAGCTGCTCAATAGCTGTAAATCAAACAAACTTCTCTGAGGTGTCAGGAGGAGGTCTGCAAACTGATTAAATAATTGTAGCTGATTAATCATCTGCTGTTAAACAATTCTGCCACTAATTAATTTACTAGATTCAAATACTGGAATATAATTAATTAGATTCAGATTGTTGCACATCACCTAGAGTAGTAGGCAAATAGGTGACTAATGAATAATAAATAAATACATGATGAAAATCAATAATTCCACATGTCAACAGCAACAACAAAAACTCAAGATAGGGATATTTTTCTAGACATAGAAAGAAAAATAAGGTGTACAAGGAAATGTAAGGTCTACCACTTGCTTCTTGGTGTGGTTCACAGAGGGCTTAACCTTTTTTTGAAGCCATAGCTATGCAACTTGATTCTAAGTTTATCTGAATTTCAAAATATTTTGCCCAAGCCCAGCCAGGAACCTATGAAAGGGACAGTCCATTTCAAAATGAGCAGCCAACTTTGAATTCCCTGAATGAAAAGAAATCTATCCTCCCTGTTTTCTTTGCACCAGACTTGTACCTTCCCCCGATCCAGCTTCAGCATGTCCTTGGCAAACGTCTTTTATCCTCTTCATTCTGTGTCCAGGGCAGCTGTCTACCAGCTCCATCTGTTACACAGGCTGAGACCCTACCTGCCCGCAGACAGTCTCGCCAGAGTGGTGCATGCTCTAGTTATCTCCTGCTTGGACTACTGCAATGCGCTCTATGTGGGGCTACCTTTGAAGGTGACCCGGAAACTACAACTAATCGGGAATGCGGCAGCTAGACTGGTGTCTGGGAGCAGCCGCCAAGACCATATAACACCGGTCCTGAAAGATCTACATTGGCTCCCAGTACATTTCTGAGCACAATTCAAAGTGTTGGTGTGGACCTTTAAAGCCCTAAATGGCCTCGGCCCAGTATACCTGAAGGAGTGTCACCAGCTCCGAGGGCCCTCCCTGTGAGAAGTGAGGTTACAGGGAACCAGGCAGAGGGCCTTCTCAGTAGTGGCACCCGCCCAGTGGAACGCCCTCCCATCAGATGTCAAGGAAATAAACAACTATCTAACTATCTGAAGGCAGCCCAATTTAGAGAAGTTTTTAATGTTTGATCATGTTTTTAATATTCTGTTGGGAGCCGCCCAGAGTGGCTGGGGAAACCCAGCCAGATGGGTAGGGTATAAGTAACTTATTATTATTATTATTATTATTATTATTATTATTATTATTATTATTCCTCCTCCTCCTGTCATTGATCCCAAGTAGTGGAGATGTGACAGCAATGGAGGTGTTTGCAGCAGCAACAAAGAAGCTTCCATTGATAGACCCATCCTGCTCTTCCTACAGATCTCTTTCTCTGCTCACAAAGAGGGAGACCTTCAGAAGCTTCTGGCACCTGGGATGCCCTCTTGAAGATCACAGCATTGCACCCAAAAGCTTTCAGTCCCCTGTCATTCCTCCACTCCTCCTATCTTAATAGCTACACAGATGGGGAATCTTCTTCCCCTGACACCCCACCCACTTTGGCAGCCCTCCGAGAGTTTTGTGTACCTAAAACCATGGAAAGGAGAGGAATTGTATCCATCTCCATGGATCAAAATGATCAACTCCACAGATTTTTTAAAATAAATGCCCGCGTGTTTCCTAGTTTCTAAGTCGACATTTTCTAGCTCTAAATTGAATGAATCTACTTGGCAGAATTTGATTGAGATCTAATTAAGCCAGATGGATACATTCAGGACAGGTGCATCATAGCTTTTGAAAGAGAAGAGAGGGAGTAACTGAAGAGTGAGGTACGGTTTAATTAATAGGACACAGGTATTTTCGTACTTTGAGATAGGCTATTAATACAATCAAATTATGCACAGCTCTGTCATTAGCATGACATGGAACCTGGCGATTTAACTGAGAAGATTTTAACTCCTTTTTTTTTTAAGAAGGAATGCTAAGTGTTTAAAGGAGGCGAAATAGATAGTAATGAAGAGCACTGCATTCTTCGTTAAAAATAAAAGGAGTTGCAGAAAATTATCCAGCAAATAAACTTCTCCCCAGCAGTTTAGAAATATCTTGTTGCATAATCCCAAATGTTTGATGTTTTATTATGTTTTTATATATGTTGGAAGCCACCCAGAGTGGCTGGGGCAACCCATTCAGATGGGTGGGTTATGTATAAACAAACAAACAAACAAACAAAAGTATGATGATTTCATGGGCAGGATTTGAACTATGAGCAACAGAAGGAATTAAAGATCATTGTATTGTTATTATGGTATAAGGGAGAGAAGATAAGGTGCAGCAATGGGGAGAAATAAAATACACCAGGGGGTGGGAAGTCGACAAAACAAAAGAAAAATTTACAGTGGTATCTCGGTTTTCGAACGTGATCTGTTCTGGAAGACCGTTCGAGTTGTGAAATGTCCAAAAACTGAAAACTCAATACGCAAGCCTCAATACGGAAAATTCAATACGGACGTTGCATGGCATGTTTGACTTCCGAGGCGTGTTTGAAAACCAAAGCATTTACTTGCATGTTTAAGGCGTTCGAAAACTGAAATGTTTGTCAACGGAGATGTTCGAAAACCGAGGTACCACTGTATTATGCATTGGAGTGTTTATGTGAAATACTTGAAAATTTAATACAATATAATTGGGGGGGAAAGGAATACTCCGGACATAGAAGCAATACACCAATGCCCCCAAGGTTTCTCATAAACACGGAGAGTTACTTCAAAATAATAATGTGCAATGAACTTACATTAGCCCCATGTAGACCTGGTTCCCCACAGCGTAAAACTATCCTCAGATTCTGAATGAGCACAGCCTCCTAGATGGAGCACTTAGCTGCTGGCTGTCTATTAATAAGTGACAGGAATAATTTCTTTAATCATAATAATTCAGCATATGGCATGAGGAGGGGCGTTGCTTTGAAGTTCAAACTATAGCTCATGAAACTGAGATGGATCGGTGGGAATCTCAAATAGCAAATCCTTTCTTTAATAATAATAAAAGGGAATTGAGCATGCTGTGCCTCTGAGATGGGAAGACTGAATGGAACTTTTATTTAAAGCTACAATGAGACTTTATAAATGTTAAATTGAAGAAAAGAAAAGAAAACATATTTCAACCCCTTGGGGTTTTTGATCCAGCTAGTAATAACTGAGACGCGAGACGCTTATTTGACATTACTTCCTTCCTTGATGACTTTTGTTTAAACACTACCAAGGAGAAGCTGAGAGGGAGGGAGATGTGGGTCTATAAGTCAATGGGCATAGGTGAAGTCCAAGTTTTACCCAGTAGCATGGATATTGTTCTTCAATTCAGCAGTCGGTGATGAAAGTGATCGCTTCTACTTGAAGAACACTGAGTGCTGGATCTCTTGATTGATGAATAAATTCAGGACTTAAGTAGTCCAAAGCATATTGCAGGCATCCCACAGGCATCAATTGGTTTTGTTTTGTTTTAAATTGCAAGCCGGTTCAAAAATCCCATCCATGAACTGATAAATAGGTTGCACCTGGGAATGGGAATCCAATTTGATTCTACTCACATTGAAAGGTAAACAAAGGAACTTGCAGCGTTTGGGACTTTTTAGAGAAAAGCCGAGTAAGAGCTGGCCTGGTTTATAAAATTGTGCATAGAATGAAGAAAGCGGATAGAGAAGAACGTTTCCCCCTTCCTCATAACACCAGAACTCAGGGACATCCAAAGAAGGTAAAAGTTGAAAAATTCAGGAAAGCTGAAAGAAAGAATTTCTTAATGCACCACAGACTATAGAACTCGCTCCCATAGGAAGCCGTGATGGTTTCCCCCACCTGCATGGCTTGAAAAGAGGATTAGAGAAATTCATGGAGGAGAAGGCTAGGAATCGCTACTGGCTGTGATGGCAATGCTCTGCAGTGCTTCTGAATACTAGTTTCTGGAAACCGCAGGAGGGGAGAGGTACCCAACGTCTTCTGTTCATATACAGTGGTACTTTGGTTCTCAAACAACTTGGAACCTAAACAGTGCAATCCTGGAAGTAAGTGTTTGCAAACTTTTTCCGGAAGCGAACATGCTCTGTTTTGAAAGTTACGCTTCTGATTTGAGTGCCACACTTCCGTTGAGGTCTGTATGTTTTGCTATTTATTTTGAGTTTTTGTTTTTGCGGCTCTTTTTTCTTTTCTTTTTGTGACTGTGTGGAATCCAGTTCAGCTACTGGTTGATTATGTGACTGCAGTACATTGTTTATTGCTTTCATTTTATGGATCAATGGTCTCGTTAGATAGTAAAATTCGTGT
This sequence comes from Zootoca vivipara, assembly GCF_963506605.1. Taxonomy (NCBI): domain Eukaryota; kingdom Metazoa; phylum Chordata; class Lepidosauria; order Squamata; family Lacertidae; genus Zootoca; species Zootoca vivipara. The sequence continues at coordinate 15,701,219 of NC_083278.1, forward strand.
TAAATTGCTGTTTTAGGAGTTGTTTCTAAAAGTCTGGAATGGATTAATTTATTTTGCATTATGGGAAAGCACACCTTGGTTTTGGAACGCTTTGGTTTTGGAACAGACTTCCGGAACAGATTAAGTTTGAGAACCAAGGTACCACTGTATTCTTAATCTACCTAATTCATATGATCCAAGACCATATGCAAACTGAGGCATAGCCTTCCTTTAACATTTGCCCTTCAAAATTTCGAATTTCGAATTTCGAAATGTGATTGTCCAACTAAGAAATTTGTACAAATACGCAAATGCATATATCCATGAAAATAAAATATATATTGCAATGGGGTAAATTGCTTTGGAAAACAGTTGATCTGGCAGGGAAATAGTGAAGCATGTTATATATATAGCTCTTTTTCTCATACGTAAATAAAGGAACACAAGAACTACAGTCACCAGAGTCACAACCCCCTTATGGAGATACTGTATACTCTTAGTCGAAGAGTATCCGTGAATTGAATACACCTAAGTTATTGCACAAGCAGATCAACTTTCAGTTGTGCAAAGGGCCTTCCCCTCCCTCTAGAGCAGACTTGGGAGGTGCAAGGAGGAAAGAGAGAAAAAAGAATGTCTATTATATGAATGGAAGCCATTTTGCTCATGCAAGGACTTCATTGGATACAACTCAATAATTGTACTTAATGAGTCATCATTTCTTTCCAAGTTTCATAACAGATGCCTAAAATAAACCATTTCCCATCAGTATTCTACTATTGATGTGCTCTCAGTGCTGTTCATCTTGCTTATTGTCCTTTATCAAAAAACAAAAACAAAAAACAAAAAATACCTAAGACCTGGGTTTCATTATTTTTAATTGCTTTGACCAAATTTAATTGTTTTGTTGTTTTTCTTCCCTGTTTGGAGAGTATCTTGGGATGCTGAGGACAAAGAGAAAATTGAAGAAAGTATTGGTGTGTGATGGCAAGTTGTGCTGGATGTCATTCCGGGCCTCCTTTGCAAACCATTGCATATGACCCTGCGACGAACCCCCCCTCGCCGACGTTGCCAATAGATTATGAGACGAAAGGGTACAGGGGTAAAGCAATCCCCACTCAATTCCTTACGCCTTAAAATAAACCCCTCAATTCTGGGCTTCTCAGTAAAGAGAGTCTAATTCCAGCTTTCGTGGGCTGATCTCACAAACACTCAGGGCTATTTGAATGAACAACCTCTTGCCTACAGAACAGGGACTCCCTCAACTCAGATCCCCACTGTATCAGTCTGCCATATCACCCTGGCAAACTTGTGGCACTCTAGGTTTTCACCATACTGCCCTTCCTGTGTGACTCTAGGACACAAACTATCCCCTTTTCCTTAGGTAAGTTTTGCCCTTTTCTGAGTCTCCACCTCTGTGAGTTTTAATACGCTGCTGGAATAACCAAGACGATACTCTTGGGCACAAAAAGAAGATGAATTTTATTTTATTGAGAACATAGGTTTTTCTTTTCTTAACAATGCATAAGTTTACAAGCTTAGTTACTGTTATACATTATCACTGTCAGACTTCAACTTCAAGTATTCCTCAGCCTAACCTAAAACCACCACTATCCTGGCCTCACACCCTTCTTCTTCCCTCTTCGTCACCAAACTCCCACTCTTCCAACTGCCCAACTGCCAAAACGGTTATTCCCTCCTTTTTAAACCGGGCACCGTCCCGCCTCCTAAGGATGCGCTGTCAGTTAAGCTGGAGGTGGATTAACTCTTTCTAATCCAGGGTGTAATAAATCTTCCATCCTGGGGGCTAATCCGTTACAGACCCACAATTAGGTCCCTTCCTAAAATATTGCCTCTCCTCCCCACAGGGCCATGACTATCATGTGCTATAAGTGTGCAAACTTGCAGAATGAATAAATAATAATCAGCAACCAATTAAGGTTTACATTTCTGAAGCGATCGTGTTGTTTCTGCAAAACTACTGCAGAGGTCCTCATTTGCATGCAAGATGGCACACAATGTTTTAAAAGCAGAAAGCAGCCATTCCTTGCTTCCAATTTTCAATATTTAAACGTTTTCCTCCAGCAAAAAGAATAGCTTTATTCTTCTCTTGAAATGACAGAGCAGAAGTCTAAGTACCATTTAGGCTCTGTTTGCAGGGTGGTAATAAGCTTATCTGCTCTACAAAGATAGGACCCCTCTGCTTGATGATTCATGTTTGGCAGACACATTCCTCCTTGTCTCTCTGAAGCAATCGCACTGTCTTTGGTGAAAATTGCCAGGTCTCATAATACCAAGGGACCAATTTACTGGTGTCAGTGACAAGGAGAATCGCTTGCACAGTTCCTGTAAAATGTGAAAACTATAAAAAGAGCTCTTAAACCCTTAAAAAGAGAAGGAAACAGAGATAGCAGTTTTGGGGAGGTTGGGGGGGGGTAAGGAACAGTTTCTTCAACCTCAGTCCAAAACTGAAATTGCAGGGTGCTTTATTGAGGTGAGTACCGGTAGCTACCCCAACAACTTCCCAGGTCCTATGTTTTGAAATGAATAAATATTGAAGGTCTAGCTACACTAGTTCTGCCCACTAATTCACAAATCTGTTCTTCTGTAAAGACTTGCTAAGACAGATCTCTTGCCCTGAAAATAGGTCACAAGGACCAGAGGAAGTGGCAGGATGCCTTGAAATATCAGTGGCTAGGAATGGCACATGTTTTCCAATGGGAATTATGGTTCTTTCACACTTACATTTGGCAATGAGCAGAGAACTCAGTCGCCGTTTCCCCCCGATTCAGCACTAAACCACAAGTTTCCCCTGGGGAAGGTATTGGGGTGAACAGAGGTGTGGATGAGCTCTACCCCTCTTAGAAGAGGATTGAACATACTTATCTCAGCCACATAGAGATGCTTCAGAATAATAAATAATAATAATAATAATAATAATAATAATAATAATAATAAATCTTTATTTATACCCCGCCCTCCCCAGTCAAAATCAGGCTCAGGGCAGCTAACACCAATAAAATTACACTATTTAATTAAAATACAGATTAAAATACAATATTAAAATTTGAAATTTGAAATGCAGCCTCATTTTAAGTAGTCCATAAATCAAAAATAATCATTGGTGGTGAAAGGGGTGGTAGGTATTGCCTCTTCGCAGCCTAGCTAAATGGCGTCCTTGCCTGGGTCTGTGGACTGATTGAGATAACCGTTGGCCACAAGGGAAAGTAGATACTTAAATGTTACTGAATGCACAGAGAGGTGGGAACTTGTAACCTCTATCCATGAAGTAAGCATCTTTGCAGACATTTTGAAAGCTGAGGAAGTACCATAGAAACAGCGCCTTTTCAGCAGCTGAACGCAGCTCTTCTGTTCTACATCGGCTCCCTGTACATTTCCAAGCACAATTCAAAGTGGTGGTTCCCTCCCTGATGAAGCTCCAGGGAACCAGACAGAGGGCCTCCTCGGAAGTGTTAGGATGATGTCGGCGTCTCCCGGCTGGTTGCCCAGGAAAGTATATAGACAAGGAAAAGTTTCTAGCCCTGCTGCAGATTCTAATGCGTATGGATGATAGGTGATAGTCAATGGATGCAGCTCAATTGCCAAGAGAGGACTAGAGTTGTACCCATATTCCTGCATTGCAGGGGGTTCAACTGGATGACCCTTGGGGTTCCTTCCAGCTCTACAATTCCAGGCTCCATTTAGGATTTAGGCTACATTGTTTGATGAGAAGTGAAGGGGCACTGGGCGACCTTTTAGCAAAAGCTTTTCCGAGTAAATATTTCTTCAGCTTCTGTAGTAGCCAAAAGTTGTTTTATGCTTTTAAAAATATGTCCTAACGTATAATTTTATATCTGTCCATCAAGCCAGAATTATGGTCTTCAGATACCTGTATTCGGTAGATGGAAGTTTCTGACAAGAATGGCATTTATCATAATTGTTTTCCCCCTATTCTCACACCAGGGTAAACGTTAGTCACTTATGAGAAGTACCACCTACTTAAGGTGACAATTTGCCCAGTGGGACCTTTTGAGGCAGCACTGGTATACACCACAGAGAGAGCTAAAGAAAGAGAAAATAAAAGTCACAAAGTTAAAAAGAGATTCAAGAGATTGCAAGCAAAGATGGAAGGTTGGCATTTTAACCACGATTTTAAAAAAAGAAAGAAACATTTTCCAGACAATCTCAGACAATTTTTCAGACAGTCAGTGGTGAGGAAACTGGACTGCCAGATGTTATTAGACTCCAGCTCCCATCAACCCCAGCCAGCTTGTGAAAAGTTCATGGATAATGGGAGTTGTAGTCTAGAAACATCTGAAGGGTTGCAAGTGCCCCATCCCTTAAGAGGAAATAAAGTAAAAATAACAAACCAAAGTATGAAACAGGACCAGAATGACACAGAGCAAGTAGTTTGCTGCCCACTCTGGGCAGTTTCCAACATTTATAAAAAACATAATAAAACACTAAACATTTTAAAAACAACAACAACACACACACTTCTCTATACAGGGCTGCTGTCAGATGTCTTCTAAAAGTTGTATAGTTACTTATCTCCTTGCCATGGGGGTCACATAACTCCATCCCCTCCAAAATATCCTTGATGGTTGTCCCTAAGGAAAATGGGACAACCAGGGATCAAATCAGAAACTGGGATGGCATCTTTAAATCTGGGAATGTCCCAAAAAATAGGGACACTTGGAGGGTTTGTTTGAAGGTAAGGCTGGTTCACATATTTTTTTTATATAAGGATCTGCCACTCACCATAAACCCAGCCTATTAGCCCAAATATAAGCCGCACTCCCCCCCCCCAAATTTCAATCATGAAAAGTTAAGGTGCAGCTTATATTTGTGACCTTATGCCACCAGCAAAGCGGCATGGCTCCCCCCCCCACAAGGAAGCAGCCCAGGTATTTCCCCCCCCCCCCTGAATTTTAAAGGTGAGGCTTATTTGTGGATGGGGCTTATATTCAGGCCAATACGGTATTTCACCAGCCTGTTATTATTTCCAGACAAACATAGTGCTATTCTCTGGCACCATAACATGGTATTGTCATAGGTTCTGGGTGCCAGAGTTTATGGGTGAAAGTCACCCAGGATTATTGGGTTCGGCAAAAGTTAGAATTAATCGAAGTTTGGCTAGATTGTGCTAAACACAGAAATCCCTGGGCTCAGCTTATGCTAAGGAACCAAGTCAGCTCTGCAGAGCTAGCTGGAGGGGGATCATTGGAAGAACAAAGGCTGGTAATGGCCAACCCATTAACCCATTAAGGCAGCCATTAGAAGAGACTCTCTGTTAATGGGCACTAGGAGGGCACTAGGAGAATTGAGGGCACTAGGAGCAGGGGACGACAGAGGACGAGATGGTTGGACAGTGTTCTCGAAGCTACCAACATGAGTTTGACCAAACTGCGGGAGGCAGTGCAAGACAGGAGTGCCTGGCGTGCTATGGTCCATGGGGCCACGAAGAGTTGGACATGACTAAACAACTAAACAACAACTCTGAGCCAGACAGAAAATGGGGGGAAACCCTCCCTGCGGGAAGAGATAGTTAGCAGAGACAAAAGGCCAGAGTTTCAGGAGGGAGAGGCAGAATTTCAGAGGGCTGTGGGGGAAACAAGCAGGGTTAAGTGTCACTATTGCAAGCCATGTGTCTCAATTGCACCGTTAGATACTTCTGGGTTTTCAAAATGAATATGTCAGGCCAACACAATATAATTCTGGAGTTAAAATGTTACCCCAGAATGACAGCTTTTTTCAAAATTGTTCCCTTTCAGGGATAACTAAATGGTATTCCAATCATGGTGCTTAAGGCTTGCGATTCAAATTAGGTTGGTGCATTAAAGCAAGACTGCAGTTATGTCAAAAAATGTCAGCTTAATAGCAGATTTCTAAGCATTTCCCACTGGACATGCAATTCACAGAAAGAACTAGCAAGTGGGCTCTGAAATGCAGCGTGAATTTTCCATATAAATGAAGTGCTCATGTAACTAATATATTCCTGATTAAGTGCATTTTGTTTTTTCAAAATACCTCTTCTAGGAAAATGCACCAAGGTTAATTTCTCTCCCCGCAAGCCCCGTGAACTGTGATTAGCATCTACCAGCCATTTTTATTGTCCCTGTAATTAGCAAGATATCGGTCTAATTGCTTCATAAAATTAAATCTTCCAGCATCAGGAAAGAAAATCAGTTTTAAAAAGACATGTGTAAGGCATCCTAATAATATTTGTACTGAAGCACAACAGAGACGTTTTAAAAGTATTGTGCCATTACATTATTTTTATTAATTTATTAATAAATGCTCCATTTCCCAAATGTTATTGACCTGTTTCCTTCCTTCCTCCCTTCCTTCCTTCCTTCCTTCCTTCCTTCCTTCCTTCCTTTATTGATCTCAATCTCTTCCCTCCCTCCCTCTCCTTTCTATCGATCGATCTAATTACAAAGTATCAAACAATAAAACATAACATTGCAAAGCAAAGCAAAGCAAAACAAAACAAAACAAAACAAGGTCATGCCCAACACATTTTGTGAATAAAGCTGAGTAAGAGGACATTGGCCAAAAAGACACAACAAATCACTATACCAAACAGGACCAAATGTCTCAGGACCAGCTAGTCTCCTTAAAAACCCATTTTTATGTATCATTTTTTCACCCAGCACAATGTGCCATACTTGAGAGTACCAGCTTTACCATGATAGTTCAGACACTATTTCCCAAATCTCGGAAACCTCCACTTTGGCTGCTATCAAGCAGAAATTTATGAGGTCTCTATATAGTATCTTGGAAGCATTGAAAAAAATCACAAACATACCACTTAAGAGGTTTTAGAAAGCATCGTTATCCTTGTTATTTGTTCAAAAGCTTCAATGCCAGGATGCTGCAACCAACGAACAGCACCACTGCATGTGCATAAATGTACCTCTCAGGCCACAGGCCACCTAGGAGGGAAGGTGTTGTTCAGGGGTCAGCAACCTTTTTCAGCTGTGGGCCGGTCCACCATCCCTCAGACCACGTGGAGGGCTGGACTATATTTTGGAAGGGGGGGAAATGAGCGAATTCCTATGCCCCACAAATAACCCAGAGATGCATTTTCAATAAAAGGACACATTCTACTCATGTAAAAACACGCTGATTCCCCGACCGTCCACGGGCCAGATTTAGACGGCGATTGGGCCGCATCCGGCCCCTGGGCCTTAGGTTGCCTACCCCTGGTGTTGTTTATATAGATCAACTTGACAAACCCTCTGCCACCCAATGTACCAACTAGAGCAGCCTTCCTCAAACTTGGCCCTCCAGATGTTTTGAGACTACGATTCCCATCATCCCTGACCACTGGTCCTGCTAGCTAGGGATCATGGGAATTGTAAGCCAAGAAACATCTGGAGGGCTGAGTTTGAGGAAGCCTGAACTTGGGAGTGGATTCCTTTACGGAAGCAGGTGGCATCTTATAGGGGGCATGCCTTCCCCATCACTTGAACTCATAATTAACTATTGCAGCTATAGTACATTTCAGTTATGAAGTTGTAGCAATGAGGCAGTCCCTTTCCTTCAGTCTGCTTGCTGCAGGCATTCAGACTTGCAAAGTGTGACTGGAAAGAAGATGGAGCTTGCGTGGTTAGGGGATAAGCCATAGGGATATTGGGAGGGTCTGTAATGATAAAGGTGCTGACCTTTAAAGCCCTAAATGGCCTCGACCCAGTATACCCGAAGGCGCGTCTCCACCCACATCATTCAGCCCGGACACTGAGGTCCAGCTCCGAGGGCCTTCTGGCGGTTCCCTCACTGCAAGAAGTGAGGTTACAGGGAATCAGGCAGAGGGCCTTCTCGGTAGTGGCACCTGCCCTGTGGAACGCCCTCCCATCAGATGTCAAGGAAATAAACAACTATTTGACTTTTAGAATACATCTGAAGGCCACCCTGTTTAGGGAAGTTTTTAATGTTTGATATTTTATCGTGTTTTTAATATTCTGCTGGGAGCCGCCCAGGTGTGTGTGTGTGTGTGTGTGTGTGTGTGTGTAGCCTTACTTCACATGAATTATAACAAATGATATAAAAGGTGCTGATCGCCAACAATGATGAGCTACATAAGGTCAGAGGGAGATCAAAAGTAACCGAACAGACGACTGCAAAAAGGAAAAGTTGATGCAGCTTAAACTGGCACCAAATTGTGTTGCCAGGGATGAGGTGGGATGGATCCTGCCACCCTTTCACATGATAATGCGACTGCATTGATGGCAAAATGTGTTTTTGACAAGTGATTGTTTTACATGAAGAACATTTCTCTGCCCCCTCTGTTACACTTACAGCTGTAATGGCTATTTGTGTGCATCCTGCCCTCCGGAGATCTGCTGTCACACATGATGTGGCTTAAGACATAATAGATGGACGAGAAGAAATCCTTCTTATGCCCTTGGATGAAAAGAATGATGGCTTTATTTTATGTTGTCAGAAGTCTCCTTCTCTGCCAGCAACGTGGGTTTTTTTTCTGCCAGAGCCAGAACATGTCTTTTCCTTGCAAGTAAAGAGTTTGCCATCATTAAAGCGGAAGGACGGACCTGCTAATGAAAAACCATTGGATCATACACCACTCTGGATGGGAGAGACTTTGGGCTGTATTCAACTCACTCATTGCACTAGTGCAAGCCGGCCCAATGATTCCTGCTAGTGCAACTGAACTTTCCCCCCTTTCCTCCCCCCCACCCTCTGTGCCCTCCCCAAATTCATTCCAGAGGCTGAGGGTAACCCCCGTAATAGCACGTTGGGGAGGTGGGGGAAAGAGAGGAGAAATCACCTTGTTGGGCAAGCAGAAATGTCTGTGTAGGTGGAACTACTGATCTTCCGGCACCTATGGAAGACTTGCAGCAAAAAAAGAGATTTTATTATTTTAACTGATTTTTTAAAAACTTGTTTTGTTGTGTACAATTTCAGTACAGTACTTGCACAATTTAAGTCGAGCCAGCATAGTGGTTTTTAAAAGCAGTTATGCTTGACTTTCTGAACCAGAATGGGGAACTTTCAATATTGTTGAAAGCCTGTCCTCATTGCAATTAGGCAATTCTCTTCTTCCTACTTCAGCTGAGGTCCCTGCTGTAATTGACATGGAGAGAAGATCTAAGAAGGAACTTTTAGAAAAGCCATACCAAAAAAAAAATGTTTCAATTATCCACTCTTCCCCTGCTTTAAAACCCATTTTCTCTCTTTCAGCCTTAACAACAATAATGATTGCAATCCTGCCATTTCAAAATCCTTCAGCTCTCTCACATTTATTTGTCTCTTTTTTGTAAAAAACACAAAACAAAAACATTTTTTATTGATTTTCCAATTAAAAACAGTCAATTAACATATCCATCAAATCAGAATCAGAATCCAATTAAAAACAATAAACTAAAATAAAAAACAACCAAATTACATTCCAAATTATTAATTATTATTTTTTCTGGGCTTCCCATAGTCTGGACCTCTGAAGTATATCTCCAATATCTTCGTTCCTGCCTTCTTCTTGTTGTTCTCATATTTTCCACATTCCACTCTTAACGCTTTAAAGTCCCTGGCTATGCGATTCTCAATCATGTCAGAAATCATATATCCTTTCATCCATTGAGTACAGCTTTATTTGTGTACATATATTTTTTTCAACTGTCTATTTGCCAACGCAGCTTTTCCTGACTTCATTCCAATTTTCCAATCCGGACTGTTGTCCAACTCTCATTTAAAGTTTAATGATGCACCAACTCCCAAGTTGTTAAATTATTCCAATCCGGGTTGTTGTCCAAGCCTGTCGTTTGAGTATACTGTTTGCAATATTACAATGTAAATGAACTGTAGTCCACATATATAAGTCATTTGGTGATCGATCAGCTTTCCTGGAGACCACACAATCCCCCCCCCTCTGGGCCCTAGAAGGGGGGTGGCTAGACATCCATTTAGCCTTCTCTCTCACTCATAATGAAGAAATTCTGCAAACAGATGCACTGTATGTTATCCCAAATTATTATCTCAAGTCATTATAAAGTCAGCTAGCAAGTATTTCCTAGTTCCCTCGAAAAAGGGAGGAATTCTCATTTTTCCGTGCTGCGCCATATTAACAAGCACCATCTTGTTTCTTCTTGTTTCTTCTTCTATCTTTATCAAGTCTTTCAAGTCTAAGTAAAGCTGTGCAATTGAATACTTAATTATAAATAAAAGTCCGCCTGTACTTTTTTTTTTTTAAAAAAAAGGTTCCTTAATGAGGCTTGGCATAGAAAAGCAATTGTAGGTATTGAGAAGAAGAAGAAGAAAGAACATACCAATCACCTCCATAATCCAAACACCATAATCCAAACACCAGGGACTGTGCAGCTCTGCAGGGGTTTTCTCAGTTTTCTTCAGTCCAGACTATGTCTGTTTATTCTCCAAATCTAATTATTTTATCAAACAGATATTTCTGGCTATGAAAGTGACTTCGGAGAGTGCCAGCCACGTCGTGCTCTGGGACCCAGCGTCCTGCTCCTTGCACCTTGATGCAAGCTGACAATCTCAGATGGTCTGTGGGTATACGAGACAATCCTCCCCCACCCTGGGGAGTCTGCCAGGGCTAATTACCCCCATACCAACCCTGAATTACTGGCACAGCTGAGGTCCGGTCGTGTGGGAGTCAGCCATTTCTCACTGCTGGAAACAGGAAGCCCCACCTTTATTTGTCTCCTATGCAAGAAGACAGCCACAGTGCCCCCCCCAACCCAAATTCAGCTTCCAAAGAAAGAATTCTCTCATTTAAAATGGATTTGTTCAGTTTTCATTACCCCTGGCACTTCTTGTTAAGACATTTTCGTTCCGTTGAAGTCGTTTCCCCATCAGCTGATGTCTGCAAACTTGTAACATCTGCTTTGGCAGACAATAGCCGTTTTATACTGGAGTGTAAAAAAGATTCTGGAAGAAATACCACCATCACATTCACTTACATCAATGAATATTTTTTTTTTAAGAAAAGAAATGGGACAAACTTTCTATTCTGCGGCATACTTGTCTTGCTTCATGACAAGAACGGAAATTGCTTTAAAAATAATTAAATTCCGTCATGCAGCACAAGTTTCTCATTTTTGGAAAGAAAAAAACCACACACCCTAAAACAAGACTTGATGTATTCGTTTGCCTACCACACTGTTATGACCCACCATCCTGGGCAAATGCAGCATGTTATATGTTAAGCATTTTTCATAGTCATGGCCATATCTCAAGGAGGGAGAATCCACAGGGGGCAGGAACTGAGAGGGCGGAGGGTGATTCACATCTCAGGACAAGAAATTGCAGAGGTCAAAGGATGTCATGAGGCAGAGTCCGTGAGCAAGAATTTTTGATATTGGATAGAGAGGCAAAACAGAGCTTTGGTTTTGTTTCAGCACCCTGGACAGCTGGGAGTTGATAGCTTATTTTACACCAGAGTTTCCATGCCCAGAGCCCCTCAGGCTGCCAGAGGAATAGCTGTTCCAAGTGCTGATTTATGCATTATGTTAAGTCATTTGAAGGCTTCAATATCTAGAGAGAAACTGCACGCATAAGAAGGGAAATCGAAGTATAAAACACCACAGGCGGAAATCTTCACGTTGCCTCCAATGCAATGCTTCTCAATGAGCTCAGCTCACACTTTCAGGTATGGCATCAATAGGGTTGCCATGTGTCCTCTTTTTCCAGGACATGGCCTCCTTTTTCATGGGTAAAATTTCTGTCCTGGTGGATTTTTTTAATTTGCCAAAATGTCTCTGGCTATACTTTCTGGATGAGACATAGACACAACTGGTGGTTGAAGACTTGCTTTCCTCTTCTCTTCTCCTGCCCCCCTCAGCAATATATTGCAACTTCTATAGCCTACATGAGAGTCGTCATAGCGTCCTCTTTTTTGCTCTTCAAAATATGGCAACCCCAGATCAAGTGTGTAATCATCAAATGCAGAACAAACAGGGGCACAAATGCATGAACCAGGCCTTCCTGTCATTTAAAAAGAAAGGAGTTGCAGTCATTTCTGCCTCTGCTCCCAGAAGTTGCAAAATGCCATGCCTTTCCATTAGCATGCTTGCCAACCCAAGCTAAACAATTCCACAGCCACCCTAGATTTACATTAGTAAGGCTACTGAATGTCAGCTAAGTCCCTAGCAGGGCAGTATTAACACATGGTGTATAGTGATGGCAGGAGAGCACACAAAGGGCATGATGATGATGATGATGATGATGATGATGATGATTTATTTATACCCTGTCCATCTGGCTGGGTTTCCCCAGCCACTCTGGGCAGCTCCCAACAGAAAAAAAAGCAATAAAATATCAAACTTTAAAAACTTCCCTAATGTCTTCTAAAAGTCAGGTGCTTGTTTATTTCCTTGACATCTGAGGGGAGGGCATTCCACAGGGCGGGTGCCACTACTGAGAAGGCCCTCTGCCTGGTTCCCTGTAACCTCACTTTTCACAGGGAGGGAACCATCAGAAGGCCCTCAGAGCTGGACCTCAGTGACCAGGCTGAAGGATGGGGGTGGAGACACAGGTATACTGTGTCAAGGCCGTTTAGGGCTTTAAAGGTCAGCACCAACACTTTGAATTGTGCTCGGAAACGTACTGTGACCCAATGTAGGTCTTTCAGGACCAGTGTTATATGGTCTCAGCGGCCACTCCCAGTCACCAGTCTAGTTGCTGCATTCTGGATTAGTTGTAGTTTCCAGATCACCTTCAAAGGTAGAGCGCATTGCAGTAGTCCAAGTGGGAGATAAGCAGAGAATTCACTACTCTGTTGAGACAGTCCACGAGCAAGTAGGGTATCAGCCTGCGTACCAGACGGAGCTGGTAGGCAGCTGCCCTGGATACAGAACTGACCTGCACCTCCATGGACTGCTGGGAGTCCAAAATGAACCCCAGGCTGCGGACCTGGTCCTTCAGGGGCACAGTTACCCCATTCAGGACCAGGGAGTCCTCCACACCTGCCTGCCCCCTGTCCCCCCAAAACAGTACTTCTGTCTTGTCAGGATTCAACCTCAACCTGTTAGCCACCATCCATCCTCCAACCACCTCCAGACATTCACACAAGACATTCACCACCTTCACAACACTCTTTATCATACACCTTGTGATAAAGATTGCATCAGCATGATAATAACTAAAACCAGCAGACAAATGGTCATTGAGTGATTCAGTGTGTTTGTGGAGGAGAGAAAGGCATGAGGCTGAGAGCATAGTGCATAGGCGAAGCATTGTTAAAACTTGGAATACAAATCTGCAATTCAGCCATGAGTAATTGAAAAGCAATGCATTTGAGTTTCCATTGGAATGCACCAACTGAAGGCGTAGGGCCAAATACTGATTTTCTTCAAGTGGTAAAGCTGTGCCAAAAACCCTGAAAGCCGTGCTGGAATCAGAAACATTTCCCTTAATATCTGCTCCACGTACATCGCTTCATGAGTTACTGCAGCCCCTTCCTGTTGTTCCACACAAGCAACTGGGTACATTTTTCTTCATCGACTCACATGGAATAAAAAGAATAGAGAGTGGGAGGCAGATAAATGAAGCAACCCCTTCAGTAGTTACTTGACTGCACACTTAGATCCTTTGATCCAGTTACGGATGAAAGCTTTGCAGTTCCAGAGAAAATCCTGCTCCTAATTGCCAAAGACAGGAGTGGATTTCTCCGGGGGATTCGAGGCATCACGACAAATGTCGGGAGTATAAAACCTCACTTTACATTTTCCATCCCTGGCAGCCAACATTCAAAGCAAGTTCTGGCTGTACTCTAATGTACATAGTGCATCCTCTGGTTAGGAAGGATATTTTAGTATGTGAGGAAATGCAGCGTCAATAATTCAGCAAGGATTTCATTCCCAGATCACCGGCCTTCAGAAAATAGTTCAGGACCAACCAATCGGTTAGTTGCAACAGCACAACATTAATTTTTTAAGAAGCAGAGAGATGGAATGATGAGAGGGAGGATAAAGAGAGAAGGCATATACGTTTATATCAGTACCATACAACTTTGGCATGGCTCCAACAAACATCCTGAGACTTGTAGTTTAATGTGGCTGCTGCTAAGAATTGGGCTTGAGGCTCCCCCCCCCCCAACTACCACATATACACATTCTGGACTTTAGAGCAGAAATGGGCAACCTATAGCCTGTCAGATCATCTTCAGCTTCCACCATGTCCAGCCAGGAGGGACAATAGTCACAGATGATGAATGTTGGAGTCCAATCTAGTTTCATAATTAATTCCTCTTGAATTCAACATGCAGCCATTAGTTAAGGTAGATAATTGCTTCCCATTTCTAGCATATAGAAGAGTAGGAGGAGCCATACAAAGATAAGGCAGAGCAAATTAACCATAAACCAATAAACAAACATGTTGATCCATCACTTCCATCCAACCACCAGAAGAAATGGATTGGCACTTCGATATTGGGTTTGTTCTGTTTCTCTCTCCCGTTCATCTCGCTGCACAAGTGGACACGCTTTGGACAATAGTCCACTCTGCATTGCATGCCAAGGCACCTGAGCCACAAATTTCCCAGGAGAACAATAAGTCACACTGAACCGGAATATTTGGTTTATGGGTTCAAATAGTCCACAACTTTATTGGTTACAGATGGGAGTGGTTTGGCTTAGGCACTGGGGTGAAGCCAGGCTATATCTTGACTCCGTCTTGTAGGGAGTCTTACATCAGATAGTAGCACCACCCCGAGAGGTCACCATAGGGGCTGTGACATGGCCGTAGTCCATGCCCAGGCTTCGGACAGTATTCACATCCCAGATTCCTTTAACAGGATACCCTTACTAAGGAGGGGCAGGCAAAGGCAACAACCTCCCCTCCAACCAAACAAAGGCTTACCCAATGCCTAACCTCACAAAAGTTGTGGCGATTGTGACTAGGTAGGCGAAAACCAAATGGCCGGTGCCAATTTGCCAAGTGGAAAAAAATTCTACCCAGCCCCAACAACATGGCCACCAGCAATTGCCATAGCAAGATCATATCAGAGCAAAGCATGAAAAGAGGGTGGGTGGGCTGGGTGATCCGACAAATAGGCAAGGAAGAGGGAGCCAGCCGGCTGCACACCCACCCTGGCAGCAGATTGGCTGGGGCTGTCCCCAGCACAGATGATGCGGCCGGTCGTGACATAGTGGGTGGGGGAGAGGCAGCGTACCTCCCCTTATGGCAGAAATCTTTTGAGGCTCGGCTGACTGGCTGCAACGCCGTACACCAGATAAAAGGTGAATGGACTTATGTGACACGTTCTTTCTGATTCAATGCCTATCATTCAGAGAGCACAGAAACATTGGGTATGCCTAGTCTATTTGGCCAGGGAGGAGGAATAAGAGAAGCCTAAGATCGGGACCCAGGTGGCGCTGTGGTTAAACCACTGAGCCTAGGGCTTGCTGATCAGAAGGTCGGCGGTTCGAATCCCTGTGACGGGGTGAGTTCCCGTTGCTTGGTCCCAGCTCCTGCCAACCTAGCAGTTCGAAAGCACGTCAAAATGCAAGTAGATAAATAGGAACTGCTACAGCGGGAAGGTAAATGGCGTTTCCATGTGCTGCTCTGGTTTGCCAGAAGCGGCTTTGTCATGCTGGCCACATGACCTGGAAGCTATACGCCGGCTCCCTCGGCCAATAATGCGAGATGAGCGCGCAACCCCAGAGTTGGTCATGACTGGACCTAATGGTCAGGGGTCCCTTTACCTTTACCTTTAAGATCGTCAAAGTCATATAGTGTACCAATAAGCAAAGACGGATATTTGATGTCAACCGGGGGCACAACCGGGGGGGGGGGAGGGATGAGCCAAGTCTTGGAGGAGTTTCACAGAAACCTTAATAAATATCCAGAATGGCCAAGAGTGATTTTTATAGAACAGACCAGGGAGGATTTACAAGGTAGCCATGAAGGAGCAGCAAATTCATAAAACACCATAAAAACACAACAGCATTTATTAAACCTGCTTGCTCCCTCTGCCTTCCCGCTGTGGATGTACTGCAGTAAATCAGACACCAGGATAAAAAAAATATCACCCCCAAATAGGCCATAGTCTCCATTTCAAAACCCCATGAGGAACCTTCGAAAATATTGTCAAATGCCACGCAAGCATAGCATTTTCACAGTGTTCTCTACTAAGTAGGAACCAGCTGCCCTGTTAGAAGGAATGGAAAGATCGGGATAAATCAGTGGTGCAAGCCATCATTACCACAGTGTTTTCTGCTGCATCTGTAATTCAGGTGCAATGACCATTTGAAGAGCCAACATGTTGCCCTCTAGATGTTATTGGATTGCAGTCAGCACCAGCAAGCTTGACCAATGGGCATAGATGGTGGGAGCACAATAACATCCAGAAGGCATCATGTTGGCTACATATAATTACAAGTACATTAGCTGGGATTCCTGCATTGCAGGGGGTTGGACTGGTGAACTTTTGGATCCCTGCCAACTCTACAATACCATGATTCTATGACTGTATGATTCTTAACTGTCCCCCCAAATCTTTTTCCAGTATTGGACACCGTGGAATTGATGCGAATGCTCGGCAGGTAAAAAAAGATTGTATGCCTTACTGTATGTTTGTGAAACGTGGACCACTTATAAATGCCCTTTCCAACTCCTCGAAAGATTCCATCTGTGGTGTCTCTGAAAAATTGTACACATCACTTGAGAAGACAGGTGAACTTATGCCAGTGTACTGGAAGAAGCAAAGATCACCAGTATCAAAGCAACAATTCTTCAACATCAACTTCGTTGGACTGGTCATGTTGTGTGGATGTCTGATTATCATCTTCCAAAGCAACTACTCTATTCTGAACTTAAAAATGGTAAGCGTAATGCCAATAGTCAACAAAAGAAGTTTAAAGACTCTAGTGGCAAATCTTTTAAAAATGTGTAGTATAATCACCGACAACTGGGAAACACTGGCCTGAGAGTGCTCCAATGGGAAAACAGCCTTTACCAAAGGTGTCATGGGCTTTGAAGACCCTCAAACTCAGAACGAAAAGGAGAAATGTGTTAAGAGGAAGGCACACTTGGCAAACCCTCGTCGTGATCAACTCCTGCCCGAAAACCTATGTCCTCACTGTGGAAGGATGTGTGGATCCAGAATTGGCCTCCACTGTCACTTACAGACCCGCTGTTAAAACTGTGTTTATAGAAGACAATCTTACTCAGCTACAAGCGAAAGAAGAAGAAGAAGAAGAAGAAGAAGAAGAAGAAGAAGAAGAAGAAGAAGAAGAAGAAGAAGAAGAAGAAGAAGAAGAAGAAATAATGCTCAAGCAGGTAAAGAAAGACAGAAACAGACAAAATTAAGACATTGGAATCTTTCAGGCTATATTTGAGATGTTAGTAATTTTCATAGTACACCAAGACTTTTGCAAATATAATTTATCATGTTCAACAGAGGTTCCCCCATCTTTTTGCTCCTGGTCATACAACCAAACATGACTTTGGTGATTTTCAAATTTGCAATTATATTTCCATTTTAAATTTGAATGGGTTAGGGCTGTGGAAAATGGGAAAGCTCTTTTCCTTCCCTCTGATTTTAGTAATATCAAATGCACTAAGGAAAGTCATGTTCTAATGCTAATCATTTACAGTCCAGTTCACCTTTATTGAACATTCAAGCTGTGCCTGCCAATATCCCTTCTTCTTTAGAGGAGACCTGACACCTCTGTCTATATCAATTTTCTTCTTATTAAATACATTCCAATAACATGGGCTTAATAAATGTATTTTAAAAACACGGGGGGATTAGAAGTAATTCCATCCTACACTCAAGATCAATTATTAGGAAAGGTTTAAGGTGTGTGTGTTTGTCTCCAAATGCTGCCAAGTCTCTATGCCTTTCTTCAGTTTGTTCACTGAGAGCCAGTGTGGTGTAGTGGTTAAGAGTGGTAGACTCGTAATCTGGTGAACCGGGTTCGCGTCTCCGCTCCTCCACATGCAGCTGCTGGGTGACCTTGGGCTAGTCACACTTCTCTGAAGTCTCTCAGCTCCACTCACCTCACAGAGTGTTTGTTGTGGGGGAGGAAGGGAAAGGAGATTGTTAGCCGCTTTGAGACTCCTTCGGGTAGTGATAAAACCACTTCCGCATTTTACGGAGGTGGTGTTGTGGGCGTGGCCCGTCTCGACCCTTGCGAGGGGGCTGAGAGTTCAGCCCTCTCGCGAGATGGAGGTTCCCGCCTCCGTCATTCCCGGCTGACCAATAGGGCCAGCCGGGTGGGGCTTCCCCCGTGTTTAAACCAGGCTGGAGGCGGGAACTCTGCCTCTCCTTCGCCCGGCACCTTGAGCGATCGGATCATCCCGACGGATCCTGTGAGAGCAAGGAGCAGCTGCTGTAGGGTATCGTATGTTTTCGGTGGTGTTTCATTTAGCCCTTCGTATTTCTCTCTGCCTCTAAAGAACAAAAAACAAAACCCTCCTCGTGAGCTACCTTTAAAGGCTACATTCCCCTTGACTAGTGTGTGCGTGTTTGTTTTGTATCAGGTTGCTGCTACATGTGCTTAATTCACCTCTGCTTTAAGGTTGCAAAAGAAGCCAGAGCAGCACGACCTATTTAGTTGCCTTTTGTTTAATTAGCAGCTTCGTGCTGCAGTAGCTTTGGCTTTGGGAGTGTTGCCGAGGGTTACTTTGTTGCTATCGTGGTTTAGTTGTCCACCCCACCCCCCTCATTCGCTGTCTGTCCCTTTGATAGCCAGTTCTAATCGCCGTTGCTATTTTCCCTCTGCTTGCTAATGTCACAAAGCTTAACGCTTAGAGGGAACGGCTGAATGTTTTTCCCTTTGCCGGGTTACTGAGGGTTGCCTAGACAACAGTGAAGCACGTGTGCCTTTCCTGCAGAGTGTTTGACTAGGCTGCTGAGATTTCAGCTTCTTTCCCTTCCCCCAAGCTCTCTTTAATTGCATGATTGTGCTTGCTTCTCTTTAATGCTTTGTTTATATTTCTTCAGCATTACTGAGCGCTGCAGCTAGCTCCTGCCTGTGCTCCCTGCCCATAATGATCCGCTGCTGCCTTTCAGCCTCTTCGGGAACCCTCTTCCTAATCCCCCAATCGGTTCCTTTAATTCCTGCGTTCAGTTTATTTATTCCCGGGCGCTGGAGCATGGTTCCTGGGTTGTGTATCGTTGTCATGGTTACAACTCCTTGCCTGTCTCCATTTTAAGTGTGGCCACGTGGTCTGGCAGCAGCGGCCATCTTAGGAGAGGCACGCACTGTCCCTCCAGTACTGCAGGGCTGTTTGGAATTACTAATAACAAATTGCAATTAAAGAAGCTGCAATCTGCAAGCAGGCTTTGCCTTCAGTCCATTTGCTTATTGGCAAGTTTTGTATGCTCGTTGGAAGTAAGAAGGGATTTATTTTCAAGTTCCCCTTTACTTTCTTTCCACTTATCTCACAACCCCCACCCCCGCATTTTCTGCAGCTATAACTTTAAGGCAGTGGGGTCGTTAGGACCGGCATTTTACACTCTGCCTTTCTGGTGGCTTCGTGAGCCTTTAATTGCTCTATTTACGAGGGCTGCAACCTTATTGCTGCACCACAATATCATTTATACTTACATATACTGTATTAATAATAATAATAATCAAATATACATAACCAGGGCGCTTTTTTTAGCCAGAACTCATTGGAACTCAGTCCCAGCCCCTCTCAGGTGGGCACCATTGCCATTCTAAGAGAATGAGAGAGGTGTTTACGGTGAGTTCCGGCACCTCTTTTTCTAGAAAAATAGCACTGTACATAATTATACATACCTCTATCATTTACCCACTTTATTTGTAGCCCCACGTGCTCCTCAAAGAAGGGTTGTTCTACACCCTCGATCATTTTCATTGCCCTTTTCTGAACATTTCCCAGCTCTGCTATATCATTTTTGAGCTATGGTGACCACTTTGCACCATAGGTTTGTATACAGTCATTAGATACCAGCAGGTTTTGCTTTCATTCCCTTTCCCAATGACCCCTAACATAGAATCATAGAATTGCAAAGTTGGAAGGGGCCCCAAGCGTCATTTGGTCCAAACAACCCATTTACTTACAAATGAAGCCAATGTGTGATCATTTCCTACGAATATATGAACACCACTCTGCTTTGAGAATGTTAACAGGGTGGGGAGAGGAGGCATTCAGAGAGTTTCATAGTTCCAACACTGTACCGTTCCAAATTGCTCCATTGGCATCCAAGCCAGTTCCTCCATCAGGGATTGTGCCAGAGTAGCACTTATTGGTTGGCTTGTCATCTTTAAAGCTAAGTGTTCCCTCTAGGCTTGGACTATGTAGAAGGAAAGCCAACATGGGCCAATGGGAGTTGTAAAATCAATGATCAGGTAAGCTCCACCCATCGCCAGGAAATCAAGGTGATTGTGAGAATTGCCTTTGCATCAAGGCATGAGGTAGCTTTTTAATCTGGCATGGTGCCATTGTTTCTGCTGTCTGCCGTTTCGTCTAGGTCCTGCTCCCAAGCTGCCGCTGCTTTTGTCCTCAATAGTATTATATGTTGTCCCACTCGAAGAGGGATCACACAGTGAACCAGATGATGTAATGATGGCACATAGCCAGTCAGATCTGGGCACATGGCGATGTCCCTAAAGGCAATTGCAAGTGAGGATGCTGCTCCCTGAATTGGACATAAAGATTATCTCAGCGAATCAGAGAACCTGTTGTGAACTCAGGGATCTCACAATCCAGTGTAGTGAATCAAATCTGACTATGTGATGAAGTCCAGGAAGGCAACTGAAAATGAAGGTAGCTGAGGACCATTTAAGCTAACACATAGGCATTTTCTCAACCCACTAGAGAAAACATTCTTCCATCTTCAAATGGAATACAATAAACCCACAACATCCATGGTGGTTGCATTCCAGAGATTGTTCCTAAAGCTAAAATGGTGAATAATAATAATAATAATAATAATAATAATAATAATAATAATAATAATAATATATTATGCATACCCCACCCATCTGGCTGGGTTTCCCCAGCCACTCTGGGGGGCTCCCAACATAATAATAATAATAATAATAATAATAATAATAATAATAATAATGTGATAAAACATCAAACATTAAAAACTTCCCTAAACAGGACTGCCTTCAGGTGTCTTCTAAAAGTCAGATAGTTTTTTATTTCCTTGACATCTGATGGGAGGGCATTCCACAGGGTGGGTGCCATTACTGAGAAGGCCCTATATAGTCAGAACACATTGGCAAAGTCTTTTTTCCTGGACAGCCACACCATTTCTGTCCCCCCACCCTTTTGTGCTCCTAAAGCTGAATGTGCACAAGCTAAATGTGTGTATGTTGTGGGCTTACTGTATTCGAACAGTTACTGAAAACCTTCACGCTTTTTTTTTCTTTCAATAATCTCACCCCAACCTAGTTACTTTGTGCTAACTAGGTTGGTTTAGACAAACAGGTGCTGTTGAACTTGGGCGTGTGTGCCTGTGAATAACCTCGGCTCCTGTCATTACTGAATGTCCTCACATTGCTCAAAACAAATCCAGAAACCGAAACAAACCTTGGATCACCATTGTTGATTCTAAGAAGAAAGTAGAACAGTTATTTGTAAGGCAAGTGAGCCTTCTGTGCAGCATAAATTCAACATTTGCATCACAAATGCAACTGAAACAAGAACTTCAGCGGAAACAAGAGCAATCTGGAACGAGGAGGAGGAGGAGGAGGAGGAGGAGGAGGAGGAGGAGGAGGAGAAGAAGAAGAAGAAGAAGAAGAAGAAGAAGAAGAAGAAGAAGAAGAAGAAGAAGAAGAAGAAGAAGAAGAAGAAGAAGAAGAAGAAGAAGAAGAAACTCCCCTCGGAGCAGCTTATGTGTGGTTAATGTCATACCAATTATTCTTTGCTTTTCAGAACAACGGGGAAAGTAATTTAGTTTTGGAAAGTCCATTGACTCACATGTAATTATAACTGTCTATGGAATAAGCATATTGTAAGCTATAATTTTTGCTTGCGCCACATAGCTCTTGAAAACAATGCCAAGGTCAGTGTTAAAGATATAATTCAATCTCACAACCTTTAAAAGTAATTTCACAAAGCTTTTAAAAACACACCTCTGAATAGGAACGTCCTGCTAGGCCATTATGATAGGGCCACGGCCAGTTTAATTATTCCCCCCTATTCCCCTTGAGATGACAGCATTCAACTGTGCGCATTTCTCACCCTCGCCAGGATGAAATGTGCTATTTAACAGGAAACGTCGCTTTCAAAAGTTGTCCGTCCTATTTAAGTGGGGCGGATTTTATTGTGGTGTATGTGTTTAGGTAAATCGCTGCATATTGCGTGGACAGGCGGAGTCCCCCCCAACTCCAGACGCCCCCCGAACCGAATATTGACTCAAGACAACATGCTATGGGATTAAAATTGGCCACAACTTTATTAAGTTTCAGATATAGGGAGACCTTGGCTCAGGCATTGGGAGTTCATCCTTCCCAGTCCCCAGCCAGGGATCTGAGAGACTTCAGGGTTATCCAGAATGTGTGGGGATTGGCCTGGCACTGGAGAACATATGTTCAAGCAGAGAGCCCACCCCCCGTTTCACCGCCGTCGCAAGGGAGAGCAATGACAACCTCTCGGCGTATGGCCAATGCCTCCCCTCAAGACCCCTTTAACGGGGAACCCTGGCATCACCGCCACAAAGGGGGATGGGTCACCACTTCACGCCCCCCCCCCATTTAGGAAGATAGACTAAAGAATTCCACCCAAGGCCTGAAACCGCCAAAGTTGTGATGTTTTGCTACGGGAAAGGCAAAACCTGCCAATGCAGGAAAATTCCTTTCCAGCCCTTCAACAGCGACCCCGATGTAGCAGCACCTGTGTACCTGTGGAGAAGAGGTTAACCTGCAAAAGATGGCTTAACTGAGGGAGGCCAGGGTGGAAGAAGTTCTGGCGCCAACTGACGCTTCACAGGTAAGATTCACCTTCTGTTGTGTGGGCAGGGCAGTCCCTCCCCCTACCTGGCCGATCCCCTGGCAACGCCTCCCCAGGCGGGATTGGGCAATTGGCTGAGGTAGGCGGAGACCTCCAGGTATCCACTGGGGATCTGGGGGGCTGCGCGCAACCACGCAAAAGGCGCCCCCCATTTGATGTGGGGAGTGGTCATTCTCTAAGAGTTTTAGGATGGCCAATGACTATTCCCAGATAATTCTGATGGCCAAGTTAGATGTGATATCAAGCATGCCTTTGCACCTGATGTGCAGGTTTTGGATCGGTTCTTGTTAATGCACATTAGATCAGTGCAGTTGTCGAGTGTGAATTGTTGTTTCATTCCTCATGCAACAGGAGGGGGAGCTCCCACCATTCGTCCTCAGTGCAGCCCTCCTCAGCACAGTCCCTGACATTAGCTGGCTTTTGTGACAATCCGTGTTCTGTGTAGCCTGTCTCATTGCACCACTTGAGGTGATACAGAAATATGCCCCCCCCCCACCTAAAACCACCACTGCTCCCTGCTCACCTCGCCACCTCTGCTGTGGCGGGCCAGGTAGGGTGCTACCTCTTGCACTTCTGATGCCCAAGGCGGCTGCTTCACTCCACCTCTTGGGTGGGCTGTGGAAAAGTAGGAAGATAGTGGCTCCATGACCTTATGGTATGGGATTATTGTCTTCCAAAGCAAATGCTCTATTAAAAATGCAAAGCGTAATGCTGGTGGTCAACAAAAGAGGTTTAAAGACTCTCTCGAGGCAAATCTTTAAAAATGGAGGATAAACACCGACAACTGGGAAACAATGGCCTGCGGGTGCTCCACCTTTACCAAAGGTGTCATAGACTTTGAAGGCGCTCAAACTCAGGAACGAAAGGGAGAAATGAGCCAAGAGGAAGACCTGTTTGGCAAACCCTCATCATGGTCAACTCCCACCCAGAAACCTATGTCCCCACAGTGGAAGGATGTATGGATCCAGAATTGGCCTCCACAGTCATTTACGGACTCACTGTTAAGACCATGTTCATGGAAGACAATCTTACTCGGCTACGAGTGATCACCAAAGGAGAAGAAGACCTGAAGAAAAATGTCAAATTGACTTCTGAGTAAACATATAACAGCATTATGATATTGGCAGCTTTATTTTCAATTCCTTTCCTAATGATCCCTAGTACGGAATGTGCCTTTTCCACACATGCTGGGCACTGGATTGACACTTTCATCGAGCAATGGCCCTAAGGTCTCATTCCTGTTTGGGGCCTTTCCTATCTTTCTTCTAAAGCAGTCAAATAGCTGTTTAAAGTAACTGCAGTCCGTAATTTGATTATATCAATCTCTTATGTTGTGACCTGTTTTTTTATATAAAACAAAAAAACAAAAACCAGGAACTTTGCAGAGGGTTAGCTGCTTCCAAGAGCTATTAACACATCTTTAAAGGAAAAGTCTCACATTTTGAAAACATTCAGCTTCATAGATCATCATGCTGTTTTAAGAGTAACTGAATACTAGAATAAGTGGTTGACTTTGTCCTCACAATTCCTGTTCTTAGTATTTTATTTTATATGTTGCTTTTTCCTTGCCTATTTTTAAATGAATGATAAAATATTAACACTTGGGAGGATTTCAAAATGCTAAGGGATTGATTTTGGCTAAGGGTTTTTATTTTAATCAATGGGGACTGAATTATTAAACAAAGAGATAATACCATTTCTCACTCTGTCTCTCTCACACACAGTGATACATTTTGAAATTCCGATCTGAAACAAGATGAAGGGGAAAGGCCCCTTTGACTTTCAGAAAACCTCAGTTTCCCTGTGAATGGGATATTCAGTATTCACTCAAAGATGGGCAGCGTTTTGTATAAATGCATGGCCAGGATCTGGAATGAATAACTTGAAATAAATCCTATCGGTGTCAACCAACTATATTGCTAGGGTGGAATGTTAGGACAGGAAAAACAAGCATGTCAGTTTTCTTCCCCCACTGTCATTGGGCAAGCAGGAGGGGCAAAGTAGGTTGTATTGAAACGGAGAAGGAGTACAGTATTCACTTTTGCAGCACTCCTGTACCACTTCTGGTGACACCTCCAGGTTTGAAGACTCGCCCGTGGTGTTAGAAATGCATGGAAATAAGCACCCAATACTCAACTGACGGAGCAACTGCTAAGTAAAATTGCTCTTAGTGTTTCTGAATTTGTTTGCTTGTTTTTGAGGATCATCCCCTCCAACATTTCTCTGCTGAAATTAGGGATGTCCTAGTCCGTATAGTTAAAGCTATGGTTTTCCCAGTAGTGATGTATGGAAGTGAGAGCTGGACCATAAAGACGGCTGATCCCCGAAGAATTGATGCTTTTGAATTATGGTGCTGGAGGAGACTCTTGAGAGTCCCATGGACTGCAAGAAGATCAAACCTATCCATTCTTAAGGAATGCAGCCCTGAGTGCTCACTGGAAGGACAGATCCTGAAGCTGAGGCTCCAATACTTTGGCCACCTCATGAGAAGAGAAGACTCCCTGGAAAAGACCCTGATGTTGGGAAAGATTGAGGGCACTAGGAGAAGGGGACAACAGAGGACGAGATGGTTGGACAGTGTTCTCGAAGCTACGAACATGAGTCTGACCAAACTGCGGGAGGCAGTGCAAGACAGGAGTGCCTGGCGTGCTCTGGTCCATGGGGTCACAAAGAGTCGGACACGACTAAATGACTAAACAACAACAATTCCATAACAGCAGCAACAGCAGCAACTACTACTACTACTACTGCTACTGCTGCTACTACTACTTTACTATTTATACCCCACCCAACTGACTGGGTTGGCCCAGCCACTCCGGGCGGCTTTCAAGATATAGAAAAACATAATTTAACATTAAACATTAAACAACTTCCCTATACAGGGCTGCCTTCAGATGTCTTCTAAAGGTTGTATAGTTATTTATCTCCTTGGTTCGGGGGGGGGGGTGCCACACCCTCCAACATTTCTCCAATGAAAGCAGGAACGTCCTAAGGAAAAGTGGAGCATTCCGGGTTCAAATCAGAAACTCATATGGTTTTTGTAAATCGAGGACTGTCCCTGGAAAATAGGGACACTTGGAGGGTCTGAGATTGCCCACATTGCTTTCCTTTGGCTTCCTTGCCTTTACTGCTGACTCCATTTGCTACCTTGACTCCATTTGCTACTGTTTATCTACAAGAAAAAGGCCATCAGTAGAGCTGTCTCTCCTGCTGCCCAGTTGCATTTTGCTCAGCTTGGACAAGAAAATGGACTAGTCAATTTCACTTTCTTGGAAGACAGCTTTGCCGCCCTCACTCCATTTTACCTTGTCTGCCACACGCACAAAACACTGCCATTCTGCCCAGTTCAATTTGCAAAAGACAACAACTTCCCTCCTAGTTTCCACACCAGCTGGCTTTCGGCCCCTTCTGTTTTGTTCAATAAAACAACTCTTTGCAGTGGAATAAAATACCCATGTTGTGGTCTCCACAGCTTTCATCGGCAAGGAGAACAGCTCAAAGATTTGAAGTTGGAAATAACAACCAAAGAAAAACAAATCAGCTGGGTGCAAGACGACTGGGCCAATGAAAACCCAGTTGTCTCCTTACTGTATGCCATCCTTTTACTGCTCCACTACCCAGGGTTTCACTCTGGTAGCAAAAGAGCCATGCTAAACAGGTTCTGCTATAAAATGCAGGACTATGAGATTATATCTGCCTCCATCAGGGTTTCATGGCAAGGGTCCTCCCGACGTCTCGCGATGCATTAAGGCAGAAAATCTTCTCGCATCAGGCTTAATATACTAATATTCTTCCCTATATCTATAAGAGCCTGGCTCTTTCTGCTTCCATGGGGATAACAGCTCCTCATTATAGCGAGTTAGTGAACTGTTTCGAGACATAATAAAGGCCCATTCGCAATGCCAAACGGAAATAAATTTGGGCGAAGTAATCTGGCCTACAGATATCTGGGCCCTAACAGCATCTTACTCTTCCGTGTCCATCTTGTGATGGTGCCTTGTGGTGGTTAAGCTTTTCATTTTTTTTACCAAAATGCCAAAAAAACATGATTTTTCGATTCCAAAGGGGAAGTAAAAAGGAAGTAAAGGGACCCCTGACCATTAGGTCCAGTCGCAGACAACTGGTACCACAATGCTAAAAAACCCATTTTTACATTGCATGGAGAAATGTTATCAGCAGGAGCTTCTCACCTGCAGAGCACAGTTATTGACAGGTATATATGTGTCATGGAAAGATCTGAAAAGGAGAGCTGGGAATTGCCCCCCCTTCCCCTCTGCTTCTTTCGGAGGGGGAGGGGGGAGATTCACCCCGCCCCCATTCTCCAGTAGTTAAAAAAGGAGACAGAGGCAGGATTGAATTACATTGAGTCACAGAACTGCCAAGATATGATGTATTGGGGGAAGGAGGGGGAGTTGGAGAACAGATAGCAGACACATCTTTAGAGAGCTGGGAACTCCCCCCCTCCCCTTTCCAAGGATGCGCCGATCCCTTGGAATCCAAGAGCAAAGAATGCACAGACATATGACTTCCAAGACCTCCCGTAGGGACACAGGGTGTTGTTGGGGAAGGAAAAGGAGGGGCTCAGAGTGAGCGACGTCATCATGGTTTGCAGTACTGAATTCGTTGTCTTGCTCCACGATTGCTGAATAAAACCATAAATATGAACTTTATTGTTTCTCTCTTGATCTTGGAGGCTACCGGGGGAGGAGAGAGTCCTGACAATAAGGGATGAGGCAATCTTTCCAGTATCTTGGTCCCAAGCCATTTCGGGCTTTACCCGTCAAACCCCTATGCAGCTTCCTCACCAATCTCAAGGGCAGCCCCACAAAGAGTGCATTGCAACAATCCACCCTGGGTGTCACTAGTGCATGGAAGGCAGTGGTCAGTCCAGAAATGACTTCAGCTATCTCATCAGGTGAAGCTGGTAAAAGGGACTCCTTGCCACTGAAGTCAGCTGGGCTTCCAGTGACAAAGATGGTTCCAGCAGCCTCCTCTGCCTACAAACCTGCTCCTTCAGGGGGAGTTCAGTTCCATCTAAAGCAGGCAACTGACCAATTATCCAGACTAGGGAGCTATTCACAGCACCTCAATTTTTCCAGGAGTCAGAATCAGTTTGTTGGCTCTCATCCATCCCACCACCAAGGCCAAGTGCCAGTCAATTCCCACTGCAGCACCCTATTGTCAGGCATCAGGATCCACCCCCCCTCCCCCAGTAGGTTGCCAGGAACAGATAAGACAAAGAAAGTTCTTACCAATGCCTTTTATTCAATATTCACAGAGAGAGGCTTAGAAATCCAGCCGTGTGGAGTATTAGCATTGCTCTGAGTGAGACTCCACCCCCTCCTTCTCTCCCTTCATGCATCATCACTACAGCTGTTGCTATGTGCCCTCTGCCTTTGAGCTCTCTGCTCTCCTACTTTCAATGCCTGCCGGGTTCTGGGAGAGGGGGGGGGTCTGGAATGCTTTCTAAAGACACTGACTCCATCAGCTGTCACCCCCCTGGTGCTTCTTCCTCTTCCTCCTCCTCCTCCTCTCCCATTATTTCCCAGCTTTTCTCCTCATCTGCCTCTGAGCTGTGACCTCCCTCAAACCCCTGTTGTAATTCTGAACTGTCTCCTTCTTCTCCAGAAGGGCAAGGCTGGGGAGGCAGTCTCCACCATTCCTCCTCTGCCCGGTCCCTGACACCAATGTCCCCTGGAAATCTGATCCACGGGGTTGGGTAACATTTGTTTGGTATGCTCACTGTGCCATTTAGCTTCCTAAGATACAATGGGCTTCTAAGTACATTTGGATGAACGTGTTAGATACCTCCTCATTATAAGAAAACCCTGCAGAGAATGGTTGGGCACCTCCATCCCTCTCTCTGTGTGCAAGCGCTTTTCAAGGTCCTAGTCAAAGCTTATTCAGAAGTAAGCACTACAGGGTTCAGTGGGACTAGCTCTCAGGTAAATGTGTACAGGATTGCAGCCTAAGATGTGAAATGGAAAGCCAAACTTGCATCTCTTCTTGGGAGTGGTGACTTTGTACCTATGGTTCTAACCAATCCTAAGTTCTTTCCTATTGGTGGGATTTGACTAATGAATCCTGTCAGTGGAAGCCCTGCAAGCCACGCCCCCCTGGAGCGTCCAGATTGGACGTGCCAAGGGAGCGCCGTGTCCAGGAGCCAGCCAATGGGCTGGGAGGATGGCAGCCATCCCCCCAGCATGTGTGGGGGCTCAAGGCGCCCACAACCTCCCCTCCTCTTACAGCGGAAGGGACTTTGTGCAAAAACTCTCCTCTCCTCTGCCATGCATCCTGCACCCTCAACATTGGTTTGGGGAGGGGTTGAGAGAACCCCCAGTGCAGCATGTGGGTAGGGTTGTTGTTTTTCCAGCCAGAACTCAGTTCCAGCACCTCTCAGGTGGGCACCATTGCTATTCTGACAGAATGAGGGAGGTGTTCGTGGTGAGATGCAGCACCTCTTTTTCTACAAAAATAGCACTGGCTCAGGGGAGAGAGGATCATTCCATCGTTGCGCTGATTGAACGGTTGGGAAAACGTGACATTGTATTCACTTCAAACATGTCTAGGGCAACTTTCAGTAAACACTCCCAACAACTGAATGAAAGCAAGGATTTGAAGAATTCCGTACAGGTCCGAAAACAGCAGGGTGTTTTCTTAGCAAGTATAACTGGGAAGAGGCAATTCTGAGATGTCCTATTATTTCCTCCAAGTAACCTGAACCTTCTGTCATGTGACATCATAAATCTTACATGCAAGAATGACACGTCGCCTCTCCTCTGAGGAATCTGCCATGGTTGGTCCCCTCATTCCCTGTAACAGTGGGAAAGGTAAACTCTTCGCCTGGAATTGCCTACACACCATAAGGCCAATCATTCCAGGACGTCTTGCAGAAAAGCATCTGTCATCTACTCTAAGTTAGCAGCGTGAGATGGTTCACATTTTAGGCTCAGAGCATGAAATTACTCTCTGCAGGAACAGGAAGTGTTCTGAGTGCAGGGGCTGCTGTTATTCCATTATTAAAGCTAAGCAGTTCTCCACTTAATGAGGACCAATATAGGAGCCAGCCTGGAAGCAGACTGCAATTAACCTTCTTCAGGAGTCTCTGTGATATACAGGCATGCTCTGCACCAACATCCTTTTGTCAATTATAATGATGGCTACGCTGTGAATCTCTCTGTATAGGATAACCACTTCCCACCTTTTACATCAAGATAATAATAAAAGTGGAGCTGGGCTGACCAGATAGGGGCTAGCTCACGTAATGTGATCATAAGGTTATCAAGTTAACATAATAACCCTCTGTGTTCTCTCTCCTCAGAAGTATTATTAAAGGGGCACAGGTGTCTACTTTTTAACAAGACAAGTCGTGTAGGGAGGAGAGTTCTGTCGATGTCAGCAACTAACAGGCATGGGTCAACTCTCAGGACTCTTTTAGCAATAAAATAAGGCTCAAATGTTCCGTAAGGCAATGCAGGACCAGGACAATATTTGCCCCTAGCAGACCACCCTCCCCATCTCGATTTAGGCGTGAAAGACCAAGAAAAGTCTCTGTTAATGTTCAGGCCAGGTCCCAATGGAATGCTTTTGCTGTTCCCTTAAAGCAGGCAGATGTTTTGGCCTACAACTCCCATGATCCCTAGCTAGCAGGACCAGTGGTTGGGGAAGATGGGAATTGTAGTCCAAAACATCTGGAGGGCCGCAGGTTTGACATGCCTGCCTTAAAGCAAGGGTGGAGTGCCTGTGGCCATGCAGATGTTTTTGGACTCCAACTCCCATCTGTAATTATCTCTAGCAAGCTCTTATAAGAAGTAATTGCAGTTTTCATGCAGGTTTATTTACAAAAAGACACATCCAGAGCCCGGCATCTCACCTGCTTGAAATTACATTTGTTGGTCAGTCTGACGTTTTGCTCCTCCCACAATGCCAGACTCCTGCCTTTCCCCTCCTGCCCTGCCCTTCCCTTACCTTTTGATTTTATCCAAATGCCTGGATTTGGGACTGAGAGGGTGATCTCCCTCCTCCTCACTCTCACTCAACCCAGACTCAGACCACTGATTATCTGCTGGTTGCCTAGCAATGCTTTGGCTGCCTTCCAACTCTTCCTCTCCTTGGGAGCTAATAAAGTCCTCTCCAAAAAGGGGAAACAAACTGTCCTTTCTCAATTCTGATAGGCAGTTCTCATCTGCAGAGTCAGTCCCTAGTTCAATTTCTGAGTCTAACACATCCCCTGTGCTCTGGGGGGGGCACGTTCCTGACACCATCATCCCCAGCCCACAGGATGATGGGAACTGAAGTTTACTTTACCCTAGTAAACGCCTTTCTGGACCTCTTACTCTGCTGGAGGATTGAATTGCAAAATTCAGAGAAGTGTGAATTTTGAAGGACAGCCGCATTTTGGTGTGTGCAAAGTGTGAATTAGGTAGCTCACCTTTCAATGAAAAATGAATCAAATGCTGCCCCACCCCTACCCTCAAGATTCTTCCTCTCTTTTGCCTTCGGGGGAGGGGGAAGCCCTCCTCCTTCACATAACTGAACCTGATAAATCTCCAACTCAGAATGAGGGTTCTGTTCAGTCTTTTCCTCGTGACCTTAGCTTTGATCCCAGATCCGATTCTTCTCCTGGTTTCCTTCCCAATCCTCCAAGCATCCAACATCTTGAGAGCCACAGGTTTCGCAGCCCTGCATTAGAGGCAAGCAAACAACAACAAAAGTGATCTGCTGAATCGTTGTTGATACCAACGTGGTATCAGAAGCAGGAGGACTTCCTAACAACTTTTTTTTATCATATCTGAAGAAGTGTGCAGGCACATGAAAGCTCATACCAATGACAAACTTAGTTGGTCTCTAAGGTTCTACTGGGAGGAATTTTTTTATTTTGTTTCGACTACGGCAGACCAACATGGCTACCTACCTGTAATTTTATTTATCAGAGAGACTGCTGGCTGAGATAAAAGCTCTTGCAAGAAATTGTAGGTGATCAGTGCTGTAAGGCAGTGAAACTTAATACAGTGGTACCTCAGGTTACAGACGCTTCAGGTTATAGACGCTTCAGGTTACAGGCTCCACTAACCCGGAAATAGTACCTCAGGTTAAGAACTTTACTTCAGGATGAGAACAGAAATCGTGCGGCTTTGGCGTGGTGGCAGCGGGAGGCCCCTTTAGCTAAAGTGGTACCTCAGGTTAAAACAGACCTCCAGAACGAATTAAGTTCTCAACCCGAGGTACCACTGTAGATAATTTAAGATAAGTATATTCGGTTTCACAAAAGCAGGAAATCGCAGAAATTGTTTTCACAGCAAAAGCAAAGAAGGAAGCTGTATTTGCTGAATTATTAGCTGAACTGTGATAGGGATAAGTGAACTGGGACTTCGGGGGCATACATCGCAAACGAGAAAGAAGTATAGGCTTTATGGCAAAGCTAGATCTTTGCCTCTCCAAATGACAACCTCCTGATTCTAACTCTGTCACATACTCAAAAAGAATCCTAGAGGCACAGAATAGAATGAAAGTGGCCCAGCTGCTGCAGCTGCAGAGATTTTCCTTGTAAATCAATGCGGAAATGCCTCTGGTATAAACAGTTTATATTGCATGGTAGAACAGTGTTGAAAACTAATCCCTTGATTGATCCTGAGCCCTGGGAGCACCTCCTGTGTTTACATGGAAGTAAATGGAGAAGGCTTTGCAGGTATGGGAGCTCATGAGAGCATTGAAGCCCCTCTGCTTACAAGAGACGTTTAGATCAGGGTGCAGGCTTGCCATAAGTCAGTAAAATTTCTGACATGTCCTGGTTTTGGGGTGGAAAAAATGGTGTCAGGGGGAATTTTGCCGAATTGGCTAAATGTCAGGGGGAACCCGGGCTGGGAAAAGCAGCGGACACAGCACCGAGAGCTTAAAATCACTAAAAAAAATTGGGGGGGGGGAGGTCAACAATTTTGAAATATGGCAACCCTAAAAGATACTGTCTTGCCTTGAAGTTAATGGGGACATGCTTCTAGCCCTACAGCTAGAAAACTGACCATGTGTGAATGGGTTTAGGAGAAATTGGCTATGTGCCAATGGGTTAGGGAGATTACTAGTTCAAATTGCATTCTCCCCAGACTTCAGTTGACTATGAATCTGTGTTCATCATTCCTCAGGAATCATTGTTCAATAACTGTAAGTGAAACACAGGCTTAAAGCATTTCAGAGACCCAGAACTCTACACCTACACAGAACTGTGAGCACAGCCATTTGTGGCAGGTTCCTTTGACAAATTCCTTATGAGAATTGTAAAGCAATACCTTCCTTGTGAACAACAAAGTAATGTGCAAGCTTTGAAGTTCACTAGATTTATTTTTCAGGCTAGAAGCGCGCCAATGCGGGGACGTTTTTGCTGGCTGCCTTCCCCAAGCCAAGGGGAAGGCAGCCAGAAAAACACCCCTGCAAAACCTATTCGTATAGCGGAAAATTCGTCTAACAGGGCATTAGTCTAGCGAGGCACCACTGTACATGCAAATGTCATATAGATGGTACCTAACATCTAGCAAAAATGTACATATCAAAATCAAATAAGAGAAATGTAAAGAGAAAGAAGGTACTTTTTTCCATATGTGATGGTCTTGCGATAAGGTTAACACTTACTGGGAAATGATATATAATGAATTTTAAAAAGTTAGGGAGTCCCATACGGTCAGAGAATGTGCCATTGTGCCTTGGGTGAGGTAGAATCCACAGAACACATTCTACTGAGTTGTCCCTTTTATAATGATTTAAGGCAATATATAGACCCGTATTTATCTCAGTTTAGTTCCCGACCAAGAGAACGGCAGGCAGCATATTTGCTAAACAAGCCCACTAGGAAAATAACCTTCTCAGTGGCTAAATTCCTCTTCCTGGGCTCAAATGTCGGAAACGTATAATCGAATGTCTTGATGTGGGTTATCTGTAGGAGGTTTAGTAGCGCGGTCATACCCCATTTATGTATCCCTCTGATGCCTTCAGTTTTATATGTTTATCTTTGTATTGAGAAATGTTTTTTGTTTCTGACTATCGGTCGAATAAAGTATATTGAATTGATTGAATTTTAAAAAGATGTTTAAGATAACATTTGTAAAAAACAAAACAAAAAAACAAAACAGAAACTGTTCTTTTTGAGATTCTGGGTTCAGAGCTACCTAAACAATATAAAAACTTATTTAAGTATGCAACTACAACCGCTAGGTGATATTTGCCCAAAAATGGAAAGAAGAAATCCTGACCAGAGAAGAATGGCTACAGAAATTAATGAAATATGCAGAAATGGTGAAACTTACCAGAATCGAGACAACAAACTTTTCTTATTAAGGAATGGAAATGGTTTATTGAATATTTACAAATTGTCAACAGATTAAGATATTAGCAGGACTACTGTAAAAACATGCAGTTTCTAAAACATATGATAACAGACGATTTAAAGAATAACTTGAGACAATTGGGATATGCAGGGAAAGATGGAAATAACTTTAAGGATCTGCAGAAAGGGGAGTAGGGAAGTTGAGAATTAAAATTATTGTTAAATGATTGTTGAAATGTTTTCTTTCTTTGTTATAAAGGAAATTATAAAAATAAGTAGGCTTTTGAATACAGAAGTGGAAAGCTTTATATATGGAAAAAGACATCTTATAGTTTTCTTTTTCCTAAAGTGTAAGCCAAAGAATTGATGCTTTTGAATTATGGTGATGGGGGAGACTCTTGAGAGTCCCATGGACTGCAAGAAGATCAAACCTATCCATTCTGAAGGAAATCAGCCCTGAGTGCTCACTGGAAGGACAGGTCGTGAAGCTGAGGCTCCAATACTTTGGCCACCTCATGAGAAGAGAAGACTCCCTGGAAAAGACCCTGATGTTGGGAAAGATGGAGGGCAGTAGGAGAAGGGGACGACAGAGGATGAGATGGTTGTACAGTGTTCTTGAAGCTACGAACATGAGTTTGACCAAACTGTGGGAGGCAATAGAAGAAAGGAGTGCCTGGCGTGCTCTGGTCCCTGGGGTCACGAAGAGTTGGACATGACTAAACAATTAAACAACAACAAAGGTGTAAGCAGAATCTACACTCACTTCCCTTCACTGTTGCAAAACAGTGGATGGTGTCATAAAGATGCCCAGAAGGGCTGGCTGAAGCATTTAAATCATTATTGATCGTAATCTTTTAAATGTTCCCTAAGACTGTCAGGGAGCATTACCAGCTCACAGAATGCAGATGCTGATGAGAAAGTCTACTTACATCTCCATCCACTTTCTCTCTCACTCGCTGAATGATCAAACCAAAGGAAATCTCTAAGCCTCTAGAGCCCTAGCGACCAAGGAGTCAGCAGAGGGAGGTGTCACAATGAAGGGCGTGTCACAAGGACCTCCGCAACCTAGCAACCACCAGCACTGAACTGACACTACTCTCAGCTTTTTACAAGTATGTAAAATGAAATCTATCCCTTTATATTCAAGCTTCCATTGTTCCTGCACCTGCTGAGCATTTGCTATCTAATCTACCTCTCTGCCTCTCTGGTGCAACTGCCACACATCAAAAGGCTATGGAAAGGGCCCTGTGTCTTTGACATATCACAAAGTGATTCATTGAAGCTCAACAGCAGCCCTCTCCTTCTTTTCAGTGTCATCCTATATTGCTGAACAGTAGAAAACCAGAAATCACCCCTTGCGTGTTTATTCATTTTAGTACTCTCCTTCACTAGCAGGTCCCAGGGCAAGTTACAACCATCTAAAATTGTTGTTGTTGTTGTTATTAATTAAATTTGCATACCGCCCTGTACCCACAGGTTTCAGGGCAGTTCACAGGATAAGATCACAATATAAAAATACAAAATACACAATAAAAACAAAAACAACCCAATAACCCCCCCCCCAAAAAAACACATTTTAGAAGGGCATTGGATGTCAATCCGATCAACCAAAGGCCTGGTTAAAAAGGAATGTTTTTGCCTGGCACCTAAATGTGTATAATGAAGGTGCCAGGCGAACTTCCCTGGTGAGAGCATTCCACAGACGGGGAGCCACAGCAGAGAAGGCCTGTTCTCATGTTGACACCCTACGGACCTCTTGAGGAGAGGGCATGCAAAGAAGGGTCTCAGAAGATGATCTCGGGATCTGGGTTGGTTCATATGGAAAGAGGAGGTCCTTGAGGTATTGCGATCCTGAGGCATTTAAGGCTTTATAGGCTAAAACCAGCACTTTGAATTGGGCCCAGAAACTAATTGGCAGCCAGTGCAGTTATTTCACATAAGTGAGTCGTGTACCCTGCAGCTATTTGGTGGCAGCTAAGCACACGTAAACTTATTCCTCATTATTACGTTATTCTACTTCTATTGCTCCGCAATTATTGTTCCACTGTTAGATAAACTTTGTCAGATTTACGTGGTTTTATTTACATTGCGAACCGGAGCAAATCAATTCTAGCCATTTCCCCTTCAGAGTCGGTGATGGCAAAATCCTGCACTCAGAATCTGAACTCAGTAATGGAGATGTGCTTAGTGGGGGACCCTGATCGTGCAAACTCCCATGCTGATAAGTTAATAAGGAGGTTACCAAGCTGTTTTAATTGGTATTTATCTTATGTTCAGTATAATTTGTAAGCTATTAAAAGGATCCCCATTGTGTGCAAATGAAGCCACGTCTGTATAGATAATTTAAAGAGAGAGAAGGTTATAGTACAAGTACTTGAAGCCTGCTCTAAGCACATCCTTTGATGTTGATCTACTTCCTTATCTCAGGAACAATAATAAGAACTGCATTTCGTAAATTATAGGCTATGAGAAAGGAAAAGAGGCAGCTTCTTTCAAAATAAGAAAATAAGTACACGGACATAATACGGAAACCATCAACGATGAGGAATTTTCCTCTGGAAATCGTCTGTTTACAATTCTACTAAACATTTCATCACACAGGGCTTTAAAAAAAATCATCTGCAGGCCTGGCCATAGGAGAGAAAAGATAGATATTTGGCTTTAACTGTTGCCCATTTCCTAATACTAACAGAAGGGGGAACTGGGACAAGGGCAGGTTATAATGCAGTGCTGAGAAAAGCAGAGTAAGGCCTCAGTCCCGTACCCACTTATGGAGGAATGTCGCAATGAATTCACATCTACTTCTGGTGTGGATGTGTAAGAATGTCTAAACATCAGCTGCTGTGGTTTTCCACATGGAGATTAAATACACAATTACATACCCTCCAACATTTCTCCGATAAAAATAGGGGTGCCCCATTCCGTAAGGATAATTTTACAATTTATACCCCACACATCCTATTGGGTTGCCCCAGCCATTCTGGGCAGCTTCTAACACATATAAAAACATAATAGAACATTAAACATAGAGGGGGAAACCCTTCCCTATACAGTGGAACCTCGGTTTTCCAACGTAATCCATTCCGGAAGACCTTTCTACTTCTGAAACGTTAGAAAACTGAAGATCAATGGGCAGTCGGCAAAATCCATTGAAAAAATGGAGAAACGCGCCTCGGAAGCTGTTCGACTTCCGAGGCGCGTTCGAAAACGGAAGCAATTACTTCTGGATTTTCGGCGTTCAGGTTCTGAATCGTTCAGCTTCCAAGACGCTCAAAAACTGAGGTTCCACAGTATAGGATTGCCTTCAGACGGCTCGGGGGTTGGATAACTGCATACCCTCCAACATTTCTCCAATGAAAATAGGGACATCCTAAGGAAAAGTGGGACATTCCGGGATCAAATCAAAAACTGGGGCCGCTTCTCTAAATCTGTTTCCTTGGTACATCTATTTACCTCAAAGAGAGAATGGTAAATATTGCAATTAGTGTGTTAATTGACACACTTTTTAAAAAACCTTTTTTTAATTGACACAACTAGGTCTTTCCAAGTATGCACCACTCATTCATTCATTCATTCATTCATTCATTTCCAATTCATATGTAAAATACTTTGGAATTAAATTGTCAAGGAATATCTCAGTTTCAGATCCAGAAAAACAACAACCCAGAGTCTTTCTTCTTCTTTTTTTAAGTAAGAAACTCGGTTACAAGACATTGAGAATCAAGGGGAAATGGCGTGACATTATGCTTCACAAGAATTGTCAAGCACTTAGTAATCAAGGTGATGGGTGTCTTTTTTTAAAATATAAAAAAGCAAAGTAGAAAATCCTAGCAAGAGAAGGAAGTCATTTATCTAGAACTAGACAGGCCTGTATAATATAAATGCAGCCGTTTGAAAATCAGTTCCACAGTATGAAATAGACTTTTCTCATGGAAGGGGATCTTAACTTCTTTTGAAGTTGACTGTTGCTGTTAGCAACTTAACCGCAATTGGACTATGACAGTGACTGTTACAGAGGCGATAAATACAGAACTTAGCCCTCACGGGACATGGGAGAAATCATGGCACCTCTTGCACACTTACCACACTTTCAGTGGGCAAATGTGAACCGATGCTTCCCAGTTTAGACCATTTTACAGAGGTGGGATTGGCAGTCCTTGTGGTTCCTCTGACATTTAGGGACACGGGTGGCACTGTGGACTAAACTACTGAGCCTCTTGGGCTTGCCGATCAGAAGGTCAGTGGTTTGAATTCACATGACGGAGTGAGCTCCCGTTGCTCTGTCCCAGCTCCTGCCAACCTAGCAGTTCCAAAGCATGCCTGTGCAAGTAGATAAATAGGTACCACTGCGGTGAGAAGGTAAACAGCATT
The DNA here is from genome assembly GCF_963506605.1 of Zootoca vivipara. Classification (NCBI taxonomy): domain Eukaryota; kingdom Metazoa; phylum Chordata; class Lepidosauria; order Squamata; family Lacertidae; genus Zootoca; species Zootoca vivipara. Next base: position 15,739,794 of record NC_083278.1, read on the forward strand.
TTCGTGTGCTTTGGCTTCCGTCACAGTGTTCCGTTGTGCCAGAAGTGATTTAGTCATGCTGGCCACATGACCCAGAAAGCTGTCTGTGGACAAATACCAGCTCCCTCAGCCTGGAAGCAAGATGAGTGCCACAACCCCATAGTCGCCTTTGACTGGACTTAACCATTCGGGGTCCTTTACCGTCCCCCGCCCCCCTTATATCATTAAAATGGCATGTATGTCATGTGCTCGGTAAGAAACCCTGTTACAAAACACTGAGAATCAAGGGGAAATGGCATGACATTATGTGTCACAACAATTGTCCAGCACTTAGTAATCAAGGTGATGGGTGCTTTTAAAAAAAAGGCAAAGAAAAATTAAGCAAGACAGGGAAGTCATTTATCTAGAACTAGATAAACTTTGACATTTATTTTCTTCCATTTTCAAACATTGTGCATGATTCACAAGCAGCAGCTTCTCCAGAGGATCCCACCCTCCAGTACGACGTCCCATGACCTCCTCTGAATATTAAAGGGTCCAGTCCCCCTAAAAAAAATATCCAGGGGCCTGAAATTGCCTCGACCTCTAGGAGTTGACGCCTATGGCATGATGCACTTAGGGTGGAGCAGTGTTTAAAGTCCCATTAGGACAGTTTCATTTATTCTTTTGGAAGAGTTATATGCATTTTTTTTGACACTCGGCAAAGAGGTTCTCCAACTTACTTATCAGGCAACTTACTCGTTTACAGTGGATTGGAGCCTGACATTTCATAGTTCAAAATCAATGGGACCCATTTTAGCCATGTCTAACTGCATATATTTCCATGGAGGTTCTATAAGGGTGACTAAGTCTGGATCCAACGCAGCCTCACCAGGGAGGGGTTTCCATCTAGATCTTCCATCTTGTAAAACAAAGAACCATATGTTGCGTTCACCCTATGCCTTTAATGCATATTAGAAGCATATTCTTTCCCTTGGGGGATTCTGGGCACTGTGGGTTACCCCCCCTCCCCCAAGATGTACAGTTCCCAGAAACCCTTTCCAAACTACAGCTCCCAGTATTCTCTGAGGGGAAAGAATGGGCTTCAAAAATATGCTGTGTACGTAGCAACACTTTGCTGAAGAGGAAGAAGTGGACAGAATCACAGATGTTTTGCAAACATCTGGCGATGGGAGGGGGGGATTGTTCTGTTTTATTATTTTCTGCCATGGCCCCTTCCTTGTACTTTCCTAAGGGAATCTTCAAGGGACTGAACATGGCCACCCAAGCTCAAACATGTGCATCTCCTGGTCATAAAGCAGCTGTCCGCTCTTATATCCCGTACAAATGAAAACAGGAACAAGCTTCCTTCCTACATGGATGGGTCAGACCTCAGAAAGGCTTCATCTGACCAAGAATCTAGATGTTTGCTTTCAGATAAACGGCTCAACTAAATCACATTTTATAGTTTTCCCAAAAAGAGAGAGAATATTGTATACATTCCTGGAACATCGGACATAAAAGTTTATTAAGGGTTTTTTTTATCCTTTATTTGATAGAAATCAGTTACACTCCTCTGTTATAGAGCATTAACCCCTATTTATAAGGAAGACTCCATAGAATGGATTCAGATATAACATCTCTTTCTCCCCTCCCCCTCTATATCGTGTTTCCCCGAAAACAAGGCTTACCCATAAAATAAGCTGTAGCAGGATTTCTGAGCATTTCCGCAATATAAGCCATACCCGCCAAAATAAGACACGGATGCGGCACCTCCCGCCAATAGATCGCTGCCCTCCGCCATGCCACGCCATATTTCCGCTGGAATAAGACACCCAAAAAATAAGCCATAGTGTATTTTCTTGAGGAAAATAAATATAAGACAGTGTCTTATTTTCAGGGAAATATGGTATAAGAACAACAATACACACATGGCCCTTACCTAGGACTCTGCTATACAGCTGGAAATAAAATATTTTAAATGTGTTGCAATGTCAACACGAATAGAAGTTATTAATATTGCAGTTGTTGTATTATTGCAGTTGGCTATTATTATGACTGGAATGTAATTGAAATTTATAAGATTTTGGAAAGCGGAAATAAAGAAAATCATCAAACTATCAAATTTAGCATGCGGTGGGCCACTTTTATATATTATATAATTCAACATTTGAACGATTAATTATTAATATAATATAATATAATAATAATGTATTAATAATTGTATTATAAATTGGTATTGTTTTAATGAGGCTATTCTTGGACTGTAATTGAAAACTAATTAAAAATTATTATTAATAAAACGTTTTATTTGTGGCTGTATAGCTATAGCCGAGTCCTTAAAGCAGGCTTCCTCAACCTCAGCCCTCCAGATGTTTTGAGACTACAATTCCCATCATCATTGCCACTGGTCCTGCTAGCTAGGGATCATGGGAGTTGTAGGCCAAAAACATCTGGAGGGCCGAGGTTGAGGAAGCCTGCCTTAAAGGCATCTTAAATTTTGCAGTACTTAAAAATGGAGACTGCTCTGGAAGCAATAGAATCCTGACAGCCAAAAGTGGAGTCCTTGAGTGGGCCCCTGAAAAAGAAATCCATTGCTTGCAATCCCCCCAAAAAACAAACAAATATATTTTAGAAACTTCCAATAGCAACTGGCTAGTTTTGAATAGCAGTGCAGTCGTCCACACCTTTAACAATAAGGCAAAATGAAGCAGTTCCATCATTTATGCTCACATAACTAAACCTGGCTTTTAAAAAAAGTTTATTAATAATCTTCATTTATAACAAATAAAACATTTCATTAAAAAAAATACATATTCACCCTCAACTTTCCTCCCCCTCTCTCTGCGGTTCCATAAATTTGCTCTCTCTTTTTTTGCATATCCCAATTAACTTTATTTATTCTTTTCTTCATCTGTTTCATATACGTTTCTTTAAATAAAAAATGCAAGTTTTTACAATAGTCTTCCTAATGTCTTAATTTGTTTACAGTTTGCTTGTAAATATTCCATCAGCGATTTCCATTCTTTACTATAAGGTTTATTGTCTTGATTTCTTATTCTTCCAATAAGTTTCGCCATTTCTGCATATTCCATTAATTTCTGTAGCCAATCTTCTCTCGTTGGGACTTCTTCTTCCCATTTTTGGGCAAATGTCATTCTTGCAGCAGCAGCATGCTGTACATAAATAAATTTCTATATTGTTTAGGTAGCTCTGATTCCATAATTCCCAAAAGAAAAGCTTCTGTTTTTGTGTGTGTGTTTTTACAAATGTTATCTTAAACATCTTTTTCAATTCATTATACATAACTAAATCTGGCTTTGGCCTGAACGAGGCTGGAGATGGACCCTCCTTTGGAGTTGTGGTGAGAGAGGAATTAGATAAAAAGTCAGCCTCAAAACTCTTCCAATCCCTTTCTCACACATTCCAAGCAAACGATGTAACTTCATGCTATATTATATTTCCTGTGTGTGGTATTAGCCCTTAGCACATCATGGAAGTGACATGGATTTAAAGTGAAGGAGACAAGAACCATGCTAATAATAGCTACAGAACATGAGCAATCCCAAACCTCAGCATTCAAAGTGTTTGCTAAACCCCCAGCACGGTTATTATATGGGGCTCAGATTTGGAGAGGTGCTCACCTTGGATCTACAGAAGCTGATCAGTTCCTAAGGCAAAAAACTTTCTGTTCCATCCTGTGTTCCAAATGCTTCATTGCACTTACTTGGGGGCTAATCTCCCCTCTGTTGAACTACAGATTTGGGTGTAGGACATTTCAATTATTGGCTTTGGCTAAATTTAAACCCTAGCAGTCTACTACCCTTAGTATTGCTAGATTGTAATGAGAGCGCTTGGACTGAAATTGTCAACCCAAAGCTTTACTTTTCTGGTTTATCACCACAACAGTTCTCAACACTGGGATTCAGTAAAGCAAATAATTAAATCAGGCATCACCTATAGGATATTGAGCAACAGAATAATTTGCCCACAGTAAGGACATTTTGTCCATGGTATGATTATTTTCCACCTAGTGGGCTTGCCGATCGGAAGGTCGGCGGTTCAAATCTGCATGACAGGGTGAGCTTCCTATTGCTCTGTGCCAGCTTCTGCCAACCTAGCAGTTCGAAAGCATGCCAATGGCAGGAAGCTAAATGGTGTTTCCATGCACTCTGGCTTCCAGCACGGTCCTCCATGCTCCAGTAGTAGTTTAGTCATGCTGGCCGCATGACCTGGAAAGATGTCTGTGGACAAATGCCGGATCCCTCAGCCTGAAAGCGAGATGAGCGCCGCAACCCCATAGTCGCCTTTGACTGGACTTAACTGTCCAGAGGTCCTTTAGCCTTACCTATTAGCTCCCAGGGACAGTAGCAAAGGCTTTGGTTTAAGGTGGGCACTGAAGAAAAATTGTTTTGTGCCTTTAGGAACTGTATGACAAGCACAAATGCAACAGGTTAAGCATTTTCTAGTATGGAAATACAATTATGGGGAAAGCTTCACCAAGACTCTTTCATGTTGTGTTACAGCAGCCTTGTAATGTTATGCTATGCCCTCATAGAAGCCATTTTTTAACCAGCACCCACAACACTTCCTCAAAATATGTGTTGTGCCCACTGGCTCAAAAAAGTTGGCGACCTAAGGATACATTTGTTCACTGGAAAGATTAAGGAAGGTTAAACAGGAACATATTGGAAATTATTTAAGTATATGAAGATCTTCATTCATTCCTGGCAGAAAGTTGGACTAGATGATCGAAGGTTTTCCCGTCTTGCTCGCTCATTTCAGCTTAACAACAGAATAATTGCAAGATGAGTGTGTCATTCCAAATAGAGACAGTGAGCCCAAGGAAACTCCGGCAGCCAAGGTCCTTGGCTAAAACACTGTACCATCTCAGTGCCATGCCAAATTAAAATACAAATTCGGCATCCAAGACATAGACATGCTTGATGCTTGCGAGCTCTTCCTTCACACCAATTTATTAATTTCCAATGCTGAGTATGTCACACCATTTTTCACGCTTTGGGAATATGCCAGACGCTGTAAGGAAAAGATCAAAGGAAGCTTTTAATATGAATAAGCATTAGCCGTACAATATTTTCCTTAATTTCAATTCCTAGCCTCGCAGGCTTATATGAACCTTCCTATAACGCAACCCATGATTTGGCTACAGGGGAAATTGTGTCCTCCTCCCTAGAAGAGGGCATGTGTTGCGGTGAGATCTGGAGACTGTGTTGTGGGTGGGTAAGATTGGTCAGCCACAACACCAGATTGGTAGGTCCCTCAATCTGGCCATGAATGGGGTGCAGTACAAACAGATCAAGGGACCTATATATACCCATGCACGTGACCCAGAGCTTCCTCTTTTGGCTCATGCATTTGGAACACCCGCCCACCTCTCCCTATTTTTAGGGCTTTTACGATTGACCTTGCTATGCTGTCGTGTGTCGTCTGTCGTTGGGACAGGGGCACAGCAGGAATTTTTCTCACTTGGCTCATTGGCTGTTGCCATTTCGGTTTCACCAGCCATGTAGCAAATCGTCACAACTTGTAAGGTTGCAGATAGGCATGGTTCAGGTGATAGGGATGCGAGAATGGTCTCACCATCCCTATGTGAAGGGCATTCCGTAAAAGGAATCCAAGGACTCAAATGGTTTGGTCAACCCCTGAGAGGGGGTTGTGTCCATGCCTGTGTCCAGGGGTACATCTGGGTGGCGAACAAGGTCTGTTCCCGGCTTTCCGCCTACCCAGGTGTTCACCCTTGGCTGACCTATGCTGGTGCCCTGGATCAGCACTGCCTGCAAGGGTGCAGGGAGCTAGACGAACCAGAGCCTATGCAACCACTCGCTTTCTGTAATCAATAAAGTTGTGGCCTAAATTCTGCCAAAAACCAAAACTAAAATTTGAGTCAAGTTTGAATTTATTTAGGGGGGAGGTCTCTGGGTCTGAACACACAAACAGGGGAAATGATGGGCGTTTTTAAACTCCGTAATGAGCGCTCCTAAACAGAGTCAGAGATACTCAGCGCCATCCTGTGCTATTCCTTCAGATCCGTCATTCTAGAATCCAACAGATGCGACTGTCGGATTGTTTTGAAATCTGTATTTGATAATTAAATAAAATAAAATTCCTTCTGAAGCATGATGAGCATCATGGCCTGATTTTGGGCTTCCCAAGAGGTGTCTGATTGGCCACAGTGAGAAAAGAATACTGGATTAAATGGACCTCTGGCCTCATCCAACAAGTCTTTTCTCATGTTTTTAATTATTTCTGAAACATGGAAAGTAACATTTGGCTCTCTCTTTTTTGGTCGGGGGGAGAAAAATGCTGTCGTCTTAATTGTGCCTAAAAACCAAAGGCGATATCCCCAACAATGACTGAATTGCCGGAAGTTTGCTGTTTTTGTTTTCCGAATGTCATGGATGCCGAATCTGCTGATCCAACAAGACTGACATTTCACCCCATCTGGGGATTGTGCCAATATCCATAAAGATCACTGCTGGGTTAAGTCAATTGGCAGAGCAGAGTAGGTAGGTACTGACCAAAACACAGACATAGCTAATTGATTGCTAGTTCTGCTTGGATGCAGATGGAACTAACAAACAGCTAGCGCTTTCCCCTTACTTGTGGATGAAATTTCACTCGCCTTTATGGTGCAGAAAAGGCAGCTCTCTTGCAGAGAGAAGCCATCCATTTGGAACGATTTGTCAGATGAAAAGGAAAATGTATCTGTTGTGAAACAACTCTGCTACCACAATAATGTATTTTAATCAGAAAAAAAAGGTGCCAGATAATCGAATGTCTGGTTATAAATGTGCACACGGATTTTATTTTTAGTGCAGGTATTGTTCGTTGTGCTTTGTTCTTTTTGTCCCTTTTTTTGATGAAAAAGTCAATTGGGTTTAATTTCTTGCTATCTGAGGTTGAACAGAAGATGTCATTCCTAGAGGTTCCGGGATCACTTTGCAGTTATATACCGTCTCTGATTTACTTGAACGATTTTCTGGCTTCAATTCTGTAGGCTTCCATGTACCGTGTCTTTGGAATATTTGTTCAGTGAAAGCATTCAGAGCTCTTAAAATAGCTTAAGCTGCGCCGCGGTCTCTGTTTAGAAGGCACGGGGAGGAGGAGACAAAGGGCAATTTCCAAAATCTAATTTTATAGTACACTAGTTAATGCTGGTTGCGCCTTCCCCTCTCTCTGCAGTCTGTTATTTTTCATGAACGAGTAAGCTGGGGATCTGCAATGCAGCAGGAGTTGCTTTCTCCTGCCTATAATTTCCCCAACAATGGTTTTAGAATTCTGGCACAGGCTTGTCGGGGCTGCACTGATTTTTTTTGTCAATGAAAATTGCCAGATCAAAATGGCTTTTCTATTTGCTAAGGCACAAGATTTTCATGAAACTTACCCCCCTTGGTTACTTTTCTTTCATGTTAAAATAGTACCTAATATGACAGAGCCCAATATAGATTTTGATCTTTCCCCCTTATGGGATAACAGGGCTATCTTTAGGGATTCTCTCTCTCTCTCTCTCTCTCTCTCTCTCTCTCTCTCTCTCTCTCTCTCTCTCTCTCTCTCTCTCTCTCTCTCTCTCCCTCCCTCCCTCCCTCCTCTCTGTTCACTTGCTTCTTTCCTGCATCTGTGCTTCAGCATAATTTTTGAAAACAGTATCGCTTTCTCCTTCTAACATAGGGGGGGGGGGCTAAACTGCATAGCTGCCAAGTTTTCCCTTTTCTCGCGAGGAAGCCTATTCAGCATAAGGGAAAATCCCTTTAAAAAAGGGATAACTTGGCAGCTATGCTAAACTGTGACCCTCCAGATGGTTGCTGGACAACAGATTCCATCATCCCTCACCATTGGGCATGATGGGAGTTGGAGTCCAAGAATATCTGGAAGGTCACACAGGTTAGTCACCCTGTCCTATGATGTACTCTGAAATCAGGGATCAAAGAGGCAGTGTGATGACGTCAGATGTTTAGGGGTACTCTCATTTTCCTACTTATATTGAAATACTGCCCCTCAATGAGGCCAAACTTAGTTTCACAAAATGTTTAGGGGTATGCCTACCTCTGTGCCTCCCCAGAAAAAAAACATGGTGATAACATAACACGAAAAATATAGGATGCATTGCCTGTACCCTGTATTTCCTGATAAAGGAACACAGCCTATCAGATCTAGCTTGATTTGTCTATTTAAATCATTTCTATGTACACTGCTTTACATTCCACAAAATTAATTCAAAGCAACTTACCTTAAAACATCAAATAGAACATTACATACTATACAAGTCAAATATTGCAAGTGAAGTGGAAGTATAAAATACACATTTAAAGCAGATTAATAAGAAGACACGAAAAGCATTAAAAATAAAAATCAGGTACAAAATTGCAGTGAAATTCCACATGTACAGCATCACTAGCAACTAAGCAAAATGACTGAAATAGAAACCGTATCTCACGGTGACGTCTCCCAAATACATCCTTCTCAGCCTTCCACATACAGACTTCACTCTCATGTTTCCCTACCAATCATGCAGATAACACAGCTAATCCCCAGCCAACCATTTCTCTCAAAGCAAGTGTCTGGTCTACAGAAAATTCCTGACAGCACTAAGCAGAATTTATGACCAGATCATTCATCATTCACTCCCAACCAAGTAGGTCTTACTCTGTACCAGCTCAGCTTCTCACACGGAGCAATATTCAGCAATTTTCACACACACACACACACATATATATATATATAATTATAATTATTTACTTGGTTTTTCAACTTAAAGTTTTACAGAGATATATCAAACATAAATCATAAAAACAAGATTCCAAGGAATCTCTTGGACTTCCATCCTCCCCTTCGTGGGTTTTATTATCATTTCCTCCTGCATCTTTTATGATAGTCCAAATCCTTTACCTCTTCCATTATGTCCAGAATTCACCTTAAACTACAAGTGATATTCCAATCCTTCTAATGATTTTAACTGCTTGCAATGGTCTTCAAGATAAGTTATAAATTTTCCCCATTCCTAATTAAAATGTTGGTCTTGCTGATTTCTAACACTTCCGGACATTTAAGCCATTTTGGCACAGTCTATTAACTTCATCTGCCATTCTTCTCTGGTCGGGACTTTATCTTCTTTCCATCTCTGGGCCAGTAACACCTGTGCAGCCGTAGTTGCATATAGAAATAGTCTTTTCTGCTCCCTTGGGATTTCGGCACCTAGAATTCCTAAAAGGAAGGCTTCAGGCTTTTAAACAAAAGCTATTTTAAACCTTTTTCCCCCAACTCATTGTATATCATTTCTCAAAATCCTTTTACTACCTTACAGTTCCACCACATATGATAAAAGGTGCCTTCTTTTTCCTTACATTTCCAGCATACATTTGAGCATGTTTTATACATTTTTTTTCTAATTTACTAGGAGTTAAATAGCATCGGTACTTCCTTTTCATATCATTTTCTTTCAGTGTATAACATGCTGTGAACTTTAAGTCCCAGATATTCAACAATTTTTAAATACACAAAAACACATTAGAACCCAGAGCATCACTCTGAGCAAACAAACCATTCTGGTTACCCCCAATCGCTTTCTCCTACAGGATAATAGGATAATAAACTCAACAGGTATTAAATTTAAGAGGCTGGAAACTCTGCAGAGCCAACCCTGAAGGAATTACTCTAAGGGACAATCTAGTTTGGAGTCAGCTATTTGGTGATGGCTCATAGTGGCCCTCTTTATCTAGTTGGCAGGCAAATCAATGAATCTCTGCTGTTTTCACTCTCCTCCTCTGGAATCAGCAAAAGCATTGTGTGGACAGGCGGAGTCCCTCCAACCCCAGGCAACCCCCTGAGCAGAATAATGACTCAAGACAATGTGCTATGGGATTAAAATTGGCCACAACTTTATTAAGTTTCAGGTGTAGGGAGACCTTGGCTCAGGCATTGGGCGTTTATCCTTCCCAGTCCCCAGCCGGGGAACTGGGAGACTTCAGGGTTATCCAGAATGTGTGGGGGTTGGGCTGGCTCTGGAGAACATATGTTCAAGCGGAGAGCCCGCCCCCCGTTTCGCCACCATTGGAGGGGAGAGCAATGACAACCTCTCGGCGTATGGCCAATGCCTCCCCTCAAGACCCCATTAACGGGGAACCCTGGGATCACCACCGCAAGGGGGCCGTGGGTCACTGCTTCATACCCCCCCCTTTGGAAGATAGGCTAAAGGATTGTGCCCAAGGCCTGAAACCGCCAAAGTTGTGACATTTTGCTACGGGAAAGGCAAAACCTGCCAATGCAGGAAAATTCCTTCCCGGCCCTTCAACAGTGACCTTGATGTAGCAGCGCCTGCGTACCTGTGAAGTGGTTTACCTGCAAAAGAAGAGTTAACTGAGCGAGGGGAGCGTGGGAGAAGATCTGGACCCGACTGTGCTTCGCAGGTAAGATTCACCTTCTGTTGTGTGAGCAGCTTACCTTCCAAGTCCCGGACTGCAGAATCCGGGACCGGCAGCCGTGTGACACTGGAAATTGCATCGACGTAACTTCCGGTGTCGAACTACCAGGAGTCGCATTGGGATCCAGGGGGTTGCATGCGACCACGCAAAAGGCGTCCTCCATTTGATGTGGGGACTCGGAGCGGTCATTCTGGCTGGTAAGGTCACAGGGAGTGGAGAGATAGGTAGAGTAGCCTCTCCCCTGATTTCAGACCCCACCCCTCTCCACTTGCAAGCAGCAGCATTCAGAAGCAAGCAAGTCACCAAGCCAGTTCAGAATATGATGATGATGCCACAAAGCCAAATAAGAAGGAGGGCAGTGATTCTTTTGTGAAGGGGGACTGACTCAGAACAACCGTTCATACCAAGTCCTAGATCACAGGTATTGCCAAAGAAAGTCATGCTTCACCAGGATAAGCGTCTTTGTGTGTTGTTGTTTGTTCATGCACATCCCAAAAGTTGTACGAGTAGCAGAAGAGCCCATTGGTTTTGCAGGGTGAGGTAGCTATGGGAGTATTAAGTGCATATGGATCTCTGGGTAGTGGGCAGGTAAGTTAAGCCAGAGCCTTCTGTATACTACAGTAAGATAAAAGGTAAAGGACCCCTGGATGGTTAAGGTGATTATGGGATTGCGGCACCCATCTGACTTTCAGGCAGAGGGAGCTGGTGTTTGTCCACAGACAGCTTTCCAGGTCATGTGGTTAGCATGACTAAACTGCTTCTGGCGCAGCAGAACACCATGACAGAAACCAGAGCACAGGGAGACACTGTTTACCTTCTCACCGCAGCAGTACCTATTTATCTACTTGCACTGGCATGCTTTCAAACTGCTAGGTTGGCAGGAGCTGGGACAAAGTGACAGGAGCTCACCCCATCGTGGGGATTTGAACCACCTACCTTCTGATCGGCAAGCCCAAGAGGCTCGGTGATTTAGGAGGACCCTACACTGTTGTTCTTCCCCATTCAATTTAATGGAAATGAGAGTTCCATGTAAGGAAAAGTGCTGTACATGGAACAGAATTTCCTATTCCATTGAAGTGAATGGAGAAGGCTTTGCATAGTGCACAACATCTAATATGAAGCTCCCAGGGTCACAAGAAACCAGAGGTAACTTTGTTTGCAAGTGAAACCTAGTTCATATTTATTTTGCTATAAAATACATCTTAATTTTATTCTATAGTCCTTTTGGAATTAAGGGAGCACATATAAAACTGCTTCTGTTTACATATGCCTTCATTGGTCTTTGCCTATTTCATTTTTTCATGGGCTTTCAGAGGGTAAGACTGCATCTTTGATTTTTTTTTTTTTTAAGAGCACAATAGATCTCGTAAATATCAAAAGCCAGACCATGGCTGAACAATACAATGGTTGTAAAATTAAGATTTGCCTTTCAATTTGAAAAGGAAATTTCTTTGACATTTAAATGCACTGGAGACAGATACAGAAAGTAGACAAATGTCACCTAGTGAGGCGGGGGGGGGGCGGGAATTATGCAAGAGACCGTTGAGATTTACAGCCCCCTTGAATTTATTTTCTAACGAAGTACTCACAGAAATCTCCAGTTAGCTCAGCACAAGATCATTCATTCTAAGTCAGCAGAAACAGATTTATTCCATATTCCAGAAGACAGAGGGTTGGATCCAGATGTACTGATCCACAGGTGGAAAGGCTCCTTCCAGTCATGAAAGTGAGTGGATTCAGCGGAGGTATTTGAAAGCGATGGGGAAATGTCAGGTAACAATCGCTTGACGCAGCATCGTATAACCTCACTGCAGAATGAACGCTCGATAAACAGTGGGCATTGTGTAGGATTGCCATATGCCCTCTTTTTCCAGGACATGTCCTCTTTTTCATCTAAAACGAGTCATCATAGAGATCCATAATTAACAGTAGATGTCGGCAAATGTGTCCTCTTTCTTGCCCTTCAAAATATGGCTACCCTAACGCTGTATAACCTCCCTGCAAACTTCGTGTGAACAAATCAGGAAGAATAATGAATAAACAGGTCATCTTGAAAACAATCGTAGATGTACTTTCTGCACATTGCTATTGTTTCATATGCATGTCACAAGTTTACTTGCTTCTAGGGACGCAGGTGGCACTGTGGTTAAACCACTGAGCCTAGGGCTTGCTGATCAGAAGGTCGGCAGTTCGAATCCCTGTGACGGGATGAGCTCCCGTTGCTTGGTCCCAGCTCCTGCCAACCTAGCAGTTCGAAAGCGGGAAGGTAAACAGCGTTTCCATGTGCTGCTCTGGTTTGCCAGAAGCGGCTTTGTCATGCTGGCCACATGACCTGGAAGCTATACGCCGGCTCCCTCGGCCAATAATGCGAGATGAGCATGCAACCCCAGAGACGGTCACGACTGGACCTAATAGTCAGGGGTCCCTTTACCTTTACTCTGAGTAGTCCCCATGTCCAGTTCTTCCACTCCTGTACTTGATTCTGAAATTTCCACACACAACATGTGGCTGGTGAGCTATTTTCACCTTGTGAATCCCTCGTGTAAATCACCATGTCTCTATTACTATCTTCCTCCATGGAGCACAGTCTCTTCCCAGCCACCCTTATCTGCTAAAAAACACACTGGCTTTAATGTGCAAATTAATGATCACCACTATTAAGAAATAACATAGGGTGGAATGATAGCACGATGCAGTCATTTACTGGCAGAAAGACAATACATTTTGAAGTCCTGGATATGAAAGTAAAAAAAATAAATCATCTGAAGGGTTTAAAAAAACATAATCACATGAGAACAGCAAAGCAGTCTAATTTAGGTTTCTAGCTAAGCCTGTTTAGTGCTTGGAGGCAAACTCTCAACACTGCCAAGGGATGCTTTTCAGGCCTTGATGGTGGTGTTGGAGGAAGGGCTCAGTTTGCTAGACTCCAAGGAACATTTTTGGACAAGGTGATCTTGTATGAAACATCCAGGTTCTATCTGAACTGCAATGAAACCAGACTGCTGGCACATAATATGCACAAGATTAAAATTGACTTTGTAGGGGAAAGCCAACAGAAGCTGAGGAACATCCTGTTCAGTGGTGACCAGCAATAAAAATATTCCGGATGGTTGAAGCAGAGTGCAGGTAGAATTAGGGAAGGAGTGTATCAAAACACCCAGTGGCCATTTAAAGAGGTCAAAGTCTCCTAGGAAAACTTGTACACATGATGCGCTGTACAGGACCAATTCAAAGGGAGTGACAACCTGGCCATTATCCACTAGCAACTTGCAGACTCTGCCTCCTAGGATGAACAACCTAGAAAGCGGAGGGCCAAACCTTGGGCAGAGAATGAGTCGCAAGGATGGGGAACCTGTGGCTCACCAGATGTTTAGTTATGCATTGCATTTATAGCCCACCAGGGACGCAGGTGGCACTGTGGTTTAAACCACTTGAGCCTCTTGGGCTTGCCGATCAGAAGGACAGCAGTTCGAATCCTCACAATGGAGTGAGCTCCCATTGCTCTGTCTTAGCTCCTGCCAACCTAACAGTTCGAAAGCACACCAGTGCAAGTAGATAAATGGGTACAGCTGTGGCGGGAAGGTAAACAGTGTTTCCGTGCGATCTGGTTTCCATCACAGTGTTCTGTCGCACCAGAAGTGGTTTAGTCATGCTGGCCACATGACCCGGAAAGCTGTCTGTGGACAAATGACGGTTCCCTCAGCCTGAAAGCAAGATGAGCACCGCACCCCATAGTCGCCTTCGACTATGGGGTCCTTTACCTTTACCTTTAGAGCCAACCTTTTTTATCCAAGGAGCTAAAGATGGTGTGCCTACTCAATTAATCCCCTGAACAACCCTGCAAGGTAGGTTAGACTAAGAGGCAGTGACTGGCCCAAGATCACCCAGTGAGCTTCATAGCCAAGTTGGAGATTTGATCCCTCATCTGCTAAGTCTCAACCCAGCACTCTAACCACTGCACCACACAGGCTCTCCTGCCCAATGTTTTTGGACTAAAACTCCTATCATCCCCAATCATTGGCCATGCCCTATTGATTGATGACAGTCGGAGTCCTCCAACATCTTTAGGTCAGAGTCTCTCCATACAACTTGCTTATTATATTGTCCATGTTAATTTTTCCATGTTCAAACTGTACCTGAAAGTCTAATTTAAAAGGCCTGTTTTGTTGATATTCAGAAAAGTATTTCATCCTTGGCTGAATGGTTTTACAATTTTGCATTCAGGAATTAAAGCAGTGGTACCGTATGTGTGTATATCTGTGTGAGAATAATTTGAAAGGTCATTGACTGAGATTTCTAAGCAAATCAATAACTCTGGAAACCCAAATCCTTGAGGGGAATCGCAATTTAATTCCTGATATTGATCAAAAGCTGAGCCAAAATTAAAGTAAATAAAGCATTGACCCAGAAGGTCAGAATTTATTTAAGAGAATCCTGCCTTATGAAAAATCTTTCCCCTAAGATAAGTGATATGTTGTTGCAGTCAAGAGAACATGGTCAAAAAAACTTTGCTGAAGCTCAAAAAGTAAGACACAAGCTTCACAAACTCAAAGGAACTTTATAAATAAAAATAAAAATACTCTGGATCCATTACATGTCCCTAGTCTGAGTTTAGTCAGCTTTGATCTGATGATTTACAACAGATAATTGAATTTACGTTATTTCCATGATACCATTCCTTGGCTGAAACTCATTATCACACATTGCCAAAGTGAAATAATGAAGCATAATGCAGATGCTAGGGGAATTCGAGTTGACATTTTCACTTCAAGCTTTTGGATTAAATCAAACTTGGAGACAGGCACAATTTGGTGCTGCAAACTCAGAAGATATCAAAGGGACAGCTGGAACTCACCAGAACTCAGGTGGGCACAATTGACATTAGAAGAAAAAAAGGAGAGAGTCCATGGTGAGTTCTAGCACCTCTTTTTCTAGGAAAATAGCACTGAGTGTTTAAGTTTCATTCTGCTCTGTTTTTCTTCTCTCCTTGTGTCACATTTATCCCGACACTGCAAAAACCAAAGGAAGTTCTTCAAAAACAAAAGTCAGTCCTAGTACCTTTCTTTTTATTTGCCTTCCCCCCACTCTGCCCCTCAAAATTATCAAACACAAATCAGTTTTCATCTTTTGAAATTTTCTATTAAATGGCAAAAACAGGTTGTTGTTTTTTGGGGACAGAGCCACTTTTGCAGCTGTTGTTAAAGTTGCAAAACAACAAAGCGTGGGATGGAGCGCCGGATAAATTTCTGGAACAACAATGGGATATCGGCTCCACCCAAGGCAAGATGGAGAACAGCAACAACTGGTAAATGATAGGCATAATATTTTACAAGGACCGGAAGAAACACCACGGACAGAATAATTGCCACACGCAGGAAGAACAAGGTGATTGTCTGAGCACCTCACTTGTAGATTTATAAATCATTTAATGTGTCAACACGAATAGAAGTTATCAATATTGCAGTTATTGTATAGTGGGATTATTATTATGACTGGAATGTAATTGAAATTAATAAGATTTTGGAATGCAGAAATAAAGAAATTCATCAACCATCAACTGTAGCATGCGAGCGGCCACGTTATCTAAATTACATGATTTGGTATTTGAACAATTGGTATTAGCGATTGTATTATAAATAGGTATTGTTATAATGAGGCTACTATTGGATTGCAATTGAAAACTAATAAAAATTATTATTAAAATAAAAAATGAAAATTTTCTATTAAATGAGAAACAGTTCTAAAATGTTACTGGGCTGCCATGTTTTAAAACATCTATTTCATACCTTCCAACACTCCTCGGATGAAAATAGGGACATTTCTCACTCCCCCACAACTGACCCTTCTCGACCCCCCTCCCCATGTTTTTTATCGCTGTCACCCCACAGAGCATTTCCACCACCATGACAGCAGCAAGACAGAGCACACACGCACACACATCTGATGTCCTGAGAAGACCTTGGGTTTGAAGGAAGAGAGAGGC
The DNA here is from genome assembly GCF_963506605.1 of Zootoca vivipara. Lineage (NCBI taxonomy): Eukaryota > Metazoa > Chordata > Lepidosauria > Squamata > Lacertidae > Zootoca > Zootoca vivipara. The sequence continues at coordinate 15,756,174 of NC_083278.1, forward strand.
TGGTCTGATTTGCACAGCTCTCTTGCAGATGTCAATCTTAACTCCACAGCGATGGCTCTCTGCTGGTTACATAAAGAACATTGGATAGGACCCAAGACAGATTTTGTTATGCTGCTGCAGTGCAGTACAGCTATATCGAGGTAGGCATAAATCTCACCCAAAGAGCGACTCGGAAAGAATTGTGAAGCTGAAGAAGCAAGCCGAATGCAACTGAAACAAATCTCCCAGTAGGACTCCTCAGTGATCCGATGTTGAAACTTAAGGCTGAAATATTGTAATCCTGTTCATGACCAGTGAATTTGGGGGTGATGTCACCAATTGTGTTTTTTTTGGGGGGGGGGAAACGTGCTCGGAAAATCACCTCATTGGCATGGTGGGTTGCTTGGTGTCTTCTTCTTTTAATTACTTTGTTTGTTTGTTTGTTTGTTTGTTTGTTTGTTTGTTTATAACTTTTATTAAATTTTCTGTTTTACAAGTTAGAATACTCATTTTACATCCATAATGACTTCCCTTCTTATTACATATAATAAATCCCTTCATATTTTACATATTTCTACTATTCAGTATTAGGGAAGCTTTTAATGTTTGATGGATTTCTGTATTTTAATATTTTGTTGGAAGCCGCCCAGAGTGGCTGGGGGAACCCGGCCAGATGGGTGGGGTATAAATAATAAATTATATTATTATTATTATTATTATTATTCCATTATTGCATCCATCAAAACTTATTTACACTGTTGAATTGATCTTAATGCTGCCAGCGTTTTCAGCTGTACACAATTATTTCCCATATATCCAATAAATGTTTTCTAATCTTCTTTAAACACATGTTCTTCTAGTTCTCTTATTCTGTGCATATTCTGCCAGCTTAAGTTGCCATTCTTCTTTCATTGGGACCTCACCCGTTTTCCATTTGGGGGCTAGCAAAACACAGGCCGCAGTAGTGGCATACATAAATAACCCTTTTGGACACCTGGGAATTTCAGTCTGAATTCTCCCAAACAGAAAGTACTCTGGTTGTTTTTTTGGGGGGGGGAGTACTTTTAAACATTTTTGTCAGTTCATTATGGATCATTTCCCAATCCTCTTTTACACTTTTACAAATCCACCACATATGAAAGGATGTTCTCTCCACCTCTTTGCATCTCCAGCACTTACAGTATCTGATTCAGTCATATACATCCTTAGCAAGCCTATTTGCAGTTAAATACCATCTGTGAATCATTTTCATGTAGCTCTCCTTCAAAGAATAACATTACTTTATTCCTTGTGTTACAGGTGGCAGTGGCAGCAATGCAGCTTCACTCTAGGATGGCGCTGTGGGTTAAACCACAGAGCCTAGGGCTTGCCGATCAGAAGGTCGGTGGTTCGAATCCCCGTGACGGGGTGAGCTCCCGTTGCTCGGTCCCAGCTCCTGCCAACCTAGCAGTTCGAAAGCATGTCAAAAATGCAAGTAGATAAATAGGAACCGCTACAGCGGGAAGGTAAACGGCGTTTCCGTGTGCTGCTCTGATTCGCCAGAAGTGGCTTTGTCATGCTGGCCACATGACCTGGAAGCTGCACGCCGGCTCCCTTGGCCAATAATGCGAGATGAGCGTGCAACCCCAGAGTCGGTCACGACTGGTCCTTATGGTCAGGGGTCCCTTTACCTTTACCACCTGTGAATCATTTTCATGTAGCTCTCCTTCAAAGAATAACATTACTTTATTCCTTGTGTCACAGGTGGCAGCGGCAGCAACGCAGCTCCACTCTAGGCAGGCCAGGAGCCAATTCCTTAACATTAAAGTTACCCATATGCATCAGCTTCCCAGGGTATTTGGGGTGGAAGTTACACGTGGCTACCACAAACACACTGCAATCTCCACTGGTGGCCAAGCATGATGCTTTTTGTGAGAACCACCATTTCTTCCTCAGCCAAAAATAACCCAGAATAATGTTTTGATTAAGTCATTTAAGGCATTAAGAAAAATGAGGCTAAGCCACAAAGGTGGAACTCAATTGCCGAGGATCTGAACCGAATATTCATACTGGTGTACATCTTTTAGCCTTCATTACAACCCAGCGATCTATATTTCTACAATTAATGTATTACTTTATGCCACACGTCAGTCTCCCCGTAGGCCCTGCTTAATCCATTCATGATCTGCAATTATTCTCGTATGGTTTTCTTTTCCAGTTAAAGGTTAACTCCTTTCTTTCGTCGAATGCATGGAAATCTAGTTCTACCCTAATCAATGAGACTAGTTAATTAATTTGAAATGGGGGCTTTTCACCCAGAGCATTTCTCCCCATCCATACAATTCACAAAATAAAAAAGACAGGATTCTGTTTCATTAAATTATCCGTGCTTGATAGCTTGCTGGAGAAAGAACTGGAGAAGAATTGAAGTGGCCTTGGTAGCAAGCAGCCCACCCAGTTTGATTTTGACGTTCTCCTTTGAATCCTCAGTGCATGAAGAAAATACTGCCCCTCTTACAGGGGAGATGTTAGAATTCCATGTCCTCTGGCAACAAATTCAGGAGTTTGATAGAATCATCCAAGAACAAGGATGATGGTTTCTTCAAAGCCGCTGGAGGAGGAGGAGAGGACAGAGAGCGAAGGACAAGCTGTGAGTGAAAGGGGACCCTCTTCCCTTCCTTTGAACCCTCTGGGAAGCTCAACAAACCTGCTACATTGGTGGAGAATGCAGCTGAATGGGACACAGCTGTGGGAAGCCTGAGAAAGTACCACCCACCTTGGGCCTGCCTGTAAAAGCAAGTCTAGAGTGAAGCTGTGATAGCTCAGTTGGTAGAGCATGAGGCTCTTAATCTCAAGGTTGTGGGTTCGAGCCCCACATTGTGCAGGCGATTCCTGCATTGCAGGGGGTTGGACTAGATTAGATGTCCCTTTGTGATCCCTTCCAACTCTACAATTCTATGAGAGACTAGGGTGATGTCCCCTGTTTCCAGGAACTGTTCTGGTTGTGAGACTTTTGGGGGTGAGCTGAGAGTTTTGTTTGGACCCTGGGTGAGAACCCAGAGGCTGAGGAGGGTGTGTCAGAAGAAAAATGATTATATTTTAGATGATAGATAGATAGATGATAGATAGATAGATAGATAGATAGATAGATAGATAGATAGATGATAGATAGATAGATAGAGTGATACCTCAACTTCCGAAGCATAGCTGCCAAGTCTCCCATTTTCCCCGGGAAATCCTCGTTTTCCCAGCTGTTCCTAGCTGAAAAAACAGATTTTTTTGTTTTTTTCTGGCGCGGCGGCCATTTTAGAACTGGGCGGAGCATGCTCAGAAGCGACTTTTGATGCTGCTCTGCCCAGTTCCAAAATGGCTGCAGTGCGACTTCTGGCGCGGTGGCCATTTTAGAACTGGGCAAAGCAGCATCAAAAGTCACTTCTGAGCATGCTCCGCCCAGTTCCAAAATGGCGGCAGCGCTACTTCCGGTCTGCTATTTCCAGCCCGGTCCCTTATTTCTCTGACAGCAACTTGGCAGGTATGTTCCGAAGGCGATCCGTTCCACGGCGCTCTTTGGAAGTCGAAACCTTTGGAAGTCGAAGCGTCCATTTTGCGCATGCGCAAAGCGCGACTTTGCACTTTGCACATGCGCAGAACGCGCGCAGGGCAAAAATACTTCCAGGTTAATGGGCTTCAGAAGTCGAAACCTTCGGAAGTCGAGGCACTCATAAGTCGAGGTACCACTGTATGTAACTTTGATTTAATGTAACCTTTCTATATGTAACTTCATCAGTTTCATAGTAGATCCCCCTCTGAGTCAGGGTATTGTCAAAAGTTCTAAATCACATCAACTCCCATCTACACTCCCATCATCTCTAACCAGCCTGTGGAAGCTGGGGCTGATGCACAGGCCTCACTTTGGAGGGGCACAGTAGTCTCACAAAACTGGTCACAATTCATTTTAGATTATTTAATCAGTTGCCACGGTCTAGTCTGACTCTCTACTAGGTTTTATATAATTTATGCCTGAAGCTGGATTCTGCTATTTACGCTTACTGTTGTTTTCTGTTTTCTTGAAATCAATAAGAAATTATTTGTTTTTTAAGAAAAGAAATTCTCCAACAAGATTTGAGAGGGAGCAATTGTTCCATCAGATTAGAAGGGCTGGTTTTGTTCGCCCTTAAGCAGGTCCTGTAAGTTACCCACTTGGCTCAAGGGACTTTGTTGTCTCTTTCTGAAAAGCATCACATGTTGCAAGAAGTTCCTCTTTGAGGTCTTTTCCCAGAGTTGCCTCAATAAAAGCAATCTGTAGTCCATACATATAAATAAACCTGACACACAGAAGCAAATTCAGCTGATCTTTCTTTCTTTCTTTTATTTTAAAGCATATATATATATATATATATATATATATATATATATATATATATATAAATTAAAGCACACTGCTGGCAATTCAGATATCATCAGCATTTTTTCTATATCTGTCTGAAATAATAGCCTTCTGTTTCCCTTCTCGCCACAATTTCCCTATAATAAATCAGCACTAAAAAGAAGAAGAGGGGCATAACCATTTCTCGAAGGACGTTTCTCTGAGAAACTTTCTGAGATTTCCCCTTTGTTCACCCCCAATTTCTTTCTCTCTTTTCCACACAAAGGTGTCTTTTCGAGAGTTGCTGTTGTGGCTCCTACAAGTGGCAGCAATCGCAACAGTGCTAGTAGTCTGGCCACCATTTTGCATTCTCCACAGTGCCCTCTGCCTGGGACTTCATACCCTCCAACATTTCTCCAATGAAGATATGGACATCCTATTCAATAATAATAATAATAATAATAATAATAATAATAATAATAATATTTATACCCCACCCATCAGACTGGGTTGCCCCAGCCACTCTGGGCAGCTTCCCACATATATAGAAACAAAGAAGATTATTTATGTATGCCACTACTGCAACCCGTGTTCTGTTAGCCCCAAAATGGAAAACGGGTCCCAACTAAAGAAGAATGACAACTTAAACTGATGGAATATGTGCAGCTTGCGGACCTAACATACAGAATAAGAGAACAGGAAGAACATACGTTTAAAGAAGATTGGAAAAATGTTTATTGAATATATGAGGGGAAATTCTGGACACTTGAAAACGTGGGCAGCATTAAGATAAATTCAACAGTGTAAACAAGTTTTGATGGATGTAGTAATGGATTACTGAACGGTTTAGTTTATGTAAAATATGCAGGGAATTATGATATGCAAAATGAACCATGGAAAGAGAAGAAGGGAAGTCATTGACATTTTAAGGTTGAAGCGAAAGAAAAGTCCGATGCTGTAAAGAAAAATATTGCATAGGAACCTGGAATGTAAGATCCATGAATGGAGGTGAGCTGGATGTGGTCAAAAATGAGATGACAAGAATAAATATCGACATCCTGGGCATCAGTGAACTAAAATGGAAGGGAATGGGCGAATTCAGTTTGGGTGACTATCATATCTACTACTGTGGGCAAGAATCCTGTAGAAGAAATGGAGTGGCCCTCATAGTCAACAAAAGAGTGGCAAAAGCTGTAATGGGATGCAATCTCAAAAATGACAGAATGATCTCGATACGAATCCAAGGCAGACCTTTTAACACCACAGTAATCCAAGTTTATGCACCAACTACCGGTGCTGAAGAAAGTGAAATTGACCAATTTTATGAAGACCTACAACACCTTCTAGAAATGACACCAAAGAAGGATGTTCTTCTCATTACAGGGGATTGGAATGCTAAAGTAGGGAATCAAGAGATAAAAGGAACAACTGGCAAGTTTGGCCTTGGAGTTCAAAATGAAGCAGGGCAAAGGCTAATAGAGTTCTGTCAAGAGAACAAGCTGGTCATCACAAACACTCTCTTCCAACAACACAAGAGACGACTCTACACATGGATATCACCAAATGGGCAGCATTGAAATCAGATTGATTATATTCTCTGCAGCCAAAGATGGAGAAGCTCTATACAGTCAGCAAAAACAAGACCTGGAGCTGACTGTAACTCAGATCATCAGCTTCTTATAGCAAAATTCCAGCTTAAACTGAAGAAAGTAGGAAAAACCACTGGGCCAGTAAGATACAATCTGAATCAAATCCCTTATGAATACACAGTGGAAGTGAGGAACAGGTTTAAGGATTTAGATTTGGTGGACAGAGTGCCTGAAGAACTATGGATCCATCACAAGGAAAAGGAAATGCAAGAAAGCAAAATGGCTGTCCAACGAGGCCTTACAAATAGTGGAGGAAAGATACAGGAAACTGAATGCAGATTTCCAAAAAACAGCAAGGAGAGACAAGAGGGTCTTCTTAAATGAGCAATGCAAAGAAATAGAGGAAAACAATAGAATGGGGAAAACCAGAGATCTGTTCAAGAAAATTGGAGATATGAAAGGAACATTTCGTACAAAGATTACCATAATCAAGGACAAAAGTGGTAAGGACCTAACAGAAGCAGAAGACATCAAGAAGAGGTGGCAAGAATACACAGAGGAATTATACCAGAAAGATATGGAGGTCTCGTACACCCCAGGTAGTGTGGTTGCTGACCTTGAGCCAGACATCCTGGAGAGTGAAGTCAAATGGGCCTTAGAAAGCACTGCTAATAACAAGGCCAGTGGAAGTGATGATATTCCAGCTGAACTATTTAAAATTTTAAAAGATGATGCTGTTAAGGTGCTACACCCAATATGCCAGCAAGTTTGGAAAACTCAGCAATGGCCAGAGGATTGGAGAAGATCAGTCTACATCCCAATTCCAAAGAAGGGCAGTGCCAAAGAATGCTCCAACTACCGCACAATTGCGCTCAGCAAGAAGATCAAACCTATCCATTCTTAAGGAAATCAGCCCTGAGTGCTCCCTGGAAGGACAGATCGTGAAGCTGAGGCTCCAATACTTTGGCCACCTCATGAGAAGAGAAGAATCCTTGGAAAAGACCCTGATGTTGGGAAAGATTGAGGGCACTAGGAGAAGGGGACGACAGAGGTCAAGATGGTTGGACAGTGTTCTCGAAGCTACGAACATGAGTTTGACCAAACTGCGGGAGGCAGTGCAAGACCAGTGTGCTCTGGTCCATGGGGTCATGAAGAGTCGGACACGACTAAACGACTAAACAACAACAACAACAAAAATTAATATTCTGAATTGTAAAACAGAAAATTTAATAAAACTTATATACAACATAGTTGTTGTTGTTGTTGTTGTTGTTGTTGTTGTTTAGTCGTTTAGTCGTGTCCGACTTCGTGACTCCATGGACCAGAGCACGCCAGGAACTCCTGTCTTCCACTGCCTCCCGCAGTTTGGTCAGACTCATGTTCATAGCTTTGAGAACACTGTGTCCAACCATCTCATCCTCTGTCGTCCCCTTCTCCTAGTGCCCTCAATCTTTCCTAACATCAGGGTCTTTTGATCTTCTTCCAGTCCATGGGACTCTCAAGAGTCCCCTCCAGCACCATAATTCAAAAGCATCAATTCTTCGGCAATCAGTCTTCTTTATGGTCCAGCTCTCACTTCCATACATCACTACTGGGAAAACCATAGCTTTAACTATACGGACCTTTGTCGGCAAGGTGATGTCTCTGCTTTTTAAGATGCTGTCTAGGTTTGTCATTGCTTTTCTCCCAAGAAGCAGGCGTCTTTTAATTTTGTGACTGCTGTCACCATCTGCATTGATCATGGAACCCAAGAAAGTAAAATCTCTCACTGCCTCCATTTCTTCCCCTTCTATTTGCCAGAAAGTGATGGGGCCAGTGGCCGTGATCTTGGTTTTTTTGATGTTGAGCTTCAGACCATATGTTGTGCTCTCCTCTTTCACCCTCATTAAAAGGTTCTTTAATTCCTCCTCACTTTCTGCCATCAAGGTTGTTTCATCAGCATATCTGAGGTTGTCGATATTTCTTCCAGCAATCTTAATTCCGGTTTATATAGAAACATAATAAAACATTAAACATTTTTTTAAAAAAAACTTCCCTGTACAGGACCACTTTCAAATGTCTTCTAAAGGTTGTATAGTTACTTATTGCCTTGGCTCAGGGTTCACATAACTCCATATCCTCCAACATTTCTCCAGTGAAAATAGGGGCATTCTAAGGATCAGTGGGGCACTCTGGGATCAAATTGGAAACCAGGGTGGCTTCTGTAAATCTGGGACTGTCCCTGGAAAATAGGGACACTCGGAGGGTCTGTGATTTGCCTTTCTCCCTCTCAGGAACTTGAAGCAATCCTCAGTGTTCAGAAGGCAAGGGAGCAAGGCTGTCCTGTCTCTGCCACCCCAAGGACTGCTAGGGGCTGTTGGGGTATTGCGCTGCAATTGATGTGTGTTGGTAGCGCCACCATAGACTTTGTGCAAGTGTCTTCCGGCACTACTGTGTAGTTTGAAATTATATAATTTTACTTGCAATCTTCCTGCTGGAAATACCCAGTAAACCAATGACAGTGCTTTGTCATTGTCAGGCTGCCAACACAGCAGAGCCAAAGGATCACACTGACACACAATTGTTACCTCCAGTGGAACTCACCCAGATATTCTTGGATTGCGTTACTGCCGTTCTGGAGTTAGACCAAAACTGCAAGCCTTTCGCTGGCAATTCTGCCCATGTCTTCATGGCAAAAACTCGAGTGTGACCTCTCATATTGTGATTTTATTCTGGGCTTGTTGTCGCTATGCTCTACCTTGAATCCTTAAGGGTTGGCACACCCCGTCCAAAGACTGGGCTGTCAGTCATGCGGTTTCTGCATTATTTCGTCGTATGAAGTTCCGCTTCTGGGATTCTGTCAGATGAGATCATGGTACAAATCCCAGATGGATCCAATCTGTTCTGGTTCCTCATCCAAGAAAAGATATAATTGGCTAAAATCCCCGCTCCGATAATGAGACTATTAGGCATTTTTGCGAGCATAGCCAATGGGGATTTCACAGTTCTGTTGTTCGGGTTTGTTGTTCTACTTCCGCTCAAAATGCAAATGAAGGCAGATGTTTGTTGTGTTGTGTCCACATGAATGTGTTCAACTGTTACTGTAAAGTTCCCATTTGAAAATGGATGACTACAGTATAACATTGTTGTTGCTGTTTAGTCGTTTAGTCATTTCCAACTCTTCGTGACCCCATGGACCAGAGCACACTCCTGTCTTCCACTGCCTCCCACAGTTTGGTCAGACTCATGTTGGTAGCTTCGAGAACACTGTCCAACCATCTCGTCCTCTGTCGTCCCCTTCTCCTTTTGCCCTCAAACTTTCCCAACATCAGGGTCTTTTCCAGGGAGTCTTCTCTTCTCATGAGGTGGCCAAAGTATTGGAGCCACAGCCTCAGGATCTGTCCTTCCAGTGAGCACTCAGGGCTGATTTCCTTCAGGATGGATAGGTTTGATCTTCTTGCAGTCCATGGGACTCTCAAGAGTCTCCTCCAGCACCATAATTCAAAAGCATCAATTATTTGGCAATCAGCCTTCTATATCATACACCCTTTCTAAACACGAGCAGGGGCTGTCTGGCAGGAACCACAAGGTAGTAACACCTTGAGGAGACAGAGGAAACAAGCAAGCAAGCATGCAGGTGTAAACAGATGTAGGATTAAAGGAACGATACTTTGCCAGGGGCAGGTGGTGTCCGTTTCAGCTCGTGAGGTGTTGGGCAAGGCATTGCACTGGATGGGACATACACACACAACATTGAACATTCTTCACACAAACCCAGACATACACAGAAGTATGGGAGGAATTGGGAGGAATTCAATGTGACACTAAGTGGGTATCCACATGGGGAAACATAGAATCATAAACTGTAGAATTGGAAAGAAACCTGAGGGTCATCTGGTCCAATAATAATAATAATATTATAATAATAATTTATTATTTATACCCCGCCCATCTGACTGGGTTTCCCCAGCCACTCTGGGAGGCTCCCAACATAATATTAAAAACACAGATATCGAACATTAAAAACTTCCCTAAACAGGGCTGCCTTCAGATGTCTTCTAAAAGTCAGAGAGTTGTTTATTTCCTTGACATCTGATGGAAGGGCATTCCACAGGGTGGGCGCCACTACTGAGAAGGCCCTCTTCTGCCTGGTTCCCTGTAACCTCAGTTCTCGCAGGGAGGGAACCACCAGAAGGCCCTCGAAGGAGGACCTCAGTGTCCGGGCTGAACGATGGGGGTGGAGATGCTCCTTCAGGTATACTCCTGCAGGAGGTGGGCTCGAACCACCAGCCTCCTGGTTAACAAACAGAGTAGCAGAATCATAGAATCATAAAATTGGGAGAGACCCAAAGGACCATCTAGTCCAACCCCCTGCAATGCAGGAATATGCAGCGGTCCCATATGGGGACGAAACCTGCAACCTTGGTGTTATCAGCACCACGCTCTCACCAATGGAGCTATCCAACAGGAATGAGGTCCGCTTGTGTAGTGTGACTTCCCCTCACCTCTCGTCCGCTTGCATGCCCAAAGTCACTTTTGTTATCCATTAAATATCAGCTCCCAGTCAGCATTCCCAAGGATGATAACACTTTGCAAATAAAAGCAACAAAGGTCACCTGATGGTCATTCCTTCCATGGGCTCATTGTTTCATTAGGGCATGAATGTAAAGTCTAAAGGGGTTTTTCTTAACTGCTAACTTACATTAACTGTTGTAAATAATATATTGTCACACAGGTAGGTAGGTAGGTAGGTAGGTAGGTAGGTAGGTAGGTAGGTAGGTAGATGATAGATCTGAAAGGTCCTTTGTGCTTCTGAGGCCACCTGGTGTGAAAAAAAATCTCAGGAAAGTTTGCCTTCAGAGTTGTTCTCCTAAGATTGTGATAATATATTGTGGAATTATATTGATTCTGTTAAGGATGAATCACCTTATCAAATCACCACATTGGTCCGAGTTTCCATTGAGATATATCCCTAAAGTTTGGGGGCAGATTATTCCACACAACTCAGTATATATCTTTGCAATGCTTATTTTGAATAGCGTAGGAAGGGTAGAGGAAATGGTAGCACGATCAGTCACTTCCCCACTTTTTGATGTGCAAAAAGCTCAACATAGCTTCCAGCTGTGCTCAAGATCTCTCAAACAGATAATAAGTGAAGTTCAAATCGGTGGCACTTTCAGGCTTTGAAATGGTACTAATATGTAGAAAACGCTTACCAGTTCTGCAAACTTCACTTCTCCATGTGGATAGATTTATTCCCAGGAAAATATTCTGTGTTCTAAGGAAATCTTACTACGAGTGTGTAAATACATGTAATGGGTGTATAAATACATATAATTATGGTGTTATGGCCAGTACCAAACATTACAGGTCATAATGCCGTAATTATATTTATTTATGCATATAAACCATTTGCTGTTTACTTTCCACATAATACTCAACACGAGAGCACAAAAGATAAAACCATAATCAAAACCATTTACAACTTACATTAAAGCGAGCTATTTAAACTGTGCAAAACCAGAGCAATTGAAAAACAGCAACAATCCCAAGCAGAGATGAACTGGATTAGATCAGAGCTCTGCATGGCTGTTTCCCCTTCAAAATGAAAGTCATCAACCTAAGAGAACTTTTAAAAAGCTTTTTCAAAAACTTTTAAAAAGCTTTTTAAAAGCTTGTTTAATGTGATGGCACATAGGGTTGCCATACGTCTGGAATTTCCAGGACATATACAGAATACTGCAGTCGGCAGCAGTGACTGGTCAGAAAACAAGAAAATCTCAGGGGAAATCCAGACGTATGGCAGCCCATGTTGGCAGTGCCAATTTCCCATAAAAATAGCTCAAAAACGGCATTTTAGGGGGTGATTTTGCCAAGAAAGCCAGAGAGAGAGAGAGAGAGAGAGAGAGAGAGAGAGAGAGAGAGAGAGAGAGAGAGAGAGAGAGAGAGAGAGAGATGGGCATACCCAGCGAGGGGCCGGGGGGCAGCTGGAAAATAGGGACACTTGGAGGGTCTGTAATCTTGGGGCAGGTTTTATGGAGCAAATAATTGCCTTCTCACCAGCAAGTTCTTGCTTCATCAAAACAAAACCACTGGAGATAGACTCAATATCAGCCATTTGTCAGATCCTCCCTCCCAGTTTAAATGTTGTTTTACGGGCTGTAAGCGTTCAGTGGAAGATGTTTGTGGCAATGAAATGTTCCATTGAGAGAAACGGGCACTTTTAGTGGTTGTTTTTCTGCTCGTTTTGCTTCTTCTTCCAGTTTGCTAGAATGCAAAGGAAAACGAGTGCCTGCATTTGGCACTAGCAGTGACAAATGAACCTTTTTACAAAAGAATGTTTTCAGATGGCTTTTTGAATGGTGAGCATTGTGTTTATTTGTCCCTCTGCACCTTCGGGAGGGTAGCGCAGTCGGCGTGCTACTTTCTCTTCCTTTCCCCAAGATGGTGCATTGTTTCTCATCAGCTCCCGCTTCACAAATGTAATTCAATCATATCCCACAGGGACCCTGACAAACTTAACCAACAAATATTCTGGAGCTAGTCCCCCATCGCATAAGGCAAGATGAAAGGCACTTGCTTCATATCCATCAGGATAAAGATGTGTGCAAGTCAATAAATTCTCTCTAGAGTTCCATCAGTGCGGCAAATTAAAATCACAGGGGAAAGATTTGGAAGGAGGGGAAATTTGATTTCCTTTTACGCTGCATGAATTTTCAGTATACAATTTTCAGTTTGTTCTTGGAAAAGTGACTGGTAGCAAGATGACCCCCTAAAAGTGACTGGTAGCAATATGACTTCCTTCCTTCCTTCCTTCCTTCCTTCCTTCCTTCCTTCCTTCCTTCCTTCCTTCCTTCCTTCCTTCCTTACTTTTCTCTCTTTCTCTCTTGCTTTCTTTTAAACAAACACTGGCAATTTGTTGTCAGCAATTGGATCTTCCCATTGAAAGAAAGAGAGTAAAAGAGAGAGCTGGTGACCCCACCCACTTTTGTCTCTGGTCTCCCACTACTGCCAGGCCACCCCCAACACATTACTCTCCAAAGGCATGTGGCTTTCAACGCACACACAAACACAGAGAGAGAGATTCCTCACCCATTTCAGGTTATATGCAAAGACAACTGAAGGAGCTGTATGAATGAGCGAGCGGGTGGCACTGTGGTCTAAACCACTGAACCTCTTGGGCTTGCCGATCAGAAGGTCAGCAGTTCAAATCCGCATGACGGGGTGAGCTCCTGTTGCTCTGTCCCAGCTCCTGCCAACCTAGCAGTTCGAAAGCATGCCAGTGCAAGTAGATAAATAGGTACCACTGTGGCAGGAAGGTAAGTGGCATTTCTGTGCGCTCTGGTTTCTGTCGTGGTGTTCCATTGCGCCAGAAGCAGTTTAGTCATGCTGGTCACATGACCCGGAAAGCTGTCTGTGGACAAACGCTGGCTCCCTCAGCCTGAAAGCAAGATGAGCACTGCAACCCCATAGTCGCCTTTGACTGGACTTAACCATCCAGGGGTCCTTTACCTTTACCCATATAAAAATTTTCTGTAGCACCCTTCACACTATTCAGGTTTCAGCGCAGTGTGTGCAATTTTAAATCATTTCACAATAAAATAATAAATTAGTAATTAAGCATTAAAACCCTTAAACAAAGCTAAAAGCAACCATAGATCGGTCAATCAATCAATGTTTATTATGGAAAACAGCCAGCATTTAAACCAGAATTTCTACATAATTCTCTGCACAAACAATAAAAATGATTGATCTGGGATTTAACCACCAATATACCGATTAATCATACTTAAAATACTTATCCAGAGGAATAAAACACCATAAAAATTTAAAAGATTAAGATATTTAGCTAAGAACTTGAGCCGTTTATGACACTTTGTGCAGCTGTGTAATCTTGTGTGTGACTCCGCTGGTATGAAAAGTGCCAGGGAGGACAGAAGAATACTACTTAAACTAGCTCTTGTCTGACTGGAAACCATAGATTAAAACCACAGATGAAAGATGCATATACTCATCAAAATAATATTTTAAAAAAATCATTACAGTAGCACCTTGGGTTACGTTACCCTTCGATAACGTAAACTTCAGGTTGAGAAAGTGGGCAAACCCAGAAGCGCACATGCGCAGAAACGGTCTACAACTGCACACATGTGTACAACAGTGATCCTCAGGTTGCGAAAACCTTGGGATCTGGCCAGACCTCCGGAACGGATCCCATTCACAACCGGAGGTGCCATTGTATATGGGGGGGGGGAAGAAGCTTGGAAAAATGCATATATTAGAGGAAATTGGAGAAAAAGATGTATTTGGAAATTCATGCTGAAATGCGTAGTGAAGTTTAATGCACAAGAACACTTCTCTTTGGCTTATAGAAGTGCTATTTTTCGAGAAAAAGAGGTCCCGGAACTCACCATGAAGATCTCCCTTGTTCTCTTAGAATGGCAATGGTGCCCACCTGAGAGATTCCGGAACTCAGTGAGTTCCAGATGAACTCCCCACACACAAAAAGGAAAAAGAGAGAGAAATGCTTGTCTCTATTACAGCGACATTATTACAGCAGAGACATCACCTTGCCTACAAAGGTCCGTATAGTTAAAGCTATGGTTTTCCCAGTAGTGATGTATGGAAGTGAGAGCTGGACCATAAAGAAGGCTGATTGCCGAAGAATTGATGCTTTTGAATTATGGTGCTGGAGGAGACTCTTGAGAGTCCCATGGATTGCAAGAAGATCAAACCTCTCCATTCTTAAGGAAATCAGCCCTGAGTGCTCACTGGAAGAACAGATCGTGAAGCTGAGGCTCCAATACTTTGGCCACCTCATGAGAAGAGAAGACTCTCTGGAAAAGACCCTGATGTTGGGAAAGATTGAGGGCACAAGGAGAAGGGGACGACAGAGGATGAGATGGTTGGACAGTGTTCTCGAAGCTACGAACATGAGTTTGGCTAAACTGCGGGAGGCAGTGGAAGACAGGAGTGCCTGGCGTGCTATGGTCCATGGGGTCACGAAGAGTCAGACACGACTAAACGACTAAACAACAACATTACAGCAACAAGAAGTAAAAGTGTATTTGAGAAGCAATTTGCATTCTCCGTGGTGATTTTTATTATGCACAGCTTAATGTTTACTGAAATAGCCAGAGTTTTACACAAAGCTGACACATCAATATTAAGTACAAATGTGCGTCTATGAGAAACTCTCATCAGAAGGCTCACACTTGTTTAATGAAACGCTGAGATGGAACATGAGATGGCTGTTATCTTCCGTTCGCCCTTCTTTTGATGAATTGCAGTGTCATTTGCTGGCATATGGATTTATGAAATGTTGTTTGGCTTGGAAAAATGGTGCCATTAATTTTTTACCCATAAAGTTAGATTCTTGCATGCTGCTCACAAGGCTTGGAAAGACGGAAACCTTGACGGGATAATGATACAGAAGGCTACAATTTCATCGTTGCGCAGATGGCTCCATCCATAGCTCTTCATTCTTCCTGACTGGAACTGAATACATATATTGCAGAATATAAAATTATATTATGCCATTCAGCAGTAGCTCCCACATTGCCTGCAAGGTAAGCAATGACAGCCTGGTTTCAAACGTTTTTGGTCCAAAATGAGCTGAAAAGGGAAGTTGGACATCCTTTGTTGTGCTAACTCTGCACACGCTGGTAGCACTGTGGTCTAAACCACTGAGCTTCTTGGGCTTGTCGATCGGAAGGTCAGCAGTTCAAATCCCCACGACGGGGTGAGCTCCCATTGCTCTGTCCCAGCTCCTGCCAACCTAGCAGTTCGAAAGCATGCCAGTGCGAGTAGATAACTAGGTACCACTGCGGCAGGAAGGTAAACAGCATTTCCATGCACTCTGGTTTCTGTCATGGTGTTCCAGAAGCAGTTTAGTCATGCTGGTCACATGAACCGGAAAGCTGTCTGTGGACAAACACCGGCTCCCTCGGCCTGAAAGCGAGGTGAGCACCGCAACCCCCTAGTTCCCTTTGTCTGGACTTAACTGTCCAGGGGTCCTTTACCTTCTGCAACACTATAAGATACTTCAGAAATCTCGTAAATTAGAAGATCCTGGAGTCTAGTTAGATGCCGGTTATGGAATATTCAAGGAGCACACGCATTATGGCATGATGCTCTTACATAATCCATCCATGGGAATCACTCTGAAAGCTACCTTAAAGGTCAGAAATGGGGAAAGTGTAGCCCTCCATATGTTGCTGGACCCCAACTCCTATTAGCCCCAAGCAAGAATAGCCATTGTTCAGGAATGCTGGGAGTCAAGCAACAACTGGAAGACCACAGGTTCACCATCCCTAATGTAGACAATGGCACCAGCAGAAATATACAGTGATGGCCCATACTGGGTGACATGAGGGGACAAATTTAACATGTACTGCGGTGTTTAATGAATGTTTGGAAATGGGTCGGAAGCACTAGCTTCATAAGGAGTAAAACGAAAACGATAAACTCCACATGTGAATGCAACTTTTATGATGCATCCAGGGCCATAGCTGCCAAGTTTTCGCTTTTCTCGCGAGGAAGCCTATTCAGCATAAGGGAAAATCCCTGTAAAAAAGGGATAACTTGGCAGCTATGTCCAGGGCTATTAACACAACCAAACAAAAAATGGATGTTTTCCCCATCTTTGAGAATATCAAATCCAGTAGTTAAACAGTTATGTCTCAGTTCAATCCTTAATTTGAACACACAGCCCAGGTCCCTTAGGAAATGCAGAGCAAAAATGAAATGCAATGTAATAATATTTATATTAGAAAACCTGCAACTTAATTTTTAGCTGGCATTCTGGTCTAAAAGTCAGTAGGAGTCAAATTGGGTGGAGCTGCCTAGTGGTTGTAGGGCATACAAATGAGAGAGAGAGAGAGAGAGAGAGAGAGAGAGAGAGAGAGAGAGAGAGAGAGAGAGAGAGAGAGATCCCATTTTCAAGTGGTATAAAGCCATCTTCCTCAGGTTTCAGAATCCTTTTCCTAGATAGCTTGCGTTTCCACCTTTCCACACCCTTTTCTGGAGAGGTGGGCCTTCACTAGAACTCCGATTCCATCCTGGGATTTTCATGTACTTTATTGTACTCCCAATCAGTCCTTCATCTCCTTGGGAAAGTTTATGAAAAATGTATCGCGCAACTAAACAAGTACTTCGCCATGAATTTTTATAAAGTTGATTACATAAGGAATGAGTCACCCAACGTTCATATCTAATGAGCCATACAGAAACTTCATTTTATATGCCAGTCTTATTACCAAACAGACACCCCAGTGTGCTGCTTATAAGGAGGCCTAGTTCACAGCATGGTGCATTGTTGCGTATTCTAGAGTCATTCTGAAAGAAAAGTCTATGACAAGACGTTTAAAAGAAGGATGAATCATGAAGGCAGGGAGAGTGAAGCCAAAACAAGGACCTCTGCATGCTCTTGAGGTTTCAACAACTCACAAACATTTTCAAATTTGTACCCTATCACGAGTGTTTAAATAAGCTATTTTGAATGAAAACTGCAGTTCTTTAGATTTCTGTCATTTACATGCACATGATGAGGAAGGGTGTGTAGAATATTACGCAACATTGGGAGAAGCAAACGGTATATATTCAGCAGCAGAGATTGTTGTTGTTGTTGTTTAGTCATTTAGTTCTGTCCGACTCTTCGTGACCTCATGGACCAGAGCACGTCAGGCACTCCTGTCTTCCACTATCCCCCGCAATTTGGTCAGACTCATGTTGGTAGCTTCAAGAACACTGTCCAACCATCTCGTCCTCTGTCGTCCCCTTCTCCTTGTGCCCTCAATCTTTCCCAACTTCAGGGTCTTTTCCAGGGAGTCTTCTCATGAGGTGGCCAAAGTATTGGAGCCTCAGTTTCAGGATCTGTCCTTCCAGTGAGCACTCAGGGCTGATTTCCTTCAGGATGGATAGGTTTGATCTTCTTGCAATCCATGGGACTCTCAAGAGTCTCCTTCAGCACCATAATTCAAAAGCATCAATTCTTTGGCGATCAGCCTTCTTTATGGTGCAGCTCTCACTTCTATACATCATTACTGGGAAAACCATAGCTTTAACTATATGGACCTTTGTCGGCAAGGTGATGTCTCTGCTTTTTAAGATGCTGTCTAGGTTTGTCATTGCTTTTCTCCCAAGAAGCAGGCATCTTCTAATTTCGTGACTGCTGTCACCATCTGCAGTGATCATGGAACCCAAGAAAGTAAAATCTCTCACTGCCTCCATTTCTTCCCCTTCTATTTGCCAGGAAGTGATGGGACCAGTGGCCATGATCTTAGTTTTTTTGATGTTGAGCTTCAGACCATATTTTGCACTCTCCTCTTTCACCCTCATTAAAAGGTTCTTTAATTCCAACTCACTTTCTGCCATCAAGGTTGTGTCATCAGCATAACTGAGATTGTTTATATTTAATAATTTATAATAATAATAATTTATTATTTATACCCCGCCCATCTGGCTGGGTGATCTTAATTCTGGCTTGGGATTCATCCAGTCCAGCCTTTCACATGATGAATTCTGCAAATAAATTAAATAAGCAGGGAGACAATATACAGCCTTGTCGTACTCCTTTCCCAATTTTGAACCAGTCATTTATTCCATATCCAGTTCTAACTGTGGCTTCTTGTCCCACATAGAGATTTCTCAGGAGACAGATAGGGATGATCAGGCACTCCCATTTCTTTAAGAACTTGCCATAGTTTTCTGTGGCTGACACAATCAAAGGCTTTTGCATAGTCAATGAAGCAGAATTATGTTTTTCTGGAACTCTCTAGCTTTCTCCATAATCCAGCGCATGTTTGCTATTTGGTCTCTGGTTCCTCTGCCCTTTCGAAATCCAGCTTGCACTTCTGGGAGTTCTCGGTCCACATACTGCCTAAGCCTGCCTTGTAGAATTTTAAGCATAACCTTGCTAGCGTGTGAAATGAGTGCAATTGTGCGGTAGTTGGAGCATTCTTTGGCACTGCCCTTCTTTGGGTTTGGGATGTAGACTGATCTTCTCCAATCCTCTGGCCACTGCTGAGTTTTCCAAACTTGCTGGGACATTGATCGTAGCACCTTAACAGCATCATCTTATAAAATTTTAAATAGTTCAGTTGGAATATCATCACTTCCACTGGCCTTGTTATTAGCAGTGCTTTCTAAGGCCCATTTGACTTCACTCTCCAGGATGTCTGGCTCAAGGTCAGCAACCACACTACCTGGGGTGTACGAGACCTCCATATCTTTCTGGTATAATTCCTCTGTGTATTCTTGCCACCTCTTCTTGATGTCTTCTGCTTCTGTTAGGTCCTTTCCACTTTTGTCCTTTATTATGCGAAATGTTCCTTTCATATCTCCAATTTTCTTGAACAGATCTCTGGTTTTTCCCCATTCTGTTGTTTTCCTCTATTTCTTTGCATTGAGCTTGTTTTTTTGTTGTTTAGTCGTTTAGTCGTGTCCGACTCTTCGTGACCCCATGGACCATAGCACGCCAGGCACTCCTGTCTTCCACTGCCTCCCTCTATTTTTTTGGAAATCTGCATTCAATTTCCTGTATCTTTCACTATCTCCCTCGCATTTCCTTCTCTCCCCCGCTATTTGTAAGACCTCGTTGGATAGAGATAGTTCCTCTCATCAGGAGTTGAAATGCTTGGATTCATATGTTGCTCTGCTTTCAACATTAGAGTTGGTGGTGTGCAATCTCATACATGTCTACTCACATGTAAGTCCCACTGAATTAATGAAATGGCAATGTTTACTAACCAAGAACCGTACCCAAAGTATATTTGTAAATGAAATTTAAGTGGTCTTCAGGGAGCTTGTCTGCCCTGGAGGAGAACCTGGGCCATGGTTTCTTTCGGTTTTTCTGGCTCTCATCCAAATCAGGGATTCTGCTTTATCCCTAACTATGGTCCATTCATACAAACCAGCTTCGTAATCCATGGTTTGAAGTTGGCTTGTTTGTTTGATTTATTGATGACTGCTGTTTATAGAACAGGATCCAGGGACAGTCCCTGATTTAGAGAAGCCATCCTGGTTTCTGATTTGATCCCAAAATGTCCCACTTTTCCTAGATGTCCCTATTTTCATTGGAGAAACGTTGGAGGGTATGGAGTTACCCGACCCCCCCCAAGCCATCTGAAGGGAAGGTTTTTTAAAAAATGTTTCATGTTTTCTTATATTTTTATATATGTTGGAAGCTGCCCAGAGTGACCGGGGCAGTAAGATGTGTGAAGTATAAATAGTAAAATTATCATTATAGAAAGGGATGTCCCTATTTTCATCAGAGAAATGTTGGAGTGTATGGGAGGCATAGCTGTCAAGTTCTCCCTTTTTTAAAGGGAAATTCCATTATGCTGAATAGGTTTCCTCGCTAGAAAAGGGGACCAGTCAAAAACATTCCTCTTCAACCAGACCTTTGGCTGATTAACATCTTATATCCTTTTAAATGTAATGTATTTGTGGGATGAGGGGGTTATTGGTTTGGGGGGGTATTCTCTCTCTCTCTCTCTCTCTCTCTCTCTCTCTCTCTCTCTCTCTCTCTCTCTCTCTCTCTCATCTCCAACCTCCATCCAGATGTTAAACTTCTAAAAACCAGTGCTTTTTTCTAGAAAAAATAGGTGCTGGTACTCACCATGAAGTTTTTTACAACACTTTTTAACAACAGAAAAAGAGGTGCCATTACTGCGTACCCTTGAGGACCCCCTGAAAAAAAGCACGGCTCAAAACCCAGCGAAGTTGTCAACAACATCTCCCTGAAAGACGCAAGAAGGACGATGTTGTACCAGTGACAGGTGCTAGAAAACAAGCCCTGTCCCTGTTACCCGGAGACAGTCGAAGAGTAAGATCGCACACGTCAACCGGATGGCAAGACAATGCTGCCTCATCAAAGTGTGCTTGATGTGGAGCTCACATTGTGTGTCAGGATCTCCCTGTGACAGAATAGTGACACCACAAAAAAAAAAAAGGTTGCCTACCAGCACTGCAAATTTCTGTAGCCAGGAAAGGCAGACACCTTAATACAAAGCAGCCTTTCTGTACTTAGAACACATTAAAACTGTTTCTACGGTATATCTGTACACCTTCTTTGTGTTGCCATATTTCAACAAGTGAAAATCAAGTTGTTGAGCTTTTTTTTTTAGGAAGACCCCAAAGCATAGCTGCCAAGTTCTCCCTTTTTTTAAGGGAAATTCCCTTATGCTGAATAGGCTTCCTCGTGAGAAAAGGGTAAACTTGGCAGCTATGCCCCAAAGTTGTTCAGCTTTTTTTTTAACAAACCCCAAACTTGTTCAGCTTTTTTTTTATAGCCAGAAAACAGAGCACAAAGAGGTACCAAAATTATTGGTATTTCATATTTCAAGCTTTTTTAGGAAACCCCCCCAAAATTGCTGAGCTTTTTCTTAGACAAACCCCAAAGTTGTTGAGCTTTGACACCAATAATATGTGATTTTTTAAATTGACTCGCCTAAGATCCAGGACATCACTTCTGCCTTTGAAATCCCGGACGTATGGCAGGCCTATTTTTGTGCTCTCCTGATCGGTGAATGTATGTGTACATGAGAGAGTATGCATGGGTGTCTTCAAGTTTCAAATAATTATGTAGAATAAAATTAATCATTTGGAGGGGAAAATGCGGTGAGGAAGGTATGCTGTGCATTTCAGTTCCTCTGCATGTACATAGTTGAAGATGAAAGGAAAAAGTTGAATCTTAACTGCAGCTCCTTTAGAGGGCTAGCATTTTACATATCATGCTGATAAGCCTCCCTCTGTTCTTTATTCATTGTTGCACCCATCACTCAAGCCAGTCCTTGGCTGAGTTTCTGTACTGCAGTATTACTGCAAGTATTAACCATACTGCTGACACTTTCCTATAGACCTTTAAGCCTCTTTAGCATGGCTTCCTAGTTCCTAGCGGTTATGTAGAATATGTCCTAAATTGCACTTACTAAAAATGACCATGCTGTTTGGAGAGACCATTAAGTTGCATGCTCTGGAAAATCTGCACACTGAAGACAAAAACAGAGTAAGATATCAATGCATTTGGAATCAAACTGAAATGCATTTGACATGAAACGGATACTTTGATGTAAAAGGAAAGCCTTTTAATTAAGCGGCAATAAGGAGGAATATCTTATCTTACTAGGCTCTTATAAACAGATCGAGGCAATTCCAGCAGATTATGTCTTTCTATAAAAAGTAGCAGGGTTATTGTGGGTTTGTTTGTTTGTTTGTTTTTTAGCTTAAAGATATTTTGGGTGCATTTTTGCATCTCTAGGACAAAGGCCACTAGGGTCAAACGAAAGAGTTGCACCAAGGACTCAGCTCTCCTTCCATGTGATTTATAATTGACTCAATTAGTGGCTGTTTCGCCCTGGGACACATCATTGCTCCTGTCAGCACTTGAGTAGAAGGGCCAGTGGCATAAATAAAGGGAATAGGTCTACAGCAGTGCTATTTTTCCAGAAAAAGAGGTGCAGTTGTCCTCTTATTCTCAGATCCTCCAAGTGTCCCTAATTCCCAGGGACAGTCCCAGATTTAGAGAAGCCATCCCGGTTTCTGATTTGATCCTGGAATGTCCTGCTATTTCTTAGGACGTCCCTATTTCTGTTGGAAAAATGTTATTTGGAGTTATTTGACCCCCCCCCCCAAGCCAAGGAGAAAAGTAGCTATACAACCTTTAGAAAACAACCAAAGACAGCCCTGTATAGGGAAGCTTTTAGAAGTTTAATGTTTTATTATGTGTTTATATAGGTGGAAGGCTGCCCAGTGCATGGCTGGGCAACCTAATCAGATGGGTGAGGTATAAAAAAATTAAGTTGTTGTTGTCGTTATGAAATAGGACATCCCTGTTTTCATCTGAGAAATGTTGGAGGCTTTTTTTTTAACTCCATCTCTTTTCCCAGGAGAGAAAGTTTCAGTAAGGGGCAGTTGTGGATGAAGGTCTCAACCCTGCCTCTTATTGCATATGTAATTAGGATTCCAGGAGAGGGGAACCAAATTGAGGTGTCATGTCTGAACAGAGAATGGGAACATAATTATTATTATTATTATTATTATTATTATTATTATTATTATTATTATTATTTATACCCTGCCCATCTGGCTGGGTTTCCCCAGCCACTCTGGGTGGCTTCCAGCAGAATATTAAAATACAATGATTCATCCAGTAGTAAAAGCTTCCCTAAATGCAAGGAGATACAAATTTAGCCAGTTACAGGTAGGTAGCCGTGTTGGTCTGAGTTGAAGCAAAATAAATAAAATAAATAAAATTCCTTCAGTAGCACCTTAAAGACCAACTAAGTTTTTATTTATTTTTATTTATTTAGCTTTCGTGTGCATGCACACTTCTTCAGATATACTTGAAACAGAAGCCAGACCCTTAATATCTTTAAGCTAAAAAAGGGTCTGGCTTCTGTTTCAAGTGTATCTGAAGAAGTGTGCATGCACACGAAAGCTCATACCAAAATAAAAACTTAGTTGGTCTTTAAGGTGCTACTGAAGGAATTTAGCCAGTGTTAGAGAGGGATGAGCTTCACGGGGTTCAGTTTGAAACGGGCTCACCTAAAGCAATCTAATGTGCTGAGCTCAGATTAGACCCAAACCAGCTCCTTTTTAAGCTTCAGACTATTTTGCGTTCCAGGTCTCTTTTGCCCCGGAAGATGTGAAGGGCTAAGATTTCCACAACCCCATACTGCGTTGGACAGAATAAGGCACACAGAGAGGAAAGCTTTCTCCTGGCAGTCTATGTTCACATTTATCTAAACATGTGCTTCTAGACAACAGTCATTTTTATTATCAGTTTATTTATATTTTGTAGAACTCTATTGCACTCGAAGCAGGTAAGAGTATGGATAATTTAAACACATATGCATAACAAATAACAAATAATATACCACCAACATTTCAACAATTGCATTCCGTTGCCTCGATTAGCAATATCCAATATCAATAATATATCAATATTGTACCCACATTAAGCGATCTATTCAGCAGTAAATATGAATTCTTAGCTGAAGCCTCTATCCAGCCATGCCATTGAACAGCCAATAAACACAGCCAACACATCACGGCTTGGATTGGAATTACTTTCAATATCCTGGTCCATTTTGGGCGGCACTCAACTTTCTCTAGCCCTTAATTAAGAAGTAAAAAAAAAGAAATCTATTCTGTTATTATATTTCAGCTTTACAAGGTGACGTGGTTTCCTAAAGAATATTGGTAGCAATGGAGTATTTTATGTTTCCTTTACCAGGGGTCAGCAAACTTTTTCAACAGGAGGCCAGTCCACTGTCCCTCAGACCTTGTGGGGGGCCGGACTATATTTTGAAAGAAAAATATGAACGAATTCCTATGCCCCACAAATAACCCAGAGATGCATTTTAAATAAAAGGACACATTCTATTCATGTAAAAACACCAGGCAGGTCCCACAAAAAACCCAGAGATGCATTTTAAATAAAAGGACACATTCTACTCATGTAAAAACGTGCTGATTCCTGGACCTTCCGTGGGCCGGATTGAGAAGACGATTGGGCTGCATCCGGCCCCCGGGCCTTAGTTTTGGGACCCCTGCATTATACTATATTATGACTGGGGCGGGGGGCTGACATTATGGGCATTATAGGAACAATTCTTTGCATGGATACAAGAATCTTCAGATGAATGCTTGAGATTCTCTTTCATGGTAAACCGAACAGGCAGTTGCTTTGAATTTGTCTGAACAAAACTTGGGATCCCAGTGGATCAAAGTGCAAAAATATATGGAATTTATTCAGCACAAAAAGTAGAGAAAACTCGGTTCATCATATAGCGAACGGACACTTTTGACCTTAAGCTGCCTCGTAAAGACTATTCATTTTAGTTATGCAACAGCTCTGGTCTTTCGATATGTGGGGTATTATTGCTCCCTTAAGCAAAAAGAGCAGATCTATGGCTCCGAATTAAGATGAAATGTGCTCACTTGGTGGGTTACGTAAGAGCTAGTTGGAAACTTAAGGTGACAGGCCTGCCTTCCTTAGAATGAGGAATTGTACCAGAAGGGAACAACAAATGAACCAATTTTAACCAAAAACGGAGGGTGGGGATGGAAATCATTGTGGCATTGCTTTTGTCTGCAGGCTTCATGTTTTGACTTATTTCTAATCTACAGGCTGCTTTGAACCTGACAGCTGCCTTAAAGGTTTGTTTATTGATTGGGGAGTGAGTAAAACGGCCACACTGAGTACAGCAAACTGATTATTATAATTTATTTTTCTTTAACGTGGACACGATGCACCTTTAACACCGTAATTGAGATTTATAAAGGCACTTACAGGGGGACAGGGCATGCAACCCGATTGGCATGTGAATTAAGTGCAGTCTTTTAAGGTAAGGTGGGGTATTTTGTTGTAGTAGTTTTTTGGAGGGTTCCATTGTGACACAGAATTTGCTTAAATGGTTGTAACAGGCTATTTTCAAGCGCTGCTCGCCAAGCTAGACATGACACCATTCGGGCAGTTAGTCATGTTGTTAAAGGTTCTTTTTTTGGGGGGGGGGAGAGACAGCAGACACAGAGCCCTTTGATCCAGATCAAGAACTTGGCAAAAAGTATGGGGGGGCTTTAACCCTTTACCTCTACCGTGGTCCCGATACTTGCTATTTGCACTGGAAGGAGAGCTCCCATTGACACCAATGGCAACTGTTCTTTCAAGGCAAGTATCAGGTACAAGGACCCAATCTGGATCAAGAATGTAGATCAGGTAGAAGTTTTATTTTTAAAACTGATATTTTATTGGGGGTGGGAATCAATTGCAGTGGTACGTCAGTTTTCAAACATAATCCGTTCCGAAAAATTGCTCAAGTTCCAAAACGTTTGAAAACCGAAAACTCAATACTGAAGCCTCAATATGGAAAACTCAATACAGAAAACTCAATATGGAAGCCACGTGGCATGTTCAACTTCCAAGGCGCGTTTGAAAACTGAAGCAGTTACTTCTGGGTTTACAGCATTCGAAAACCGAAATGTTCGTAAACGGAGACGTTCGAAAACCGAGGTACCACTGTATAAAGCAGTACAGTGGTACCTTGGGTTAAGAACTTAATTCATTCCAGAGGTCCGTTCATAACCTGAAACTGTTCTTAACCTGAGGTACCACTTTAGCTAACGGGGCCTCCCGCTGCTACCACGCTGCCGTCATGCGATTTCTGTTCTCACCCTGAAGCAAAGTTCTTAACCCAAGGTACTATTTCTGGGTTAGCGGAGTCTGTAACCTGAAGCGTCTGTAATCTGAAGCGTCTGTAACCCGAGGTGCCACTGTAAAGTGATACAAAAAAGGAAAAGGAAAGAAAAAGCAAAACACACAACTGTGTAAATTGAGAGGAAATTATATGAATAAATACAAAAATACCCTAACCCATGCATAATTTTATAAATTTGAAATTATTATCCTAATGTAAATATTCATAGCCTACTACATTTTGTATAAATTTGTTCCAAATATTGTCACATTTATCCAAGCAAAGTCTACGTCTGTAAGTAGTCCATTCGTAGGTTGCAGGCGTTATCTTATTATCAACCCACTGATCAAAGGAGATTATGTCTTTATTCTTCCAGTTCATCAATATCAGCCTCTCGGCAACCATTAGAGAACATACAATCCATTTTTGTTGTCTAGTTGTTAACTTCCACATAGTAGGTATATAGTTCAGAAGAGTATTCTCTGCTGAAAATGTTGGGTTGTTTTTCCCCCCTGAATAGTCATAGTTATACAATCCAGCACATTCTCCCAAAATTCAGTAAACATAGAACACTGTATAAACATAAGTTTCAAGGAAGAGCAGACAAAAGTACTGATGTTGATCACAGCCTTTGCAACCGTTAGTTAGTATGCTTTTTATTATGGTTTTTATCATCATTGATGTTCTGAAATGTGTTTTTAATGTTGTACACCGCCCTGGATATTGAAATAATAATAATAATAATAATAATAATAATAATAATAATAATAATAATAATAATAATAATAGCTTCCACACACCACGCTGCCCATCTTCTTCTGAAGGCACCCGGGGGGGGGGAAGCATAGCTGTAATTGTTTTTTAGAAAGGCTGAATCTGTGGCCGGAGTTACCAATTTGACAGCTCTTTGAGAAGTCCTCTCAACAAGAAAAGTCTCTCGCCAGAAGATAAGAAAAGACAACTGTGTTGAAATATGCCTCAAGCTTTTTATTTTGCACTCTGGTGCTGCAAAGTAATATATTGATTGATGCTTGTGACAGATAAGACTGCACTGTGCAAGTACAATTCCTCCCCCCCCTCCACCCCGCAGAATATCTAATATTGGTGTTAGTGGGTATGTAGCAGTTGTGATTAAGGGTAACGCCCAGTGCTGATTCCACTCCCAGGTATGCCTCACTCAGTTTTGATTCTGGGTGGAACCAATTCATCCCCCCCCCACCAGGACAAACTCACAGGAACTAAGTTCCAGCACTTCTCAGGTGGGTGCCATTGCCATTCTAAAAGAACATGGTAAGTTCTGGCACCTGTTTTTTTTCTAGAAAAATAGCACTGGGTGGAACTATGTGGATGGCATCAACGCCAGATCTAGGGGGCCATAGGTGTGAGGGAACCCACAACATGGGGCTCCAACATGACTTCTGGTTACTGAAAGTCACGTTGGAGCCCCTACGCCTGGCACCCCCAAACTTCGGCCCTCCAGATGTTTTGGACTACAATTCCCATCATCCCTGACCACTGGTCCTGTTAGCTAGGGATCATGGGAGTTGTAGGCCAAAACATCTGGAGGGTGGCAGTTTGGGGGTGCCTGCCCTACGTGGCCTCCCAGACAACATCAGAGGCCCTGCTAGGCCCCCAAATGCAACTTCCGGTGGGAACCGGAAGTCACATTCGGAGGTCTCACGAGGTCTCAGACGCAATCTCTGAGAACCCGCTAGGCCTCGGAAGAACCACTGCCGCAATGTGACATCCCTGGACCCCTGGATGGTGAAGTCCAGTCAATGCCGACTATGGGGTGCAGTGCTCAACTCGCTTTTCAGGCTGAGGGAGCTGGCATTTGTCCACAGACAGCTCTCCCGGTCATGTGGCTAGCATGACTAAACCGTTTCTGGTGCAACGGGACACCATGAGTGCCAGAGCACATGGAAACTCTGTTTACCTTCCCACCACAGCGGTACCTATTTATCTACTTGCACCGTCATGCTTTTGAACTGCTAGGTTGGCAGAAGCTGGGTTGGAGCAACAGGAGCTCACTCTGTTGCATGGATTCAAACCGCCAACCTTCTGATCGGCAAGCCCAAGAGGCTCAGTGGTTTAGACCACAGCGCCACCCGTGTCCCTTTAATGACATACAACGCCCCTGAGGGGCAATCAGGGAAGTTTCCACGGTACTTTCCCAATGGACCCCCCCACCAATGCCCTCAAAACAACACTACATTGGGGGGCATTGTGTGAGAGTGGGTGAATTGCAGCTTCCCACTTTAGCTTCTGCACTGCCCCTAAGCACCATGGCCAGCAGCTAAGGAGCCACTGTTTCCTTAGGGTGCCCATCAGCGGGCATTTTGAAGTTCGAGTCATCCTATGATGAGCAATCATGCCAGCATGAATGCTCCTCGGGTAATCAAGCGATACTTGTGTATTTGTAAAACAGTTCCCAAAGTTCCCAATCAAGTTGACGGGAGATCTGTCAGTTTGCATTACTTAGTGCAGAAAGTATTGATCTGATGTGTAGATATTTTTCCTATTCTAATTAATTCAAGAGGGTTCTGGAAGCTTATAGAATCTTCTCTGTGTGAAACAAACAAACAAACAGAAGAAGTGTGCATGCACACGAAAGCTCATACCAAAATAAAAACTTAGTTGGTCTTTAAGGTGCTACTGAAGGAATTTTTTTTATTAAACAAACAGAAGGTTCCTGATGATTGGGTTATTCCTTCAGAGAAGCTGAGAACAGTTGGTTTACGCTGGTTCTGTTATCTCTTCGTCAAGTTCATGCTGTTATCTCTTCATCAAGTTCATAAGAGGCCAGAAGGAGCCTGAGTTTCACACTTTCTCTTCCTATCTCTCTTCATCTCTCTTCCTTCTGGTGTGGTGTTCTGTACATTGTAAGTTTAAGTTAAGTCTGCTGCAACTGGATTTCTTATGGACGGTGCCAATCCTCTGCTGGTTGAAATATAATTGCCTCCGGTCTATTTTTTGGGAATCCTGCAATGTGTTTAAGTTGTTACTCTGCTAACTATACATTGGAATCTACTCTGAATCAATATTGAGTAGAGTTTGAGTGAGAAGATCAAGTGATATTCACCCATATGTGAAACAGCACAGTATCCATTTCTATGCGGATTACATCTTTCTCAAATAGTATCAGAATGCTGAGTTTAATCCATGGAACCATAAGTGTTAGGAAGTCATAAGAAATCATAGGAGCCAGCTCCTAGGGGCCAAGGTCCCTTTGTGTGTGTCCCCACAAAATATTTGAGGGGGCCAGGCCCCCCAGGTTGATTGGCATTGTCATTCAAATGGTGTGTGTGTGTGCGTTGCATCATGTGATTGATTATGTGGGGTGGGGCTTACCTGCCCCCCTCCCAATATTTTTTCAAGTTGACATCCCTGTAAGGAACGTTTGCAAGTGTGGTACAAAGACATACAAGAGAGTTGACTGCCATAGAAGAGTTTGGATTTTGATATCCCGCTTTATCACTACCCGAAGGAGTCTCAAAGCGACTTACAATCTCCTTTCCCCTCCCCCCCACAACAGACACCCTGTGAGGTGGGTGGGGCTGAGAGACTTCAGAGAAGTGTGACTAGACCATGGGTGTCAAACACAAGGCCCGGGGGCCAAATCCGGCCCGCCAGACCTCATCATGTGGCCCGCCGAGCGCCCCAGCCAGCGGGACCTTGCTGCTGAAGCGCTGCGCTGACAAAGCGCCGACAAACAGCTGGGGCCGGGGGGGGGGTCCCTTCGCACTCTTTTCTGCCGCTGAATCAAGGCGGCGACCCCCCTTCCCTTTCTTTCTTCCTCTCTCTCGTTCTTATTCTTTCTTTCCCTCTCCTTCCTTCCTTCTTTATCTCTGTCTTCTCTCCCTCTTTCTTTTTCTTTCCTTCTTTATTCCTTCTTTCCTACTCTTCTTTCTCTCACCTCTTTCCTTCCTCTCTCCCTCCTGCTCCCTCTTTTCTTTCTTCCTTCCTTCCTTCCTTCCTTCCTTCCGTCCTTCCGTCCGTCCTTCCCATCTTTCTTTCTTCCTCTCCCTCATTCTTATTCTTTCTTTCCCTCTACTTCCTTCCTTCTTTCTCCCTTTCCGTCTTCTCTCCCTCTTTCTTTTTCTTTCCTTCTTTATTCCCTTCCTTATTTCCTACTCTTCTTTCTCTCCCCTCTTTCCTTCCTTCCTCTCTCCCTCCCACTCCCTCTTTTCTTCCTTCCTTCCTTCCTCCCTCCCCTCCCCTCCCCTCCCTCTCCCTCTCCCTCTCCTCAGAAACATAGGATGCTGCTTTATACTTCTGGCCCTTAAACCCTGGAACCAGGAGAGCAGCTCCAGTGAGTCAACCTCAGCCAGTCCCTTTGGTGAAGGGTGGTGGCTCACTGGCAGAACATCTGTTCTGCATGCAGAAGGACCCCAGCATCTCCAGGTACTAGTAGCTCTGCAAAGGTCCTGCATGAAACCCTAGCGAGCCTCCACCACCCAGTGCAGTTACCAAAAATCATTTTTCAATAAATTGTACAATAATTGTACATTTGAATATCTACTTGCCATTATTCTGACTATGTTTCTGCTTTCAGAGCTAGTTATTACTTACATTATTACAAAAAACAGTAATAATTGAATGCAGTGACAATAATTTATGATAATAAAGAGTGGACACATAGTCCTACAGATACAACCGGCCCTTTGAGGGTGACCAAACTGCTGATGCGGCCCCCGATGAATTTGAGTTTGACACCCCTGGACTAGACCAAGGTCACCCAGCAGCTGCATGTGGAGGAGCGGAGACATGAACCCAGTTCCCCAGATTACGAGTCTACCGCTCTTAACCACTACACCACACATAGGAAGCTCTTGTAGCAGTTCTCACGCTTCCCTTTCTGCAAAAGCTTGCACGAGTTCTTGGATAAACTCCGGTGCAATAAAAGGAACCTGGGCTGCATATAGCTTTACTTTTCCCTACATCTGCTGCCCTCCAGATGTTTTAGATGTGCTGCTTGTAGCTGAGGGAAATTGTAGTCCTAAACACATTGAGTGGGGATGCTGCTTGCAAAGCAGAAAAGAGAATACACCTAAGAAACTTCTCTATATATTGAAATGAAATACATATCTAACTTATGCATGGCTTCTGAATGTCTATGTCTTTTCATATTGCTTTTCTAAAGGGAAAATAACCAAAAGCTGGCTGGGAAGCGTATTTTTGTTATCAGTTATCAGTTTGTTACATCCTAGAGTGTGCCACATTGTTTGAGTCGAGATCTTTGTGGCTTGCCCGTTCATTTCTCCCAGCTTTCGGCCTCATTCATAAACATGAATTTCAGTGGCTAATAGATGCTGGGAATATTATCTCTACTGCTGCAGTGCTGATGATCCTCTCGGGAGAGGCTATCAAAACCATTTCATATGCAACTGCAGTTACGTAACAGAGCCGTTTCCTTTGGCGAGGCAGTTAAAATTGATCAAGGTGTTGTGCCACGTGCTGATGAAATATACATGAGAGCTAAACACTGCAAACATTTTCATTTCTACAGCAAAACATCAATCACAGCAGTCAACCTAAAAAAATAGAAGTAGAATATTTAGCTAGAAAGAACCTTTTTGAAAAATACAACCAAATACATTCCAGTCTTCCACCACTGAAGCTGAACTTCCTGGTGCCCTGAAGTGCCAAAGAAATTAGCCCACTTCTAGAGATCCTGGTATCCTGCAAGGAGAGAGGAAGATTTAGCAAGGTGTTTTGCATCAGTTGTGCCCACAAGACAAGTTAAGTAAAAACATTCCAGACATGCATACTATGACACATGGTACAAAGTAAATATTCCTTGTATGTTGGCTCAGGTCACCTGAGTCCTGCGGTAAGGAAGAGGACATCCAAATGCGTAATTTTATCCAAGGGTATAAATGGAAGTGAGAGCTGGACCATAAAGAAGGCTGATTGCCAAATAATTGATGCTTTTGAATTATGGTGCTGGAGGAGACTCTTGAGAGTCCCAGGGACTGCAAGAAGATCACACCTATCCATTCTTAAGGAAATCAGCCCTGAGTGCTCACTGGAAGGACAGATCCTGAAGCTGAGGCTCCAATACTTTGGCCACCTCGTGAGAGGAGAAGACTCCCTAGAAAAGACCCTGATGTTGGGAAAGTTTGAGGGCACAAGGAGAAGGGGACGACAGAGGACGAGATGGTTGGACAGTGTTCTCGAAGCTACCAACCCGAGTCTGACCAAACTGTGGGAGACAGTGGAAGACAGGAGTGCCTGGCGTGCTCTGGTCCATGGAGTCACGAAGAGTCGGACATGACTAAATGACTAAACAACAACAACAAAGCTAATATGGTGCCCACCAGATGTTCTTGGACTCCCAACTCCTATCATCACAGTGGGCCGTCCTGACTGGGTCTGGTGGTATTTGGAGTCCAAGAACAGTAGTTCCTGCTGGAAATGCAAAGAGAAGGAAAGTACCTTTTTTACATGTGGTGGCTGTGTAAGATGTCAAAAGCATTCTGGGAAATGATTTATAATGAATTGGGGGGGGTGTTGAAAATAACTTTGAATGGGGGAAATCTCCTGGATCTTAGGCTAGTCTTTGTTTAAAACATATGGCAAGCCTAGTTTGGCCAGGCTTGAATTGGAGCCTGACTCAAAATGAAACAGGGTTGATCTGTTTAAGTTGGGGAGACCTTGCATTGCCACACATATCTTTGGGAAGCGGGGGCATGGCTTTCATTACAGAAAAAGAAAGAAGTTGCTTTTGCTATAAAGTGATACAATATTTAATATTTCAGAGAACTATACAGAGCAAATATTTGGTTCCAAAAATTCCCCCATTAGTTTCCATTATAGTTAGCAGCGGTTCTCAGTGGGCTGGGAATTAAGGGAATTAAAATTAGTATTTTAAGATGTGTGGTAATGTTGTTACATGTACATATTTGGAGTTTTTTAAGGGATGGTAAGAAATGTATTGAAATGAAATAAAAAGCTGCCAATGAGTTTTTCCTTTTTCAAAATTTGCAGATCAGACAAAGACTCTACGTTATGTAAGTTCTAATCTTTACAGGCAGCTAACTAATTTTGTAGAAGGGACCCAGGTGGCGCTGTGGGTTAAACCACAGAGTCTAGGGCTTGCTGATCAGAAGGTTGGCAGTTCGATTCCCTGCAACGGGGTGAGCTCCCGTTGCTTGGTCCCAGCTCCTGCCCACCTAGCAGTTCGAAAGCACATCAAAGTGCAAGTAGATAAATAGGAACCGCTCCGTCGGGAAGGTAAACAGCGTTTCCGTGTGCTGCTCTGGTTCGCCAGAAGCAGCTTTGTCATGCTGGCCACATGACCCGGAAGCTGTCTGCGGACAAACGCCGGCTCCCTCGGCCTATAGAGCGAGATGAGCGCCGCAACCCCAGAGTCGGACACGACTGGACCTGATGGTCAGGGGCCCCTTTACCTTTACTTAACTAATTTTGTACATCTTCAAACACACCTTCTTACAACGGGGAGCTATTCTATGTACAGTGGTACCTTGGTTCTCAAACTTAATCCTTTCCAGAAGTCTTGTTGGGATTTTAGACAGGACAGAATTAAACACTCCTGTGGGCGTTCTTATTCTCTGGGTGACTGCCCATATTATCCGGGCATTTTCTCCTTTGTTCTCCGTGTTTGTTCTGTCTCAGTCTGTCTGAGTACTGTATGTAGGAGTATGAGTCTGAGAGAGTTAGTTTTTGCTTCTGTAAGAGAGATAAGAGATGCAGACATGCAGCTAGCTTCAGTTGGTTTTTCTGTTACTTTATGCTTCTAAATAAAGACTTATTAGAATAGAAGCATTGGTGTCAGTTGTTATTTGAGACACCACAACTGAGACACAGACAACTGCCAGCGTCCTTGCTGTGCTGCAACTCTGCTACGTTTGAAGAGAATTGAAGTGTGGCTGAGCGCATTTGGAAGAGTGCTGGGCAGCCATAAACATCAGACAAGGTAGATGGCACTTGACTCCAGAAAAATTGTCAAAAATTTATAAAACAAAATCCAATAAATGTGGGAAGTGCCAAGATAAAATATGAGATTATTTTCATTGTTGGTGGAGGTGTATAAAAATTCAAACGTTCTGGAATGAGGTATACAAAAAATTTAAAAAGATGCTAAAAATCGCGTTTGAAAAAAGACCGGAAATATAATATAATATCTGGAAATATACCCGGAGATAGAATAAATGTTTTGTTATATGCTTGTGCAGTGGCCCAAACACTTATAGCCCAGAATTGGAAGGGGGGGAAGCCCCAATGGTACAAGAATGGTTGATTATATTAGTTGAGTATATGAATTTAGCAAAAATGACAGCTGCAATTAGAAATATAAGTAAACAGAATTTGAAGGAAGAGTGGAAATATGTCGAAGATTATCTGAATAAGCAAGGAATGAAAACGGAGTTGGTGATATGCTTAGATTGAGATGCATACAGAGATAGATTATTTGAAAAAATATTCAAATGTGGGATAGATTATTTGAAAGATAATTTCAGATGTAATTTTTTTTATTGAAGGTTCTAATAGATGATAAGGTTAAAAATAACAAGGAATGAGAAATTAAATTAAATTAAAAGCAATGTATGAATAACCGGAAGCAAATTTTAAATTTTAACTAGCAATCTTAAATTTATTTTTTTCTCAAGTAGTAATTTGTATTCTATATTTTGTAGTTTTATTGGTATTTGTTTAAAATGTTTTGTAAATTTTGTGAAAGAATTCAAATAAAGTTTATATTTTAAAAAAATAGTCATTGTTTGGATGGGAGGCTTTTATCCATTTCCACAGTCATACAGTCAATCAATCAATCAATCATAAAATGAAGAACAAGCCACAGTCACAAAAACGAAAAAGCCACACAAACAAAAACTCAAAAAATAGCAGAAACAAAAGCACCAAATATAAGCTCCAAACATATCACCTCAGAACACTGCAATTCGAAACGGAAGGGGGGGGGTGTACAGAATTATAATGGGTTTCTATTGGAGATGGAAATGAATAGTTGGAACCTTTTTGCATGCATATGCAGAAATGTTGCCATGTTTCTGTCTCGTGAGACAATGGAGTGTGCCTCTGGGGGCGAAGTCATACAACGAACCGCCCAATTGTCTTAGGGACTCCCCTCAGGATTTGTGTAGGGTTTACTCCTTAGCCTTTCCATCTCCCGAAGATATCCCACAAGGCAGTGGAGGTTTAAGTTTATACTACTTTTTTAAAAAAGATTTGCCTTGAGAGAGTACAGTGGAACCTCGGTTTATGAACACCTCGGTTTACGAATTTTCGGTTTACGAACGCCGCGGACCCATCTGGAACGGATTAATTCACTTTCCATTACTTTCCATGGGAAAGTTCGCTTCAGTTTATGAACAGACTTCCGGAACCAATTACACCCATGCTTTGGGTTAAGTACGCTTCAGGTTGAGTACTCCGCGGACCCGTCTGGAACGGATTAATCCACTTTCCATTACTTTCAATGAGAAAGTTCGCTTCAGTTTATGAACGCTTCAGTTTAAGTACTCCGCGGACCGTCTGGAACAGATTAATCCACTTTCCATTACTTTCAATGAGAAAGTTCGCTTCAGTTTATGAACGCTTCAGTTTAAGTACTCCGCGGACCGTCTGGAACAGATTAATCCACTTTCCATTACTTTCAATGGGAAGGTTTGCTTCAGTTTATGAATGCTTCAGTTTATGAACAGACTTCCGGAACTAATTGTGTTCATAAACCGAGGTCCCACTGTATTTAAACCTCTTTTTCTGGCCAGCAACATTACGCTTTCCATTTTTAGGTTTGGAATATAGTACAGTAGTTGCTTTGGAAGACGATAATCAGGCATCTGCACAACATGACCAGTCCAACCAAGTTGATGTTGAAGAATCATTGCTTCGACACTGGTTATCTTTGCTTCTTCCAGCACACAGGCATTAGTTCGCCTGTCTTCCCATGTGATGTGTAACATTTTCCCCTCTACAGCATGTGCAGAAGCCGCCTTCTTGACCATTGGACCTGCTATAAGGAACAAGAATGGAGGAACTTATATTTTCAGGCTTTCCCAACATGGTACTTTCCAGATGTTTTGGACTGCATGGACAAGATGGCTGGGGCTAAGGAAAGATGTAATCCAAATACAGTATCTGGAGGACAGCAGGCTGGGAAAGTTGTTTTCTATTTGTTCTGGTCTCACCCCAAAGAAAACTATTCTAGTAAGAAATGCCCAATAAAATTCAAGATATATCTGGTTATTATATCCCCTTGGCACTCAAAAATGGTCTACTTACTGGTATTTGAAAGGAATTGTTAATGAATAAGATTTAGAACTCACTACATTCTTGTTACTAAAAGTCAGACAGGTAATCTCTGTGAACAGGAAATCTTTCAAACCTTTATTAAGTCTGCAACAGTGTCTGGGAGACAGCTTTTATATATCTCCTAAACCACCTTCTTATTAAAGGTGTAAGGAAGGATGTGTACCTAATAAATTTATTGGGAAATGCAGTATATAAGTCACTGGAATACAAAGTACCAAGATAAGGTTTGTTTTCACTAATATAATTCCAGCAGCAAGACATGAGTTTTCCTTTGGGGTTTTGTTCTGGTTTGTATATCCCTATGTGTTTTGGTGACGTCCTTCTTGCTTCCTGTATGGTTTTGTCAATATTCAAATGTTTGGCATAGGTATGTATGTTTTTTTTTGTTTCCTCCCCCTTTTTGTAGTGCCAATGTGTATACGGACATCAGATCCACTTAAGCAAAGGTCCTACACAGGACATTCCCATCAGCAGAAACACGGAGAGGTGATTTTTGCCAATGTCCCTTTCCCCCTGCAGCTCCCGGAGCTCCCACATTATCCCAGAGTGTTCCCCAAACCTGCAAAGCAGATTTTCAGGAGACGTAGAGAGGGAACAGAATGAAAATGGCCTCCTTCCTCACCCCACGAGCAGAATTCATCCATTGG
Source organism: Zootoca vivipara (assembly GCF_963506605.1). Classification (NCBI taxonomy): domain Eukaryota; kingdom Metazoa; phylum Chordata; class Lepidosauria; order Squamata; family Lacertidae; genus Zootoca; species Zootoca vivipara. Next base: position 15,793,210 of record NC_083278.1, read on the forward strand.
ATCAGAAGACTTCCGCAGACGGAAGGAGCCCTTCCATATTTCTTGAGAGGCAACGTCTGGATTCAATGGATGCTACCCAAATTTTAGTGCAATTGCACTTATATGACTGCACTGAGATTGCTTTTTTGTGGTGTTTTATCCATACCAACGGGTACACATGCAATGTAGACATAGAGGAGCACAAAGAAATGAAAAGACATGGCAATCTGCACATAATCCAATCCTAGAATTCTTTTTAGAATATATAATCCCAGTTAAACCTTGTTAACTGCGGGGCCAAGTAAACCTATTGAACAATAAAAGAAGAGAGTCTGCACCTGTAATTAACTGGATTTATCCAAAGTAAATAGACACCTGTTCACTTTCAAGGCAGACAGATACCTCCTTTTGAGTTCAGTGCCTACGTATTTATCCCATTTTCTTCTTTGTCTGTCTTCTCCCCATCCTGTAAGACTCACTTGCTAGAGGTAGGCATATTCTATTATGCCCAAAACATCACTGTGTATGATTTAGTGTTTATGATGGATTCCATCTGTTAACTGAAATTGTGTACCATCCGAATGCTCCTTGAAATCTGTTTACCATCTACAAACAGAATTTATGAAAGATTTCCCACTCTGACATTGTAAATGAGAACTTGAATAAACTAGCCAATATATTGCTTGTAGGGAGAAAAATAACAACAGCATATATGTGCAATATTCTGATATAGAATCAGGCTGCAGGTGTTGAAGGACTATATATGTATAGAATTGAGGGACTATATATGTGCTGTTATGAATTTGTGGGTGCAAGACACACTAAATTCCAAATCAAGTTAGTGTCAGGATTTAATTAAGGCTTGGTGCATCAAAAGCATATTAAGATAGGCTAGTCTCTGGTGGGAAGTGATAGCCACACCCATGTATGTATTTGAGCTGTGATCAGACCCCCTAGTGTTAGAATATAGGTAAAAGAAATAAGGTAAAGGTCCCCTGGACGGTTAAGTCCAGTCAAAGGCGACTATGGGGTTGCAGCGTTCATCTCGCTTTCAGGCCAAGGGAGCCAGCGTTTGTCCTCAGACACCTTTCCGGGTCATGTGGCCAGCAGGACTAAATCGCTTCTGGCGCAACGGGACACCGTGACGGAAACCAAATCACATGGAAATGCCATTTACCCTCCCACTGCAGTGGTACCCGTTTATCTACTTGCACTGACGTGCTTTCGAAATGCCAGGTTGGCAGGAGCTGGGACAGAGCAACAGGAGCTCACTCCATCGTGGGGATTCAAACCGCCAACCTTCTGATCGGCAAGCCCAGGAGGCTCAGTGGTTTAGACCACAGCACCACCCACATCCCATTGTTAGAATATAAATCAAGCCCAATCTGCATTTGAACCTTGTCGATTAAGACAGGACTAGCCTCATGCATGAGGTGTCAGCCTAGAGGCAACAAACAATTAGCAAGACAGAGAATGAAAGGGCAAATCTCATTTGCAAATGGATGGGTTTCCTCCCTCCCTCAACTGGGAGCTTAGTTTAAAAAGACAATGCCAATGTTTTAGGCATGGCTCTAGATTTAGAAGGGCAGTTAGAGGGAAGCTGGAATGCGACCTAGGATGTGAGGCAAGCTGCAAGGCAGCAGAGGAAGAATGCCAGGGTGCCTAAGAGAGAAATAGGACCCCCTTGGAATGCAGATGTTCTGAACCCCTCCATGGCAGGTTGCATATATATGTGAAAATAAACCATATATCATAAAGACACCACAGTCTCTGCTGTGCCTCATTCTCCAAAAGAAAACACGGACCTTGGGTAAGCGCCTAGAAGTCCCTGGAATCTCACCCTGCTGTGGAGATTGGGGCTGGATCTACACTGATCTGTAAAAATGTCATTAAAGGCTAGTTTTTAAAAAGTTACATAGCTCTCAATGTGATTTCCCATTGCTCTGCAGCGCCCTCTAGTGTCACATTTTTATAACGCATTTTATCGCTATAACCAACCAGTAGGTAGATTCGTCCTGGGAATGACACGTAATGGTACGTCGTTTTAATTCTAACCATGTTTAATTGTTTTTAATGGGGGTTTTCCTGTGATGATGTGCAACAACAATGATGATTTACCTGGGTTGTTCCCGCCACTCTGGGCAGCTTCCCATAAAGACGGGGTACAAATAAATATATAACAACAACATTTTAATACTACAACTGCCCTCATTCCTGACCATTGGCCATGTTGGCTGATGCTGATGAGAGTTTTAGTCCAACAACATCAGGATGGCTGGATTAATGAGTTTGCTCTCCCCCTCTTCCTTTAGGGATCCCCATTTTTTCCTCCCACTTCTTTTGGGCCCATATCTCCAGCCCCTTTTCTTTCTACCGTAGCAGAAAACAACGGACACTTTATGGAAATCTGTTATAACGCATATGCTGCAGAAGGCAGAGATTTCCTGTGGACCAGGTTGAAAAAGGCGAATGAAGCAAAACAGCAGCCTCAGTGAGCAAAACCTCTGAAGTATGGTTAGGTTGAAGTTGGCTTTGCTTGAGGGGGAAAGATCCATAGTATTCAACAGTGCTTTGAGTTCCTGTGTCTCTTTGTGTGTCGAGGCTTACCAGAAATTCCCTTAAAATAACTCACAACAGACACGGAAATTTAGGTTTGGTTTTTGGCATTAATTTAGGCCACAACTTTATTTAATTACAAATTTTAATCCGAGTGTTGGCTTAGGCTTTTGGTTAACCATTCATCCTTCCCTAAGAAGGACCATCTTCATCTGTTCACTCTGGACAGGACTCAACCCATCTGTCCCCTTGGGGCAGGACTCAATCATCTGTCCTCTTAGGACAGGACTCACATCATCTGTCCACTTGGGACAGGACTCACCACTGTCCGCTTGGACAGTACCAGCTCCGACTTCCTAAAGGGAAGTAAAGTGAACACCCCTGGGAGAGGAGGTAGCTGGGGCCAGGCATTCACTCCTCTCTTTTTCCAAGAATGTTGCCCAAGGCTCTTACTCTTATAATTGGCCCCTCCATCCCCGCCTATGGCGGGGATATAAGGACAAGAGTGTAAGCCCTGGGATTCCTTTAACGGAATACTTCTATGTGGAGCAACAAAGGTGGGGGGGGGTAGGCATCTGGATGCCACACCCCTCTTCCAACCGATTCAACAAACCAAAAGCCTAACCGCCAACCTAACAAGTTGTGACAATTTGCTAAGCAGTAGGCGAAAACCAAGAGGCCAAGCCAATCAGCCAATTGGAAAAATTCCTATTGGACCCCTGAATACAGGCGGCCCCTAGACAGGCACAGCAATGTCAGGCTAAAACCTGCAAAAGAAAGCAGCGGATGGGAGGGGATTCAAAACGCCAAGGCAAAAGTGAGCATAAAATGGTGGACACAAGCTTAAATGGGGGCCCCCTCCATCAATCCCAATACATGGATTTAAATAACCATGCCCCCATTACTCAGCATGACCTGTGGCCTAGGCCCCAGCTCCAAACCCTATATTAAATTTCTTAACAGCCCTACCACAACCCGCTTTATATTGGATGATATAAAGCGCTTTCCCACATCTTCAGACTGGCGCCATGCAAACTTGAATCTTCCTCCCATTCTAATTCTACACCGGAAATAATAAGGCAAAATACAGATTGTCCCCAGTGTGTCCTTCAGGTACAGAATGTACCTCTGAAAAGTTGAAACCTTGGGCACCCTGGGAGGGACACCGGAATAATGTTGCACAACACTGTCAAAGAAAAGAGACGGTTCATTAACATGAATTATCCATCTCCTTCACTATCTGTTCAGCGTGACCTAGCAGGAGGGGGGGGAAACACCATAAACACTGTAAGTCTAGCCAGACCACAGGATAAATAAAACTGCATAGCTGTTTGAACTGAATAACAATGACCCGAGAGGTAAGCCGGATATTAAATATTAAAAATGTGCTTTTAAAGCTCAGCCTCACAAGCAACATTTAAGTGGTTTATTAAATCCAAATTTATTAGATTTAAACGGGAGGGAAATCAAAACACAAAGATAGTCATCGGTTTTCCCACGCTGATAAGAAATCAAATTAATGGCACCACATGAGGCAAGTGAAATTCTCCTCTGAGCTGCATAATCTGACAGAATTCCACGCAGCTGAGCTGCCCTAGGATTTAGACATGTCGCCTTATCTTCAGTGCCAGGCCCTGAGTCAAGTACATCCAGAACTCATAGAATCTTTTCCAGAGATTCTGAAGAAGAGCATTTTTTGTTGTGGCGGTTTGGGTTTGGTGATGAGCAAACTCCCGCAGGGCTGGGCCTACCATTTGGCTTATACATCAGAAAAGGGCAAATATTTGATAGTCTTTCTAGTTTATGATTGTCGTTTAAAAAAATACATTGAATTTTCCAGAAGGCTCGCCATCGCCGTCTAGTGTCACATTGCATATTCCACTTAAAACATACTTCAAATGTTTTATTTGCAGCTGTATAGCCGAGTTCCAGCTTTGCAGATTCCCAGGTTATAGAACCCGGTAGTAGAAAGGGGGATTTTATTTCAAAGGACAATGGAGAATTTAAGGTGTTGAGTAATATTGTGAGGGCAGTATATCTTATTCAATAGTTTTTTGGCTTCTTCCTCTGCCCTTGCTTGGGAATAAACATCGTAGGCAGAGGCCCTTCTCGGTAGTGGCACCCGCCCTGTGGAACGCCTTTCCATCAGATGTCAAGGAAATAAACAACTATCTGACTTTTAGAAGATATCCCTATTTAGGGAATTTTTTAAATGTTTGGTGTTTTGTCGTGTTTTTAATATTCTGTTGGAAGCCACCCAGAGTGCGGGGTATAGATATTATTATTATTATTAATTATTATTATTATTATCATCATCATCATCAACAACACCAACAACAACATCTCATAGAATCATAGAGTTGGAAGAGACCACAAGGGTCATCCAGTCCAACCCCCTGCCAAGCAGGAAACACCATCAAAGCATTCTTGACGTATGCCTGTCAAGCCTCCGCTTAAAGACCTCCAAAGAAGGAGACTCCACCACACTCCTTGGCAGCAAATTCCACTGTCAAACAGCTTTTAGGACAGCTCTTCCTAATGTTTAGGTGGAATCTTCTTTCTTGTAGCTTGAATCCATTGCTCTGTGTCCACTTCTCTGGAGCAGCAGAAAACAACCTTTCACCCTCTTCCATATGACATCCTTTTATATATTTGAACATGGCTATCATATCACCCCTTAACCTTCTCTTCTCCAGGCTAAACATACCCAGCTCCCTAAGTCGTTCCTCATAAGGCATTGTTTCCAGGCCTTTGACCATTTTGGTTGCCCTCCTCTGGACATGTTCCAGCTTGTCAGTATCCTTCTTGAACTGTGGTGCCCAGGAGAGTGGCAACTGTGCAGCTCTGTATCGGGGAGAGAGATATCCATCTTTCTCTCTGTGGCTGGACCAACTATGGAGAAGTCTCGCCTGTACTTAGCAGGGAAGCCTCTATTTTTCAGTCAGCTGCTCAATGCTGCATTTCCACTTATTTGATAGAGGCTTGCGTCACTGGAGAACGAGACACGCCAGCTCTTCTGCTCACCCCCATAATATAGCAAAATAAGATGCTTGCAGTGTGGTGGCAACTGCCAAAAGTGTGCCACTAAATAAAACTCCACTGATCTCCGGTTGTTTTAAAGCAAAGTGCATCAGAGTGCAAGCTCTTCTGCTCCTTCGGGGGAAAGGGAGCAAGCACCACCATCTCTTCGTATTTAACAGCAATCACTGCCAATTTAACAGAGACCACACACTTCAGGGTGACAAAGCTCTTGCACCTTTAATAGCGGTGCAGGGAAGGGAATTTCAGCCAGCGAAAAATCCCCTGAAATCCCGTCTTCTGCACAACTATTAAAGGTGTGTAATTGGTTTTCATCCAGACTCCCTACACACAGCAGGCAAGGCTGAATGTAATCCTGGCCATATAGTTTGCTAGCGGGTTACTAGGCTACCAGCTCTTCCACTATATATTTGGAAAAGCTGTTTGTTTGCGATGCCTTTGAATACATTTAAAGATATCGCAAGCATATTTTGCAGGACGGCTCCTGAGATCAAGGAGTGTGTTTCTGCCCATGCTTCTTGAGGTAATATAATTTTTTATTTAATTTTTTTGAACATTTTCACAATAATCTTCATATCAAATAGTTACATTGTTTCAAAAACTGACTTCCCACTCCCACTTTTGCAGTGTTTTTATTCAAACCTTTTGTACTGCGTTGTATCTGCTACACAGAGTTTCTCTACTGCAATTATTTTAACATTTTTCTTCCACTGTTTTTATCTCGATTCCTGCCAGCCATTTCATCGACTATCGCGTTTTTTAAAATAGTCCACAAAAGACCTCCATTCTTCTATGAAAAGTTCATCCTTTTGATCTCTTCGACTTTGCTGTTTCTACATAGCCCACGCTTTGCGTAGTCAAAAGCCACTCTTCCTTCATTGGAACTTGCTCTTCTTTCATTAATAATAATAATAATAATAATAATAATAATAATAATATACCGCCCTATACTCACAGGTCTCAGGGCGGCTCACAAAATTTCTGTGCATATATTAACCTAGCCGCTGTTGTCATGTGCGTCCCCTTTCAATTATTATTATTATTATTATTATTATTATTATTATTATTAGAATTTATATACTGCCCTATACCCGGATGTCTCAATAGGTTATCACTGAAATTTGAAGCTAACCAAATTTATTTCCCATCCCTAATTATTTCCTACTCCTCCGAGATCCAGTTGCTGACCAAAGCTTTAGTCTCTATTTCCGATATACGTAACATGGGCTCCATTCACAGAACAAGAATGAATTTTCCGTTCCTTCCTTGCCACTAGCACTGCTCACCGGCCCGCTTTTGCTAAACCAATATTTTGCTCTCCAGCTGCACGGTGCCTCACGTTCCACAGGGTCAAGAAGATGACATCAGTTTTTTCTCCTAACAGCCATAAAGAAATCCCCGGCTATCGTTTGTGAGCTGCGGAAACATAAAAGCCAGGAGCTGGGAGGCGGGGAGAGAAATGACACGAAAGAGGCTGCCGTCGAATGCTGCAAGAGCCCCAGCAGGCAAGCCACTAATCGAGACTGACAGGGGAAGGAAAGATGAAGGAGGAAAGATAAAAGCAGTCGGAGCAGGCAGCTGCAGGAAGAGGCTTTGAAAGAGAGCAATGCTTGCAATGAAAGAGAGAGACAAAGGCCACATTCATACCCCACATTCAAAGCACTACGATACCAGTCATGCCTTCCCCTCAGAGAATTCTGGGAGCATACCCTCCAACATTTATCCGATGAAAGTTGGGACGTCCTATTCCAATTATTTTATTTTATTTTATTTTAACAGCCAGGCATAGGGCCTTCTCAGTAGTGGCACCCGCCCTGTGGAACGCCCTCCCATCAGATGTCAAGGAAATAAACTTTTAGAAGACATCTGAAGGCAGCCCTGCTAAGGGAAGTTTTTAATGTCTGATGTTTTATTGTGTTTCTAATATTCTGTTGGGAGCCGCCCAGAGTGGGTGGGGTATAAATAATGAATTATCATTATCATTATCATTATCATCATTACTTTACTTTACTAATTTATTTTAGCTTAGTTTATTTATGCCCCACCCATCTGACTGGGTCGCCCCAGGCATTGTGAGCAGCTATCGACATATTATATATATATAAAACACACATAATGAAACATTAATTTTTTTAAAAGAAAACCTGCCCTATACAGGTCTGCCGTAAGCTGTCTCATAAACATCGTATAGTAAATAAAATAATAATAATAATAATAATAATAATAATAATATCCCGCCCCTCGGGCTGGGTTTCCCCAGCCACTCTGGGCAGCTCCCAACAGCATTAAAAGTACAATAAAACATTGAACATTTAAAAACGTCCCTAAACAGGGCTGCCATGTGCTGGCTTGATAGCAAACATTCCCATATTTAACAGGGAGGGGTTATTTAAGTGGACTTAAGTAAACCACTTCTTAGAATCTTCCCTTTGCTTGGGACTCCACTGTAATGATTATTTATTTATTTATTTATACCCCACCTTTTATCAAGAGTTGATTTTATTTATTTATCTCCTAGGCTCGGGGGGGGGGGATGACTTCATCCCCTCCACCATTTCCCCAATGAAGCATTTAAATGATTCCTGATCTTAATCTTTTAAATGTTCCCCAAGACTGTCAGGGAGCATTACCAGCTCACAGAATGCAGACGCTGATGAGAAAGTCTACTTACATCTCCATCCACTTTCTCTCTCACTCACTGAATGATCAAACCAAAGGAGATCCCTATGTCTCTAGAGTCCTAGTGACCAAGGAGCCAGCAGAGGGAGGTGTCACAATGAAGGGCGTGTCACAAGGACCTCCGCAACCTAGCAACCACCAGCACTGAACTGACACTGCTCTCAACTGACACTACTAAGTTTGCTTATATGGCTTTTAATCCACGTCCAGCTTTTTACAAGTATGTAAAATGAAATCTATCCCTTTATATTCAAACTTCTGTTGTTCCTGCACCTACTGAGCATTAGCTACCGGTATCTAATCTACCTCTCTGCCTCTCTGGTGCAAAAGGCTATGGAAAGGGCCCTGTGTCTTTGACAGTTCACAAAGTGATTCATTGCAGCTCCACAGCAGCCCTCTCCTTCTTTTCAGTGTCATCCTATATTGCAGAACAGTGGAAAACCAGAGATCACCCCTTGCGTGTTTATTCATTTTATTACCCTCCTTCACTAGCAGGTCCCAGGGAAGGTTACAACCACCTAAAATTATTGTTGTTGTTGTTATCAATTAAATTTTATACCGCCCTATACCCACAGGTTTCAGGGCAGTTCACAGGATAAGATCACAATATAAAAATACAAAATACAGTGGTGCCTCGCTTAACAAACGCCCCGTAAGACAAAATTTTCGCTTAAAGAAAGGATTTTTTTAGTGGAGGTTGCCTCGCTAGACAAATTCGTTTTACGAAAAATTCGTCTAGCGAATCGCAGTTTCCCATAGGAATGCATTGAAATTCAATTAATGCGTTCCTATGGGCAATTTTTTTTTAAAAAAAATCAATGCATTCCTATGGGATTCGCTAGACAAATTTTTTCATTATAAGAATAGACCCGTGGAACGAATTAAATTCGTCTAGTGAGGCACCACTGTACATAATAAAAACAAAAACAGCCCAATAACACACACACCCCAACACAAAAGGGCATTAGATGTCAACAGGGAGAGTCTTGAAAATACAACTTTCTGATATCAAAGGCCAGATAGCAGACCCTCCAAGTGTCCCTATTTCCCAGGGACAGTCCCAGATTTACAGAAGCTGCCCCAGTTCCTGATGTGATCCTGAGAAATTCCTTAGGACCTCCCTAATGTTCTCTAAGACTGTCATAAGGGACCCAGGTGGCGTTGTGGGCTAAACCACTGAGCCTAGGGCTTGCTGATCAGAAGGTCGGCGGTTCGAATCCCTGTGACGGGGTGAGCTCCCGTTGCTTGGTCCCAGCTCCTGCCAACCTAGCAGTTCGAAAGCACATTAAAATGCAAGTAGATAAATAGGAACCGCTATAGCGGGAAGGTAAACGGCGTTTCCATGTGCTGCTCTGGTTTGCCAGAAGCGGCTTTGTCATGCTGGCCACATGACCTGGAAGCTATACGCCGGATCCCTCGGCCAATAATGCAAGATGAGCGCGCAACCCCAGAGTCGGTCACGACTGGACCTAATGGTCAGGGGTCCCTTTACCTTTACAATAGGGACCCTCGGAGGGTCTGTGGGAGATGTAGTTTGCTGAGGGTGCTGAGAGTTGTTAGCAGGGGCCTGTTCCCCTCATAGAGGTACAGTTCTCAGAGTTTCCTGAGACGTTCTTTGTTCAACCATGATGCTCCGTGAGGTCTCCTCATGACTCTCAGTGCGCTTAACAAACTAGAGCTCCCAGTCTTATTTGGGAGAAACCGTGACTGTCTAAAGTGGGGTCACAGAGTTTTTAAACGTATGGTGAGGGCACATGCAAAAATACAGAGTGCCAAGCCGACAACAGGCAGCCAACAGATTGTAGAAACCTTTATGAACTTTCCTTATCCCATACCATAAGTATGCATGCCATCCATATCTGTTATCATGCCCTTCCAAATCCAATGCTTCTTCGTTTTCCAGTTTTATCCATTCCCTGATCCAAACCAAGCATGCAGCCTCATAATACAGTTTGAGGTCTGGGAGGGCAAAGCCTCCTCTTTCTTTAGTATCTGTAAGTATCTTGTGTTTAATCCTTGGCCTCCCCCCCCCCCGACAAACTTGGAGGTGTCCTTTTGCCATTTTTTAAGGGAATCATCCTTAACCAAGAAAGAACATCTTCAGTAAAACATTCATTTTTACTGTGGCAATTCTTCCTATTAGGCAACCCTAGGAGCTTCATCCTTCATTCCTTTGTGTACAGCGGAGGAAATTGTGTCCACCCTCCCCATTTCCCCCTCTTTGCGACTCAAAAGCATTTCAACTCCCTCTTTTTGACTTTTGGTATCTTCCTGATAAGTCACTAACAGTTCTTTTCAGGTCTGCAAATTTGTTTTCTGACCAATTTCCAGAGTCAGCATTTCTGTGCCTATGTCCACCGCCACCATTCCACCAGGGAAAAGGCTCTTTCTTGTTTTTCGGCCTTGGAATCATCTGTGGCAATTTGTCTCCTGTACTGCTTTTCTGAGAAAAAAGTGTGTGCGTGTGTGTTTTGCTGGGTTTGACAAAGCTTTTACCATATGTGTTCTCTCACCCATCTGCAGCTTTGCTCTGGTTGTACCTGAGATGTTCTTGCAAAGCATTTTTATTTTATTTTTTTACTTTATACTTCACAAACAACAGAAAGGGATCCACGTTAAAGGGGTGCAGAAGTGTGGGTACACAGAGGGTAAATTGTAAGCTGGCACAATTATGGCCCCCCCCTTATTTATTAAATTTTCACAACTTTAACCAATTAATTTCAAATTTCAAATCAGTTATACATTTCTCTTAGAATTTGACTTCCCACCTTTCCTCCCACGCTGTTTTTATACCCATCCCTTCCAGATACTGCATAATGTCACACATTTCATCTAATACATATTCCTCTGTTTCATATGTTATCATTTGCTTCCTGTTTCTCAAATTTCAAATTCTGCCTGTCAGGGCCCTTTTTTTTTTAGCCAGAACTCAGTTCTGGCACCTCTCAGGTCGGCGCCATTGACATTATAAGAGAACAGGGGTGATTTATGGCACCCCTTTTCCTAGAAAAATAGTACTGCTGCCTGTGATTTCATTTGGTTGTGCTCCCCCCCCCCAAAAAAAAATAATCCAAAAGAGGCCTCCATTCTTCCACAAACTGTCCATCATTTTGATCTCTTATAAGCTAGCACAATTTGTTGACATTGCACAATGTCATTGCTGATCATGAGACACGTCTTGTTAAGGAATCGGCCTTAGCATCCAGTTTTCCAGCTTTGTAGAGTGTGAGCCTATATGGGAGCACCTTAACCTTGGTCTTAAAACGACAAAAGGAAGGGGTTATCATTAAACCAAATAAATTATTTCAGATTATTTCCATGGGATAAACGAGAAACTTGACCGAGAGGATAGAAATAGTAACAAATATGAGCTAGGGCAGGCTTCCTCAACTTCGGCCCTCCAGATGTTTTGAAACTACAATTCCCATCATCCCTGACCACTGGTCCTGCTAGCTAGGGATCATGGGAGTTGTGGGCCAAAAACATCTGGAGGGCCGAGGTTGAGGAAGCCTGAGCCGGGGGTTCATCATTTTTGCGATGCTCCCATCCTGCAAGGAGGCCACAACAACCTTGTAAGGTGCTTAATGTTAAGAGATATAAACTTACCCAAGGCTTATCGGTGAGGTTCATACCTGAGTAGAGATTTGAATTTTGCATCCCCCACACTCAAACCAACAGTGTAACCCTAAGCATACAATTTTGGTGGTTTCCTTTTTTAAAAAAAGCTTTTACTTTTTGAAATATGGCAACCCGATGCTACGTGCTGCAGTAAACAAAAGGGAAATCTACGCTTCTCAAAACACCTGCCTTGCATCATTCAAAGGTAATACACTGAAATAGGTATGCCTGACTCTGCTACACACACAACCTGAGTTAGCAGTATAGGCCTGTTGGTGTCACATGCCCACGCACACATCTTTGATTGCCTCTGGGTTTTTCTATTGTGTCGTAGATCATTTATTTATTCATTCCCGCAGAATAATTCATTTTCTAACATGCAAAATTTATTCACTAAAAGACTACATTGGCATAGCTCCCTGCTCCAGCTTCATTTAGTCTCTTTTCTTCAGTGTTCAGCACACAGGTTTATATCTTGTTTTGAGCAGGTTATCTGAGGTTATTGTGGGGACATAGAAGAAGCCTGGATTGCAATACGGTCGACTCAAAGCTTGGTTACCATGATGCTCTTTAGAAGGGGGGGTGGTGGGGGTATCCTGTAACTAAGCCCTCAATTCAGATAAGGTTGCCATATTTCAAAAAGTGAAAATCTGGACACAAAAAGGTGTTGAGCTTTCCCCTAAAAAAAAGAGTTCTTGAGCAATTTTGTATGACATTCGCCAAAATCTACACTACCAACATGGGCTTCCATATGCTGCTTATTAGGTCTGAATACTGGCTATGTCTGGGAAATTCCAGATGTATGGCAACCCTACAACCCTACTTAGCCTAATTCACATTTTTTAAGAATACATAATAATAATACATAAACCAAAACACAGTTCTCCAAAATCCCTGTTTCTCCAAATTTCCTCCAAATTTTGCAATGCTATGCAACCTTTACAAAAAAAAAAGCATATACTGTACTAAAATGTGCGTATGAGTGCATATATTGGTGAAAACAACATATATAAATGCATTATATTGGGATTGTCTTGCAAAATAGTGCATAAATCTGCATGATAAAATGGCAATTGCTTCTCCGGAGGACTTAAAAGAAAATTGTGAGCTGCTGCAGAAATGTGGAGAGCTAAGCTGAGGAGGTGGGGGAGGGGGGAATGAGAGCAAAATTGCCCACATTTACCCTTGGCTAAACGGCAACATGTTTAAACGGCAACATGTTTAACATCTGAATAATACGCAGGGAAGTTGCTTAATGTGGACAGGGAAGGAATTCCATAAATTGGTGCTGCCACACTAAATGCTCTCCTCCTGGTGGTTGTAGAGTGAACATTGTTTGCCTTCCATTGACAGGCAAAGTGTTCAAGTTGGGTTCATGGAACAAGACAATATTCTAACACTTCCCAATGACATCTGGCTTTCTAGATTTAATTGGGCATTGTCTTGTTCCCTGAACCCTGCTTGAAAAGAAATCAACTGGATATCACTAAACAAGGAGACTTGAGACTGGAGCTGACTAAATTGGTGCCTAATATAAAATCTCTCTGCAGCAGGCATGAAGCACAAAGGACCTCACTAACGTTAATCGACTTATCTGAGCTCAAATTGTATTTTGAATTTGTTAGGTACTGTAGCTTTATTTTATAGTATAGCAATTAAAATGATCAAAGTATTACAGAAAAAGCTTTCTGAAATATACTCGGAGTCGAGAATGAAGTTCATGCTCTTTATTCGGCTTGTAGTTGCAAAGGAGAAGAAGAGAAGAATGGCTCTTCCCCCAAAACGTCTGCTTATATGCATTATGTACACAATGGTCCTTGCGTGATTGGCTACTTCAGGGCTGCACCTGTAGGCCAATCAGGTTGTAGATTGACTTCTGCCAGCAGCCTGATTGGCTGTTCCTGCAGGCCAATCAGGTTGTGGATTGACTTCTGCCAGCAGCCTGATTGGCTGCTCCTGCAGGCCAATCAGGTTGCTGATTCACTTCCACCTGGAGCTGGATTGGGTGGCTCCTGCGGACCAATCAGACTGCTGCATTATGGATCCTATTGTTCTAGGATTCAGCTCAGTACATAACACTTTCATTAAAATTATTTTATATTTATGTATTTCAGTTCTCTATTATATGTTTTGAAACTTTATTTGCTATTTTTTCATATCACTTCATATTGCAATTATTTTTTTTAACAATTTCTCAGCGATTTCTTCCTCAGTACTCCAACTGTCCTTTCGTTCTTTTATTTTTCTCTTTCGTGGATGCCATGTTCTTTGGACTGGACTTAACTGTCAAGGGTCCTTTACCTTTAATGGCCTTTTAGGCTTCCTCCATGTGAACAGTAGTTCACCTTTTGAATCATAAGAATTTTATGTCACGGGGGGAGGGGAGCATCAGGATTTTAGAGATGCTCAGGTGGGGCATGGCCCCAAAAAAGGTTGGGAACCACTGTTCTAACCTCTTCCTATCTTGCTTGTTTTCCATTGAAATGGGTGCTCGTTGTATCGAAGGACATTCAACAAGATGTGTCCAATCCTGTTGCCTGAAGTGACAGAGCCAAGGCATGTGTTTACCACCTCAGTAAGAACCAGGACTGAGAATCACAACAAGGACCTTCTTCCCCTCAACTGCCTGGTAACGATGTTAAGATGAATTAGTGGAACCCAATTAGTTTTGCCATAGCCTGATTCTTGGCTCATGGCAAGAGGGGCTTTTCACCAGTATTTTGGAATGCTCTCCCTACTGATCTGAAATGCCTATATTTTAAATTAGTTTTACATAAAAGCTGGGCACAACAAAACGTAACATTTTCAACATTAAAAAGGGGGTTCTTTCAAACCTTCAGACCTCCTTCCTCCCCTCCATGGGTTCCATTTCTAAATTTTATTCCTACATCTTTTACTGTAATCTAGTATATTATCTTAGAATCCAAAATTCATGTTACTTTACGAGTGTCATTATATTCCTGCCAATGATTTCAACTGTTTACAGTGGTCTCTCAAATATGTTGGAAAGTTATTCCAGTCTTTTGAGAATACTTGGTGTTTCTGGTTTTTGATCTTTCCCGTCAATCTTGACATTTCTGCATATTCCATCAGTTTGGTCTGCCACCCTACTGAAATGCCTTTCAGGGAAAAAAAACCCTCCTGTTTTTAATTGTTATTTTGAGCATTCTAGCTGTGGCGCTATTTAAACGGCCATGTTTATTATACGGTCTTAATCTGAGAACAGAAATGTGGCGTTTGGAAAGGGTTGATTCCTAGAGTGGTGGGGTTTTGTTTTTTTTGTAGGAAGAAAGTTCATAGAATCACAGAATCGTAGAGTTGGAAGGGAGTTTGAGGGTCATCTAGCCCAACCTCCCTGCAATGCCAGAATTTCAACTAAAGCAGTGATGGCGAACCTATGACATGTGTGTCAGAAGTGACACGCAGAGCCCTTACAGCTGGCAAACACCCCATCAGCCCATTCGCGCAGTTGTTGTTGTTTTTTCCCCATTTGTTCTCCCGCTCCTCCTCACGCTACAGCTTGTCTCCGCTGTTAAAACCCGTTGTCTCCGCTGTTAAAACCCGGATCCTTTTGTTATTGTTGTTGTTGCTTGTAGCCAGAGATTGGTTTTTTTAACCCTTTTTTCTGGCACTTTGGCAGACGATGAGTGGGTGTAACAGCGTTCATTTTTTAACCCGTTCTGTGCTGGGTTTTTGGGTGCTTCGGCAGACTATGTCGGTGCTGCATGTTAGTTCCAGCGAAGGTATTATTCGTCATTTATGTTCTCTTTCCTCCAAAAAAAGTGCAGCAGCTGTGGGGCATCCCCCCCCCAAGAAAGCAAAGCAACTTTTGCACCCCCCAAAAACACACTCCAAAACTTTGGTCAGCAGCTCCCCCAAAAAAGCTCAACAACTCTGGGCACTTTGTGTTAAATAAGGGTTTTTTGGTTTGGTTTGGTTAAATAATTAGTTTTTGGTTTATTAAATACAGTTATATATTACAATTATACATTTTTGTTATTTAAACTATAAATATTGCGAAATTATGGTTTTTTTCTCGAAGTGACACACTACCCGAGCTATGCTCGGTTTTTTTGGCGAATTTGGACACACCAAGCTCAAAAAGTTGCCCATCACTGAACTAAAGCACCCATGACAGATATAGCCATCCAGCCACTGTGGAGAAGCTCTAACTTTCAGAAAGTTTTTCTGATGTTTAGTTGGAATCTCCTTTCTTGTAACTTGAATCCATTTGGTTAAGGTCCTATCCTACCCTCCGGAGCAGGAGAAAACATCGCGGCCCTTTGGTGTGGGATCTGAACCCTTGGGACATGTCCTGGACAGAACACTGCATTTTGGGGAGTGATGTAGTTCTTCCTCTCCCATCTTCTCTGGAATCCAACTTCCTACGTATCAGCAGGATTTCTCTTCTCTCGCAAAAAGTCTGCTGCAATCATACTTTAAAATCTGGTCACATAATTACTAGAATGTTAATTTCTTTGGAAGGAGTGCAAAAAAAAACAGAGGCTAGACGGTTGGTGGCGACAGACTGTTGCTAGCACATAACTCCAGTGCGTAAAAGCTCATTGGTAACCCTACCCAGCATTGCCTGCATAGGTTTTATTTTTTAATTTACTCTTTATTTTTACATAAACACAGAAAGAGAAATAAACACATCTGTTCTTTTATTATAATGCAGATATAGAGGCTGTGTGCACTCCATTAATAAAGCATATGCCTTCCCCTACAGAATCCTGGGAACTGTAATTTACCCCTCACAGAGCTACAATTCCCAGCACCCTTAACAATTGCAAGTCAATTGCAAGCAACAAGATTACAAAGGCTAATGATCCGCTCTTGCAAATGTGGCAGCTTCGCGCTTTCAGATATTGGCTTGAACCCTTGAACTGCATAGGTCTTTCCCTCCGGATATTTGCCCAGCAAAAGGAAGAACGGCAACAATCCAGATTTTCTTCAGCAAAATGGTTCATACCTGCCAAGTTCCTGTGGGAGAAATAAGGGACCGGACCTGAAGTAGCAGACCGGAAGTAGCGTTGCCGCCATTTTGGAACTGGGCGGAGCATGCTCAGAAGCGACTTTTGATGCTGCTCTGCCCAGTTCCAAAATGGCTGCCACGCCAGAAGTCACACCGCAGCCATTTTGGAACTGGGCAGAGCTGCATCAAAAGTCGCTTCTGAGCATGCTCCGCCCAGTTCCAAAATGGCCGTCGCGCCAGAATAAACCGGAAAAAACAAAAAAAATCATTTTTTCAGCTGGGAACAGCTAGAAAAACGGGGGTTTCCCATGGAATATGGGAGACTTGGCAGCTATGAAATGGTTCTGGTGGGCATCCTGCAGCCCAAAGGGATCTTCCCAAGAGAAAGGGCTCTCTTGGCACCCTGCTGCAGATACAGTGGAACCTTGGTTCTCGATTTTAATCCCTTCCAGAAGTCCATTCAACTCCCGAAACGTTCGAAAACCAAGGCATGGCTTCCAATTGGTGCAGGCACCCCAGAAACAATAGCCGACAGCCACATCGGACATTTGGCTTCAAAAAAACATTTGACAACTGGAACACTTACTTCTGGGTTTTCAGTATGCGGGAACCAATTTGTTCATCAACTAAGCCATTCGAGAACCAAGGTTCCACTGTATTAAGGAAGTGGGTCACACATCACACACAGCAAGTCGTTGCAGCCTGAAATATACTCAGAGTCGAGAGTGAATTTCATGCTCTTTATTCAGCTCATAGTCATCAAGGAGAAGAAGAGAAGAATGCCCTTTCCCCAAAACCATCTGCTTATATACATTATTTACACAATGGGCTTTGCGTGATTGGCTACTTCAGGGCTACACCTGTGAGCCAATCAGTTTGTGGATTGACTTCTGCCAGCAGCCTGATTGGCTGCTCCTGCAGGCCAATCAGGTTGCGGATTCACTTCTGCCAGCCGCCTGATTGGCTGCTCCTGCACGCCAATCAGGTTGCGGATTCACTTCCACCTGGAGTTGGATTGGGTGGCTCCTGCAGACCAATCAGACTGCTGATTCTGGATCCTATTGTTCTATGATTCAGCTCAGTACATAACACAGCCCAACATCAGATATTTGATCCCAAAACAGTCTGGTTCAGACACTTGAAAATATATTACCTTGTCTGTACTGTCTGGATGGTTAAAGAGTCTCTGGGGTAATAGAAAACATAAATGGACTTGAATTCATAACAGAATAAAAGAACTGTGCCAACTATTTAGTCACACCGAAGTAGCAATCTTTTCTAAGAACTGTGAGCTTTCTTTGTAGCACAAAGCTTATTTGTTTTGTTTTTCCATATTTGCCCCCCCCCCAATATGAAACTCTGGAACCTTATCAATCTTTTTATGGTTTACTTCCAAACCCATTCCAGCCTTCACATTCTCAACCAAAGTCCACAAGAGAAACGTTCTGCAGTTCTTTACCCAAGTTAGGGCAGGCTGGGCATTACAGCATATTACCAGTAGTTTTTCTTCTGCACTACAGCATACATGTCTGAAGCCTGGGTGGTCTGATAGCAGTTCTTTTTAGAAATAATTTTTATTAGATTTTTCATTTTTAACATTTCCAAGTAATCATTTTACAAACTTTAAAATATCCAATCTTCCCTTCTTCTCCTTCCATGGTTCATTTTGTACATCTTCTACTCCTGCATAATCATTCAGATCAGTTTCCACTTTTACAACAATCAATTATTACTTACACTGTTGAATTTATCTTAATGCTGCCAAGGTTTTCAGCTGAGTTCAGTTGCTATCCATATATTCAATGAATATTTTCCACTCCTCTTTAAATATACATTCTTCTTGCTCTCTTATTCTATCTGTTAAACCTGCAAGTTCTGCATATTCTAACATCTTAAGTTGCCAATCCTCTTTAAGAGGAACCTCACTCATTTTCCATTTTGGGGCTAGAAAAACACGGGCTGCTGCCGTTAAATACATAAATAAGCTTTTCAGACACCTAGGGATTTCTGTCTGGATTATTCACAGTAGAAAGGACTCTGGTCTTTTGGGGAAAGTAGATTTAAACTTTTTTTAAATTCATTATAAATCATTTCCCAATCATAGCTGCCCAGTCCCGGTTAGAAAAATATGGGATCAGCAGTGCCGGCACCGGAAGTCACTTCTACGCATGTCCAGACATGCGTAGAAGCAACGTCCGGTGCCGGCGCTGCCCGATTTCCGGTGCCCAGACACGGGCAGAGCGGCACCGGAAGAAATTCGAGGGAATTACGGGATATTTCGCCATTCGGGATGACAGCAGGAAATGGCTTTAAAAACAGGGGTTTCCTGGGGAAAACAGGAGAGTTGGCAGCTATGTTCCCAATATTATTGTACCTTTTTTTACATATCCAGGACTGATAGCAATTCTACCCATATCTGGAAAGTTTGGATCTCATTGTTTGGGAGATGCAGGAGACCGTCCCCTTCAAATATGACACACGCCCAAAGAAGCAGGTGAATAGGGGCTTCTTTTTATTCCACTCGAAACTAGAAACAAGTTCATAAAAAACCCAATAATAATAATCCCCCCTGTAGCAAAGGGTATATAAGGAAGTAAATTGTGCATCTCTGTTTTGTGCAATACCATAAATCCATTAACCTTGAGGTTATTTTCATCTGTCTTCACAAATCACATAATAAACAGCATATCCCCCACCCCCCACCCCGTGCTCAAAACATTTGCTCTATGAGTGACATTTGTCACTCATGTCTTAATATATGCCCATGCCATCCTGCCGTGTCTGTTTATACATAAAAAAACCCAAGGTAACCAGAAATGGAAGGGGTTTAAAGGAAGGAAACAAAAGTACTCCGACCAAACCACAGAAAGGAAAGGGATTGTGGAGGGAAGAAGGCTGTTTTGGGTTTCTGTTGGGCAGATGGACACTGCTGACTTCAGCCATGGGGGTCGACAGAGTTGGTTTAGCCCCTAATCCTGAGTGGCTCTCCATGTGGAGGTTGTTCCATAGCATAATCTCACTGCAGTCCATAACATCACCCTTGGAATGCAACCAAATGAAATCAATAGGATGACGGCATCTTCCTTTCCAATATGTTTGATTAGCTGCTGTTTCTGGGAGAAGATTCCCATGGCAGTGACCCTCCTTCAACAAAGATTTATAGGTGTTAGGTAAGCAAACTTTCCTGTCGTGTTACGTCTGCCTAATTCTTTATCCCCAACCCATTAATATGTATGCTGCAATGATTGACTTTTCTCCTTTCCTTTCGAGGCCGCCCTTTAGCTTATTTCCTTAGAACTGAGACAGTAAACAGAATGCTGCAATGCAGCAAACCAAGTGTACTAAAAAAGAGTCACAGAGCAGGGCAGATAGTACGATCAGGGAAACTTCACTTTATTTACTTTTGAGCAAAAAAAAAAAACTTAAGAGAAACCAAATTGTCCCAGTGTGTTCACCCCAAATGCAATCACCACTTCTGTTTTCTGTTTTCACCACTTCTGTTAGCCTCTCATAGTTATATGTTACAGACACCTCTTAAAGTGTTCCTATTTTCTTTAAAACTTTTTCTTAGGTGAAAAATGTGCAGTGTTTCTCCTTTTGCAAGGGAGAAGTAAAAGTTGGATAGGCAGCAGCCCACTCTGTTCATTCTCTGAGGACTCTATGAGTGTTGGCTTCAAGGGCATTTCCCCTATTTTGATGGAACCCCCAAGCCATCTGGTGAACGCTATCTCATTGGACAAAGCACATTGAGGGATGCAGAGAGATGCATTCTCAGGAAGATTCAATAAGAGTCTGCGAGCGTTTCCTAAAATAGCAGTGGAGCTGGAAGAACGGAGGCAGACGACAGAATGAAATCAGTCCCGAGGGAGATGTTGCAAACATAAAGGACTCCTCCTTGGATGTACAATTTGGAACGGGCAACCGAGAACACAGGGGAAAACATGCATTCAAAGTATAGCCTGGGGAACCGAAGTCCGTAGGTCATTTCATAATACTTCGGCTCAGTCCTCAGGCAGGAAGGAGGTGCCAGTACTCAGACCTTGATAGAAGTGCCATGAACACTAGCACAAAATGGCTACAATGGGGAGTCATGATGTCAACACAAAATTAGAAAGCGTACACTCATTGCTGCTTCTCCCCTCCCTCCTGGCAGCTTCATGCTAAGCGTGGGAAGTCATCTTGTCCTGATGATGGAGAACACACTATTGATCTCTCCCCCCCCCCCATATACAATGATACTGTTGTTGCAAGGGTCATTCCCGCCGCACCCCCCCCCCGCGACTCCAATCCGCGTGCCTCCAACTACAAACTCCAGGTAGAAAGCCCGCTCGGTGCGGCGGGGTATGTGTGTGCCACTTGGATGCTTGAAGGCATCTGACAATAATCATTGGCTTTCTATATTTTATTCCCTTGCACAATTAAACTTGCCTGAAAGGTTCATCAAGCGGATTCACGTTAATATTGTGTGTGTCTCCCCAAATCCAAAAGTCACTGGATTTGTGTCAGAGGCTTTCCTTTCCTCGTTGACCTTGCTTTGGAGTCATTAGCGTGTGCAATCAGGGCTAATGAGACAACTGATTCAAGGATAGAGGATAATAAATATAAGGGTGATGTTTTGCAGAGACGGCATGATGCCTATTCTTGCCTCATCCTCTGTAATCTACATGTGAACTGTGGCAGCTCAAAACACATTTGGGTTGCTTTGCTGGTTACTGAGGTAGAAGAGAATTAGAGTTAGCTGGCTTGGGAACTCAGCCAGGCTTCTCCAACCTGGTGCCCTCCAAGTGTGGCGGGATTACAGCTCCTGTCAGCATGGCCAATGGTCAGGGAAGGAGAGAGGTGTAGTTCAAAACAACTGAAGGATGCCAGGTTGGAGAAGTCAGAGCCAAATGCTCCCTGAGACCTTTTATTTATTTATTTGAAATCATTTTTATTTGATTTTACAGATATAAATTTATAACAATGCCAAATGCATGTTTGAGAGCCAGTGTGGTTAAGAGCGGTGGACTCGTAATCTGGTGAACCGGGTTCGCGTCCCCGTTCCTCCACATGCAGCTGCTGGGTGAAGTCTGAAGTCTCTCAGCATTACTCACCTCACAGAGTGTTTGTTGTGGGGGAGGAAGGGAAAGGAGATTGTTAGCCACTTTGAGACTCCTTAGGGTAGTGATAAAGCGGGATATCAAATCCAAACTACTACTCCTCCTCCTCCTCCTCCACCACCACCTCCTCCTCCTCCTCTTCTTCTTCTTCTTCTTCTTCTTCTTCTTCTTCTTCTTCTTCTTCTTCTTCTTCTTCTTCTTCTTCTTCTTCTTCTTCTATATCTGTGTATAGAGAATTCTCTGAATCTCGAGACTTCCCCCAACCCCTCCATGAGCCCCATTGTCAACATTTTCAACTCCATATTATTCCATACTCTATATTTCATATCCATCCATATTATCCATAATATTTGTACATTACAAGTGAAATTAAAATCCTGCTATTTTTTCCATCTGCTTACAGTGGTCTCCTAAGTAAATTCTTTTTTACTTCTCTGTTAAACTTTTTGTCCTCTTGGTTTCTGAGCTTTCCAGTCAGCTTTGCCATTTCGGCATAGTCCAGCAGCTTAGTTTGCCATTCCTCTCTGGCAGGGTCCCCAAGACCTTTTCGATAGCTCAAAGATAAATTTAAATGTTTAGACATTTGGATCCCAAAACAAATTAACAAAAATTGATCAGGTTAGTATAGGCATGCAGTTACCCAGTATAACCTTGGATTTGAAATGCTGGCAAGCATTTTCTTATTGCTGGGGGTTTTTTTAATTAAAAAAAGTATTCTGTTTGTTTCTTAGAGTTCAACATGCAATTGTTTAACAGTGCAGTCCTATACTTGAAGTTCAATGGGACTTACTCCCAGGTAAGTTAAAATGGGACCATTATTCAACTGTGTTTTTTTTTATTAAATAAATCCCACGCTCCACAACAAGCTATGAGGTGATAAATGGCCAGAAATCTCAATTTCAAAACTATAGTTGTCAGATGGATGGGAAAGTTTCTGCTCTCCTGAACTTGCCAATTACAAGATGGTCCTTTTACTTGCACAAACTTTCGGGTAACAGCTCAATGACTCTTCGAAGCAAGTGAGATGGACGAGTTCTGAAATGACCTATCCATGACTACTGCAGAGCTGCTGCTGCTGCTGCTGCTGCTGCTGCTGCTTCTTCCTCCTCCTCCTCCTCCTTCTCCTCCTCTTCCTCTTTCCCTTCTTCTTCTGCGATCACTCATAGCCGGGTAAGATTGTCTTCCATGAACACAGTCTTATTGATGTGTCTGTAAGTGACTATGGAGGCCAATTCTGGATCCACACGTCCTTCCACAGTGGGGACAAAGGTTTCCTGGCGGGAGTTGATCATGGTGAGGGTTTGCCAAACATACCTTCCTCTTAGCTTGTTTCTCCCTTTTGTCCTGAGTCCGTGCTTCTTCAAAGTCCATGATGCCTTTGGTATAGAAACTATTCTCCAGGATTTGGTACAAGATTTGTAACTAAGATTAAAAAAACAAAGTTACCTTGTGTGTCCCGTATTGGCCTTTCAATCGTTAATTAATGTTTATAGTAATTCAAAGCACTGGAGATGCACTGAAAGGGAAGTTTATTTCACTCTACTTTTATGAACTTGCAGAGTCCTAGAAAATTTGGGTTTATAAATGCCTATGCAAATTCCATTTATAATTTGCTCTTCTCATCCCTTGGAAATCAACTTTTGGCTTATACCTAGTACTCTGCATTTATTCCTAGACATCAGGTAGTACAACTTTGGAAAGCCAGAATTTCAGATCTAGGGGGTGGAAATTGTATATTCAGCTTCTCTCTAAGAAGCAAATTGCTTTTCTAAAAAAAGGGACAAGTGTTACAAACTTCTTCTTTTTAAAAGGCATCCTGTTCATGTTCTAATGTTGTTGATGATAACTCACATTTTCATTTCAGTTCCTGTGCCTTTGTCTTTAGGGACCCTGTCCTCTGTTTTGGGTGGAAACTTGCTAAGCCACCAAGATTTTCACCTGCTGTTTTGGAAGCACCTGTCTTTACCCTTGCCCATGGGTAGGCAAATTAAGGCCTGGGGTCCGGATCAGGCCCAATCACCTTCTAAATCCGGCCCACGGGCAGTCCGGGAATCAGTGTGTTTTTACATGAGTAGAATGTGTCCTTTTATTTAAAATGCATCTCTGGGTTATTTGTGGGGCCTGCCTGGGGTTTTTACATGAGTAGAATGTGTACTTTCATTAAAAATGCATCTTTGGGTTATTTGTGGGGCATAGGACTTCATTCATCCCCCACAATACATACATATATATATATATAGTCCGGTCCCCCACAAGGTCTGAGGGACAGTGGACCAGCCCCCTGCTGAAAAAGGTTTGCTGACCTTTGCCCTTGCCTGTGTTAATGTGTGTGTAGATTTCTGCCCTCTGCCCTTTTATGTATATGGAATTCCCCCCCCCCCCGGTGTGGTGCTGTGAGTTAAACCACAGGGCCTAGGGCTTGCCGATCAGAAGGTTGGCAGTTCGAATCCCCACGACGGGGTGAGCTCCCGTTGCTCGGTCCTAGCTCCTGCCAACCTACCGTAGCAGTTCGAAAGCACGTCAAAGTGCAGGTAGATAAATAGGTACCACTACAGCAGGAAGGTGAACAGCATTTTCGTGTGTCTGGTTCGCCAGAAGCGGCTTTGTCATGCTGGCCACATGACCTGGAAACTGTACGCCGGCTCCCTCGGCCAATAACGCGAGATGAGCGCCGCAACCCCAGAGTTGGTCACGACTGGACCCAATGATCAGGGGTCCCTTTACCTTTATCCCCCCCCCTTTTAATGGTAGCAAGACTTTTTCCTTAAGTGTAAAAGGGAAAGGGAAAGAAAGCCTTATATTAATAGTAAGACAGCCCTCTCCAAAAGAATTTTCACATTCCCAGGGATATTGATTCAATCTGAACTAGTCGCTTTATTCAGAAGACAGGTAGCAGATATCCATATGTTAAAAGTTATAATCTGGAAGAAGAGCAGAGTGCATGTTTGGACTGCAGAATGGCTGTGGTTCAACCAGTCGCATAAGTTAGCAACAACATAGGCATGCGTGTGCATTTTTTCCTTATGACACTTTCAGCCCTCGTCATATTTTGCCACTAAGATTAAAGAAAGATTTTTTTAAAAATCATTTTATGTGCAGGGGATTGGGGGGGGGAGGTGATGCAGAACTTCACACCACCCATAGAGTTGTTTGGGGAGTAACTGAAAGAGGGGTAAGTTAGAATACACTGTGCACATGGGTCGTAGCCTCTGCAGGCACCCTGCTATAGCACGATAATTGATTTTTCCTTTTTGAAGAATACTTATGAAAATTGCTGCAGAGCACTTAGAGAGAGGATTAACATTTTTCCAGGTGGGTACAATTGGCAAGGTGACATTTCAGATAATGGCTTTTTAACCCTGTGGTGCTGCAGCCAGAATTGACTTCTGCCATTTCACCCCGCACGTCTGGGATTTGCTCTGAAATTCAAGCACACTGACATGGTCTTTGCTCCAATATTGTGCCTTGAAAACCTGAAAGAATGAGAGATTGAATTTAAGCTTGTAGATGCCTGCAAACACTACTGCCTGAAAAATGTGGAAGAACAAAAGCCTTCT
Organism: Zootoca vivipara; assembly: GCF_963506605.1. Classification (NCBI taxonomy): domain Eukaryota; kingdom Metazoa; phylum Chordata; class Lepidosauria; order Squamata; family Lacertidae; genus Zootoca; species Zootoca vivipara. Next base: position 15,818,712 of record NC_083278.1, read on the forward strand.
TATAGACTCAATGCAGCCATCAGGAGGGGTTTTGTTTTAATCTTAAATGTGGCCGGGGGGGGGGGGCATTTCCAGTGGGACTGTTACAGTCACACAAATGCTCCAAATTTATACTTCAAAACCCATTCTGCTGGAATCAATAGATGAGATATTTGAAGACTAAACATGGTGAAGGAGGGGGCCCAGTGAAAACAGCTGCAAATGTGCCACAGTTAGGCTTCAGAAAAACCTCTTAATGACTCAAATAAGTTGGTGTTTTTTTTTAAGTTTTGCGTGGAGACAGGGAAATATGAGTATCCACAGATGAGGAAGTCCAGATGAGCCGGACCTGGTCTGTGATAAAATGATGCACGGCTGTGGATAGAGAGAACTATTTCCCTTCTTCTTCCATAATCCAAGAATTTGGAAATAGGTCAATGAAAGAGATTGGCAGCACCTCGCTCGATTCGACCCAAAAGGACTTCTATCCACACACACAATTAATTTGTAGCCTTGGCTGCCACAAGAGGCAACAATGCCACTGGATTAGATGGTTTCAGATGGGCACTAGATAACTCATAGAGGGCAAATGGTTATTCAGAGGCAGTTGCTAAGTGGAAGCTCCATGTTAGGAGGAAGAGGGACACTGCATATCACTAGTCAGAGAGAAACGGCGCAGGGTGGTGTGACCTACCCAAGATTGGATACTGTGGGGGGAAAGGGTGTTAGACTAGGGTGGTGGACCTTTGTCTGACCCAATAGGGCTCTTCCTTTATTCTTAAAAAATATCCATCCAGCAATCACACGAAGAAGCAGGACTCATTAGGGCTGGGGAATATTTTGATATATCATCCAAAACCGGTTTAAAGTCCATATTATGATGTCGGTTTCATAATTTTTGACCTGGAAATACACTGCAAATCATGATGTGCATGCGTGCTATGCAAAAAAAATCACGATGCAGGGAAAATGGAGACGTCAGCCAATGCCTCTACATAGCCCCATCCTTATTTCAGACATTGTGATATGTCGGTATATTGTGATGTTTAAAGGTAAAGGGACCCCTGACCATTAGGTCCAGTCACGGACGACTCTGGGGTTGCGGCTTTCATCTCGCTTTACTGGCCGAGGGAGCCGACGTACAGCTTCCGGGTCATGTGGCCAGCATGACTAAGCCGCTTCTAGCGAACCAGAGCAGCGCACGGAAACGCCGTTTACCTTTCCGCCAGAGCAGTACCTATTTATCTACTTGCACTGTGTGCTTTTGAACTGCTAGGTTGGCAGGAGCTGGGACGGAACAACGGGAGCTCACCCCGTCACAGGGATTCGACTCGCCAACCTTTTAATCGGCTATGTGGTTTAACCCACAGCACCACCTGTGCCCCATATTGTGATGTTTAGCTGGTGATATATTACAATGTTGAAAGCCAGGTATCACCCAGCCCTAGGGCTCATAGCCCAGGTTTATCACACCACCTGATGTATCACAAACAGGCTTGCACGGCCTTTTAAACAGGATCCCATAACAAACAAGAGATCTTTCCTAATCTCCATCTCTACTGGAATTGTTTTTAAGATGTTCTTATTGTTCCACCATTTATGTATTTGCCGCCCTGGACTCCTCTGGGAGGAGGGGTGGGATATAAATTTAATAAAATGAAAATTTGCCAATGAAACCATCTATAACAAGAGCCCACCGGCAGGGTCTGCCTTTTGGAAAAGCACTTCGGTTCCAAGGGATCACCTGATTTCCAGGAGTGGATTCTGGGGGTGTTCAAAGGACATGTGCACTTTCCACACTAAGGACCTGCAAAACGCAGTTGGGATTTGTAAGGCCTTGTTCATTCAAAGAAAAACAGCAGGGCTTTCCATTGTCCAGGTTGCTTCGCTGGATATAAACAAGGGGAAAGTCTGCATGCTTTACCTACATAAGAGTTGCTTGATTTATCTGTAGTGTACAGTAATCTTCAGTGTTGTGTTAGGGCTAAATCTAGCTGTGCTTAATAACATATTCCATCATAAAGATTAATAAAGACAACGCTGGAAAAGAGGGCATACTACATTAACCTCAGATGCACTGCTTTGGAGAGACTAAATTGTATTTGTTTACCCAAAGAGCTTTTTTCCCCACCAGGCATCATACCAGCAGAATAGCTTTCCTTTATTTCTTAGTATTTGTGTCTTCGGTATCTACCCTCATTTTGCACTCTGTGTACACATTTGTCTTTAAGGATTGGGTGAAATGCATAGTTTTAATTTCAACGCTATACAAACAGTCAATTCTAGCATGCGGTGGGCCACCTAAATTACATAATTTGGCATCTGAATGATTGGTACAGTGGAACCTCAGTTTTTGAGCATTTCGGAAGCTGAACACCGAAAACCCGCAAGTAATCGCTTCCATTTTCGAACACGCCTCGGAAGTCAAATGGCATTTCTCCATTTTCTCAATTGAGTTAGAGACTGACTGGACTATAGGAATTGCAGTCCATAAAAAGTGAGTAGGTACGTAGATTCCCGCAGGGACTGACAGCGAACTGAACAATGCAGAATGGGGAGGTGCCCCTGCTCTTTTTCAGCATGCCCAGTTGATTCCCGTCAGTACCACAGCTGAATATTAAGCACCTTTGGGAATAGCAGGCAGCCATGCATCCTCTCTGATAAAGCTCCAAGAGCCCTTGACGGAACAATGGCCCAAAATCTCCTTCAACCTGACCTTGTCAGACAACGACGCGTTGACAATGAGCTCACCACCTGCTAACTGCATTTTGTATGGATCTTGGTTCATGTTAACATCAATCTTCTGATGTCCTCCTCCTGTAGGGTTGCTGTATTTCAGAACACTCTGAAAGTTGTTGAGCTTTTATATATATATATATATATATATATATATATATATATATATATATATATATTAAATTTTCTGTTTTACAATTTATAATACTCATTTAAACATCCTTAATGACTTCCCTTCTTCTCTTTCCATGGTTCATTTTGCATATCATAAATCTCTGCATATTTTACAAGAACTAACCCATTCAGTATTCCATTATTACATCCAACAAAACTTATTTACACTGTTGAATTTATCTTAATGCTGGCAACGTTTTCAGGTGCACACAATTTTTTCCCATATACAGTCCTACCTTGGTTGTCAAATGCCTTGGTACTCGTACGTTTTGGCTCCCGAATGACTCCCGAATGACTGGAAGCCGATCGTCCAATGTGGCTTCTGCTATTATTTCCGGCGTGCCTGCACAATCGGAAGCTAATCAGAAGCTGTGCCTTAGTTTCCAAATATTTTGGAAGTCAAACGAACTGCCGGAACACATTCTGTTTGAAAACCAAGGTATGACTGTATTCAATAAACATTTTCCAATCTTCTTTAATTTGTTGTTGAGCTTTTTTAAGACAAACCCCAAAGTTGTGGGGTGGAAAAAGCGCCGCCTTTCAGAAATCCCTTCCCAGACATCAATTAAGTAAGTCGTAAGTCTTTTCGTGTTTAACGAAGCTTACTCGCAGGTATATGATGACAGGATAGCAGCCAAGGCTTTGATTTAGAGTTGGCATTGGAGAAAAACAGGGATCTTGGGCAGACGCTCTAAGTGTCCCTATTTTCCACGGATGTCGCTGATTTAGAGAAGCTGCCCCAATTTCTGATTTGATCCCTGAATGTCTCACTTCTCAGAATATTCCTATTTTCATTGGAGAAACGTTGGAGGGTATGGAGTTATCCAACCCCTGAGCTGTCTGAAGGCCATTCTGTCTAAGGACTTTTAAAAAAATGTTTAGTGTTTTATTATGTTTTTATATATGTTGGAAGCTGCCCAGAGTGGCAGGGGCAGCCCAGTAAGATGTGTGCGGTATAAATAGTAAAAATATCATTATGGAATGGTACGTCCCTATTTTCATCAGAGAAATGTTGGAGGGTATGTCTTGTGCCTTTAACAGCTGTATAGCAGGCAGGAATTTGATAGGTTAGGCCTTTTCTTGTGTGGATCTACAACTAAGAGAAAAGCATCACTATGAGTGTGCTTCCTCCAATTTCATGTTATGCCTTGCCCAGCATGGCAGCCATTTTGTATCATGCCATGCCGCCATGGCAACTATATTGTGAGTGGTGCCCACAGCACTCTCTCAAAATTTGAAATGTGCCCATTTGTCCATAAAGGCTGGCAACTGCTGGTCTATGGTTTTAATGACTCTTGTTTTGATGCTATGTTTAAATTATTATGATTTTTGACAGAGTTGTTTTCTACTTTGTAGCCCACCTGGGACCTTTTGGTGAAATGTAGGTAAATAATAATGATGCAGTAGTAGTAGTAGTAGTAGTAGTAGTAGAAATTAAATTTGGGGATGGGAAAATCTTTTCTAGCTGCTGTAGGAATATGTTGAAATGTTTCATTGTGTGCTGTGCATATGTTCTTCCAGGTATCTTACAGCTTTCCTTCCTTAAAATCATTTAAAAGGAAGCACTCACAAAATATTTTGCTTCCACGTGACATACCTACCATCAGAGAAAGATCTAAAATGGTGTGCTTCTCTGCCACTTTCCCAAAGATTAGCATTTCAAATGATGTTTGCATGATACAAAAAGTCCTGCTAATGGCTTAAAACTCATCTATATGTAAATTGAATAACCTTCCAAAGATGAGAAAAGAGGGCGGCGGGGTGTGTGCGTGAGTGAATGATCAAACCTTAAACTCAGTTTTGGCAAAGCCGCAACTTCTTGTGATGTGCTGAGTCACATGAGAACTTCTTGTGATGTGCTGAGTCACAGCTATTTTCTCAAACTGTTGGTTGACTCTTGATTTAATGGTTCCTTATCCTGTATTAGTTTTGTTGACTGTTTTTGTATTTCAGTGCTCAATGGTGTTTTGTTTTAATTGAGATTTTTGATCTTGTGCTTTACATTATGGAAACTATAAGCTGCTTTGAATATTGTCTGTTTCATCAAATTAAAATGACCCGGTGACTTTGGAAGCTACCTAAGTCTTCTGGAAAGGATGGGATGAAATTCCCTGTGGATTAATAATAAAGAAGATCTAGTGTATGCCCGCAACCCCCGCTACACTTTATGAGTGTAATGGGCTTTCTCACTCCTCAACTCAATATATTTTCTCCAGTACCAATAATGAAGTTCCACTCAACTCAGTTGCCCACATTCTGGGTAAAATCCAGTTCACTTCAGTCTGGCCACAGGACTGAAACTGCCTCCTGTCTTAGAGTTTATAATGAGAAGTTGCTACAGGGTGACACAATTGTCTTTTTCTCCTCCTTGTAGTCTCTCCTTGATTTATAAAGAGCAGAAATCTTTGGACACAGAATTCTCGCTCCCACAAAGATTTGCACAATGACTTATTCCTGGGTAGAATTGAACGGGGGGGGGGGGTTTCTCATTGCCTTTGGTAGCTATGAATCAAATACCAGGGTCCCAATTCATCGGGATAGCGCAGAGAACAAGCATGATGAATTGTGAGCTAATTACACGAGAAATCGTGATTTACATTGTAAAATGTCAATTTGTTATTTTGAGGCTATAATTCAATTAAGATGTCTAACAAATCCTATTTCCTGAAGAGTCTGGTTTAATGGTATCTAGGAAACAGTTGCTTTTAGATGCAAATCATTTGCAAATCGCCTCTTTTCAATTCTCCGGATGGGACTTTTCACATTCAAATCTGATTAACCTAGGTGTTATCAGTCCCATTCCGAAAGCTGAAATGCCACCAGGTTTAATTACAATTTTCATCCCCGCAAAAATAAATATATGGTGAATTACAGTTCAGTGACAAAATGTTTTGCCCACAAAATTTCAGCGGCTCTCTGATTATCGTACAGAGAAAATAGTATGTGTGTGTGTGCACAGAGGCAGCAATCTACGAACCATTTTCAGTAGCCTACCACTAACTGAATTGGTCTATAGCCTAGTCCTAATCATATTTGCGTATACCACTGATCTCAATGGATTTCTGGGATAGCTCAGTTGGTAGAGGCTGATACTCATAATCTCAGGGCCATGAGTTTGAGCCCCACATTGGGCAGAAGATTCCTGCATTGCAGAGGGTTGGACTAGTGCAGTGTTTCCCAACCTTGGGTCTCCAGCTGTTTTTGAACTACAACTTCCATCATCCCGAGCTAGCAAGACTAGTGGTCAGGGATGATGGGAACTGGAGTCTGAAAACAGCTGGAGACCCTGGGTTGGGAAACACTGGACCAGATGACTCTCGTAGTCCCTTCCAACTTTACAGTTCTATTATTCTAGTACAGTCGTACCTTGGATCCTGAACGCCTTGCGAGTCCAATGTTTTGGCTCCCAAACACCCCAAACCTGGAAGTGGGTGTTTCGGTTTGCAAACATTCTTTGAAACCCAAAAGTCCGACATGGCTTCCGTGGCTTCCAATTGGCTGCAGGAGCTTCCTGCAGCCAATCAGAAGCCGCATCTTGGTTTCCGATCGTTTTGGAAGACGTGGTAGTTTAGGTGCCTGCAGGTTCCGCGCTGCCTGAAACGGCAGTGTGGGACTTCCGCCTGCCCACCGCCTCTCCCTCAGCTGCCCTACAGCTGAGGGGGACGCAGCGGAAAGGCTCCAAGTGTCAGAGAGGCTTGCCCCGCCCCCATGGGTGGATTGCCCCACCTCCATGGGTGTGAATCGCCCTGCCCCCCGCTGCAGGACACGCCCCCGCACCAGGCACCCGAGTGGCTAGCTATGCCGCTGGCCATGCCCACCTTAAAGCCTCCACCTTAGGATTGGGGGACTCTGCAGAACATTATGGGATAGGGGAATGGAACTGCAGTGACTAGGAAGGATTGCCCCCCCTCGCCACCCCACCCACCCCACCGTCCATGAGAGCAGAACTCTTTTCCATTCATATAAAAGCAGATTTGGCATCAAGGCACTGGGAGCAAGTACTGTGTATTTTCAAAAGCAACCAGGGTGAGAGGCAGATCTTAGATATAATATTTCAGCAAAAAACATTTTACATCAGCCAAAGGGACAAGCTTTCATCGTGTCGGAAAGGTGAGATATGCAACAGGGAACGTCCTTTGGGAATTCTATAGGTCTCACCTGACCTTTGTAACATGATAACATTTTGATCTCCCCCCCCCCAATGGTTTTGCACTATCCCCCACCCCCACCCCCCAAAAATCTTGCCCTGAGCAATGTAGACTTTTGTAGAATCCATAACGGAGACATGCATAGTTTTTCATCATGCGTGGTCCATGCTCCAGGCTGTTTGCTCTCTCTCTCTCTCTCTCTCTCTCTCTCTCTCTCTCTCTCTCTCTCTGTGTGTGTGTGTGTTTTTGTTTGTTTGTATGTTTTCTAGCACTATAAGCCGGGAATTTGTTTCTCCTGTTCTTTGAATGTGTTCTCTTCAGAGACTGCTACAAACTCTAGGATATCTGTGCAGTGCCAACATCTTTTTTTTTCCCAAGCTGGGGGAATCGCACCTTGCAGCTATGTAATGTTTTCAAATTAATGATTATTTCACATAAGCTTAACGTGCGCAAATTTATGTTGTTTTGAAGTGGTGTGTGTGTGTGTGTGTGTGTGTGTGTGTGTGTGTGTGTGTGTTCAGTACAGCGTTTCCCCCTAATGCATTTTGTCCTGCAATTTTTATCCTGTCTTCACTCACAAGAAGATTTGCTCAAAAGCAGTTTGCTCTGCATCAGCCAGCTTTTTCTCCCTTTTTTCTGCTTTGCTTTTATAATTCTCAGCCTCATTAACTCTCCGTTGCTTCTCCTCTAATCTCCTGGAAATGTAGCTGCTCTCCCTAGTCTAAATACTTCCTTTTAAAAAAAAATACTTTATTCTATAAAGTAACCTAACCCTACAAGTGCCTGGGAACATGAGCTTTTGCTATATATTTTTGCAGGCCAACTGCAAGGGATATGGTTGAGGGCATAAAAGCATGAACAAGTCCTTCTGTATCATCACCCCCCTCCACCCCCAAACACACATACTTCCAAGAGAAATGGATGGAAAATAGAATGTGTTTTCTGTTCGGAGAAGGGAAACACACCCACCGCCTGAATGAACCCAGGTCAACTTCTGAAGAAGAACAATAGCATGGACACCTTTTTTTCCTGAAACTCAGAACTTGTGAACACCATTAATGTGAATCACAAGGTGTGGGGGGGGAGTCATTTTTACAATTAAATCTATGTGCTTTCTTTAAAGCCGTTTTCATCTGTTTTACAGATGTCAGAGAGATGGAAGTGGTGGGCTGCAGAAGGACTGTTTCATTTTACATCTCCGGGTTTGGCTTAGAAAATACATTTACAGGTATTTATTTTCTCAAACTACACCATTTGTGAGAGTGTATGGCTATCAGAGGGTCAGCTGGTGGGTTTGGGAAGGGTAGCTGTGGTAGCAGTGGGAGAATGCTACTGTCACATTTTATACCCTGCAAAATTATTCTGGTCAGAGGGAGAGGCAAAGGGCAGCCTTCTATTTTCTGATTTATTTTACCTTCCATGGAGACCAGAGAATCAGAGAACCATAGAGCTGGAAGGGACCCTGAGGATCATCTAGTCCAATCCCCTGCAATGCAGGAATTTTAGCCATAGCCCCATGACTGATGGTCATCCAACCTCTGCTTATAAACCTCCGATGAAGAAGAGCCCAAAACCTCTCAAGGGAGTCTGTTCCACTATCAAACAGCTCTTACTGTCAGAAAGTTCTTGCTGGTGTTTAGTTGCAATCTCCTTTCTTGCAACTTGTAGCCATTGGTTCAAGTCTAACCCTCTGGAGCAGGAGAAAACAAGCTTGCTCCATCATCCATGTGACAGCCCTTGAGATATTTGAAGATGGCTGTCAGATCTCCTCTCAGTCTCCTCTTTCCCAGGCTAAACACATCCAGCTCCCTCAACCGTTCCTCATAAGTCTTGGTTTCCAGACACTTGGTCAGGCATAGGCAAACTCCGGCCCTCCAGATGTTTGGGACAACAATTCCCATAATCCATGACCACTGGGCCTGTTAGCTAGGGATGATGGGAATTGTAGTCCCAAACATCTGAAGGCCCGGAGTTTGCCTATGACTGCCCTTGGTCATCTTGGTCGTCCTCCTCTGCACACGTTCCAGCTTGTCAACATCCTTCTTAAACTGTGGTGCTCAGAATGGGACACAGTATTCCAGTTTGGGGGGGGGGAATTAACTACACCAGCTTCAGGACTGGTGTTGTTGTGGCCCATCCCCCTTTTGGTATTTTGTGAGAGTAAGGTGGGCTTTGGATCCTCCAGATCACGGGTAGGCAAACTAAGGCCCAGGGCCTGGATCCGACCCAATCGCCTTCTAAATCCAGCCCGCAGACGGTTCGGGAATCAGCGTGTTTTTACATGAGTAGAATGTGCCCTTTTATTTAAAATGCATCTCTGGGTTATTTGTGGGGCATAGGAATTTGTTCATTTTTTCCCTCCAAAATATAGCCCGGCCCCCCACAGGGTCTGAGGGACAGTGGACCGGCCCCCTGCTGAAAAAGGTTGCTGACCCCTGCTCCAGACACACCACTTGCTGCCGCCATCATCATTTGCACCTGCAAAGCTTTCATTGGGCGAATGGGAGGCTCCTCCAGAAATATGGGTGTTGTTCCATGGATGGAGTTTCTCTCCACCAGCAGAGGATATGTTCCTCAGCTGGCTTCTGGCTAGCTGTCAGCTTTCAGCCTCTGTCCATTGCAGCAAAACCCACAGAGATTCTTGTGGCATATTAAATGTTTTTTTAACATAAGCATTTGTGAACCAGAGCCCACTTCATCAGAGGCAAGAGACTGTGTGTTTCAAATACCTGAGCAGCTGGGCCTTACCCGGTTTCCCTCAGAAACCAACCAAAGATAAAATACTAAAACTGAATTACAATAAAAAATTAGGATGCCGAATCTTATTCTGTTTTCTTTTCAGTTTTCGATGGAGAAAGCAGAAAGATAATCTTCCACAAAATGGGCCAATTTCAGAAATATGTTTTCTCGGGCTTTAACTAAAATAGGATTCTATCCTTGGCCTGAGGCACTATCCAGCTCGTTGCAGCTGTCAGGATGAGGAAAGTTGCCTAGGAACCAAAATTAAAATGAAGCACATATATTTTTAAGCTCAAAGCTTCTATTTTTCACATAGCAAACCTCATCAAGATTTTCTTTAGAGTTGCTGTCATTAGTGGCCAAAAGACAACAGTTGGATGAATCAGTCAGAACCTCATTAGGCCCTCTCTTTGATGTAATGGGTAAAATGAATACTAGGGTGGAAAATAAGATGAAAGCGCCACAAATGAAAGCATTAACTAAAGCCTTGGGAGATTGGAATGAACAGAACAGACCCACATGACCTACACTGGTCTGTTCCAGAAACATCATTTCATAAATCTGAAGGGGGAAATGTAAATAGCCGAGTCAAGGGATGAGATAAAAAATATTTGTCAAACCTCCTGCCAACCTCAATGGGAAGAATGAATGCGACTCTTGTTTTCTTTAGCAAAAGCGCACTGAAAAAATGAAACTATGGGGGCAGGATTCCCCTACTGAGCCCCTTCAGTGGAAGCTCTGAGCAAGTACTACTGCTTGCATAGTGGAGCTTTCCTCCCCTCACATGCCCCTTGCAATTGGGTCTGGAGAGGATCCGCAGAACCCCCGGAATAATGCATGGAGAGAGGAGAGGGGCGGTCATTTCATCCGGCAAGCTGAAATGCTTGTGCAGTTGGAACACCCATCATCGTTCAACACTGAATTCCACCCAGGGCTTTGTTGTTTCTTTAAGAAGAAAATGCAAGTTATACAGGAGTCGCCACCTCATTCAGAAGAGACTACAGAGGGGGGAAAGTTATGTAATAGGTGACTGATTCGAGGAGCTCCTTATTTAATGCACAAATGCCACTGAAGTACATTTTCTGTGGCTATGCTGCAAAAATCTGTACTCGCTAAACAGCCTCTGTCCTTCTTGAAGAAACGCAATGGTTCACATGGCAACTTGTCTTTGTTCAGCACCCTGGACAAGGACATTGTGTTAAAGGGACTCTAGAATCTGCTTCGGGAGTTTTGTTTACTGCAAAAGGGTGATTTCAGAGGTCTTTCCGCTCAGAATTGTTACCTGAATAGATGTGTTGAGGAATTCCGGCCTACAATTTCTTTGAAAACCTAACTGATGCCATAAAAGGTATGCTTTTATTCACCTGCCTTTGTTGTTCTGCAAGTACCAGGGCAAGTACTTTACAGCTATCTCTCAATGAATATTGCCAACCAGAGGGATAATTCTGCAGCAGTAGAGAGCGCCAACGCAGCCAAGCAGCTGCTTCAGGATGCAGGAACTGAAGACATGGCACCCCCGCCATCTTAAACTGGCTGGTTTTATATATCAAAAAGGGGCAGCAAATTGTTAACTATTGATTTCATTATTGTATTATTATTAAAGGAAATGAGATTTAAACGTGATCCTACCTGACTCACACCTTCAGACACAACACACAAGTCGAAACAGAACCATCCTTTGCAATTCACACTCTTCTGAGTTTTGCAATGCCAAGTAATGTGTGCAAAAATCTATGTCCTAAAGTGCGTATAAACATGTACAGATTAGTGAAAAGAATACAAATATGCATTTTACTGAGGGAAATTGCTTTGTGCAAATGTGCTTAATAGACAGTGTTGCATACAAAGATATGTAGATTAGGAGAAATCCACTGATGAGTTTTCACCAGGGTTTGTTTGTTTGTTTGTTTTTAATGCAAACTGATGCAAACATGGAGAACCAAACTTAAGATTAAAAAAATGGGAAACTAACATTGACATATTGCACCTGTTTGCATTCAGCTCCCATTCAGGTCCCATAGGTTTCCTCACCACCAACACCCCCTTATGTCCATGTGGATATTACCTGTCAACTTTGGATTACATTGCATGTATCCAATGAAATACATTCTTGTCCATGAAAGCTTATGCCATAATACATTTTTAAAATGCCACAAGGCCCTTTCTTGCTTTGGCTGCCGCTACCGTTCTGGAAATTATAACAAAATATACATAAAGCACTAACATGGATGCAAGCTAGGCACTTCAAGCCCTCAATAATTATATAAATGTCTAATTTTGAAAACGAGCACTTGCCATAGAAGTTCTTTGGTGCATGAATATATCTGAAGGTTATATTCAAACCTGTTATCACATTAATCATAAATAATCAGCATCCAATTAAAATGGCATTTTCGTTAAGGGGGATGGAAGGCTAAATGGCCTGGAGTATGATATCGCAGAGTATCGCAGTTTCAAAAGGCATCTGTATGACAGCCAGATTATTAACATTCCTTGGAGGCACAGCTGAAATGCAAGGACCAGAGCAGATGCCATTTGCACAGGGGCAAAGCAAAGCAGACACATATCTGGGTCTGGAGCCTCTAGCAAAACAATAGAATAAGGAGTTAATGCAGCTCTCTGCCACTCCACTGTCTCCAGCCTTTGCCATTTGTGCTGCAAAGCAGGATTACATGGGTGATGCCAAAAGTACAATGCAGCTAGGAATGTATTAATAATTATAACAATATGTTCAAACTCTTGTTTCGACTGGATTTGTAAACTTGCATTTAACGGAGCAGATATAGCTCTGGCTATCACCCGTTTCTTCTTAAACAGAGGGAAACAGTTCGCCCCGGGTCTTTAACACCAAAGTAGCCCCCAAACTCCTGTGTGTCATTCCGTTATGGACTGGTGCAGTTAACCAACCACTGGAAGGCATCCGGTCCAAATTTCTGCGCAAAATCCTGGGGCTGCCAAATTGTGTGCCATATGCAGCAATGTGTCTGGAAACTGGACAAAGGCTGCAGGAAACTAAAGCGTGGCTCACCACTTTAAAATTCTGGGTCCGCCTACATTTCATGCCCGATCCATCTTCTTTGACTTGCCACATGCTGACAGAATCCCACCACTCCAAATGGCTAGCTTGCATTGAGAGCAGAATCATTCAGAACCTGTGGCCTATCACTCGAGTCGTTCCTTATGCTCCCACAGTTGGAAGCGTTCCAGACAATCAAGTGCAGAATCCTTGAGATTGAATTCCAAACCCTTTGCAGTGCTGCCAATAAAACTTTTCCCATTTGGGTTGGAAATTCCACTCTCGTTTGGCCAGGACACTCCATATTTACACCAGCTTTACGATCCCCACCTACACAGAGCTCTTTCCCTTTCAAGATTTAACTTCTTACCGTCTGCAGTTTTGCAAGGTAGATTAGAAAAGAGGTTAGCAACCAGTTTGGGATGTGGGTGCGCTGTGGTCTAAACCACTGAGCCTCTAGGGCTTACCGGTCAGAAGGCCGGCAGTTCAAATCCCCATGATGGAGTGGGCTCCCATTGCTCCTGCCAATCTAGAAAATTGAAAGCATGTCAGTGCAAGTAGATAAATAGGTACGACTGTGGCGGGAAGGTTTCCGTGCACTCTTGTTTCCGTCACAGTGTTACGTTGCACCAGAAGTGGTTTAGTGATGCTGGCCACATGAGCAGGAAAGCTGTCTGTGGACAAACGCCGGCTCCCTCAGCCTGAAAGCGAGATGAGTGCCGCAACCCCATAGTCGCCTTTGACTGGACTTAACCGTCTGGGGTCCTTTACCTTTACCTTTTAGTAACGCGTTTCCCTCACATCAGCAGAAAATCTTTTTTAAAAAAAATGTTAATTAACTTTATTGTTTAAAAAGAAATTTACATAGCATAGAATAGATATATCATCGGTATACAAAGATATTTCGATTTCACAAATACATAACAAAAACAAAAGTTACAAAAATGATGTGTAAATGATATATAATCAAAGACAAAAAGATTTGTTCGTAACGTGAATGGCTTATAACTGATATATATCTTCCTGTTCTGTCTTAGATACTTCGAGACCTCCTTATTATACAGTATCAAATTCTTTCTGTTCCACAGGCTAATATTATAAATTTCCTGTTTCCTTCTCCTTCTTTGTCTATTCTCCTCACTTTTCTATTTCTCAAACGTTACTCTATTTCTGCTAGTAAAGAATTGTTTGGATTTTTAAGTACTCTTTATATGCACTCCATTCTTTTGATATTTTTTGTGATGATATTTCTCTTATCGAGTTAGTTAATTTTGCCAGCTGCAGATATTCAAGCATAAGCGCTTGCCATTCTGTTATTATGGGCAAGCTCTCACTTTTCCACTTTCTTGCAACCAAAGTCCTGGCTGCACATCAGCAGAAAATCTTAATGCTTGGACCATGGAAGGAAGTGCATGTGGGGAGATCAGATACCTTTTTTTTAAAAAAAAAGAGTTACTGTCTGACTCAGACATATTGCTACAATTCTTCAGCCCCAAGCTGGAGGCAGAAAATATCTCCGCAAGAAAATATTTCGTCTAGGGAAGAAATTGCAAGCCAGCTTTTCCTCAGGCTAGGCTCCTTCCAAGACTTCTCGCTGCTGGAGAATTTCTGTCTCTAAATAGTCTAGTCTGTGATCCTGGAGGCTGATTATCACACCTGCCAACCTGAATCAGCATGAAATGCAGCGTATTTTCCAGCAGGGCGCTAACATCTGCTAAAAGTAAGTCAGCCATGCTGCCTGTTATGTAAGGGAAAGGTGTGCTTCCTGGAAATGGTCAGTGTGAACAACGCTGTATAACTAACATCAGATTAATAGGTTGATGGAGTGACACGTAACAGCTGTAAAGAGGAATCATGTAAGGAAGGTAGACTGTTTCTTGTGGTTCACTCTCACATCATCAGGGGCAGCAAAAGTGTGTGAAGGAATGGCAATACCTTAGCTTCATTTTTTTTAAAAAAGGCTGAACAATTCTACTTATTGCAGCCCTTCATTGGATGAGTGCACAGAGTATAGGCTTTGGTGAAGAAGGTTTCCTTGGGTAAAATGCAGAGCAGGCATCCCCAAACTCGGCCCTCCAGATGTTTTGGGACTACAACTCCCATCATCCCTAGCTAGCAGAACCAGTGGTCAGGGATTATGGGAATTGTAGTCCCAAAACATCTGGAGTTTGGGGGTGCCTGATACAGAGGAATGAAGGAAGGTATGGAGGGGAAGAATGAATTGATTTGGGGGCATTTCCAAATGGACATGAGGAGAAAGATATTTTTCAGGGAGAACCACTACAGAACCCATGAGTGAAGGCAGATGTCAAAATCGGAAGTACTCCAAATGCACATTCATTGCTTCTAAATATGCAATCCAGAAACTGAAAGCACTTTTAATGGGGTACGAACTATACAGTGATAGATTTATTATTATTTTTCAGTGAAATTTGGTTACAATGCGCTCTACGTGGGGCTACCTTTGAAGGTGACCCGGAAACTACAACTAATCCAGAATGCGGCCGCTAGAGTGGTGACTGGGAGTGGCCGCCGAGACAACATAACACTGGTCTTGGAAGATCTACATTGGCTCCCAGTACGTTTCCGAGCACAGTTCAAAGTGTTGGTGCTGACCTTTAAAGCCCTAAACGGCCTTGGTCCAGTATACCTAAAGGAGCGTCTCCACTCCCATCATTCTGCCCGGACACTGAGGTCCAGCTCCGAGGGCCTTCTGGTGGTTCCTTCATTGCGAGAAGCCAAGTTTGCGAGAAGCCAAGTTTGCGAGAAGCCAAGTTTGCGAGAACCAGGCAGAGGGCCTTCTCGGTGGTGGCGCCTGCCCTGTGGAACACCCTCCCATCAGATGTCAAAAAGGAAAACAGCTACCAGATTTTTAGAAGACATCTGAATGCAGCCCTGTTTAGGGAGGCTTATATGTTTAAGAAATTAGTGTATTTTAATGTTTCTGTTGGAAGCCGCCCAGAGTGGCTGGGGAAACCCAGCCAGATGGACGGGGTATAAATATATTATTATTATTATTATTATTATTATTATTATTATTATTATTATTATTACAAGGTTCAGCTGGAACTCTGCACGTGCCCCAAGACTGCGTGTGTGATTTGCCGTTGCTCCGAGCCATGAGAGAGTTTTCTTGCCATGGCCGGGGGAAGACCCTAGTGTGCTTGGTGGTGATAATCCCAGCACATCCCTGGTGGCTAATTAATTTCAGAACCCAACGCCATCTCAAAATACAAGTAACAGCCTTAAATCGGCAGGTGACCACTCATTAGGAACAAATGATTATCCACTGAGAAGCATGCCCCACTGTAATTAAATACCCTTTTTCATTTCTCGAGAAAGGGAAGTTCATTCCCTGTCGGCATGGATGCGACCACGTTGCCACTAGATTGTGTTAATTAGGTCAGGTATATTCTTCTTTGTATTTCTGAGAACTTCTAAAGAGCTTTCTTTCCAGCAAAAGGCAAGAGTACCCAGCTAGAAATAGATTGAATAAATGGGGCTGCCCACGTGGCCAGGCTTTCACCCTGCGGCATGACAGTTAATTAACTCAACTCTGCAAGGCCCACATCCACCCATGGCTTTTGTTATGAAACGTTACTTAGGTACAAGCCTGGATCCTTTGTGGAGAGGCTCCCATCACATTCAAGGTGAAGCAGTAAGATACGTTTCAGTGCACAATGCATTCCGCACAACCGGACCTCCTCAGCACTCTGCTCAGCCTCAGGAACCCATCAGCACAGGAAAAAAGAAGAAGAAAAAACATTCTGGGCGCATGACCTGTCATGAAAATTCTTCTCAATATCGATCCAGAGTAGATTCCAATGTATAGTTAGCAGTGTAAAAACTTAAACACGTTGCAGGATTAAAATAAAAATAAAAAATAGACCAGAGGCAATTGTATTTCATCCAGCAGAGCTTTACTGCTGTTGAAGGCAAATGAGCATAATGGTCACAAATCCAATACATTCAGGATTGGCCCTGTCCATAAGAAATCCAGTTGCAGCAGACTTAAATTAAACTTACAATAACTTATAATAAGTCTAAACCTTAACACTATATACCAGCCATGTCCAAAGTCCATTTTGGGGGCCTAATCCAGCCCACCAGTCAATTTAATCTGTCCCCTGTGGCAGTATATGTCCTGGGGTAAAATCCTAAGAAAGCTCAACAGCTTTGTTCACTTCATCAAATCTGGCCCTCTTTGAAAAACGTTTGGGCACCCCTGCTATATACTGAACACCACACCAGATGGAAAAGAGATAGAAAGAGAAAGTGTAAAACTCAGGTTCCTTCTGGCCTTACTTTTATAGTCAGCATGACCTTGACAGAAGAGATAACAGAACCAGTTTAAACCAGCTGTACGCAGCTTCTCTGAAGGAATAACCCAAACATCATAAAGCCTTCTGCTTGCTTCTTTCACACAAAGAAGCTCCCAGAACCCTCTTGAATTAAGTAGAATAGGAAAGATCTCTACACATCAGATCAATACTTTCTATACTAAGAAATGCTAAATGAAAGTTCAGACTGGGTGGCATATAAATTATTATTATTATTATTATTATTATTATTATTAGTCAGATGCATGGCATTACATTGTGAGACATAAAACATGGTGATTGCCTGACACCAAGTGCAGCCAAGCAGCCACACAATTCCCATTCCACTGTAGTGAAGACAACAGGGCTGGATCTACACTGATCTGTAAAAACGCTATTAAAGGCTATTTTAGAAAAAGGTTATATAGCTCTCAATGCAATTTCCCATTGTCAACGGATTGCTGCTCTGCATCGCCCTCTGGTGTCACGTTTTTATAATGCGTTTTCACGTTATAACCAACCAGGTTTGCCTATCCAGCAGGAGTGGGGTCCCACCAGCATGCCAAAGTGGTGGCAGGTGACCAATCCAATAGCAACGCCAGAGTGGTAGCGGGGATCACCCAGTGTTTGGGTGACAACCAGGATAGCTCGAGACGGTAGAGCACAAGACTCTTCGTCTCAGGGTCGTGGGTTTAAACCCCACATTGTGCAAAAGATTCCTGCATTGCAGGGGGTTGGGCTACATGACCCTCGTAGTCCCTTCCAACTTTACAATTCTGTGACTCTGTGATTGGTAGCATTAAGCCAAGGGCACCAGATCAATCACAACCCAAAAAACTGTATTTCAGGTTTATTATTTTTGTTGAGTGTTCCAGTCACAGATTTGTTTAGACCCAGAGACCCCCCCCCCCAAAAAAAAATTTAAATTCACACTTGACTCAAATTTTAGTTTTCGTTTTTGGCAAAATTTAGGCCACAACTTTATAGATTACAGCATGTGAGTGGCTGCATAGGCTCTGGTTCAACTAGCTCCCTGCACCCTTGCAGGTAGCGCTGACCCAGGGCACCAGCATAGATCAGCCAAGGGTGAACACCTGGATAGGCGAAAAGCCGGAAACAGACTATGTTCACCACCCAGATGTCCCCCTGGACTCAGGCACGGGCACAACCCCCTCTCAGGAGTTGACCAAACCATTTGAGTCCCTGGATTCCTTTAACGGAATACCCTTCACATAGGGATGGTGAGAGTGTTCTCCCACCCCTATCACCTGAACCAGTGCCTATCCACAACCTTTCAAGTTGTGACAATTTGCTACGTGGCAGGCGAAACCCAAATGGCAACAGCCAATCAGCCAAGTGGGGAAAATTCCTGCCGTGCCCCTGTCCCAACGACAGACGACACACAACGGCATAGCAAGGTCAAGCGCAACAAAGCCCTAAAAGTAGGGAGAGTGTTCCGAATGCACACACCGAAAGGGGAAGCTTTGGGTCATGTGCATGGGTAAATATATGTCCCTCGATCCGTTTGGACTGTGCCCCATTGGCCAGATTGAACCCAACATCGAGGGACCTACCAATCGGGTGTTGTGGCTGACCAATCCTACCCACCCACAACACAGGAGGTCGGTCTCCAGGTCTCACCGCAACACATGCGCTCTTTTAGGGAGGACATGATTTCCCACATAATGTGTCATTTGAGCTTGAGCTCAAGAAGCAGTTATGAGGTTTGTGCAGCAATTGGTGTATTTATTTGCAGGGAGAATGGTTTCTGTTATTTCTCCTCACTTACCCAATTTTCAGGCTGTTTGTGGTGTTTTTGCTAAAGAGATCAATGTGGGTAGGGTGTGTTGAATTTTTCAGTTTTCAAATTCCCCAAATGAGGGGTGCTAAAAAGTTGTAACATGACTTGGGAATACAAAATATATTTTGGTTAAATTAATATAATTTAGTTTTGCTTGGTAGGTAAAATGTTCATAAAATTGCATAAAAACGATTGCCAGGTACTTGCAGTTATATTATTTGTCTATTTATTTAGCATTACCTGATATTTTCAGAAGGTGACATTAACATTCTTTGGTTTTCCAAAGGCAGTTTATGTGCTTCTTCATCAAATGTAGACCTGCCAAGCTAAATGTTGTCCCACCCCAAAATAATAGTAGATTTGAATTCCTCGTACCCAAAAAACGTACTTTTATGGCCCCTCACTGAAGAAATGTACACACAAAAAAGTTGCACCCCACAAAAATGGCATGCCGTAGTGGGAGGGGGTTGGAGAATGAAAGTGAACCGTGAAGACACTTTCTGAGAACAAATATATATATCCTTAAGAGCTCTGTTTCATAATGAATCCAAGGAAGAAAAAGCTAACAAGCAATGACATTCCTTGGGGTAGTTGTGGGGATTGGTTGATGGGGCAGTGTTTCACTCATACTAATGGACCAGCCTCCTCTGGATAAATACCAAATTAGATAGTACAGTGGTCCTGCTTATGAACGCTTCGGGTTACAAACTCCACAAACCCAGAAGTAGGTGTCCCGGGTTGCGAACTTTGCCCCAGGATATTAATGCAATCTGCTTCCGAGGGCACGGGAGGCCTATGCAGGGAATGCACGCCTCTGGTTAGGAACGGACTTCCGGAACGAATTAAGTTCGTACCCCGAAGTTCCACTGTAAACTGGATCTATCCAGAACTATAATCTCCCTTGTTGGCCTCAATCTACCCAAAGACAAGTCCCATTAATTCCAATGGATGAAAGTTAAGACTGATATCAATGGGAAGTGATGAATATGATGTGTGTTGTGTGTGTGTGTTTTTTTTTTCATTTGATATGTCTAAATAAGCACATGTATGACAAAGTGAATTGCAGGGCGCTATTAGGGTATCATCAGTACACAGTAAGCATTATGACGCACTCTCGGCTTTGAATAATCTAACTTCGCAGTTCAGCTCCACTTGGTTAGGCAAATTAAAATATGTATGAGTAAATAGCTTTGTGGTTTGTGAATAATGCAGGAACAGTGAGACAAAAGCAGTTTCGAGAACTCTACCAAATGCCACTTAGGATGTAAACCAAAGGACAATGTAGTCAATGGAGTGTCTCTCTTGAGTTCAGGGGGAGCTGGCCTGCATTTCTTCATGTTTTACATAAAGGTTGATTACTCAGGCTTTGGGCAAGATTAGTAGGGATGAACTGGAGAGTTTTGCCATTTAATTAAACATCTTCACCCTCAATGCATTTGTTGTTCATTACGCTGTGAAATTGCTTTTCTAGTGGCTTGATATATTTTTGATCTTCTAGCGTGACAAGTTGTTTGTTCGAAGCATCTGTAATTCCAGTAGAGGCTAGTATTTGCTCTCTGTCCTTTATGCATTATTTTTCCAAACACTTGCTTTCTTATCTACTGTTAATTTTCATTATATCCCATAGCTAAAACGTAGTCCTCCACCTTCGGGGAACACATTTAACATTGTTTGATTCATACATAACACTATTCAAGAGGCCCAGCTTATAATATTATTCATGAGTTGAATATTTTCAACTTTTATTCTCCCTCAAATTAGCCCAGGGAGGTATAATAATCCAAATAAATTTCTTACAGTTGTATTCTTCACTTCTTCCAATGAGCTCACAACAGTGCACAGACAATCCCCTTAATTCTCAAAACAATCCCGTGATGTATGCTAGCCTAACAATTGGTTAGTTAACCAAAGGTTCTTCAGTGAAATTCACAGCTGGGTAGAGAACTTACCCTCCCTGATCCTAGTCTCTCACTTTAAGTCATGCTACACATTTGAGTAAGGCTAAAGCAGGGGTTCCCAACATGGTACCCTTCCGGTATTGTAGGCTACAAGTCCCTCTCAGCACGGTCAATTTCTAGGAATGATGGGAATTGTAGTCAAGCAAATTCTTGAAGGCATCACGTTGGGCTTCATGCTTTAATCAGTAGGCTTGTCAACTGGCTGTCTGGCCTGAACCATAAAGTCGGAAGGGGCTCTCCCAAACTTTGACTAGAGATGCCGACTTTCCTTGGCTATCTCCACCACTGTAGTCCTTTGTAGCTGCTCCTCTCTGAGCTACTGTTTTTCAGCTACTTCCCCCCCCCCCCCTTAATGTATATGTTATTTTATGTAAGCATCCATTTCAAACCAGTACTACCCTGCTTCCCCGAAAAATAAGACATACCCATAAAATAAGCCATAGCAGGATTTCTAAGCATTTGCGCAATGTAAGCCATACCCCGAAAATAAGACATAGTGATAGGTGCAGTTCTGGAGGGCGCCAATAATAATAAGAGGGCGCGTAATAAAAATAAGACATTCCCTGAAAATAAGCCATAGTGTGTCTTCTTGAGGAAAAATAAATATAAGACAGTGTCTTATTTTCGGGGAAACACAGTATGTATTCCGAGATTGAAACATTGGTGGTCGTCAGGCAGGAGTGCTAAAGGCAGCAGCCTGTGTGAAGACAAGGTGCTGTATGGTTTTAACTATTCAATTTGTTATTGCTTTCACCCAATTTCAAATTATCGAGGAGGACAGTTATAGCAGCAGCAGCAGAGAGGGCAGTGCAGGATCTTGCCCTAGCAAGACAAGTTGTTTAAAAGGATGAGGCTGGGTTGGTCCCAACACTGATGTCATGTATCATACACAACATGCACCTAACTGCATGAGGTATAGCTATTTTACCTTAGTGTCTGGCATTCTGTGTATCAAGGAATGTTATTTTCACAGTACTGTACTACTGGTTATGGGTCAATGAGAAAACACGATTATCCTACCTTCCTCACTTAAACTTCATTCAAACAGATTGATTATGCTTCTAATATACAATCACCATGCTTTTGCTTTAAAGGCTAGCACTACAAGCTTACAATTACCACTCTGCACTGATAAAAAAAATACCTAGCTGGAAAAGCCTTATTGATTTGCTTCTGGATTCTTAAACCAGCTCTTCAGATCTTTCAATGGGATCCTCCAAAAGGATCTTCCAAAAGAAATTAAAAGGGATCATACACCCTAACCCCTGCCGCCACCTGCCCCTGGCAACTTACAACAATATGTTCTCTCCTGGGGGTTTCAATCAGGTGGTGAGCAGCTGTATTTATTCTCCCCATATACTGACAAATTCCCATTTATTTCACCGAAATTCCACTGGCCAAAAGCCTAGTGTAGTAGATAAGAGAATAAAGCTTATCACTGATTGCTTCTGAACAGAAAAGCAGAGAACTTTTGAAAGGTGCATTACACACAGCATCCAAGAAGTTCTACCATAAACAACTTGGCTTTTAAGAAGCTTCCTGATGTTTATTATTATTATTTATTAAATTTGTACACCAGCCTTCCTCCATACATCTCAGGACAGTTCATAACATAAAAATACAAGATAAAAATACAAAATCAATAATAAAAGCGAAACAAACCAGTAACCCCCTTCACCCACACCCATTCCTACAAACAAATTTAAAAGGATATAGGATGTTAGTCAGCCAAAAGCCTGGTTGAAGAGGAATGTTTTTGCCTGGCACCTAAAGCTGAATAATAAAGGCACCAGGACAGTGCCTTAATTATGATTTAGTAAGATCGTGGCAAGTGCATTATAATAATTATATACATGTTTGGCGAAATAACTCTTTTCACTTTTACAGCAGCAAAAATGGATATCAATAAGCATTTTTGTGTTGGCCTCGTTTTAGATGCATGTCTACTTTGCTAATCCTATACCAAGACATGCTGATTTTTAAACCCTATAGTCAATTTATAAGCTCCTGAACAAGAACTAGTTGATAGGATTGCATGGTGATATTTTATGCATCTCAGTGCTAACCATTCTGGTGCACGTGAGCAGGCACAGTGTTCATGTTGGCATAACTCCAGTGCTCAGCAACACAGACAAAATGAACTGCCTTTACATCTTTTTTAAATATTGGCATCATGAACCCAATTTCATTTTCACTGCAGAAATCCCCTTTAGGATTTCCTTTCTATACACTTTCAATAAAAAGAGCTCCTGGAGGTTCAGTTCGAAAATTCTGACTATTAAGAGCTACAAAATATCTCCTCCTTAACTTTGGCGTAGGGGAAAAAATACGTGTGAATAAAAAGATCTGTGTAAATCTTTCGGGAACAGTATGTGCAGTATGCAGGCGGGAATCAAGATTAGTCAGGAATTTGCATTATGTAGTTTTTTCCTGCCTTAAATAAACCTCTTAACCAATAGCCTTAAACTGATAAGATAGCAGTCTGGACCAGGTCACAAACTTACCAAAGATGGATCACATCATACTCATTTCAGTGATTTCCATTCCTGACCACAGACAAGCATGTGAACTGAAGTAATTTCCTCTTCCTTTGCTACCTGAATTCTCCAACATCCTTAATTTGGGATGCAAGGTTAAGTACAGAACTGATCTTGTTGTCTCATGTGCGGAATTGTATTCTCCTGGGGACTTGCCAGCCATGCCCTGAATCTAAGAACGGATGCATATAATATAGTTGCTACCAAGAGAAGGCTACTTCAGATTTTCCTTTTTTAAATGTGGTGGCATAGAGAGAAAAATGATGTATTCATGAAAGAGTTGACTTTGTTCACCAACACTAAGGCATCAGGATGTAGAAAGCCACAACTAAACACTACCTGTTAATGGGTTTGTGCTTATGCTGAGGAGAGCAAACTTGAAGTTTGCTTTGCAGAAGCAAATGTGAATGTCAAGGGTTTTTTAAATTCAACATATCCCCAAATGAAAAGCTTTGATGAGTCAAACTCTATCAGTGCCAGGAAGATAAAGGAAATTGAATGCATGAGCCGCTTTTTTAAATAGAAAAACTATTTTGTTTTATTTTCTTGTTTGATCGGAGATACATCTTGTCATTCACCATGTTGTATGTTACTGTTCTGACATCAGGGCAAGATAACTATGACAACAAAACACAGACATCATGATCCAATCCACAATTTTGCACTCTTAAATCTCACTGAAATCAATGTGGATTTAACAGGGTCAGAGCTCTCTGATGGATTGTAGCTAACAATATATAACCAATTCGTCAATGGGAATATAAGGCTTTTTTAAAAAATGGATTAATTTCTTTTCCATTGTTTTCATCCTGAATGCATTTCTAATCTCAGACAAAAACCTGGCTATTACCTGTGGTTATAATAATTTATGAAACACCATCCATGTAGATTTCAGGTTAATTTACAACTGTCCGTTGGCCTGCATTTTTACAGAATGAAAAATTCCCCTTCTGAACATGGATTAAAAGCCATATAAGCAAACTTAGTAGTGTCAGTTGAGAGTAGTGTCAGTTCAGTGCTGGTGGTTGCTAGGTTGCGGAGGTCCTTGTGACACGCCCTTCATTGTGACACCTCCCTCTGCTAGCTCCTTGGTCACTAGGGCTCTAGAGGCATAGCAATCTCCATTGGTTACATCATTCAGTGAGTGAGAGAGAAAGTGGATGGAGATGTAAGTAGACTTTCTCATCAGCATCTGCATTCTGTGCTGATAATGCTCCCTGACAGTCTTAGAGAGAACATTTAAAAGATTAAGATCAGGAATGATTTAAATGCTTCAGCTAGCCCTTCTGGGCATCTTTATGACTCCACCCACTGTTTTGTAACAGTGAAGGGAAGTGACTGTGGATTCTGCTTACACTTTAGGAAAAGGAAAACTATAAGATGCCTTGGAAAAGGGTATTCTTTTTAGGCACTTGGTAACTCGCCATGGGAGCATTAAGCATGCCCTCTGGAGAGGGCGATATCTTGCATTGTCTTCCTCCCCTTCCTGCCTCCCAGGGCCCATCTTTCAAAGGACAGCCAAGGTACAAAACCCTTCAGCATGCTGATGTTTCTTCTATAGTAATATTAGTATGTGGTATTTGATGTTTCCCTTTTAAACATCCCTTCTCCACACTAAGCAAACCCACTTCTTTCAATGAGATGATGAGAATTGTCTTATAATATCCAGAGGGTGCTATTCTGGCTACAGAATTCAAACACTCTCTTCACAGGATGCCCATTATGATATGCCTAGGAAACTGAATTCATCTTGAGCTTTGAGTTGTGAATGCCCAAACCGTTTTAGGGATGTAGATAAGGAGAGTGCTGTGAGTCCCCATTTCTCACCTTTTGACAGGCCTTCTCTGCAGTGACTCCCCATCTGTGGAATGCTCCCCCCCAGGGAAGTTCACCTGGCGCCGTCATTGTACACCTTTAGGCGCCAGGCAAAAACATTCCTTTTTAACCAGGCCTTTGGGTGATTTGATTTACATCCTATGCCCTTTTAAAATGTGTTGGGGCTGAACATGGATTAAAAGCCATATAAGCAAACTTAGTAGTGTCAGTTGAGAGTAGTGTCAGTTCAAGTGCTTGTTGTTGCTAGCTTGCAGAAGTCCTTGTATCACGCCCCTCATTGTGACCACTGGCGTAGGAAGCCGCTCAGGCACCCGGAGCAGCAAACATGAGGCGCACCCGGGGGTGGGGAGTCACTACGTAGCACGCATGTGCAGCGCCGCTACATACGATGTATGTGATGCTACGTGCAAGTATGCGACGCTATGTAGCGATGCTGCACATACGCGCTACATAGTGGGGGGCCAGCGGCACCACTCACGCTGCCCCCAAAACACGGAGCTGGGAGCGGGCCGCCCCCCCCACTCCCCCCTTGCTACGCCCCTGATTGTGACACCTCCCTCTGCTGGCTCCTTGGTCACTAGGGCTCTAGAGGCATAGCCATCTCCTTTGGTTTGATCATTCAGGGAGTGAGAGAGAAAGTGGATGGAGATGTAAGTAGACTTTCTCATCAGCATCTGCGTTCTGTGTTGGTCTTGCTCAATGACAGTCTCAGGGAACATTTAAAATAGGGAGGTCCTAAGGAACAGCAGGACATTCCAGGATCAAATCAGAAACTGGGACAGCTTCTGTAAATCTGGGCAAAACATTCCTTTTTAACCAGGACAAACTCTCTCCATATGAACTGATCATCATCTGAGGCCCTTCTTCATCTGCCTCCTACACAAGAGATCTGGATGGTGGCAGCATGAGAATGGGACTTTTCTGTAATGGCTCCCCATTTGTGGAATGCTCTCCCTAAGCAGCTTCAGCTGACACCTTCATTATACACCTTTAGGTGCCAGAAGAAAACGTTCCTCTTCAACCGGGCCTTGGGCTGATTGACATCTGATGCCCTTTTAAATGTGTTGTGGGAGGGGGTTGTTGGTTTGTTCTTCTTGTTTTTATTATGCATTTTGTCTTTTTTTATTATCTTGTATTCTTATGTTGAGAACCACTCTGAGGTCTATGGTATGCAAATTTAATCCATTAATAATAATTATGTATGTTAGTACAATTTTAGAGAAATACACTGTTTGTACTCATCTAAATATTTCCATGCCATGTAGCCTTGTAACCTATTCTCATTCTTTTCTATTGAAACATAAAAAGTCTGTCGCTATGTAGTTAGAAAGGTGGGAAACAGTGGCAAGGTAGATCTTCCAATTTTATATTGTTGCTTGATGGAGATCTAAATGAGAAGCAGAAAACTGAAGATAAAATTTTCAGTATATTTTCTGCCTGCCACTTATAAAATGTTCCCATTGAAATTGTAGTAGCTAGGAGGCCAATATTCACTCAGGGCTTGTCCATAGTTGAGTATTACTTAGCTGTTAATTCACTATTTCGGCTTGCATTAGAATTTGTGTTTGAGGAGGTGGTTTAGTCCTCCCCTTTTATTGCAAGTAGGTGTTCCGTTTTGTTCATCCCCACTTTTCTAATTTGTTCATTATCTAATGCGGTGCCATTTTTAGAAAAAGAGGTGCTGGAATTCACCATGAACGCTTCCCTCGTTCTTTTAGAATGGCAATGGCGCCCGCCTGAGAGGTGCTGGAACTGAGTTCCGGCAAGTTCTGGCTGAAAAAACTCTGATTTCATGCTAGCTAAGTACCATCAGGGCACATGCACAGATAGTTTAAATGCACTTTTTTAAAACAACAACAGCCTTTCTGTGCAATGTATAGCAGCAGTCACAGCTTGAACAGGCAGAGATCAAATAATGGACTCCCTGACAAACATGACATTGGCTGCCACTGGTGTGGATGAAGAAACTCGCCCTGTAATGGGTCACAAGCACATAGTGAGGGCTGCTATTGTTTCAACTGAGCGGTTGATAATGGATGTAGAAAACTCACCATTCTGACACCTGTTGTGAACATACCACATAGTGCAGGCTCAGTTCTGACCATGGAGCTTGTGGACTCTCCTTCCTTGGAGGTTTTTCAGCAGAGGTCGGGGGGGCCATCTGTCATGGATGCTTTGGCTGAGGTTCCTGCATTGCAGGGGGTTGGACTAGATGGCCCTGGGGTCCCTTGCTCCTAAGATCCTAAGGATCCTAAGGAAGGGGATAAAACGTATCAACTTTTGTTGTTTAAAACAACTAGACTTGCAGCACGCACAGGGTTTGATCAGCGAGTCAGATTTCAGCTGGAAAGGCTTCTGTGCACAGAGCATTGATGAGGCCTTGAAACATCTGCCGTAAGAGCTGGAAATCAGAAAGTGTCCCCTTGCAGAGGTTACCAATGGCCTACTCTAGAATCTGCTTTAGTGGATGAATTTTTTTGACTGCTGTGATACATTACAAGGTCAGACACAAAGGATAGTCCAAAACTTTCACTGCTTAATCAGAATGTGCACTACAGTACTGAAAAATAAGCTTCCAGGGTAGAAGATTAATCACTTTTCTAGTCAGCATTCAAGCACTCCTAGCAACTCTTAGCCTGTATTCATTACCTGCATTTCAGTGGGTATATTAAAGCCAATGGTCTTATTCTTCCATATATTTAGTGAGTTCCCTTCACTGGCACAGATTTTCTTCCTTTCTTTTTCTTCCCGTTTGGCTTCTAGTCTTCTATCAGGAACAACAACACTCCTGCTTTCTGATAATCTATTTCTGCCCTTATCTGAAAAGCTTCCTTCTGTCTTTTTCATAAGAAAATGTGACGTCTTGTAAATTATGTTGTTCAGCCATCCTGACACATTATTTTAATGCTGACCTTTGTAAAAATCCAGTGAATGAATATTAACAAGCCTCCCTCTACCAGAAAATTAATTTAACAGCATGCATAGTTATTGTGAGCATCCCTTGGCAGCGGTGATAAAATGTTTAGAGTGAGAACAGAAATGAAAACATGGTATGAGGATGCTACATAGCAGCAGCTGGAAATGTTTGCCTTATGCTGTTGCTTTTGGTAGCTTGTCGTGTTTCTGGGAAGTGCCCCTATAATCAATATCACCACCATGAAAGAAAGGACTTAAGATCTGATCTGGAAGCATGCATAATTACTTGACACCATTCTAGAATGTTTCCACAAGGAAATAAGGTACAGTAGTTTGAAATTCAGGAGATACAGGGCATGAAAACACACAAGGTGGTCTAAATGTTGTTGTTGTTTAGTCGTTTAGTCGTGTCCGACTCTTCGTGACCCCATGGACCATAGCACGCCAGGCACTCCTGTCTTGCACTGCCTCCCGTAGTTTTGTCAAACTCATGTTCGTAGCTTCGAGAACACTGTCCAACCATCTTGTCCTCTGTCGTCCCCTTCTCCTAGTGCCCTCAATCTTTCCCAACATCAGGGTCTTTTCCAAGGATTCTTCTCTTCTCATGAGGTGGCCAAAGTATTGGAGCCTCAGCTTCACGATCTGTCCTTCCAGGGAGCACTCAGGGCTGATTTCCTTAAGAATGGATAGGTTTGATCTTCTAGCAGTCCATGGGACTCTCAAGAGTCTCCTCCAGCACCATAATTCAAAAGCATCAATTCTTCGGCGATCAGCCTTCTTTATGGTCCAGCTCTCACTTCCATACATCACTACTGGGAAAACCATAGCTTTAACTATACGGACCTTTGTCGGCAAGGTGATGTCTCTGCTTTTTAAGATGCTGTCTAGGTTTGTCATTGCTTTTCTCCCAAGAAGCAGGCGTCTTTTAATTTCGTGACTGCTGTCACCATCTGCAGTGATCAAGGAGCCCAAGAAAGTAAAATCTCTCACTGCCTCCATTTCTTCCCCTTCTATTTGCCAGGAGGTGATGGGACCAGTGGCCATGATCTTGGTTTTTTTGATGTTGAGCTTCAGACCATATTTTGCGCTCTCCTCTTTCACCCTCATTAAAAGGTTCTTTAATTCCTCCTCGCTTTCTGCCATCAAGGTTGTGTCATCTGCATATCTGAGGTTGTTGATATTTCTTCCGGCAATCTTAATTCCGGCTTGGGATTCATCTAGTCCAGCCTTTCGCATGATGAATTCTGCATATAAGTTAAATAAGCAGGGAGACAATATACAACCTTGTCGTACTCCTTTCCCAATTTTGAACCAATCAGTTGTTCCATATCCAGTTCTAACTGTAGCTTCTTGTCCCACATAGAGATTTCTCAGGAGACAGATGAGGTGATCAGGCACTCCCATTTCTTTAAGAACTTGCCATAGTTTGCTGTGGTCGACACAGTCAAAGGCTTTTGCATAGTCAATGAAGCAGAAGTAGACGTTTTTCTGGAACTCTCTAGCTTTCTCCATAATCCAGCGCATGTTTGCTATTTGGTCTCTGGTTCCTCTGCCCTTTCGAAATCCAGCTTGCACTTCTGGGAGTTCTCGGTCCACATACTGCCTAAGCCTGCCTTGTAGAATTTTGAGCATAACCTTGCTAGCGTGTGAAATGAGCGCAATTGTGCGGTAGTTGGAGCATTCTTTGGCACTGCCCTTCTTTGGAATTGGGATGTAGACTGATCTTCTCCAATCCTCTGGCCATTGCTGAGTTTTCCAAACTTGCTGGCATATTGGGTGTAGCACCTTAACAGCATCATCTTTTAAAATTTTAAATAGTTCAGCTGGAATATCATCACTTCCACTGGCCTTGTTATTAGCAGTGCTTTCTAAGGCCCATTTGACTTCACTCTCCAAGATGTCTGGCTCAAGGTCAGCAACCACACTACCTGGGGTGTACGAGACCTCCATATCTTTCTGGTATAATTCCTCTGTGTATTCTTGCCACCTCTTCTTGATGTCTTCTGCTTCTGTTAGGTCCTTACCACTTTTGTCCTTGATTATGGTAATCTTTGTACGAAATGTTCCTTTCATATCTCCAATTTTCTTGAACAGATCTCTGGTTTTCCCCATTCTATTGTTTTCCTCTATTTCTTTGCATTGCTCATTTAAGAAGACCCTCTTATCTCTCCTTGCTGTTTTTTGGAAATCTGCATTCAGTTTCCTGTATCTTTCCCTATCTCCCTTGCATTTTGCTTGCCTCCTCTCCTCCGCTATTCGTAAGGCCTCGTTGGACAGCCATTTTGCCTTCTTGCATTTCCTTTTCCTTGGGATGGTTTTCGTTGCTGCCTCCTGTATAATGTTACGAGCCTCCATCCATAGTTCTTCAGGCACTCTGTCCACCAAATCTAAATCCTTAAACCTGTTCCTCACTTCCACTGTGTATTCATAAGGGATTTGATTCAGATTGTATCTTACTGGCCCAGTGGTTTTTCCTACTTTCTTCAGTTTAAGCCGGAATTTTGCTATAAGAAGCTGATGATCTGAGTTACAGTCAGCTCCAGGTCTTGTTTTTGCTGACTGTATAGAGCTTCTCCATCTTTGGCTGCAGAGAATATAATCAATCTGATTTCGATGCTGCCCATTTGGTGATATCCATGTGTAGAGTCGTCTCTTGTGTTGTTGGAAGAGAGTGTTTGTGATGACCAGCTTGTTCTCTTGACAGAACTCTATTAGCCTTTGCCCTGCTTCATTTTGAACTCCAAGGCCAAACTTGCCAGTTGTTCCTTTTATCTCTTGATTCCCTACTTTAGCATTCCAATCCCCTGTAATGAGAAGAACATCCTTCTTTGGTGTCATTTCTAGAAGGTGTTGTAGGTCTTCATAGAATTGGTCAATTTCACTTTCTTCAGCACCGGTAGTTGGTGCATAAACTTGGATTACTGTGATGTTAAAAGGTCTGCCTTGGATTCGTATCGAGATCATTCTGTCATTTTTGAGATTGCATCCCATTACAGCTTTTGCCACTCTTTTGTTGACTATGAGGGCCACTCCATTTCTTCTACAGGATTCTTGCCCACAGTAGTAGATATGATAGTCACCCGAACTGAATTCACCCATTCCCTTCCATTTTAGTTCACTGATGCCCAGGATGTCGATATTTATTCTTGTCATCTCATTTTTGACCACATCCAGCTTACCTCTATTCATGAATAGAGGTCTAAATGTAGGCTGTCCAAATATGGCATCTCCTGTTACAATGGGTTAGTTTGGAAAATAGCATCTGGAGAACTTGCCAACAACAGTCCTTGAGACATATACGGGTAACTTACATTTAAGGCTCTAAACCCCATCGTAGAAACTAATGTCTACAAATACCAGCATAGCCTTGCAACTGCTTTGATTTATTCACTGGGGAAATCACTTACATTACTTTTTAATTTTAATTTGGAAACTCGTTGAAAGGCTGTATTAGTAAACTCCTTTAATATAGAGCGATAGACCAATTCAGAAAGTTTCTTATTTCACAACCTTTTTTTAAACAAAGTTTTACAGTCATACCTTTGTATACGAATGCTGCGGGTTGCGTACAACATGGGTTACGAATGCGCCGAACCCGGAAGTAACGGAATGAGTTACTTCTGGGTTCAGCGGTTCGCGCATTCGCCATAGCTTCCAAGTCTCCCGTATTCCCCGGGAAACCCCGTTTTTCCAGCTGTTCCCAGCTGAAAAAAATGGATTTTTTTGTTTTTCCCCGGTTTATTCTGGCGCAGAGGCCATTTTGGAACTGGGCGGAGCATGCTCAAAAGTGACTTTTGATGCTGCTTTGCCCAGTTCCAAAATGGCTGCAGTGCGACTTCTGGCGCAGTGGTGATTTTGGAACTGGGCAGAGC
Organism: Zootoca vivipara; assembly: GCF_963506605.1. NCBI lineage: Eukaryota > Metazoa > Chordata > Lepidosauria > Squamata > Lacertidae > Zootoca > Zootoca vivipara. The sequence goes on from NC_083278.1 coordinate 15,850,743, forward strand.
AGCATCAAAAGTCACTTCTGAGCATGCTCTGCCCAGTTCCAAAATGGCGGCAGCGCTACTTCCGGTCTGCTACTTCCGGTCCGATCCCTTATTTCTCTGACAGGAACTTGGCAGGTATGGCATTCGCAGTAGCGTCGAATGACATCCTGTGCATGCGCAGAAGTGCTTAATTGCGATCCACACGTGTGCAGAAGCGCTGACGTGGGATGCGTACTGCTCTGGATGCAAACGGGGCTCCGAAATGGATCCTGTTCACATCCTGTCCTTTAAAAAGCCCACCCCATTGCCAAATAGCTAAGAAAGTTAATACAATTTTTTTTCACTTGACACAATTACAGGGGCAGATAATGGAATGATTTGCTTCCGTCTATGATCTTGCTCTTTATCAAAAAAAAGCTCTCCTGCAATTTTTGCAGTTTCTTCTACATTACAGTGGGGTGAGAACTTGGCTTTACACACACATGGGCTAGGATTATTTAATCTTAATAACTAACCCTGATTATTTGCCTCCTTCCTGCAATTACATGGACAGATTTCCTTGGTAACATATTCTGGCCTGGCGGAGCTCAAGTGGATCCATTATCTATCCCAGTCTCATTTCTCATTGCAGACATTTGTTACAATTTATTGCTTGTTAAATCTTAAAGCTGCATTTTTATCACTCTCTTATGAAAAATTTGCAACAATTTATTAATTACTATCATTCATACAAAATGAATCCAGAATTACTGCTGCTAGCTATTCAAATCGCATAACTCGATAACTCATAAATTTTAAACAGTCCCATTAAAAAATTATTGGTGAAAATATTGTGTGTGTGTGTGTGTCAGTATACATAATACGACAGAAGGATTTTAAATTCTCATTCATATATTTCTTTATATGAGATAAGGAAATGTACAGAATTATTATATATGAATATTTAATATAACTACCCATGCAACACTGAGAATGTTTAATATAAGCATCATTCATTTTAATTTATGTTGATCATTTTGCTTTCAGCAGTGGCAATGCTGCAAATGCACTCTTTCATCTAAAACTAGGATGAAATCTTCAGGTGTATTCATACTAATAATTAGGGAGCCACATTGAACCAAAACCTGGGGGGGGGGGCTGTATTTTATTCCCCCTAAGCTGGAACAGAATCTGAACTATTACTGTATCTGAAAGTCTCTGGCCCAGAACAGACCTGCCAAATGCTCCGTTTCCAATAAGATATATCCCACAATATGTAGTCATGACCAATGGTTTTAAAAGAGAATCAGAAAAATTCATGGAGGATAAGGCTATCGATGCCTGATCACAGTGACTATGCTCTTGTCAAAGGCAATATGCCTCTCATTGCCAGTTGCTGGGAACTGCAAGAGGGAGAAATGCTGTTGTGCTTTGGTCCTGCATGCAGACTTCCCATTGGCATCTGGCTGACTGCTATAAGAACAGGATCCTGGCCTAGATGCGCCTTTTCCCAGATCCAGTAAGGCTCTTCTTCTGTTCTTCCACCCTCCTGAACGTTGCTGTGTATGTTCTGGCTGAAGTCATATGCTTCCTCCAAGCTCTCCCTGGTGCCCCTTGAGTTCAGTACATTTGGAAAGAGGCAGTGAGGAGGGATCAGGGCAGAGGAGGGTTCAAAATGTATGAGTCGGTGATAGGGAAGCTTCCTGTTTCATATTCCCAGTGGATTCAATCAGGAATAATACAATCAGATTTAATTGTCAAGATCAGTCAGAACTGATCCAATTTTAATTCTGATTACTTTTGGATCTCTAGCAGATGCCTGGAAAATGAATCCAGTTCGATGGACCTTTTCGTTGGAACGGGGGAAACCTTCCATCATTAGTCACAAAATGTGAATGGTGTTTTGTAATTATATGTTGAGGGGTTTTTTTTAAAAAAAAATGGTTCGCAAAACAGAATACCTAGCATTCAGAGAGGAGCAACATGGTGCAACATCAGTGGCTCTTTCATGTAGGAAAAACAACCTCATGAGAAGCCGATTTGGAGCTAAAATGCAGCTGAGGGTGGCAGGGGTCAGCAACCTTTTCAGCAGGGGGCGGTCCACTGTCCCTCAAACCATGTGGTAGGCCGGACTATTTGGGGGGGGGAGGGGAATGAACGAATTCCTATGCCCCACAAATAACCCAGAAATGCATTTTAAATAAAAACACACATTCTACTCATGTAAAAAAAAAACCCCAGGCAGGCCACACAAATAACCCAGAGATGTGTTTTAAATAAAAGGATACATTCTACTCATGTATAAACACACTGATTCCCAGACCGTCCGCGGGCCACATTGAGAAGGCGATTGGGCCGCATCCGGCCCCTGGGCCTTAGGTTAGCCCTTCCTCCTGCCACTTTGCCAATGAAAATGTCCCCATTGTATCCCCCCCCCATGAAAGTACCAGGTGTATGTTTGCAAGAATTAAATATATGCCTGGAACCCAGAAAGGAAGTTGTTTAAGGAAGATTTTGTTGTGGCAAAGTGGTCTGTAGGAACAGATTAAACATACTCCCTTTCTGCTGTCCCCACCCTGTTCCAAAGCTGTTTTTCCCTAAATGCAGTTGGGCTTGTGCTCCACCTGTTTGTCTGTAATGTGTAGCTCCACCTTCAGCCTTTTTTTCCACAAAGTGAATGAGCATAATGTTCTCTTGTGTCTCTCTTCCCACTGATGCCAGCAGTTTACACCCACAATTTACTGGCATAAAATCTAATGAGCAGACACCCCCAAACTGCGGCTCTCCAGATGTTTTGGCCTACAACTCCCATGATCCCTAGCTAAGAGGACCAGTGGTCAGGGATGATGGGAACTGTAGTCCAAAACATCTGGAGGGCCGAAGTTTGGGGATGCCTCCTAATGAGGAACAGAAGATATAATAGATGCTTTATATAGAGGGTTGCTATATTCTTCTGTTTCAGATGCCATTGTTGAAATCAAAAGGAAACATCCTGCCAAGGTCCAGAGATTCAAAAATACCTTGTTGTTGCATAATTTGTCTAATGCAGCTGGTATATTTTTGCACAATCCAATTCTCCTTTATCTAAAATTGATATTCAATCTGCAATTAAAGAGATGTCTCTAGTACTACATTCCAGTCCTGTTACATAGCTTAGGACTTACTCTTTGTTAAATTACAAGTACCCAGATATCTGAAAACACTGAAGAAATAGAAAATAATAGTTTAGATTGTTAAAATCCTTTATTTCACACTCAAATCTTAATTAGCTGTCTTATTTGGTGTTACCATTTTTTGCCATTGTGTTTTATTTTGGTTTTTGCTAATGTTTTATTTAAAAGATAAGTCAATCTACTGAAAAAGAGAGTTAGGTAATATGAACAATTGCAGGCTCAGTTTCAACGTAACGTGCTTATGTAAATAGGAAATTTCAATATCAACTTAGTGCAATAACTACTAAAATGCTTATAAAATTGCTTAATAACAAACATGTTTACTTTGAATCATCCATAACTCCAGAAAACATGTGAACATAGACACCATTAATCAACTGTTTATCATAATTCCCAGTGCTAACAGTTGGAAGTTACATAACATGCTCTAGCTTTGACCCAGTGTTGAGGAATCACTCAGTAAACTGATCTTAAACACAAAGCAATGTAAAGTAAGACTATTTAGCTCCTATGTTTCAATGAGAGAAACAACTTGATTGTTTTGGAACTGGGTTTGAAGTTATTGGTTCCCATCCAGTTAAAGTCACCTGTGCCTAATAGTACAGTCCTAATCATGTCTACTCAGAAGTAAGTCTCATTTAGTTTAATGCAGCTTACTTCTGAATAGACATTTATGGGATTGCACTGCCTCACTAAAAACAATGGAATAAGTTACTCATTCATAACTAACTATGGTTCCAATTGCCTTTAGAATTTGATCACAGATAATACAGTTGTTGACAGAACTAGGGTGGCATGGTGTGGCAGGGAAAAGACTATCTATTAAGTTTCTGAGATTGGCAGCAGCTGGGAAGGGGAATGGGGTTGCCCATTATGTGAATGTTAATTGTTAATAGGAAGCAATTCTCTTTATTTGTCATTGCCTTTGAATATTCATGAATTGTCAGCTTAGCCACATAAGCAACTAAATGTGTGATCCTTATACTAATGGCATGTGCAGTAAAACAATTTTATAGCACCCTGTTACCCCAAATTGAGATATTCTATTTGCCAGTATTTGGATTATAATAGCTCATGTAATGCCCAAAGGTGATCAGGCAACAATTTTTATGAGAATTCTTATAAAATGGGGAGAAACCCTCACTATGAATACACTGCTAAAATATTTGCCAGAATATGAAAAGTGGGAAAAGTGAATACAATCTTTTTCCTCCCATCCTCAACTCTGTGAAAGGTAGTAGTTCCAAACAACTACAGTATTAGGTTGTGCAGAGATTCTAATACGCAGTAGCCATGCATATAACCTAGTGTGGTGCATGGCTGATTAAGACACAAATTCTCTCAAGAATATATGAATATAATAAATAAGAAAGGCTATGGGTTCTTATCCAATGAAGTCACTACATTCTCACAAGGATGTTTGCTTATGCAACAAAGCTTCTTCCCCCTCTCCTCCTCCCATGTACCCCCAAAACCTGTTCTGGGGGTTCTCCAACCCTCCACATCAGATAATGCGGAGCTGTGGGGATAAAAGACAAAGTTATGTTGAGCAACAGGAAGTCCTTGTGTGAATGACATGACTTTAGATCATTATTGACCAGTGATAATCTATAATGCATTAAAGCTGATCTACATCATTAAAAATGGCTGATTATAATAAAATGCTATAAGCTGCTACATTTTGTTAGTGTAAGAAATGAGAATAGCTTAACCAAAGATAATGCATTTATCCAATGTATTTGCATCATATTAAATATGAAAGTTTGGAAATTTCACAGAATCCTTATATAAATAAATGCTGTAAAACTACATTATGAAGCACTCATATCTTAGTATATCATCGTACAGGACTTTTATTATTAAAACCTTTTAAACCAAAAATATTTATAACATATATAATGTACTAAAAACTGTAAATGGTTTTGGTTCAAAAAGTGCTTTTAAAAACATGGTATGTTGAACTATTTCAAATACGGATGAAGTTGCTTTGGCTTAGCTTTCTTTGATAATCCAACTCTTAAAGGACCACGGCATGTTTTAAGAGGCTGTACTCTTACAATTCCATCCAATAAAAAATCTCCTGTATAAAAAGATATGAAACTGCATCATGAAAACTGAAAACACTTTGTATGTGTATCCCTGTCTCACCATAGTTTCTCATTATAAAAGTTTGAAGTTTTTCTTAGTCCAAGCCAAATCAAGGCTGCAGAATTGTGAATACCACCACAACAATAAATTTTTAAAAATTCCTTCCAGTAGCACCTTAGAGACCAACTAAGTTTGTCATTGGTATGAGCTTTCGTGTGCATGCATACTTCTTCAGATACAATAAATGTACATTTTGGTGTGCATCATGGGCATCTATTGTATAGTATCCAAGAGAAATAATACAATCTTCTTCTGAAATCTGTACTTTCAGCAAGTCCTATTTTGATTGGTTGCACTAAGAAATCTCCTAGCCTAGTGCAGCTAAGAGGGCTCACTGTCAGTGCCAATCAACCAATTGATGCTGTCAGAGAGACCTGCTTTCTCTGTTTGCCGATGCAGTTTGAATCCAAACCATGGCTGCAAAAGGGTTCGCTGAAATCGCCAATCAGGGAACTGAATCTGGGCAGAGGAGCCCTCAGGCAGGGCTGCCCAATTATGAATAATGCTGATTACTTGATTATGTAGGGTAATTTTTCTCCTGAAAAGTTTGTACTTTGGTTCATATTGTAATAAATATCTAATGGAGGAGCAAATACAGTTGACTGAAATGTAGCAAAATAGAGAAGACATAAACTATTTTTATATTCACTCCATATATTTCGTACCTTTTTTGCCATTTCAGTGAGCAAAATATGCTTCATTTTCTGCTATTGAATGCAAACAAGACGAATAATCCCATATTGAAAAATGTCTACTTGCTGTGATTTACATTGAAAAATAAATATAAGGTAACAACGTTTCTATGGTAAATAACTAAAATCAGAATAATTTACCTCTTTCATTTCTTAAACCGTAGCTTTTTTCTTCCATAAATGTATGAGGCACAAATGCTGGGCTCCAAGTGAAAGGCTGTTTACAAGGAGAATCGCCAGGTTCTTAAATGGAAAAAATAAACTCATAATTAGTATTATATTTATTTTTTAAAAGTTGAACTGGTGTTTTGCTCTAGCAAATGCACACTGCACATTACCCAGCAAACTATGATGCCCTGCAAGATAACTTTTTGATGCCTTTAACTGGTTATCAAGACCAGAAACAGCACATTGAACCCTGAACCAGTCCACTCCTGATGCCTACACTTCGTTCCCCTATATTTACCATAAGGACTACTGAATTACTCCCAAGTAAGTGGGGATGGGAATGCAACCTTAGTGTCATTCTGTGACACTGTTGAAATTTTAAATGGTGTCCTTCAGCCACCTGACACTGCTGGTAGCTGTCACTTCTGCCAGGTAAGTTGGCTTGGACAAATAGAGAATGGGTCCCACCAGAGCCCCTCAAGCCTGAAACCAGCCCTACTAGTTACCTTGAAAATGTAATCTGTATTAGCACATTCAGAAAGTTCTGACACATCCTTTTCGTCTTTTCCTCTTGATTCACATGCAACAGAAGGCCAATTCAACTACAGTGGTGCCTCGACTTACGAATTTAATCCGTTCCGAAGGCACCTTCGTAAGTCAAAAAATTCGTAAGTCGAAAAACGCCATTGGAAACATGATTTCCCATAGGAATGCATTGGAAATGGAAAAATTCACCGCAGTATTTTCTGGATGTCAAGACATTCGTAAGCACGCGGCCATTACCCCCATTTGTAAGTTGGAAAATTTGGTTGTCGAGTCGTTCGTAAGTCGAGGTACCACTGTATGTGATCATACTGCATAATAATATAGTTACCTTGAGAGGGTGCATAGAACATTTCTTCATCTGTTACACTCGAAGGACAATGGTCATGTGGTACTTCTTGCTCTCCAGGACTTTTTATCACTGTGTTCTTAAATAAACTTTGTTCATTCTTAGTTGGCTTCATCCCAGTTGTATGCTTTACAACAGTACTGTTCCCAGTACTACCAGTAGTGGTAAAGGTCACATTCACCTTATTTTCAAAAATATTTCTGGAGTCTTCATCTAGTATGCTGTCAGAATGATTAAATACAAGGGGATCTTTCTCAAAAAAATTTCTTTTTCCACATTCCCACATTTCTTTTTCCACATTTTCCTTACTGATTTCATTAAACATGAAAAGTTCTTTCAGTACCAGATCAAATTGATTTTTCAGTTCAAACTCGTGCCTGCTTTTAATTTCAGACGATAAATGCTTTTCTATGGCATCTTCAAAATGGCCTTGTTTCATTGTGCATGAAGTCATTGTTAATTTGTCTTTAGAACTAGCACTTTCCCCACATCCATAATTGAAACATAGCATAGTTATATTCTGAGGTTGATTTCTTTTGCTTATATAACTCTGTTCAAAAGTTGAATTTTCTTTCTTATCCACTTCTTTGGCATTTTGTTTCACAGACGCTAGCTCTGGATTATGCGTGCTGTTTAAGAAAATACTTTTCTGAAGCAATAAATTCAGATTTTCTCCTTTTTTAACTATAGGATGTTTCAAGGTCTTAGGGATTCTAGAACTACAAACAGGGTAGTATGGTAAAACACTATTATTATTTTCAAATATAAAGCCACTTGGTTTTCTTCTTTTTCCATGCCGGGAAATCTTGTAACGCTGAGCTTTGACGCTCACTGGCCTATTTTGATCTATACAAAGATCATAAGAAACAGTTGAAGTAAAATACTGGTCACCATTATATTTAAGTACATTTCCAGAATTAAGGCCATTAATAGGGAAGTGCATGTTGTTGTCTTCACATGTGTGCCTTTGACTATTGTTGTTTATATCTTTGGGATACTGAGACTTTTTACTTTTGCTTTTCTGTTCCAAAAAAGGATTGCAAATTGTATATAACTGAGGGAGAACACAATTATAAGTCAATGTATCACAGCCACTGCAAGTTATTCTTCTATCAGGAACAAAATATCCTTTGCTATATTTTTTTTTATTTTCAACATTAAAGATCACATTTCCTATAAATGAAATTTCCTCTGAATCAGTACTGAGGCAAATTTGTTTATATGTGTCAAACGGATACAAATTGACTTTCATTTCAGTAGAACCACAGTCTTCACAATTACCATTCCTTGTTTTGTTCATCATTGATCTGCTACAAGTTCTTATTCTGGGACATAAATTGCTTTTGCTTGCTTGTGCTTTGCTATGTGCTCTTAGAATAAAATGAGAAGCTTTAAATTTTTTAACAGGAAAAGCATTGTTTTCATTGAAGAATTCTCCAGTTCTCTTTTGTATATTTGGTTCCATTGTACTCACCATTGGAAGATTTGATTGTTGAATACTGCACTTCCCAAATTTGAGTGGAGCTGAAGTCAAATAGTTAAACAGTCTGAAGTTTGCTGTCAGGTTGTGCACTGTAGGACTACACAACCTTTCCCCCCATAAAGTAGAGCTGTGAAAATAATTCTCTGGAAAAATGTGTTTGTTAGAAATTATAAGTTGCCTTGCCATTTGTTCTTTTTCATTACCAACTACTGAAAAGCTACCATCTTCTATAGTATATCTGGAAAATTCGAAGTGTTCCATGGTACTGGTGCCATTGGACATTTCCCTTTGTTGGGTATTGAGCAGAAAAAAATGGCTGAATATTGAGGCATTCTTTTTAACTGCAGTGCTGCAATCATGTAAAAATAACTCAAAAGCAGCACATTTTACTAATTTGGTATTTACAACTCCACAGCTTCTTGAATAAGATATATACATGTGCTTATATACTTTGTTCCTTCTTAGGTTATTCTTTGCCAAGGGATTTGTTTGCTTTGTGCGGAATAAAATATTTTCATCCTCACCCACAACATGTTTATATTCATATAAGAACGATCCAATGTTCGATTTTCTTCCTTTCATGAAATTGCCAGCTAGCAAACATAGCAGTGGGGTTTTGCCACTGATTCTTCCACCATCTGCAACTGGTTTGGGAATATGGTTTTGTTCTCCATGTACATGATGACAACCTGTGCCATTTTCATTAGTTTGAAATGCTGGCACATCTGTAAGTAAATATTCTATTCTTACAACAATGTTTTCTGCCAAGATGTCATAAGAAAGTATATTTACTGATGGTAACTCAGTCTTCTTTGAAATGTTGCCACTATCTATTGATTTTTCTTTTTCTTTAGCAAAAATGGTCCAGGGTTTTGAATTATAATTTTCATTAAATTCAGAACCAGAATCTTTTAAATTGCTACAGTAATCATTTTCAAGTGCCCATTTTTCTATGAATGGTATATTTCCTAACAATCTGGAATGCAAATTGGCATTCATACAAAGTCTAAAATATAGATACTGTCTTAAGTTGTTTTTTGTGCTGTTTTTCTCTTGCAATTCCAAATTGTTTTGACTGAAATCCGAAGATCCTTCAGGAAAACCTAGATGCATGTTTGGTGATTTCTTATCTGCATAGCATAAACTTTTTAGCAACTGCCTCTGCTCATTTGAGCTCACTTGACTATCTGTTTTCAGTTTCTTTGGCCAGGGTTCTTCCATCTCTTCTGATATGGATAGAAGTGCTTGTAAACTTGAACTTTCCATGTTCAGCTCTGAGTAATAAAACTTGATGAGACCTGTTCTGAAATTTAAACCAACTTATAATTAAAATTATGCAAACTATTTGTGTATTATAAGCATTAGCAACATACATTTAACAAAATGCATTTTGAATAACATGGTGCTCTCTTATTCATGTTTATCATTTTTTCCATATGAGACAATAGCAATGACATCATTTTCATTTGATCTATAGTTACCATAGGAGTATGTTAAAAGATGAAAAAATAATTACAGAGCTTTTAAAGAAAAGTACTAAACATAGTTACTTGGAATAAGAGGCCATACATTTAAAGTAAACTTATTTCCCCATAAATTTGCTTAGGATCACAGCACTAGGTGTGATTCATTTCTTTTTTTGAAAAAAGGAGTGATCAGTATTTCAGTATTTCTGTTTACTTTATTATTCTGCTTATTTCAATGACCAGTATTTCAGTAGTTCTGTTTACTTTTTTACATTTTAAGAACAGTAGTTCTGGTGCTTTTTTTCAGGGGGTAACAAAGGGTATGCAGTAACAGCAAATTTTTTTATGTTAAAAAGTGTGACACTTACTGTAACAACTTCATGGTGAGTACTGGCACCTATTTTTCTAGGGAAAAAGCCCCGAGTGGTTCCACCACTACTCATGAAAATCTTGTTAATTTAAATTTGGAGTGAGGGATATCCCAGAGTACTCTCTAATGTGGATAAAGCCATAGTTTGGGCAATAAACAGAGGACACAGCTGCAAATAAAACATCTTAAATGTGTTGTAAAGTGCAATATACAAATGTGACACTAGATGGCGACAGTGAGCTACACAAAATTCAATGTGTTTTTAAAGCATTTTCACGGCTTGTGTGTGTGTGTGTGGATTCCACCAGAGAAGGCAACACATAGTTCCCATATTGCAATAAAAATGGAAGAGAGTCTTCCCATTACTGGTCGGTATAACTACTACAGTAACATGGAGTGGGCTAGAACTGCATACCACATGTAAATGGTAGCTAATAGCTCTTGGTCAATGTGGGTTGAGAACATCACCAGCATACAATGGGCACTGTTAACCACTTTCCGAAAGCAGCCCCAAGTATATTTGCTTAATTCAAATGGGCCCTCTGGCTGACAGCGCTTTTAGCCATTCCCTGCATACTCTCCATCATGTGTCCCTACTTATGTAAACTCAAAGAGTGCTTCTTCCCAGGCTAATCTAACCCACATTTTGAGCCTAACAGAATGTCTCTGTTTCAGATACCTTCGGAAAGTCTTGTTTCAGATACTTCCTCTATCAGAGGTGCAGTTCTCAGCAATGGGACTTTTTAGCTGGCTTTGGAACATCCTAGAGTAGCTTTTGTGGCACTCATGTTGAAATCCTTTCAGTGGCATGTACAGATGTTTTTTCTACACACAATCATTTTAATCTGCTGCAAGCTTATTGATTGTTTTATTTAGTTCTAAACAGATGAAGAGCAGTATAAAAAATGTTTTAAATACGTAACCTTTCACACAAATCAAGAGTTCAGGAATGACGGTGCTAATTGCAAACTTCCGATCCTTCCTCTCTGCAGTTTTGTTTTGCTTTTAAAAAAAGAGACATTAAAAACATTTAATTACATTGACTGAGGCCTGCATTCTACAATGAAATGAAATGTTCTTGTACTGTAATAACTTCAAGCAAGACATATTAAAACCACACTGGGCTGGATTCAGGGCGAGTGTGTTGCACTTAGTTCCTGTTCAATTCAATCAGGCAAGTTAGCAGCGACTAATTTTTCACATCGATTGCACATAGGCGCAACTGATTTGAAGCACAATCTTATTGTGTGTTTAGGTCTACTGCCTCAATCCTGACCTAGCTCATTGGTTATAAATGAAATTAATTAATTAATTAATTAATTAAGCATTAATATTCAGATAGCATTTTAAGAAGCGGTTTCTGTGAAATTATTTGACCCTGATTTCTGGTTCTTCTGATAACATTTTAAAAGTAAACTGCTTCTCTGAAAAACCAGGGTGTCCTGGTTTTTACTTTTTGAAATAGGGCAACCCTAGAACATCCACATTGTTATGTTACTGTGCTGAGGTAAAAAAAATAAGAGAGAAAGGAACAAGGAGGAAGGAATTCCCCTATGGGGCATTCGTTGTAACACTTTCACTGTTCTCTGGGCTCCGCAGATTCTTGTTGTTACCAAATGCTACTTGTTGCATAGGGTGGCCATATTTCAGTAAAACTCCTGACACCTGCTAAGTTATTGAGCTTTTTATTTTATTTTTTAGGAAGGCCGCAAAACATCTGGGTTTCCCCTGACATTATGGCGGTTTGGCAAAATTCCCCCCCCCCACGCCATTTTTACACCGAAAACCAGGACATGTCAGGAATTTTCCTGAGGTATGGCAAGCCTCTTGTTTCAGGACCTGGGACAATTTAAACCAGCTGCCTCCACAGCCAGCTCCTTCACCGCCTCAGAGCTGAGAAATTCAGCTTCACCATGTACTACTTCTATGAGGGCAATGGTGCAGCCTCTGAAGCAAGAAGGACAGACCATGAATGAAACTCAATCCCCCTCAAAAAACCCCAAACCCAGTGTACAGATTGTGAGGAGGAACCTGCAAAAAACAACCTTTTCAGGCATCATAGCAATTTATTGTGATCACTTCTTGGCAGATGAGGCGAAGAGACTTGGAGCATGATCCCCCCCCCTTTCTAATTGTGATAGTTCTTGAGTAATACAAAAAATAAATAAATTCCTGAGTAATATAAATGTACCATGAAGATGTCTCCTACCCCACACACATATTAGTTTGTGAACTAATCTTCCCCCCCCCATGTAATATGATTCCTTTTGCATATTTGTGCACGTTGAAATTGAGATTGTATTATTTTGGAACTAGACTTATTCCTTCCCTTTTTATACACAAAAGTTTGCATGCCAGTGGTTCAAAATGGAGATGCTATTATTATAATGTCAGGTTTGCTTGGTTATTTATATAGTCTCTGAGAGCATACTTATACAAGCAGAGTTGGTTTGGGAAGTTTTTAATGTTTGATGTTTTATCATGTTGTTGTTGTTGTTCTGTTGGAAGCCCCCCCCCCCCAGAGTGGCTGGGGAAACCCAGCCAGATGGGTGTGGTATAAATAAGTAAGTAAGTAAGTAAGTAAGTAAGTAAGTAAGTAATATCCAGAAGAGTGTGCACAGGAATTGTGGGTTTTAGAAGTCGTGTGTACTCTGAGGCAGCGGTGCCCTTTCTGGACACGTCAAACTTTTTTTAAAAAAGCTTCCATCTTTTATGTTCCTTCAGACCCTTGACCTCCATCCTCACCAAGACTGAAAGTTATGACCTTTCATAGAAAACAATAGCCAGAAATGCAGGATGGCACTGCTAGCTGTGGCTGAGAAACACATCACCCACCCCCGGGGGGGGGGGGTCAGTAAAAAGAAGGATTTTATTATTTCCTAAGTGGAAGCCAAAATAAAAAAGGAAAGGGGGGACATAAAAGCACCTGGAAGATCCACCTACAAGCAATGACTGCTCGGATTATTATTTCTCTGCGTCTCTACTGCCTCCAGCATGAGGACTCATTTAGGCGGGAAAACGCCGTGAGGCGTTTGGCAACACAGGAGGAGGGGCAGAAAATGGGGACTTTGCCCTAAAATGCAATCCTGTACACGGTTACATGGGAGTTAATCCTATTTAACTCAGTGGGGCTCAAATTCAGATTAACATGCGAAACGAAGGCTCTCGTCCCCACCCCACCCTTCTGTTCGGGGGGGGGGGAATAAGTGCAAGCACCATCATGGGGTGTGTGTGGAGGGTAATCTTCCCTCTTTCCTCACAAAAAGAAAAGTTGTGACAATTAAGCATCTGGTTTCTATGTAGTTGTTTTTAAACACAAATTTTATTTTTCTATTACGAAAAAACCCCACACACACATAAACCATAAAACCTGACAGGAATAACAAAACAAAAATGTCGGTATTTCCCCCCAATAGTGACCCATTTTTCCTTCATGTTTTTAGCATCTTTTACTTGGGATTAATTCTCAGTGGGACTTCCCCCCCCCCACAAAAAAAAGTGGGTAGAAGATGGCCGTTGCAGTTGAGGAGTTTCTCCTCTAATATTCCCCACCTAGAAGAATCAGCTTAAAAGATAGGCAGGCCTTTCGCTTTTCTTCAATCATCTCTGTCAGAAGATTTGTTGAAGGGAAACATGGCTTAGGCTGTGTTACTTGAGAGTAAACCACATTGGACCTCTGTGAGACTTACACCTAAGTAAACATTTATAGGATGAGGCTGACTGGGGATTTTGACTATGTTACTATTGCTCACAGCTCCAAAATATAAAGCTTCCCTGTTCTATTCTCTGCTCCCGTTTTATTTATCTTTCTACTTTTGTGCTTCACGTCACATTTGAAAAGGGGGTGGGGGTCGAGCAGAGAGAACATGTTCATTTCTTTAAATTTAGTTTGGGACTCCCAAATCCTGAATTCAGCTGGTCCAGTATGTAATGTTTATTCACTTAAAACCAAAGATCATTGCATTAATCCTGAACAAATGGCATTCTGCTAAAATAAGTGCCCCCTGAATTTCATTAACAGTAAAAGCCATATCTAGCGCATGCCTGATCCTTTAGTGGCTCTCAGCAAAATGCTGTTTGTGGCCGCATTTTTAATTTATAATGTACTAATAATGAATACGTGGGTGTTCCCCCCCCCATATACATATAATACTATTCTGCATTTTGCTATTACCAAAGGTATTGTACAAAGCAAGTGGTTAAGGAAATTATGGGCTGTGAGTGAGCTCCTCTTAATTTTCAGATCTCATGGCCAATAGTCATGGTCAGGTGGAAACTGGGAATCCAACATTTGGTGGATCATATTAGACGGGGCAGGATAGGAATTTTTAAAATAAATTATACAGGGCAGGATAGAAATGTTTTAATAAATTAATAAAGCTGGATCAAGGAATACCCTCAAGCTGCGTACATGCCGCTCCCATCAACAGCACTCTGTCTTTATTGTTGTATGAATTTTTTGATTTTTCATAAAACACTCTTAGATTGGGATCATTTCTCTGCAAAACAAATTATGTGCCACTTTGGAAGGCAAGGAGGGATATAAATCCAACAAATAAATATCACAGGGATTCTAGAAAGAAATAAAACCTGCATGAAACAGCGTTCTACGTAGCAGTGCAAATTAAACTAAGCAGGATTTAAAAAATATTTTAACTGAAGAAAAACAGAAAATGTAACACACCCAACAAAAAAAATTGTTGCACAGCTTAGTCCTTCTTGAACAATTTTAGGTCCTGTTGTTCTAGACAGGGAGGCACAGTATTTTCATGGTGTTTATTCTGTGCTTAAAAGTAATTTCTTCAATCAAAGTACATCACAATCTTTCGTTGCGCTGCTTTAGAAAGACCAACCTGCACTGGTGAAAAGTATTTAGTCCGCAAAGTGCTTTTGGTTTGACGTCGTTTCTCTCAATGGCCTATGTTTGTACTTGCTTATCTTTGGATATGAGAATAAATTTGAAGTATATCCTCTGCCCTGAACCCACAAGATCATGGGGCATTCAATGTGCTGCTCCCCCAAGATGGGCTCACAATACCTATTGTACTTTTGCAAGGTTATTTTATTTTATTTTATTTATTGAATTTATATACCACCCTATACCCGGGGGTCTCAGAGCGGTTCACAGAATAAGATCAAGATATAAAACCACAAAATACATAATAAAAATAAAAACAACAACCCAATAGGTCCCCCCCCTGGAATGTCACATGTAGTTCCTTAGTAATAAAAGAACGTCCAACTGAATACCTTGCCAGGATTGGGCACATACCTAAGTACAGTAGTTAGTTTTTTTTTTTTACAAAATATTTAGTAAGTATGTTAGCTCTCTTCTGGCCAAATTACTTAATAAAAGAAAAGAAGGGGGATCGTTCTTGGAAACAAACTAGGATTATAGTCTTAGTGAAAGCCAATAAAGATAATTAAGTAGTTGAATTTTATCGCCCTATCTCCCTAGTAACAACTTCACTTCCATGTTTTACTACCCTCCTAGTGGAACAATTGGTAAATATAGCCTCTAATTACGTGCACAAAGATCATGTATGGTGTGTAAGGAAAAGATAAACAGCCTATTTGAAGACAACTTAATACAACTGGATTCCACAGAAATATACAAACAACCATTAGCAATACTCCCTTGGGATGCTATTAAGGTGCTTGATAAATTGGAAGGGAAATCTTAATTTGAATTGTTGAAAGAGCGGATATCAGCAATTAGTTTGTGTATCTTATGAGTGCTTGCATCAGAATGGAAAGCGGTTTGAAGATTAGAGGAACTGAATGTGTTGAATGGGGTAGCAAAAAAGGCTCCCCCCTCATTATTTGTCCTGGCTAAAGAACCACTAGCAAAGGGGTTAGAATAAGCCTGACAAATAAAAAGGTTGGTATCCCTGAGGAAACAATAGGTATACAACAAGGTTAGCAAATTAATTTTAAAATATCCAGAGTTCTTCACTTTAATATGAATCCCAATGGTAAAAATTTACAGGAATCATTGGGTTTTTTAATGGGCACATTCCCTAAAATGTATTGGAGTGATCATTCCTAAAATCTGAAAATTACAAACGTCTAACAAGCAACAAAATAAAAGCTGCATAAATGGTCAAAGGGAATCATGCCATGATTAAAATTCATTTTGTATTATTAAACAAGATTGTAATAGATTGGCAGCCCTAACAAGCAGAAACACTAGGGACAACATATGTATTTGACAACCTGGTGTATTAGTGTTTCGTAGATACATTTATTCATTCTTTATTATACAGGCATTTCCCCCCCCCCCTTACTTACACGCAAGCAACCCACTTGCGACCATGTACACATATGGTGCTAGGAAATAAATAAATATTTTAATTCAAATCCGGAAATGGCAGGAGGGAGCTGGAGAGTCCTTGTGACACATAAAGTTTTGAACCTTCATTTCCGGTCTGGTTGTTTATCCTGGTATTCTAGCATTCCTTTATCGTAAAGAAAAGTTCCAATGCTTTGTGTCTCGGCCCTTATCCAAATGGGCAAGCACAGCAATGCTGTTATTTAAAATTTACAACCCAGTTCTGCCTCAGAATTTGTAAAAAAAAAAAAAAAAAATGGTTGTGAAGGATCACCGTAGTGAAAATGGCTATACTGTATCTCTATGGTTCCCCGCAAAACAATATACTTTAGAGAATTGCCTAAATAGCAAAGAAGAAGAATAAATGATGTCATAGGGCAAGAAATCAAGAATTAGAAATAGGGAATCAATTCATGGGAGCCTAGAATCTCAGGTTTGAAACATTGCCATAATGCTTGCAAGCACTAATATACTGGCCAGTATACAAGATGATAAAAACAAATCTTGACTCTCAGCTGGATATCCTATGAAGATAGGCCATACATACAATTAGGAGTTTACATTTTCTGGTACATTGTCTCATGGAAAGCATGATATAAAATTTTTCATTAATGAATAACTGTGCTGTTAATACAAACATGGACAGGGGTTACATTTTCAGTGCGGTGAAATATCTGCAGTTTGACCCACAGCAAGCAGTTGTACTTACTTTAGGAGAGGATGTGAGCAATACACAATGCAAGATAATTATTTTTTGAATCCTTGGCCTTCCAAGGATAAAACGATTGCCAGGTACTTGCAGTTATATTATTTGTCTATTTATTTAGCATTACCTGATATTTTCAGAAGGTGACATTAACATTCTTTGGTTTTCCAAAGGCAGTTTATGTGCTTCTTCATCAAATGTAGACCTGCCAAGCTAAATGTTGTCCCACCCCAAAATAATAGTAGATTTGAATTCCTCGTACCCAAAAAACGTACTTTTATGGCCCCTCACTGAAGAAATGTACACACAAAAAAGTTGCACCCCACAAAAATGGCATGCCATAGTGGGAGGGGGTTGGAGAATGAAAGTGAACCGTGAAGACACTTTCTGAGAACAAATATATATATCCTTAAGAGCTCTGTTTCATAATGAATCCAAGGAAGAAAAAGCTAACAAGCAATGACATTCCTTGGGGTAGTTGTGGGGATTGGTTGATGGGGCAGTGTTTCACTCATACTAATGGACCAGCCTCCTCTGGATAAATACCAAAGTCTGTCGCTATGTAGTTAGAAAGGTGGGAAACAGTGGCAAGGTAGATCTTCCAATTTTATATTGTTGCTTGATGGAGATCTAAATGAGAAGCAGAAAACTGAAGATAAAATTTTCAGTATATTTTCTGCCTGCCACTTATAAAATGTTCCCATTGAAATTGTAGTAGCTAGGAGGCCAATATTCACTCAGGGCTTGTCCATAGTTGAGTATTACTTAGCTGTTAATTCACTATTTCGGCTTGCATTAGAATTTGTGTTTGAGGAGGTGGTTTAGTCCTCCCCTTTTATTGCAAGTAGGTGTTCCGTTTTGTTCATCCCCACTTTTCTAATTTGTTCATTATCTAATGCGGTGCCATTTTTAGAAAAAGAGGTGCTGGAATTCACCATGAACGCTTCCCTCGTTCTTTTAGAATGGCAATGGCGCCCGCCTGAGAGGTGCTGGAACTGAGTTCCGGCAAGTTCTGGCTGAAAAAACTCTGATTTCATGCTAGCTAAGTACCATCAGGGCACATGCACAGATAGTTTAAATGCACTTTTTTAAAACAACAACAGCCTTTCTGTGCAATGTATAGCAGCAGTCACAGCTTGAACAGGCAGAGATCAAATAATGGACTCCCTGACAAACATGACATTGGCTGCCACTGGTGTGGATGAAGAAACTCGCCCTGTAATGGGTCACAAGCACATAGTGAGGGCTGCTATTGTTTCAACTGAGCGGTTGATAATGGATGTAGAAAACTCACCATTCTGACACCTGTTGTGAACATACCACATAGTGCAGGCTCAGTTCTGACCATGGAGCTTGTGGACTCTCCTTCCTTGGAGGTTTTTCAGCAGAGGTCGGGGGGGCCATCTGTCATGGATGCTTTGGCTGAGGTTCCTGCATTGCAGGGGGTTGGACTAGATGGCCCTGGGGTCCCTTGCTCCTAAGATCCTAAGGATCCTAAGGAAGGGGATAAAACGTATCAACTTTTGTTGTTTAAAACAACTAGACTTGCAGCACGCACAGGGTTTGATCAGCGAGTCAGATTTCAGCTGGAAAGGCTTCTGTGCACAGAGCATTGATGAGGCCTTGAAACATCTGCCGTAAGAGCTGGAAATCAGAAAGTGTCCCCTTGCAGAGGTTACCAATGGCCTACTCTAGAATCTGCTTTAGTGGATGAATTTTTTTGACTGCTGTGATACATTACAAGGTCAGACACAAAGGATAGTCCAAAACTTTCACTGCTTAATCAGAATGTGCACTACAGTACTGAAAAATAAGCTTCCAGGGTAGAAGATTAATCACTTTTCTAGTCAGCATTCAAGCACTCCTAGCAACTCTTAGCCTGTATTCATTACCTGCATTTCAGTGGGTATATTAAAGCCAATGGTCTTATTCTTCCATATATTTAGTGAGTTCCCTTCACTGGCACAGATTTTCTTCCTTTCTTTTTCTTCCCGTTTGGCTTCTAGTCTTCTATCAGGAACAACAACACTCCTGCTTTCTGATAATCTATTTCTGCCCTTATCTGAAAAGCTTCCTTCTGTCTTTTTCATAAGAAAATGTGACGTCTTGTAAATTATGTTGTTCAGCCATCCTGACACATTATTTTAATGCTGACCTTTGTAAAAATCCAGTGAATGAATATTAACAAGCCTCCCTCTACCAGAAAATTAATTTAACAGCATGCATAGTTATTGTGAGCATCCCTTGGCAGCGGTGATAAAATGTTTAGAGTGAGAACAGAAATGAAAACATGGTATGAGGATGCTACATAGCAGCAGCTGGAAATGTTTGCCTTATGCTGTTGCTTTTGGTAGCTTGTCGTGTTTCTGGGAAGTGCCCCTATAATCAATATCACCACCATGAAAGAAAGGACTTAAGATCTGATCTGGAAGCATGCATAATTACTTGACACCATTCTAGAATGTTTCCACAAGGAAATAAGGTACAGTAGTTTGAAATTCAGGAGATACAGGGCATGAAAACACACAAGGTGGTCTAAATGTTGTTGTTGTTTAGTCGTTTAGTCGTGTCCGACTCTTCGTGACCCCATGGACCATAGCACGCCAGGCACTCCTGTCTTGCACTGCCTCCCGTAGTTTTGTCAAACTCATGTTCGTAGCTTCGAGAACACTGTCCAACCATCTTGTCCTCTGTCGTCCCCTTCTCCTAGTGCCCTCAATCTTTCCCAACATCAGGGTCTTTTCCAAGGATTCTTCTCTTCTCATGAGGTGGCCAAAGTATTGGAGCCTCAGCTTCACGATCTGTCCTTCCAGGGAGCACTCAGGGCTGATTTCCTTAAGAATGGATAGGTTTGATCTTCTAGCAGTCCATGGGACTCTCAAGAGTCTCCTCCAGCACCATAATTCAAAAGCATCAATTCTTCGGCGATCAGCCTTCTTTATGGTCCAGCTCTCACTTCCATACATCACTACTGGGAAAACCATAGCTTTAACTATACGGACCTTTGTCGGCAAGGTGATGTCTCTGCTTTTTAAGATGCTGTCTAGGTTTGTCATTGCTTTTCTCCCAAGAAGCAGGCGTCTTTTAATTTCGTGACTGCTGTCACCATCTGCAGTGATCAAGGAGCCCAAGAAAGTAAAATCTCTCACTGCCTCCATTTCTTCCCCTTCTATTTGCCAGGAGGTGATGGGACCAGTGGCCATGATCTTGGTTTTTTTGATGTTGAGCTTCAGACCATATTTTGCGCTCTCCTCTTTCACCCTCATTAAAAGGTTCTTTAATTCCTCCTCGCTTTCTGCCATCAAGGTTGTGTCATCTGCATATCTGAGGTTGTTGATATTTCTTCCGGCAATCTTAATTCCGGCTTGGGATTCATCTAGTCCAGCCTTTCGCATGATGAATTCTGCATATAAGTTAAATAAGCAGGGAGACAATATACAACCTTGTCGTACTCCTTTCCCAATTTTGAACCAATCAGTTGTTCCATATCCAGTTCTAACTGTAGCTTCTTGTCCCACATAGAGATTTCTCAGGAGACAGATGAGGTGATCAGGCACTCCCATTTCTTTAAGAACTTGCCATAGTTTGCTGTGGTCGACACAGTCAAAGGCTTTTGCATAGTCAATGAAGCAGAAGTAGACGTTTTTCTGGAACTCTCTAGCTTTCTCCATAATCCAGCGCATGTTTGCTATTTGGTCTCTGGTTCCTCTGCCCTTTCGAAATCCAGCTTGCACTTCTGGGAGTTCTCGGTCCACATACTGCCTAAGCCTGCCTTGTAGAATTTTGAGCATAACCTTGCTAGCGTGTGAAATGAGCGCAATTGTGCGGTAGTTGGAGCATTCTTTGGCACTGCCCTTCTTTGGAATTGGGATGTAGACTGATCTTCTCCAATCCTCTGGCCATTGCTGAGTTTTCCAAACTTGCTGGCATATTGGGTGTAGCACCTTAACAGCATCATCTTTTAAAATTTTAAATAGTTCAGCTGGAATATCATCACTTCCACTGGCCTTGTTATTAGCAGTGCTTTCTAAGGCCCATTTGACTTCACTCTCCAAGATGTCTGGCTCAAGGTCAGCAACCACACTACCTGGGGTGTACGAGACCTCCATATCTTTCTGGTATAATTCCTCTGTGTATTCTTGCCACCTCTTCTTGATGTCTTCTGCTTCTGTTAGGTCCTTACCACTTTTGTCCTTGATTATGGTAATCTTTGTACGAAATGTTCCTTTCATATCTCCAATTTTCTTGAACAGATCTCTGGTTTTCCCCATTCTATTGTTTTCCTCTATTTCTTTGCATTGCTCATTTAAGAAGACCCTCTTATCTCTCCTTGCTGTTTTTTGGAAATCTGCATTCAGTTTCCTGTATCTTTCCCTATCTCCCTTGCATTTTGCTTGCCTCCTCTCCTCCGCTATTCGTAAGGCCTCGTTGGACAGCCATTTTGCCTTCTTGCATTTCCTTTTCCTTGGGATGGTTTTCGTTGCTGCCTCCTGTATAATGTTACGAGCCTCCATCCATAGTTCTTCAGGCACTCTGTCCACCAAATCTAAATCCTTAAACCTGTTCCTCACTTCCACTGTGTATTCATAAGGGATTTGATTCAGATTGTATCTTACTGGCCCAGTGGTTTTTCCTACTTTCTTCAGTTTAAGCCGGAATTTTGCTATAAGAAGCTGATGATCTGAGTTACAGTCAGCTCCAGGTCTTGTTTTTGCTGACTGTATAGAGCTTCTCCATCTTTGGCTGCAGAGAATATAATCAATCTGATTTCGATGCTGCCCATTTGGTGATATCCATGTGTAGAGTCGTCTCTTGTGTTGTTGGAAGAGAGTGTTTGTGATGACCAGCTTGTTCTCTTGACAGAACTCTATTAGCCTTTGCCCTGCTTCATTTTGAACTCCAAGGCCAAACTTGCCAGTTGTTCCTTTTATCTCTTGATTCCCTACTTTAGCATTCCAATCCCCTGTAATGAGAAGAACATCCTTCTTTGGTGTCATTTCTAGAAGGTGTTGTAGGTCTTCATAGAATTGGTCAATTTCACTTTCTTCAGCACCGGTAGTTGGTGCATAAACTTGGATTACTGTGATGTTAAAAGGTCTGCCTTGGATTCGTATCGAGATCATTCTGTCATTTTTGAGATTGCATCCCATTACAGCTTTTGCCACTCTTTTGTTGACTATGAGGGCCACTCCATTTCTTCTACAGGATTCTTGCCCACAGTAGTAGATATGATAGTCACCCGAACTGAATTCACCCATTCCCTTCCATTTTAGTTCACTGATGCCCAGGATGTCGATATTTATTCTTGTCATCTCATTTTTGACCACATCCAGCTTACCTCTATTCATGAATAGAGGTCTAAATGTAGGCTGTCCAAATATGGCATCTCCTGTTACAATGGGTTAGTTTGGAAAATAGCATCTGGAGAACTTGCCAACAACAGTCCTTGAGACATATACGGGTAACTTACATTTAAGGCTCTAAACCCCATCGTAGAAACTAATGTCTACAAATACCAGCATAGCCTTGCAACTGCTTTGATTTATTCACTGGGGAAATCACTTACATTACTTTTTAATTTTAATTTGGAAACTCGTTGAAAGGCTGTATTAGTAAACTCCTTTAATATAGAGCGATAGACCAATTCAGAAAGTTTCTTATTTCACAACCTTTTTTTAAACAAAGTTTTACAGTCATACCTTTGTATACGAATGCTGCGGGTTGCGTACAACATGGGTTACGAATGCGCCGAACCCGGAAGTAACGGAATGAGTTACTTCTGGGTTCAGCGGTTCGCGCATTCGCCATAGCTTCCAAGTCTCCCGTATTCCCCGGGAAACCCCGTTTTTCCAGCTGTTCCCAGCTGAAAAAAATGGATTTTTTTGTTTTTCCCCGGTTTATTCTGGCGCAGAGGCCATTTTGGAACTGGGCGGAGCATGCTCAAAAGTGACTTTTGATGCTGCTTTGCCCAGTTCCAAAATGGCTGCAGTGCGACTTCTGGCGCAGTGGTGATTTTGGAACTGGGCAGAGCAGCATCAAAAGTCACTTCTGAGCATGCTCTGCCCAGTTCCAAAATGGCGGCAGCGCTACTTCCGGTCTGCTACTTCCGGTCCGATCCCTTATTTCTCTGACAGGAACTTGGCAGGTATGGCATTCGCAGTAGCGTCGAATGACATCCTGTGCATGCGCAGAAGTGCTTAATTGCGATCCACACGTGTGCAGAAGCGCTGACGTGGGATGCGTACTGCTCTGGATGCAAACGGGGCTCCGAAATGGATCCTGTTCACATCCTGTCCTTTAAAAAGCCCACCCCATTGCCAAATAGCTAAGAAAGTTAATACAATTTTTTTTCACTTGACACAATTACAGGGGCAGATAATGGAATGATTTGCTTCCGTCTATGATCTTGCTCTTTATCAAAAAAAAGCTCTCCTGCAATTTTTGCAGTTTCTTCTACATTACAGTGGGGTGAGAACTTGGCTTTACACACACATGGGCTAGGATTATTTAATCTTAATAACTAACCCTGATTATTTGCCTCCTTCCTGCAATTACATGGACAGATTTCCTTGGTAACATATTCTGGCCTGGCGGAGCTCAAGTGGATCCATTATCTATCCCAGTCTCATTTCTCATTGCAGACATTTGTTACAATTTATTGCTTGTTAAATCTTAAAGCTGCATTTTTATCACTCTCTTATGAAAAATTTGCAACAATTTATTAATTACTATCATTCATACAAAATGAATCCAGAATTACTGCTGCTAGCTATTCAAATCGCATAACTCGATAACTCATAAATTTTAAACAGTCCCATTAAAAAATTATTGGTGAAAATATTGTGTGTGTGTGTGTGTCAGTATACATAATACGACAGAAGGATTTTAAATTCTCATTCATATATTTCTTTATATGAGATAAGGAAATGTACAGAATTATTATATATGAATATTTAATATAACTACCCATGCAACACTGAGAATGTTTAATATAAGCATCATTCATTTTAATTTATGTTGATCATTTTGCTTTCAGCAGTGGCAATGCTGCAAATGCACTCTTTCATCTAAAACTAGGATGAAATCTTCAGGTGTATTCATACTAATAATTAGGGAGCCACATTGAACCAAAACCTGGGGGGGGGGGCTGTATTTTATTCCCCCTAAGCTGGAACAGAATCTGAACTATTACTGTATCTGAAAGTCTCTGGCCCAGAACAGACCTGCCAAATGCTCCGTTTCCAATAAGATATATCCCACAATATGTAGTCATGACCAATGGTTTTAAAAGAGAATCAGAAAAATTCATGGAGGATAAGGCTATCGATGCCTGATCACAGTGACTATGCTCTTGTCAAAGGCAATATGCCTCTCATTGCCAGTTGCTGGGAACTGCAAGAGGGAGAAATGCTGTTGTGCTTTGGTCCTGCATGCAGACTTCCCATTGGCATCTGGCTGACTGCTATAAGAACAGGATCCTGGCCTAGATGCGCCTTTTCCCAGATCCAGTAAGGCTCTTCTTCTGTTCTTCCACCCTCCTGAACGTTGCTGTGTATGTTCTGGCTGAAGTCATATGCTTCCTCCAAGCTCTCCCTGGTGCCCCTTGAGTTCAGTACATTTGGAAAGAGGCAGTGAGGAGGGATCAGGGCAGAGGAGGGTTCAAAATGTATGAGTCGGTGATAGGGAAGCTTCCTGTTTCATATTCCCAGTGGATTCAATCAGGAATAATACAATCAGATTTAATTGTCAAGATCAGTCAGAACTGATCCAATTTTAATTCTGATTACTTTTGGATCTCTAGCAGATGCCTGGAAAATGAATCCAGTTCGATGGACCTTTTCGTTGGAACGGGGGAAACCTTCCATCATTAGTCACAAAATGTGAATGGTGTTTTGTAATTATATGTTGAGGGGTTTTTTTTAAAAAAAAATGGTTCGCAAAACAGAATACCTAGCATTCAGAGAGGAGCAACATGGTGCAACATCAGTGGCTCTTTCATGTAGGAAAAACAACCTCATGAGAAGCCGATTTGGAGCTAAAATGCAGCTGAGGGTGGCAGGGGTCAGCAACCTTTTCAGCAGGGGGCGGTCCACTGTCCCTCAAACCATGTGGTAGGCCGGACTATTTGGGGGGGGGAGGGGAATGAACGAATTCCTATGCCCCACAAATAACCCAGAAATGCATTTTAAATAAAAACACACATTCTACTCATGTAAAAAAAAAACCCCAGGCAGGCCACACAAATAACCCAGAGATGTGTTTTAAATAAAAGGATACATTCTACTCATGTATAAACACACTGATTCCCAGACCGTCCGCGGGCCACATTGAGAAGGCGATTGGGCCGCATCCGGCCCCTGGGCCTTAGGTTAGCCCTTCCTCCTGCCACTTTGCCAATGAAAATGTCCCCATTGTATCCCCCCCCCATGAAAGTACCAGGTGTATGTTTGCAAGAATTAAATATATGCCTGGAACCCAGAAAGGAAGTTGTTTAAGGAAGATTTTGTTGTGGCAAAGTGGTCTGTAGGAACAGATTAAACATACTCCCTTTCTGCTGTCCCCACCCTGTTCCAAAGCTGTTTTTCCCTAAATGCAGTTGGGCTTGTGCTCCACCTGTTTGTCTGTAATGTGTAGCTCCACCTTCAGCCTTTTTTTCCACAAAGTGAATGAGCATAATGTTCTCTTGTGTCTCTCTTCCCACTGATGCCAGCAGTTTACACCCACAATTTACTGGCATAAAATCTAATGAGCAGACACCCCCAAACTGCGGCTCTCCAGATGTTTTGGCCTACAACTCCCATGATCCCTAGCTAAGAGGACCAGTGGTCAGGGATGATGGGAACTGTAGTCCAAAACATCTGGAGGGCCGAAGTTTGGGGATGCCTCCTAATGAGGAACAGAAGATATAATAGATGCTTTATATAGAGGGTTGCTATATTCTTCTGTTTCAGATGCCATTGTTGAAATCAAAAGGAAACATCCTGCCAAGGTCCAGAGATTCAAAAATACCTTGTTGTTGCATAATTTGTCTAATGCAGCTGGTATATTTTTGCACAATCCAATTCTCCTTTATCTAAAATTGATATTCAATCTGCAATTAAAGAGATGTCTCTAGTACTACATTCCAGTCCTGTTACATAGCTTAGGACTTACTCTTTGTTAAATTACAAGTACCCAGATATCTGAAAACACTGAAGAAATAGAAAATAATAGTTTAGATTGTTAAAATCCTTTATTTCACACTCAAATCTTAATTAGCTGTCTTATTTGGTGTTACCATTTTTTGCCATTGTGTTTTATTTTGGTTTTTGCTAATGTTTTATTTAAAAGATAAGTCAATCTACTGAAAAAGAGAGTTAGGTAATATGAACAATTGCAGGCTCAGTTTCAACGTAACGTGCTTATGTAAATAGGAAATTTCAATATCAACTTAGTGCAATAACTACTAAAATGCTTATAAAATTGCTTAATAACAAACATGTTTACTTTGAATCATCCATAACTCCAGAAAACATGTGAACATAGACACCATTAATCAACTGTTTATCATAATTCCCAGTGCTAACAGTTGGAAGTTACATAACATGCTCTAGCTTTGACCCAGTGTTGAGGAATCACTCAGTAAACTGATCTTAAACACAAAGCAATGTAAAGTAAGACTATTTAGCTCCTATGTTTCAATGAGAGAAACAACTTGATTGTTTTGGAACTGGGTTTGAAGTTATTGGTTCCCATCCAGTTAAAGTCACCTGTGCCTAATAGTACAGTCCTAATCATGTCTACTCAGAAGTAAGTCTCATTTAGTTTAATGCAGCTTACTTCTGAATAGACATTTATGGGATTGCACTGCCTCACTAAAAACAATGGAATAAGTTACTCATTCATAACTAACTATGGTTCCAATTGCCTTTAGAATTTGATCACAGATAATACAGTTGTTGACAGAACTAGGGTGGCATGGTGTGGCAGGGAAAAGACTATCTATTAAGTTTCTGAGATTGGCAGCAGCTGGGAAGGGGAATGGGGTTGCCCATTATGTGAATGTTAATTGTTAATAGGAAGCAATTCTCTTTATTTGTCATTGCCTTTGAATATTCATGAATTGTCAGCTTAGCCACATAAGCAACTAAATGTGTGATCCTTATACTAATGGCATGTGCAGTAAAACAATTTTATAGCACCCTGTTACCCCAAATTGAGATATTCTATTTGCCAGTATTTGGATTATAATAGCTCATGTAATGCCCAAAGGTGATCAGGCAACAATTTTTATGAGAATTCTTATAAAATGGGGAGAAACCCTCACTATGAATACACTGCTAAAATATTTGCCAGAATATGAAAAGTGGGAAAAGTGAATACAATCTTTTTCCTCCCATCCTCAACTCTGTGAAAGGTAGTAGTTCCAAACAACTACAGTATTAGGTTGTGCAGAGATTCTAATACGCAGTAGCCATGCATATAACCTAGTGTGGTGCATGGCTGATTAAGACACAAATTCTCTCAAGAATATATGAATATAATAAATAAGAAAGGCTATGGGTTCTTATCCAATGAAGTCACTACATTCTCACAAGGATGTTTGCTTATGCAACAAAGCTTCTTCCCCCTCTCCTCCTCCCATGTACCCCCAAAACCTGTTCTGGGGGTTCTCCAACCCTCCACATCAGATAATGCGGAGCTGTGGGGATAAAAGACAAAGTTATGTTGAGCAACAGGAAGTCCTTGTGTGAATGACATGACTTTAGATCATTATTGACCAGTGATAATCTATAATGCATTAAAGCTGATCTACATCATTAAAAATGGCTGATTATAATAAAATGCTATAAGCTGCTACATTTTGTTAGTGTAAGAAATGAGAATAGCTTAACCAAAGATAATGCATTTATCCAATGTATTTGCATCATATTAAATATGAAAGTTTGGAAATTTCACAGAATCCTTATATAAATAAATGCTGTAAAACTACATTATGAAGCACTCATATCTTAGTATATCATCGTACAGGACTTTTATTATTAAAACCTTTTAAACCAAAAATATTTATAACATATATAATGTACTAAAAACTGTAAATGGTTTTGGTTCAAAAAGTGCTTTTAAAAACATGGTATGTTGAACTATTTCAAATACGGATGAAGTTGCTTTGGCTTAGCTTTCTTTGATAATCCAACTCTTAAAGGACCACGGCATGTTTTAAGAGGCTGTACTCTTACAATTCCATCCAATAAAAAATCTCCTGTATAAAAAGATATGAAACTGCATCATGAAAACTGAAAACACTTTGTATGTGTATCCCTGTCTCACCATAGTTTCTCATTATAAAAGTTTGAAGTTTTTCTTAGTCCAAGCCAAATCAAGGCTGCAGAATTGTGAATACCACCACAACAATAAATTTTTAAAAATTCCTTCCAGTAGCACCTTAGAGACCAACTAAGTTTGTCATTGGTATGAGCTTTCGTGTGCATGCATACTTCTTCAGATACAATAAATGTACATTTTGGTGTGCATCATGGGCATCTATTGTATAGTATCCAAGAGAAATAATACAATCTTCTTCTGAAATCTGTACTTTCAGCAAGTCCTATTTTGATTGGTTGCACTAAGAAATCTCCTAGCCTAGTGCAGCTAAGAGGGCTCACTGTCAGTGCCAATCAACCAATTGATGCTGTCAGAGAGACCTGCTTTCTCTGTTTGCCGATGCAGTTTGAATCCAAACCATGGCTGCAAAAGGGTTCGCTGAAATCGCCAATCAGGGAACTGAATCTGGGCAGAGGAGCCCTCAGGCAGGGCTGCCCAATTATGAATAATGCTGATTACTTGATTATGTAGGGTAATTTTTCTCCTGAAAAGTTTGTACTTTGGTTCATATTGTAATAAATATCTAATGGAGGAGCAAATACAGTTGACTGAAATGTAGCAAAATAGAGAAGACATAAACTATTTTTATATTCACTCCATATATTTCGTACCTTTTTTGCCATTTCAGTGAGCAAAATATGCTTCATTTTCTGCTATTGAATGCAAACAAGACGAATAATCCCATATTGAAAAATGTCTACTTGCTGTGATTTACATTGAAAAATAAATATAAGGTAACAACGTTTCTATGGTAAATAACTAAAATCAGAATAATTTACCTCTTTCATTTCTTAAACCGTAGCTTTTTTCTTCCATAAATGTATGAGGCACAAATGCTGGGCTCCAAGTGAAAGGCTGTTTACAAGGAGAATCGCCAGGTTCTTAAATGGAAAAAATAAACTCATAATTAGTATTATATTTATTTTTTAAAAGTTGAACTGGTGTTTTGCTCTAGCAAATGCACACTGCACATTACCCAGCAAACTATGATGCCCTGCAAGATAACTTTTTGATGCCTTTAACTGGTTATCAAGACCAGAAACAGCACATTGAACCCTGAACCAGTCCACTCCTGATGCCTACACTTCGTTCCCCTATATTTACCATAAGGACTACTGAATTACTCCCAAGTAAGTGGGGATGGGAATGCAACCTTAGTGTCATTCTGTGACACTGTTGAAATTTTAAATGGTGTCCTTCAGCCACCTGACACTGCTGGTAGCTGTCACTTCTGCCAGGTAAGTTGGCTTGGACAAATAGAGAATGGGTCCCACCAGAGCCCCTCAAGCCTGAAACCAGCCCTACTAGTTACCTTGAAAATGTAATCTGTATTAGCACATTCAGAAAGTTCTGACACATCCTTTTCGTCTTTTCCTCTTGATTCACATGCAACAGAAGGCCAATTCAACTACAGTGGTGCCTCGACTTACGAATTTAATCCGTTCCGAAGGCACCTTCGTAAGTCAAAAAATTCGTAAGTCGAAAAACGCCATTGGAAACATGATTTCCCATAGGAATGCATTGGAAATGGAAAAATTCACCGCAGTATTTTCTGGATGTCAAGACATTCGTAAGCACGCGGCCATTACCCCCATTTGTAAGTTGGAAAATTTGGTTGTCGAGTCGTTCGTAAGTCGAGGTACCACTGTATGTGATCATACTGCATAATAATATAGTTACCTTGAGAGGGTGCATAGAACATTTCTTCATCTGTTACACTCGAAGGACAATGGTCATGTGGTACTTCTTGCTCTCCAGGACTTTTTATCACTGTGTTCTTAAATAAACTTTGTTCATTCTTAGTTGGCTTCATCCCAGTTGTATGCTTTACAACAGTACTGTTCCCAGTACTACCAGTAGTGGTAAAGGTCACATTCACCTTATTTTCAAAAATATTTCTGGAGTCTTCATCTAGTATGCTGTCAGAATGATTAAATACAAGGGGATCTTTCTCAAAAAAATTTCTTTTTCCACATTCCCACATTTCTTTTTCCACATTTTCCTTACTGATTTCATTAAACATGAAAAGTTCTTTCAGTACCAGATCAAATTGATTTTTCAGTTCAAACTCGTGCCTGCTTTTAATTTCAGACGATAAATGCTTTTCTATGGCATCTTCAAAATGGCCTTGTTTCATTGTGCATGAAGTCATTGTTAATTTGTCTTTAGAACTAGCACTTTCCCCACATCCATAATTGAAACATAGCATAGTTATATTCTGAGGTTGATTTCTTTTGCTTATATAACTCTGTTCAAAAGTTGAATTTTCTTTCTTATCCACTTCTTTGGCATTTTGTTTCACAGACGCTAGCTCTGGATTATGCGTGCTGTTTAAGAAAATACTTTTCTGAAGCAATAAATTCAGATTTTCTCCTTTTTTAACTATAGGATGTTTCAAGGTCTTAGGGATTCTAGAACTACAAACAGGGTAGTATGGTAAAACACTATTATTATTTTCAAATATAAAGCCACTTGGTTTTCTTCTTTTTCCATGCCGGGAAATCTTGTAACGCTGAGCTTTGACGCTCACTGGCCTATTTTGATCTATACAAAGATCATAAGAAACAGTTGAAGTAAAATACTGGTCACCATTATATTTAAGTACATTTCCAGAATTAAGGCCATTAATAGGGAAGTGCATGTTGTTGTCTTCACATGTGTGCCTTTGACTATTGTTGTTTATATCTTTGGGATACTGAGACTTTTTACTTTTGCTTTTCTGTTCCAAAAAAGGATTGCAAATTGTATATAACTGAGGGAGAACACAATTATAAGTCAATGTATCACAGCCACTGCAAGTTATTCTTCTATCAGGAACAAAATATCCTTTGCTATATTTTTTTTTATTTTCAACATTAAAGATCACATTTCCTATAAATGAAATTTCCTCTGAATCAGTACTGAGGCAAATTTGTTTATATGTGTCAAACGGATACAAATTGACTTTCATTTCAGTAGAACCACAGTCTTCACAATTACCATTCCTTGTTTTGTTCATCATTGATCTGCTACAAGTTCTTATTCTGGGACATAAATTGCTTTTGCTTGCTTGTGCTTTGCTATGTGCTCTTAGAATAAAATGAGAAGCTTTAAATTTTTTAACAGGAAAAGCATTGTTTTCATTGAAGAATTCTCCAGTTCTCTTTTGTATATTTGGTTCCATTGTACTCACCATTGGAAGATTTGATTGTTGAATACTGCACTTCCCAAATTTGAGTGGAGCTGAAGTCAAATAGTTAAACAGTCTGAAGTTTGCTGTCAGGTTGTGCACTGTAGGACTACACAACCTTTCCCCCCATAAAGTAGAGCTGTGAAAATAATTCTCTGGAAAAATGTGTTTGTTAGAAATTATAAGTTGCCTTGCCATTTGTTCTTTTTCATTACCAACTACTGAAAAGCTACCATCTTCTATAGTATATCTGGAAAATTCGAAGTGTTCCATGGTACTGGTGCCATTGGACATTTCCCTTTGTTGGGTATTGAGCAGAAAAAAATGGCTGAATATTGAGGCATTCTTTTTAACTGCAGTGCTGCAATCATGTAAAAATAACTCAAAAGCAGCACATTTTACTAATTTGGTATTTACAACTCCACAGCTTCTTGAATAAGATATATACATGTGCTTATATACTTTGTTCCTTCTTAGGTTATTCTTTGCCAAGGGATTTGTTTGCTTTGTGCGGAATAAAATATTTTCATCCTCACCCACAACATGTTTATATTCATATAAGAACGATCCAATGTTCGATTTTCTTCCTTTCATGAAATTGCCAGCTAGCAAACATAGCAGTGGGGTTTTGCCACTGATTCTTCCACCATCTGCAACTGGTTTGGGAATATGGTTTTGTTCTCCATGTACATGATGACAACCTGTGCCATTTTCATTAGTTTGAAATGCTGGCACATCTGTAAGTAAATATTCTATTCTTACAACAATGTTTTCTGCCAAGATGTCATAAGAAAGTATATTTACTGATGGTAACTCAGTCTTCTTTGAAATGTTGCCACTATCTATTGATTTTTCTTTTTCTTTAGCAAAAATGGTCCAGGGTTTTGAATTATAATTTTCATTAAATTCAGAACCAGAATCTTTTAAATTGCTACAGTAATCATTTTCAAGTGCCCATTTTTCTATGAATGGTATATTTCCTAACAATCTGGAATGCAAATTGGCATTCATACAAAGTCTAAAATATAGATACTGTCTTAAGTTGTTTTTTGTGCTGTTTTTCTCTTGCAATTCCAAATTGTTTTGACTGAAATCCGAAGATCCTTCAGGAAAACCTAGATGCATGTTTGGTGATTTCTTATCTGCATAGCATAAACTTTTTAGCAACTGCCTCTGCTCATTTGAGCTCACTTGACTATCTGTTTTCAGTTTCTTTGGCCAGGGTTCTTCCATCTCTTCTGATATGGATAGAAGTGCTTGTAAACTTGAACTTTCCATGTTCAGCTCTGAGTAATAAAACTTGATGAGACCTGTTCTGAAATTTAAACCAACTTATAATTAAAATTATGCAAACTATTTGTGTATTATAAGCATTAGCAACATACATTTAACAAAATGCATTTTGAATAACATGGTGCTCTCTTATTCATGTTTATCATTTTTTCCATATGAGACAATAGCAATGACATCATTTTCATTTGATCTATAGTTACCATAGGAGTATGTTAAAAGATGAAAAAATAATTACAGAGCTTTTAAAGAAAAGTACTAAACATAGTTACTTGGAATAAGAGGCCATACATTTAAAGTAAACTTATTTCCCCATAAATTTGCTTAGGATCACAGCACTAGGTGTGATTCATTTCTTTTTTTGAAAAAAGGAGTGATCAGTATTTCAGTATTTCTGTTTACTTTATTATTCTGCTTATTTCAATGACCAGTATTTCAGTAGTTCTGTTTACTTTTTTACATTTTAAGAACAGTAGTTCTGGTGCTTTTTTTCAGGGGGTAACAAAGGGTATGCAGTAACAGCAAATTTTTTTATGTTAAAAAGTGTGACACTTACTGTAACAACTTCATGGTGAGTACTGGCACCTATTTTTCTAGGGAAAAAGCCCCGAGTGGTTCCACCACTACTCATGAAAATCTTGTTAATTTAAATTTGGAGTGAGGGATATCCCAGAGTACTCTCTAATGTGGATAAAGCCATAGTTTGGGCAATAAACAGAGGACACAGCTGCAAATAAAACATCTTAAATGTGTTGTAAAGTGCAATATACAAATGTGACACTAGATGGCGACAGTGAGCTACACAAAATTCAATGTGTTTTTAAAGCATTTTCACGGCTTGTGTGTGTGTGTGTGGATTCCACCAGAGAAGGCAACACATAGTTCCCATATTGCAATAAAAATGGAAGAGAGTCTTCCCATTACTGGTCGGTATAACTACTACAGTAACATGGAGTGGGCTAGAACTGCATACCACATGTAAATGGTAGCTAATAGCTCTTGGTCAATGTGGGTTGAGAACATCACCAGCATACAATGGGCACTGTTAACCACTTTCCGAAAGCAGCCCCAAGTATATTTGCTTAATTCAAATGGGCCCTCTGGCTGACAGCGCTTTTAGCCATTCCCTGCATACTCTCCATCATGTGTCCCTACTTATGTAAACTCAAAGAGTGCTTCTTCCCAGGCTAATCTAACCCACATTTTGAGCCTAACAGAATGTCTCTGTTTCAGATACCTTCGGAAAGTCTTGTTTCAGATACTTCCTCTATCAGAGGTGCAGTTCTCAGCAATGGGACTTTTTAGCTGGCTTTGGAACATCCTAGAGTAGCTTTTGTGGCACTCATGTTGAAATCCTTTCAGTGGCATGTACAGATGTTTTTTCTACACACAATCATTTTAATCTGCTGCAAGCTTATTGATTGTTTTATTTAGTTCTAAACAGATGAAGAGCAGTATAAAAAATGTTTTAAATACGTAACCTTTCACACAAATCAAGAGTTCAGGAATGACGGTGCTAATTGCAAACTTCCGATCCTTCCTCTCTGCAGTTTTGTTTTGCTTTTAAAAAAAGAGACATTAAAAACATTTAATTACATTGACTGAGGCCTGCATTCTACAATGAAATGAAATGTTCTTGTACTGTAATAACTTCAAGCAAGACATATTAAAACCACACTGGGCTGGATTCAGGGCGAGTGTGTTGCACTTAGTTCCTGTTCAATTCAATCAGGCAAGTTAGCAGCGACTAATTTTTCACATCGATTGCACATAGGCGCAACTGATTTGAAGCACAATCTTATTGTGTGTTTAGGTCTACTGCCTCAATCCTGACCTAGCTCATTGGTTATAAATGAAATTAATTAATTAATTAATTAATTAAGCATTAATATTCAGATAGCATTTTAAGAAGCGGTTTCTGTGAAATTATTTGACCCTGATTTCTGGTTCTTCTGATAACATTTTAAAAGTAAACTGCTTCTCTGAAAAACCAGGGTGTCCTGGTTTTTACTTTTTGAAATAGGGCAACCCTAGAACATCCACATTGTTATGTTACTGTGCTGAGGTAAAAAAAATAAGAGAGAAAGGAACAAGGAGGAAGGAATTCCCCTATGGGGCATTCGTTGTAACACTTTCACTGTTCTCTGGGCTCCGCAGATTCTTGTTGTTACCAAATGCTACTTGTTGCATAGGGTGGCCATATTTCAGTAAAACTCCTGACACCTGCTAAGTTATTGAGCTTTTTATTTTATTTTTTAGGAAGGCCGCAAAACATCTGGGTTTCCCCTGACATTATGGCGGTTTGGCAAAATTCCCCCCCCCCACGCCATTTTTACACCGAAAACCAGGACATGTCAGGAATTTTCCTGAGGTATGGCAAGCCTCTTGTTTCAGGACCTGGGACAATTTAAACCAGCTGCCTCCACAGCCAGCTCCTTCACCGCCTCAGAGCTGAGAAATTCAGCTTCACCATGTACTACTTCTATGAGGGCAATGGTGCAGCCTCTGAAGCAAGAAGGACAGACCATGAATGAAACTCAATCCCCCTCAAAAAACCCCAAACCCAGTGTACAGATTGTGAGGAGGAACCTGCAAAAA
The DNA here is from genome assembly GCF_963506605.1 of Zootoca vivipara. Taxonomy (NCBI): domain Eukaryota; kingdom Metazoa; phylum Chordata; class Lepidosauria; order Squamata; family Lacertidae; genus Zootoca; species Zootoca vivipara. The sequence continues at coordinate 15,886,551 of NC_083278.1, forward strand.
ACAACCTTTTCAGGCATCATAGCAATTTATTGTGATCACTTCTTGGCAGATGAGGCGAAGAGACTTGGAGCATGATCCCCCCCCCCTTTCTAATTGTGATAGTTCTTGAGTAATACAAAAAATAAATAAATTCCTGAGTAATATAAATGTACCATGAAGATGTCTCCTACCCCACACACATATTAGTTTGTGAACTAATCTTCCCCCCCCCATGTAATATGATTCCTTTTGCATATTTGTGCACGTTGAAATTGAGATTGTATTATTTTGGAACTAGACTTATTCCTTCCCTTTTTATACACAAAAGTTTGCATGCCAGTGGTTCAAAATGGAGATGCTATTATTATAATGTCAGGTTTGCTTGGTTATTTATATAGTCTCTGAGAGCATACTTATACAAGCAGAGTTGGTTTGGGAAGTTTTTAATGTTTGATGTTTTATCATGTTGTTGTTGTTGTTCTGTTGGAAGCCCCCCCCCCCAGAGTGGCTGGGGAAACCCAGCCAGATGGGTGTGGTATAAATAAGTAAGTAAGTAAGTAAGTAAGTAAGTAAGTAAGTAATATCCAGAAGAGTGTGCACAGGAATTGTGGGTTTTAGAAGTCGTGTGTACTCTGAGGCAGCGGTGCCCTTTCTGGACACGTCAAACTTTTTTAAAAAAAGCTTCCATCTTTTATGTTCCTTCAGACCCTTGACCTCCATCCTCACCAAGACTGAAAGTTATGACCTTTCATAGAAAACAATAGCCAGAAATGCAGGATGGCACTGCTAGCTGTGGCTGAGAAACACATCACCCACCCCCGGGGGGGGGGGGTCAGTAAAAAGAAGGATTTTATTATTTCCTAAGTGGAAGCCAAAATAAAAAAGGAAAGGGGGGACATAAAAGCACCTGGAAGATCCACCTACAAGCAATGACTGCTCGGATTATTATTTCTCTGCGTCTCTACTGCCTCCAGCATGAGGACTCATTTAGGCGGGAAAACGCCGTGAGGCGTTTGGCAACACAGGAGGAGGGGCAGAAAATGGGGACTTTGCCCTAAAATGCAATCCTGTACACGGTTACATGGGAGTTAATCCTATTTAACTCAGTGGGGCTCAAATTCAGATTAACATGCGAAACGAAGGCTCTCGTCCCCACCCCACCCTTCTGTTCGGGGGGGGGGGAATAAGTGCAAGCACCATCATGGGGTGTGTGTGGAGGGTAATCTTCCCTCTTTCCTCACAAAAAGAAAAGTTGTGACAATTAAGCATCTGGTTTCTATGTAGTTGTTTTTAAACACAAATTTTATTTTTCTATTACGAAAAAACCCCACACACACATAAACCATAAAACCTGACAGGAATAACAAAACAAAAATGTCGGTATTTCCCCCCAATAGTGACCCATTTTTCCTTCATGTTTTTAGCATCTTTTACTTGGGATTAATTCTCAGTGGGACTTCCCCCCCCCCACAAAAAAAAGTGGGTAGAAGATGGCCGTTGCAGTTGAGGAGTTTCTCCTCTAATATTCCCCACCTAGAAGAATCAGCTTAAAAGATAGGCAGGCCTTTCGCTTTTCTTCAATCATCTCTGTCAGAAGATTTGTTGAAGGGAAACATGGCTTAGGCTGTGTTACTTGAGAGTAAACCACATTGGACCTCTGTGAGACTTACACCTAAGTAAACATTTATAGGATGAGGCTGACTGGGGATTTTGACTATGTTACTATTGCTCACAGCTCCAAAATATAAAGCTTCCCTGTTCTATTCTCTGCTCCCGTTTTATTTATCTTTCTACTTTTGTGCTTCACGTCACATTTGAAAAGGGGGTGGGGGTCGAGCAGAGAGAACATGTTCATTTCTTTAAATTTAGTTTGGGACTCCCAAATCCTGAATTCAGCTGGTCCAGTATGTAATGTTTATTCACTTAAAACCAAAGATCATTGCATTAATCCTGAACAAATGGCATTCTGCTAAAATAAGTGCCCCCTGAATTTCATTAACAGTAAAAGCCATATCTAGCGCATGCCTGATCCTTTAGTGGCTCTCAGCAAAATGCTGTTTGTGGCCGCATTTTTAATTTATAATGTACTAATAATGAATACGTGGGTGTTCCCCCCCCCATATACATATAATACTATTCTGCATTTTGCTATTACCAAAGGTATTGTACAAAGCAAGTGGTTAAGGAAATTATGGGCTGTGAGTGAGCTCCTCTTAATTTTCAGATCTCATGGCCAATAGTCATGGTCAGGTGGAAACTGGGAATCCAACATTTGGTGGATCATATTAGACGGGGCAGGATAGGAATTTTTAAAATAAATTATACAGGGCAGGATAGAAATGTTTTAATAAATTAATAAAGCTGGATCAAGGAATACCCTCAAGCTGCGTACATGCCGCTCCCATCAACAGCACTCTGTCTTTATTGTTGTATGAATTTTTTGATTTTTCATAAAACACTCTTAGATTGGGATCATTTCTCTGCAAAACAAATTATGTGCCACTTTGGAAGGCAAGGAGGGATATAAATCCAACAAATAAATATCACAGGGATTCTAGAAAGAAATAAAACCTGCATGAAACAGCGTTCTACGTAGCAGTGCAAATTAAACTAAGCAGGATTTAAAAAATATTTTAACTGAAGAAAAACAGAAAATGTAACACACCCAACAAAAAAAATTGTTGCACAGCTTAGTCCTTCTTGAACAATTTTAGGTCCTGTTGTTCTAGACAGGGAGGCACAGTATTTTCATGGTGTTTATTCTGTGCTTAAAAGTAATTTCTTCAATCAAAGTACATCACAATCTTTCGTTGCGCTGCTTTAGAAAGACCAACCTGCACTGGTGAAAAGTATTTAGTCCGCAAAGTGCTTTTGGTTTGACGTCGTTTCTCTCAATGGCCTATGTTTGTACTTGCTTATCTTTGGATATGAGAATAAATTTGAAGTATATCCTCTGCCCTGAACCCACAAGATCATGGGGCATTCAATGTGCTGCTCCCCCAAGATGGGCTCACAATACCTATTGTACTTTTGCAAGGTTATTTTATTTTATTTTATTTATTGAATTTATATACCACCCTATACCCGGGGGTCTCAGAGCGGTTCACAGAATAAGATCAAGATATAAAACCACAAAATACATAATAAAAATAAAAACAACAACCCAATAGGTCCCCCCCCTGGAATGTCACATGTAGTTCCTTAGTAATAAAAGAACGTCCAACTGAATACCTTGCCAGGATTGGGCACATACCTAAGTACAGTAGTTAGTTTTTTTTTTTTACAAAATATTTAGTAAGTATGTTAGCTCTCTTCTGGCCAAATTACTTAATAAAAGAAAAGAAGGGGGATCGTTCTTGGAAACAAACTAGGATTATAGTCTTAGTGAAAGCCAATAAAGATAATTAAGTAGTTGAATTTTATCGCCCTATCTCCCTAGTAACAACTTCACTTCCATGTTTTACTACCCTCCTAGTGGAACAATTGGTAAATATAGCCTCTAATTACGTGCACAAAGATCATGTATGGTGTGTAAGGAAAAGATAAACAGCCTATTTGAAGACAACTTAATACAACTGGATTCCACAGAAATATACAAACAACCATTAGCAATACTCCCTTGGGATGCTATTAAGGTGCTTGATAAATTGGAAGGGAAATCTTAATTTGAATTGTTGAAAGAGCGGATATCAGCAATTAGTTTGTGTATCTTATGAGTGCTTGCATCAGAATGGAAAGCGGTTTGAAGATTAGAGGAACTGAATGTGTTGAATGGGGTAGCAAAAAAGGCTCCCCCCTCATTATTTGTCCTGGCTAAAGAACCACTAGCAAAGGGGTTAGAATAAGCCTGACAAATAAAAAGGTTGGTATCCCTGAGGAAACAATAGGTATACAACAAGGTTAGCAAATTAATTTTAAAATATCCAGAGTTCTTCACTTTAATATGAATCCCAATGGTAAAAATTTACAGGAATCATTGGGTTTTTTAATGGGCACATTCCCTAAAATGTATTGGAGTGATCATTCCTAAAATCTGAAAATTACAAACGTCTAACAAGCAACAAAATAAAAGCTGCATAAATGGTCAAAGGGAATCATGCCATGATTAAAATTCATTTTGTATTATTAAACAAGATTGTAATAGATTGGCAGCCCTAACAAGCAGAAACACTAGGGACAACATATGTATTTGACAACCTGGTGTATTAGTGTTTCGTAGATACATTTATTCATTCTTTATTATACAGGCATTTCCCCCCCCCCCCTTACTTACACGCAAGCAACCCACTTGCGACCATGTACACATATGGTGCTAGGAAATAAATAAATATTTTAATTCAAATCCGGAAATGGCAGGAGGGAGCTGGAGAGTCCTTGTGACACATAAAGTTTTGAACCTTCATTTCCGGTCTGGTTGTTTATCCTGGTATTCTAGCATTCCTTTATCGTAAAGAAAAGTTCCAATGCTTTGTGTCTCGGCCCTTATCCAAATGGGCAAGCACAGCAATGCTGTTATTTAAAATTTACAACCCAGTTCTGCCTCAGAATTTGTAAAAAAAAAAAAAAAAATGGTTGTGAAGGATCACCGTAGTGAAAATGGCTATACTGTATCTCTATGGTTCCCCGCAAAACAATATACTTTAGAGAATTGCCTAAATAGCAAAGAAGAAGAATAAATGATGTCATAGGGCAAGAAATCAAGAATTAGAAATAGGGAATCAATTCATGGGAGCCTAGAATCTCAGGTTTGAAACATTGCCATAATGCTTGCAAGCACTAATATACTGGCCAGTATACAAGATGATAAAAACAAATCTTGACTCTCAGCTGGATATCCTATGAAGATAGGCCATACATACAATTAGGAGTTTACATTTTCTGGTACATTGTCTCATGGAAAGCATGATATAAAATTTTTCATTAATGAATAACTGTGCTGTTAATACAAACATGGACAGGGGTTACATTTTCAGTGCGGTGAAATATCTGCAGTTTGACCCACAGCAAGCAGTTGTACTTACTTTAGGAGAGGATGTGAGCAATACACAATGCAAGATAATTATTTTTTGAATCCTTGGCCTTCCATCAAAGGCATCCAAAAGTCTATGGTATTTGCAAAAACACCTATTAGGCATGAATAAATTAGCCAGTGACACAGTATTGCTGAACTAGATTAAACAATTTGCAAAATGTTTTTTTTCCTTCAATGGTTTTCTTGTATCAGTTTTGCAAAACCCCAAAGACAAACATGGCTTTTTACGTAGGTAGTTTTCTTTAATTTTTCTCTTAATTAATCCACAACAGCGAAGCAGCAGTTTACCATATCATTTCTCACAGCAGGAATTGATAACACAGTTCCCAGGCCAACATTAACCACCAGCAACTCAAAAAAAAGGCACATTAATTTGTATTGCATTATTTTTGGAACTAGACTATTCCTTCCATTTTCATACACAAAAGTTTGCATGCAAATGGTTCAAATCCACTGACATTTGCGGTTAACTGAAAACCAAGTGGATTCTACCAAAGGAAAAATCCTATGGGAAAAAGTGTAGCTGGTATAGAACAGGGCAGTTTGTGTCTTGATTATAATTTTTCATTGTGAACACCATGCATCTGTCATGGCTATTGTTTTCCAGACAAAGTTTTTTTTTTAAAAAAAAAATATTGTATATTTCTTATTTTCATTTTTTAAACAGTCTTCTTATACATTCACATAATTTTCAAGCTTTGCACTCCTGGGATTACTTAAATCCCTCAGACTTCCTCCAACACCCCCCCCCTTTAATATCTAATTACATTTTTCTAATCCATTTTATCTCCTTTTTTTACCTTGACTCATACTACTTTATAAGTGTTACAACAATCCTGCTAACGTTTTTAAGCATACACAGTGGTCTTTCAGATATTCTATAAACTTTTCCCACTCTTGACTGAATTTCTTGTCATCTTGGTGCCTGATCCTCACGGTCATCTTTGCCATTTCAGCATAGTCCATCATCTTGGTTATCCACTCTTCTTTAGTTGGGACTTTCTCTTCCTTCCACTTCTGGGCAAGTAGCATTCTTGCGGCTGTTGTCACATACATAAATCTTTTGGTATTTCATCTACTGCTAACCCTAGTAAGAAGGCTTCTGGTTTTTTGATAAAAGTTATCTTAAATATTTTTTTCAATTCGTTATATATCATTTCCCAGAAGTCTTTTACTATTTTACATGTCCACCACATGTGGTAAAAAGTACCTTCTTTATCTTTACACTTCCAACATGTTGGAGGTGTATTTATACATATTTGCTAATTCTACTGGAGTCAAATACCAACGGTACATTATTTTCATGTAGTTTTCTTTCAATGACAACAAGCTGTACATTGGTTTTCCAGACAAAGTTATGGTTTTGATGCAGTGGTGGTTTTGACTCTAAAGTCCCCAATGATTTAGGCTTTATATATGGTACTTAAATAAATCCTCTTCTCTAATTACAATCTCTAGGGTCAACTGAGGATGCATTCTTATACCCACATAGCTGGAAGTAAGTCACATTGAACTTCCATTGCTGTAAGTCCTTATAACAAAAGTTTGCAAGGATGTGTGTAGGGAAAAAGACACACACACAAAGAACCATTCTCTTCTAAAGGAAAAGGTAAAGGGGCCCCTGACCATCAGGTCCAGTCGTGTCCGACTCTGGGGTTGCGGCGCTCATCTCGTTCTATAGGCCGAGGGAGCCAGTGTTTGTCCACAGACAGCTTCCGGGTCATGTGGCCAGCATGACAAAGCTGCTTCTGGCGAACCAGAGCAGCGCACGGAAACGCCGTTTACCTTCCCGCCAGAGTGGTCCTTATTTATCTACTTGCACTTTGATGTGCTTTCGAACTGCTAGGTGGGCAGGAGCTGGGACCGAGCAACGGGAGCTCACCCCGTTGCAGGGATTCGAACCACCGACCTTCTGATCAGCAAGTCCTAGACTCTGTGCTTTAACCCACAGTGCCACCTGGGTCTCTTCTATTGGTCCATAATTATGGAATTCTCTCCTATTGGAAAATCAAGGATTTGTTTGCCCTAGCTGTCAGCATGTGGTAGAAGAGCCATTGTGCTGTAGCATTTAGATTTGCGTTATTTACTTATACCATTTGTTAAGAAGCTCTAAAAGCATTTAGATCAATTTAAAGGCATGTTCTGTCCCTTGGAAACATTAATATACATTGGTACATTAATATAACAAAGGTTTGAAAACTACTATTATAGTAAGCTAGTTCTAGTTACTCGGTGCATTATAGATTTAAAGCTGTGTCATATTACTTTAAAAGAGTAATGGCTTTGTTCAAAGAATCCTGGGAAATTTAGTTTGGTAAAGGTGCTGAGAATTGTTAGGATCCTCCTATTCCCTGCACACAGCTGCAATTCACAAAGTGGTTTAACAATCCATCTTCCCAGGAACTATGGGGAGTGTAGCTCTGTAAGGGAAATATATTAAAAAGTAGTCCAGCTAATGCATTAAGCACACACTCTTTTTTTGCCACTTAATTTTGAACATCTCCGAGAATTTTGAACCTTGCTGTGAATCCAAGCAAGTACCCTGAACTTGCTTCCTGATGCAGCAACCACCTTTCATATTATTTATCAAATTTGTATACCGCCTTTCATCTGAAGATCACAGGGCAGTTCACAACATAAAAATACTAAATGGGAACACAAAAGGCATACTAAAACAAAAACAATGCACTTGATACCTGCTTTGTTCCTGAAATGCTATTCCATTGTCAAAATATGCATATCTTAAAACATCTTTTATGATTTCCACTAGCAGTCACTGAAGGAGACATCAGATTTTTCAGACATATATTTTAATTTTCTCCATGGGGATAGCAGATAAGAAGCAGCTAATTCTAAGAGAAACATTAGGGTTGAGTAAATTAACCTATCCCTTTAGGGAAAACTCAAAATAATTCCACTCTATACACATCACTTTAGATTAACTTTGATTAAAGCTTAAATAATTCCCTTCCACCGCAGAGTCATGCCAAACCTCAGTTGCTTCCTACTCTGGCATTATAACTCCTAAGTAACATAATTGTAGGGATTGGAAGGGTGTCTTATTTAATGTTTGTATTACACCTGGGAATTCAGGAGTCGGGAAGTGTTTTACTCTCCAAAAGCAACTTGAGTGACCAGGCAGAGCCACCTGCAGAAAATCACACTAGTATACTGCCTTGTTAGCAGCAAGCAGGGCTTAGGCAGAGTTTGTCTCCAAGTTCCAATAGAATAAAATAAAACTAGGACTCCAGTAATGAACTTGTCTTGCCGTGTTTGGACTTGGAGCCAAATGCAGGGGGGATGAAATAAAGACATCCTGCAGCACAAGAGGGGCAGTTTCTCTGTATGGAGTTGAGAAGGAGAGAGAGTTTAAGGGAAACACATTTCTTCTTCATCCTACCCTTTCCCCTTTCCTCAAAGTAATTAATTTTCCAACACTAATTTTATTAATTAAGAACCATTATTGATTTCAAACAATTACACTCTTTATTGTCATAATCTGGAAATTTATGAATAATCTTACTCCTTTTTTTTTAAAGTAGTAGTAAAATAGCATGGTATCTTTGTTCGACAATGTATTTCTTTGTGAGGAACCAGGAAATATATCCTTTATATACCTTTCTTCTGGTAACCTCAATAGGGATTTAAAAAAATCTCCAAAGCAGCCTGCTGAATTTGATCAGCTTAGATCCTATTTTCCTGTATTTAATCTCCTAGGGAATAAGGGAAACCAAACAATAACAGTGAGGAGGAACTGGAAAGCTTCCCAACTAACATAAGGTTATTGGCTGTGAACACAAATGCAGGTTCCCTGAGGCATAGATAAGATCGCTAAAGCTTTTCTAGCTGGTTCATCTTTTCCGGTGGGGAGAATAGCAGTTATGCAGCAATTCCCTGGTGCTCATGCTACCCAAAAGCTGTGGAAGAACCCTCAGGGGGAACCATATGTCCCAGGTTGGGTTTGTTAAATTCAATTCCCATTTTCCCAGTTACCACCACAATACGAAGTGCTATTGCATCTGACACTTCTGAATTATGATCTTGCAGTGTCTGTCTATCGTTTTCAAAAATTACTGGAGAATGAGCGAAGTGCAGGGAGATTGAAAGTGGAGGTGGATAAATGTTGTCCTGTGGGAGTTTAGCAGCCAAACCTAACAAACACATATTCTTACTAGTTACCATGAGAAGGGGATAAGTCCGCAGAGCTGAATTGTTGATAGGCAGATACTCAAACCATAGAAATGCAACGGGTAGAGAGGGCTCTGTGTGATGTCATTTCCCATCCTTTCTTGAAGAGAAAGGAGCATATAGTACTTCCTGTTCCTCTCTTTCTTCCTTTGATCTGTGATGGATGCAGACATGTCCCTGCTTGCTCCAGGCTTTAGGTACATGCCTGAAGCTGGTTATCCTGTAAATAGAAGTATTTTGCCTGCATAGTTTTTACTGATCCCATTGCTGTGAACTAATGCAACATTAGAAATAAATTATGTTTCTAAGCTTACTTCCCAGGTTGTTGCCTGATTGTTTATTAAGCGGGGTAAGAAAGGGGCACCAGTTTATTTCATAGCTGCAGTTACTCAAAACAAGGCTTTGCATCCTAATTCCTATGCTTTTTAACTTTACTGCCAAGGGTGGGATTCTGAAACTGTTCAACCCTCACACACAGGCACTTGGAGGGATAAATTGAAATTAATATATTCTCTCGTACCCATTAAAACCCATCCCATAATCCTGACCTCCGAAAGGTAGAAGAACCAGGAGCCAGGTAAGTATCAACCAGTCAGCTTAACATCAATACCTGGAATTTTTTTATATATAGAATAGATCATTAAGCAGTGAGTCTCTACTTATTTAGGGGAGAAGCCCTCTATGGTTACAAGGAGCCCACATGTGTTTCTTAAGAATAAGTCATGCTAGACTAACCTTTTCTCCCTTTTGATGGAATTACTAGCAAGTTTTTTGACAATATCCCGTGTGATACCCTTCATGGGAAGATGGTAGGGTGTGGGCTATATGATGCAACTAATCTGGCACACTACTGGTAGTAGAAGCCAGCACAAGGGCCTCTCATAGTGCAATGGCTCTCTCTGCCACTATGCCTCCCCTAAATCCACTCTGGAGGGTCAGGAGAACCCCCCAAATGGTATGTTCTCCTGTTTACACTGACAGAGCAATCTGAAGTGCATGACGTCGAATTCCTCCCTGCATCCTTCTGGGTTCTGCTATTTTAGAGGGATATCGAGAAATTGGAATGTGGTCAGAAGCGTGCAATGGAGATGGTGAGGGGTCTGTAAACCAGCCTCTGAGGAAAGGTTGAATAAGTTGGATGTGTAGTATATTTTCCTCTACAGTTCATGTTCCTCCTTTCATCATCTTTGCTGACAGGAAAAGAGACAGCATTCGGGTGTAATGTCAACTGAATTTCTGTGGTCCTGGCTAGAAAATGAATGCTACCATTTAGCTGAAAGACTAGAAGTAATATTCTCTTTTATGACCCTTTTCGTTTCTCTGTCAGGAAGAAATTAGGTTCTCTTCCCATGTTCTCTGTATATTTGACACCTGTCACTTTGAGCCAAATATATTCTTGATTGAATCTGGCATCTTTGACAACTGGTTCTTCCATCACCTGGTACAGAATTTGATCATACCACTCCGCTGTCTGTGTTGCTGCAATAGAATCATACTGCGCTTTATTTAAAGGTAAAGGTAAAGGGACCCCTGACCATTAGGTCCAGTCGTGACCGACTCTGGGGTTGCGCGCTCATCTCGCATTATTGGCCGAGGGAGCCGGCGTATAGCTTCCAGGTCATGTGGCCAGCATGACAAAGCCGCTTCTGGCAAACCAGAGCAGCACATGGAAACGCCGTTTACCTTCCCGCTGTAGCGGTTCCTATTTATCTACTTGCATTTTGACGTGCTTTCGAACTGCTAGGTTGGCAGGAGCTGGGACCAAGCAACGGGAGCTCACCCCGTCACAGGGATTCGAACCGCCGACCTTTTGATCAGCAAGCCCTAGGCTCAGTGGTTTAACCACAGCGCCACCTGGGTCCCTATTAAAGGGAGAATTTTTTATGCAGCACATTGCACTCCCATGTAGACACCCATCCAGATACAGACCGGGGCTGTTTCTGCTTAACAAATGGACAACTACACGCGCATTGCAACGAAGCTACAATGTATTTATTTAGTCCTCTGCAAAGACCTCTTCATCTTATTATTGGATGTTTGTTTCTAAAAAAAAAACCCCAACCATCAATAGAAGAAAAATCTTTGCAGGAAGATGTTGGGTTGGATCTAGACTTGGATCACACTGAAATTTAAGGGACTTCAGTTAGTCATGACTAATTCGAATCCCAATGATTTCAATAGGTCTGCACTAGGGGTGGCGAGGTCTAGAATGTTGAATGCTCAGAGAAATTTCATTTGCTGCCTTTCATTTTCCTCATAAAGGATCAGTGCTTTTTTTCTTTTAAAAAAGGGTTTAGGAGCACTCCTATTTTGACTCAAGAAAATCACCATTTTATAGTTCAAATTGGGAAAAATAAATACAGTAAATGGACAAAAGTACAAAGATTCACAAAATGTTTAGGGGTGTGCGTACCCCTGTGTCCCCTCAGACACTGTAAAAGATCATGAATACAGTATTGCCTGCCAAACTATTCGCTATTTTTTATGGTAAATATAGAATGGCATGCTTCAAGAACTGGGATGTGTTTTGTTAGTCTGTTATAGCAAAAGCAACAAAGTGCCGCAGGGCACCTTAATGACTAAAGCAAAAATTGTTAACTTTTGTAAGGTACCACAAGACTCTTTGTAATGTTTAAATATAATGCAACATTCTTTCTATGATATGGTCCGCAAGTCTACATGAAAACATGTGCCATATATCAGAAGTACAAAGAACTGTGGTTTCAAGTTTGTTTGTTTCAAACAAACTATAGTTCATGTATTCTTAACCACAGTTTGCTGGTTCAGATTCAGACACAAGCTACAGTTAAACAAAAGCAGAAATGAAAGTTTCCAGACTCCCACTTGACCTCATAGGTAGGACGAGTAGAGGGGTAGCATGTGAACCCAATGTTCACTGCAACTTATTCACACTGCACCATGCATGGCATTCAAATGTAGTCAACTGTGAATAATTAGGCCTGCAAATTTTGATCAATAGACTCGTGGATTAACAGAGCAAATTTATACATGGTTATTCAGAAGTAAATCTCATTAAAATCAATGGGCTTCCTTCTAACTCAGTGCGTCTTTTAGGTTTTTGTTATCCAATCCAATGGACGAATTTTAATCTGCAAGGTTGCAGGGTTGTGATTTAAGAGCTCACTTGTTTATGATTGTTTTAGATTATTTTGGTTCTGGTTTCTGTTTGAGGTATTGGCATACATACATACATAATTTTTTTTGTATGCCACCTTTCCTTAGTTCAAACCATGCTCAAGGCAGTTTGCAGCATGAAATAAATACATAACTACAACGTGACAAAAGTAGTCATAAACAATAAATAGAGCATTAAAAACACAAAACCAAACTGAACTATTTCCACATAAATCACAACAAGATCTAAAATAGAGATACAAAAGCCCCAGCATCAGCGAACCCCGACAACAAAAGGTCCCAAACAACACTCCAGCCCAAGAGTGACAAACAAAGTATTAAAGATTCCCCCGCCCCACAACTGCTTTGTAGCATGGAGTATTCTAAGTTATGGTCATTCTTGCTTCTTCAGTAGCCCTAAAGGTGCTTTCATTGAGGTTTGGTTAATATACAGATTTAGTTAAATATAATGATTTGATCAACTGATGAATCACTTTATTGGCATGCAAAATGATCAATAGCAAATTCTTTAATAGTTTATAGCCCTACTTATCTATTAAGATTAATTCAAATATATCTCTTTCAGAGTGGAAAACACAACATGCTTTCTTGGATTTATGTAATTGCTATTATATAAAATTTTCCTATTCCCTCATGGACTGAGCAATGTTTTGGTTGTGGAAGTAGGATTCATTTAGTGAGACATTTTTAAAAATATCAATCATTGGCAGATGATGGCCTGGCACAGGAGTAGGGAACCTGCGGCACTCCGGATGTTGTTGAACTTCAACTCGGATCAGCCCCAGCCAGCATGGCAAGGATCAGGAGTGATGAGAGTTCTACTCCAACAACATCTAAAGCCCAATAATTAGCCGAAACATATTGATCAGCAACACATGTGCAAATTGTTTGTAGGTATTTGTAGTCAGCTTTGTAACTTGCATGGGTGTCATTGGTATGTGGTCACTGAAGATGCCTGTTTTAATTAGTTATTTGTATACACATTGGAGAAACCGATCCTCCCCTGCAACATGTTTTTAATCAAAACAAAGCATTCATAGGTATTGTTGTAACAAGATGATGGACAGACCATGATGACTGACACATGTTAGAGAAGAGAGCTTTTGACCATGTAGGACAGAGGGGGCTTCTGCAGCACCCAGTATTGCCGTTGCCTCTCTTTTCAGCCTTTTAAAATATCTTATTCCATTGCTGCTGCCTCCTTTACTCTTTTTAGTCATGAATTTAAATTTGTTTATTTTGATTTAGAAGTGCTTTTTGTTAGGTACTTATTATGAGATTGTTTTGTTTTGTCTCTTATAGGGAGACAATATGAATGATAAATGTAGTGTTTCTGTATTTGTATTTTGTATATTTCTGTTGGATTTTTTTCATGCTTTGTTGCGAACTGCTTCCACTGTAGTGTATACAGAAAAGCTGTATACAAATAAAGTGACCAACTGCTGGTGGGCAATAACTACAAAAAGTGCAGATTGAGCAAGTAATTAGATCCAGTTCTAGTCATAGAATCATAGAATCGTAGAGTTGGAAGAGACCACAAGGGCCATCCAGTCCAAACCCCTGCCGAGCAGGAAACACCATCAAAGCATTCTTGACATATGCCTGTCAAGCCTCTGCTTAAAGACCTCCAAAGAAGGAGACTCCACCACACTCCTTGGTAGCAAATTCCACTGCTGAAGGAGGCAGTAGTCATTTTACAGAAGTGATGTTCATGGCACCCCCTTACCCCATGCTCATTACAGGGAAGACATCCAGCAAAGAGCAATTAGCAGAGTGCTGATTCAGGAGTTGGTTACTCTCCACTTTATAAGATTGCTTGCAAGGCTGGACATTTCTAAAAGTGCCTTTTAATATATTTAACGTGGGTCCAACTGGAGTTTATTTTCCCTGTAATGTATATAAATTGCACCCTGAAGACAAAATGATGACTGTTAGCAAACCTGAAACTTGTTTGGGCCAAGTCACTGAGCCATAAACACCCTTGCCAGAACAATAAATAGTAAAAAAAACAAAAACAAAAAACACCCCCAAACCCCAAGGTTTTACAATAGCATATACTGCCAAGGCTTCAGATATTTTGTCTTGCAAGGCACGATGACACATTATAAAGTAAGGTTGTCATAGAACAAACAATAATAATTGATTTTATGGATTGGTTCTAACCTTGTAGGTGTAAGGCAGTCATTTCTTAATAAGAGACGCATCTTTTACAACAAAATGCTCTTGTCAGTGGATCTGTTAGATCTGTCTGTGGGAAAGATACCCAATTGGATTAATTTGCTATACAGTATTTTTATTTATGTCTGCATTCCATTTATATCTGCCTTTTGTTTTTTGAACTTGGTGTGGTATAGTGAGTTGGAAGGGAACTCTGCAGCTCATTTAGTCCAACCCCCTGCAATGCAGGAATATGTAGGTGGCCAATACGGAGATCGAGCCCATGTAACCAACTTCTAGGCGGTTTACTACAGAGTAGGGCTGCCTAAGCTAAACAACTTTAAAAAACAAACAAACACCAGGAGTGTCCTGGTTTGTATACTTTTTGAAATATGGCAACCCTACTACAGGGGTACTGACCAGACCCAAAATTAGTATCAAGAAAGTTCCTGTAGCAGAGTGAACTCAGTTGTTTGAATGGGTTCTTTGGGGAGATAAGAATGGGGGAAACAGCCATCAGGGCTCTGCTGAAAGACCAGCAACGTCTGGCAGCTCCTCTCCAAATTTCTCCTTTCCATATTGTAAGAACTAATGCTCCCTCACCCAACCCATACGCCTCACTTTTATGGGGTGCCATTTAGGTTGTAAGCCTGAGAGCATGGGCTGTCTTATCACTGAGATGTCTGAGCCCCTTTCAGCAGAAAGAGCAGAATAGGAAGGCTTTAAATAACTATATATTAAATGCCACCTTCGTTTTCCAGAGTATCCCCATAGATACGAACATCTGTTCCTCAACTTACTTTAACCCTTACTTAACGGAAGGGTTTTATTTTGGCAGAATCAAGGCAGCTAAAATCTCACAAAATAGCTTTCTTTGGCTAAGTTAGTAACGTGTACCTGAAATGTGCATGCACACAAAAGCTCACACCAATGACAAACTTAGTTGGTTTAATAAGGTGCCACTGGAAGCAATTTTTTTATTTAGTAACGTGTGATAGCTTTTGCGAATAAGCACCTTTTCTGCACAGAAAAAGTGCAGAAGGAAATTGAAACTTGCAGCGCTGGACTTAAGGTTGAGATTAAAGTTCAGAAGTTGCTCTTGTTAATAAATTAACTGAGCAGCTGGGAAATTCAGATAAAAAAAAGGTGCTGTAAATCTCTTGTCTTTTGCTTGTTGCAATGAAGTCTCTCAATTAACAATCCAGTAGGTCAGAGAGGGCCATGTTATATGCGGGCACCTCAGGGTGGGGTCACTGAGAGGGTGCACTGCCTCTCCTTTCCTGCATCATCTGCCTGCTTTGCATCTCTTCAGAGACTGAGATAAGAGAGTCCAGGGTGCAAAGGACAGGGAAGAAAGAGGAAGCCAGAAGTTGTGTGGGAAGCAGGCAGGGCTTTTGTGGTCACTCCCAGGGCTTGCAGCAATTGCAGGGCCTTTGCACATCTTCCTGTTAATCATTCATTCACTCCACACTTTTCGTTGCAATTCCCTGTCACTTTCCAAACTGCAAACGGTCCAGTTTTATTTGAAGCAAATTTGTTGCACCAGGGGCAACAGAGCACTTTAGTACATTTTAATTCACAAAGCCATATTTCTCAGTTTGTGCTTGACTACCTCCCGCAAAATGCTAACAGTCTGAAAGTACCCAGAATATAAGGGAGCACTCTGAAGCTAAGGATAAGTAGGCCAGACCCTAAAGGGGAAGAATTTCAGGTATTGAATGGAACTTCCCAGCCAAATCTTTTGCATCAGTTCACTAGTAAGCTTATGATTTAGAGAGTCTGCAGTCATCATCACTGTAATAAGAACAACCTCACATTTCTTCTGGGAAACGATTTCTCAGATATGAGTAATATTTTTAACCATTTTATAGGTTGCATTTTTGCAATTCTGTTATGGACTGTGGCTAGTATAGTAATAAAGCTGAACTATTAGGGGAGTGCCTGAAGGGGTAGAAAGGAAACTGTTAATATCATGTATTAATATATTAACTTCACTTTAGAGATGGGGCACAGAACAAACTGGGGCTGAACAATGCATTTAGGCTTCAGGCGGTCAGATTCAGATAAAAAGCCCAAAGGGATGGTTTGGTAAGTTTATAAAATGGTGATCTTTTATTTCAGAAATAAGGAACTGTGATCCCATCAATTTTTAACTTAGCTTTCATTTGAAGTTTCTCAGTGACCCAAATAAACAAAGATCATTAAAATTTGTGATCCCCAGAACTAATGACTTTTTCCAGGGAATCCCCATTTCCATTATTTTTAAAGGCCAATCTGTATTCAAAATTTTGTTGAATATAAGTGTCACGGTGGGTGGAGAATAAGGTATTCATTATGCACTTAGGCTTGTAAGAGACTCGACCCTCCACCCTTTCCAGGATAATTCTGGATAATTTCGTGAGAATTTGTTGAGGGGTTTATGCATGTTTGATTGGTATTGTTATGCTGTTGTTTTATTCTCCATCTCAGATAAACTGATTTGATAGTTGGGATTTAGGACGCGTATTTTACATGTTATGTATCCTTGCCTGTTCAGATTCGATAGAAAATGTTAAAATATTTTTGTTTTGAGAATTCACAAATGCATTGGATAACAAAGATGATACATTTTTCTATTCTTCTGAATAAGTTATCCACCTGAACAAGGATAAAGGCTGCTGGCTGGCATGGCTAAGGTTTTGTTTAAAGTTTTGTTGTTCTCAGATGAGATCCAGGAGGTTGGTTGGTTAATAAAAATATATTTTTCTCCGAGATTGCCTGATAACCAACATGTGGCGGGAGTAAAGGGTGGCATTGACGTTCTTTGTAATCTTGACATATAAGGTCTGATTGAAACATATATCCAGCTTGCCAAGGTGATTAATGCCAAATGCTTTTTGTGCTAGATCTAAGCAACTGTGCACTTAAAGAAATGCAGTTTGTGCACCCTAAGCCTCTACAAGGTATTGATCTAGATCTGTAACAAGCGCTGTGGCAGTCAGATCACTGCAGCAGTCATTGAGCAAGTTAAGGGCCATGATTTAGGAGGACTGTCCTTTTCTGATGTCGAGTAATGCTTTAGATTGATGTGTCAATATGTTATGGGGCCATTGCGCTGCACGTATTTGCCAACTGGAATGGCTTTTGTATAGAAAACAAAGATGAGGGTGGGGGATGGCAGCTGCAAGATATAAGGGATTCAGTACTCCAGCCTAGGTAACCAACACACAGGAAAACAACCACAATGTGTTTAGCATTTATTTGATAAGCAAGCACTGGTCACGATAAGCTGATTTGATATGAGCGGAACACAAAGCATAATCGAGTGCTTGCAAATGTCATGGGTATCAGGGGAAGAGATTTCAACGAAGTCCCTCAACTTAAATTCAAAGTTTTTAACTTTGGTTGGGTCGTACTCATAGAGTCCATTAAGTAGTAATGAGTGCAGGTGACCGAATGAATACATGAAGTTCCCTGGACCTCCTGTATGAACCTTCAAGCTCATTTAAACTGAAGGAGCTGAGCTGCACATACCAGTACCTTCCTTTGCAGATGCATGCACACCCTTCACTGAAATGAACGGGCATACAAAACTGAGAAGACAACCTAATGGCTGCAGGTATGTATAGTGGGATCTAGAATCAATCTAGATTGAAAGCAGAACCTTGGGGACAAGTGTGAATGACTCCAGGTAAGGAAAAATTATTGTTTTTTTCTGCTATAAACGGGTACATAGCCTAAGAATAGGCGCCCACATGTTTTTTCTCCTCTGGAACATCAGGTTTCCTAGCTGCCGTTTGTTGCATTTCCCTTTCCTTACAGATCTGATGCCAAGATGGCATGGGAAATACACAGGGAATGGTTTGCCTATGGATGCTGCCTTCTGTTTAGGAAATCTGCATTAGAAAGTGTTTTTATTTAACATGCAATGCAATCAATTTCCCCTCCAGCTATCGATCGTATGTTTTGTTCCTTGGAATGCATCATGTTATATATAGACTGAAAATATGCTACTAGGAAAATTTAGCATGTTTTCATGCAGTGAAATTAATTCCACCCTCCGAAACAAGCAATCTGCAATTATAGCCGCGTTTCCTAAAAATAGCAGTTTAGAGTAAAAACTAACAAATTAGCTGGAACAAATCCTCAGAGAAAGAATCCCTGAATATTTTGGGGGAAGAAGGGGAGAGAGTTGTGTATGCAGCCTTTAACTAAGAACAGAATAGTACATACAGACTGGGGAGGAGATGGGAAATAAATGCCAAAAATTAGGAATCCTGGTCATGGAGGAAGGAGCTGGGCTGCAATTGCTGCTGCTGCAGGCAGGATGGGCTCTTGGGGTTTTATAAGCAGCTTCCATATGAGATTTATTTATTAAACTTAGGTGAGTATCCATATGGGCTTTAACCGATTAATCCAGTGGTTCCCAACAGGTGGTCCGGGGACCCCCAGGGGTCCGCGAGCTATGCCAGAGGGGTCCGCAAGATGCTATTAGAATAAAAAAAATATTAAATATATTTCGTATGATAACAGATTTTTTGTTTTGGTCGCTTCCTGCATGAGCAGAGTCTAGCGCAAAACTAGAATTAGATAGAGGCAGTAGTTCTGCTGTATGCCGTTAGGTGGCACTTTACAAAGACTACTGTTTTGCAAAGAGGCAGCGCGCGCATTCTACTAACGCTCACCTCCCCAAGATGCTTTGCGCGCGTCGGCTTCATTTGTGCGCTACTGCGCAGGTACCCTGTCTTCTCCATTCCCCTCCCTCCTCCCTGGCGCGCGCTGCCTCTTTGCAAAACAGTACTGTTTGTAAACAAAGCGTTGTTTTTCGCAGAAGCTACAGTTCGCGTAGTTAAAAATGGACCATTGGTTAAAAAGTGGTTCGTTAAAACGACAAAGGCCTACAGATGAAGAGGAAGAACTGTAAAAAACGTATAAATATAAAATATAAAAAGACCCTTAATTTGGCTCTCACTTTTTAATTTTAGGATTAGGAATTAATGGGGGTCCTTGTCACAATAGCAGCTCGATGAGGGGTCCTCGAGAAAATTTTGTTGGGAACCCCTGGTCAGTACATTAACTTCCTTGAACTTCCTGTATGAATTTCCCCATTCCTTTAAACTCATTTGAATATGGACTTCTGCGGACTTATAGGGATGAGAGTTCTACAACTGAAATAGCCACCAAGAACACACAAAATGTGTGTTCCAGCTCTTCAAACTGGGTACATGTGAAAAGGACTCTCTGAGCTTATCTCAATAGCTGTGGCTGGAGGTTTGTGTGTGTGTGTGTGTGTGTGTGTGTGTGTTTTAATGTGAAGTGGTCCCCACTGCCTTGTCCTCCATAGTAGATCAGAACCTTACCAGCTTGGGACACACAGATGTCTAAAAGCCAAACCTCTTGGTCTTATATTATGCCTTCATTGAAGTCGGCATAGACTTACCACAATCCTAAAAAATGTGTATCGTACCTGATTAGATAAGCGACAGAATACTGACTTCCTCCCAACCACGGTACTTTTAGAAAGCTTCATTCTGCCATGGGAGCCATTATACTCTGAGCCCATTTCAAGAATCACCCTCTCCCCTGGGATATTCGAAACCAAATATAATATTACTGACACACAGCTATGTCTCAGAAAGTGGCTGAGCAAGAGAAAACAAGCCCCCACTTGAGAATGTAAAACCTTAATGAGAATAAGGGGGTGCCACATTGTACTGCGATACCTGATAACAGTTAATATGTCCCTGGTTTGTAGAAGTGATAAGGAGTACAAAAACAAAAGCAGCTGGTTGCATAAAATAATTCAGAGCATTATCATCACCGAGGTGGAGTGTGAGTACCATAAAGATATATTTAGCACTGAAGCATAAGAAGGTGGAATCGTTGGGTTAATAAAAATCCAGATGCAACAATCCCCTCTCCGTTGTCTGCGTTTTGTAAATTTTGTGTATGAAAAGACAGTGATTCAGCACCTTTTGTAGTCCAGGTGTTTAGCAGAGTGGAAATCTAATTGCTCATCTTTGGGTACCAAGTTATTTTATGTTAGCTAAAGTAAGTGTTCTGGCAAGTCCTGGCTGTATTGCGGCACTGCGTTTAAGGTTTGTGTTAACAGAGCCTGTTATAAGCAAGGCTCTCTAAAACTCATCATCATAGCAAAGCTTTAACATTTCTCGCAAATTGTTAATTATTGATGAAAATCTCTTGTAGCGTTAAACCATTATAACTAAGACAGAAGATGGGGGGAAAAGATGAACTGGGGAAAAAGATAAGACAGGAAATTGCATTTGTGCCCCTGCTGGTTTTATTTTTTTGTGTGTAGAAAAAAATCTTAGAAAAGTGGTTTTTTAAATCCTGGACTAGAGAATTCTATGTTTTAAACTCCCTTCTTAACTCTCTTTCCACTTGTCCTATTTGAGAGGGTTTGGAGGTTGTCCCCCCCACACACACACTTTAACGTTCACACTCATTTTGATAATACTCCTTTATCAGTTTTGCTACTTTCCAGGATGGATAAGCAGACAGAAGGTTGAACTCTGAGCTGGAAGACTTCTGTTCACATCCCAGTTCAGCCGCCATGGGATCTTGGCAAGTGTACCTGATTCTTGCTATAATATGACTGCAGCAGGTGGATGGAAAACATCCTTAAGACTGTCTATACTCACTTCCGTGGAACACAGTGAAACTTACTTCTGAGCACGCACACATAGTACTGTGCTGCTACTGTCATGTAAGCAGTGTAGCCTTTACAAATCCAAGTAAATAAATAATCAATCCCTTGATCTTTGTTCTCTTGTTCTATTTTGTGTTAGTCAGCTAATATTTATATTTGCTGTAACCAAAGGTCATCAATTTTTGAAAATGCAAAATTGAACCCATGAAGGTAAAATCATAGTGGGTATTTATAGTCTAATACAAATTACGCCATAAAACAACAAATGCAGCCTTCAGGTAGCCAGACCACCTTGACAGGATATAACATATTGTATCTCTTTTTAGGTTCTCCACCATTTTTCTGTTCCCTCAAACATGATTCACTGGGTGGGTCCTGGCAACTCTCCCTTTCTTACCCTTGGACTTCCTTCATCTGAAAAACTAGGACAGAAACAAGGAGTTTGAAGAATACAAAGTGCTTTGCAAACTTTAAAAGTTCAAATCCCAATAAATACATCATCGTAGCAATGCATCTTGACAAAATGCATTTGCTATGTCAATAACAGTACAGTAGCCCACAAAATGCAATTGGACTTACTACAAAGAAAATGTGTATAGGAATGCAGCCTAAAGCTTACCTTTAAGCTCCCAGTTACTTGGGAATAAGTTCCACTGAACTTTATTGGACCAAAATCTTAGGAAAATAGTATAGGATTGCACCATAGTCAAAACAAACAATAACATTATTAACTCTAGAAGCAGCCTGGGGTGTATTTTTGGGCCCAGTCTAGAGAAAGTTACTCTACAATCCTATTATTATTATTATTATTATTATTATTATTATTATTATTATTATTAAATTTGTATCCCACCTTTTCCCCTAACAGAAACTCAAGGTATACTCTATGTATACTCATGTGAGAGTAAGCCCTGGTGAACTCAGTGGACTTCACTTCTAAGTAAATTTGCAAAGATTTGTTACTGTTAGTCACATTTTAGTCCTGATGAAAACAATGGCATTTAAATTAGCTTTTTAAAAGTGTCACTTTTAACTTTCTGATGATTGCCAACATTTACTTAAAACATTTGCCCTACTTAAAAGTACTCAGTTGGAAGATCAATCCATGTCTACTCAGAAGTATGACCCATAGAGTTCAAAGGGATTTACTCCCAGGTAAGTATTAAAGGATTGAAGCTTTAGGGTGTTATTAGAAAACAGAACTGTGGAAGGAATCAATATCTGAAATGTTATTGATACCGCAAACCTATTGAAATCCAGTCCACTGGTTTCAGCACATCTATTCTGAGTATTCCTTAGTTGGGTATTGCCCAGGAAGTCTAAAATCTGGGCTCCTGATTTCCAGTTCTTGTACTATATCACACAAGCACAAAGAATTTGAATTGGCAGAAACTTTCCATGCAATAGTTGGATATAAAGTGAATGGGTACAATTGAAACTAATGGGATCTAAGCATACATTCAATGTTGGTTTCAAGGGTACTGAAGTGTATTTAAGATTATCTGGATTGCCCCCCTGTATATTTTAAAACAACTTTGTGAAATGCCTCTGAGAGAGAAACAGATTTAATAAAGTGTAGCTGAGAGAATAGTTGCAGACCAATTCTGACATAAGTATGAAAGAACACAAGGTTAGGAGGAGACGTGAAATGGTAATTCCCACTGCAGGATCAAAGGTAATTGAAAACATTTGGACACCACCGGAGGACATCAGTCATCTCTAAAGTCATATATAATAACCCCAATCTTAAAATAAGTCAGGAAATGTTTGGACTAAGTGGGAGAGTCAAAAGTGATGAGAACTCAGCCTGTCATTTACCTGGATATAACTGTGTCAGGAATCAAGTTTGCCTTAACCACTGCTCACCAATGCTTAAGTTGCTACTTTTAGCTTTTACTTAGTCATAAAAAGTGTGCTGCAATAAAGAGGCTGCTGTGAAACCAGAGCTCTTGCCATAGGCTCAGAGCATAGACCCTTTTATTGCTGTCTCCTTGACGTTAATATGTGCCAACAACATGGTGAAATTCTTCCGTCCGGCCAACTCTTGGGGATGATCTGCACACAGTTTATTGTGTAACAAATGCAGCATGTTGGTCGCACATGATCTGAACATACATAACTCCTCCTGATGCAGTTACGAAAACACCAAATTCCCCCAGTATTCAGGACACAAATGGGAGATTATGATATTGGAACCGGGGGGGGGGGGGGGAGGAAGTGAACATATGAAATCACGGGATCAGCCAGTAATTGTGGGTTAAATGAGTACATATCAACTTGTAGCCCGTCTCTCTCCACATATTGGCTGCATTCAGATGTAACATTAAATCATAATTTAGTACTATGTGAATGAGTTTCAAGGTTTAAGTTAAAAAAATATATATTAAATGCCCTTCTTGAATAAAATTGGCTTAAATACCCATCTCAAAAGTATGATTTAACATTACATCCAAACCAGGTCATTGTCACGCCTAGGTAGGTCTGGAGCCAAGTCTCTCCCTTTTCTTCTTTGATTAGTGGCTTTGCAGTATAGACATAAAGGAATCTTTGCCATTTCAAAGAACAAGCAAGAACTGTGCTCCCGTCTTCAGTCTTGTTTGGCAGTAAAGAAGTGGACGGGATTCCCTTAGTATGGCCAGGAAATACATTTGGCATGATGCATATTGAATTGGATTTGTTCCCGAGGGCAACTCACCTCCTTCCATATGAGCCTTCATGAGATCTGTGCTCTGTTTCGGAAGGCATGGTCCCCTCGCCACAGCAAATATGGGGGATTTGAGCAAGAGTATTTTCCATCGGGGCACCCAAACTGTAGAACAGCCAACAATGAGAGTTTTTAAAATCTGTTTTGAAATGGCATCTGGATACAGTAAGGCCAAAATTGCATATAGTCAGAACATATTGGGTTCAATGGTGGGCAGAATGGTGAAAGTCTTTTCCCCTGGACACCTGCTGCAGCCCTTTTTTCTCTTTTTAAAAAATTTGCCAAGCACATAAGGCTGAATGCACACAAGTTAAATGCACATAAGTTGTGGGTTTACTGTACTTATTTTTTTTCCAGCCAGGCGCCTTTTCCTTCAAAGGTTTTTTTCTTTTTTTTTTGCTGTGCACTGTGATATTTTAAGGGATGCAGGTGGCACTGTGGGTTAAACCCCCGCGACGGGGTGAGCTCCCGTTGCTCGGTCCCTGCTCCTGTCAACTTAGCAGTTCGAAAGCACATCAAAGTGCAAGTAGATAAATAGGTACCACTCTGGCGGTAAGGTAAACGGCTTTTCCGTGCGCTGCTCTAGTTCACCGGAAACGGATTAGTCATGCTGGCCACATGACCCGGAAGCTGTCTGCGGACAAACACCGGCTCCCTCGGCCAGTAAAGCGAGATGAGCGCCGCAACCCCAGAGTAATCCGCAACTGGGGTCCCTTTACCTTTACCTATGATGTTTTATAGAGTACGTTGCTGTTCTCTTATGGCTTTGACCACATTTCGACCCATTTTTTGATCGGTGATTTTCGCACTGTAAACTGCCTTGCAGAAAGGCAGGGTAAAAATGGCAAAACAAGTAAACAAACGGACAGACGTACGATTAAGCCAAAGGTAAATAAGGTTGAAGCCTGGCAGGAGAAGGATAGAAAGGGGTAGAAAACATGCCAGGAAAGCTCTGAAATAAGTATACTAGGCATACCATTGAAGAAAAAATGCAAGGAAGAAGAAGAAGAAGAAGAAGAAGAAGAAGAAGAAGAAGAAGAAGAAGAAGAAGAAGAAGAAGAAGAAGAAGAAGAAGCAATTGACTTGTAAAACATTTTTGCATTTTATCCCTTCTATCCAGTATGCTTTTACTGTTACCTTTCCATGATCTGACACATATGCAAAATTTACCAGCAACCCCATAACTGACAGGAGGCAAGGAACAGCCGCAAGACTATAGCTGGCTGGGAGGCGGATACTATCTTTCCTGCTTCACCTGCAGAACAGCAGTCTGCTGGAGGTGTCAGGTTTGGCCAGCTAGCTGTACCCATGAAGACAAGCAAGCACTTTGAAATATCGGTGGTGGTTTCCGGGGTGTGTGGGGAGCTTATTGGTTTATTTCATAGCATTTATACATACACTGCTTGATTGCAAAAAAATAAAATAAAAATGAAACCACCTACCCCGTCAAAGCTGTTTATTTGGGGGTGCTGTTAGTGGCAGGTCAGCCGTTGTGGGTTGATGCCAAGTTCCTCCCTTGGGCTTCGATTAGGCACCCCCCATGGGTGATCAGGTGAGTGAGAGAGATGGGTTCCTGCTCTGAGTTAACCTGGCTTCCAAATGAGAAGGGAGAGCAGGAGTTGCAGGTCACCAAGAGGATTCTGGGCATTAGGCGATTGCGCCGTTTTGTCTCATTTTGATTGTACCTGGGATGCGGGGGGCCCTGTGGTCTAAACCGCTGAGCCTCTTGTGCTTGCCGTTGCTCTGTCCCAGCTCCTGCCAACCTAGCAGTTCGAAAGCACGCCAGTGCAAATAGATAAATAGGTACTGCTGCGGCAGGAAGGTAAATTGCACTTCCATGTGCACTGGTTTCCGTCATGGTGTTCCCTTGTGGCAGAAATAGTTGAGTCATGCTGGCCACATGACCTGGAAAGTTGTCTGTGGACACACGCCAGCTTCCTCGGCCTGAAAGCGAGATGAGCACTGCAACCCCATAGTCACCTTTGACTGGACTTAACTGTCCAGGGGTCCTTTACCTTTTACCTTTTGATTGCATTTACCATAAATGCAATCAGAAGACATCAAGAAGAGGTGGCAGGAATACACAGAGGAATTATACCAGAAAGATATGGAGGTCTCGTACACCCCAGGTAGTGTGGTTGCTGACCTTGAGCCAGACATCTTGGAGAGTGAAGTCAAATGGGCCTTAGAAAGCACTGCTAATAACAAGGCCAGTGGAAGTGATGATATTCCAGCTGAACTATTTAAAATTTTAAAAGATGATGCTGTTAAGGTGCTACACCCAATATGCCAGCAAGTTTGGAAAACTCAGCAATGGCCAGAGGATTGGAGAAGATCAGTCTACATCCCAATTCCAAAGAAGGGCAGTGCCAAAGAATGCTCCAACTACCGCACAATTGCGCTCATTTCACACGCTAGCAAGGTTATGCTTAAAATTCTACAAGGCAGGCTTAGGCAGTATGTGGACCGAGAACTCCCAGAAGTGCAAGCTGGATTTCGAAAGGGCAGAGGAACCAGAGACCAAATAGCAAACATGCGCTGGATTATGGAGAAAGCTAGAGAGTTCCAGAAAAACGTCTACTTCTGCTTCATTGACTATGCAAAAGCCTTCGACTGTGTCGACCACAGCAAACTATGGCAAGTTCTTAAAGAAATGGGAGTGCCTGATCACCTCATCTGTCTCCTGAGAAATCTCTATGTGGGACAAGAAGCTACAGTTAGAACTGGATATGGAACAACTGATTGGTTCAAAATTGGGAAAGGAGTACGACAAGGTTGTATATTGTCTCCCTGCTTATTTAACTTATATGCAGAATTCATCATGCGAAAGGCTGGACTAGATGAATCCCAAGCCGGAATTAAGATTGCCGGAAGAAATATCAACAACCTCAGATATGCAGATGACACAACCTTGATGGCAGAAAGCGAGGAGGAATTAAAGAACCTTTTAATGAGGGTGAAAGAGGAGAGCGCAAAATATGGTCTGAAGCTCAACATCATGCGACAACATCAAAAAAACCAAGATCATGGCCACTGGTCCCATCACCTCCTGGCAAATAGAAGGGGAAGAAATGGAGGCAGTGAGAGATTTTACTTTCTTGGGCTCCTTGATCACTGCAGATGGTGACAGCAGTCACGAAATTAAAAGACGCCTGCTTCTTGGGAGAAAAGCAATGACAAACCTAGACAGCATCTTAAAAAGCAGAGACATCACTTTGCCGACAAAGGTCCGTATAGTTAAAGCTATGGTTTTCCCAGTAGTGATGTATGGAAGTGAGAGCTGGACCATAAAGAAGGCTGATCGTCGAAGAATTGATGCTTTTGAATTATGGTGCTGGAGGAGACTCTTGAGAGTCCCATGGACTGCAAGAAGATCAAACCTATCCATTCTGAAGGAAATCAGCCCTGAGTGCTCCCTGGAAGGACAGATCGTGAAGCTGAGGCTCCAATACTTTGGCCACCTCATGAGAAGAGAAGAATCCTTGGAAAAGACCCTGATGTTGGGAAAGATGGAGGGCACTAGGAGAAGGGGACGACAGAGGACGAGATGGTTGGACAGTGTTCTCGAAGCTACGAACATGAGTTTGACCAAACTGCGGGAGGCAGTGCAAGACAGGAGTGCCTGGCGTGCTATGGTCCATGGGGTCACGAAGAGTCGGACACGACTAAACGACTAAACAACAACAACAACCATACTTTGATTGCATCTTTCTTTCATACGGCCACTGTTTTGGGGACAAAAGAAAGCGGAATATAAATAAAAACCATAGCATAACATTGGCTTCGCCCCCGAAGGCTCCTTCTTCCATTGTCTCCTAAGACAGATGGGTCAGCCTGAGACCAAGGCACATTTTTACAGTGAATTGAAAGCAGTCGCCATTGCCACATACTTCTCTCATGATTTCAATTGCCTCTGGTCAAATGTTTGGTGCAGGTTTTTAAAACCTGTTTGACCAGAGGCAAAACTATCATGAGTGTTTGCACTATGGACAGCAGTGTTTTTTCCTTCAAATTACCTTAAATTCCACAGGGGTGTGTGTGTGTGTGTGTGTGTGTGTGTGTGTGTGTGTGTGTGGAGGGGTGTATTATGGTCTATCTCCATCCTGAGTGAGTGCAAGCTGCACTGTGAGAATAGCTCAATTGCTAGAGCAGTAGACCCCCTATTTTCGCTGCAGCCCGTTCTGGCAACTCAGGCTCAGTCCATGGGTGTGGGCAGCAAGGGGCAGTTGCCCCACATTAAATCAATAAAAATTAAAACAAAATATTGCTAACTGAGGTTTTGGCCACCCTAGCAACAACAATAATTTTATTATTTATACCCCGCCATCTGGGTGGCTTACAACACACAAAAATTTCCCTGTACAGGGCTGCCTTCAGATGTCTTCCGGATACGTTTATTTCCTTGACATCTGATAGGAGGGCGTTCCACAGGGCAGGCGCCACTACCGAAAAGGCCCGAAAAGGCCCTCTGCCTCTGCCCAGTGGCGAAGCTTCATGCTCCGGCACCGGGGGAGGGGTGCACCTCCCGGAGGGGCGTGACACGCGTTTTGGGGGCGTGACACGCGTTCCGGGGGGCGCGTTTTGGGGACAGAGCAGGCACCCGCGACGGCGCCCCTTGGAGCCCACCGCTCGGGGCGGCCCGCTCCTACTGCCCCTATCTTCCTACGCCCCTGCCTCTGCCTGCCCCTGCACAACAACAAAATCCTGGTTACACCCATGGCTCAGGCTTTTGATAGGGAGGGGCAGAATCCCAGATTTGTATTGATTTCCATTGGTTTTTGCGGAGCAGCTGCTCCCCACCCCTGACTATGCCCATGCTCCATCTTCAGGAATTTCCCCTCCACTTTATTATTATTTGAAATTATTATTATTATTTGAAATTATATATGTGGGTGGCGCTATGGGTTAAACCACAGAGCCTAGGGCTTGCAGATCAGAAGGTTGGCGGTTCAAATCCCTGCAACGGGGTGAGCTCCCGTTGCTCGGTTCCAGCTCCTGCCAACCTAGCAGTTTGAAAGCACGTCAAAGTGCAAGTACTGTAGATAAATAGGTACCGCTACAGCGGGAAGGTAAACAGCGTTTCCGTGTACTGCTCTGGTTTGCCAGAAGCGGCTTTGTCATGCTGGCCACATGACCTGGAAGCTGTACGCCGGCTCCCTCGGCCAATAACACAAGATGAGTGCCGCAACCCCAGAGTCGGTCACGAATGGACCTAATGGTCAGGGGTCCCTTTACCCTTTACCGCCCTATACCTGGAGGGCCCAGGGCGGTTCACAGAAAAGATCACAATATATAAAATAAAAATAAAAACAATAACCCAATAAACCCCCCCAAAAGAACCACATTTAAAAGGGTATAGGATGGTAATCAGGTCAACCAAAGGCCTTGTTAAAAAGGAATGTTTTTGCCTGGCACCTAAAGGTGTATAATGAAGGTGCCAGGCGAACTTCCCTGGGGAGAGCATTCCACAGACGGGGGGGGGGGCACTGCAGAGAAGGCCCGTTCCCGTGTTGCCACCCTCCGAACCTCTTGAGAAGGAGACAATGAAGAAGAGCCTCAGAAGATGATCTCAGGGTCAAGTTCATATAGAAAGAGGTGGTCCTTGAGGTATTGCAGTCCTGAGCCGTTTAAGGCTTTGTAGGTCAAAACCAGTACTTTGAATTGGGCCCGGGAACTAATTGGTAGCCAGTGCAGTCGGACCAGGATTGGTGTAATAGGCTCAAACCGTCTTTTTCTGGTGAGCAACCTGGCTGCTGAATTCTGCACCAGCTGAAGTTTTCGAACCGTCTTCAGAGGCAGCCTACAAACACATTGCAGTAATCTAACCTGGTGGTTAGGGACCCAGGTGGCGCTGTGGTTAAACCACTGAGCCTAGGGCTTGCTGATCAGAAGGTCGGCTTTTCGAATTCCTGTGACGGGGTGAGCTCCCGTTGCTTGGTCCCAGCTCCTGCCAGCCTAGCAGTTTGAAAGCACGTCAAAATGCAAGTAGATAAATAGGAACCGCTACAGCGGGAAGGTAAACGGCGTTTCCATGTGCTGCTCTGGTTTGCCAGAAGCGGCTTTGTCATGCTGGCCACATGACCTGGAAGCTATACGCCGGCTCCCTCGGCCAATAATGCGAGATGAGCGCGCAACCCCAGAGTCGGTCACGACTGGACCTAATGGTCAGGGGTCCCTTTACCTTTACCCTGGTGGTTACCAGAGCATAGACAACAGTAGTTGGCTATCCCTTTCCAGATAGGAGCATAGTTGGGCCACCAGCCAAAGCTGATGGAAGACTCTCCGGACCACTGAGGCCACCTGAGCCTTGAGTGACAGCAAAGGATCCAGGAGGACCCCCAAGCTAGGAACCTGCAGTGTAACCCCACCAAGAGCAGGTGATCTCCCACCCATCTGGTCTAGGGAACCACCCACTAACAGTGTCTCAGTTTTACCTGGATTGAGCTTCAGTTTGTTGGCGCTCATCCAGTCCATTACAAAGGCAAGACACTATAACTGGAAACATGGGGGTTGGAAGGGACCCCGAGGGTCCTCTAGTCGAACCCGCTGCGATGCAGGCAATCTTTGGGCCCCACGCAGTGCTCGAACCCTCGCACCCTGTCTCAGGCTCTAGCAGCGGAGCTATTCGGGCACCCGAGGCAGCAGGACCCCCCCCCCACGTCCCCCTTGGAGGAGATGCTTCCCCTCCCGCCGCGTGGGCAAAGCTTTCGCAGATCGGGAGCAAGTGCGGGCAGCGGCGGCGTCAGCGGCAGCCACCGCGCCTGCTCGGTTCAGAGCGAGCATGCCCAGTAGCTGCCGAGCCGCGGCTGCGACGGGCAGCAGGATCCCCAGCCGGCCAGGGTTGCCGGCGAGCGCGTGCGCACGGCGGCTCCCTCCAGCCAAAGGAACCTTGAATTTCTCCGGGATTTGCTGATCTGCAGTGCAGAGCAAAAAGCGCAGGAACGTGTTGCAGCTGCTACCTACCGGCTTCGCAGAAGCGAAACGGGATTTTAAACGGGAGAGGCAAAAGCACGGATCCATTCCTTCCTTGAGACCCTTAAGCAGACCTTAATTATTAGCAATTTTTAATTGTTTTTTATTATTTTTAAAAAACCCTGCACCGTTCCGTCTCGGTCTTCAGAGGACATCGCAAACTGTAAGTGGTCCAGGTACTCGAATATTTAGGCTTTTCCTTTGCGCATCACATTGTTGGCTTGGGCGGCAAGCAGCTTGGAAACGGTGACCCAAAAGGGAGTTTTGAGGTTTGCTTTATTTATTTTTGTTCTTGCGAAGAGTGCGCGGGAGGGAGAGAGGAAGAAATAGAGAACAGGCGGGAGGTAATTGCCAGTGGCTTCTAAATCCCTATAAATAGGAGCTTAGACCCCCATATAGACACCGATCTCTAGAAGAAGATGCAGATCTAGCAAAGTTGTTTAGAATCGCATCGATGCAACCCCGGGGTGTGAAAGAAGGCTGTCGAATGGATGTCAAAGCTGTTGGTCCCTTCCTCGTCTTCCTTATCTCTGCCCCCCCCCCCAAATGGTCAGAGGCATTTGGATGAGAAGGGAGAGATTGAGACACGTATCTAGATACTGGGCTTGTGTGCCATATGTTGGGACTTAGAAGCTTAAAGCAGCGTGTTTCGGTTATCTCTCCTCTGCCCCCACTCCTTTTTTTGTGGAGTGCTTAGAAATAATCTTTGCAAAGTTTTTCCCCCTTTTGTGTGCTGTGTTTTTGGGTGGTTTGTAGTTTTCGTGTGTGTGTGTGTGTGTGTGTGTGTGTGTGTCTGTGTGTGTGTGTGTGTCTGTGTCAAATTGAGAGGGGGGGGGGAGGTAACCACAACAAATCGCCCTGAGCTTGTTTTAAGATGTGCCACCCAAATGATCTGGCATTTCGAAACAGCTACCAAAACACCCTCTCACACCCTGAAGAAAGACATCAAAAGAGTGTAGGTTAATAATTTGCATTTTTGCAATTTTTTTAAAAAAAGGAACTGATGTCAGATGAAAGCCTCTGACAATCCCAGGCGCTTTCCCCCAAGAAGCATCCAAAGAAATTGTCAATGCTGTGTTGTTTTGCAGTAGACAGAGTTTGCATGAAAAGATCATTCTCCGCAAGGTCACCCAACTCGTTGTGATTATTTGTTTAAACACACACACTGCTTAGTGAGGTTGCTTCCTTGGCATTCTTGCTTTGGAGTGATCGATCACCTCTTCCTAGCGGCACGCGACTGCTGCACGTGCAGCATATTTTAAGGAACCGAGGCTGGCTTTGTAGATCTATATATTCAATGTGTGTGAGAGACCGTGCGCTTGTTTGTGCGTGAACAGAGGTGTGAGAGACGGGGAGCCCTTCACCAGCGCTGCAACTGCTTGGTGGGTGGGTGGGGGGAGGGAGGGAGATCTTCATGAAGCGCCATATGGGAGACAGGAGAGGGAAGGGGCTTTTGGAGGGGAAGTGAGGCTGGTTTTGAGAGAGGAGGGAATCAAAACAACAGGGAGAAGCAGGTTGAGGCAGATTTGAAGCACACACACACACACAGAGCCCAGCTCACCGCAGTGTTACACCTGATGGAGACTGCGGCGGCGTTCTTTCCTTGGAATCTTGTGGCTTCCCTTGGAATTTCCTTCAAGGGATCTGTGAATTTCTGGCTTGTTTGACTTCAGTGCCAATGCCTAGCTCCTTGAGGCAGTGCTGTTAACATGGGAGTGCTTATTGAGGAAAGAAGCAGTAAAGAGTCTTTTAAAAAATAAAAATACATGGATACATATAGTGCATTGTGGATGCACCTCTGCTGTCATCATTGGGAAGATGCACGTTTTTATTAGGGATTTTCTCCACTGCAAGGCATTTCTTTTTAGCGAGTTTGGCTTGAGCAAGAACAATCTGAGGCAGCGCTGAGGTCGCTGCATGTGATGTTTGGCCCGGAACATCCGAAACCAAAGGCTGCGTCTAGGAATCTATTTGACCCATATCTGTAAGGTTAAAGATAGGTGGGGCGGGGAGAAGGTGTCACTTCAGGAAAGCCCACACACTTCCTGACAGTAGGATATGGTGTGATGTTTGTGGGAAGATCCATTGGCAGAGGGATTCGCAGCTGAATTAAGTCACTGGGTGCATTTGAGTAAAATCAAGTCCTTTGCTGTCGCTCCCAAACGAGGCTGGTTCTCCACCATCCAAAAGCATAACGAACAAAAATGTATACACACTGTTCCATGCTTCCTTTGTATCCCTTTCTGAAGTGCCGTATTTTTTCCGTGTATAAGACGTCCCCATGTATCAGACGCCCCCTATTTTTGGGAACTCCAAATTAAGAAAACACCCCTTAGCACTACCTGCGTACAAGACGGGCCCCAATTTCAAACAGATTTTTTTGGTTTTTTTTTAAAAAACCCTAGTCTTATACACGGAAAAATACGGTATTCGTTTTTGTTATTTACACTAGCCGGATTCTATAGCCTATATTTCTCCTTGCATACAGTGTTTCTTTTTAACCCTACGTCAACCTTGAGACCATCTGCATGCACATACCTAGCTGTTCTTAAAGCTGCTCTTAAAGTTTGCTCTTTGCTCATACTGCTGTATAAAAACAAAAAACCATGCAACTCCCCCTTTTCCTTGATGAATGCTAGATCCCCTTGGAGTTTTCTTGTATGTTCAGATAA
Organism: Zootoca vivipara; assembly: GCF_963506605.1. Classification (NCBI taxonomy): domain Eukaryota; kingdom Metazoa; phylum Chordata; class Lepidosauria; order Squamata; family Lacertidae; genus Zootoca; species Zootoca vivipara. The sequence goes on from NC_083278.1 coordinate 15,920,060, forward strand.
AATACCCTGCTTTTCACTTTTTGGCTACGTCAAAGCTGTCTTTGTGCAAGCTGACCTGAAACACCTTGGCTGGGAGGTCCCCTGCTCCCACCTTGATTCCTTTTTTTTTTTTTTTTGCTGGCTAACATGAATCATCTCCTTCCTCTAACAGAACTCAGTCCTAACCTATTTCCCCCTCCCCCCATCTTATACCCATGACGTTTCTCCCTCCATGTTTGTTTGTGACATCGTGAGCATTCTCATTCTGCAAAAGCATGCTGCTAAATTTCTATATAGCCTGTGAACTCCTTTTAATTAATGGCCTTTTAATCCCAGGACATCCCACCCTAAGGAGCAGGTTTGAGGAACAGAAAGTGGCAGGGAACGCACAATGCTAACCTTACATAACTGCAATAAGGGAGCTGTAGGAAAGGCTCCTCCTGGAGTTAAAGTGATGGGAACAAGAAGATGGGCAAGCAGGTTATGGGGCTGGCGAGCACAACAATTTTTGGTGGCTGCAAAGATTTTGGATATGAAACTACCAAAGCAGCAATAATTGCTATTAAATGTGCCTTTTCAATTAGATCATGTCAAGCTTCTGCGCACCCAGTCAACTAGAATACTTTCTTCGCCGTTGACCTCAGTGACCTTGCTTTTATCTGCTGCTTTGCCTTCTCTTAAGAGCATCGCTATCAAGTCGTCAATCCCTCTGTTGGGGTTGTTCCCATCAGGTAACAGATTTGGGGGACAGGGAGAGCAGCATTTACATGGCATGCAGTTCATCCCTCCCCTAGAGACAGAGGCCGCCCCTCAACGTGAAGCAGTGGGGAGACTGGTGCTTTGAATAGGGTTGCTTCCAGTCTGTCCCTTTCATATAGTCAAAGCAAACAAAAAACAAGTTCCAGACTAGAATGTCGAGGGCGTGGCTAGGAAGTGTTTTTTACTTTTTCAGGTGTGAAAATGTCTATAGCTTGCGTTGCTTTGAGATGAAACCAAATACAGGGCTTGCACAGGCATGGCACAGAGTAATTTCTTCACAGCATCTGCAAGGAGTGGCGAACAACCCTTTTTAGTTTGGAAGCACCAAAGTCGTCTCCTGCAGCCACCGCAGCAGCAGCGATCCAGGCAGCCGCTCTGTTCTTTTGGCAGCCACTGCAGAGCAATGGTGTGTGAACACACCAGGCTGCATTTCAGTGTTGCTGCTGCTGCTGCTGCTGCACCAGGGATTGACTCACTCTGCAGCATTCCCCCCTCCCAACCGACAAAGTAATTTCCCTTTTGTGATGCTCCAGTTTGTTGGGCATACGCTGTTACAGTATCTGAATTAACACGTCTTCACACAGCAAACGTGCCAAGCGTTGCTTTGCATGAAGATGCGGTAAAAGAGTTGCAATATTTAACCCCCCCTCCTTCTGCCATTCTCACAGGGGAAGGGAAGCCTGTCCATTTTTAGTAGTATTCTCTGATAGTCTCTCTCTTCCCCCCCCCCACCTAATCTCCAGTTCAAAGGGAGAAACATTTAGGAAACCTTTCAGATAAGGTGTTTGGATTACGAGGCACTTTTCTAGATGATACATTTAGCCAAAGCAGCATTTCATTGCATGCCATTTTCAGATGGGGTAGCATCAATTCTTCACTATAGTCTTTTGATATTTAAGGGAACACAAACGGCTGTCCTTCATACAAAGGAACGATAAGTGAAAACAGCATCGGCGTGTTAAAGCAGCGCTATTACAAAGCCTTAACAACAAGGGCGTACCCACCATGCGGCAAGTTAGGGCAGCTGCCCTACTCTAGAAGCAGAGCTGGTGGGCAGAGGCGGAGCACAGCCCGGCGGAGCGCGAGTTTGCCATTCCCGCCGCACCGCGCCGCACCCTCCCTCCAGCTCCCCGGCGCGCCCTCAGGCAAGGCCAAGCGCGGCGGGGAACCAGGGAGCGCGGCGCGGTGGGCGGGAACGCCGAACTCGCGCTCCGCTGGGCTGGGCTCCGCCTCCGCCCACCAGCCCTGCTGCTAGGGAGGGGCACAGCCCGGCGGAGCGCGAGTTCGCTGTTCCCGCCCACTTTGTGGCCCCTCCCCTTCCGTGCCTTGGCCCCTCCCCTTGCCCCCCCCTAGTTTTGATCCTGGGTACGCCCATGCTTAACAACAGAAAGCAATCTAAAAGGCGAGAAGCTGGACTGCATCAGTATCAAATGAATCGTGACCGAAATTGCTGTGGTTTGTAGCACAGCCGTTTTTCTAACTTTAGAGTTACATAACCGTCTTTACGGTCTTAATATGCGCTTGCAAAGATGAAATGAACTCTGCAGTGTCGGTTCAACTGAGGAAGAAAAGGCATTAACCAAGAAATCATTTATTAGTTTACCCTAATGGAATAAGATTTCATTGGACACCATCATATCTAGGAAGCGATCCTAAAACATCTTAAGTCACTAGCGAGAGAAAAAGAGGGAGAGCAAAACATCACTTTAATAAGTTTAACCATTTTCACAATGAGGCCTGCCTGCCTGGTTTGAGTAAATGTGGCAATAGTTTGTGAAAAGGACTTGGGGTGTGTGTGTGTGCCTGAGGGACATATGTAGACTGCTGGGTCTTTTACTGTTCGATTAAAAATATGCTGCTCTAGGAACGTATCGTACGCTTTGACCTCTTAAAAATATGTGATTTATGAATTACGTTGTGTGTGTGTTTTTAGGCTATATGCATTGAAACCACTGGCAACTATTTGACAGGGCTGTGTGCAGCAGTGATATATCTGTGGGGACCTTTATGAGACATCAAATGGTTGAGGAAACTTCAGAACATTTGGACAGCTCAGTGCCACATTGCTTTTTTTTTTTAAAGGAGTTAGGAAGTTTTCTAATACACAAGACATAAACTCAGCCACATTTTTTTCAGGGCACTCAGCTTTTCCTCTGCTCTGAAGCGTTGTGTAATCTCATCGCTGCTGAAGCAAATGCCAGAGATGTCCGTTAATATAAACCTACAGAAATCATGCTGCATTGTCTCACGGATGCTCACGGTTATTTGGCCCACGGTTACTAGTGCCACCTCTTGTACATAATTGACATGTGGGCTTAGGCACATGAAGCAATGTTCGCAGTAACATAGTCCTTGTTTTAGAATCATTTTATCCTTGCAGTTTGCCTTCCTGACTGGGCGACCTTATTATCTCCGTTTTCCAATTGTTTCTTGTAGGTTGGGCAGTTGCAATGAATTCTTTTTCTTATTATTGACACACACACACCCTCCACATCACCTTGATGGTGATGGGAGACTGAAATACAGAATTACACACACACACACACACACACACACACACACACACACCCCTCATTGCATACTTGGCTTTCTGGATCACAGTGGCTAAAGCTGGCCAATGTCACACCAACCCCCCCCCCTTCACTTTATTACCGGTAGAAATCCTGTTGCAGTTTATTTTATGGGTATATCTTATTTTCGGGGAAACAGGGTAGCTGCTCCCTCCCCTCAGTCCCATGATGCTTATCACCCATCTTTTGCTCAGGACCCTCATTTTCAACCTACTTTGTTCCTTTTCCCAGTCCGGCCAGCACTCTTGCCTTTTTTTTTGACAAGCGTTTGCAGCTTTTTCTGGCACTGGGCCCTGTGAAGTTTTGCCGCAGTCACTTTTCTCATCCCTAAACTCCCTCTCCCACACCACCCATTTATGTATGGAACTGCTCCCTCTCCCTCCCATTTTTTTTTTTGGTGTGTGTGTCTAAATTTAAATTGTAAGTTCATTGGGGCAGAGACCTGTGGTTTTTGCTTGTGTTACTCAGGAAAAGGCCATATACCTGGGTGGTGCTATATAAATTAATTGAAATAATTGAAGCCCTCCATGTCAAGATAGCTATTTTACCATGACACGACTGATCAGCAGTCCTGTCAAGAGCCCTGCAATTAAATGACTTGTGGTGGCAGAACATGAGCTTCCTCTAGGACTCCTAAGGGCATCATGGTGCCGGTCACCGTTATTGTTGCAGCTAACATAATATAAAATCCCAAGGAGTCGTAATAAACCAGGAATGCTTACGAATCATTCGGTGAGCTAAGGTGCGCCGTGAACTCAATACGCAACTCCAGGCAAACGATGCCGCTTGAAGAAAACTCTCCAGTTCTCCTGCTTATTAGTACTCTGCTCCAAATACTAAACCAGAGCTCACTGGACACATGAAGGGAGGGTTTGGGCTTAACTTCAGAGGCTGGACTATTGTACAATGGAACCATTTGGTAAGACTTGTCCCGGTTAGCACCATTTGAGACTATGAGAATTGTAGCCCTGTGAGGGTCCTTAACAGCTCTCAGCACCCTTAACAAACTACAGCTCCCAGAATTCTTTGGGGGAAGCCACAACTGCTTAAAGCAATAGGATGCCTGCTTTAAAAGTACAGTGGAACTTCGGTTTATCACATCGGGGCCCAGAGCAGACTCAACTGATGACTGCACCTCAGGAACCTGCACAGGTGAGGACCCTTTAAGCTCATGCCCTAGACCCAGCTCAGCTGGTTCTGGAGGTGGGGAACCCTGTGCATATGGGGATACCTCAGGTTCAGCATCTGAGTCCGAATCCCAGGCCATCACACAGAAAATACAGTGGAAGCTCGGTTTACGAACACCTGGTTTACGAATTTTCGGTTTACGAACGCCGCGGACCCACCTGGAACGGATTGATTCACTTTCCATTACTTTCAATGGGAAAGTTCGCTTCAGTTTATGAACGCTTCAGTTTATGAACAGACTTCCGGAACCAATTGTGTTCATAAACCGAGGTACCACTGTATGCTACAAATGTAGCCAAGCTTTTTGCTACCTGCAGCATAAAGTAATACAGTACTGTACAGGAAAAAATGTACCATTATTTTCTGCTTCTGAACTGGCACAGTTTGCATGTAATATAACATTATTATAATTAATTTATTATTATTATTATTATTATTATTATTATTATTAGAATTTATATACTGCCTTATACTCGGAGGTCTCAGGTCGGTTCACAGAGATATGTCCCTTGAACAAATGTCCCTTGAACATTAAAAACATGGCTAGGGTTGCCAGACTCAATAGAGGACAGGACTTCTGTGCCTTTAATTGCCCTGTCTCTTTTGAGTCTGGAAACCTTAAAGAGAAACCAGCAGACCCTTTGCTTGGAAATTTCTCTTTAAGGTTTCCAGACTCAAAAGAGAGCAGGGCAATTAAAGGCACAGAAGTCCTGTCCTCTATTGAGTCTGGCAACCCTAAACATGGCCCAAACAATTGATCTACCCGTTCATAACATAATTGTAGACTGCAGACCTAGGCCTTTCCCCCACTAAATTACACTATGATCAGAAGTGAATCATATCCCTTTAAACAGTTATGGCTTCTCCCAAAGAATCCTGGGAGCTGTAGTCAACAAACTATTAGGAGACTCCTATTCTAGGGTTGCCATACGTCCGGAATTTCTCAGACACAGATATCCTCTGATCCCGGACATAACTGGAATACTGCAGTCTGAAACAGTATCTGGGTGGAAGTAGCTGAAATGACTGGGAAAATCCGGATGTATGGTAACCAACCCATGTCGGGGGTGTAGGTTTTGGCGACTTTTACTCCCTGCCCCCCCCCAAATAGCTCAGAAACACCCCCCAAAAAAAGCTCGACTCTTTGAAATATGGCAACCCTCCCTATTCCCTTGCAGAGACTCAGTTCTCAGAGAGAATTGGGATCAATGACGTGGGTTTACTCCACCCATCTCACCACTGTCAGGAAGTTGAAAAAACTTTTTGGGGGTACTTCAGGGGAGAGACAACCCCCCCCCCCGCGGCTCCAGTTCCAGTTCCTGCTTCGCCACCGGTAGGATGTTTCTTGCCTGCTCTAGGTATGGCAAAAGGAAAAGGTGGTAACACTATACAGTGGTACCTCTACTTAAGAATCTAATGCGTTCCGAACGCAAATTCGTAAGTCGAAAAAAATTGTAAGTTGAATCCCATAGGAATGCATTGGGAGAAAAAATTCGTAAGTCAAAGCAACCCTATCTAAAAATTTGTAAGTAGAAAAAATCCTATCTAAACCGCATCCAAGATGGCGGACGGAGCTCTGTTCGTAAGTAGAAACATTCGTAAGTAGAGTTATTCGTAAGTAGAGGTACCACTGTATTGGAAGGGATTCCTTCATCTTTGTTTCCTGGAACCCCCTTTTTCCAGCTCTCTGTAGGAGGTTCCCATTCCCTCCCTCCTCTTGGATCTATTTTTCTAGACCTCTTTTCAGGCCCACTGCCTTTTGGAGACTTCTGGACTTGGGAGGGAAGCCAAGAAAAGGGCTGGAACACCGAAGAAGGGGTTTCCCTTCTCAGGTGGAGAGTTCGTTTTCTGGGAGACGGAGCTTTCTCCAGACTCATCAGAGGAATCCGTGGGAACCCCAATTGCCTGGGAATCCCTTGTTCTACATCTGGATTTCCCCGGACATTAACGGGATTGCAAAGGTGGTATTGTCGTCCGGTGGGGGGTGGGGAGAGAGAGAGATTTCTGAAAGGTGGCGCATTGTCCATCAAATTCTTTTTGGCATTTTTGTAAAAAAAAAAAAAAAAAAAACTTTGGGTCTTCCTAAAAAAAAAAAAAAACACTCAACAACTTTTGGAGTTTTAAAATATGGCAGCCCTATCCTTCAATTTAGCAGCAGCCCAATTGCAGAATCTCCAGCACTTCTGGAGGTCCTGGTAAGCCGTGAATGTGGGGAAAGACCATGCCTACCCACCCCTGTAGGATGCCTCCAGTTGTCCCTGGTTGGATTGCCTGGCTTGGACAGACTTTGGGCCTCCACTCCCCCATCCTACTTGCCACAGATCCATGGCAGCGGCAGCAGGGGGCTTCAGGAAAAGCATGGTTCAAGCTGGGCTGGGAAGCGGCACAATGGCAGGATGCCAGGAAGGAGGAGGAGGAGGAGGAAGCGAGCTGATCCCCTTGAGATCTCACCCCTCCTTCTTCAACAGGTCTTCATCCACCCATGGAGGAGGGTGAGCTGTCCCCGGACGAGGAGGAAGGGGAGAATAAATCATGAAAAATCAAAAGTAGGGTGGGAAAAGCAACGGCGGCACTCCTGAAAGCATGGAGCACGTTGTCATGCTCGACTCAGGAGGGAAGAGCAACAATAGAATCACAGGGCAAGGCTCGAACCCACAACCCCGAGATTAAGAGGTCACGAGTGTCTGGGAACAACTGGGGGTTTTGTGGCTAGGTAAGGGAGAGGAGGTGTTTCGTTAGGATGCTACACCCTGAGAAGAGATAGGAGAGAAAATCTGGATATAATAGTCTCCCCGCCCCCCTCCTTTCTTTCTTTCTTTTTGAAGTTTTAAAAATTCAATTTTATTTTATTAAAATAATTTTAATAAATTCATCTTTGCCATTCTGTATTTCTTTATGACACCCCAGCCCCCCTGCTGTAGTCTTAACAGTGTCACAACATTTTTTGCTGTGGTCCTCAATGGCTTGTTATAGCGGGTCATTTAAAAATATAATAGCAAACATACCCTTAATATACACACGATTTCCTCAGTGTGCTTCCTCCCAAGTGATGTTCCTCAGTAATTTGTTCCAGCGCTTGATTATCTTTTCTGATAAAAATGTACTTAACTTCTGTTTCATTAACGATCGTGGAGCCAGCTGGTCCCCAAAGTGCTGTTTTAATTAAACTTAAGCAAATAGTTCTTAAGCAGAATTCCTGTTAAGGATCTATAGCTCAGTTTCCAATATTTTGCAACATAATTTTTTCCACGGCAGCATGTTATTGGCAGCGAAGATGTCTTATAGCGACGCCGGAGCAAAACGTTTCTTGGAAAAAGAAACAAAAAGCTCTATATTAAATGTTATACCTGAAAGGCTATTTCCTCTGAGTAATAGGACCGAGAGAATATCTTTTCATTTGAGGAACATTTTTATCCAGGCCAAATTAATTTAAAACAAGAACATCTCGTTCATAAAAGCTCATAATTAAGAATATGGGTTGCTTGCAATCTGTCGAGCTTTTCTTGAAAATAATGGCCTCTGTCTGACTCTTAAAAACTGTCTGCACTCAAGTAGACAATATTGGCTAAATGTGAGGTAACTCGTTACACCCGTGTCTACTTGATCTCACCACACATACTATTACAACTTATATTTTACAATTAAAAACAACAATAAGGCAGTCATTTAATTGATATCTGAGGTGGGAGGCACCAATTATATTTGTAACGAAATGTATTTTGCTGCTGATGTAACTGGGAAAACTGGCCCAATTAAGAAATGAATTTAGGCATCACAGATCACGTAAATCGCCTGTCAAGAGCACTTCTGTACACTTCTATTGGTGCAAAATAACCTTAGGATCTGAATAGATAAGGACTCAGAACAGTACTGTATTAGTCAAACTGCCTCCCACTGAATATATTGGACTACAGTTATGCAACAAAATGTGCCGGTACCTTAAGTGCCATAGACAGGGTGGGTACACACACACACACACACTGGTACCTCGGACTAGAGACACTTCAGGTTACAGACTCCGCTAACCCAGAAATAGTACCTTGGGTTAAGAACTTTGCCCCAGGATGAGAACGGAAATTGCGTGGCGGCAGCAGGAGGCCTCATTAGCTAAAGTGGTATCTCAGGTTAAAAACAGTTTCAGGTTAAGAACGGGCCTCCAGAATGAATTAAGTTCTTAACCCGAGGTACCGCTGTACACATGGTTGTACAGTGGAACCTCGGTTTACGAACGCAATCCGTTCCATGGAGGCGTTCGTAAACGGAGGCGTTCGCTCCCCGAAGGGACGCTTTTGCGCGAAGCGCCAATAGAGTGCTTCTGCGCGCGTGCTGTGCAGATCGCTTCTGCGCATGTGTGAGCTGCGCAGAAGCGATCTGTGCATCCGACGCTGCGGAACCCGGATGTAAACACTTCCGGGTCCGCAGCGTTCATAAACAGAGGTAGTTGTAAACCGAGGTTCCACTGTACCTTGGGTTACGAACTTAATTCGTTCCGGAGGTCCATTTTTAACCCGAAACCATTCTTAACCCGAGTCACGCTTTTGCCAATGGGGCCTTCCGCTGGGACAAAGTTCTCAACCTGAGGTACTACCTCCGGGTTAGCGGAGTTTGTAACCCAAAGCGTTTGTAACCCGAGGTACCACTGTATATCAAATCTATTGGACAATTCTGCAGAAAGTTAAGAGCCCAAAACTCAGAGGCAGCTGTAATGCTTTAGTACTCAGCAGACAGCTGAGGGAGGCTGATCACTTCCATTTGGGAGGGGAGCTTTCCCACAGCAGCAGAAAAAGCAGGAGAAGCTGGATGGAGGAGAAGGCTGAGGTATGTGTGAATGAGCACGTTATTTGTGCCCACATTATTTCATTCAGTCCCTTTACAGAATTGCTGGCTTTGGTATGTTTTATTCTGAAGTAGCTTGCTTGAAATAAATGAGATTTCCTTCCTGCTGAGCAAAAAAATTGTGACATTGCACAATTGCACTCCCTGCCCCACCTGTTTTTCCATGTTCCCCACTTACTGATCTGCTTGTCATCACTGGCATGCTCTTTTATTAATATACAGTAACCATAAAACAAAAATATAAAATGCAAAATGAATCAGGAAATACAACCGTAAAATACTTAGACACCTTGTAGTGGCAGCAAGTTAACCTTCTTTATACACTGTAACGTAAGGATATCTTTGTTATCAAGGTTGGCAAAAGGTTTTGTATGTATATATGTTTTATTGAGAGTTGTGAATCTGCAGATAATTGTTGCATATCCTGGGGTCCTAAAGAGCTGTTGTTTTCCCTTTCGTTTCGTCTTCTTTTTTAGTGCTTGGTATCACTGTAGTCTGCATTTCCTTTTCCCCTAGCAACTAAGATTCTATTTTTTTTTCCTGTGGTGGATTCATCTGATATCAAGTAGTCATTAGAAGTTACTTTCTGCAAAAATCCCTTCTTCAAATGGTTAGTGCAGAATGTGAGAACTTTGCAAAGATGGTTAAGTATGTCTGTCTCCTGCAGTACAGGAGCTAAAAACCAAGCAATCACTAAGAATCCACTGTATAGTTAACTTACAGTAAAAAGGTAAAGGTAAAGGGACCCCTGACCATTAGGTCCAGTCGTGACCGACTCTGGGGTTGCGCGCTCATCTCGCATTATTGGCCGAGGGAGCCGGCGTATAGCTTCCAGGTCATGTGGCCAGCATGACAAAGCCGCTTCTGGCAAACCAGAGCAGCACATGGAAACGCCGTTTACCTTCCCGCTGTAGCGGTTCCTATTTATCTACTTGCATTTTGACGTGCTTTCGAACTGCTAGGTTGGCAGGAGCTGGGACCAAGCAACGGGAGCTCACCCCGTCACAGGGATTCGAACCGCTGACCTTCTGATCAGCAAGCCCTAGGCTCAGTGGTTTAACCACAGCGCCACCTGCAGAGCATAAATGTCGATTCAGTAGTAATTCTATTTGTGTTTAAAAGGCTTTACTGCCTGCTAAGTGGGCACAGAATAGCAACATAGTCTTTGGTTTAGGGTTGGCATTGAGGGAGAACAGGTTTGTTGTCTCTTTGATAGCTGTGAGGCAGGCAGAAATTCAACAGTTTAATCCAATTCCTGTATGGAAATACAATATTGGAAAGATCTGCAGGATCCACCTTCCTGTTTCTCTGGGTAATTGGTTTGCTGCCTGCCGGGCACTTGGAGCAGGCAGCTACTTGAGAGGCTTTTAAAAATATGTGTGTGTTTGGGGTAGAGCAATGAGTGCAGGCATTGCATGCCTCTTATTTTGCTGTCTGCCGGCCATGTAGAACTTTTTTTTTAGAAATGTGGGGATCTTACTATTGCTGCTGTGTTTGTTTTCCTCCCTGCAGGCATTGGAGCAAACAACTGCTTGAGAGAGGGTGCAAGGCAATCTTTTCTCGTTTCTGCAGTATGCTCTATAACATGATTGTTCCAAAGTTGCTGGGGAGAAGCCCAGTGCTGAGGCATCATCATTATTCTCACCATCATAATAATTATCACCTTTTCCCTGCTTGTTCCCAAGATGTTTAGGAGAGGACACTGCAGAGATATCATCACCACCCTTTCTCTTATTACTCCAGGTTATTTTTTTTGGGGGGGGGGTGGCATTTCAGAGGCATCACTAATATCCAGTGCTTTTTCTGGTGGTACACAGGGGTACACATACCCCTAAACATTTTGTGAATCTAAGTTTGGCCTCATTGAGGGGCAGTATTTCAAGATGAGTAGGAAAATGAGAGTATCCCTAAAAAAAATTTTTAAGGAAAAAAAGCACTGTTCACGGTGTCTGAACTAGCAGTAACTGACCAGGAATGAGACCTTGAGGGCATCGCTCGATGAAAGTGTCAATCCAGTGCACAGCATGTGTGGACAAGGCACATTCCGTGCTAGGGATCATTAGGAAGGGAATTGAGAATAAAGCTGCCAATATCATAATGCTCTTATAGACATCCATGGTTTGACTGCAGTCATCCAATGGATGCTTACTCGGAAGTCAATGCCCCTTAGTTCAATTTGACTTTTTTTCTCCAGGTCGTCTTCTTCTTCGATCACACTTAGCCGAGTAAGATTGTCTTTCATAAGCACGGTCTTAACAGTGAGTCCATAAGTAACACAGTCCGTAAGTGACTGTGGAAGCCAATTCTGGATCCACACGTCCTTCCACAGTGGAGACATAGGTTTCCGGGCGGGAGTTGATCACGGTGAGGGTTTGCCACACGTGCATTTCTCCCTTTTGTCCTGAGTTCAAGCGTCTTCAAAGTCCATGACACCTTTGGTAAAAGCTGTTCTCCAATTTGAGCGCTCGCAGGCCAGTGTTTCTTAATTGTCGGTGCTTATACTGCATTTTAAAAGATTTGACTTCAGAGAGTCTTTAAACCTCTTATGTTGACCACCAGCCTTACGCTTTCCTTTCTTGAGTTGGGAATAGAGTAGTTGCTTTGGAAGATGATAATCAGGCATCTGAACAACTTGACCAGTCCAACAAAGTTGATGTTGAAGAATCATTCCTTTGACCATAGCTGCCAAGTCTCTCGTTTTTCGCGGGAAACCCCCGGATTTTAATCCGTTTCCCGCTGTTATCCCGAATAGGAAAAAATCCTGGAAATCCCCCAGATTTCCTACCTGCCAGGGAGGCTCAATTTCGGGTGCCGCTCTGCCCATGCCTGGGCACCGGAAATCGGGCAGAGTGGCACAGGAAGTTGCTTCTACGCATGTAGAAGCAACTTCCGGTGCCGCTCTGTCCATGTCTGGGCACTGATTTCCGGTGCCCAGACATGGGCAGAGCGGCACCGGAAGTCGCTTCTACGCAGGTCCAGACATGCGTAGAAGCGACTTCTGGTGCCGCGTCGCTGCTGATCCCGCATTTTTCAGCAGGAGACTTTTCAGCAGCTATGGCTTTGACACTGGTGATTTTTCTTCTTCCAGTACACTGGCATTAGTTCGCTTGTCTTCCTAAGTGATATGTAAAATTTTTCAGAGGCAAGGTTGATTGAATCTTTTGAGGCACATGGAGGATTGCAGACTCAGAAATAAGTTGTCTGCATACTTGAATGGGTTTAATCAGTAGATCAAGCCATCAAATGTAATAAATAAATCTAAGAAATTTCTATTAAAATACCGGTAATAAAAAAAGTATACAAAACAGTTCTTATGCTGAGCTGTGCTTCAAAATAACAGCTTGAATGCTGCAAGAAGAGCCATGGTGGTTTAGCTAGTAAATTTCCGCAGTCCCTCTTGTTACATATGCATGCCATCTTCCTAGGGGTTTTCAGGCTAAGCCGGCCACTTCTGTGAGGCTCTACGACAATCCTTTCTAACTCTGAATAAATTTGTTTAGCAAAATCAAAAGCCATTTCAGACTCCCTATGTCTCTCTCTACATGCATATATTTTTAACGTGCTTCTGTACGTTCTGAAAATACGTCCACCAATTTGCCTAGTACTTTAAGATGTCAACTTGTAGGTGGTGTCAAATGCTTGCTAGGCTACAGCTGAGAAAAGCACTGATCTGAATTAGGCGCTGAATCTCTTGGTTTTCTATGTTATGATTTAAAAGGACCAGCTGAGTCTGGGAGTATCCCCTTTTACCTGAATTGATTAGTTTGAAATAAATGCCATCCCCGTGGGTCACATTAGTCATTGCACATTTGATCTGTGGTCCAGAGTGGAAAATCCTTCAGGGATCTAGGGAAAGCCAAAGAGGCCTAAGGCAAAACATTGTTTTATTAAAATGATTATTGTAGGAACTGGAAGAGTGAGACCTACCAGTATCTTTCATAGCTGCTTAAACAGGTCATGGGGGTAAAAAAAACACCCTGAGTCCTGAGTCAAACCTGGATTGGAACTATTCATAGTTCTCTTATGTAAGGAATACTTGGGAAAACATGAGAGTAATTCTTTAAACACTGCAAGGATCTCTCATATTTTTTGTTTTTTTATAAAAATGAGCAACTGCCCTGGGTGGGATAAGGGGTACAAAATTATGATTAGGACTGCTGTGGGATCAGGAAGATTAATCTTCCTTTCCTGGGCAAATGTCCTCCGTCTACTCTACACTGTCCTCCCTGGGCTGCTATTGCCCCGTGGGACGAAGACAAACTTTGGGTAATGGGAGTGATTTTAATTCACAAGTAACTTCTAAATACAGCCATACCTTGGTTTAGGAACAAACGTTTTGGCTTCTGAACGTCGCAAACCCAGAAATGACTGTTCTGGTTTGCGAACTATTTTAGGAAGCTGAACGTCCAACGTTCCACGGCTTCCAATTGGCTGCAGGAGCTTCTTGCAGCCAATCAGAAGCTGCGCTTTGGCGTTTTGAACATTTTGGACGTTAAACGGACTTCTGGAATGGATTCTGTTCGACTTCCAATATATGACTGTATATGAGATTATGATTGATGAGAGGTGGTGATGAGGGAGGCTTGGGTTCCTTCACCTTCTGCTTTAGAAACATTCACCAAGGACCAGTTGAAAAAGCAGCCCCAGGTCCAACTTTCATCATTCCTTAGGAATTCTGGTTGTGAGCATGACGGTTTGGTTGGCAGCCCAGAGCATGCTTTGGTTAGCAGGCCAACCAGATGCTCATGGGAAGCCCAAAGGCAGGACTCGAGCATAAGATCACTCCTCCCCTCTTGCGATTCCTAGCAGCGTTCAAAACGAACTGGACGCCAGTCGCATTTTAACAGGCAAGCAGCCTTTTGGGAGGAAGTGGAGATGTCAGGTTGCCGGGTTTTGCAACTAACATCTCCATCTGGCTAGCTGGCACTGCTGTCATGCTCTGCCAGTCAGGCAGGGCACCAAAAGAAATGCCTCTTTTGGTGCTGCGGTGCCTGGCAAATCAGCTGATCTGCGGGGCACGTGGGCATTCCATTGTGGCATCCGAAGAATAGGATTAAGGTGATATTTGGCGCCTAGCTTTTATATCTCAGTTTCTTTCTTTCGTTCTTTCTTTCTTTCTTTCTTTCTTTAAGATTTTATTGACTTTCCATTTTCAAAACAAATATCCAATATCAATACTAAACATTAGTTTTTCATCCCCCCCCCCCCGTTGACTTCCCTCATAGTATTTGATGTAATATCCCAATTTCTAACACTGATTCCTAGTAACTGGCATTCAGAGGCATGCTAATAGAATAGGTCAGGGGTCAGCTAACTTTTCAGCAGGGGGCTGGTCCACTGTCTCTCAGACCTTGTGGGGGGCTGGACTATATTTTGGAAAAAATATATGACTGAATTCCCATGCCCCACAAATAACCCAAAGATGCATTTGAAATAAAAGGACACAATCTATTCATGTAAAAACACCAAGCAGGCCCCACGAATAACCCAGAGATGCATCTATATATATATAAATGTAAAAAAAGGTGAAACTGTGGGCTCCACTTTTCTCCGAAACCGCTTGACCGATTCTCCTGGAATTGGACACAACGGTCCATGCCACTACCCGAGTGTTTGCACAACCTTGGATTGCTCACATCTCATACCTGTGCAGGTAAAAACCTGCTTTTCCACAAACTAAAACAGCGCCCTCAAGTGGCGTTATTCCCATAGCTCCTCCTCCACCTCCTCCCCCCTCCCATTGGAGTCTAGCCCACACCCGCAAACCCTGCCTCCGCCACGAGATCCTGTAAAACAGGGGGACTCTGAGACTCAGGGGGATCTGAAGGGGGCTATTACCCTCCATTTGACAGACTAACGCACAGCAAGGTGTGCAGGGCCAGCTAGTTTTAAATAAAAGGACACATTCTACTTATGTAAAAGCATGCTGATCCATTGGGCTGGATCCAGCCCACGGGCCTTAGGTTGCCTACTTATGGGTTAAATTATATTTGAGAGGAAATTATAGATGGGCAAAGCAACCTGATGTGTTGGGTATGATTTTGTAGGCTCACATATGTACCTGTGAGCTAAGTAAAAGATGATATTTAGCAACCTTGCTGTGTTTCAAGGGGGGGGGGCGGGGACAAATGCAAGGGATTTTGCCAAGTATCCTATGCAGTCCACTGTCATGATGCTCTGCACAGACTTAGATTCACAGTTGTTTATTAAATTGTAAATGCTTGCGGTTATACGTGGCTTGAACATGTTTCATAGAATCACAGAACTGTAGATTTGTAGGACACTCCTATATGAAATAGCTGATTGGTATCATCCGCTACATATTGAAATGTTTTTTTCAACATGCTTAGGCTAATCTGCACTGAAGTGACACTCGGCATGGTTACAGGGAACCAGGCAGAGGGCCTTCTAAGTAGTGTCTTGCTGGGTTTCCCCAGCCACTCGAGATAAATAACTACATGACCTTTGTAGACATTTGAAGGCAGCCCTGTATTGGGAAACGAGAGAGAGAGAGAGAGAGAGAGAGAGAGATTTTATTAAGTTTTCAATTTTATGTCTCAAAATAAAAATCTTATATAGTACCATACATTCAGTGGTTTCCTTCCTTCCCCTTCCATGGTTCATTTAGTTTATCCACCATTCCTGCATATTTTACTATAACCATTTTATTCAGTTCTCCTACCTTACATCACTCGAGTGTTTATCGTACTGTTGAATTTACCTTAATTCTGCCAGCGTTTTCAGCTGTGTGCAATTATTTTCCATATACAGTACTTAGCAAAAAAAAACACCACTCTTTAAATGCATGTTCTTCTTGCTCTCTTATTCTGTGCATTACACCAGCTACTTCCACATATTCTATCATCTTAAGTTGCCAATCCTCCTTACCTGGGACCTCCCTCACTTTCCATTTTTGGGCTTACAAAACTCAGGCTGCTGTTGTTGCATACATAAAAATCCCCCCCCCCCCCGGTCACCTGGGGACCTCTGTCTGAAAGATTCCTAGCAAAAATGCCGCCGGTCTTTTTTGGGAAAGTTGTATTAAACATTTTTTTTATCTCGTAATCCATTTCCCAGTATTCTTTAACCTTTTTACATGCCTACCACATATGAAAAAAGTTCCCTCCCTGTATTGGGAAGCTTTTAATGTGTGATGTTCTGTTGTGTTTTGGTATATTCTATTGGAAGACACCCAGAGTGACTGGGACTACTCAGTCATATGTGTGGGGTACAATAAACAAATTATTAGTAACCTAATAACATATATTAGACTGTGGGTGTTAGCACATAGCATTTTTAAAAAATGCTATCGTTGTTTCCCTGGCTTTAAAGTTTGATAGCTATCTTGATTTATATGAACTGCTAGAGTAGCAGGAGGGTATTGATTTCTCTGCGGTGCTGCCCTTGATTTCTTCGGTCAGAAGTCAAACAAGAGCACTGATTTTCCCCAAAACAGCTCTCTATTGAGAAATACAGTGGTACCTCGGTTTAAGTACACAATTGGTTCCGGAAGTCTGTACTTAACCTGAAGCGTACTTAACCTGAAGCGAACTATCACATTGAAAGTAATCGATAGTGGATTAATCCGTTCCAGACGGTCCACGGAGTACTCAACCTGAAGCGTACTTAACCCGAAGTATGAGTGTAATTGGTTCTGGAAGTCCATACTTAACCTGAAGTGTACTTAACCTGAAGTGAACTTTCTCATTGAAAGTAATGGAAAGTGGATTAATTCATTCCAGACGGGTCTGCGGGGTACTTAAACTGAAAGTACTCAAACCGAGGTGCACTTAAACCGAGATATCACTCTAACAACTTTATGTGTGCTCTCCCATTTTTCTCTGTGGAGGCATAGGGGGAATGTGCTTCTGGTTCCCAAAAGGCAAGGCTTCTTTCAAGAACAAGGTAATACCGTAACTACTCTGGAAAGTGCTGCACTAAAGGGGAGACTGTACAGGAATGCCTAAACTACAACGGAGTTTCTTGGGTAGCAGATCACAGACACAGATCTGGGAACCACTCTCTGTTTGTCTAGAATCATAGAATCGTAGAGTTGGAAGAGACCACAAGGGCCATCCAGTCCAACCCCCTGCCGAGCAGGAAACACCACCAAAACATTCTTGACATATGCCTGTCAAGCCTCTGCTTAAAGACCTCCAAAGAAGGAGACTCCACCACACTCCTTGGTAGCAAATTCCACTGCCAAACAGCTGTTACTCTCAGGAAGTTCTTCCTAATGTTTAGGTGGAATCTTCTTTCTTGTAGTTTGAATCCATTGCTCCGTGTCCGCTTCTCTGGAGCAGCAGAAAACAACCTTTCTCCCTCCTCCATATGACATCCTTTCATATATTTGAACATGGCTATCATATCACCCCTTAACCTTCTCTTCTCCAGGCTAAACATAGCCAAATATTCTATAAGTCTACCTAGCCAAATATTCTCCATGTTGGCTGCCAGTGACTTTCCAGGGCTTCTCAGACAGAGAGTCCATACCGGCTATCAGATCCTTTTAATTGGAGGTGGCAGGAATTGAACCTGGGACATGCAGAGCATGTGCTTTGTCATTGAGCTATATTGCCTCTCCATATGGTCTACCGTATGCAGTTCTACCCACACGATTGCTTTCTAGTGGCTTTGCGGGTGGCGCTGTGGTCTAAACCACTGAGCCTCATGGGCTTGCCAATCGGAAGGTTGGTGGTTCATATCCCTGCAACGGGGTGAGCTCCCGTTGCTCTGTCCCAGCTCCTGCCAACCTAGCAGTTCGGAAGCACACCAAAGTGCAAGTAGATAAATAGGTACCACTGTGGTGGGAAGGTAAACGGCATTTTTGTGTGCTCTGGCTTCCATCATGGTCCTCTGTGCGCCAGTAGCGGTTTAGTCATGCTGGCCGCATGACCTGGAAAGCTGTCTGTAGACAATCGCCGCCTTTCTCGGCCAGAAAGCGAGATGAGCGCTGCACTCCATAGTCGCCTTTGACTGGACTTAACCGCCCAAGGGTCCTTTAGCTTTTGTTTGTTTACCTTTATTCTGCACAGAAAGGGACTCATTACCATTCCCAATAACACGTTGTTCTGAGCAATGATGGAGCAATTCAAATAAGTCAATAAGGGCAGCAGGAGGGTGGCTCAGTGTAGCCAAAGTTTGTACGGCTTCATGGTTAGCAAGGGCAGAGTTTAACCACGAGTCCTGGTTCGAACAACACACTTAAGGGCTTATCCAGATTTCCTTTTGCACCACACTTTTTGTGTGGTTCTTTCCCCAGGAAACTGAATTGGAGCAAATGGTATTCCATTGAAAACTTGGATTGCCATTTGCAGTCAAACATGAGTTTCCCTCAGGAAAGTGCCAGGACAAAAATAAAAACCCCAACAACCCCAAAAACCAAAACGCTCAGACATGGAGGCTTAAAACCCAGACCTGTACCACGAAATGTGGTACAAAATTGGGTCAGGCACAAAAAGGGCCAAGAGGGAAGAAAGGAGGCCAATATCTTTTACTGGCACGAGCTCCTGTAAGCTGTCGTTAATCAAGTGCTACATGACTTCCTTAAAGCTTTTAAAAAAGGAGAGTAGCAGCCAGCAAATCGTCAGCTCCAACAGACCATTCTGCACTAGTAATTAATGCTGCAGACGAGAAAAGCGATGGCCACGATCCAGACGACAGCACAACCTGTGCCACCCACTCATTGAAGCTTTGGGTTTCTGTACAGCAGGCCTTCAGCCAGAGCTGTGTTTGGAATTTGGACTTTTGCAAGCAGTTTGTGATATAGCAGAGGGGATGATGCCCAGCAGAAAGAAAGAAAGAAAGAAAGAAAGAAAGAAAGAAAGAAAGAAAGAAAGAGAAAGAAAGAAAGAAAGAAATCAGTCCAAAGCTCTTGGGGTCCTGTAAAGCAGCATCCTGGATTATTGGAACTGGCGTTAAAATAAATAAAATATTACCGTATATCGCTAGACAACTGCAATCTGCATTTTACTCCAAAAAGCATTCCAGAGGATTTAAAAAGCCAAATCAATTGCATCACGTAAATTAATTCCAAAGGAACTGTTCCAATCATATAAACGTCCCATAATGTTTGATTTTCAGACATGGATATGTGATTATTATTATTATTATTTTACAAGATATGGGACATGCGAGGCTGAAATTATTTTAAACGGTGAAGAGTTTGATCTACTGCTGGAAGAAACCACTTGCATGTCTTATGCTGAGAGTGAGAACCCAAGGAATTTTAATACAAACCTTTTGCACCGTAAAACCCCATAATCTAACCTCTTATTTTTGAGAAATGAGGATTGTCCGATATGCTTAGCTTACTCCTTTTGCAGCTGCTGCAGACACTCCAAGGTTTTGTCAATATCCCTGCTTCTTGCCTCATCGTTGTCCTCGCCTAATCTTCCAGGTTGTGCTGTAGATTAGAGGAAGAGATCTGGAAGAAATTTGATTCTGTTGGCATTTTAAAGGCAAATCTACCCAATTCTCACTTTCTGAAACAACATGAGAACCGAAACACAGCTATCTCTGAATTTTGAAATGCAGTTCTCCATCAGTGTGTGCAAAAATGCATATACTGGAATAGTGGGAATAAAGTGCATGTATTAGTAAAAATAACATGCAAGAATATATTATATTTGGGGAAATTGCTTTGCAAAAGCATCCTTTTTAGTGGCAACCACATACACACATGTCTATATCAGGAGAAATTGCTAGTGCATTTTCATGAGGATTAAAAAATAATACCGTAATTCTCAATCTCTTGTGGAAGTGTGGAGAACATAATTTAAAACATGGTAACAGAGAAACTGAAATTAACTGTTGTGGTTTACATCTTTGATTCTTTGTATTCTTTCTTTTTGTTCTGTTTGTGTTTCTCTAAAACCAATAGAAAATATTTTGGAAAAGAAACTGAAATGGAAAGTTTTCAATTAGGTTGGGGTCATATGAGCCAACCCCTAGGGGCTGAGGTCCTTTCTGTCCCCTCCCTAAAATATTTGAGGAGTCTTCCCCCCCCCCAAGTTGATGGGCATTGCCATTCTCCCCGCCCCTTTAACATGTTGAGTAATTGTTTAATGGTGCTAGATATATATATACCGTGTTTCTCCAAAAATAAGACGCCGTCTTATATTTATTTTTCCTCAAAAAAACAACAACAACACGGTGGCTTATTTTCAGGGGATGTCTTTGTTTTTAATTAAGTATCACAATTTTCGGGGTATGGCTTATTTTCGGGGAAACACCACACACACACACACACACACACACACACACACACACACACATATATATATATATATATATATATATATATATATATATATATATATATATATTGATTTTACAAATATAAAAGTATAACAATGCAAATTACATATCCATATTTAGAGATTTCTCCAAATTTCTGGACTTTCCACCTTCCCCTCCATGGGTCCTATTGTACACCTTCTCAATTGCATATTACTTCATAACCCATATTATTGGATTATTAGAATCCTGCTAATGTTTTCATCTGCTTACAGTAGTCTCCTAGATAAATTATAATTTTTTTTCCGTTCTGAAGTTTTGACCTTCTTGGTTCCTGAGCTTTTTGGTCGGTTTTGCCATTTTGGCATAGTCATTCTTCTCTGGTAGGGCCTTTGTCTTCTTTCCATCTCTGGGCTAGTAACATCCGTGTTCCATGTGGCTGTTGTCACATACAGTGGTGCCTCGACTTACAAAGGCGATCCGTTCCGCGGCGCTCTTCGTAAGTCGAAACCTTCGGTTGTCGAAGCGTCCATTTTGCACATACACGAAGCGCGATTTTGCACTTTGCACATGCGCGGACTGCACACGCCGCTTTTACGCAGGCGCAGAACGTGTGCGCGGCGAAAAGACTTCCGGGTTTGCCAACTTCGTAGGTCGAAACCTTCGGAAGTCAAGGCATTCGGAAGTCGAGGTACCACTGTACATAAAAAGTCTTTTATGTTCCTTTGGGATATTGGCACCTACAATTCCTAATTAAAAAGTTTCTGTGTTTTTTTTTACAAAAGCTATTTTTTAAAAAAGAATCCGGTTCATTATACCTTGGTTTACAAACTTAATCCGTTCCAGAAGTCCGTTCTTAAACCGAATCCGTTCTTAAACCGAGGCACGCTTTCCCTAATGAGGCCTCCTGCCGCCGGTGCGCTTCCACTGTTCGGTTTCCGTTTGTAGACTGAGGTAAAGTTTGCAAACTGGAACACTGCTTCCGGTTTTGCGGAGTTCGTAAACCAAATCGTTCGTAAACAGGACTGTTCTTAAACCGAGGTACCACTGTATATCATTTCCAATAACACTTTTATTACCTTACGCGTCCACCACATATGGTAGAAGATGCCTTCTTTCCCCTTACATTTCCAGCAGGTACATGTCTTATAAATTGGCATTGCCATTCAAATGATATGTGTGCCTTGTGTCTCGTGATCAATTGTGCAGGACAGGGCTTTCCTGGGCCCCTCAATATTATATTCAAGTTGGCACCCCTGGTCAGGATCTACTAGTAGATCTCTGAGTGATTTGCAAGTATTTCTACCTCCCAATTGTCAGACAACAGCAACAACTTACCCTCACCCCCCCCCCAAAAAAAAGTTTTCTGGAAAAGGACACATTAGAGCAGTTTTTCCCCAAGCTTGGGTCTCCAACTGCTTTTGAACTACAGTTCCCATCATTCCCTGACCACTGCTCTTGCTAGCTAGGGATCGTGGAAGTACAGTCGGACCAGGATCGCTTGCTTCGGTGAGCAACCTGGCCTCTGAATTCTGCACCAGCTGAAGTTTCCGAACTGTCTTCAGAGGCAGCCCTACGCATTGCAGTAAACTAACCTTGAGGTTACCAGAGCATAGACAACAGTAATTCGCCTACCCCTGTCAAGATAGGGGCGTAGCTGGGCCACCAGCCGAAGCTGATAGAAGGCACTTCGGGCCCCTGTGGCCACCTGATCCTCGAGCAACAGCAAAGGATCCAAAAGCACCCCCAAGCTATGAACCTGCTCCTTCAGAGGAAGTATAACCCCATCAAGAGCAGGTGATCTCTGACCTGTCCGGTCTAGGGAACCACCCACTAACAGTGTCTTATCTTGATCGAGCTTCAGTTTGTTGGCTTTCATCCAGTCTGTTATCGAGGCAAGGCACTGGTCCAGCACTTCCACTGCCTACAAGGCTGAAGTCTGCCCATCTCTGCTGTAGCTATGACCTTTGCTTCTTGAATTCCTTCCCTAGCACAAGAGAAGGTCAAAGCAGGCTGGACTAGGAGAGCTGCGTCTTGATTTTCACCGGCAGCGTCTGGCTGCCACCTGTTCGCTCTCTCCTTAATATCTCTGGGATTTGGCCAGTTCTGGGCTTCCTGACACCATCAGATGGAGAGCCTAAAACTCCAGATACAATTTTAGATAGAAATAATGTGTAGGCTGCTGGCATTGCCAATTCACTGGGCACTGGTGCCCCTGGGTGGGCTAGAAATGTTTTGTCTAGTAAGTGTATATTGCTTTCTTTTCCTGCATTCTGTGGCTTCCTGGCTAGAGGACACAATGGGTTGGATCCAATACTAGTCCGACACAGAGTAGACACATTGAATTTAGTAGACATGGCTAACTTAGGCCCATTAACTGCAGTAAGTCTACTCTAAGTAGGACTAGCATTGGCTACATACATACATACAGAGAGAGAGAGATTACTGTTCAAAAGGGAAACCTTGATTCAGTCATCCATGAATTACCCATGTCTTCTTCAGCAAGCCCCATAAGGAATGAGATGGTTCATAAGGACACAGATGTGCTAAAGATATTCCCTTCTCCTGCTCTCCACATGCCCCCTGGCAGATTTTTGTAGCTTTGGCAATCAGACAGGCTGTCATGGTAAAATCAAAAACTACCATTTCAGTCAAGATAATATTCTGCACCGGCTCTATACTTTAGACCTGAGACAAGGATGCAAAGCCATCTCCCCCCCCCCTTTTTTTTTTGCCAGGAGGGGAGAATCTGTCTGAATAACACTTGCATGCTGTCCATGAAACCCTGACCCATTGAAATCAATGGGAGGTTCTGCTTGATTGGGGCTGCTTCCACTTATATAGCTAGTTCCCATTCATTTCAATGGAAATTGAGCACAGCTAATGTGACCTGGCTCTGGGCCCTTCTAGGAAATGTTTAATTGTGCACTCTTTCATAATTGCGCAGTATAATTGCACGGTTTCAGCCCATCTGTTTGTTCTTTCCAGTAAAAGCAAAATGGTAGCAAGGATAGTTAGAAACATACAGAAAGCTACACCAAGTCAGAGCCTGGGGTCCATCAGCCTCAGGGTTATCAACGCTGATGGGCAGCAGGGTTTCTGGTGGGTTCCCCCCCCCCAGACCATCCTGGAGACATGAATGATGGAACCTCAGATCTTCTGCATGGGCTCTGCCCTTCAGGAGGCCTACAAACGGAACAGGAGATGCATGGATTCCTATTTCCTATGGAAATGGTGACTCAAAATGATATTTCTTCGTGGCATCAAATAAATTTGTTTTGATTTGGCACTCACTTATTTTTTATGTTAGCAATAAGGGCCACAGTAAAAATCCACCATCCTATTATGCTAGAATTTGGAATGCATGGCACTGTATTGTTTTTTTATTTACACACACAATTTTATTGCGGTCCATAGACCCAAAATACACTATATTAAAATTTACATTGGCCCTGTTGGGCGGGGTATAAATAAATAAATAAATAAATAAATATTATTCATTTTTGTATTATTCCTTTGCATTCGTGGATGCATATTTGTACTTACCTTCACATTGATTTGAAGCCATTTTGTGCCCTTCCTAAAAGGCTCCTGGGAGGCCGGAAGGAAATTGCTGGAATAGCTCTTGGGTTGCAACAACTGGCTAAAATGTTTTAAAATGTTCAAATTTTTGGTTCCTCTGTTTTGTTTTTGTTGGGTTGGTGTTGGTTAAATGTTTAGTTGGGGTTGGCGGTTATTTTAATTTGGGTATAAGTGTAAACTGTTTATTATTGCTACAGTATTACTGTTATTGTTGGTTTCTGTTGATTTATTGGTTTGTTTGTTGTTGTTTTAATGTTTGAGGCTTTGTTGTGGTATAAGCCATCCAGAGTGGCTGGGGAAACCCAGCAAGATGGGAGGGATATAAATTAAACATTATTATTATTGTATTATATACGGCATCTGCTCAGTTCCTGTCTCTTTCGAATTCCTGTGCTCCACAAATAACCCAGAGATGAATTTTAAATAAAAAGCACACATTCTACTCATGTAAAAACACACTGATTCCCGGACCGTCCGCAGGCCAGATTTAGAAATCAATTGGGCCGGATCCAGCCCCCAGGCCTTAGTTTGCCTACCCATGGCATAGTCCAACAGCTTGATTTGCCATTCCTCTCTGGTAGAGACTTTGTCTTCTTTCTATCTCTCAGCTAGTAACATCTGTGTGACTGTTGTCGCATACATAAAAAGTCTTTTCTACTCCTTTGGAATATTTGTACCTACAATTCCTAATAAAAAACCTTCTGGTTATTTTAAACATTTTTTTCAATTCATTTTATATCATTTCCCAGAATGATTTACATGTCCACCACATATGATAAAAATTGCCTTCTTTTTCTTTAGATTCCAGCAGATAAATGGATGTTGTTGGTCTGTAATAATAGTACTTATCCTATACATTTTTACTAACTTATTAGGAGTCAAATACCACCGGTACATCATTTTCATATAATTTTCTTTCAGCGTACATGCACGACAGTCAGCTTTTTCAGTAGATGTGCCAGTGTTGTGAACAGCCTCCATGCTGAAATACTAGAGGCCACATCGATATTGTCATTCTGCTAACTCTTGAAGACACGCTTGTTTTGACAAGCGTTCCCCTGAACTTGAGCTTTCTGATCTAATTGTTTTGATTGCTCCTCCGTTTTAATTGCTGTGCTTTGGAACGGGCTAGTTTTATTGTCTATTTTAATCGTGGGCGCTTTGGATATTCTGATGGAGTTGTTTTTCATTGTGTGCTTTAATTATGTGTCAATATTTTATAATTGATGGTAAAATAATGCCATTTGGGCATGTAAGCCGTACGCAGGTAAATCAATGATAACCATGATTCTGGTAGCAGTAAAGTTCCAAGTAAAAGTAAAAGAGCGGAGAGCTTGCTTCCTTTGTGTCCATTTCTAGAGTATCAGCAGTTTGGATTTAGGAACCTCTCCTTGTATTCCTCATAAAGTTAAATGTACAAGGATAGAACTGCATAAATAGTAATGGTGGATGTGAGAGAGAATCAGAATTTAATTTTTCTCTGTTTTGTTTAATGGTGGTTTTAATGCATGTGTTGTTTATTTATTGATGTAAGTTGCTTTGAGTTACTTTTGTAAAAGAAAGCAACTATTAAGTCATTAACTAACACCGTCACCATCTACCACAGCAAGGATGACCCAGCCAAACTGGAAGAACTCTGAAGCCCCATTTATTTCAGGGGAAGAGATTTAAACGTTCTTAATTCTCTAAACACTGCCATACCCACACAGCACTTGATTGTTTAAAAGAACCCCTCAATGTGGTTTTGCAAAGAGAATAACACAATAAAATTATAAGTAAAAAAGGAGATAAAACAGCTCTTTAAATCATTTGAAACATAAAATCAAGCATAAACAAAAAAATGGATTAAAACAATATATCCAAATTCTACACATCCAGGTTGGCTTGTATCAGTGGAACTGCTTTGAATATGACAAATTGAACCACTGAAGCTATATTTATAAAGAGAAACATGGCCTGTAAGATATTATGTCACAACCCAGCACAGAATAGTGCCATGTAATTGTTGTATTTAAAATGTCTTTGCATGTCTTGTGTCATTTCTTGAAAGGCCATCTATGCCAACGACAAAAAGGCTCACAATACCTATTTATCCAGGCCTAGAAAGCTGCAGAAGATTTCTGTCGTCCAAAGATGTATCTATTTCGTCACTTATTCAACTTCTATTTCAACAAGTAGATTAACCAGAAGAACAATTTTATTTTATTTTTGCATGGTGTGCTTGGTTCAAGATATGTTATTAACGCCTACTGCAGCAGTGAGAAAGGAACCCCATCCGTCTAATTTCAGTCTTTTTATTCATGAGACTGGCCCTTCCATCACAGCTATTTTTCCATGTAGTACAACGTGCTCCTTTTTCCTTTCTCTTTTTGAAAAAAGGCATTTCAGAGAGCTCCAGGGAGAAAGAAAGCAAGGACAATGGGAGCGTGGCTCATTGCTGAGGGGAAATCAAAGGAACAAGTTAAAATAAATCCTCACCAAGGGGCTCCTGTGTACCAT
Organism: Zootoca vivipara; assembly: GCF_963506605.1. Lineage (NCBI taxonomy): Eukaryota > Metazoa > Chordata > Lepidosauria > Squamata > Lacertidae > Zootoca > Zootoca vivipara. The sequence continues at coordinate 15,946,711 of NC_083278.1, forward strand.
TTTCATTTTGATACAAACAGTTTTCTAGGTGAATAAGGAAGCCGTTCCTGAGAAAACAAATGGGGGGCTAGTACATTGAGAAGCACAAAACCCTTGAGTTGATTTGCTCACTACCGATTAGCAGGTACATGTGAACCCACGGCTTGCCCCATGATTCACATAATGTTTCGATACTTGCGGGCACCATAGGAAGCCATATTTGGCCCAGGCAGCCCTCACTTAACTGGCAATTATCCCTCTAAGAGACCAAATCAGATTTAAGCTTTGACAGATCTATATTGGGTAGGGTTAGTATGATAGAATTGGAAAGGGCATGAGATGCAACCACTGCCAGCAGATGTGTGGTCATCAAGAATGGTGTGGCCACCCATTCTTGGCTTAGAAAAACCGCCTAGGATGGGATTCAACTGTGCAAGGACTTCTTGCTTGCACAATGGGTCTTTTCCCCTACTCCTTCCCCTGTGTTTCCCCAAAATTGGCTGCAGAGGAGGTCAGGAGAACCCCTGTAACAGCAAACAGGTGGGGAAGAGAGGAGGAATCGTTCCATCTGGCAAGCCAAGTGGCTTTCACTGATGGGAACTATCAGAAGAGCACAAAGTTGAATTCTTGCCCCAATGAAGGAAAGTCCTCTGCCTCTTGAGGTAGCCTGTTCTGCTGTTGAACAGCTTGTGCTATTGAGTTCTTTCTAAAACTTGGGAGTCTCCTTTCTTGAAATTTGAACCTATCAATCCCCAGCATCTCTCAGTAGGCCTGGGAGAGAACTTTGTCTGAAATCTTGGAGTGTGTCTACTAGTCAGCATAGACCGTACAGTATTGATGGATCCATAGTCTCTACTCTCCTTTGCAAGCTCCTCTCCATATATTCACAAAGATGGAAGGATCCTTTGTCACCAACAATGGAAGAATGGTTGTTAAAACTAACAGACTTAGCAGAGATAGAGAAATTGACATGTCTAATCACAGAAAAGTCATTGTTAAAATTTGATAAAGATTGGAAATCTCCCATAGACTTTTTGCATGGAAAAAAGGGAAAGAAATAATGATATCTGGATTTGAGGATTGAAGATAATTTTTGTTTATATAAAATGGCTTTTTTTGGTGTAATATTGGATTAAGCGGACAGATGATGTTTTTTTCTGAATCTAATTTTTCTACCTTTCTCTTTTAACCTCTTTTCTACTCTTTTTAATTTCTTTCTTTTTCTTTCTCTCTCCCCTCCCCCCTTGTGCTTTTATTGTACCTAGATAAAAGTCTAGGTTTGGTTTTAAAATGGGCTAATATGTTAAGTTTTATATTATTCTCTATAAACCTAAATGAAAGTTATTTTAATTTAAAAAAAAAAAAACCAACAAATTCCAGGAGAGCCCACGCATTCACTTGCTCCTGGTAACCCATTGTTTAGCTTGATGTGGTGTGAGAACCAGGCCTTTGAGAACCAAGGTGATCTTGCAGATAGCACATCTCACCTAGGACTGGTCCCCATTTATCAAAGAGGGATAATGATTAGGAGCAGTTTTGTAATTAGGACAAAACGATCGCAGAAAGCCTAAGTCACTTAGAAAGCTCATTAAAAAAACCTGCTGTATGGATGCTAGCTTAGTAATTACAAGGACAATGTTAAGTCATGAGTGGAAAATGTTGGCTGCCTTATAAGGTAAAAGGTAAAGGACCCCTGGACGGTTAAGCCCAGTCAAAGGCAGCTATGGGGTTGCTGCGCTCAACTGGCTTTCAGGCCAAGGGAGCCAGCGTTTGTCCACAGACAGCTTTCCTGGTCATGTGGCCAGCATGACTAAACCGCTTCTGGTGCCTCCTCCTCCTCTCCTCCTCCTCCCATTATTTCCCAGCATTCCCCCCTCATCTGCCTCTGTGACCTCCCTCAATCCCCTGTTGTAATTCTAAACTGTCTCCTTCTCTGGAAGGGTCAGGCTGGGGAAGCGGTCTCCACCATTCCTCCTCCCTGACATTGACAGCCACCCCAAGGCTACTCAGTATGTTTGCTCTAGGGAAAGGACTGTAGCTCAGTAGTAGAGTATCTGCTTTGCTTTCTCAGGTTCAATCCCCAGCATTTTCAGGTAGAGCTGAAATCCCAGAGAGCTGTTGTAAACAATAATGAACCAGATGGACCAATGGCTTGCCATAATAATAATAATAATAAGGCAGTTTCTATATTTTCCTATACTGTATTCTTATTCCCTGGACTGTTTTGGGAGCCTCCTTCCACTTTACTTAGTCCCCCCCCCCAGCCCTACTTTTTCAAAAGTATTTCAAACCTTGGGGTTCCCTTGATCTTGATGATACCTCCCTCTAGCACATAAATGGGGATGTTTCGGTAAGGATCAGCATAGTAGCAGATGGGGCAGATGGTTGGTGGGGAGGGATTACTCACCTTGCTTCCTGATGCCAAGCATCGCTGCTGGATCCTGGGAAGGGTGAGGCAGCAAGGCGCTCGGTGTAGGGGCGGGTGGATGGTCCAATCACTCCTGGCACTCAGAAAACTGAGAGCTGCAACAAAATGTCGCAGTATGAACTGTTTCTGGTTCACTGTTCTAGTCAGTCACCCCTGCCCCTTCCAGTAGTTTTCCATCCCAGCAGCAATTGGACAGCATTCTGTGCTACTGAATATCTCCTATCCTCATTGGGTTGTTTGGGGATTCCCCCTCCTGGATTTAAAGAAGCCCCCCCCCTAAAGAGTTGGGTGCTTCTTCAAACCTTGGGGTCTCCCAAGCTTGTTCCCAGTATACCTGAAGGAGCATCTCCACTCCCACACTGATGTCCAGCTCTGGGGGCCTTCGGGCAGTTCCCTCACTGCGAGAAATGAAGCTACAGGGAACCAGGCAGAGGGCCTTCTCGGTAGTGGCACCCGCCCTGTGGAATGCCTTCCCATCAGATGTCAAGGAAATAAACAACTATCTGACTTCTAGAAGACATCTGAAGGCAGCCCTGTTTAGGGAAGATTTCGAAGTTTGTTGTTTTATCGTGTTTTTAATATTCTGTTGGGAGCCGCCCAGAGTGGCTGGCGAAACCCAACCAGATAGATGGGGTATAAATAAATTTATTATTATTATTACTATTATTATTACTAGCTGGCCCGGCCACGCATTGCTGTGGCTCATCCCTGTGACTGCCCCCACCCTGTCCCGACCCATGACCTACCCCGCCCCCTCGGCCCAGTCTGCAAAGCTGAGCCAAGATGCTGTGGAGAGGGAAGCTTTCCTAGGTGCAGTATCAGTGTAGCCGTTGCTAGAGGGCACTGTTTTGCAACCTCTCCTGTGCTCCCAGCATCCCTGGCTGTCTGAGTTCTGTGTTCGGGGAAAATGGGTTTTACCTGCTTTACCTGCCAGAGGTGTGACATCTATCTATGCAAACTGCATTAGCTTCCCCACGTATTCGCATGTGACGTTGTATCCAAATTTGAACACAATCCGTCAAGCGGTTTTGGCGAAAAGTGGAGACAAACAAACATGCCCCTTTTACATTTATATATATATAGATTATTATTATTGCTGTTGTCTCCTCCTCGTCCATGAGTGATGGTGGTTTGGCTAGAAACAGAAGGAACAATTAGGTGTAGAGAAAACAACAAGGATCTCTGAGCCAACCATCGTTCTTTGTCATATGAAGTTGTAAGAGTTGGGAGCCAATTTATATATTGCCAAGGAATATGAAAATATGCTGTGAAAGTGTACGTTGATACGTCATATTTTTTGTGTCAGCCTCCTTTAAGAGAGAGGAGAATCAAATACCCCATACTGGAGAGTCAGAAGGCCAACAATATAGTCTGCTGGGACCCACGGATTCAACCTTGTGGGGTCTTTAATATTCCTTTAACGTCTGCCTTCTTTAGCCTCTAATGAGCCTAGTACACACAGAGTGCCATGGAATTTGCTTGGTCATTGATGCAAAGACCCAGCCTGTCCCCTGAGGAGCCCACAACATAAATAGTGTGGAGCAACGCAGGCCCTTGTGGGTTGAGGAAACATACAGACCAAGAGAAAGAGGTTACTTGCCAGGCCCTACAAGCACCCTTCTCGTCTTAATGTTTTAATTTCAGTTTTGACCAGCTTTTTAATTGCAGGGTTTTCGAGCAAAAGGTGGGTCTTGAAGGCTTGCCATGTGGGTCCCGTGTTGCTAAGCACTTGAGGCTGACTGGGCCCTGAAGCATAATTTGGACTTGCTGTCTCCTTGGATACCATTTTTTTCCTGCCCCTCTTTCTTCACAAATGAAATATGCACTTCAGCTGAGGAGAGTTCTTGATCCTTTCCCCCTGCAGCTATTTCTCGAATGTTGTGAGTTTATCTCTCACTTGCTTGACTGCCTATGCTAAATTCTACTTGGCGCTATTTCCCCATCGTTGTTGAATCGTCTTTCTCCGAACATTTAAAGTCTGTCATTTGCCCACCCTCACTGGACCTGAGGAAGGGGAATTTGGCAAAGAGATGCTTCTCGTGGATGGAAGTAAACATAAAGTTGACTAAGTCATGTTCATGGTTGACTCATTGAAATCAGTGGACTTCTTAATCATAAACTAACTCATGTCCCCTGATCTACTCTAAAAATGAACCAGATGAAACAGATTCTTGCCTGCTGGCACTCCCTGGCTGTCTTGGGCTTCACCCTCTAACCTGATGTGCCAGTTTTTCTTGTTTCAGATTCATCGAACTAATGGCTCTTAGGATTTGTTTTGGATTTTTTTTCTTTGAATCACCACTATTTGGGTTTTGCTGTTTGTGCCACTTTTCCTTAGGACGTCTCTATTTTCGTTGGAGAAATGTTGGAGGGGGTGGAATAGGATGTCCATATTTCTATCGTAGAAATGTTGGAGGTTATGATAGGATGTCCCTATTTTCATCAGAGAAGTGTTGGAGGAGATGGAATAGGATGTCTCCATTTTCATCGGAGAAATGTTGGAGGGTATGAGTTCCCCATTGCAGGCAGTTGCCCTCCAACTCAAGGAGGGCAGCAGAGATAGCAACCCTGGGAGTGAGCTAGCCTGCCCATACTCATGTGTTCTGCTTACTCATGAGTATAATACTTGAGTAGGGCTTTTTTTCATTGTGTCATGAAAAATAATTTGGAATGGCTATAGCCTCATTGGTGGGTAGGCACTGAAAGTACATATTTTTGCGTGCTTCGTGAAACCCTAGAGTGTTATATCAGGTAATCCTGGCCTCAGATCCCATTTAATCATGAAAGTCACCATAGCCTCTGGCATAAATACCCTACATTTAAAGTGTGCAGCTTCTCCTCACCCATGGGCGTACCCAAGGGGGGCAGGGAGGGGCAACTGCTCCCCTAAATCAATAAAAATCAATAAAAAATACATAGCAAACTGAGTTTCTGCCTCCCCCCCCCAACAAAAATCCTGGTTACGCCCATGTCCCCACCCCGCCAAAGAATCCTATGAACTGTAGTTTGTTAAGGATGCTGAAAATTGTAGATCTGTGTGGGTTAAACTATCTAATCCTGGATCCTAGGATTATTTGGGGGAAGAACTTTAAATGGGTGGTGTGCTTTCAGATCCCTGGCCTTGAGTTCCCCCATCTCTGTTCTATAGCATGAATTTTGAGTTCTGAGTCACGTTTTCTGCAGAAAGGTCCTGTAATTTATCTAACGGAGAAAATGACTCCCTTCCATTGCATATCCTACCATTTCCAGCTTGTGGCCACACGGTGCTTTTAGTTTTGCAGAGAATATGCCAAGTCGTATAAGATTATAGAGTAGCTATGAAATAATAATGAACTTCTTTTATTGGGAACACAGAGTATTTTTGCTTTGTTTCTGCAGAGATAGATCACTTTGAATTGGACACTTTCTGATCTCTCAGCATTCTTCATTGTCAACAGTTTCTTGTTAGAAAACTTGCTTTTCCTAAGAATTTTACTCTCCCATACACAGTTTTAAAGTAACGTGGTGTCTTAGGAGTTATATTAGTGTTAGGGACACAGGTGGTGCTGTGGTCTAAACCAGAGCCTCTTCGGCTTGCCGATCTGAAGGTCAGTGGCTCAAATCCCTGTGACGGGGTGAGCTCCTGTTGCTCTGTCCCAGCTCTTGCCAACCTAGCAGTTCAAAAGCACGCCAGTGCAAGTAGATAAATTGGTACTGCTGCAGCGGGAAGGTAAACAGAATTTCCGTGCACTCTGGTTTCCGTCACGGTTTTCTGTTGTGCCAGAAGTGGTTTAGTCATGCTGGCCACATGACCCTGAAAGCTGTCTGTGGACAAACGCTGGCTCCCTCGGCCTGAATGTGACATGAGCGCCACAGCCCCATAGTCGCTTTTGACTGGATTTAGCCGTCCATGGGTCCTTTACCTTTACCTTAATTCAGCATCCCCAAATAGTGGCACCAATTGATTGGTACCCAACAAGGAAAATGCTGTTTTGTACTGACCAGGATACCTATCAACATGGTCCAATGGAGCCTTGAGGGCCCTGAAGCTGTGATGTACAGAAAGCCAAGGCTCCTCCATTCACTTTGATACTGTCTGCAACAGAAAAAAATGTTCTGGGGAGTCCCCTGTCCCAATTCCATTAAAGTGAATGGGAAAGTCAATTGCTGTGTGTATGTATAGGACTGCATAGGGACCTTAGCACTGGGAATCAAAGAATCATAGAGTTGTAGAGTTTGAAGGGGCCCTAGGGTCATCTAGTCCAACCCCCTGCAATGCAGGAATCTCCGCTCAACCATCCATGACAGATGGCTATCCAACCTCTGCTTAACAACCTCCAAGGAAGGAGAGTCCACAACCTCCTGAGGGAGACTGTTCCACTGTCAAACAGCTCTTCCTGACGTTTAGTCAGAGTTTCCTTTCTTGTAATTTGAAGCCGTTGGTTTGAGTCCTAACCTCCAGAGCAGGAGAAAACATGCTTGCTCCATCTTCCATGTGAAAGCCCTTGAGATATTTGAAGATGGCTATCATATCTCCTCTCAGTCTCCTCTTTTCCAGGCTAAACGTACCCAGCTCCTTCAACCGTTCCTCATAAGGCTTGGCTTCCAGACCCTTGATCATCTTGGTTGCCCTCCTCTGCACATGTTCCATCTTGTCAACATTCTTCTTAAATTGTGGTGTCCAGAATTGGATACAGTACTCCAGATGTGGTCTGACTAAGGCAGAATAGAGTGGTACTATTACTTCCCTTGATCCGGACACTATACATTTGTTGATGCACCCTAAAATAGCATTAGCTTTTTTGGTGCTGCATCACACTGTTGACTCATGTTAAGCTTGTGGTCCACCAAGACCTCTAGATCCTTTTCAGGTGTACTGCTAGTAAGCCAGGTGTCCCTCCCATCTTATACTGGTGTATCTGATTCTTCCTGCCTAAGTGCAGAACCTTACATTTCTCCCTATTGAACAAAATTTAAATTGCAGAGTTGGAAGGGACCATGAGGGTCATCTTGTCCAACCCCTGCAATGCAGGAATCTCTTTTGCCCAACCTGGGGATCGAACCTACAACCCTGAGATTAAGATTCTTGTGCTCTACTGACTGAGCTATGCCAGCTGTGCATGCTGTAATTGTCTCCTGCATTTCAGAATCTGTAAAGCAATCACATTTGACATACCCTATAGCTGTGAAGGGGAACCTATAGCCCTCTAGAATAGTGGTTCCCAATTTGGGGTTTGGGGACCCCTGCGGGTCTGCAGGTCTATGGCGCCATTTCCTTGTCTCCCCTCAACTATTTTTTTGTCATTTATGCATGGTGATACCGCAAATTTTATGGTCTGTTGTGTGTGCGTGTGTTTTAAGCATACTTAAAATCCTTTGCTTATTAGGCGCTACCGCACATTTGGTTCAAAAAATTGCTCCGCAGAGATGACTACCATAGAGTTATCAGAATTTTCAAAAGTTAGGGGGTCTGTGGCTTGACTTTTGAAAAATGGGGGTTTCTCAGTAATTAGCTAATTGGGAAGACTTTCCATTCCATCATCCCTGATCCCTAATCATGCTGGGTGAGGGAGATGGGAGCAGAGCCAGATTTAGAGTGGTTCAGACTGTTCTCACGCACAGGGCATCGAGCTGAGAGGGTGCATGATAGGATTATATGGGTATCCACCCCAAAAGCAACTGTACCAAAGGAATGATTGTGAAAATAAATTTTTTTTTAGCAGGGGCCCACCAAATTATGTCCTTGTTCAGGACACCATGCTACCAAAGTGATGGGAGTTTCGACCTTATTTATAGGTCCCACATTCCTGCCCTGTAAGGCATTTCCCCTTTGGCTCAATAGCAGTGTCCAAATCAGGCTCTCTTTGCATGATAGCACCCTGAATCGTGGTTTGTGCCCATGAAAGAGAGTACAGGGCTGGATTTAGCTTCGATGAGGCCCATAGCTACTGAAGGTAATGGGAAGAAGAAGAAGGGGAGGAGGAGGAGGAGGAGGAGGAGGAGGAGGAGGAGGAGGAGGAGGAGGAGGAGGAGGAGGAGGAGGAGGAGTTTGGACTTGATATCCCGCCTTTCACTCCCTTTAAGGAGTCTCAAATCGGCTAACAATCTCCTTTCCCTTCCTCCCCCACAACAAACACTCTGTGAGGTGAGTGAGGCTGAGAGACTTCAGAGAAGTGTGACTGGCCCAAGGTCACCCAGCAGCTGCATGTGGAGGAGCAGAAATGTGAACCCGGTTCACCAGATCACGAGTCCAGCTGCCAGTGTGATTGGCTTCTGCCCATGGACTGGAAGGGGCACCAGCAGCAACATGTGGAATAGCGGGGAAGCGAACCCAGTTCACCAAATTATGAGTCCACCTCTCTTAACCACACCATGCTGGTTCCCTTTATATGGGGCCCTTTATATGTCCAATTGTCCCTTGTCAACAACATATTGTCGCTGTTTTTTGTGTTGAATGTATGGTAATTTATGGACCTAATAGGTATCTAAAGCCATTTGCACATAACAAGTAGGAGCCTACACAACAAAACAGTGTTGCTGTATGTAGGTTTTATTTTATTTGTTTTATATCATATTTTGGAAATGTACATCCAGGTTTTTTTGGGGGGGGGCAAGAGAGTGGGACCCTAAGCTATAGCTTGTTTAGCTTATATGTAAAACTGGCACTGCTCGGACCCAGGCTGAACGAAAGCATCAGCCCCTGTAGGATATAAGCAGTTGGCTTTTCTCCCAGAGGTTGTGTGAATCAGCCTCTTTAGTGAGAGTACAGTGTGGGTGGAAAGGCAGGAAGTAACAATGCCTTCTATTTACGAGGTAAAGTGACAGGTAAAATGACAGGTGATATCCCCCCATAGAGATCTGACCTTCACTTCTGCTACCTGCCTCTGCCCACTGCTTCTTAGAGAGGAGGGGAAAATATTTTGAAGGGAATCCTGCAACTGCCAGCTAATTTCCTTACTGGACCCCACTGTTAATTCATTTTTTAAAAAAGTGTGGGCAATGAGTCGTTCCCCCCCATGTTTGATCATACTTTCTTTTCCCCACAAGTCAGTTGGCCCCCTTTTCTAGCGGGCTTTTTGGGGGGGGAAGGCATCTCCATAACTAGAATATTAATCTGCCTGTGATTTTCTCTCTCTTCGAGTTATTGTAGCTAGTTTTTCTGTATGAATCATATGTTGACTCGCCTAGCTGACTAACCATCCTGACCACCGTTGACGTCTTAAGTCGAAAGCATAAATCCACTCATTTTGTTCTGCCGGTGCATGATTCATTTAAAAATAAATAAAAATAAAGTAATGTTTCCACGGTATTTAATTGAAGATTGTCAAAAGGTATTCGCAGAGGACATTATTAATCTGATATGACTGGTGATTAATGAATGGCTTAAAAGGCAAATGTACCTGGGGAGCAATAGCTATAATAACTACTGAAGCTTTTGTTTTAACATTTGAATGGGGTTTTCCGGAAGATGGTGGGAGCAGATATAAAAAGCTTTAAACTACATTTGTGCCATCTATTTCCATTGCTATCTGCTGCAAATAGATTTCAATCATTACAAGTAGTGCAAGTGACAAGATTGATCTTTTCCCGTAGGCTCAAGTTGTATACTTGCGAATGGATCTGCCTAGTATCTATATGCAAATTGTTGGTTTATTTCTGCAAACGGCCACCAGGATTGTGCCGGGCTGCATCTGATCAGGCTTCAGTGCCTTGACATTGGCACAAGAGCAAAATGGAAGTTTTCACACCATCTGTAAACCCAGACCTGTAAGTGCTGATGTGCTGATGGAGCAGTGCCACTCCTTGGGCATAAATGTGACATGCGAGATACTATAGGAAGGTAAAAAGGTATAGGACCCCTGGATGGATAGGTCCAATCAAAGGCAACTATGGGGTTGCAGCACTCATTTCACTTTCAGGCAGAGGGAGGCGGCGTTTCCGGGTCATGACCAGCATGCCTAAACCACTTCTGGTGCAACAGAACACCGTGACAGAAGCCAGAGTGCATGGAAACACCGTTTACCTTCCCGCCACAGCAGTACCTATTTATCTACTTGCACTGGCGTGCTTTCGAACTGCTAGGTTGGCAGAAGCTGGGACAGAGCAACAGGAGCTCACCCCATTGCAGGGATTCGAACCGGTGACCTTCTGATCAGCACGCCCAAGAGGCTCAGTGGTTTAGACCACAGCACCACCTACATCCTGGCTTAGGAAGAGGAGGCATGGGTAGCACATTACTTGAAGATGGCACCCATAGGGTCAAATGACACATTTTATACTAAATGTGCAGCTAGGTCTATTTTTTTCTTTGCTTAACTCAGGCATAGGCAACCTTCAGCCCTCCTGGTGTTTTGGCCTACAACTCCCATGTTCCTTAGCTAACAGGACCAGTGCTCAGGGATGATGGGAATTGTAGTCCAAAACATCTGGAGGGCCGAAGGTTGACTATGCCTGGCTTAACTACAGGAGTTGGGGAATGTCAGGGGCTGGGCAGAGGAGGAGGAGTGGTGGCGACTGCCTCACCATTCTGACCCTTCCAGGGGGGAGGAAGAGGAAGACAGTATAGATTTACAACAGGGGTTTGAGGGAGGTCACAGCTCAGAGGCAGACGAGGGGGAAAGTTGGGAAATCATGGGAGAGGAGGAGCAGGCAAAGCCAGAGCAGCAGCTGGCTGACATGTTGTCACTAGAAAGCATTCCAGACCCTCCATCTCCCAAAACCTGGCAAGCCTTAAAAGTAGGAGAGCTAAGAGCTCAAAGACAGAGGGCACATAGGAGCACCCATAGAGGAGATGATGATGATGATGATGGTGATGATGATGATGATGAGGATGAGGATGAATGAGGAAGTGGGAGGGGGGGTGGAGATTCACTCAGGGCAACACCATTATCCAAGAGGCTGGGCTCTATAGTTTCTCTCTGTAAAGTTTAGAATAAATAAAGAACCGTAAGAAACTTTTCCTTGTCTTTATACTTTCCTGGGCAACCAGCTGGGATACAGGGGGTCATGATTGTCCCTGGATCTTCAGTCCACGGAGAGGTTCATCCAGCCTTCCCCAAGCATGATCCGGACAAAGATCACCCCTTCCTGCCTTGCGCCCAAGGTTGTGAGGATTGGACAAATGGGTGCTGTTAAGTGTTTTGAGTCCTATAGTTGCCGCAGATGTTGTGCAACTGGACTTTACCCTGCGGAAAGGTGAACTGGGAAGCAAGGAGGGGAGTGTTTTCGTTGAGAAGCGCTGGCTACCTCCTTCCTGCGTGGAAGTTATAAGAGAGACCACACTCTCCGCCATTCCTGCTGCAGCTAAGGTGGTTGTGTGTGGCTCAGATTGCCTGCCACTGTTACATTTTTAAAAGCTGCACAAGGGTGTCAAGGGCCAGGAGTTGGCTTCACCTGCTGCGCAGCAGCCTGAAGGAGCAGAAGGTGAAGTGACCTCACCTGCTGCTGTTCAGCCTTTTTGCTGCTGATGAGAACCAGCTGGCTCCAGCTTTCTTAAGCAGGGTTTCCAGCCTCAGTCAGTTGTAGAGAAGGCCTGTTCTCGTGTTGCCACCCTCTGGACCTATCTAGAAGGAGGCACATGAAGGAGGGCATCAGAAGATGATCTCAGGGTCCAGGTAGGTTCATATGGAAAGAGGTGGTCCTAGAGGTGTATTGCAGTCCCAAGCTGTTTAAATACTATAAATACTGTGCTACAGATTCTGTTTATTGTATTATCGTGGTAGTCTGTCCTGTATTTTCTTCTAAGGATCACCATATCAATGCTGTCTGGAAAACAATCTGTATTGACGTAAACAGGGATGCGGGTGGTGCTGTGATCTAAACCACTGAGCCTCTTGGGCTTGCCGATCCAAAGGTCAGTGTTTTGAATTCGTGCGATGGGGTGAGCTCCCATTGCTCTCTCCTGGCTCCTGCCAACCTAGCAGTTCGAAAGCATATCAGCGCAAGTAGATAAGTAGGTACTGCTGTGGCGGGAAGGTAAATGGTGTTTCCCGTGCGCTCTTTTTTTTCATCACGGTGTCCCGTTGTACCAGAAGTGGTTGAATCATGCTGGCCACATGACCCTGAAAGCTGCCTGTGGACAAACGCCGGTTCCCTCAGCCTTAAAGCGAGACGAGTGCCGCAACCCCTTGGTTGCCTTTGACTGGACTTAACTGTCCAGGGGTCCTTTACCTTAACCTTTTATCTATTATCCCACCTTGAATGCTCTTTCTGGTGTAAACACACAATCTGTGCCATGCCATATCCAGGCGAGCGCCACTATAGGAAACTAGTTTGTGACAAATAAATACTGTGCCTAAACTCTGCATGCTGGTACAGTACAGGGTTTACATTTTTGCTTTGGGTGTGTCTCCATACTGGTGCTACTCAGGGTGCTGAAAACCTGACAGATCTGTAACTCCTGACACTGTCACAAATGTCGCCTTCTCGCCAGAATATTCTGCTCAGAGTGCCAGCCAAAAAGCTATGGAGGCGCAGGTTAATCTGGTGTCCAGGGCGGCTGTCTACCAGCTCCATCTGGTATGCGGCTGAGACCCTACCTGCTTGCGCACTCTCTCGCCCGAGTAGTACATGCCCTGGTGAACTCCTGTCATGTAATTGATCTTGATGAATTAAGTAACTGAATACAGAAGAAATCTCATCTGTTTAGGGCCTTGGTTTTTGAGCAACCGAGGCATTGAACAAACTGGAAACTGCTGGTGCAGTGGCACCAACCATTGGCACCCTCCATACAATCCAAAAGGCATAAACTGTGGTGTGTTTTTGATTAAAAATATACTGGTTTGTTCAGGCATTCCTTGGCTATTTATATTTAGGTTGCTCTGCTCCGTATTTTGTTTTAGTATTCTGATTCTGTCTTTTTGTCGGTGGTGGTTTTTTTCATTTGCTTTACATTCTAGACTTGCGATTTTAAGGTTTTCACTCTGTCTGCGTCAGTCTATAACAGGGATTCGAAAACTTGGGTCTCCAGCTGCTGTTGTACTACAATTCCCATCATCCCTGACCACTGATCCTGCAAGCTGGGGATAATGGGAGTTGTAGTCCAACTGGAGACCCAAATTTGGGAAACTTGGGTGTATAAGTTGATTAAATTAACTAATTTCTTCTCATTGATGAGAAAGAAGGAAACAGTAGATTTATTTCCAATTAATAATTGTGTGGGTGTGTTACTTTGTAGTTTGTTGTACGGACGTTCTCTAAATATGTGCTAAAGTTCTTTACATCCCCTGTGAATAGCATAACCTTGCAAGGAGTTCCTGATGATAGCTTTGGTTGGAGCGCCATGTAATATTTCTGTTGCTTTCTCCGGTTGGGAGCCTGTTAACGCTCAATCTTCGTGGAACTTTCTGGCAACTGTTCTATTCAGCCATTTTATTTTATTTTATTTTGCGGGTGAGATTTTGCTCCGTCAGCGTGAGGGCGAGGATGAAGTTTTACATTAATCTCTCCCCCTACTGTGAACCAAGAATTATATATGAAAGGGTGAAACACGTGACAGGGATTTGACAGCTTTGTGCTGCTTCCCTCTGCTTTTCCTGCTGGCATGACTAAGACGAAAGGCAGTGTCAAAAGAAGCCCGAGAAGAAAGGAACAATGCAGAGGTTTGTCAGGAGTTGCAGCTATTACCAGGGCGCAGCAGGGGATTTGTTTAAACTTACTCCTGAAAAAATAACACGGAAATTGGCCTATTATCGCCCTGCACAGGATTCTGCACATATCTGGCCCATTTCCTCTCTGTTTATGTTGCAAAACGCAGGGTCAACTGGTTGGGTAGTTCCATCCAGTTACAATGCAGGCAGGTTTTTATGGCTGGCTCTCTATGACTAATATAGGGTGGGTAACCTCTCAGATACACAACTTGAAAAGATGGTGCCAGAAACAATACAAAACAATGCAAGGCGGTTTATCTCCGCTGCTATGATCCACATCTCTAAGCAGATGTGCTCAGCTGGGATGTTCTCAGCAGGATGCTCAATTTCGTTTAGAAAGTTGGTGTAAGACAACAGGTCCATGCAATGTCAACAAAGTGGGGCTCTTAAGTTGCAAAACCTAACTCTATTGAAACCAATTCCAAGATTCCTGTTGGTTGGAATGACCTTGGATTGAACTCCTTTGTTTTATTATCAGGTTTGGGGCTGAAGCTAAACACACTGGCCTAATATAAATGAGGATGTCACTAATTGGTAGGGCTGCCATCCGTCCCGATTTTCTTGGACACATCCGGGAAATGGGCAGCATTTTGGCATCTGGGTGGATTTTCATGAAATTGTCAAAATGCCCTGGAAAACCTGGATGTATGGCAAGGGGGGTAAACATACATACATACATACATACATACATACATACATACATACATACACACACACACACTGCTTTAAAAAAATTTTTAGGGGTACTCTCATTTTCCTACTCATGTTGAAATACTGCCCCTCAATGATGCCAAACATGGATTCACAAAATGTTTAAGGGTATGTGTCCACCTGCGTTCCCCCAGAAAAAAAAGCACTGTATATATATAAATTCTCTCCGAAAAAGCTCAACAACTCTGTCCAGATTTTCACTTTGGGGAATATGGCAACCCTATATTTGGCCTCATATCTGTAATGATATTAAAGTTAGGCTTTATCAGATTTTCTTACGGTTTTTTATAACTCCTCAGATTTAGGTTCCATTGTGGTCAGTGTGGCTTACTCTCGAAGTAATTATGTATAGAATTGCAGGCGCAGAGCACTAAGGACTATGCTGTGATATTGCTTCACCTATTTGTGGCTTTCCCCAAAGAATTATGGAAATTGTAATTTAAGGGTGCTGAGAGTTTGTTAGAAGACCCCTGTCCCTCTCACAGAGCTACAATTTCCAGAGTAGTTTAACAGTCGGTCCCTCTTCCCTAGGAACTCTAGGAATTGTAACTCTGGGAGGAGAATAATAACTCTCAGCACCCTTAACAAACTACAGCTCCCAGAATTCTTTGGGCAGAAGCCATGACTGAAGTGGTGTCACAGTACTTTCTCTTCACTCGTAGCCAAGTAAGATTGTCTTCCATGAACACGGTCTTAACAGTGAGTCCGTAAATGACTGTGGAGTCCAATTCTGGATCCTCACGTCCTTCCACAGTGGGGACGTTGGTTTCTGGGTGGGAGTTGATCACAGTGAGGGTTTGCCAAGCGTGCCTTCCACTTAGGACATTTCTCCCTTTTGTCCTGAGTTCAAGCGTCTTCACAGCCCATGGCACCTTTGGTAAAGGCTGTTCTCCAAGTTGAGCACTCGCAGGCCAGTGTTTCACAATTGTTGGCATTTATACTACATTTTTTTAAAATAGATTTGCCTTGAGAGAGTCTTTAAATCTCTTTTGTTGACCACCAGCGTTACGCTTTCCATTTTTAAGTTCGGAATAGCTTTGGGAGACGATAACCAGGCATCCTAACAACATGACCAGTCCAGCAAAGTTGATGTTGAAGAATCATTGCTTTGACACTGGTGATCTTTGCTTCTTCCAGTACACTGGCATTTGTTCGCCTGTCTTCCCAAGTGATGCATGGCATGAAAGTGGCCCAATGGTATTTTGGTAATATCTGTTCTTTTTACACTATGACTGGCAAAATACAGTGGAAGCAAATAGTCCCCTAGATGGGCAGCAAAACTGCTGATCCCACAACAAATTCTCAAAGAGCAGCTGCGCCCCAATGATTATGTTCTCTATCCCAGTGATTGTGTATGTGTGGCTGTGTTCTCCTAATGTATAATGCTGGGTATTATCTGGGAGAGAGACATGTTTAGCAAACCATTATTACAGTATATCATAGTTGTTGTTTTTCTTTAAAAAAAATGAAAATGTATGGTTATCAGGAACAGGGTTAGTTAGTGAGTACACGTCCTGAAACTGAATGTATCCATTGCAGTAATAAAGAACAGCAAAGCCTTGGAAGGTGTTAGGATCCGTTTTGTGGCAAACTAGATACCGTAATCCAAGAATTACAGTTTTCTTTACTCTTCTTAATTAGATCTACAGCCAGAAGCCCTTGATTTACACTTGATAGCTGTTCAGAAATGTTGTGCGTAGTTTGGATTGTAATTAACAATGTAGTTTTGCTAATCAAAGAAGTAGCTTTTGGGAAGAAGATGAAGGCTGAAGGGGTATAATTAGGATAAAGGGTTATTACAGAATTCTCTGCATCAAGTAGAACAAGGCAGATAATAGCTCAGTTTTACTGAACCAACAAATACAAGGGAATGAGTCCAGAAGATTACAGCTCCCTCCCCATTTTAAGGATTTTTAAGGAAGGCTTGTATATGAAATACTACTGTAAATTTCAAGAGATTCTTGGCTTATATACATACATAAAAGTCTACTTGAACATGCCAGACCATTTGGAATGGGTCAAGCTGGAGGAAGTAGCTGCCTCATTAATATGATTGTTTTGATGGAGGAGTGAGTCAACCCATATGATGATGATAATAATGATAATGATAATAATAATAATAGTTATAATAATAATAATTTTATTATTTATACCCCGCCCATCTGGCTGGGTTTCCCCAGCCACTCTGGGCGGCTTCCAACAGAAAAATGAAATAAAATAATCTATTAAACATTAAAAGCCTCCGTAAACCTTCAGATGTCTTCTAAAAATCTGGTAGCTGTTTTTCTCTTTGACATCTGGTGGGAGGGCGTTCCACAGGGCGGGCGCCACTACTGAGAAGGCCCTCTGCCTGGTTCCCTATAACTTGGCTTCTCGCAACGAGGGAACCGCCAGAAGGCCCTCGGTACTGGAACTCAGTGTCCGGGCAGAACGATGGGGGTGGAGACGCTCCTTCAGGTATACTGGACCGAGGCCATTTAGGGCTTTAAAGGTCAGCACCAACACTTTGAACTGTGCTCGGAAACGTACTGGGAGCCAATGTAGATCTTTCAAGACCGGTGTTATGTGGTCTCGACGGCCGCTCCCAGTCACCAGTCCAGCTGCCTCATTCTGGATTAATTGTAGTTTCCGGGTCACCTTCAAAGGTAGCCCCACGTAGAGCGCATTGCAGTAGTCCAAGCGGGAGATAACCAGAGCATGCACCACTCTGGCGAGACAGTCTGCAGGGAGGTAGAGTCTCAGCCTGCGTACCAGATGGAGCTGATAAACAACTGCCCTGGACACAGAATTGACCTGCGCCTCCATGGACAGCTGTGAGTCCAGAATGACTCCCAGGCTGTGCACCTGGTCCTTCAGGGGCACAGTTACCCCATTTAGGACCAGGGAGTCCTCCACACCTGCCCGCCTCCTGTCTCCCAGTACTTCTGTCTTGTCAGGATTCAACCTCAATCTGTTAGACGCCTGTTAAAGGCACTTTGGTATTATATATTATAACTAAACGTTTGCAACTGTTCAAGGCAAACTATGTATGTAGTCAGAATCAGATAGCAGCACAACGGTATCTCTGACCACCGTGCACAACAACTGACCGCAAAAGTGACAGGAAAGTGTTGGTGCCAGGATCTCGCCCACTGTGCTGATTTTCCTCAGCATGACACAGATTTCCTTTTCCAAGGAGTGGGAGGCATTTGTATGCCTGCCCATCACCACATGTGGAGATAAAAACAACCGTGGGATTGATTCCAAAGGTAGCTTGGAGAAAAGGTATTCCAATTCCGTTCAGTTGTACTGAACTCCAAAACAATGCCGATGACTTAATGTGAACCATCTTGGGCAGCCCTTGGGATGGAGAACTGATCATCTTTTTTGCTTTCGCATTTTCCTTTTGCAGGCATAATGGGGAAACAGAATAGCAAACTGGCTCCTGAAGTAATGGAGGATCTGGTGAAAAGCACAGAGTTTAATGAGCATGAACTCAAACAGTGGTACAAAGGGTTTCTAAAGGATTGCCCTAGTGGGAGACTGAACCTTGAGGAGTTCCAGCAGCTTTATGTAAAGGTAAGTTGGTTTCTTCTTTCTTCCTTTCTTTCTGCGTGGATACTCTCAAAGTGACACTGCAAGGTGTGACTGAATACCTTGCCGATCAGAAGGTCAGCGGTTCGAATCCCTGCGACGGGGTGAGCTCCCGTTGCTCCGTCTCAGCTCCTGCCAACCTAGCAGTTTGAAAGCACGCCAGTGCCAGTGGCGGAGCTTCATGCTCCGGCACCGGGGCGCGGAGAGCAGGCGGGGCGGGGCTGGTGCGCATTCTGGGGTGGGGCACGTCGCCTGCAGGGGCGGGGCACCCAGCGCGGGCAGGAGGGCAGCCACAATGGCTCCCCCCGCACTCCTCTTCCTCTGCCACTGGCCAGTGCAAGTAGATAAATAGGTACTGCTGTTGTGGGAAGGTAAATGGCGTTTCTGTGCGCTCTGGTTTCCGTCACGGTGTTCCGTTGTGCCAGAAGCAGTTTAGTCATGCTGGCCACATGACCTGGAAAGTTGTCTGTGGACAAACGCTGGCTCCCTTGGCCTGAAAGCGAGATGAGCACTGCACCCCATTGCCGCCTTTGACTGGACTTAACCACCCAGGGGTCCTTCATTTTTATTTATTTATTTATCTATCTATTTTAAAGTAACCATTTTCCATCCCCGGAAGGAGTGTGGCAAGCGTTCATACACTGCAGCTGACACACTAACGTGTTTGGAAACACACAGTTTGGAAAGCTCTGCCCTCGCAACATTTGGCTTTCCGGAAGGGAATTGTCTTCCTGTGGTTCTACTGCCTGTTGCCCTCTTGTTCCTAAGAGTTAACACGGTGAACTCTTCAGCCAATGTGCCCAGCTGACATTAGCACTTCTTCAATAGCACCTTGGACATCATTCGTGATGAGTGACAAAAGTTGGCGTCTGCACGCGCCGTGCCGTTTTGTGACCTTTGTGTGTTGGATTTCAAATTCTTTAGCAGCTGTGCCACTCGAGTGCCCAACAACTTGTGTTGTGCCCTTTTTTACATGGTGACAGTACACACACAACACACCTTCCCCCATTTTGGGAATGCTTTGTTGCCTCCCTACCCCTCAAGTTTGTTCACTCTCCTGCCATTATTGAAATGCACATCTCCACTTATTTTATTTTTTAAAATGGGAAGCGCAAACCTATCAATTCTCTACATCGAGGCTATCTCCTGTTAAGTCTTGTTTGAGCTATGATATCCTGCCGTCGTATTGAGGCTCACGAGCATATGGCGCTAGGTGGAAAATCCAGGTTTTATAATGATCTATTTCACTGTTTCCCAAACTTGGGTCTCCAGCTGTTTTTGGACTCCAATTCCCACCATCCCTGACTGCTGGTCGTGCTAGCTAGGGATGATGGCAGTTGAAGTCCCAAAACAGCTGGTGACCCAAGTGTGGGAAGCACTGAAATAGAGAACCCTTAAACCTGTTTTGGAGGCCTCAATTTCCCATAAGCCCCAACCAGCATGACCAAGTCATGGTAGCAAACTCCGCAGAGTTAGTCTGTTGCATCAGATACAAAGAGCTTTGTGGCATCTTAAAGACAAAGCGACTTGTTGAAGAATGAGCTGCTGATGTGCCTCGGTCCAGTATACCTGAAGGAGCGTCTCCACCCCCATCATTCTGCCCGGACACTGAGGTCCGGTACCGAGGGCCTTCTGGCGGTTCCCTCGTTGCAAGAAGCCAAGTTGCAGGGAACCAGGCAGAGGGCCTTCTTGGTGGTGGCGCCCGTCCTGTGGAACACCCTCCCATCAGATGTCAAAGAAAAAAACAGCTACCAGATTTTTAGAAGACATCTGAAGGCAGCCCTGTTTAGGGAGGCTTTTAATGTTTAATATATTATTTTATTTTATTTTTCTGTTGTAAGCCGCCCAGAGTGGCTGGGGAATCCCAGCCAGATGGGCAGGGTATAAATAATATATTATTATTATTATTATTATTATTATTATTATTATTATTATTATTTGGGCTCTAACTGGCAAAATCTTATGTGGTAATAAAATGGGTTCATCTTCTTTATTATTTACATATACATTTACATATACATATTATTTACATTTATTTATTTATAACATAAGAATAATAACAAATGTGGCATAAAATAAAAGCAGATACTGTTTAGTTCTGTCCGTCTTTAGGTTGCCAGCAGACTCTTTGTAGCTTTGCCGCAACAGATTTAACACTGACCATCACGGAAGACCGATAAGACTATTTGGTTACACTTAATTCCAACCAAAGATCATGGTTGGAGTTGGGACATTTGACTGCAGTGTGGAAGAAAACCTGAGCAAATGCTAGGAGCAAAGTTGAAGTTAGACTAGAGTTTTGCAGTGAAGTGCGTTATGACAGGGCAATCAAGGATAGCTTGGCTGAAATAAGGTTCCCCTAGGAGACTCTAAATAAGATTAGCCTCAGAAAGCTACTGTACTCCTGAGAGGGTGGTAATATTGCAGCTTATGGAGAACCATGTTCCTGAATTTTTTGGTAGGCCCCTGAAGACCACAGAGAAGAGACCAAGCTTAGCTGCCAATCTAACCATTTCCCCCTGACTGCTTTGAGAGCTGGAAATGAGAGCTACGCTAAACGCTTGGTTCTGTATCATGGATTAGAGATATAGTTGGGACTGTTTTTCTGAGGTTCATGATAACGTTTGATAGACTGTCAGCAATTAAAGCTTGCAAACGTCTCAGGGGGAGGTTGATCTGAACGTATCTTTAGACACTTGCTTAAACATTTCATAAACTCTATTTAATGTTAACAACTTCTCCTGGGGGTATGTAGGATCTGACCTTTCTACACATGTGTCTTATCACTTGTTGTGTCTTCTCTTCAAATATCCCTGAAGCTGCACTCCATAGAGCTCCCTTTATGAATCTTTATGCCATCCTTTTAAACAGTTTGCTGAAGGCCACTCAGTGTCCTCTTGGGCTTGTTTTTCACATTGTTTGATAGCAATCCATGTCCTTGCCTTTTCCTGGCCTGCCTTTTTTGAATGGCATAGACTAAACCAGACCAACAAGCATTTTGTCTGTCTTCAAAATATTTCCGTGATGCAAGTAGGTAGGTGTTTCATAATTCCAATAACTTGTCCCCCTCCTCAAATGCCACGTTGGATGTGTGGGATGTGCAAAATCCCTTGTAAGCTTTTTAAAAATATACTTATCTATCCACTGGCTGATTGACAGTGTTTCAAACGAATAGTTTTTAAAATGAATCAATAAACAAACAAACAAATGACACATTAAATTTATGACCTTTGTGCAAGTTGCCCTTTCAGTAGGTAATAGGAACTCAGAAGAGGACTGGAGTTCCAGACCAAGAATAGACCTATGTCCCTCCCAGATGTGTCCATTATTCCTGATGATGGGTGGATCTACAGCTATAAATAAGTCAGAAATTAAATTGTTATAACAAAAGAAAAACCCGCTAGGGAAAACAGCTTATAAATTTCCTTTTGCTCTCTGGTGCCACCTGGTGTTGCATGTTTATAACACATTCACAACACTGTTTCATCTTGACTAATGTAGCTGAGTCCCACAAATGGCTGGTGGGGCTGAGTTACAACATCTAGACACTTTCAGGTTCCCCATCCCTGCTCTAGACAGTGGCTCTAAAACTCAACTCCCATCTTTATGGCAAGATCAGTAGCAGCTG
Source organism: Zootoca vivipara (assembly GCF_963506605.1). Taxonomy (NCBI): domain Eukaryota; kingdom Metazoa; phylum Chordata; class Lepidosauria; order Squamata; family Lacertidae; genus Zootoca; species Zootoca vivipara. The sequence goes on from NC_083278.1 coordinate 15,968,657, forward strand.
GTGAGATGACATGGGTGTGGGTTTTGTTCCTCTCCTAGTTTCCCAACATAGTGGGCTGCTGATGCTTAATGAGAGTGGGAGTGGATGAGGTGCAGGCAGCTCCAGCTGCTGCTCTAATGGTCCAACGCCCAGCTTTTCTCCCTCTTGGTAGACACCAGCAGCTCATTATGTTGGGAAGCTGGGAGAGCCCCACTGCCCATTACTAGGCAAGATACATCTCCCTTTGAGTCACATAGCTGTCTCTGCCCATATAGGGATCTGGGTGGTGCTGTGGTCTAAACCACTGAGCCTCTTGGGCTTGCCAATCAGAAGGTCGGCGGTTTGAATCCCTGCGACGGGATGAGCTCCTGTTGCTCTGTCCCAGCTCCTGCTAACCTAGCAGTTTGAAAGCACACCATTGCAAGTAGATAAATAGGTACCTCTGCAGTGTGAAAGTAAATGGCGTTTCTGTGCGCTCTAGTTTCCATCATGGCGTTTCGTTGCGCCAAAAGCGGTTTAGTCACGCTGGCCACATGACTTGGAAAGCTGTCTGTGGACAAACGCCAGCTCCCTCGGCTTAAAAGAGAGATGAGCACCACAACCCCCTAGTCACCTTTGACTGGCCTTAACTGTCCAAGGGTCCTTTACCTTTACCTCTGCCCATATACTGTTGCAATTGTGTACATGGTATGCATGAGAACGATGTACTTACTCATCCAATATGAAGCTGGAGAGATGAAGGGGTTGGGAGCATTGAAAGCCTGCTCCCCATAATACGTGCTTTCATAATAAAAATTATGCCAGTTTTGTTAAGGGATAAGTTAAACTGACAACACCCACAATCACCCTGTGAGCTTCATAGCAAATGGGGATTTTAATCTGGGTTTCCTTTGGCCCCAATCCGACAACTAAAAGACAGCACATGTGAAAAAACAAAAAACAAAAAACCAAGCAATCCTTCAAAACTAAAGTCAGGGTGAAGATTGTGCTTTCCTGTTCAACTCAACACAACTTAAATGTGCCTCACACTGGTTCGGTTACACCCAAAGGGAACACAAAGTTAATCAAGCCGTGAGCCTTTTCACTGGGAGTTTGCTACTGAATCTCTGAGAGTGCTGTTATGTAGCAAAAAAAGGTAATTTGAGTTCTTACAACCCAGCATTTTCTCATAAAGGATGCATTGTTGGCAATGCAACATTTTGTATTGCCTTTACTCAGCTTCCTGTAACGCTTCTGTTGTCACTATGAATACACCTCCTCCACACTTGCACTATGAAAAGAGGGTGTTGCGCCAAACACTCCCTTGCATAGTAGGCAACAACCGTTGCTTGTGACCTCGCGACTCTTACGGGAGCCAGGAATGTGTTGTGCCTCCTGCCACGCTTGCTAAAATGATTCATATCTAGGCCCAAATCTTCCCACGGGGCAAGAACTGCGGGCAGGCCCTCCAACATCTCATATCTTCATTTCCTAACAGTTCAGATTTTTTGTATGGGTTAGAGGTGTTCGCAAAGGGGGGCAGAATATTCGCAGACAGTGATACTTCCTCCCGTGTCAGGATTATTACATCTGGGTGGGTTTCCCCAGCCACACTGGGCAGCTCCCAACAGAATATAAAAAACACGATGAAACATCAAACATTAAAAACTTCCCTAAACAGGGTTGCCTTCAGTTGTCTTCTACAAATATGGTAACTGTTTTTCTCTTTGACATCTGATGGGAGGGTGTTCCACAGGGAGGCTGCCACTACTTAGAAGGCTCTCTGCCTAGTTCCCTGTAACTTCACTTCTCACAGCGAGGGAACCACCAGAACGGCCCTCGGCACTGGACCTCAGTGTCCGGGCAGAACGATGGGGGTGGAGATGCTCCTTCAGGTATACTCGGTCGAGGCCATTTAGGGCTTTAAAGGTCAGCACCAACACTTTGAATTGTGCTCAGAAACGTGCTGAGCCTCTTGGGCTTGCCGATCAGAAGGTCAGCAGTTTGAATCCCCATGATGGGGTGAACTCCCATTGCTCCTCACGTACCATAATGAATGGGTCAGAATTTTGCAGAGTTCGCCAAACATTCGCAGTCACCGGCTGTTTTCACTAGTCAGTTTCACACATTACAATGGAGCTGTCTTTTTTCATTCTTCTGGAGTCGTCCCATCCACCCGACAGTGTCTGGTTCAGATTCAGTGTGCCACTGAATGCCAGTTGATGGGAGCAATATTAAGAGAGGACTGTGGCCTCAGTCTCCTACATGACTTGTGGGATTCCCAGAGATGCTAGGTTTGCCCCAGGCTTTAAAGGTTTCACAACGTTGACCTAGAGTGTGCTTCAATAAAGAGGCTGTGTAGCATTCAGCAGCATAGGAGAACCACTTCCTACATTGCGCCAGTACATCCGAATCAGTGCCTTTTTTCTAGAAAAAGAGGTGCCAGAACTCACCATCAACACCTCCCTTGTTCTCTTACAATGGCAATGGCACCGACCTGAGAAGGTGCCGGAACTCAGTTCCAGAGAGTTCCAGCTGAAAAAAAACCTGGTCAGAACTTCCTGCCTCAGTTAATGTGGGAGGCATTCCTGAGCCATTTTCTCCCCACACAAACACAAGACTGGTTCCTCGAAGGACCTCCTTGGGGTGGCCCTGGGTTTTTCTAAGAGTTACTTGACCGGCATGTGGAGGCATGTCATGGTGGCTTCTCCCGCACTTGAGGCAACTTTGGAAGAAGCGCTTTTCTAATGTTTTCTATCCATGGCATGCATATCCCACTGTCATTAGCCCAGGCAGATCAACAATGAGCAATTATGCACCGTCACGACCGATTTCTGCCACGCTGTATGCAGTGGTTTTGGTGTGGCATCAAACTGTAGCCAAACACCTTGTGAGTCATCAGTCTAGATACCTTGTGTAATTGCGAAAGGCAGCCGTTGAGATTCAGGTCATGTTTCTGCTAATCCTAGATTGAACATTTCCAGCACCTTGGGACATCAGCCTTATTTTTTTCCTTCCAACCTGAAGGAAAGCAAATTTCTCCCTTTGTGTTCCATTAGGGTTTGCACGAATTGCCGTCTTTTTGCCAACAGAACCGCAGAGCTCTTCCAACGAACTTGCTGTGCAAATTTGCTCTCTTAATTATATATTTCAAGCGTGACAAAACAACAGTGAGGGAAACATTCGTGCTGGAAAATTAAGTTGCTCAAGCTACAAGTGAGAGAACAAAGGGAGTGAATGTGCTGTTTTTCTGGTTAGTGCTAGTGAATTAGGTTGGGTTGTTTCATATGTTTTTATAGAATCCTTCCTGCTTAGGGGGTTTCTAGCTATTTCCATGGCAGACGCAGGTCTATTTATGAAAAGTACAGAATATTATTCAGCCTATCTTCTAAAAATATTTATTTAAAAGCCCAAATAGCTATATGGAGGTGTTAACACTAAGGGTCTAACTTGAGCGTATTGCTGAACTGTTACATCAGTGAAAGAAACAGAGTCCATTATTCCTAATGCTTTTATTCCTGTAAGACAACATATTGAACCTCATAATAACAGTTCCTTATGTGCGGATCCGTTCACATACCCTAAATGTAGCTTGGCATGATCACCATCTTCTGTGGTCAGGATAAGGATAATTGTTTATCCTCCTGGCCAGACTTAAGTTTGTCAGAATGGAGCAAGTTGGTTTTCTGAACCTCTGGTAAGTTGCCTTTGACTGGACTTAACTGTCCAGGGGTCCTTTACCTTTTTACCTTTATTATTTGATCCCCTCATGTTCAGAATGTGGCAGCTAGACTGGTAACTGGGAGTAGCCGCCAAGACCATATAACAAGACTGGTCCTGAAATACCTACATTGGCTCCCAGTACGTTTCTGAGCACAATTCAAAGTGTTGGTGCTGACCTTTAAAGCCCCAAACGGCCTCGGCCCAGTCTACCTGAAGGAGCGTCCCTACTCCCATCATTCAGCCAGGACACAGGTCCAGCTCTGAGGGCCTTCTGGCGGTTCCCTCACTGTGAGAAGTGAAGTTACAGGAAACCAGGCAGAGGGCCTTCTCAGTAGTGGCACCAGCCCTGTGGAATACCCTCCCATCAAGGAAATAAGCTATCTGACTATTTACAATTCGTAAGTAGAAAAAATCCTATCTAAACTGCATCCAAGATGGCGGACGGAGCTCCATTCGTAAGTAGAAACATTCGTAAGTAGAGTTACACGCATACACATCTAGGGCTGGGCAATATCTGCTAAACATATTATATCACTTACTAATTTATCAGTCTTATAAATCTCTTATAATTATCTCAAAATACAATTCTATTCTAATTAAATCTTAAAACTCAATACAGTAACAACACTTAACTAAATCTTAATATATAATAATAACTCAACTAAAACTCTTCTACAACCTCTTTATACTTCCAAATCTTTTAAAAAATCTTAGAATTTTGAAGTGTCAGGCATAGCTCTAGTGGCGTTAGCCCAAATGTAGCAGAGTTTTCCTGCACAGCGCAGAAGCTAGTTGAAGTGGAAATGACTAGTCGGCTAGACGCAGAATAACTATTTACAGGATTTATTAAAAGAAAATAAAACCAGCAGAGTTTCTGCATACAAAGCAAAGCAAAATAAATCCTTACTCTCTCTCCAACCATACGCAGCACTCCTACTCCTAACACCCACAAGAAACAACTGTGCGAGCATTCCTAGATAACAGAGTTCAGTGCTGGTTATTAACCAATGAGAGAGTTGTTGCCAGGCCAGGCAGACCTTGGCTTTCTGCCAAGAGTAAATTGACACTTCCTTGAGTTAATTGTGTGAAGCAAGAATCTGTAAGTTTCCCATGAGAACCAATGATCAGAAACCGAACAATAAAGACTACTAATCTTATCATGATTTTAACTTTAAACCAGTTTCAGGCAATGTATCGCTACATCGCCCAGGCCTATACACACCCACACACGTGATCCAGGAAGACCATTCATTTCCCAGTGTACTAGGAGAGCTGTGTGCAGACAGGGCCCTTGTGGAGGTAATGGGCAGGGCCAAGAGTTGCCAGTCCTGCTCCCCATGTTCATTGAATCCCTGAAAAGGACTCCTTATTCCTCCGAAGCTACGGTACTGAGAGCAGTTTGCCGAGCGGCTCATTCCTGGAGCCAGGAGGACTATTCCCCATTCCGTTCCTGCTGCCACTACTGTGCCGGAGTGTGCTTCAACATAGTCAAGCAATTTAGCTGCTTTTGGCAGAGGCCTTCCCGCATCTTACATTGCGTTATTTGTCAGCCACTCTCCCCCAGGCTGTGCACAGGGCCCCATTTCTACTTCTGCTGAAAAGAACCTGCATGCGGGAGGACTGGGGAAGAGCAGTGCTGCCTGATCTTGCAATGTGACGCACATTGGAGGGCCAGTAGTTTGAAGAAATTTGCCTGGCCTGAATTGGAACATTGGGACAGCATGGGAGGGTTCTTCTTGAATCTCTGTGTGAGCAGATGTGGTTATGGGTGGCATCAGAGCCCAGCTATCCTGCCCCTCGCAGCTAAGTTGCGCAGAAGTGATGCTTGACTGATCCAATTTATCTGAGATTTGATTATCCCACCTTGCTTGGTGGCCCATAGAATTCTGCAGTAAAGGGTTCTCTTCTAGCAGCTGCTTAAATGACTTGTAGGACAGTAGCACTCTTAGGGAACAAACCACAATCTCTGCTTTAGTCCAAATCGAGGATTTCCGTTTGTTTCCTTATCAATAAACATTGGTATATAACCAAGGTTTGTTCCTGACTTACTGATGGCTTGGATGTGGCCCTAAGCCGGGGTCATGATTTCTTCCAATCCAAACCATGACTTCCCGTGATGTAGAAACAGGGCCAGCTTGTTCATGAGTTTGAGCCTTGGATTGCTTGACCAACCTTGTCTTTGTGTCTGTGTTTTTTATTTCATTTCACCAGTTGTTTGGGTCTCTTGGATGGTACAAGTTGTGGCTGGGCTTGGTAGCCAAGTGTTTGTTTATGGTTGCCGGTTGTGAAGTCCATGCTAGCGCAACAATCTGATTTATTTATATACAGAGGGAGACTTTTATTCCTGCATGCTACTTGAGAGTAGCATACAGCAATTTAAAATCAAAATGTCATAAAATACAGCAAATTCGTGACATGCATTATTGTATACGTTTATCAGCACTGGTGTTGTCTGGTAAAGTTACGTAACTCCAGTTTACATAGGGTGAATTTCTTTTCTTCTCTCTTTATTTATTTTATTGATTTTCCAAATTATTACAAATCAGTCCAAATCATTTTAATTTAATACAATTTCTTTTTTTAAAAAAAAAATCAGGTTCCCCGCTCCTGTTACAAACATATGTCCATTTCTTCCTCATGTTGCCACTTCATTTTTCTTAAATCTCCTCTTAATCCTTAATTTCTTTTCTTCTTTTACTGTACTGGGAGATTCATTTGACAGCTTCTGACAGTTCCCCCTCCCCATCTGCTTTCAAACTTTTCAAGCACTTGTTCCTCGCTCTGCCACATATCTTGTATATAAGTTCATATATCAAACAATGTTTACATTGCTGTTTTCTGGTGCAGCCACAAATTGAGCGAGAGCTTGGGATTTGGCCAGCAGAGTGCTTATTTTAATTTTCCCACTGAGAACTATAATTACAAAATGAAGGAGGAAGAAGCAGTTTTTCAATAAGATGTCTAGTTGTAACTTAAAGGCTAAATTCCTTTGTAGCATGAGTTTTCATGTGCTAGAGCCCTGTTCCTAAGCTGGATCACTGAAACTTTCTGCCTGTGGGGTTTAGCAAAGCTACACTGGAGCTTATCAGAAACAAATTCTTTTTGTACTTGATCTCCTTTATTTAAGACCCCCAGAATAGTAATTTGCTTCCTTCTTCAGTAGCCTGCATGACAAATTATATGCTACAATCACGCTATCAGAAGCAGACACAATTTTGCTCTTGTGCCTGGTGAGAAATGCAAAATTTGGCAGATAAAAAAACTTATTTACATGGATTGTCAGAGTTTCTTGATACTTCCATAATCCCAGAAAACACTGAGTAAAGGTCAGTTCAAAATTTAAGAGTAAATTGGAATAATCTACTAAATTCCAGTTATAAAGCACTGCCAAAATTCCCTCTGCACCCTTCTTCTTTAATTCAGAGTGCGGTCCTATGCAAACTGGGAGTGTGCCTCGCATAGGTTTTGGCTTTTAAAATACATTTGTTTAACAAAGGCAGCCGATATGCAAGCTTTGGCTTTTAATTAGAAATGCAAACAATCTTGCAAAGAAGTTTTGTGAAGTCTGAATTAGGAATCCCATCGAAGAAAAAGAGGGAGGTAACTTTCTCCTTGCTTGATTCCTTGCTCCCTTTTATTTCTTCATTTTTTGTGTTTTGAAATGATAGAACTAACTGATTGACTGCAAAAAGGCTGGAGATAAAAGAGAGGATCCAGCCTCTCTTCCCTAACATAGGTGCCAAGTTCCGGATTGAAAAATCTGGGATCAGCAGTGCCGCGGCACCGGAAGTCGCTTCTACGCATTTCCGGACATGCATAGAATGATGCTGTGCCTATTTCTAAAATGTCTGCAACGCCAGAAGTCGCTTTTACGCATGTCCGGAAGTGTGTAGAAGCGACTTCCGGTGCCGGCGCGGCACCAGAAGAACATGGCCGCTGGCAGGAGCTCCGTAATCCGGGGGAATACGGGGTATTTTGCCATTCGGGACACCTGCGGGAAGCGGTAAGAAAATACGGGGGTTTCCCGGGGAAAACAGGGTACTTGGCAGCTATGTTCCCTAACCTCATTAAAAAGAAAAAAGAAAAAGCTGCATTCCCATCTTGCTACAGTTAAATAATGGAACAAGACTGATTAGTCTTGCATTTCTGTGCCTTTTGAATGGAGCTAATAGCTATCACAAGCAATAGTAAAATTTCCCAAGACTAGTTGTTATTGTTGTTGTTTATTAGATTCAAATACCGCCCAAAGATCACAGGTTGACAACTTATCCCCCCATCCACTCCTCAGAGCACGGAGGACTTTTCACCAGAATGACCCTGGCAGGAAGAATGTCAAAACCTGTCAGTCATGTGGACCTGTAAGCTCCCTAGAAATCACCTTTAACAGGTTTTGAATTGGAATGCAAACTTTTCTAAGCTCGCCCCCGAGATTGCAATAGATAGTAAAACAAAGATTTTGTCTTGGCATGTGATGCTAAGTAGAAGACAAATATTATTTAGCATTCCTTGGACTGTGTTAACCAGGAACAAAAAGTCAACAGGTATATCATTCAAAAAGTTTCACCTGTTTCGCTTTCCAATTGTACCTGCATCGAAATAAATAAATCAATAAAAATATCCATTGCACATCCTAGAAGACGAGCCCCTTATGAGTAGGCCACATCTAGGGATAATGCTGTGATCTAAATAACTAACATTTATCAGATATTATAGCAGAAAACTCTTCCCCAAGCAGGCATGTTTTTTCCACGGCTGTGGAGAGATTGAATAATATCACCTGTTTGCTCAGGAATAAATCCAAATCCAGTGTTTTTCTTTGGTTTTTTTTTTGTTAATACAGCTGGTGATATAAGTGAAATATTAGGGTAACTGGAAGTTCTATTGTTGGCATCCGTCTTGTCTCAAGAGACAATGGAGTGCACCTCCGGGGGTGAAGCCAAACCGCTGGAGAATCACAGTGCCTTTTGTGGCTGCAGAGACCAGTAACTCGTAACTGCTGCCTCCTGCATTGTTTTTGCTGAGTTACCAGCACGATAATGACCTCTCTAGGGCACAAGCCTGAGCAGTGAGGTCCTGGGCTGCCCAGGCGACAAGATCCCCCTCTCAGCTATAAAACTGCAAGAGAATACAAGATGTTGCCTCATCTCTTCAGTGTGTTGTTCCACGTCCTACCAGATATCGAATTGACTGAGAAAAGATTTATCCCCATAGAGTCTATACATAATACGGCTTTAAACAGGGCAGCGCTCAAAATTTGAGGCCTGATAACAACATTTGAATCCTCCTGTCAAAACTGTGGTTAGTTTAAAGCTTCAACCATGACTTATAGGAACAAGCCAAAATCAAAATATGTTTACAGAGCTTGGTTTGTTTCAGTATACCATGGTTTAAACCAGCTTTTCCCCCAAGCTGGTGCCCTCCAGGTATTTGTACCAAAACGCTCACCATCCCTGACCACTGGCTGTTGCTGAAGTTTAAATCTTCTCTGATGGAAAATAGCTCAGTACAAAACATCATGTTATAATCTCCATCAAAACTTATTTACACTGTTGAATTTATTTTAATGCTGCCAGCGTTTTCAGCTGCACGCAATTATTTCCCATATATCCAATAAACGTTTTCCAGTCTTCTCTAAATGTATGTTCTTGATCTCTTATTCTTTGTGTTAAGTTGTGCATATTCTGTCAAATTGAGTTGCCATTCTTCTTTAGCTGGGACCTCACTCGTTTTCTATTTTTGGGCTAACAAAACACAGGCCGCAGTAGTAGCATACATAAATAGTCTTTTTTTGACACCTGGGCATTTCAATCTGAATTATCCCCAACAGAAAGGACTCTGGTTTTTTTTGGGGGGGGGAAGTACTTTTAAACTTGTTTGTCATTATGTTCATTATGGCTCATTTCTCAATACTCTTTTACCCTTTTACAAGTCTATTCTAACATCTATTGTCTGTGCTCTGGTAACCTCTAGGTTAGAGGATTGCAGTGTGTTATATGGGCGGCTGCCTCTGAAGACAGTTCAGAAACATCAGCTGGTGCAAAATTCAGTGGCAAAATATGGTTTGAGCATATAACACCGATCCTGGGCCAACTTACTCCCAGTTAGTTTCCCAGCCCAATGGGAAGTGCTGGTTTTAACCGGACTTTGTATTAAGAACAAAGCCACATGCATAAGTTAGAACAAATGCATATGGGATAATTTGCATTCTGGTTTGAACATGGCTGTTTTTGACCTCCCCCTCCCCCCAAAAGTGACGTGCTGGGAAACAATCAGAGCAAATGCCCCGTTGAACAGCATGCATCAAGGCTGACTGTAATAGTCACAGAGGGTTTGGCATCTTGCATAGCTAAACACGCAGTAGTCTCATGGTTGGTGTCAAATGCATCAAAACTACTTTGTGGGGGCTGAAGTTATTTCTGAAATACCTCTGCAGCACAAAAAGCAATCTCCAGGGTGGCCGTTCTCTCTAGCTGAGCAATGTTGAGTCATCCTGGTTTGGAGGAAGAGAGATAAACAGAGAAATTATCGCTGTTCACATGATCACCACCAAAAACTATTTACATGGTATCAGTTGTCTGTGTTTTGCTGACAAAAAAGGAGGGGTCAAAGTATTTGCTGGATTATGCACCAATTAACAGCAAATGGGCAGATTCACATTTTTGTAGCATACTTTTGTGTATTAGAATTGCTTAAAAAAAACTACTTCCCCCCTTTAAAAAATTGTCATCTTATTTTGCCAGTTTTCCACATTTCTTTCCAATTGCTAGTAATGCCTGTCTAGAAGAAAAACAGCTAGGGAGAAGCTGTTTGTGGAGGGGAAAGAAAGAAGGGTTCTTTGCAAGCACCCCCATCCACTTAGCACATGCTCCAGTTCAAGTGCACACCTCCAATCATTGGCATGACCCACACTGTAATACACAGCTTGCGCCGCCATTACCTCTGGTATGAGCTGGGCTTTTTTCTAGCCAGAACTCACTGGAACTCAGTTCTGGCCCCTCTCAAGTGGGCGCCATTGCCATTATTAGAGAACAAGGAGGGCATTCATGGTGAGTTGTGGCACCTCTTTTTCTAGAAAAACAGAAGTGGGTATGAGCCATTACACCAGGCACCCCCAACCTGTGGCCCTCCAGATGCTTTGGCCTACAACTCCCATGGTCCCTAGCTAACAGGACCAGGGGTCATGGATGATGGGAATTGTAGTCCAAAACATCTGGAGGGCCGAAGGTTGGAGATGCCTGCAAGAATATTGGTTTCACTATGCTATTTTTAAAAATTTGAATCCCACATACAAAACACACTTGTGGTTTCATTGATGCATGCCTATCGGCTAATCTGTTGTTGGTTTTTAACAAAGGCTTTGTGCATTTTGACTCTCAGCTGAAGCAGTCAAAGCACCTCTGTTTTCTTATCTTTTGCAAAATAATTTAGATGAGCCCTCGAAATTGGTAGTTGCACACTCAGATTAAATGCCCCCCTCCTCCACCGGATGATTTCAGTTACGCCTTCTGCAGTGCAATCTGCATGTTGTACATGGGTGGGAGAGATGATTGTCTGGGCCAGCCTTTCTCAACCTTGGTTCCCCAGATGTTTTGAGACTACAATTCCCATCATCCCTGACCACGGGTCCTGCTAGCGAGGGATGATGGGAGTTGTAGGCCAAGAACATCTGGGGAACCGAGGATGCAAAAGTCTGATCTGGGCTGCTGCATGGAGATTCCCGCCACATCCCCAGCTGCAAAGCTTGGAGAAACACTGGCTATAACCTTTCCTCTCTGCATCTTTAAAGTGCCACTCTTGGTGCTCAACGACTCATTGATTTAGCACTGCTTCCCCCAACTTGGGACACCCCAAATATTGTTGGGAGTACAACTCCCATCATCCCTCCGCATTGGGCATTCTGACTGGGGCTGATGCGAGTTAAAGAACCTGCAGAATTGCAAGTTTCCCACACCTGGCATGGAGAATATGAAGACGAAGAGATGCTTTCTTTGGGACCAATTGCCTTTAAAGAACATCCATACACTTTCAAGCAACACAGAGCTCATTTTAAGGCAGAAGGAGCAGTTGACTGTCTCATCCCTGGGTAGCACACTCTTGTCAAGCTCAATGAAGCTGTTAAAACTGTTATATTTTAGCGGAAGGAATGGTGTTAATCTAATATTCCCACTTAGTGGGTTCCTAGCTGATTTGTAACTCTGTGCTTTTTTTTTTACCAACAAGAGATTTCCACTTTTGCAACTGTTAAGAATCTTCATGATTGCCTGTTCCATGTGCATAAGGCAGCTGCTTAGCAACCGGAGTGAATTGCTTTCCGGAGCTGGGATTTAAATCTTGATTCTCTTAAGAGGGAGAGGGGAAGATGGATTGATGATTACATAGACAGGCAAATTACCGTGTGCAATGTGCTCTCACAAATGCCTGTGTTTCTGAATCTCTGAATAGAAATACGTGTGTGTGTGTGTTGAATTAATATAGTAAGGCTCTAGAAAACGGTGTATTAGCAATATAATCATTATTCTGAAAAAATGAAAAGCCCTATTTATTACTTTTAAGCTCCCTGTGATAGCTATCATAATGCTTCTAATGTGTTTTGCCTCAACTCCACGAGGCACGCTAGTATTATGTCTGTATTACAGATTGTAATATTGAGACACACACAAAGTGATTAAGATTGTCATCCGAGGTCCTTTTCATTGTCCCACGAGTTTCCAGAAATGTGATTCACTTGACATAGCCTGGCATCTTTTGGGTGTTTTTAATGCGCCCAACCCTTCCAATCTGTTGCACTGTTTTCATGTTGACTTTGCTGCTGGTGGTATTATTTTTTTGTGGTGATTTTAGCATTGAGCTTCCGTGCTCTATTTTTGCTCTTTTAAATCATTGCGAGCCACTCCAGGAGCCTTCAGGCCAACGAGTGGCCTATTAAAACCTTGGTAATAGTCATGATCTTGCTCTTGATGAGGTTACGCTTCCTCTGAAGGAGCAGGTTCATAGCTTGGGGGTACTTCTGGATCCTTTGCTGTCACTCAAGGCTCAGGTGACGTCAGTGGCCCGGAGTGCCTTCCATCAGCTTCGGCTGGTGGCCCAGCTGCGCCCCTATCTGGACAGGGACAGCCTAACTACTGTTGTCTATGCTCTGGTAACCTCAGATTACTGCAATGCATTATACGTAGGGCTGCCTCTGAAGACGGTTTGGAAACTTTAGCTGGTGCAGATTTCAACAGCCAGGTTGCTCACCGGAGAAAGATGGTTTGAACATACTACATTGATCCTGGTCCGACTGGACTGGCTTCCAATTAGTTTTGGGTCCCAATTCAAAGTGCTGGTTTTCACCTATAAAGCTTTAAATGGCTCAGGACCGCAATACCTCAAGGACTGCCTTTTTCCATGAACCTACCCAGACCCTGAGATCATCTTCTGAGGCCCTTCTTTGTGTGCCTCCTCCTCGAGAGGTCCAGAGGGTGGCAACTTGAGAACGGGGCCTTCTCTGCAGTGGTTCCCCATCTGTGGGATGTTCTCCCCAGGGAAGTTCACCTGGCACCTTCATTATACACCTTTAGGCACCAGGCAAAAATGTTCCTTTTTAACCAGGCCTTTGGTCGATCTGATTGACATCTAAAATGTGTTGGGGCTGAACATGGAATAAAAGCCATATAAGCAAACTTAGTAGTGTCAGTTGAGAGCAGTGTAAGTTCAGTGCTGGTGGTTGCTAGGTTGCAGAGGTCCTTGTGACACGCCCTTCATTGTGACACCTCCCTCTGCTGGCTCCTTGGTCACTAGGGCTCTAGAGGCATAGCGATCTCCTTTGGTTTGATCATTCAGCGAGTGAAAGTGGATGGAGATGTAAGTAGACTTTCTCATCAGCACCTGCATTCTGTGCTGATAATGCTCTCTGACAGACTTAGGGAACATTTAAAATAGGGAGATCCTAAGGAAAAGCAGGACATTCCGGGATCAAATCAGAAACTGGGACAGCTTCAGTAAATCTGGGACTGTCCCTGGGAAATAGGGCCACATGGGGGGGTCTGTTACCTGGCCTTTGACACCAGAGAGTTGTATTTTCAAGACTCGCCCTGTTGACATCCAATGCCCTTTTGTGTGTGTGTGGGGGGTGTTATTGGGTTGTTTTTGTTTTTATTATGTATTTTGTAGTTTTATATTGTGATCTTATCCTGTGAACAGCCCTGAAACCTGTGGGTATAGGGTGGTATACAAATTTAATTAATAGCAACAGTAATTATAATTTAGATGGCTGTAACTTGCCCTGGGACCTGCTAGTGAAGGAGGGTAATATAATGAATAAATACACACAGGGTGATTTCTGGTTTTCCACTGTTCAGCAATGTACCAGAGAGGCAGAGAGGTAGATAAGATAGCTAATGTTCAGTTGATGCAGGAACAACGGAAGCTTGAATATAAAGGGGGAAATTTCATTTTACATACTTGTAAAAAGCTGGACATGGATTGAAAGCCATATAAGTAAACTTAGTAGTGTCAGTTGAGAGCAGTGTCAGTTCAGTGCTGGTGGTTGCTAGGTTGCGGAGGTCCTTGTGACACGCCCTTCATTGTGACACCTCCCTCTGCTGGCTCCTTGGTCACTAGGGCTGTGTAGAGGCTTAGAGATCTCCTTTGGTTTGATCATTCAGCGAGTGAGAGAGAAAGTGGATGGAGATGTAAGTAGACTTTCTCATCAGCATCTGCATTCTGTGCTGGTCTTGCTCCCTGACAGTCTTAGGGAACATTTAAAAGATTAAGATTGGGAATAATTTAAATGCTTCAGCCAGCCCTTCTGGGCATCTTTATGACTCCATCCACTCTTTTGTAACAGTGAAGGGAAGTGACTGTGGATTCTGCTTACACTTTAGGAAAAGGAAAACTAATAAGATGTCACGCCTTGGGAAAGGGTGTTCTTTTTAGGCACTTGATAACTTGCCATGGGAGCATTAAGCATGCCCTCTGGAGAGGGCAATATCTTGCATTGTCTTCCTCCCCTTCCTGCCTCCCAGGGCCCATCTTTCAAAGGACAGCCAAGGTACAAAACCCTTCAGCATGCTGATGTTTCTTCTATGTAATATTAGTATGTGGTATTTGATGTTTCCCTTTTAAACATCCCTTCTCCACACTAAGCAAACCCACCTCTTTCAATGAGATGACGAGAATTGTCTTATAATATCCAGAGGGTGCTATTCTGGCTACAGGATTCAAGCACTCTCTTCACAGGATACCCATTATGATATGCCTAGGAAAGTGAATTCATCTTGAGCTTTGAGTCGTGAATGCCCAAACCAGTTTAGGGATGCAAATTTTAATGGGGCTTCTCTGCAGTGGCTCCCCGTCTGTGGAATGCTCTCCCCAGGGAAGTTTGCCTAGTGCCTTCATTATACACCATCAGGCGCTAGGCAAAAACGTTCTTTTAACTAGGCCTTTGGTTGATCTGATTGACATCCTATGCCCTTTTAATATGTGTTTTTTTTGGGGGGGGCTATTGGGTTGTTTTTGTTTTTATTATGAGTTTTGTGGTTTTATATCTTGATTTTATTCTGTGAACCGCCCTGAGACCCCCCGGGTATAGGGCGGTATATAAATTCAATTAACAACAACAACAACAGGTATTATTGAGCCTTAAAACCGGCAAGCGTCCAGCTCAATATTTCATGTTCTTAACCACTGCAGTAGACTTGTCTCTGAAGTTGCAGTTAGGAGAGCAGCCGATGGTGTGTTTTAGCAACACTCGCATGAGGCAAGTTGGAGGGTATAAGTATATAACCGTCGTAATGTGTTTAAGCCAGCAGTGTTATTAGGCTGTCACCTAGTCACTTCTGGTAAGTAATGGTTTCCTCCAGGCAGCAGATGATGTACATTCCCCTTTGCCCTCCCTCTGGTATGCTTATAGTAAATTTGAATGGACTTCCAGAACAGATTCCGTTTGAGAAACAAGGTACCACTGTACGCTGAATATCAAAGGTCCCATAATGAGATGCTGGAGCAGCAATCTCTGTGCTTATAATATCCTCGGAATTGCTGCAGCGTGGCTTCTTCCTGTGCCTCTTAGATTGTTGCAGGTCCAAGCTCAAGTGTCTCTACACCTCCCATCTCATGCCAAGGATGCATGGAGTTGGGTCAAGGGTTATCAAGGACTGCAGGAAGATGCTACTTGAAGTGGTTTCCATGCTGTTCAAGGTAACATTGGTAGGACCAAGGGGGTATTTCAGCCGCAACTCATTGGCACCCATTTCTGGCACCTTTGAGGTGGGTGCCATTCCCATTATAAAAAGAACAAGGGAGGTGTTTGTGATGAGTTCCGGCACCTCATTTTCTAGAAAAATAGTTGTGGAATACAGAGATCAATCTGTAGGAGTCTATTGGCTGGGTGCTGTTGCTTTGTCACACACCAAACTGGCCCCGTCCCAACTCTATGGTAGCTCTTTTGCCCCCTTCAGTCTTACCTTGGCCTAATTAAAAATAGATCTTCAGCTAAATTAAGGTTGCCATTTATCCGGAATTTCCCAGACATAGCCGGGATTGAGCTGTCTGTAACAGCGCCCAGGCAGAAATCGCTTAAATGTCCAGGAAAATCCAGAAATATGGCAACCCATGTCGGAAGCGTAGATTTTGGTGAATTTCCTTAAAAATAGCTCAAAAACTTCATTTTTAAAAAGAGAGGATTTTTAAAACTTCCTTTTTAAAAGAGAATTTTTAAAAAGCTCAACAACTTTTGTGTCCGGATTTTCACTTTTTGAAATATGGCAGCCCTAGCTAAATATTTATCTTAATAACATTATCATTTGCTGCATATCAGTGAGTTTGGAGCCATGCTGTTTTCTCCAAATATTTTCTTTCTCTCCATAGACAGGTAATTCTATTTATTGATTCAACCTACTGCTTTGAATTTTTGATGCTATGCCTACTTACCTTGGAAGAATATCCATGATTTTCATCACTTGACTGCCGCTGTGATAATAGCCACTGTAGTTCACGTACAAGGGGCAATATTTAAATGCAGTCCCAAACACAGTGGGAAGAATTCAGCATCGTGCTACAGTTCTGTCAGGGCAAGCATTTTGACTTGGCAGACAGAAGGATCCCCCCCCCCGGTCTTGTGTGCTTTTCCAGGTGTTCCCCAACCCCCCACCCAAGCCAAGTTGGGGGTGGCGTGTGAGGCAAGGAGTGGCTGGAGAAGCCCCGTCGCACAAGGAAGAGTCCTTGCTCAGGGCTTACACCGATGGGACTCCCTAAAAGTTCAGTGGTGGCCATTTACACACTTGACTTTAAACCATCAAGTGAAGTACTATCAAGTGATGTTAGCGGCATATTCTCCAGTGACTTCCGTAGAGCTTCCTGTTCACATCTGTGATGCTAAAGTTGGAGAGATTGGTAAAGATTATTCGTAGTAGCTAGTTAGAAAGAACTGTTAATTTACTGAGCTGGACAAGATTTGCCTGGCAAACTTGTTAATTTTCCTATTTAATTCCTCCCAGTAAATGATAGTCATAATTTTGACACTTGGAGCAGAGGAAGATGCCCGATATCAAGTCGAATGACTGATCCATCTAACACAGGTGTTGTCTATACCACGACAGGCAGTGACTTTCAAACAGGAGTCATATTCAGTCCTACCTGGAGGGAGGCGGGTGGCGCTGTGGTCTAAACCATTGAGCCTCTTGGGCTTACCGATCAGTTCGGCGGTTCGAATCCTTGCAACGGAGTGCGCTCTCGTTGCTCTGTCTTAGCTCCTGCCAACCTAGCAGTTTGAAAGCACGCCAGTGCAAGTAGATAAATACCACTGCGGCAGGAAGGTAGTGAGGCAGGGCCAGCCCTACATATAGACCGAACGCCAACCTAGCAGTTCGAAAGCACGCCAGTGCAAGTGGATAAATAGGTACCGCTTTGGCGGGAAGGTAAATGGCATTTCCATGTGTTCTGGTTTCCGTCACGGTGTCCTATTGCTCCAGAAGCAGTTTAGTCAAGCTGGCCACATGACCCGGAAAGCTGTCTGTGGACAAACGCCAGCTCCCTCGGCCTGAAAACAGAGATGCGTGCCGCAACCCCATAGTCGCCTTTAACTTGCCTTAACCATCCAGGGGTCCTTTCCCTTTCCCTTTTACCTGGAGGTATCGGTGGGAGACTGAACCTGAATTATTCTACATGCAATATTTTTTCAGGAAAATATTGCAAAGTTTATTGAGCAATCCCAGCTAGCTGCTGAGGTTCATCAGATGTAGTTCATCACTACATCTGCAGCCCAACCTCTCCCAAAAGTGGCACAGAATGGTTTTGGGGGTAGATTGGAGAATAGAATAGAATAGAATAATTTGTTGGCCCAAGTATCAACCATACTTGGAATTTTGCTTCGACTACATTGCAATGTAAAGAAAAAACTGGCAGAGAAATGAGGTGCAGCCTCTTGCTGAGGTCATGTAACCAGCGCCAGCATGAGAACAGCTTGCCATCCAACAATTCAGTCCTGCCCTCAGAGCACCCTGTTTGGGCGCCTTCCGCCAGGCTGCACAGGCAAGCGTACTGCTTGTGGTTTTTCAGAAGTCTGTGCCAGCCGAGTGACCCGAGTGGCCAAGGGATGCTTCCACAAAATCCAAATCCCACAGAGCTTGGCATAAGGGGCGCAGGGGGTTGGATTTCACCTCGTCGGTACTTAGTTTCCTTCCAGGATCGACAGCACGTAGCCTCCCTTTACTGGAATCCTGATATCACAGAATCAGAGGGGCCCCAAGAGCCATCTAGTCCAACCCCCTGCAATGCAGGAATCTCAATGAAAGTGTCCGTGGCAGATGGCTTTCCAACATCTGCTTAAAAGCCTCCAAGGAAGGAGAGCCCACCCCCTTCTGAGGGAGTCCATTCCACTGTCAGAAGGGTTTTCCGTGATGTTTAGCCAGAATCTCCTTTCTGGTAACTTGAAGCCATTGGTTCGTGTCCTACCCTGCAGAGCAGGAGAAAACAAACTTGCTCCATCTTCCCTGTAACAGCCCTTTAGATATCTGAAGATGGCTGTCATATGATCTAACTAATCAAAGCAACCTACGCCCAAGTATTTGCATTTAAG
The DNA here is from genome assembly GCF_963506605.1 of Zootoca vivipara. Taxonomy (NCBI): domain Eukaryota; kingdom Metazoa; phylum Chordata; class Lepidosauria; order Squamata; family Lacertidae; genus Zootoca; species Zootoca vivipara. The sequence goes on from NC_083278.1 coordinate 15,987,396, forward strand.
GACCTTAAACGCTCTTCATATCCATGTAACAAAATAGGCCTAAATCTAGATATCTACGGTATATTTAGCTGAGTTATAGGTAATGCTGAACTTTTCTAGTCCAAAACAAACTTTGGTTGTGGTTTTTGTTATAGCACAGAGCAACATTATGAGCAAAATAACGTTTACTTGAAATGCTTAAACAATGGATATTCTCTCTAAGCCATTTGTTTTGCATTATTCTTAGCCTTGTGATTTCAAAGGCTTCAATTTTATCTCTACTCTTACAAACTCTTCCAAACGCATAAATTCTTTTGAGGGAGGCCATAAAGCTGGCAGGTAGCAACAGAGTTTTCCGCAGTGCTGAAACAGAAAGAATCGGCATCTTACTAAATACACCATTATTAACCCAGGATGTTTAAAATAATTTTGTGTTTTTTTAATACTGTTAGTTAGAAATTCTAACAGGCATTTTGCAGAAGGAGAAATCATGTGGTGATCAAATGAAAGAAAAGCTTCCATTTAATTGGAATCAGTTCCGCCTCTTTAGCAGAGACCCAATATTCAATGTGAATGCTCTCCCTTTGTGATAACCTTCCATGCTAAGATAGTGCCTGGCAGTGAGAGTGACTTGACTCATTAAATCTACTAATGGGTCTCTTTTAATACACCTCCTGATTGGGTTCATATCGACCTGCCCCCTACAGAGTCGGATCCCATATCCAGACCATGGAAACTGATTGCCGTGGTTCATATGATAAGGTTTATATTTGGTTTTTCTCTGCAGAGGAGTAGGGAAGAGGAAGATACGCCATTTCAAAAACTCTATCCAGGCTGCATTCCCCAATATTTATTGTCACAATGTGCTGAACAGCTGAGGCTGCTAGATGCTGATTAACAGGCCCATCAGATTCAGAAATTGACCTGAAAATCACACCCTCCTGCAAGACATGGTTATAATGGTAGGTTCCAACATGATGATGAAGATAATATATTTTGCTGGCTGCTGTTTTATAGATTGTGAATTATTTTATCTTCCATAATAGCCCCTTTGAATGACGTGAAAGCAAATGACCAAACCATTGACCTGACCTCAAACTTACCCAGAGTATGTCCCATTGAACGCAATGGAGCTACTTTCTGAGTAGGGATATATTGGATTGCACTCCAAGGGAGTTCTGGAACAAAGCAATTAGATTTTGCTGGCCACTGATGTTGCTGCTATGTTGGATCTGCCCGACTGCTTCTTGTGGCACTACCTATAAAACCTGCTCCATCTCCCTATGAAAACCCTTAGTGGTGTCCCCAAGCAACAGCCTCAGACTTTGAGCTTTCTTTCTTTCTTTCTTTCTTTCTTTCTTTCTTTCTTTCTTTCTTTCTTTCTTTCTTTCTTTCTTTCTTTCTTTCTTTAAAAAAGGCATGTCTCTAACCTCCACCCCCGAAAGAAAATTCAGTAGCACAATGTACAAGTACTCTTCTAAGTGATTTCTGTGGAATGAGGCAGTCTGGCTGCTTCTGCCCATCAGTGTTTTTAGCTACTGAGTGAGGTCAGAGCTGTGATTGATCATAGAATCGTCGAGTTGGAAGGTACCCAAGGGTCATCCAGTCCACCCCCTGCAAGGCAGGAATGTCAGCTAAAGCATCCATGATAAGTGAGGTGTTTGGACGGTAGGCCATAGAAATCCCTGTGGTTCTAAAGAGCTGCTCCTTTTTCTCCCCCAAATGCACTTTTTCCTGTGTCTGTCCTATTTTCTAGTCATCTCTGGAATCTCTGTAGTTTGTCCTTCTGTTTTCCCCTAGAAACCATGATGCATCTTTCCTGTGGTGGATTAATCTGAGATGAGGTACTCCCTAATAATTTTTTTCTGCAAATACCACGACACAGTTCAGTCGTACCTTGGTTTTCGAACAGCTTAGTTCTCAAACATTTTGGCTCCCGAATGCCGCAAACCCGGAAGTGACTGTTCCAGTTTGCGAACTATTTTTAGAAACCGAACGTCCGACGGGGCTTCCGGTTGGCTGCAGGAGCTTCCTGCAGCCAATCGGAAGTCGCGCTTTGGTTTTCAAATGTATTGGAAGTCAAGCAGACTTCCAGAACGGATTCCGTTCGACTTCCAAGGTACGACTGTAAGTAGATGTTAAAGAATCCCCTCCCCGTATGGTAAATGCAAAATGTGAGAACTTTGCAAACAGGTTAAGCATTTATCCAAAGTCACTGTCTAGTTAACTTACAATAAAACTGAATTCATACCTCTTTGCATAGAAGTCTCTTTGCATATGGGCATATTCACAGGTAAGCCTAGGCTTTGCTATAGGGTTGGCATTGGAGAAAAGTAGGGGTTTGTGCCTTTAGCAGCTGTATGGCAGGCAGAAATTCAATAGGTTAATCCTTTCCAGTATGGAAATTCAATTATGGGAAGATGTGCATTTGGTGCCAGGCATTTGGAGCAGCCAGAGGCAAGTCTTCGTTTTAGAAAGAGCCCAGCCCTAAAATGTTTTGCAGTGTCTGAACATGTGCAGAGTACGTTTTGTCAGCCACTTGCGTAATCAGACCTTGCTCTCCCCATACTTCTGAAACTATGGTAGAATGCTCCCATCCAAGCTATGGCTTCCGAAGAGGCTCTTTTCAAGCATTAACCCCTAGATGTAGACTTCCCCTCTTAGCATTTTATCCCAGCACTGAATTTAATGCAAAGCAGATGGGTAGCCAAATGCAATTAGCCTCCTTGACACTTGCACAATATAATAATAGATAATAAAATTGCACTAACCTATTAAAACAGATTTTAAAAGACAAAGGGAAGAGTTAGGTTCACTGAACAGGAAAACAAGAGTGGAACCCATAACAACAACAACATCATTGAAGCATTTGTATAAAATGAAAGGGATAAGCAAATGCAAATAGGCAACAAATTATTAGTATTATTATTTACTAAGGAACAAAGAGAACCTATTTCACCAAATTGGATAATTTCTGCAAGCCATGTCTGGCAATCTAGGATGAGAAAGGTCTGGGTTATTATTTGTTCTCCAAGCACCCTGAAGTGCTCTCAAGGCTGTTGCTGTTTTAATTTAAAGTCGATTGAAGCATTTTTGTTGTTTTCAAACTCCTAGGCAAATCTTTTTACCAGTTGCCTTAGTATCTCACCCCATCCCATAAATCCCAGCTATTGGAGAGGAAATGATAGCAAGTGTTTGTGTGTTCGTGTTCAGACCAGATATCACTATCATCAGGGCTGACATTGTGTCTCTTAAATCCTAGTCCTTTGCCACCTCTAAATGTTCCTCGATCAAGGTTTCCCTTATTTGTTTATTTCTTCTTCTTCATTTAGATAGGGGAATGAATAATGTGACTGTTTCCTTCCCTTCAGAAGGGCTTTAGCCCTTTGTGACCATCCTATCAATGAAGCAACAAATAATTTCCAGGGACCTTGCAGTATGACAGATTCACACACAGCATCACCGGGGACGGCAATCGCAGATTTAAGACCTGGCAAACTTTACAGATGGCAGCAGGCTATAATTGCTACGAAGCCTGGCACAATCATTATGTGCATGACGTTGCTAAATGAATCCTGTTAAAATCATAGCTGAGAGGGGTGTGTGTGTGCCTGGATATAATAATAGCTGGCTTTTATTTGACAAAGAGGTAGCACGGTGGGTTAAACCACAGAGCCTAGAGCTTGCGGATTGGAAGGTTGGCGGTTCGAATGCCCGTGACGGGGTGAGCTCCCATTGCTCTGTCCCAGCTCCTGCCAACCTAGCAGTTCGAAAGCACGCAGTGCAAGTAGATAAATAGGTACCGCTCTGGCGGGAAGGTAAACGGCGTTTCCGTAGGCTGCGGTGGTTCGCCAGAAGCGGCTTAGTCATGCTGGCCACATGACCTGGAAACTGTATGCCGGCTCCCTCGGCCAGTAAAGCGAGATGAGCACCACAACCCCAAAGTCGTCTGCGACTGGACCTAATGGTCAGGGGTCCATTTACCTTTATATTTGACGAAGAACTTGGCAGCCTCAGGGCTGATCACCATCCCTGCAAGTCTCCTGTTAAATGGAGGAGTCTGGAACTTTTCTGCAAATGACAGGGTTTGCCCAGCACTGGTACATTAAAAACCTGTAAAATCCATGGCTTTTTTTCAGCCAGGAATTGGCAGAACTCAGTTCCTGGACTTATAAAGTGGGTTCCGGCACCTTTCAGGTGGGCACAATTGTCATTGCTCTCCCCAAGGAATTTGCCTGGCATCTTTATTGTACACCTTCAGGCGCCTGACAAAAAATGTTCCTTTTTAACCAGGCCTTTGGTTGACTTGATTGGCATCATATGCCCTTTTTAAATGCTTTTTTTGGGGGGGGTGTTACTGGGTTGTTCTTTTTATTTTGATTATATATTTCATGGTTTTATATTTTGATTTTGTTTTGTGAACTGTTCCGAGACCTCTGGATATAGGGCGGTGTCGCGGTCACTCTGATCTGCACATCACCCCCGGACGTTTGACGGTCTATTGGTGATGTGCCAACGACAAACAAATACTCTCAATCACTCACACACCTCAGACCAGGATATAGTAAAATAAAACAAGATGGTTTATTGAATGTGGTTATGCGTATTGGTTACTGTACAAAGCTTAAACGGTTTCAAAATCACAGATGGTTCCTATACCGGCCTAATACCTCTAAATATGAATTACCGGCCTATTACCTCTAAATATAACTAATAATAATTAACACTAAACTCATAACACTATATCCTGTCTATCTCACTATTTAACTGCCACCACAATAATAACCAGCTCTTATCTTCACACCCGCTCCTCTCAACTATCTCACTCTCCTCACATCTAACTCTCCCAACTCTCTCCTCATCTGCCTGCCTGCTTCACTCTATATACACCCTGCTTCTGGCTGGAGAGCTCCCATTGGTCGTTTCCCTCCCTGGCAACTTAACCCCTTCTAGGCCCTCTAGAGGTGAAACGCCACAGGCGGTATATAAATTTGGTATATAAATTCAATAAATAATAATAAGAGAACAAGGTTCATTCCGGCACTTCTTTTTCTGGAAAAATAGCTCTGGTAAAATCCAACTCTTTTTAATCTTGGGTGTTCTGCTTGAAATAAGAAAAGAAAGACCACTTTGCATTGGTCTGCTGTCATCAGCCATTGGTGCTTATATATATATATATATATATATATATATATATATATATATATATATATATATATAGTGGTACCTCGGGTTAAGAACTTAATTCGTTCTAGAGGTCCATTCTTAACCTGAAAGTGTTCTTAACCTGAGGTACCACTTTAGCTAATGGGGCCTCCTGCTGCTGCCGAACCGCCGGAGCACGGTTTCTGTTCTCATCCTGAGGTAAAGTTCTTAACTCCAGGTACTACTTCCGGGTTAGCGGAGTCTGTAACCTGAAGCATCTGTAACCCGAGGTACCACTGTAATCCATCTCCAGAGCCAGCCCAAGGCATTTTGCTAATTTTCAGTGGGTTGCACTAGTTACAAGATACCGGTAGTGATGTGCGGAGCGAAACCTGCACCAGGCTCCTCATATTCAGAACTCAGATTACTGACATTCACAGTTACGATCTGTCAGCTGGTCTCGCGTCCACTAATCTGTGCTGCATATTTTATTCTGAAAGCATAGAGTCGTGAAGCACTAGCCCAGGGTTGTAGAGAGCAGGATGCTGGTGAAGTTTCCTTTGTTCCGGAATCAAGATCTCTTAAGTGTAGGTTACGGAAGCAGGTTTAATTATTTTCCTAACTGTACCAATTTTTCACTGAAGCGTGGCTTGAACTATATGCACCCTACACTTCTCCTCAAATAATGGTTTTCCTTTCAAAAGCTCACCCCAGGGTAATTCGGTCACATGCATTAGGTCTCTATGGAGATAGGTTTTTTTACTTTTCCTTTTTTGTATAATTAAGCCTAGCACAGCTTTGCATTTTCCTGCTTTCTCTTGCTTTATGCTAAATTAATACCTTGACTCTGCCTTTCAGCACCAGGCTGTGGTAAAGTTAAAGGGACCCCTGATCATTAGGTCCAGTCGTGACCGACTCTGGGGTTGCGGCGCTCATCTCGCGTTATTGGCCGAGGGAGCCGGCGTACAGCTTCCAGGTCATGTGGCCAGCATGACTAAGCCACTTCTGGCGAACCAGAACAGCGCACAGAAACACTGTTTACCTTCCTCCTGGAGCGGTACCTATTTATCTACTTGCATTTTGACGTGCTTTCGAACTGCTAGGTTGGCAGGAGCTGGGACTGAGCAATGGGAGCTCACCCCATTGCGGGGATTCAAACTGCCGACCTGCTGATCAGCAAGCCCTAGGCTTTGTGGTTTAACCCACAGCGCCACCCGTGGTAGTGCACTGTTAATTGAAAACACCTTTATCAATGGAAAGTATTAAGGAGTAATGTCTGCCACCCTAAAAGAGGCAGGGTACACCCTGTTCTGAAGAGGCCCTGTATTAGGTGGCCAGGGGGGCCTGTCTGAACTCAAGTTAAGCCTCTGACATTCTAGCAAAACCTTGGGTCTGTGCAGCGAAGTAATTCCTATTTACTACCGTGTTTCTCATATTATAAGACATGTCTTATATTTATTTTTTCCTCAAAAAAACACACTATGGCTTATTTTCAAGGGATGTCTTATTTTTTCTTCCTTCTCCTGCTGTGGCCGGCATTGCTGCTGCACCTATCACTATGTCTTATTTTCGGGGTATGTCTTATATTCCTTGAATGCTTAAAAATCCTGCTATGGCTTATTTTATGCGTATGTCTTAAAATATGAGAAACAGGGTAAAGTTTATCTTGAAAGGACTGCAAGATAGCGAAGGTCTTGCAAAAAGCTTTGCAGCTCAGCTTCTGCACAACTGATTCAACTTTTGAGCAAAGTACAGTATCGTCTAGTTACCTTATCTCGGAGCTTAACAGTGGCTAGGTGCTGAAGGCTTTGGACATGGCAGGAAATGAGTAGGAATTTTTGTCCATAGCGAGCCAAAGAAAATGCCACAGTCCCTGCAGTGTTGCACAAGAAACAGCAGGCTTGACAGGACAGAGAGTGAACTACAAAGTCGGGTGTAGGAAGAAACACATAGAAGGAAAGTAGGCAGAAAACAGAAGTATAGAAGAGAGGTTTGGCAGATCCTGGGTAAAGGATGGTTTTTATCAACCTACACTAGTGGCCAAAATTGTGGAAACCTTATGGGGAAAGTGTATTTCCAAGGTTAATGGCTCATAACACCTGATTGGCTCTCTAAACCAGGCACCTCCAAACTGTGGCCCTCCAGATGTTTTGGCCTACAACTCCCATGATCCCTAGCTAACAGGACCAGTGGTCAGGGATGATGGGAATTGTAGTCCAAAACGTCTGGAGGGCCGAAGTTTGTGGATGCCTGCTCTAAACCAGGCTTCCCCAAACTAAGGCCCGGGAGCCGGATGCGGCCCGCAAGGCTCTTTTATGCGGCCCCGCCACCCACTGCTGCCGCCTGCTCTTAACAGTGTGGCTGCCCACTTCCAGGTTGCTGGAGCGTCGGAAATAGCTTGCGCGCATGCACAAGCGTCATTTCCGGCGCGCTTCTGGGTCGGAGGAGGCCCATGTGCATGCGCACAAGCTATTTCTGGTGTTCCAGTGACCTGGAAGTGTGCTGGAAATTGTGAGTGCACACACGTATGGGTGCACGCTCCCACGTGCTTCGGCCCACAGCGCAATTGGTGCTGGCGGCACTGGCCCTCGGCGACGTAAGTTTGGGGACCCCTGCTCTAAACCCTTATGCTCATTGGCTACATTCAAATGAAGGAAAGCTACTGCATACCGACCTAAGCAAGTTGTGCTTGCTTTTTCTGGTTATTTGGTTATACCTTTTGATAGAATACAGATAACTGAACAAACTTTGTTGCATTACATTCTAAATTAGATTGTCTTTCCATTGATATATAATTTCATGATATTACTCCAAAAAAGTGGTGTTTTGAGCCATCAAACTCAAAACTTTTCCCCAAAAGGTTTCCACAATTTTGGCCACTTGTGTATGCAGCACCCCATTTCCCATGGTGTCTAAGCCACTAAAAGGGAAGCCCAAAAACAGGTTCTCAGCCCCTTCTCCTTGTATCTTCAGCTACTTGATTTTTTAAAAGACAGAAAGATACGTTGTTCCTTGTCTTAAAAGATACACACACAGGGCCAGTGGGCTTTCAGAAATTCCCTAGTCCACAAAGAACCCACAACAGATATCATAAGGGAACCACTGTTTTATCACCTGCGTTTTATGGAGGCTTGTTCAATGGCAACACAGATGGAATCAGTATTTATTGCTTGTAGCCAAAAAGGTAAAGGGACCCCTGACAGTTAAGTCCAGTCGCGGACGACTCTGGGGTTGCGGCGCTCATCTTGCTTTACTGGCCAAAGGAGCCGACGTTTGTCCGCAGTTTTTCTGGGTCATGTGGCCAGCAGCGCACGGAAACACCGTTTACCTTCCCGCCGGAGCGGTACCTATTTATCTACTTGCACTTTGACGTGCTTTCGAACTGCTAGGTTGGCAGGAGCTGGAACCGAGCAGCGGGAGCTCACCCCGTCACGGAGATTCGAACCACTGACCTTCCGATCGGCAAGCCCTAGGCTCTGTGGTTTAGACCACAGCGCCACCCACGTCCCTGTTAGCGGGTTGTAGTCATATGCCACTGCAAACGGTACAAATAAGCCAAGACAAAGCACGAGTATTTGAACTCCCCAATTCTCACTTTACATAAAGTACACCTAAAATAATGGCACCCATAGAGTAGCTTCTTGAAAAAAAAATTAATGGTGGTTGAAAATTTTAGCAGTATTTTAAAGCTTTGGAGAACCATTGTGATTTTGTATTTGAACCTTTATGGGGGCTATTCTGCTTTGCACATTGCCTCAAGCCATTTTAAAGAAAGGATTTAGGTATTGTAGAAATAAATGATAATGACTGAGAGGTGAAATTCTGGATCCATTGCTGTCTCATCTGTAAAAAAATAGGGCTATTTTGGGGCTAGCCCTCCTAATCTCATGTTTGCTGTTGCGTGTCTCTACAAATAGCGCTAGCTGAAATCCCCCAAAAACCTAATTTTGGTGTGTTCTGGGATCATCTATGCTGTCTTGTTGACCTTCAGAGTTCTGGGAACTGATAGCCTCGGATTAATTCAATGCAAAGTCTTTTACATCTTCATCTTTAGTTTTAAACCAGGCCAGTTAGGAATGAGGCATGAATTACCATTATCATGTTTGGCATGTTAATCAGCTTGACTGCATAGGATTGCGGGCTTAAGGATTAGGTAATCAATCACTGCATTGTGAGGGGGCGCAAAATGTTCAGTATCATTAATCAGATAAGAGCCGTCTGGAAATACAGTAACTCATGTAAAGTGCAAGCCTATACAGTGTCTACTCAGAAGTAAGTGCCATTGAGTTCAGTGAAGCTTCCTCCCATATAAGGATTGCAGGTTTAGTTATCTAGAGAAAACCCATTCTGCAGTTTACACTGTCACTGACTGACTTAGATATGTCAATATCTGAATTTAAAGACAGGCATAGGCCACAGGGTTTAAAGTTCAGGCTACAAGGGGAAAGTTGGCCAGTTTGACACTTTTTAACTTCCACAGTTGGTAGACTTAGCTGTATATTTGCAATATTCAGTGTTTAAACTTCGACACTGTTTCAGATTGGCTCCGGGCAACATGTTATTCAATATTACCAATTTATTCATGACTGCCTATTTATTATACCGAATAAAATTATTCGGCAGATGCTAAGAGATGTGAGGAAGAATGAGAGCCCTTCAAAGGGTTATTGGAATTTGAAACAGAGTATTATAGTTGGTTATGCTTTCAATTTCTATAAGTTATGATTATTGCTTGTAAATTTATTCATGATGATCTGATAATGGGAATTTTTGTACATTCAGAGGCAATATTTATATTGTATCATATGTAAGGACATGGTTAGTTTTAATAGTGAATGTTGAAATGCTGTGGATTTATTTGTCTATCGAAGAGATAGGTTTATATTTTTAATTTAGTTAAAAAGGAAAGAAAATCTAGTCACCAGTAATATAATACCTTCACCACAAAATCCTTGTTTATTTATAATATTTATGTGTTATAAATAACACATTTATGTGTTGCCCTTTCAAATAAAGTTTGCTGAAGGCATCTTACATATTTGTTTGTTTCCCCCACTTTTCCTCCAAAGAGCTCAAGGCATCGTACATGGTTCTGTCTTTCCAACTTTTATTTTATCTTCACAACAACTCTGCAAGGCAGGCTAGAATGAGATTAATCAACTAGTGCTATTGTTAAACCAACAATGGCACTAGTTGATTAATCTCATTCTAGCCTGCCTTGCAGAGTTGTTGTGAAGATAAAATAGGGATAGGGATAATTTCAATTGGTGGAGTCAAATCTTAATGAGTGGAGGCTGAAAGTCAAGGTCACACAGTTGCTTCGTTTTTTGTAAAAAAAAAGATGAATAGGTTATTCATGGGTTTCTGCGATAGGGATCTGAAAAGGAAATATTAATGATTGCCTGTCCATCTAAGCCCATGTGTGCTGGTTTATTCAGAGTCAGAGAGCCTGACCGCATCCTTTTACACCCCCAAACATTGATCCTCTATATTATCATGTGAATATTGAAATATTGTAGGGATGCTCGCTGTCTGTTCCCGTCTAAAAATAAGCTGAAATGTTTGTTGCAAGCCTGCCGGGAGAACTATGTTAAACCAATATTCATTATTTGCTGTGGAAAAGCATCAATAACATCCCTGGTGTAAGCACATTAATTAGCTGGTTGGGTGGCTCACATTGCGTCAGGGTGAATTTTCCAGTGCCTCCCTGAGATACTGTTTATGAAAAGAAACAAATAATATCGAAGCCTCTCCTCATCTGCACATTGTGATGTCTATAAATAGTTGTTTTTAGCTTCTTCTTGACAAGAGTTTAAATATTCACAATAAGCTTGGAAATATTTTTCAATGAAAAGCAGCCGGGGGGGGGGAGAGTCGGAGGATAGTTTAAAATTAGAAATAAAAATGTGTTTCCCCTTTCAGTAAGGAAACTATATATTTATTATATGTGTTGATCATTACAAGTGCACAAGACCGTGCCCAGGCAATGGTGGTTGAGCCCACAATGTTTTCTCCTAATGAGGATGGGGCTAAAGTTGCCAACTCTTTTCTGGCAGCGCCTTCATGCGTTTAAGGTTTGCGTAACTAGGCACACACAGAGAGAGACACAAATCGGCACAAATCTAAATAATAACAGAAGTAAATTCTATTTTGAGAGAAAGGTTCAGATGTTGAATTCATGCCTTCCATCAAAGGTGCAGGAGCCATTGCAGGGGCAGAGGAGAAAAAGCAGACAGCACTAAGTTGTATGACTTGGAAAAAAGGGGCAGCATTATGCAACGTTATTGTGCCCCTTCCCTCTACCCCACTAGGGCCAATAGCCACCTGCCACGAAAATTAGAGCCACTGTTAGATTACTTCCTGGGTGGCTCACATGGCCAATCTGCTGTCTTTTTTAATGCATACTGCTATTAGAATTACACTGGGTGGGGTATTGGATTGTTGCTTTTGGTTTGATTTTGTATGTTGTGGTCTTGTTGTGAACCGCCCCAAGACCTCCGGGTATAGGGCAGTGTATAAGTTAAATAAATAATAATAACTGTTTGCTTTGCCAGTAAAGAGCAAGGCACATTGTTGTTTGGTTAGGCATCTTACGCTTTTATTTGCTGCCAGGTCCCGAATTTGTTTAAAAGAATTGTGTTTTAATGTTGTAACCCACCATGGGACCTTGGGGTAAAGGGCAGGTTAATAATAATAATAATAATAATAATAATAATAATAATAATAATAATTTGTTGTTGTTTAGTCGTTCAGTTGTGTCTGACTTTTCGTGACTCCATAGACCATAGCACGCCAGGCACTCCTGTCTTGCACTGCCTCCCGCAGTTTGGTCAAACTCATGTTTGTAGCTTCGAGAACACTGTCCAACCATCTCGTCCTCTGTCGTCCCCTTCTCCTAGTGCCCTCAATCTTTCCCAACATCAGGGTCTTTTCCAAGGATTCTTCTCTTCTCATGAGGTGGCCAAAGTATTGGAGCCTCAGCTTCACGATCTGTCCTTCCAGTGAATAATAATAATAATAATAATAATAATAATAATAATAATAATAATAGGAATCAATGTACTGTGCGTAGACGCAACTTCCGGTGTTGCTTTGCCCATCTATGGGCACTGAAAATGGCCGACTCCGGAAGTTGCGTCTACGCACTTCCGAACATGTGTAGACGCGACTTCCGGTGCCAGCGCCGGCCATTTTCAGTGCCCATAGATGGGCAAAGCAACACCGGAAGTTGCGTCTACGCAACCTCTGGTGTCGCGCAGCTGCCGATCCCGGATTTCTCCGCCGGGTACTTGGCAGCTATGGCAGGACTATAGCCCTACAGATATAAATCTTAAATACTCACAATATACCTCTTGTAAGCAAGCGAACAGATAGCCTCGCACAGTCCTAAAACGGAGGGCGGGGGCTGGCTGGCAGCTGTAGGGTGGCACACGGTATTTCCCTCCCCCCAAATAATACTGAGATGGCTATGTCTGAGGGTGGATCAGGTCGAAAGTATCCTCAAGTGTTCAATACAGTTCTGTTGAAACTGACATCAAAATTATTTCCTCAGGATACGAAAAAAACCGAGCTTTTCCTTCTTCATCGGTCTCTTGGGGCAGCTACCAAGAGGCTTTATTGAATTTCAGAAGCTAAACGTGAAACCAGCTCTTTAACATTTGGCAGATTACAAGAACCGCTGTGCATTGTTGCTCCACTGTTTCTGTCTGGGACATGCATTTATACGAAAAGGATTGAACATTTCAGGCAGAACACTCAAATTGTAAATATCTCAAAAAAAAAAATGTTTTAATGAATGTTCTGCTTTCTTGCCCTTACAAGTTATGTACTGTAAAAGTCTCACTGTACCTGTATGTTCATAAATGGAAACCATGTTGGCTTGTTGCCCTTTCTTTCTTGGTCCATGGCACATTGGGTTGGGGAGGATTTTATGGCTTCAGCTTAGGCCAGGCATCCCCAAACTGCGGCCCTCCAGATGTTTTGGCCTACAGCTCCCATGATCCCTAGCTAACAGGACCAGTGGTCAGGGATGATGGGAATTGTAGTCCAAAACATCTGGAGGGCCGAAGTTTGGGGATGCCTGGCTTAGACACTTGTAAGTTGAATTCCCAGGAACTGAAGTCTTAAAAGCTGCGTCTCCTACAGTACAGCCCTGTGCATGTTTGCCTACAAAACTCTCTGGGCTTGCTCCCAGATAAGTGTGCCTAGGATTGTATTGACAACATAGGCAGTTTAAGTCCATTTTTTTGCATTTACTCATGTCTATAATTTGAACGGACTAGTTGAGTATGTAATCAATGTACAATGGGTATTTTGAAGTTTTTGTCCGCTATTAACAATGTTCAGATAGGGGATCACACTGAAAGCACAAAGGGTCCATGAGATGAATATTATCCCTTTCATCCAGCATTTATTTTTTGGCAAATTTCCTGATGAAAGACAGGGTTTCATAAAACCTACATGCCTGCTCCCTGCCTTCCCGTCTGCATTTATCATTCCCCTTATTTGATCGAGTCTCTGATCCTGGATTTGTCTGCATTCGCCTTTATCAAAAGTGTAAGGAATCTTCAATAAGAAGACAATCAGCTCTTTCCCTGCCCTTGCCTTTCATAGTTTTTTTTGTATCATGATTAGATTAGAAGACATAACACCACATTCACCCTCCAGTCCTTACCAGTTGAGGAGAGATGTAGACTGTGACTAGCATCTATTACACTGGATGCTTTGTGATGCTGCAGGCTACTGAAATGATACATTCTTTCCCCCAGAGAATTCTGGGTACTGTAGCTTACCCCACCCCCACAGGGTGAAAATTCCCAGCAACCCTTAGCACACTACAGTACCCAGAATTCTTTGAGACGGGAAATGTACATTGTATGTACTTTAAAGATATAGTGTAGATGCAGCCCAACGATAATGATGCAAGTGTTAAGTCTAATTGAGAACAATGGGTACAATTCAGCCAATTCACTGGTTTCCATGGGATGGTTGTCCAATGCAATCCTAGGCATAGAAGTATAATTCACATTTCCTACAATATTCAGTGGGACATGCTCTCAGACAGTAAGCGAGGGTAAGATATCCGGCTGCAGTAGCTTTCTTACGGAAATTAAATTTCTCTCTCTCTCTCTCTCTCTCTCTCTCTCTCACACACACACACACACACACACACACACACACACACACACACACCACTTAGCCTGTATACACACAATGCTTTATACTGAATTTCTGTGTTTTTCTTATCTTTTCCTGTTCATAGCTTTCAGTGATAGCTGGCCCTGAGAAGTGACAAATAAATAACTGTGTATCTGAAGAAGTGTGCATGCACACGAAAGCTCATACCAAAATAAAAATTTAGTTGGTCTTTAAGGTGCTGCTGGAAGGAATTTTTTTTATTTTGTTTGGAATAACAACAATTTCGGATTCTAATATATTTCACATCTCAGTTTGATTTTAAGGTGCTATATTGTCTTCAGCAGAGTTTCAAACACGGATATTCAGTGCAGTTAGTGTGTTGGAGGAAAATCAACAACAAAGTCGCACATACCTAGCCCCAACCATTGACGTCATTCTCAGAGTAATTGTTTCAGCCATAATGCCCAATGGGACTGCTGGTGAGCCTTGCATAAGGGCAAGGCTGCCAGTGCGCTAGCCTATGGCACTGTTTGAGTGCCCTCCGCTTCTCATTGTTCAGATCTAATTAGAGGGCACTGTAATTCAAAATCAATTCATTTCCTGCTGGTTAGTAACTAATTCTCCCATCAGTGTGAGTCAAGAGATTATTTTTGCAGGTTAGAACTTTATTTAAGCTATGATTGCACCTGAGACCAGCCGTGTGTGCAGGCAATAAACAACAGGCAAGAAGCAGGCATCTTTCTCAGCCATTCGTGTTAGTTAAAAGAAAGGTGCTTTATTGGAGAGGGAAGGGTCTCACACAGGTGATGCTCGGTACCTGAACCCTGCGAAGGCAAAACCTACTGCAGCAATGGCGCAGAATAGGGCTATTTAACTTAGGTTACAAAATGGTGTTTCTAAATTGCTTGTATGTAAGAACAAAGATGGCTTGCTTAAGCTATACAGTCTAAGCCTGGATCACCCATCCTAGACCTTCTTACTGGTAGGGTTTGCATGGTGGAAGAGAGAGGGCAAAAACCCTCCCAAGGTGAAAGGTATGTGACCTAGCTAAGCCTGGCAGCTTATTCTTTGGTCTTAACTTCTTCCTACATCAATTAGAGTTAAACATCTTGGTTATATGAGGCTGGAGATATCCCCCAGAGAGGGCAAAGACAACTTCTCCCAGGAAACATATCATAACCCCCTTTCTTTTGAGTACAGTGGTATCTTGGTTCTCGAACTTAATCCGTTCTGGGAGTCCATTCGACTCACGAAACCATTCAAAAACCAAGACGTAGTTTCCAATTGGCTGCAGGAGCTTCCTGCACTCAAGCAGAAGCCGTGTTGGAAGTTCAACTTGCGAAAAACGTTCACAAAGAGGAACACTTCCAGATTTGCGGCGTTCAGGAGCCGATTTGTTTGACGACTAAGCCATTCAAAAACCAAGGTACCACTCTACATGCTTCACTTAATCTAGTGCAGGCCATCAAGTCGAAAGGGGGGCAGGGAATTAGCTCCCTTTTTTATAATGGGTTGTACAAGCCATGCTTAGTAGAAGGGAATGCCTTAGAAGAGGCATGAGCAAAGGGAATGATTCTTCTCAGATTTATTCTATTTATTACATTTTCCTATGTTCCACAATTCTTTTAATTATCTCAAAACATTCTACACTGCTATTTCTCATTTATTCTCACGATAGCCCTGTGAATTTTCTCACATTTTGGAGAATGTGACTGACCCAAAGTGAGTGCCATGGCTGAATAAGTACTTGAATGAACCTGGATTTTCCCAGCCCAACTCCAATTCTCTTAACTCAGGGGTAGCCAACATGGAAATCTCCAGATGTTATTGGTAAGGTGAAACTGATAAGACAGAGACCTGGTGGGTGGTTTCTGGACACGTGTCACCTGCTAACATTTTGCATGTCCTAAAAATAGAGAACGTGCACAGAAATACGTTTGCAATCCATGGTTCGTTTAGGGCACCCACTTTTTCCTGGCAAAAGAGGCCTGTGCAGTAAGATAGAAATACAACAGATGCAGCTTCTTTAATATGACAATGAAGGGCAACTGGTGGAAACTTAACCTGTTGAATTTGCATCATTTGTGTGGCTCTTTAAAAGTTTGGCAATAATCCAGAAACAGAAAGCTGCACCCAATCCACACCTAACACAAGAGAAAAATATTGTAAGGGGTGGAAGGTGGGGTCTTAAGTTTAGCTAGACAGCATTTTCTGAGCTTAACACATCTTCACAAGTATTCTCTTTCTGTAGCTCTTTCCAGGAATGATAGAGAAGTTTTCCTCTCTCTTCAGAAGTTCAAAAAAAGTCTCGCCATTTTCTAAAAATGAAACGTATGGGTCGCCCCCCCTCAGCACCTTGTTTTTGCTGTGAACCAGTTCTGGAAAAAAGGACCTAATTCTCAGGGAAAATATTTACTTCTTGTTTGAATACTGGAATGATTATAGTCGGGGTGGTCTCAGAAATTTAACTTCTGCAACTTGGTACTGTATGATCATTCTTCAGAAGGATAGAATTTCAAACCTAGTTTATTCAAAATATTGCACAAACAAGCCCAACAGATTTAGAAGAGTCTCTGCAACTTGAATTTATAGAGTGTAATCATTAGCATGTTAGTGGTTTCTGCAGACAATCTAATTCATTAAAGCATTTTCTGAAGAAAAAAGCCAATAGCTTTTTCTTCTCCCAGTAGAAATTTTAAAAGTGTGACTTTAAGCACGACAGGTAGTAGTTTAATCATGTCGGCATTATTTAAACGCATTGCTTTTGTTCATTAATTAGTGCAGCTCCAGCTTTGCTTAGTTTTACTGTGTAGTTTGGCTGCTTGTGATTTATTTTTTTAAATATGTGGCATCACATGCTGCTAGATGGTGAGCCCAGTCCGATAATCCTCAATCTGCTCATCTTGTTTGTGGGGTGGCCTGAGCTGGATCTGCCCAATAGAAAAGCAGTGCAACAAACAGTAAACTGTGGACAGCCAATGTTTACAGATGCAAACTCCATGTACTTCATTCAGCATCTGAGATCCCACTTTGAGTCTCTTCCCTTCCCTAACCAAGGTTTTTTTGTAGTGGGACTCCAAATTCCAGCACTCCCAGTCGGCATGGCCAATGATCAGGGAAGATGGAACTCATCTGAAGGGCCAGCGTTTCCCAACCCCAGCTCAACTCTGTTGAGCTCTTTGAATTCCCTAATAAAAGAATAGCAGGATTGACACTTTAAAACAAATTCATCTCTTTTATACCCATGTTTAAGACATTAGGAATCCCCAGGCTAATTGGACTCCTAGGCGCACGCACTGTTTGGATACGAGCATGATATATTCCATGTATAGTATGGGACCATCCTCCGAGGCAGTCTCAGCTGGTAGTGAAATCACCAATTTCCACTTTGCCGAAAGATAGCAAGATACAAAATCATTTCCAGCTCACTTGGAAATATTTCCAAGTTGATTGAGAGAATTATCTCAGTTGGCAGTTTGTTTGTTTGTTTTAAGAAGGGTAGTGAAAGTACCTACCTATTGATTTTTCTTGTGGAAACTTAATCACAGGTATCGGTGTGTGAATACAGATGTGAATATGTTATTTATAAGAGTGAGCAAAAAAATAATTAGAAGAATATTTTTTATACAATCCCAGTATTTGGGGGGGGGGGGCAGTGACCCGTTGTTACTTGCTCATTCAATTGTTTCCTTTGCCCACTTAACTGTAAGCACAGCTCAGCTCTTCGGCTTCCGTTTTCTGCTCTCTCTCTCTCCAGAAGTGAGGGAAAGCTGCAGGCAGGAGAGATTAGAACAGGAATGGGGAACCTGTACCCCTTCAGGTGTGTCTCTTTTGTAGGAACTCTTTTTAGGCGTTCTGCATTTTTCAATTTTTGGACTACAGCTTCTCATTGCCCATGCTGACTGGGGCTGAAGGGAAGGTTAGTCTGGGAACATCTGGAGGGCCACAGGGCCACTATCCTTGAGTTAGAGAATACTTGAAAGGCAGGCAACATAGTTGCCATGTCTCTTCCTGACAGGGGCCCCGGTGACTTGAACAGCTGCATGGCGGGCAGAAAATGGAAACTGGGACAGCACTTCCTCTCATGAGGATGCCGCGGCAGAAAAAAGGCTACATCTGTTGATTTTCTGCCTGCCATATGGTTCTTCATAGCACACAACTTTGGGGGAATTGTGGTAACTGCACGACAATCTTCTGCCTATTTCACTGGATTCACATATTCCATTTACAGCTCTCTGCAAAGAGTTGCGAAGGAAACCTTCAAAAGCGTAAGAAGTAGTATCTCGTATCAGTTTGAGCCTATGCACACGGGCGGCAACAGAGCCCGAGGTGTTATTTTATTTCAGCAAGTACTCCTCCTGGTGTTAATACTATACATGTCAACATGCCTTGGATTTTCATTATCAGCTTGAATGGCGCTAGCAGCAAACTACTCTAAAGCACACTCCCCGCCCCAAAGAATTAAAAGTTGGGGTAAGAATTACCCGTCCCTAGAAGGGCTCCCAGGCCATTTCCCCATATGAGCCTATTCATTAAAACAAGGCAATGCCCAGGTCTGTTAACTCATTCAGAGATTTAACAGGACAGTGTCTTCCGAGTCTGTGTGCTGGGAATTGTTCAATCACATCTGCAGCAGAAATGGGACAGACATACCCATCCTCCAAACTGGGAGGAAAGATGACAAGAGCAGTGGGTAGCGGCATTCTGCTCAGAGCAGCTTTGCCTTATTTACCCTGTTTTCCCCAAAAGAGACACACCCATAAAATAAGCCGTAGCAGGATTTCTAAGCACTTGCACAATACTGTATGAGTCGTACACCGAAAATAAGACATGGCTGCCCTCCGCCATGCGGTGCCGCGCCCGGAGCCTCCTTCCCGCTGGAATAAGACACCTCCCGAAAATAAGCCATAGTGTGTCTTCTTGAGGAAAAATAAATATAAGACAGTGTCTTATTTTCGGGAAAATACAGTATTTAGCTCACTTATGTTCCACTTTTCCTCCAGTCCAGGTTGTTCAGAGCAACCTTTCCTTTCCCGCCCCTTTTTATCTCCCTCATAGATTTGAGCCGATAGGTACTGACTGGCTCAAAGCAAGGGCCCATCTGCACTAGACATTAAAAGCAGCATTATGCATGGGCGTACCCAGCGAGGGGCAGGGGGGCAGCTGCCCCCTAGAAGCAGGGCTGGTGCAGCCGTGGGCGAGAGCGGTGCTGCCAGTGGGCAGAGGCGGAGCGTGAATTTGGCGTTCCCGCCCACTGCGCCCTCCCTCCAGCTCCCCATCGCGCCCTCCGGCAAGGCCAAACGCGGCGGGGAACCAGAGAGCGCGACGGGAAGCTGGAGGGCACGGCAGGCGGGAACACCGAACTCGCGCTCAGTCGGGCTGTGTTCCGCCTCCGCCTCTACCCACCAGCCCCGCCGGCAGCACCGCTCTCGCCCACGGCTGCGCACTCTGCCGGGGTCCTGGCCATAGTGCACCGGGGGCGGCCCGGCAGGCCAGAGCGAGCGCCCTGGCTGCGTGCTGTCAGTGGAGCCCCGCCGCCTCCGACTGCAAAAAGCTTCACGGCGCCTAGGTGAGGTCTGTTTCACCTGGGCTCCGTAGCCCTGCCCACATTCCCACTTTGTGGCCCCTCCCCTCCCGTGCCTTGCCCCCCCCTGCCCCCCCTAGTTTTGATCCTGGGTACACCCCTGGCATTATACCACATTAAACAGTCATGGCTTCCCCTCCAGAAAAGAACTGGAACCATAGTTGGTTAAGGGTTCTGAGAGTATTGCCCTCATGGAACTACAACTCCCAGAGTTCCATGAATATAAACTGTTAGACCATTCTTGAGAACTGTAGGGAAATAGGGGTTGCCTAGCTTTCACTACCCTTAACCAACCACAGTTCCCAGAATTCTTTGAGGGAAGCCACGGCTGATACCGCTTTAAATGTGTACAGCAGATGGGATCCCAGGGAGGTGCACAGTTGAAACATGGACTCCCAAGTCCTACCCCAATGCTCTAACCACTAGCCCACAGTCACCAACACACAGGAAGAATTGCACATATTTTTAACAGCTCCCATTGCTACATTACATAGCGAGTTACACAATGAGTTGCCCTCTTTTTCCTGCCCCCCTCCACAACAGGAGAACGACCTAATTATATCCCCCCTGGGCTGGACCTACAATGCATGCACATTCACTCTCTGATGCAGGATTAACTAGTTCTAGGTAAACCTACGCAGTAACTATAATGCATCATGCGCTACTTTGGTGACAATTTTTATGAATGTTCTTAGTCCTGGAATCCCTGTCTGCTTTTCCTCATCCCATCACAGCTAATTTTGGTGTACAAGAGAACGTCTTAATACGGGGCATCGTAATAAAGCTGGCATTTGGGGCCACGACGTGACTGAATCAAAAGTTTTGCTTTTGCCAGGTTGCCTCCTCTTGTCCCCAATTTTGTCTCTTGGTCTGTCATCTTCTCCAAATGCCTAGCTTACAAGGGTTGGCAATCAAGGACAGGGAAAGGTCAAAGTCACCTTTTCACTCTCTCTCTCGTCTGGTCTTTTGGCTTACTCTCTTACATCCTGAGTTCCTCCTGTGTCTTGTTCCAGCTTGGATTCAGCCTTGGCTCACTGCTATTCAAACACATAATCTCCCTCCCTTTTAGAATAGCCTTTTATTTGCTCTATTAATAAAGCACCCTTTTCTGGCAACGCATTGATCTCTGCTGTGTTTTCCTCCAAGGAACTCTGCAAGGCCAATCCACTGTCCAAACCAAAGAGCCTAATGCTACACACACTGCTAATTTATAAATCTTTCTAGCTTTTAGGTCGGCTCTGCTGGACTGTCTTTTCAGCAGAAACAGAGCCAAAAAGGCCACAGAGCAAGGTGGTTTTCCTAGCAGCAGGTCTAACTTCCTTCTGTCAGTCTTGTTCCTGAAGGGTTTACTTCCTGAACAGAAATAGGTTTCAGAAGTGGAAAGTCACGTGTCGTGAGCATTGTTGCGTAGTATGATTTTTTTTAATGTGCTGTGTGTGTGTGTGTGTGTGTGTGTGTGTGTGTGTGTAAGGAGAAGAGACAGCAACCCCAAGGAAATTGACACTACTCTTTCCCCTCATAATTAGAATTTCCATCATGGCAAAGTGCATCCTTGTTGGAAACATTGTGCACCCGTAAGGTGTTTGCTTTAAATGAAAATCACAAATATGGGAGTGGCTTTCATTTTCAAGTAATTAAAAGATGTGTAAAGAGGAAGGAGTTGGACCATGTCATGATGGCCAAACCATGCCTTTGTGCAGATGTGTTAGGATCCTGTGCTCCTCTCCCAGTCCTCCTGCGCTACCAAGGCTAAGCAATATCTTGATTGCTCCAGGTCGCCATAATGTAAGGAATGGACAAAATGAGACCGGACAGGCAGAAATGGCAAAGGAGAATAAATATAACGTTCTGTTCTCCCTTTGGATAGCCAATATGTAGGCACCCATGAAATTCAATGCTACAGAAGGTCAGACAGATACACTTTGTCTTCATTTCATAAATGGACAATTTCATGGTTATTAGAATTCATAACTAAGGCCAAAAGGAAAGGGGGAAAAGAGAAATGCAGCCCTGATGAAAGCCAATAAGTCTCATGCTTCTTGGCATAAGATGACAGCAGCTGGAAATAGCTAATTCTGTTTGATTTATAATATTATAAATTCTGCAGGCATTTTATAGAATTAAGAGCCAAGATGTCATCTTCAAAGGGACCCAAGGCCACAGACTCAGAAATAGTTTCATTGAAGTCAGCTGAGTTACAATGGTGTCTGATGGGCAAGAGAGTGAAGCACGGAAAAAACCAAATATTCCAGGAGGGGTTAGGGGTGCTTAAGGCCTGGCTCTTACCATGCATTTTATACTTCAATACACAAAGGTAAATAATACAGAGGTTTACATTGCCTCCTAATACTTTCATTTGTGTTTAATTTTGCAGTTTTTCCCCTACGGAGATGCTTCCAAGTTTGCCCAACATGCCTTTAGAACCTTTGATAAGAACGGCGACGGGACCATTGACTTCAGAGAATTTATTTGTGCACTATCTATCACCTCAAGGGGCAGTTTTGAACAGAAACTAAACTGGGCCTTCAATATGTATGACTTAGATGGAGATGGAAAAATCACAAGAGTGGAGATGCTGGAAATTATAGAGGTGAGATTTTTACACGCATCATCATAGAATTGTAGAGGGACCCCGAGGATCATGTAGCCCAACCCCTTGCAATGCAGGACTGTGCAGCTGTCCCATACCGGGGATTGTACCTGCAACCTTGCCGTTATCAGCGCTAAGCAACTGAACTCTCCAGGCTGAATGAACATTGAAAGCCAGTTTCCAGTATTCTGTCACATGTGACTAAGAAACAGCTTTTAAAAAAGAAAAACGTTCTGCGATTAGTTTTATAGTTATGATTATAATGTCAATTCCCTTGGGGCCTTTGTGGGTAAACTGTCAATCCTAAGCATATGTACTCCAAAGTAGAGTAGACATTCAATTCAGTGACCTTCCTTCTAGTTGATGAGTAGAGAGTTGTAGCCTAAATAAATTTAACACAGGATGGGGGTAAGAAGATAAAGAGCAGGTCCGAACGCCCAGTAACAGGCAATGCCAAATGCAGGGCATAGTCTTATTGGTGTCACTGAGTGCACTTCTTAATTTTGTCCTATATACCAGATATCATTAAGTCCCATGAGAAATAGTAAAATGCTTCTGCAATAACTGCAAAACTTGCTCTCCATTCCCGGCCCTCTCTGGCAGATGCACCCCCAGTAGTTCTCTCACTGTAGCCTTCCCAATTCCAAAAGCCAAATGTCGAGCATCCCCCTAGACATTATCTCTAGTGGTTTGTGAACTTCGCTGCAGAATAGCAGATGCTCATGCAAGATTCTCACTAGCTTATGAACACTATGTAGCAAACATGAAAACACTCTTGTTGGTATAGCAGTTCAGCCTCACATAATGCATTTCATGTTTCCTGCTTAACTCTCTAGTTTAAATCCTTTAAATTTAAAAGTGCAAAGACCGTGCAATTACAAGTTAAGTTGCAATACCCCTTTACTTGTAAATAAGTACTACTGAACTCAACAGGACTTGCCTCTGAGTGGACATGGTTTCAAAGGCCAGGCTAATCGTGCTGGACCTTCTGAACTTTTCTTTCTTTCTCTCTCTCCTCAAGGCCATTTATAAAATGGTGGGCACTGTGATAATGATGAAAATGAACGAAGATGGCCTCACACCGGAGCAAAGAGTGGATAAGATTTTCAGCAAGATGGATAAGAACCATGATGACCAGATCACACTGGATGAATTCAAAGAAGCTGCAAAGAGTGACCCTTCCATTGTATTACTCCTGCAGTGTGACATTCAGAAATGAGCTCATGTAAAAATGCTTTCATGGACTGCACAGAAATTTAAATGTTCCATTCAGTTTGCAGCTATTTCCACACATACACATACACACACACAGACACAAAACAAACAAACAAACAAAATTGCTTGGACTACCTATCAATGGACTTGCTTCTTGTGTTTGAAACACTTGTGTGCATGAGAATGTCAATTGCTACAGAATTTTAAAAGTATATATTATAAGAAAAAAAATGCCACGATGTGATGTGTGCAATGTCATTTCATGAGTCTTATTCCTCCGATGCCTGTGCAGTATTTCCATGCTGCAATGAACTATATACTATTTATTGTTCATGTTTTACTGATGCTAGTTGTATGTCTCCTAAACTGGGTAATGTTAGTGACACTGAAAACCCCATGGTAGTATAAACTGTTCATTAGCAAACATGACACCCTTCTGCTGTATGTAGTGGACAGACAGAGGGAAGCTCCTCAGTTCTTGAGTCTGGTCCAGACATGTGCTTGTACTGTCAGTGAATATTAATGTATTCATTTGCATGACTTTTAGGTTTGCCTTAATTCTTACCTCATTTGCATCCTTTCGACCAGACAAAAAAGAGAGAGCTATGTCAGAGGAATGAAGTATATGATGAAACCTTCAAAAAAGCTAACCCTGCTAAAGTGTTCCCTAAATTGAAAGATAACATATAAATATATATATAAATATATATAAAAAACACATTTAAAATACTGTTTTACTGGAAGTTTTAAAAAGTTTTGTTGGGAGTGTATTAATTTCTGCTTGAAGTTTTCATAAGCTTCCAAAGAGGTTGAAATCAATGTCCCGAAATAAATTTATAACATTTGACTTCTCCTTTGTTTTCTTTTACATGAATAACTTGTCCGTCTTGGGCGGAGGGCACAACTGCGGCTTGCTGTGATTTATAGACTAGTCCACAAAGAAGCCTGTAGAACATTTGGACTTTGAGGCATTTGGGTCCCACGGAAGAAAGCAGAAGTATGGCTGCAAGCTTCAGCATTTATGTTCCAATAAAATCACTGAGTTACTTCCAAGGTGTATGAGTAACTTTTAACAACCCTGTGCATTTCTGCTGAGAAATCAATCCACTAAGATTTACTCCCAGGAAAGTGCTATAGGATTGCAACCTAGATAACTTAGATAAATCCCAAGTATATCAGTGTAGCTGAACTGTGGACCAGGTAAGGACTATCACACACACAAAGAATCAGTTAAGTTTTTGTATGATTCTGCAGCATTAGAAAAATGTATCTGAGAAAACCAAAGATTTCATCGTGGATGCTTTGATGTTTTGTGATTTACTTATTATGGCAAGACCCAAAATTTCAATAGAGATCACTAACACAGTTTCATTTCACACTGAAGCAAATGGGAGAGTCACCATTGCTAGCACAGGCAGCCCAATTCCAGCCCTCTTACCCAGACCCTGCCACCACACTAAGATTTTGACCCCAACAAGAATCTCTTACATTAGCCATTTTTGTTTTAAAAGCTATACAGTGTAGTTAAAGGGTTCTGGAAAAGAACCTGGAAAACTAGGGTTCACATCCTCAGTCATGAAGCTTAATAGGTCAGGCTGACCTATCTCACAGAGCTGTTAGGATTTTAAAAAATGGAATGGGGGGGGAAGAGATGCACACAAAGAACAATGTATGCCTCCTTAAGTTCCTTGAAGGAAAGGTGGAATATTGGGACTTCCGCCCGAGCACCGTAGAAGATAGTCGAAAATTCCATCTCTCCGACACCCACAGGGTAATTTATGAGGCTGTAATGGGAGTAGCAGCTTCCCGAAATCTTCCCGGGGGTACGGGAAGATGCAGTCTCATCCGCAGATGCCCATCACCAGCTTCGACTTCGGAAGGAGGGGCTGGGGGCACTGGATAGAAAGCCCCCATGGGAGCCTGGATCTCCCGGACGCTGATTTTACGAGTGATTTTGGGCTCCATGACTTAAGAGAGAAATTAGATATGAGTCGTGGATATGCTTCAGACAAAGAAGGAGATTTATACTGCAAAGTACAGTCACTGAGAAAACAAAAGACACTGAGGAATGTCTTTCATCAGATTAAGAAGGTATGCGACGGGAAGCGGGTAGGCTGGAGTTCTATAATTGTGCTTTACTATCTACTTAACCTCCCTCCGGATGAGCCGTTTATAAAGCAAGCGAAATTGGAACGTTGGAAATTAATTGAGATAATATGGTTATTAAGTATATAGACTGTGTGAATGGAAAAATATAAATAATTAAAGTTTGTAATTGGGGATTTGCTTAGAATGTGGTCAAAGTCTCCCTAAATTTATGGACATCAGAGAGAAGCAAGCTTGTTAGCAGTTGGAAACCTGTCAAGAAACTTCTGAGATATGACGCAGTTATAAAAAACAGGCTCCGCCATCTTAAGAGCCGGAGCCGGCCTGTAACAGCAGTCAAAGGGGGAGGGAGCCATAAATAATGACATTAGATTTGTGTATACGGTTGCGACCTGGCAAAACCTTCCCTGGTAAGGCTGCTGTTGAGAAAGGCTTGGCAAATATGGCTTGATTAAATTTGCTTGCTGGAAGGAACTCAGTGACTTGGAAAAAAAGAATGATAATTGGAATAAGATCTGGACAATGTGGGAAAGAATTGCAGTGTTATAAGAGGGCTAGGCCTTCTGAGTCCAAAGCATGGGGAGTCGATAAATTTGTATAATTTGGCAGAAGATTTGGATAAAATATTTAATTGATATTTGTATAATTGGAAAATGGATTAGATATTTAAATTGGAAAATCTAAAAAAAATGTTTATTAAAAAAAAGACAGGTGGAATATAAATGCAAGAAGCAAACCCCACACTCAAGGTCACAGGGAACCAACTTATCATTAATTTGGCCAATGTGAGAAAGCTAGCTCCAGACAGCCAACACAATCTAACAAATGAAATCTTCCTCACCAGGTACTGTCAGAAGGGTACATTTTATCATTTGTGGTGGTCTTGTAAGAAAGTCAAAAGACTTCTGGGAAATGATTTATAATGAACTGGGGGTGGGGAGTTAAAGGTAACTTTTACCAAAGAACCAGAAGCCTTTCTATTAGGAATAATAGAGCAGGAGACCGAAAAACCACAAAAAACTCTATGTATGCAACCATGGCTGCCAGAATGCTTTTTGCACAGAGATGGAAAGAAGGAAACGTCCCAACCAAGGAAGAATGACAGATAAAGTTAACAGACTATGCAGAAATGGCAAAATTAATGGGAAGACTAAGGAATCAAGAATGAATTTTCAACGAAGAATGGGGGACATTTGTGGACTATCTCAAAGACTATCGTAAACAACTAAACACATTGGCAGCATTAATCTAAAAACAAGCAGTTAAAAGGTTAATTTAAAAGTAGAGAGTAATTAAGTAAAAGTGGGAGATGCAGTTTTGGAAATGATTTTATATGAAATCACAGAATGGAAGTCAAATTGAGTATGTTCTGATTTACATGTGATTATTGTTAAACTGAAAATTGGAAAATAAAATTTACCAGTTATTGTCAGATGAGATGTCAGGTGGGTGGGCAGAAGAAGCTGCAATTACCTTCTCTCCCGGCTGAAGATTTAAAGCTGTAAAAAGGAACCTGTGAGTTACAACCAGGCAATTTTAGGGAAGGGATCCTCTGCCCACCCCAAATCCATTCCAGGAAGTGATTTAACAAAGTACAACTATTTTGAAGTAAAACATATTTCTGTTGGAAGCCGCCCAGAGTGGCTGGGGAAACCCAGCCAGATGGGCGGGGTATAAATAACAAAAAAAATTTTAAAAAAAAACTTGTCTGCAATTCTTTCCAGAGAGTGTACCTGTCAAAATTCCCCTAAATAAAACAGTGTGCAGGAACTATGCCATGCACTTAATATTATCAACAAATGCCTTCAAATTGCTACCAATAGAACAAATCCTTCTGAATTAAAATAGACCACGCTTCTAGAGTTTCAAGCAGGGTTCACAATGGCTGCCAGCAGCAGATAATTTAAAGATGTGGCCTGCGGCAGTAGATAATTTAAATCCTTAAAATGCCATGGGAATAATTTCACACCATGAAGAAAAAAAAGTCAGAATAATCAGCAAACGAACACAACCTTCAATAGACTCAGACGTTTGCTATTACAACAAATGCCACTTGCCCATACTGTCATGGCAAAAATACTGTCAACCTTCATGTTAGAGCCTTATCCTGGCAGAAAGGAACAGAAAGCTTGAGGAAGATTCTGCCTACAGCAGCAAAGGGGGACTTTTGCTGCTTTATTGTGGAAATTAGCAGGAGCTTGTGTCAATAAAGCAAGTTTTCTGGAAAACTCAAAAGTGGAGCATCAGGGAGGAAACTTTTTGATTAAACAGCTGGTTCATATGAAGTAAGTTATCCCTGAGCCACAAAAACATCAAAGGGCTTAGGAGACTGGATTTTTAGCTGGCAGATTGTACACATTCAAGTTCCCATGCAGCTAGAGTCTCAGCACTTCACCACAGCCTATTTTTGAAGTGTCACCACAGCCTTTAGCAACATGTTCAGCCATCATCATCCTCTCACATCACCCAGCAGAAACATTGCCATCGTCACATTACCCAACAAAAACAGCAGCCCTCCATATGCTGTTGGAATACAACTCCCATTTTATTTCATAAAATTTATACACCACTCGACTGAGTTTTGCTTTTTTTTACATAGCGGTTTACAAAAAGATTTCATTTAGCCGTGACAGCTGATACCCATGTGGTCATAGCTGCGATTTATTCCAGATATGGCTACACCATGGATTTATCCAAAAGCATTACGGTATACTGGCAGTTTTGTCCCATTCCTTTCTTAATCCCCAGCATAAAATTTGTGCTTTTGGTCAGCTTGGAGCTTCTGGCAATCTGCTTGGATTCTTAACATCCTGAATAATTGGTTGCTTTCTGCAAACTGGGCCACACTGCTGCTCACTTGCTTCCAGATTATTTGTGACTAAATTGAAT
Source organism: Zootoca vivipara (assembly GCF_963506605.1). Lineage (NCBI taxonomy): Eukaryota > Metazoa > Chordata > Lepidosauria > Squamata > Lacertidae > Zootoca > Zootoca vivipara. Next base: position 16,016,042 of record NC_083278.1, read on the forward strand.
GCCGTAACATTACTCAGAGGACAGATGAGCTTTCATGATTTAGGAATTCTTCCATCAATCAGTCTTAAACACAGCTAAATTTTATAATACTCGGCTGACAACCCATTGAGATCTGGTGACCTGCTTGCCCCCATTTCTTCTCTCAGAATCTGTTAAGCATATCATGTTGTCAATTCGAGACTTTTAAGATATATAATCCTCTTCAAAACTGGGTTTTAAGCTAAAAATCCTATTTATAGGTAGTGCAAAACTTTTGTGGGGGTAGGGCAGAGTACACCAGATTATAAATTTCATCAAGTTTAAAAGTGAGAAATTAAAATCAGCTTTCCTTAATGCAGAAAAAAAGAAAAAGAATTTGATAGCATCAAAACGCTATTTTTTAGTAATGAAAATTTTAGACATGGGTGAAATATTCATAAAATGTATTGTTTTATGAAGCCCCCCCAAAAATAGCATTGGTTAAGAAATCTATGCTGCAAAATTTGACAAAGAACCAGATGGCTAAGGCAACTGAACTAGAAATTGGACAAAACATTCAGTTCTTCTGTGTTCAAGAAGCTGTCTAATCCAGAAGTCACCAAGACAACCTCTCTGGACATTTTGAATTTTCAGAGTGCTGGGGGCATCAATCACAAATTATCTGCTATTTGGGGGAAGGGACGTGTTTCAGAGTGCACAAAATTACAGAGGCAGCCACCCCTGACCACCATATGCTTATCATGTCTTGCTGGTCCCGATTGTTTAAAATCAGCATTGTGGGATCTCCACAGCATAGATGGTGCTGTCTAATCAACAGGGAACACTCCTTAGTGCCAGGAAAAATATACAAGGTGTTCACACTGCACTCGCTCTCAAACTTTTATTTTGTAAAATAGAGCAAAAATAGTACCATGGCTGTCATTCCCCAAGTAATCCATTTCTATTCTAACAAAAAGTGACTGCAATGCAGAGGAGCCACTTGTACAAGAGATGCATGTATATTGCAACATTTCCATCACCAAAATGCCTTTTGATGCTCCCAAGTATAAACTCCAGTTTTGATGTTGAGCACTGCAAGCTGCAGTAAGGACAAAAGGCCCAAGTCCACAAATGCATCTTACAGACATAATTAAAGGTGCAAGTCTCATTGATTTCAGCAGGGCATGAGCACATGCTGAACTGAGATGTTAAATCCCTACAAATGTTGCATAAAGCAAGCTGATAAAGAGCAATGTACATGATTAAGGCACTCATTCTTCATCCTCATCTTCATCTCCTCTATGACGGAAAGTCAGTTTGTTCTGTCCCCTCTCGGGGTCTTGCATTCGAAGGATTCGAATGAGACGACTCGTGGGCAAGGTGCTAAATACAAAACATAAGGGCAAGTTAATAGCAGCGCACTCAAGCATGATTCTTTCACTTGTATCATGGAAATTCTTAGTTTTGCATATGCCATTTAATGAAGGAGATTTTATGTCAGAAGACAAACATCTGTGAGAGATACTTTAGAGGCAGCGCTTGGTAATTTGCTGTTCCTCTATATGGGTGGCATTTGAAAATGCAACAAACTCTAACAGGCAGGCCAAACAAGTAGATTTCGACCTACTGGTAGATCACTGGACATCTGTGGTAGATCACTTGCCCTGAACCCCCCAAAAGGGGCGTAGATCACTGCCAGTCTTTTGGGAGGTGGCCACCCCCAAAGAGCCAGCCAATTTTGTAACCCAAAAAGGGATTGCCAGCCCCATGGAATGGAGAGTTCGTAACAGCGGGAGAGCAGACAAAGGCAGCTCAGCTGAGCATATGCTGATTGCAATATGATGTCTGAAGAAGCAGAAATTTGCTCTGGTTAGTGCCCTTGACAGAACTTGTTTCAGAGGAATTTATCCTTGAGTTTGTTTGGAGGTTCTAGCAGGGGAGCGCAGCTATTGTATACCCTTGACCGAAGAACGGTACACTTCTTCTAGCTGGGATGGTTGTCCTCTTCCACTGAGCGTGCAGCTCCGGGAGGGACGCACATGGAGCGGTGAGGGAGGAAGGGGACACCCGCCTAGTCAGCCAGATCAGCCGAATCAACCCTGGCGATCAATGGAGTGACAGATGTCACAGCCAGATCACCCTCACATCTGGTGTCTGATCTCCCTGGAGACCTAGAGATGTGACAATAGACTGCTCTGCCTCCTTTCTTTTAGCTAATGTTTTGTGCCACTGGGGAAGTGGTAATTCTGTATTGATTTGTTTTGAATGTTTGTATGTGATGCCAATAAAAGGTTTGATGATGATGAATTTATCCAGTGGATCTTAAGTGATCCACCCCACTCCACCATCCACCATTAAGGAGAAATGAAGACCAATGTTTCTGTTCCAGAGAGTTTAGCACCTACACTGGTTTACTGCAGAAGCCTTAGATATTGCAATTAGGCGATTTCCTGTGATCTCGCAATCAGGCTGGATAATAGTTTTTGGCTCCTTCCCAGACTTAATGGTGGGGAGAAAAGGATCCTCATTAATTCCTGCGGCCTCTGATGCAATGGCCTTGTTTGGGAGAAGAAATTCAGAAACTGGGGCTTGAGTACCAGCTAGCTTCTGATGAGCACCCTGCAAACCCAGAGAACCTCTTTACTACTGCTGCTAAGCAAGATATATTTTAGAAGCAGAAGGGAGGAATAGGAGAGTTTGATTTCCTGTTTTGGGGAAAGAGTCCAGACTAGCTCCAAACAGGAGAAGTTGCAGCCAGGTGTCAACAGCTCAACCAACAGACAATCTGCCATATTCTCTGAACTCTCATAGCTTCTGGGTATTTCTCTTTAAAACTTACACAGCTGATGGAAGCTTCAGGGAAAGCAGCATGTTGCAATTCACTGCCACTTTTATTTACATATGCATCTCATTTTACACCTCACTTTCCTAGTCTGTCTTTTGGCTTCCTTATATTTTCTGATGAAAGCCATTTCCATCATAGAAGTATCTAAAGCAGGCATCCCCAAACTTTGGCCCTCCAGATGTTTTAGACTACAATTCCCATCTTCCCCGACCACTGGTCCTGTTAGCTAGGGATCATGGGAATTGTAGGCCAAAACATCTGGAGGGCCGCAGTTTGGGGATGCCTGATCTAAAGTATCAATGTAGCTGTTTTCTATCTTTTCATTTCCTGTTGACAACACAGCTCATTCAATAAGCCTTTGAGATGCAAATTTAAATGAACCAGAAATGTGCATTTGACTGTTGAAGTAGCAAGGCAGAAAAATGGGTCGGGATGGGGAGGAGGGAAGACTTATTAAAAATCCAAACAGTAAATATAAAAATGACTGCCGCCGACATTCTAAAAACTCAACAACCTTAATGGATACTGAATATGAAAAGCAGATCACCTCATATTCTGTGGGGTGAGCAAAACAAACTGCCGGTAACGTTGAGAATCTGCCATCTTAAGCATCATATCCATTGCAATTCGCCTGTTAACCATGTCCTAAAAACAAAAATGGCAATGTATCAATATATTTTAATATATAAATTTTATTCAAATTTAATAATACAATGTTGCATCTTAAACCAGGGTCCACACAGTAAAATCATGATGGTTTTGAAGCCAATTCCAATATCACCCATTTCACAGATAAATTAATTTAAAGTGTTAGGTATCTTGGTTCAAAAATCCACTCAGCCATGAAGCAAACTAGATCGCCTTGGACAAGTCACTGTCACAACTTAATCTATCCCCAGTGTTTCTGTGAGACTAATATGCAATAATGAAGAAACCCGCCATCCTTAAAATAGCTTTCTTCTTGGAATTACTCCCCATTTCAAATTGCATCAGGGCTATACCGTCTTTTCCTCTGATAAATCTCTCAAAAAGAGCAACATGAACATTTCATGGCTTTATTTTTTAATTTATGCTTAAAACGTTCAGTTTAAGGATTCATTTTTTTGCAAAAGGAATTAGATATAAGATACTGAACCATTAAGAGAATATTATACACCTAAAATCACAAGAAAAAGAAACACAATATATTCTCTTTCATGTTCCCAATAAAAACTGATAACTGATTTAACAGCTATGGAGATCTATCTAATGAGTATCTGCATAAGTAAACTCAGCCAACTGTACCATAAAGACATCAAATTCGTCCAAGCATCTGAAAGGAGATTCAGCAATAGACCACAGAGAAAGGATGAAACAAACTGTTGAAAAGGAACGTTCACCTCCAGATAAAGATTTCATGTCATCTAAAGCAGCCTTGTTTCCCTCCCCAGGCTGGACCTTCAAATAAAGAGAGAAAAGTGTAACTGAAAAATAAAGTTAACTAAAGAAAAGAGTTCCTTAATATTAGTGTATACTTACGCAAAGTAAAAAAAAAACAATACACTTAACCATGAAGGTTCTATCTACAGTATTTGTGAAAAGGATGGCATTCTGCAATGGGTGAATTCCTCCCATCCGTTTTTGGAATCGGAACTTCTGTCTGTCGCTCGCCGAAGGCATGCTTCTGCGCTTATAGAATCATAGAGTTGGAAGAGACCACGAGGGCCATCCAGTCCAACCCCCTGCCAAGCAGGAAACACCATCAAAGCATTCTTGCACGAAGCGCAGATAGAGCGCTTCTGCACATGCGCAAGCTGCGCAGATAACTTCTGTGCATCCACGTGCGTGGAACCTGGATGTAAATACTTCCAGGTCCGCGGCGGTCGCTCTCCGAGTTCGTCGTAAATGGAGGCGGTCTCAAACCGAGGTTCCACTGTACACCAATGACACAGTGATTTTACCTACATTTTATCGTTATTGGTGGATGCTTCCAGTCACATGCTTCTTCACCACCCATTTATTCTGGACAGGAACTCTCAGTGGTGCAATATGTTATGGGGCACTGGGGTTTATCTCTTCCTGTCAATACTTAGCAGTAATATGAAGAAGAAAACTTGACAGGAGATTTCTGTTCCTGAGAATGCTGGTGTGGAAGCTGCATGCAACAATGTTTAGTGACTAGGGCTCGGCAACACCTGGTTTTCAACTTTGTTATACATTACCAGCCAAACAGCGAGATATACTAAATATATATAAAATTAGATCTTCCTCTCTACAGCAAGTGTGAGGATCTCCAGATGTTGCTACAACTCTCATAATCTCTGGCTTTTGGGCATGCTTACTGGGGCTAATGAGTTATAGTTCAGCAACATCTGGAGGGCCAAAGATTCCCCATACCTGCTGTACGGCATCAGAAAATTACCTTAATTTACACAGAAAACATTTCCAGAAAAAGTGAATCACTGATTACAACCTATCTCACAGAAGTCTCCCCCACTGTGAAGAAAACTACAAATAGCCAGCAATACCAAATCAATTTGAAGCAAGAAGTTCAATTTTAAAAATTGCGTAAACGGAGTATTCAGACCCAATTTCAACGTAGCTTAAAACGAAAAGACCATTCATGAAACAAACATGCAAGTAGTTGCAGTGACTAAACAAGCTAGTAATAGGCCAACACTGTTACAAGTCCACAAAAATAAACAAGTTTTCATTGACAATGCTTCATAAATTGCATCCAAACTTGTAGCACTGGGTAACCACATAAAAATGATCCTGTGCTAAGGATTAAACAACAATGAAATACAAGCATGCTAAGGAAGTGAAATACATGCCATTTTCTGCCTCTCTTCTGTAAAATTAATTCAGTATAGCCAGTCATTCTCGGAATTACGAGGACACCTTGAGGTTATAACTGTCACAACTATTTTCTATGTCAAGTGACGCTACTGTGTTTATCTATAAATACACCATGTTGAATTCAAGCTAGATTCAGCTGAAGAATGGTCTGCATGACAGACTAATGGAAATCATTAGGTAAAAAAAATGTTAATGAAGATAAAATAATGCACAAGCCACTGCCTTTAAAATATGTTTAAGCTTAGCAAAAGAGTGGCAGCAGAGCTTATTTTAGGCTTGTTGATTTTGATCGGACTAAGCTAACCAATCTAAAACACTTAAAATATAAATAGTACATGCACTGTAATATACCATCTATACATTTGAGAAATGTGCCTGAAAAGAACAAACCTCTTTCCTCCCTGTAATACCTCTGAGGGGGAAGTATGCTACAGTGCCCAAGACAGCTTTACAAGGAATTTCCATTAGCTTTGTGTGGAACCAGAGAGATATGCATGTTAAACTATATAAAGCAGGCACAGGCAAACTCCGGCCCTCCAGATGTTTGGGACTACAATTCCCATCATCCCTGACCACTGGTCCTGTTAGCTAGGGATTGTGGGAATTGTAGTCCCAAACATCTGGAGGGCTGGAGTTTGCCTATCCCTGATATAGAGTGTCTTGCTTGTAGGGCTGGGACAGCACAGGAAATTCTGCAATTGTGGAAATGTTTCTGGAAAGTCCTCAGCAGCTGAGAGTGTTTGGCAGCGAGGCAAGGAGGCTGAGCTCCCAAGGAAAATAACTCAGATATGTAGATAGAAAGTCAGCTTAGATATAGAGGCTATCCACTGTAGAATGTCACATGTCATGACCAGGGCTTTTTTTCATCTAGAACTCAGTTCCGGCACCTCTCAGGTGGGCGCCATTGCCATTGTAAGAGAACAAGGGAAGCGCTCATGGTGAGTTCCGGCAGCTCTTTTTCTAGAAAAATAGCACCGTATATGACTATATTTTTAGATAACTGCTGAGAATTTTTCTGTTGAGTGATTTGAGCAAACTCAAATTTAAAAGTATGGAGTCCTGTTGTAAATGGATGAGGGCAAAAATATAGAAAATGTTTGACCTTTAGACACAGAATTCTGTGAATTAAGGGCCCCCATGCAAATAGGTCCGTTATTCTTCTAAATTTCTGCCTTTTGGGTTACATAATTATTAAGTCACTTCCCCTACTCTTCCCCACTTTTAGGTTTCCCCCTTTTAAGATCTGTGATCCAAGAACAACTGTATTGTTTTAAACAGTATTTTGTAAAAACTGGGATTAAAGGGTCAACCCTCCTCCCCTAAACCAAGAAAGTGGTTTCGAAATATTGGCTGGTAAGTAACTTGTATGAGCCGCTGATGAGATAAGCCTTTGACCAACTATCAAATAGCACACAGCAATGAATAAGGAAATGCAAAATGACTTACAGTAATTGAAAGCTTTTCATTCTTGTGGTCAAACTCAATTTTTCCAGAGTATGATCGCTGACTTAACAAACAGTTGAAGTAGTATTTGCATCTCACTGTAACTAACCTTTAGATTGAAGAAATGAAAAAAATATAGATATATGAGAGGGGGGGGGTAATATACCCAAGCATGCTCCTGAATCCAGCATTGTCACTAGAAGCCCAGGTATAAACTGCTTTCTTCCAGCTCCAGCTGGCTCATCAGTTGCAACCAGTCCTGAACAGCAGGTGATGTTCAAGTACCAAGAGGAAAACCGTAATTTGGAATTTTAGTTTTGCTACTCTGGTTCTTTTCAACATCTATTAACACTGTCTCTCCCCACCCCCCACCCCCGCAGTATGTCAGTAAATGTATAACATCACACCAACCTTCTAAACCTCTGGTATGTTTTATATCTCTCAACCATCATCTCATCCAACAGTTTAATAAATTTCTTCAAATTCTTGACTTCGCTCCCTGCTGTCTGATATTTTTCTTTTGCTTCCTGAAGCTCTCTGCAGGTCAATAGAAGGTGTCCAAAATAAAGATCAATTAGTTGAAGACTGTGGCTTGGATGCTAAGTTAAATTAACAAAATTCACAACATGAAAATCTCTGACCTCTTCCTTCCCCATGCGGCAGGCACCTATGTCCCACCAAACTTTTCTAGGGGAGGCCGTGAGGGTCTCTTCTGAGCAATGTGGCATGGGATGCAAGGGGCCTGCTCAAAAGGGGAAACTTGCCTCACATTGGGCAGGGGCCTGCCCAGTTTCTCTCATAATGGTGGAATCTGTGCACACCAATAACATTGATTGTTGGTAGATTCACAACAGAAAAAAAGAAGGGAAAAGCTATTACTGTCAGAAAATTGGTTAGGAGTTTGCTTGCATGGCTCTAAAATGGGATTAGGTCTTATGGAAAGAGCAGGAAGTATATCCCACCTCAAAAAGAACAGCCAAAGGAACCATTACATTTACCTGATTATTTCTTCTCTATCTCCAGTACGTTTTCTTTCTGAATTGATCTTTTCTCTTAATCGGTTTATTTCTGTATCAAGACTCTTATATGTTCTATTTACTTCTATTCGCTCGGGATGGATTTCTGAAGCCTTTGCAATCATTTCCTAAAGTGTTAAAATGCAACAAGAACAACAAGAAGAAGAGATTTAAACTCTGTGTATTTTGCTTAGAAACAGGGTTAATAAAATCCCCCTCCATTTTAATCTGACAAGCAAATTGGGCTTTTTTCTTCCAATTCTTTTTTTAAAAAAATGTGTAGATCTCTCTAGTGTAATAGGAAATGATACCCAACGTTTTACGTAATGTTTTGCAGTGTTCAAAATGCTTTGCATGCTGTGTATCAGCAATCAATGTAGCCTTGTAGAGAATATCCCAGAATCATCCCCAAAGGATGGGGAACCTTCCATTCCTTGAGGGCCACATTAGCTTTCAGAAAACAAACATGGCCTCCCCTCCCTCAAAAAAGCCCAACAACTTTGGCGTCCGCCCTCAAAAAAAGCCCAACAACTATGACTTCTCCCCCTAAAAAAAGCTCAACTCTGGCCTCTCCCCCCTCTAATGACAATGGGTAAATCACTGCCAGTTTTTTTTAATACTGGGAGTAGATCGCAATCTCTTGGGAGTTGGACATGCCTGGTGTATAAGGTATATGTCTTCCTTTCTGACACAGCAATTAAGCTAACCTCTCCCCCCCCCACCCCCAGATTCTGCTGTCACCAGTGCAGGCTGAAGAAAGCCCTCAAAAAGTTGTTAACCCCAGAGACTGCAGTGGAGAAAAGGACAGGGCTGTTTCAACACAAAGGCTTCAGAGCCTCTGTGACAGCAATAATCAGCAGACCAATACTCTATTTCATAGCACACCTAACTGAAAAACAACTAGCTCCCAGTCAGCAACTCCATACCACCAATGCAAAACACTGCCTAGCAACTGACTGGCCACATCTCTACTTACATCAGTGGGGACCGAAGGCCAACGCTGAAGCACTCAGGGAGCCACAAACCTGACATTTGAAAGGGGAAATGCCTAGAGCAGGCATCCCCAAACTTCAACCCTCCAGATGTTTTGGACTACAATTCCCATCATCCCTGACCACTGGTCCTCTTAGCTAGGGATCATGGGAGTTGTAGGCCAAAACACCTGGAGGGCCGCAGTTTGGGGATGCCTGGCCTAGAGAGCATGCAGGAAATGTATTCTGCAAAACACGTGTACCATGTTTCATTAGCGTATTCTAATGAAAATTAGCTCCACAGAAATACAGAGATGAGTAAATGAAAGGGTGCATAAGAGAATGTATCCTCAAACATTTCCAACATTTATTTCACTAGCAAAAAAGAAGGAAAGGCTTAAATCAGATTAAACTAAATACACACCATTAATTCTTTCTCTCTTGTAGCTAGATTATTTTTATGTGTTTTTATAGTTCCTAAATGGGATTTTTCCTTTTCCTCATAATGCTGCAAATGGCTTTTACTTTGCTCCAGTTCTTCATCCACCTCATGTAGTCCATCCTGTTAACATATCAACATGAAATGTAAACTAGTTCTAGTAAGATGAAAGTGGTGTACAAAGTGCTAATTTATCAACTTCAATTTAAGACAGCGTACTTGTGCACCTAATATGGCAAAGTATAATGAAACTGGCTAACATATAAACAAAACTATATTATTGTACTTATTTTGTAGCTAATTATAATTGTAAGATAATTATTATCAGTTAAGAACAATTGTTTTCAGTATCATACATAAAGTCAAAATAAATCAGATACCACCAGTTTGGTATCAACTCAGTTTAATGCGTAGCAAGCTTTTAAATTACACAGGAGTCAGAAAGAAAATGTTATATGTGGTGCATTTTATGGTCTTAAAGCAGTAAAATGTTTGATAAGAAATGTATTTCATATATTTTGATTTTGTGGGTTATTTTTTACAGCTTCACAACTTCTAGAAATGCCATCTCTTTAATCTCAATTGAAAAATGTAGCCATGTTTTTCTATTCACTTTTTGTTAAAATTCCTTGAGTCTGATGCCATGTATTTGTCACACGTTGTATCCAAGTGTTACTCAGCTGGTGGTAATTGTGTACCTGATATGGAATCAGGAAAGAAGCAATTTTCACCGACACCCCCTCCCTATGTAGTCCCCTGTGTTGCCCCCCCTAAATCTCAACCCAATGGTTGCTTCCTCTCCCATTCTGCTGAAGGAACCCTTACTATTGGGCTGAGCAACACCACTTGATGTAACCCAGTATCTGCAGATTCTCCACAGGATTTTTAAAATGAATATATTAAGTGCTTTTTTACCCGGACTGGGCCAGCTTCTTCTTCTACTTGATGGATTTTGTTTCTAATCACTTCTAATTTTTGTTCTGCCTCTTTTAGAATACATTTCTCATCTTCCATTTTCTTTTTCTGCTGACGCATGTGCTCCTCCACAGTTTCCATCTTCCTCTTGTTATCTTGAGCTTCTTCTTCCTGTTAGAAATATTTCCAGGTTACAGTTAAGCTAATTTCAATTCCTAATAATTAAAGTGGGCCCCAATCAATTTTATTTATTTATTTAAGGACACTTAGAAATCATTTTGTATTTTAAAACATTCAAAGCAAAACCCTGAGAGTAAGATTATAAAGCAGCGAAACAGTATAAAAACACATTACAAGAAATTTGAGCAATACAGTATCTATTTAGGCAGTAGTACAAACAGAGGTCATAGAATGCCTGTGTGAACTAAGGTTATTAGCATGTGACTTGGGGGGGGGTAGTTATTGATGCACACCATATGTATTAGGGGAGACTATTTCACATGGTATTTGCTATCACTGTCAAGGCTCTCTCCCAGGTGGCTGCAAGATGCATTTCTGATGGCTGTGAGAACCTCACCTGGCAATGTTGGTAAGTAGACATTTGTATATGAGAGGAGGAGCTCTCTCAGGTAAGCTGGTCCTAAACTGCTTTAAAGTTTAACAACAAAACCTCAACTCTTGACACTGCATTCTGCCTTAGTTGTAGCTTCTGAACCACCATAATAATGGAGCACTCTGGGGTAATCCAGAGTTACTAATGCACAGTTCCCTGTGACCAAACTACCCCGTGTCCAGGAATGATCATATCTAGGAAACCAGCAGAAGTTGGAGAAAGACACTCCTAATCACTACAGCTACCTGAGCCTCCAGTGACAACAATGGATACAGGAGCACCTTCTGACAAGTACCTGTTCCTTCATGGGGAGGGCAATCCTATGCAGGAGAGGCTGTTCACCAGTTTCCCAGATCTCAGAATCACTTACCTACAAGGACTCTGCCTTACTAGGATTTAGCTTCAGTTTATTGGCATTGGCCCTCATCCAGCCCACCTCTGCATCCAGGCACACTGGTCCAAGATCATAATTGATTTAGATGTTATAGAGAAGCAGAGATGGACAGCATCAGCATACTGATGACACCATGCCCCAAATGGAAGAGGGAGGAGATGGGTCCCTGTTAAGAAACTTGTAACTGAGACTCCTGTTCAATCAGTGAGGAGTTCCTCAAAAGAAAAAGCTCACTCCTTCTCCTGCCCATGTGTCTGCACTGGGTCGGAAATGGGAGCTGTAACTATGCATAGGATTATACTACTAGAGTCTTAAACACTGATAGGTTTATTGTGGTATATGCTTGTGCTACAACAAAGCTGTTAGTCTTTAAGCTACCCAGCACCCCTCTTTTGTTGAATTATAATATAAACACTTTAAATTAACCCATTTCTTGCTCATCTTAAAAAAAAAGAAGTTGGATCCTTAAAATTCTTATTGATCAGTATAACAAAAAATGCTCTCTGCCACTAGCACAAACAACTCTATGATATATAAATAAGTACTTAGAAAGGTAGAAAGTGAGCAATTCTTACTAATGTAGAGATGATATCTGACTGCTGTTCCTCTACGTTCTCGAGATCCATAATAGCTAGCTTTATTTTTTTCACTTTTATCTGCAATGACAATAAAAATAAATGGTATGGGGGGAAATCACACTAGATTTAATACAGACATTTAAGCTGCACCCAATATACCCTTACTCCAGAGCTTGCCATCCCAGGACCCACAAAGCCCATCAATGGTACCCCCTGGCAGAAGCCCCTGATTCTGAGCTTTCATTGTTTTAAAATATGTTAAATCTCAAGTCCCTTCAAGAAAAAGTTTTGAAGCAAAATGTGCAGATAACCTCTAGGAGGCATTATACCGACTCTGCACTGCACAGCTGTTCCAGCAGTTGGAAGGGCCCACCTGCTTCTACTTTAACTAGCTGAAATCCAATCCGATTTCACTCACTCGCCCCAAGTAAACGACTTTGCAAACGAGCAGTAAAGCAATTTAACTACAAAATATTTAAGAGGCATAGATAACTCATGCCGAAGGTGAGCACTTGTAAAATTTTGTAGAGCACCCAGTGGATGTTTGCTGAACCCAAGGGTTCTTTTGAACCCTGAAGACACAGCCCTAAATACTGTTTAAAAGCCCACTGCAAATTAAAATTTACAAAAGCATTTGTTTTCCCTATACTGGTGTGCAATGCAATGCTAGGTATTTCACAACAGCAGCAGCACACTTTAATGCTTTTGAAACAATGAATGCCATGAAATTAGGAAAAACAAGGATTACTCATATTCTAAAAAGATCCGGCATGTCAACATCAAACTCTAACAACAATTAAGAAAAATAATCCAATATGGGAGCTTCTTCGTACGTATTTCTTACTTTTAATTGTTCTTGGTCCAGACGATGAGTTTTAAGGAAATGTTCATTTTCTCTTATAGAATTCTCAGTAGAACGTATACGTTGTTGAAATACTGACAGATGGGTTTTTTTGTTTCCAACTTCTTTCTCCAAGTGACTTAAAGAAACAAAGTATTGTTAACAAATGTATTCTGATTTGTTTTGTTCAGAATTCTGATTTGTTTTGTTCAGAAAGCTGGCAAGTAACCGATGCTCACCTTATGTCTGCCTCCACATCTTTGCTGAGGATGCGGGGCCTTTTATTTTCACAAGAATAATATTGTCTCGGCAACACCTGATCACCATCACCAGTGAAAGCTTCTTTACAATTTTTCGGAAGATTGTTTCGATGCATAATTCTACGAGCTTCCTCATTATTCTAGTGGGGGAAACATGGACAACAAAAATTTTCTCCTCTGAGAATGGAGTATTCAGAGCTGAGTAAAAAGGAGCTTGATGTCTCAACTTTTAAATATACTAATTAATTATGACCATTAAGCTACTTCCTGTCAGTCACAGAGCAGCTGCCCTTTAAAATATCCAGTAGACAACTATAACACAGCACGGGAGTGGTGTCATGTCTGCATGCATCTTTTAGGAGATGAGACATATTTCCCAGCAGAATTTTCCCTCTCTCAGAATCATGGGTATTTCTTCCCTGCAGAGAGAGAACAGTGGGGCTAACTATTCTACCTGCCTTAAATAAAATCAGCTGCCAATCTCTCTTGAAACTGTAGACAGAAACCAACAAGCTTTTCCCATGCACTGCAAGTGTCTCACATCTTGTTAAACTCCACTTTGAGAAACACCTGCCATTTAAAATTATTTCTTTGTTACATGTGATATAGAAATAGCATGCAGTGAAAGGTCTAAGTCAGTGGTTTTCAACCAGTGTGCCGTGGCACCCTGGGTTGCCTTGAACGATGGTCAGGGGTGCCACAGGCAACACTGGCCTCTGCCCCTCTTTCCTTCCCTCCCTCCTCTGATGTCCTCTCATGTCTCCGCCTCCCAATGGCTTGGACAACTGTTTGTTGCAGCTGCCCTAGCTACAAACTCCGCAGGTGAATGGTGCCTCCGGGGCTGGTCAGGGGGTGCTGGTTGCCAGGAGCTGAGGTGGCCTCGGAGTAAGCAAGCAAGCAGACCAGGGAGTCCAGCCAGCCAGTCCACCAGCCCTTGCTGTTGGGAATGGACAGAAAGGTCTAGGTAACTGTGGGGCAGAGTAAGGAGTCACCTCTCTTTGGGGTAGGGGGGCAGCTCAGAGATCAGGGGCAGCGGCAGCAGCAGTGGCTCCCCAAAGGACTCCCAAGGAGAAGGGAGAGGAGAGGAGGCTTAGGAAACACTCCACAAGGGATGGTGTTCGAGAAAGGAGAGACTGCCGGCTCTGCAGGCAAGGGGTGACATAACTGGGCTCCTGAGCCCTACAAGGGTGCCCCGCAGAAAGAATGTAGTCGGTCAAGGGAGCTGTGGACTCAAAAAGGTTGAAAATCTTTGGCCCAAGTTAATACAGAGTTATCTGAACTGTTATAGAAACATCAAGGCTTTCTATGCACTACAGGTAGGAGAATTAAATCTTACTTTGATTAACAGGACTGTTTCTATACGCCGCATGTCAATTAAGCAATTGGATATTACTGCATTATCGATGTCTAATGCAGCCAAGACTGTTGGGAATTCAGGATGAACAACGGTCCTATTACAAAAAAACAACAGTAGCATTTGTATTTTATTTTATGTTCTTACAATGCAGTCACTTCACTTGCAGTCTTACAAAAGATGGCATAACTATAGAGCATTTCAGTTACATTTTCAGAAGCTTAAATGTATTGACCATATTTGAAAAATGTATCTAAAATGATGTCCCGTCCCTCCCAATGGATGAAGTTGTTCCATTTGCAAAGGGGTCTTTAAATCAGTGCAGAACTCTGGAAACGTTAACATGAAGTCAATAGTTCTATCAATGACCCTCAGCGGTAATGCAGCATAACTATAAACCCTTAATGAAAATTCAAAATTCCAGCTTACACAGACCAAGTGTCAGATACACTCACCTTTGGCTTACATCATAAACCTTATTTTGGAAAGAACTAACGATGATTTGAGGACGTAAACCAGGTTGACAGAATCTGGACATTAACACCTGTAAAGTTCTTTCGTCTTTATGATTATCACAGCAAAATGCCCAGATCAAGCCTTTTAAACATGTCTCAATAGCCAGCGCAAAATCAGGATCTTTCAGATGAATAAAAGCACCTGAGTGCAAGAAGAAAGTATCAGCATTGTATGTAATGTCAATATTAAACCATTTGAACGCCGCAGCCTGAAGTTCTCACCCCCTCTTCTGTGAAAATGCCACAGTAATATAAAAAGCAGCTTGAAGTAACTCCATTTTCAGAAGTTCACCAAACTAGACATCAAAGCAATTCAAATGCTCATTAATGGGGAGTTTTAGTAGCCACTGCAGGAGTTTTGGAGCTCCACATCCAAAACTAATAGCAGCTTACGTGGGGAGGGTGAATCAGGGAGGGAGGGGGAGAGAGGTTGAATGTGCATATGCAATGGCTATTTAAAATGTAATGAATGTGCAGTTTACATATCTGCAAGCAATTAATGTCAAATTTAGTTTGGGCCTGTGACTATAGTTCTATCATGCAGGGGATTTAAATCCTTTGAAACCAAGAGTAGAGACAATGCTTATCTTGGCCTATGAATGGCACAGTTTAATTCTTGGGGGAAAAAATACCTCAAAAGTTCAATAAACTTTCCAAATATTTTTTCTTATCCTTGCTTTTTCCATTTTTTATTCAGTGTAAAGTTCTTGCCTTTCTATAGAACACAACAAATATAAAAAAAGGTTTGAACTTTTATTCTAAAAGCAACTTCCCAGAAGATTATTCCACTAAAATGAATGCAAATCCACAAGCTATAACCTCCTGGCAAGGCTGAATACACTTTACAATGAAGCAAAGGTGGCCGGCCACTCCTAAGAACTCAAGTGCGTCCCTGTTAAATAAGACCAAAGGCTTACCTAGTACAAAATCTTTTTTTCACACAGTGGCCCAAAACGAAACTAGAGTAAGTATTCCCAATACTGAAACACGCAAAAAACCCAATACAGTCATTGTAGTCTGTTTTTAAAATGCAAATCCTCAACATATGCATGCTGCTTGGTGGTCAGTAAACTACTTATAGACCAACTATGGACTACTTGTACATTAACTTGCAGATTAACTGCAATGTGCAAAACTGGGGATGGGGGCAGGGGTATGCAGGCAATTCGTGCAAATATCTGAAGAGGGTTATAAAAGCACAGCTAAGACTGTGAAATAGTTGGGGAATAGGAACTTAAAGAGTCTCCCACTGTCACCATTTTTCTCAAGACCTAAAGAAAATTACTTCCTTATTCAGCAATACCAGGATGAAGAACACAGCCATGGACGTACATATACACCAAAAAATCACAAAGTTTACTACAGTATTTCTATTTCAGGATCAAATCTGAGAACAATTAAAATTGCAATGCAGTAGCCACAGTCTACTTTTCAATGTGTCTAAAAAAAATTTTTTTTTAAAAGGAGAATTATAAATTACCTATGGGTCCCAATGGTTTGTATTTAAACTGTCCCTGCTGGTGAGCCCTTTCAACTGCTTCACAAAGGTCTGGCATATAGTGTCCAAATCTTTTCAGTTGATTTGTTTTACTCTCCTTCAACTCTTTTAGCTGTCGTTGCTGAGAATCCAATATTTGCTTCAGTTCCAATTCTTCCTTCCTAAAACAAAGAAGCTACTGAAATATCATGCATTATTAAGGCCTAGTCCATTTTATAGAAATAGGTAGTCTTTTACACACCATCTGATTGCTTATAAGGTACAATTGATTTAGCAGGGCTTCCAAGTCAATCATTGATTCACTTTATTTGTAAGCCACTTTTCCACACACAAAAACAAGCTCTAAGTGACTTGTAACAAAGAAACAGGGTTGCATTTCAATCAAACACTACAAAAACAATTTCATAGTAACATAGTAAAACAAAAATATAGTAATATACAAACAAGCACATTTGAATACTATTAATATACAGTGATACCTTCATTCCTGAATGGCTGAACGCTGCAAACCCGGAAGTAAGTGTTTGTGTACAATGCTGCAAACCCAGAAGTAAGTAAATTTGTGAACATTTTTGGAAGCTGAATGTCCAGTGTGGCTTCTGGTTTGAGTGCAGGAAGCTCCTGCAGCCAAACGGAAGCCGCGCCTTAGTTTTCAAACAGTTTTGGGAGTCGAACGGACTCCCAGAACAGATTAATTCGAGAACCAACGTTTCACTGTAACAAGATTAAGTAAACAACATGCCACATCCAATGACCAAAATAAGGGAGCCTCAGTTTCTGTATGTTTAGCCTGGAAAAGAAGTAACTGAGAGGAAATAGGTATCTTCAAATATCTGAAGGGCTGTCACATGGAAGATGGAGCAAGCTTGTTTTCTCCTGCTCTTGGCAGTAGGTCCCAAACCAATGGCTTCAAGTTACAAGAAAGAGGATTCCAACTAAACATCATGAAGATGTTTGCAAAACTGCAAGCCATTTGTATTTAATAACACTTTCTCCAAGTTGGTACCCTGGGTGCACTTCCCCAGAGGAAGCTTATAAAATAACTGCTTTTACTTGTTTTTCGTTTGTTTGTTTTTTAAAGATGTGTTTGTTTGCAAAGTGGGATGTCAGCTGTCTTTACCAAAAAGGAAATCACCTCTCCCCTTGAAGAAAAACAACAGGGAACTGAAACTGAAATGATCCCTTGTCCTTTCCCAAAACTAACCAAGAAAGAGTTGAACATACATGCTTCTCCTCAGACAAATATGCCTGGCAGGAGAGAGAGCTGAATGAAGGTGCTAGCTGTGGTCCACAGAGCAAGAAAAATAAATGCTCAGAAGCCCAGCTTATAGCACAAAACACAAATCAAGTAATCACAGATACATCTCAAAAACTTACTTAAGCCTTGCAGCCTCTTCCTTGTATGTTTTTATAGCCTCTTGAAACTGCTTTATTTGGTTATCATTTGATTCTTCTTGATCACGAAGTGTCCTTAACTGCTCTTCCTTAGCTGCTCGTTCAATTCTTGCTTGTTTTGCCAACGTTTCAGGCTCCGAAATTTGTTCAGCACTGTAACATCATGCAAAGCAAACAGTATATTATATTAAAGAGCTGCTCTGGAGGAATACTTCCTGTGACATACACCTTTCCTTTGGGGCAGCTTTTATGCATGCAGTATTTGAGTTTAATCAACACTGGCTACCCACAGTTTCACATTCACATTTTAAAATAAACACGAATACAGATTGTTAAGGCTGCATTTATATATTTTTAAAATCCCACAAAGACTTATAATAGTTATTTACCATTCTCTGAACAAAAGGCAGCAGCATGTACTTTTCTACCTGCTTTTAGCAAAGCACTGTAGATTAATTATATAATTATTATTTATACATCACTCTTTGCATCTTAGAGACATCTTTCTGCCTGTAAGGAATATACACTCTAAATAGAAAATGGGAAAAAACAGAGTGGGCAGATTTGTATTTGATAAAGTCTAACACCAAAGGTTTCAGAGTACACTTAGCTGTCATACAAAATGACACATCTTATGGATCAGCAAGTGATGTACAAGCAAGTAGCAGAAAGGAGGGAGAGACAGAAAATTATCACAAAGGAGGGAAGTAAGCAGCTAGCCCCCACACTCATCTTTATTAGGGATTAGCGCTAATTGAGATGTTTATACATTTATCTGGATTCCAGTGGAGTAACCAATTTTTAAAGATCTTTAAAACTCAAGCAGCAAAGGGCTCCAAAAGGGTACAGTATTTCCAAAGTAACTGAATGGGCAACAAAATAGCAAATGAGACTCTGTGCAAATAAAAGTAAGGTGCTGTTCATTTGGGGGGGGGAGCCTAGCTTCACATCTATGCTGATGGATCTGAGCAACTGAGAACTTGTGGTTCTGGTGGATAGTCTAGTAGCAGTTGTAAAAAAATAATAATATGAATAATAATAAAAAAGGGCTTCTCTGGGAGATCTGTCCAATTGACAGAATCATAGTACCACTATACAGAGACTAGTGTTGCTGCATTTGGAATAATGATAATGTAGTAGTTACTCAATATCAAAAAGGGTATTTTAAATCCAGAAAAGGAAAAGCAAAATGGGCAATTGATTGGGGCACTTCTAAAAAGAAAAGCTGCATCTCCAACTTTTTAATTCATAAAAAAGTTAAGTGAGGGCGCCCTCATAAGGGTTCTCTTTTTTCTTTTATGAAGCAAGGGTGCAAAAAGCATTTAAGGAGGAGTTTCTGCATGATGCAGAAGTGGCATTAAAGGCTTCTGACAAAAATAATTATCTCAAGATGGTCATTAATGATTTTGCAATAAAGTTACAAAAATAGAAAACAGCCAGATGGAAGACTGGAGTAGTCAAAGTGTGAGATAACCAGAGCATGAACCACAGTTTTAGCAGAGTTTAATAAGTAGTTTAATAAATTTAATATAATTAAATTTAATAAGCTGATATATACTCAAGAGATAAAAAAGGTTGCTTACAATAAATTTCAATTTATCTGTTTTCAAGTTGGTCAGTCTTGTTTAAACAAAGTGAACTTTTAGGAAATTATCGATAACACAGAGGAGAGATGTTTCAACTTCTTGTTTGTCATTACATGTTTCTTACAGATTAAAAATATATATAATGGTTTTGGGTAACAAAATGCCCGTTTACTCCCTTCTCTTTTTGATACAACGTATTTAGAAAATGAAACATTACCTGGTCTTTAGTTCCTCAATTTTTTTGCAAAGCTGTTCATGGTCTTTCGCCAAGCGTTTCAATTCATTTTGAGACCGATTATATGCTGCCTTAAACAAGGAAAGCAAAACTCTGGTTAACAATTGACTGGAACAAACTTACAGCAGAGATTGACAAAAATATTATAGCTGAAGATCAACTTCAATCTGTTATTTCTTCTGCCTTTTTTGAAATTATATTCATTTGACCCATTACTCTGCTTTCATGCCTTTTACAATCCAATCTGTGTGTCTGATTTCAGTGCAGCTCTGCACAAAATACAAAAGTATGACTAGACCTTTGGTGTGTGGCAAATTCTTACAGAACTTCTAAGTCTGAACTTTACATCTACAAACCTCTGCATCATTCTTTGCTCTTCTTTTAGATACAATGTCTGCTTTCAAAGCAGCACATGACGGTTCTAATGCCTGAGCTTCTTCCGTTATCTTCTCTAGCTTGTCTTGCATAGTTCTGTGTTTTCCTTCTGCATCTTTTACCTTAGTCTGAAAAGACAAAACAATCAGAAATCTCATTATACCAGGGAAATTAGGTGAATGTGCAGAGACTGAACCAAAGGAAGTTGAGACAAATCAGTCATGACTTGGAACGGGAGAAAGGGTCAACAGTTTGCAGATGAAGTATGATCACCTTTGACTTTCCAGATAACACTTAATTCTGAATTTCATTAACATAATGGCAGGCCTCTGGTTTTAACTGGGAACATTACAGCTGAGCCTAGTACAAACTGATGGGCAGCCTAGCACTGTGAGTACTTCAATCTTGGAGTCCTCTTCTGACACAAAAGAGGGCCAGGGTATCCATCCCAGCCCCCTTGGGCAAGATGAAGCCCCTGGCAAAAATACAAGGAAGCTGTTCTTGCTCTTTTTTGATCAACTAAGCAGCATCGTATCCAAGCTACACGGGCTCTGGCCAGGGATGGCAGCCAGCCAGAGGTGGTTTGGGCAGACCTATCGATAGCTTCGGCCCGGCCATGGCATCCACTCTTGACCAAATGGTTGTCTCAACTTGGCTTCATTAGAGGACACATGTAAACAAAAAAATCAGCTTGAATGCCAAATGTTACAGCGCAGTAATAGGAACACTGAATTATTTTCTACACAATCTTTGTTGATCATTTATTAGATTATATACAAAGTTGATCAAAGCTGACAAGTAACTCAAAGTAACTCAAAACTGAGATACTTGCTTCTCTAGTCTTCTAAATGCAATTCACTTACAGTATATGAGAAAGCTCACAAGTAGCACACATTTAATTAGATGGCCAAATAGCACATGAAGGGCATTCATGTGGACCTGTACAAGAAGCATCTGTTCTTTCTTCTTGTGATCCTTGCATGAAGGCAAAGGCTTTGATGAGAAGTGACAATAAAGCAGACTGCTTAACAGATCTGACATTTTGTGATGCAGTCTCAGAAGACACCAGTCACACTAATCTATTTTTTAAAGTGTACAGATAAGACTTTAAAATTGGTTGTGCTAGTCTCACTAAGTCATTAAAGAAACAAAAACAATGCTTCACTTGAACAAGAGAATCAAAGCAATTCAAGTCAGTATTTGCAATAAATCCATATATACCTGCCATTCTTTCACTTTCTCAACAAATTTTCCAGTTCTTGCTTCTAGAGCACCAACATCATCTCTGAGTGTTTTAACTTCTTTTTCAGTGTCTCTCACCTAAAATGTAAGATTAATTTAAGCACCACACAATAAATATTACAACTATCAATTTAAACCCATTGATAGGTACTGAAACAACAAATTACCATTGCCCAAGCTATTTGGTGCTGTAACTTCTTCAGCTCATTCTGCATTTCACTCACAAAAGCAATACTTTTGTAACGATCCTCCTTCTCCAAATAACGCTCCCGAAGTTCTTCAAGAAACTAAAGAGACACACAAAATGTTGTTGGAGATGACAGCAGTACAGATACTACGTCCATTTCTTAGTGTTTACTAGGGACAGAAGAAACCCAGAGGAGCTGTCTAGGAAGCTCAGTATCAGATTATGTGTGTTACTAAATGTTTTATTCTCGCTAAAAAGCAAGAGAAAGCTAGAGAGTTCCAGAAAAACAACTACTTCTGTTTCATTGACTATGCAAAAGCATTTGACTGTGTCGACCACAGCAAACTATGGCAAGTTCTTAAAAGAAATGGGAGTTCCTGACACCTCATCTGTCTCCTGATAAATCTCTATGTGGGACAAGAAGCTACAGTTAGAACTGGATATGGAACAACTGATTGGTTCAAAATTGGGAAAGGAGTATGACAAGCCTGTATACTGTCTCCCTGCTTATTTAACTTATATGCAGAATTCATCATGCAAAAGGCTGGACTGGATGAATCCCAAACCGGAATTAAGATTGCCGGAAGAAATAGCAACAATCTCAGATATGCAGATGACACATGGAGTCACGAAGAGTCAGACACGACTAAACGACTAGACAACAACAACAAATGTTTTATTGCATCTGTGCATTGTTTCTTTAATTTGCAGTTATGTTTTTACAAAATCATTTATATGAGATTTTGTTGTAACTGGCTTTGCTTGTTTGCACAAAATCTTTAACAAAATAGTATATATTTTTAAAAAGTGACTATGGTGCTTCATGAAGAATAAATCAGTGTTAGGAATTTATTTTGTAGGGCTAAACGGTAAAGGACCCCTGACAGTAAAGTCCAGTCACAGACTACTCTAGGGTTGCGGAGCTCATTTCGCTTTACAGGCCGAGGGACCCGGTGTTTGTCTGCAGACAGTTTTTCTGCGTCATGTGGCCAGCATGACTAAGCCGCTTCTGGCGCAACGGAACACCGAAACAGAGCAGCACACAGAAACACCATTTACCTTCCCGCCAGAAAAACCTATTTATCTACTTGCACAATTTTTGGCGTGCTTTCGAACTGCTAGGTTGGCAGGAGCTGGGATCGAGCAACGGAAGCTCACCCCATCACAGGGATTCAAACTGCCAACCTTCTGATTGGCATGCCCAAGAGCCTTGGTGCTTTAGACCACAGTGCCATCCGCATCCCTTCTTTTTGTAGGGCTACTGGTCTTATTTTAGCCCTTCTCAGTAAATCTAGAACCAATATGAAAGGCTGGGGGAGGTGGAGTTTCACAGTCCAGTATGTGGGCCTGGGACACATAAAATTACTGTTTATAATACCTTTGCTCCTTGTTCAATCTGATCATGAGTTCTTGCTTTGGTTTCCATAATGTACGCATAATCTTGTTTCATCTGCTCCAACTGTGTTGCCTTCATAAAGAACTAATGCAAGAAAACACAAGTTCATGTTCTATAACTGACTTTCTAAAAGAGTAATTATGAATGCAGTCCATTTATACTTCAACATTTCCTTAAAGCCCTAGTTACCCGCTCCACCCACCTCACTCAACATGTGCACAATAAGAACATATAGAAGCAGCACTACGGCTATCCACTGAATGTAAAATTTGTGCATGCCTTCAATGTACCCATCAAGCCCTTCAAGCTGCTCAAGATCTGAATAAGAAGAGCACACATGGACTTCCCATTCCTTAGTGGTGTGATGTGCTTCTCAAAACAAGGAAGAGTCATGTCCAATGGATTTGTTGGCATCTGTTTATCTCGAGAGACAATGGAGTGTGCTTCCAAGGGTGAAGTCATTAGCAGCACTGAAGTGACCTCCTTGGGACACAAGCCTAGGCAGTGCGAACGGAGGTCCTGGGCTGCCCAGACAACAAGGCCCCCTTCCCTTGCCCGCGCTGATGTGGTCCAAAAGAAAAAAGAACAATATGTTTGGAACCAGCTGGGCATACTGACAGCTTCTAGGAGGGTGGGGACCAAAGGTGGACAAACTACCCCAGAAGGAGCACGACATGTCCCCCACCAGAGGTACTACCCCTCTCCTACACCCCATACACTCTCCGATGGATTACTGACAACATCATATGGTACTTTTCTTTACCTTGTATTTGTCACCTTCATTTTTAGATTGCAAGAACTGTTTGCTCATTTCCTGAGTGAGTATAGATACAGGATTATCCACCTGCAACAACAAAAGTCACTTACTATTTTGTTTATCTTTGGCAAATAGTTAATATTTAAGTAAGTGGTCACTTGAAATTCAGAAATTCTCTTCAACATCCATTGCAAGACAAGATAAATTATTCTTATGGTTGCAACAGTATCTCAAGCGTAATGGCTTTTAATTAACTACATAAAAGTTCGTGAAGATTTTCCTTTACGGCACCTTTACTATTTTAAGAATTTGAGGAGTCACAACCAGCTCACTGAAACAGGATGTCAGAAGAGCTTTAATAGGCACCTTTGCTTTTTAACTGCAAACGCAAATTCCACATAACCACTGGCCACAATCCAGAGAACTGCACTGCAAACAGTATGCACAGAGGAACCTTTTGACAATACACTCAGTCACTACCACCCAAAACCAGTTTCTCATGACGCACGAGAAGTTGCTTTAAGAGTCTGAGCATAGGGGCTTCAATTCAAGGAGGGGAGGAATCATAAGCTGCAGTAATTGTCTACACACCTTTAAGCAAAAAGCATCAAATCAATTTTTAAAAAATCATCCATAAGGTGTTATATGTAGAAGTAAACAAATTTAGACTTACCTGGATATTAAAGTGATCTAGGATGGCAATAAGTTCTTCCTTCTTGGACGAAATTATGGCACCTGAATATAAAAGTGAGAATAAACCACAGTGAGATTTTTAAAATTACTACGTAACACCAATTAAATTATACCTTTAGTGTAGAACAGAATATTGGTGCTTAGAATGAACACTTATTTTTATTTATTACATTTATATGCCCTCCATTCCCCCTGAAAATGTCCAGGATGTTGCTTTGTCTTGGTGCCCAAATGGACTATCCCTCCTACTGCTCAGACCGCAGGAACCATGCAACCAGATTTTTCCCCCTAGAAGGGGGAGGAGGGGAAAGGAGATTGTTAACCGCTTTGAGACTCCTTCAGGTAGTGATAAAGCGGGATATCAAATCCAAACTCTTCTTCTTCTACTACTGTTTCCTTAGTTCTGTTCTGTGGCTGGCCTTTTATAGAACTCCTTAGTAATCGGGAGGGGAGAACATCAGCAGGACCAAAATTTAAACAAAGGAGGAAAAGGAAAAAGCCAGCATAGTCTGGGCCTACTGGTCAGCAAAGCTGAATGTTCGAGAAAGGCATCTTTAGGAGATGGGTGGGGGGTGTATGTGTGAAGTTGTGGCCTTAGACCTCCATGCACCCCGAGAAGCAAACATTCACAGTGAGTACAAATGCTTTGTTCTCAAATGGCTGTGACAAATGTCCAAATGCATTGCATAACAGCTACTGTCATACGGATTGGTTCAGATGGCTGTGTGGCAAGGAAGAACATGCTGCAGCACATTTCTCCAGAAGGCAGTCTCTGCTGAGGTATTTACATCTAACCAAGTGGGTGTTTGGCAAATCTTGTGGAGTGGAGAACTAGGAGAGGACCACTGCTATAGAGGACCCCATGGAACAGAGAGAAGTGTTAGCAGATGTGGTGCCGCATAGGCTAGGGTGGAGTTAAGAGACTTTTTGTCCTAGTGTGGTTCACTGGAATGAGTCAAACAAGGAGATGTTTTGCCTAAAGGCCAATGTGCAATTAGTTTGGCCCCTGTAAAAGGCACCTAGGATAAACTGGTTCTGGAAGCAGTGTCTATATTCCAATGCTTTAACCAAATGCTTTTCCTAGCCACTGCCCCTGCTGCAATGGTCTTTTTTGAAAACTGTGTGGTGTCTAATGCTACATGAGGTGTGTGTTCCTCCATTTAGAAACTTTTTGGGTCACTATTTGGTTTGTCCACAAGTTCATCCAGCCACCAGAGAAAGGTGGATCTACAAAACAAAGATGTAAAGGAGGTCTATAGATTATGAAGGAGCAGGACTCTGGCGCTGGGTTGAAAACGGAACCAGGGGCGGGGGCATGACATGCTGCTGCTGCGCTACTGTATTTGTCAGCTGAGAGGCAGTAAAGCCACTTTGCAGGTCTCACCTGTGCGGCTTTTCCCAGCCTCTCTGGGGTCATGGTGCTCTGATGGGGGTGGGGACAGCCTCCCCTTGGAAGAATCCCTTCTATATCCACCAGATGAAGAAGAAGGTTCAAGGTAGGGGTTCAGAAGAAAAAATTTCAAAATGCTTTAAAAGGGCTGTAGGTTCCAAAACGGAGCCCGGGAGCTTCCTGCTGCTGCGCTACGCCACTCAACAGCTGATGGGCAGGAAGCTGTTACTTGCAGCGAGATTGAGGGTGAAGGAGGAAGGGGGTCTGCAGTCCCTTAGATTGCCTTTTCCCCATTCTTACCCTCCCAAACGAAAGGGCGGGCGGAATAGAAAATGAAGCGACTCAAGCTCCCCACTCACATGCATTTCGCTTATGCGTGCTGAGGGCCCAGAATGTAACCCCCACATGTATGTAATTTGGAAGCGGGGAGCGAACACTAGCAGAGGGAGGTTAGCAAAAGCCGGTTTCTTACTACAGACCAGTTCCATCAGAAGGATGTTCTGTGTTTGATGAGATAAAACTTGAGAGGAAAGATGCAGAAATCCAGCAATTAAAGAGTATAATCACTCAATGGGAGGCAAAGTATAAGGAAGTGAAAGCACGAAATGCACAGCTGTTGAAAATGCTGCAGGAAGGAGAGATGAAAGATAAAGCCGAAATACTGCTTCAGGTCAATGAATCTCAGAGTATTAAGAATGAGCTGACTTTACAGGTTACCAGCCTTCATGCTGCACTGGAACAAGAACGATCTAAAGTGACATTACTGCAAGCAGAGCTAACAAAATATCAGTCTGGAAGAAAAGGGAAAAGAAATACAGAGTCTGATCAGTGCAGGTGATCACATTTGTACCAAAATCAGAGCAAAAAATAAATTTGATCTTCAAAAAAAAAATTCTTTCCCTCCAACTGGCAGTACTCAACACATTCAATGGTGACTTGTGTCCTCTTCTGGGTTGCCCTATATCAGGCATGTCCAACTGGTCAATCGCAATCTACCAGTTGATCACGGGGCATCCCTGTTCGATCGTGCGATACTGAATGCAGCAAAATACTTCGGCAGTTCAGGTTTCGTGAGGCACAACCAGGCTATACCACTGAGGTTAGAGGGCTATGGCTACAGCCAGGACAACTAATGTACTGTGGAAAGCACTGCTGCTTTTTCATGAACTTGTACTGTAATAGCAGAGGAGGGGCCAGAGGAGCTTGCTCTGCAGCTACTACCAAGACTTTCTCTTGTTGCTTTATCACTTATATGTTTAGCAAGGCTGTGGATTTCTACACTTTCCCCTTCCTCTGTGAAAACATAACAAAGGGGGAGTAGGGCATGGCACCAGAGGGAGACATGCAAAGCAAGAAAACCTGAGTGGGACACAGAAGGTGACCTGGAGTAGGAACAAAATTGAAAGGCCTTTTTTATTTAAACAACAGAAAAAGTGCATGATAGGGGAGAGAATAAAGAAGACAACTTGCATCAAGGATGACAATCTGACAAAAAGAAGAAGAGAAACAATTCTGAGTTTTCCTAGTGTGCCCCTTTAAGAAATTGTTTGAGCTTCCCTATGTACAATTTAGATTTAAACTGTTGTACTACTAATGATCAGGCTGGGGCATGCAGATGGACTAGTAACATCGTCAGGGAAGCCTGAGGAGTGAAAAACCAGGCCAATCCTTCTGACTTATTATTATGTCTACAATGTTGTGGTAGACACCCGTATAATGCAGACACAAGCCTATCATTACTCTTGCTAATGCTGAAGCAAGCCAAAGCAGTCCAAAAATAAAATAAAATATTGAGCAGTATCTGCACCCTGATGATATACCAACATTTACAAGAGTATACAGTAGGCCCACAACTTATGTGGGGGTTACGTTCCAGGGATCATGCCTAAAATTGTGCAGTCAATGGGTTCAATGGCAGGTAGGATTGCCAATTTCATTTTTCCCAGAACCCCACCCCCTTTTCCATTTTGTTCAAAAAATTGCCATGCAGGTAAGCCTGAATGCATAGAAGTTAAATGCACATAAGCTGTGGGCTTACTGTATTTAAAAAAGAAAGCAGCTCACCTCACTTTTCTTCTAAAAATAAAGCTTCTTTGAATACTTTATAAAAATTAAAGTACCTGTGCTGCTTTTCAGTTTGTAATTACGATGTCCTTCCAAGTTTATGCGTTGATTGATGGTGATAGAGTCACCATACTGTTGTGGTTTAAATGCATCTTCACCTCTGTTTCGCAGCGTGATTGAAACATCTGCAGAACTGAAGACAAAAAATGAGCTGATTTTAATTAACATGTAAATTCAAGAAATTATCTTTTTAACCAAGTTCAAGGTGTTGCCAGTAGCATATAAAGCCCTTAACAACTTGCAACCAGGTTACCTATGAGATTGCCTTACCCAACATGTGCCCACTAGACCGCTTCAATCGGCAGAATTGGCAATACTACAGGTGCCACATTAGACCCATTCCGCAGTTGGAAAGTGTGCTTATACCACAAATGGTTGGTTTAAGTAGGTAGCTAATATGCAGCACTCTTGCAGAGTTCTCACCACCAGACACTGGGCTCAAAGATTTCAGAGTATTTCTGGAGGGACAGGAAATTCTTCCCTCCATCCCTGGTACTGTTCTTACTCGTTCTGCCTTAATACTGGATTTTGACTTACCTCTGTCCATCTTTCACAAATACTTTCAAAGATGTTCCTCGATTTGTCACTGTAGCTTTTCCTCCAAGACCAACCATAAGGGCCGTTAACACAGCACTCTTCCCACCTGAATAAAGCAACATTTATTCAGCTCTTAATAGTTGGCAAGCTATTTTTAAGGCAGCAAAAAATGACTCTTATTCTTTTTTTATATGAAAGACCTTTCCTTCCTCCCCTTATTTTTCTTTTTCTTTTTTTTAAAAAAAGACAATTCCTAAAGAAGCTACAAGGTTATAAAGCATGTGATCACATAACATAAAAACACTCTTGGGTATAACTCAATGGCACTTTTTCTCATGAGACTAGGTCAACTATAGTTTCAATACTTATTTGTTTCATATTTGCTGCCGTATTGTAAAAATGTGTTACATTACTGCATTTTCAATGTACACTTTAATAATGTATTGATATTAATTGCACCATATAGCTTTTTTTTTTTTTTTTACAAAAGTGGCCCATACATTTAATGAAATAAATACAAGAACTTTGTAACTGGCATTCTCTTAAGTGTTACACAAACATATCGCCGCAAGCCATTGATGGTTCTTTCACATCTCATGGGTCAGGAGACCATGAACCAACTGAAAAAGCTCAACTGAGCAGCACGAGTACATAGTGCTAATGCTTTTTTTGGCAGTCACAAAGTGGGCTTTGATGATCACTCAGTGTGTCAACATATTCACTGCTAAATTAGCAAGGTAAAGTTAGGAAATAGAGGGTTATTCTGTTCAATGATTCAATAGAAATAACTGCAAAATAATAGGTAAGATAGATTTCATTAGTGAAATTCATTTGGTTATAAGCTTTTGTAGAAAAGAGCCTAACTTATTGTATTGCCCTCTTCTGACACAGGCTCAAACTTATTTGCAGGGAGAGGGGGGAAATATGAACAGTAGGGCAAGAAGACCATGTAATGCAAGATAGTTTCTGATAGGCGATGATGTGAAAGAGCATGCCTGAGACCAGAGCTACTGTCAGCTGCAATGTACAACACTGGACATGACAGTCAAGTCTGACCTGATAAAACACAGTTTCTGTGTTCCAAAGAAATGCTTAAATACATATAAGAATAATGACCATTCATAGGAGAGGCTTTCCCTTTTTGATTTGGGGGGTTTCTTTTCCCTCTTCCCCATAATCCTCTGCTGTTCCTCATCTCCAAGCATCTTATCTCTCATATGTATCTTAGTTATTGTTTGAGAGGTACTGAATTTGCTTCTTTATTTTTTGTAATCTTATATATGTATTTTATTAGTGTTCTATTCTGCTTTTTGTGCAGAAAAACTGGTGTATAAGAAATATGCTACAGAATGAAAGAAATGCCAATGCTATAATTTTCCATATGATTTAAAATAATAAATGAAAACTTACTTCCATTATTTCCAACTATAAAATTGACATTGGGTCCAAATTTGAAGGGGCCCAGCATTGAATGGCACATGAAATTCTTCAGCTGGATACTTTCGATTATTCCAACTTCTCCCGACACCTACAGATACATTACAAAGATGTTTAAAACTGATCACCCATCTTTTGTACACAAACAGAAAGTCACAGATCATCACAATGCTTGCATATTTTTAACAATACCATGGGGTGTCTGAATAATCCTTACTAGCAGAACATTCAGCTCTCATTTGCCATTTCCCTACACACTTAAAGTAGTAGCCTAAATAGCAAATCACAAACTGTGTCAAATGAGTCTCCCTAAAAAACGTGAGAGCAATGATAAAAGCCCAAGTGCAACTAACAAAATATAAACAGAGATATTTTGCTTGAAAATATCCACTTTAGGCCCAGGGATAAGGAAGATGAGTGAGCAGGTAATAATGAACCCCTGTGTGTTTTTGTCACGTGCAAGGCAGTTTCAGTCAAGCCACACTTAACATAATATCTGGTGTTCCATATACAGTACTTGAAAGACTACCTCCTTGCATACAGATGCTCTGGGGTGCAGACTGACCAATGACCAGACTCAGCATAAGGCATCATTCTTAATGGTTTTGAAGAGCTCATTGCACATAGTCTCAACTTGCGCCCTGCAAGCAGGTAGTCATACATATGACACCCTGTGCCATAGTACCCACACCCTTGCTAATATAACCTTTCATTATCTGTTTTTTGTTTACTGGGCTTATTCGGTATGAAAGTTGAAATAAGATAAAAAAGGGAGAGGGTTGGCTGGCATTGCCTCCTCCTCAAAGATACTTAACTTTTCTACCCATGGCTAAGTTCCACAGGTGAGAATTCAACTTTTAAAGCAGGCTCTCAAGTTAATGGAAACTTAAAGGGACCCTGGAAATGGCTATAACAAAAGCGGACAATAAGCAGTAATTAAGGAGATGTAGAAATTTGGCTTCCAGCATGCAATCCCCTATTCCAGCTTTAGTACTTGCTATCAGTAGATAGTACTTACCTTCTCCCCGCATAGGTGTTTAACGTACATCAGGCACGTCCAACAGGTAGATTGTGATCTACCAGTAGATCACTGGATGTCTGTGGTAGATCACTGCTAGATCACTGGCACCCCTAAAAAAAAGCTCACCCAAAATTTTCCTCTTCCCTAAAAAAAGCTGAACTATGACCTGAAGCCCTAAACAAAAATGGGCCTCCCTCCCTCCTAAAAGAAGCTCAACAAGTTTGACCTAAACCCCCAAAACAGGGCTTCCCTTCCTTAAAAAAACTCAACAGGTTTGACCTGAACCCCCCAAAAGGGGGTAGATCATCACTCCCAGTTTTTAACTCTATGAGTAGATCAGAGTCTCTTGGGAGGTGGCCACCCCTGACGTACATGTTCCACCCCACCCTGCCCCTCTGTGCTTGTCTGATCATCAATAGTTTCATTTTTCTCTCAGGCATAATATAAAACCACATTGTGGGGCAAATTGCTTACCGACTGTGAATAGTAACCGCTGTCACTCTGTAGCTGTGACAACTCCTCTTCGTTAGGGTCATCATCAGAATCAAGTGTTGCTTGCCTAGGTCTTTTTTCAGATGATGATGTTGAAAAGCTTCTCTCTTTTCTCTTTGACATATTGGCCTCTGTGCTTACAGAAATTCTTTTGGAAATATTTCATCAGAATTCTGGCAAATTTCTAGCGCTGTAATGTTGGGGAAGTGGAGGGAAAGTTAATGAAACTATATAATAAATGTTTCCTTATTCTATAGTATTCAGTTAGTCATACCTCGGGTTACGAACACTGCGGGTTGCGCGTTTTCGGGTTGCTGACCGCGCCGAAACGCAAAATGACATCATGTGCATGCGCAGCAGCACTGAATTTCGTCATGCACATGCGCAGACCCGGCACTGTGGGTTGAGAACATGCCTCCTGCACAGATCACGTTCGCAACCCAAGGTATGACTGTACTGTAGTTGTTAAGTTTTATTCTGTTAAAGAGTAAATGCAAATAACAAATAATTTAAAAAGCAGATTTCAGAAGCTTGCACTTCCCAGCTTTAAACCAAAGGATTTTTCCCTTGATTGCCATATGGAAGTAACTGAATGTTACTTCTAAGTAAATATGCACAAAATTAGGCTGCTCGTTTTTATTTTATTTTATGCTTTATAATGGAGATGCCAACAATTTAGAATTATTATTATTTACCTGGCATATGTTCTTGCACTTTTTTTTTTTGTAATGCACACTCCGTGGTTCTCTTGTATCACAACTTTCTTGGCACTGAAATAAGCAGTACAGTACCTTGCACTGAATATCTAGATAGGATACAGCCAGAGTAACATGGACAGGTATAGTCCACGAGTGCCCCACCACCTCTCTTACGTGGGCCAAAGAGCCAGCACTTCAGCTGTCTCGAGGACGCTGACCATGTGAGGGTTTATCAACTAAACAGAAAATGAGCCTTGCATCCTGGTTTTGGGTGAGCAAGCAAAGGCTGCTGTGAGTTAAATTTTTGTTGGAAGACATGACTATGCACTCTACACTCCAGATTTGTGTAGTTTACTCCTTACGCCTTTTCTTCTCCTGAAGATGTCCTGAAAGGCAGCAGAGCTTTAGGATATGAGTTTTCCTTCTCCTAGATGACCTACATTCCCAGGTTGACAAAACGCATCTGCCCCTCATGTCCCTCTACAACACATGCAGAAACCGCCTTTCCACGGGGCCCACTACTGTATTGGTCTCGTCCACTCAATCTGCCAGAGCTTGTCTTTGCATGTAGGGACAGTCTCTGAGGGTATCATGGCATCGTGACCAATAGACATTGGCAACCTTATCCTCTCTGAATTTGCCTAACCCTCTTTTAAAAAATAAAACAAAAAAAAATTATTTCCCATTTATATACTGTACATTACAATTATTTTGCCAAATTGTAACATTTTCAATTTCGACTCCCTTCCCCCTTTCTGTGGTTCCTTACATTTATTTTCATCTTTTCCTGCATACTCCAAATTGTCTTAACTTACTTCTTTTATGTCTATTCTAAGATATCCCATACGTATATACATACATACACACATAAACATATACAGTACACATAAAAATATACATATATATGCATTTGTTGTTGTTTATTCGTTTAGTCATGTCCGACTCTTCGTGACCCCATGGACCATAGCACGCCAGGCACTCCTGTCTTGCACTGCCTCCCGCAGTTTGGTCAAACTCATGTTCGTAGCTTCGAGAACACTGTCCAACCATCTTGTCCTCTGTCGTCCCCTTCTCCTAGTGCCCTCAATCTTTCCCAACATCAGGGTCTTTTCCAAGGATTCTACTCTTCTCATGAGGTGGCCAAAGTATTGGAGCCTCAGCTTCACGATCTGTCCTTCCAGGGAGCACTCAGGGCTGATTTCCTTAAGAATGGATAGGTTTGATCTTCTTGCAGTCCATGGGACTCTCAAGAGTCTCCTCCAGCACCATAATTCAAAAGCATCAATTCTTCGGCGATCAGCCTTCTTTATGGTCCAGCTCTCACTTCCATACATCACTACTGGGAAAACCATAGCTTTAACTATACGGACCTTTGTCGGCAAGGTGATGTCTCTGCTTTTTAAGATGCTGTCTAGGTTTGTCATTGCTTTTCTCCCAAGAAGCAGGCGTCTTTTAATTTCGTGACTGCCGTCACCATCTGCAGTGATCAAGGAGCCCAAGAAAGTAAAATCTCTCACTGCCTCCATTTCTTCCCCTTCTATTTGCCAGGAGGTGATGGGACCAGTGGCCATGATCTTGGTTTTTTTGATGTTGAGCTTCAGACCATATTTTGCGCTCTCCTCTTTCACCCTCATTAAAAGGTTCTTTAATTCCTCCTCGCTTTCTGCCATCAAGGTTGTGTCATCTGCATATCTGAGG
This sequence comes from Zootoca vivipara, assembly GCF_963506605.1. Taxonomy (NCBI): domain Eukaryota; kingdom Metazoa; phylum Chordata; class Lepidosauria; order Squamata; family Lacertidae; genus Zootoca; species Zootoca vivipara. The sequence continues at coordinate 16,049,783 of NC_083278.1, forward strand.
TTGTTGATATTTCTTCCGGCAATCTTAATTCTGGCTTGGGATTCATCTAGTCCAGCCTTTCGCATGATGAATTCTGCATATAAGTTAAACAAGCAGGGAGACAATATACAACCTTGTCGTACTCCTTTCCCAATTTTGAACCAATCAGTTGTTCCATATCCAGTTCTAACTGTAGCTTCTTGTCCTACATAGAGATTTCTCAGGAGACAGATGAGGTTATCAGGCACTCCCATTTCTTTAAGAACTTGCCAAAGTTTGCTGTGGTCGACACAGTCAAAGGCTTTTGCATAGTCAATGAAGCAGAAGTAGACGTTTTTCTGGAACTCTCTAGCTTTCTCCATAATCCAGCGCATGTTTGCTATTTGGTCTCTGGTTCCTCTGCCCTTTCGAAATCCAGCTTGCACTTCTGGGAGTTCTCGGTCCACATACTGCCTAAGCCTGCCTTGTAGAATTTTAAGCATAACCTTGCTAGCGTGTGAAATGAGCGCAATTGTGCGGTAGTTGGAGCATTCTTTGGCACTGCCCTTCTTTGGAATTGGGATGTAGACTGATCTTCTCCAATCCTCTGGCCATTGCTGAGTTTTCCAAACTTGCTGGCATATTGGGTGTAGCACCTTAACAGCATCATCTTTTAAAATTTTGAATAGTTCAGCTGGAATATCATCACTTCCACTGGCCTTGTTATTAGCAGTGCTTTCTAAGGCCCATTTGACTTCACTCTCCAAGATGTCTGGCTCATATGTGTTTGTATATATATACATACACCGTGTGTGTGTATGTGTCTATGTAGTAATATAATATATAATATTTTTAAAATTAAAAAAACACTGCATGTTTTAATAATAATCCTGCCCATGTCTTAATGTTGTTGTTGTTGTTTGTAAATACTCAAAAAACCACTTCCGTTCCTTTCTGAAGTCTGTTCTCTCGGTTACTCATTCTTCCAGCAAGTTTCGCCATTTCCGCATAGGCCATTCGTTACTGTACTCTACCTTCTTTTTCTCCTGCCAACCGAGCAGTACATCAAAGTGCAAGTAGATAAATAGGTACTGCTCTGGCGGGAAAGTAAACAGCGTTTCCGTGCACTACTCTGGTTCGCCAGAAGCGGCTTAGTCATGCTGGCCACATGACCCAAAAGCTGTACACCGGATCCCTCAGCCAGTAAAGCGAGATGAGCACCACAACCCCAGAGTCGCCTGTGACTGTACAGAATAGTCTCGGGTACCTTTACCCCTCTTTTTAAAAGCATCCCAGCTGGTAGCCATCACAGCCTCTTTCGGAAGCCGCTTCCGTAGTTATAGCTATGCCCTCCTTCTAGTCTGCCCTGAAAATACTTGGGAGCCACTTGCTCAAGATCGAGCTCCCTGTGTTATTAAAGACATTCTTTTTAATGTCTCTTTCCCCCCCCCCCACAACCCCTCGCCTTGCTTTTAACTGAACGTTGAGAGGGTTGTTTTTGTAAAGACCAGGCATCCCCAAACTGTGGCCCTCCAGATGTTTTGGCCTACAACTCCCATGATCCCTAGCTAACAGGACCAGTGGTCAGGGATGATGGGAATTGTAGTCGAAAGCATCTGGAGGGCCGAAGTTTGGGGATGCCTGGTAAAGACGCTTAGCGGCAAGAAAATGAGTCCAATGAATTTCACTAATAGAAGAAGAAGAAGAAGAAGAAGAAGAAGAAGAAGAAGAAGAAGAAGAAGAAGAAGAAGAAGAAGAAGAAGAAGAAGAAGAAGAAGAAGAAGAAGAACTTGCCTCTTGAAACTCACAAAAATTAAAGAAAGCAGGCGACCTAATTCCCTCTTTTCCTTCTTCGCCACTCACCTCAATAACAGAAAGCGAAACCACACAGCTGGCGCTTCAGCGGGAAACCGTTGAAAGTCTTCGCGCCTGCGCACGACGCCCCGGGGCGCGAGAACGGCGAGTCTCCTCCCCGCGCCATCCAATCAGCAGCCGCCCCGCGCTGCGCAAGCGAGGACGACGCGCGTCTTTACGCTTTTTTCTTTTCTTTTTTTGGCCTCTCCCAACGGCAAAGCCCCTCGTCCCGTGGCCTTAGGGCGCGCGCGCAGTTCTGGCAAGGAGAGAGAAAAGAGGGTAAGTGTCGCTCTTCCTTCCTGTGGTCGCTTCCGGCTCCCATCCGAAAGGTGCCATGTACGGGGAACTGGCATAACGTGACGACGATAGAGATAGAAATAGAAATTATAAGAGAAGGAGATGGTAGAGATAGAGCCCCTGTGATATCACCCAAACCACTCGAGGGCGTCCAGACATCGCTTTCTTGGCACGGGTTTCGCCCACCCACCACCGATCTTCAACTGCGAACCAGAAATGTTAGGCATACCGCGTCCTTCCCCTCAGCGGCAGGCCGTCCGATTCCGGCGTTCTGGCCCCTCCCTCCCGTTTACGTCAGGATTTCGCGCACGCGCGCTTGGCGCCCGCGGAATTACGAACGTCGGCGCTTGGATGCCGTTATTCGCCTCGGCGCGGAAGGGCTCGCGACGCTGACGCCGCCGTGTCGTCCGAGGGACCCAGATGGGTCCGCAGCGCCCACAGATTCGGTCGGACCGAGTCTGCTTCACCAATGGCACACAAAGAGCCCTGCACTGCAAGGGGTCGGACTAGATGACCCTGGGGACCCCTTCCAACTCTACAATTGTGTGATTCTCAAATGTTACACTCTCTTGGCAGGTGCAGCAGGGAAACGGCGTTTTTTGGATCGCACTACTGGGCTGTGACCCAATGTGCACTTACTTGGGAGTAATAGTTACAGGTAGGTAGCCGTGTTGGTCTGCCGTAGTCGAAACAAAATATTTAAAAAAATCCTTCCAGTAGCACCTTAGAGACCAACTAAGTTTGTCATTGGTATGAGCTTTCGTGTGCTTGCAAGTGAAAGGCATATCGTAGGATTATGCTGCCAATTATGGATCCTCAAAATTGCAGTCTCCACACTCGCATTTTACACAGTATTTCCAACTGGGATTCTCCAATGAAAACTAAATGGAGTTGACTCCCTGCTCTATGCAGTATCGCTCTTTACATTGATGTGGGTATCGTTGTTGTTTTCTTTTAAGAAGGGCTAGGCCCTGATATTATTGTTATACGGTGGGGGGCTGCTCTAGATGTCATCTTAGGGTTCCTCCTTAAGCCTATGGTTTACTGTTTGTGAGGTGGGGCTCTAGAGAAAGAGAGAATATGAAAGTTGCCAAGTCAATCTCTTTGTCCAGTTAAGGGTTCTGGCCAAGACCACTGAGTAGAACTTGTCATGGCCACACTGAAAACTCTTGAGTAAGCAGTCAAGGAATAAGAGGAGAGATCCTCTTGGGAATCGCAGCTTGGTCAGGTTGAAAGGACTCTGTGAACTGAAAACAGATGTATGTACCTATGTTAACAATGAAAATCTGTTAATAAAAACAAATTTAATAGTTAAAGTTGCAGGAAGCAAAGAATAGGAATAAACTGATAGTTCTCCAAATGAATAATGAGAAGTAGAATCATAGAGTTGGAAGAGACCACAAGGGCCATCCAGTCCAACCCCCTGCCAAGGAGAAAACACCATCAAAGCATTCTTGACATATGCCTGTCAAGCCTCTGCTTAAAGACCTCCAAAGAAGGAGACTCCACCACACTCCTCGGTAGCAAATTCCACTGCCGAACAGCTCTTACTGTCAGGAAGTTCTTCCTAATGTTTAGGTGGAGTCTTCTTTCTTGTAGTTTGAATCCATTGCTCTGTGTCCGCTTCTCTGGAGCAGCAGAAAACAACCTTTCTCCCTCCTCTATATGACATCCTTTTATATATTTGAACATGGCTATCATATCACCCCTTAACCTTCTCTTCTCCAGGCTAAACATACCCAGCTCCCTAAGGCGTTCCTCATAAGGCATCATTTCCAGGCCTTTGACCATTTTGGTTGCCCTCTTCTGGACACGTTCCAGCTTGTCAGTATCCTTCTTGAACTGCGGTGCCCAGAACTGGACACAGTACTCCAGGTGAGGTCTGACCAGAGCAGAATACAGTGGTACTATTACTTCCCTTGATCTAGATGCTATACTCCTATTGATGCAGCCTCACACTGTTATGCAGGTAGAAAGTTGATTCCCACAAGGATTGGTATTGGCACTTACTTTGGGAAGTCAATACACACGGTTGAATCATGAGCAGGCTGGTCTAAAAGCATAGCACCCCAAAAGCACCCCAGCAGGCCATGCAAAAGGGATGCCAGTCAATTCCTATGCTTCAGCAACGGGTGCTTTTCTGTAGCTCTAATGCTGTACACATTTGCATCCATTAGATGGCACTGCTTCTATTTTTATTTTTGGTCAAAGGTGTTCTAGTGAATTCCTTATCCACCAAATTTCAGTTGTTTCAGTGTACCAAAAGTTGGCCTCATGCTTAGACCCTGGGAGGTAAGCCCTCCCCCCAATACCAGTAAGGCTTGCTTGCAAGATTGTATTTAATGTTTAGGATGATTTCTCATATTATGTGTTTTACGCACATGCATCAAAATGTGGTTTATTCACACAACAAAACACATGGACTACATCTCCCATCACCCAAAGCCAGCAGTGCCAATAGTGAGGGATGATGGGAGTTGTAGTTCACAACATTTGAAGCGTTGGCCGCTCCTGATTTGTAGGCTTGGCAAGGTAATGCCGTGCTGATTTGTGACAATATCCTGTGAAGCCCAAAAGCCTGGCAAATGGGAAAGTTTTCATTTGAACACCTACACATCTTAACTGTATTGCTTTTTGACCAACACAGCTACCACAATCGGGAACCTCTGGACATAACAGTTTAGGGAATGAGCTGGAGGCTCCCAGTTCAAGATTCAGCTCAGCCACAAACTTCCATGGTGTGGTTTTAAGGCAGCTGTGGGAAACACTTGGCCCTCCAGATGTTGCTGAACTACAACTCCCACCATCCCTGGCCATTGGCCATGCTTGCTGGCAGTGGCGTCGCAACGGGGGGGCAGGGGGGTGCCCCGGGTGCCACGTCTAGGGAGCGACAAGAAGGCACCCCATGAGGTCTCGTGCCGCCGTGTGTGGTGGCAAACTGCTATATACAGCGCATGTGCAGCGTCACACACATGCGCTGTACGTAACGATGCCACACATGTGCTGTACTTAGAAGAAGAGTTTGGATTTGATATCCCACTTTATCACTACCCGAAGGAGTCTCAAAGCGGCTAACATTCTCCTTTCCCTTCCTCCCCCACAACAAACACTCTGTGAGGTGAACGAGGCTGAGAGAGTTCAAAGAAGTGTGACTAGCCCAAGGTCACCCAGCAGCTGCATGTGGAGGAGCGGAGACGCGAACCTGGTTCACCAGATTACGAGTCTACCGCTGTTAACCACTACACCACACTGGCTATCATAGCGGTTTGCCGGTGGCTGTGCTCCAGCACCGTACGGACAGCGGTGGGATCCCTCCGTTGCTGCTACAGCCTCAAGCAGAGGATACTGGCACCATCCATACGGCGCTGGAGTAGCAGCACTGGCAAACCGCTATGTACAGCGCATGTGTGGTGCCGCTACATAGGACGTATGCGTCGAACATAGTGACACTGCACATGCGCCCTACGTAGCGATGCCCCGCCCCGGGTGTCACAACACCTTCATTCGCCCCTGCCTCCTGGGGCTGATGGGAGTTGTAGTTCAGATGCATCTGGAGGTTCCAAAGATTCCCCACACCTTGCCTCTAAGAGATGGATGCGTCTCATCTTCCACTTGCCCGACTCAGGGTGCTGTAAGGATTACTGAGCTATGCTTTATCCTGTTTTATGAGATCTCTCTCTGTACAGTTTGTCACAGTACTCAATTCATCTCATGGTAATCAAAAGTTTCTCAAAAGCAGCAATTTCTTGAAAAGCAAAGAGCTTGCCAGACCCACCGTTCTAACCATCTTCTGACATACTGTAGCTAGTCTCAACAGGATGCTAATTGTGTGTGAGAGTTTTGTCTGCGAAGCTGTAATATAAGAAGTAATCATTCAGACTGTTTGCCTAATAAGGTTGCTTGCAGTCTCAGGCTGCAGTCCTATACACACAGACTTCGCTTGAGAATAAGTTTGATTGAACTCAGGGGGGGGGGCTTAACTTCGTGGTCCCATATAGAATTTCAGTTAGTTTCTTCCCATCCCCTTGACTCTTAAGATCCTGTGCGTAAATACAAAGCTGTGTTAACTTAAAATATATATACAGTATTAACGATTTTCTTGGATTACAAAAGTGCATACATCGTCTCTGTTTCCATATCATAAAGTCATTTCTACAGGTCAGTTCTATTCAATGTGAGAGACTAATGTTGTAGACAGTATAAGGTTTGGGTGGTGGGGGAAGGAAGAGAGGTTGGGAGGGAGGGAAGAGGTGGGATACTAAATTTTCATCCTTTCACATAGCGTACATGCAAGGGTTTTGTGTGACATGCATAGGTTCTCTTGTTTTTAACTATATTATCTCTGGCACAGTGCAGAAGAATAGCCACACAATTTAATTTGCAGAAGAGTAACTGCAGAGAAGTTTAGAGCAAGGCAGAGGAAAAAGAGAGCCCTAAATTAGGCTACTAATAAATAGGCTGCTATAAGAGGGTGGGAAAGGGTGAAGTGAGAAAAATAACAAGGGGAAATGGCCATCATCAAAGGCAAAAGGTGAAAGAAAACGGGAAAGTGCCAGAAAGGGAAATCAGGAATAGAAAGGGACTATTGCAAGGAAGAGTCAGGAACAGATGAAGGCTGCAATCTTTTACATATCCCTGAATATAGTGGGACTTACTTCTAAGTAAGCATGCATAGGGTTGTGCTGTAAAATCAGTTGGTGAAAGCCAATTCAGATTGATTTCACAAGTTATGCTTTAAAGTTTATTATACTACATTTAGAATGGGCTGGGTGACAAATGTGTAATACAAAAGAAAGGATGATATAGAGCAAGAAGCTCTGTTTAAGAAAAGCAGCTCAGAGATTGAAGGGAGGTGATGCCAAGAGTTTAAAGGGGCTGTAAATGGAGATTGCTAAAAGAATGCTGATAATTTTTTTAATATAATAATTTTTATTAATTTTCAATTGCAATAATCCAATAATAGCCTCATTAGAAAAACACCAAATTATAATACTAATACCAATCATTCAGATACCAATTTAGGTAATTTAGGTAATTTAAGTGCCACACCCCCCCACGCGTGCTAGAATTGATGGTTTGATTATTTACTTCATTTCTGCATTCAAAAATCTTGTTAATTTCGATTACCTCCAGTCAAAATAGCAATCCCTTATACAACAACTGCAGTATTAACAAATTCAATTAGTAATGACCCATTAAATGATGTATAAATCTACAGGTGAAGCATTAAAACTATATCCTTGTTCTTCCTGTGTGTGGCCATTATTCTGTCCGTGATGTTTCTTTCTTGTAAAATATTATGTCTATTCCCAGTTGTTGTTGTTGCTGTTCTCCTTCATGCCTTGGGCGGAGCTAATGTCCCATTGTTGTTTCAGAAGTTTGCTTGTTTGGTGTTTGTTATTTTTTATCATCCAATGCTATTTGAATCATTGGTACTGAACAGAATAGGGATTTTCCCACCGTAGCAAAATGTGTTTTATCAATGTACTTTGGCACAATCCTGTACATGTGAGAGAGGTAGTGTGGGGTAGTGGTTAGAGTTTTGGACAAGGACCAGGGATCAAATCCCCACTTAGCCATGACCTTGGGCCAGGGTTCAAAGGGTTGTTGTGGGCATTGAGTGAGGAGGAGAACTTTGTATGCTGCCTTGAGCCCCTTCGAGAAAAAGGTCCGATACAAATGCAATCAGTCAATCGATAAGAATTCTGTGTGCTCATTGCGTTCCATGGGGCTGACTCTCATGCAAATATGTTTAGGATTGCAGCTTTATAATTTTTATTTCCTTAAAAAGCCTTCTTTATTGTAATTTAAATTTGATCACAAGAGACCTCAATTATATTTCATGTTGATCTCTGCAGCTGATGTCCTCGTACTGCCAGAATATTTGTGACGATGGGAGTGACCAGCCTGTGGCAGATCTTGGAACCTGTAAAAGAACACGTCCCCCTCAGCAGCCTTAAAGGAAAGACCCTGGCTGTTGATTTAAGTCTCTGGGTGTGTGAAGCACAAACAGTTAAAAAGATGGTTGGGATAGTCAGAAAACCTCACCTTAGGTATGTACAATGCTGCTGTCTTACATTATTGTCAGCGGCATACAGATTATCTATTACACTCTTTGCTTTCCCAAATCTAAGGAATAGCTTAAGTATTTTTCTAGAATTTGGAAGGAAGTTTATTTCCCTGTTCTCCCCTCTCCTCACCCAGTTCTTGAGCAAAGCTAAAGGAGAAAACAGTGAATGTAACCAATTCCATATTTATTTGCTTATCTTCATTGCTACCTAGCAAGGTAGACAGGATGATCTTGGACTCGGCCAGATTGGTTAAGATAAAAAACAGTTTATATGCAATATAACACTGTGACACCAGGTGGTGCTATGGAGGCCCATCTTTCCCTACCGGATTTCCCTGTATGAATTTACAGCACGTTTAACTGACGCACTTCTTGGGTGTATCTCGATCCATCCTTCGTTACTGGTGAAATTATTTTTATCATGCAGAGAATCCATGACTGTCCTGACCATTGGTGATGAGTAAACGAAGTATAGTCAAGGGTGGATCACTCTCAGAAGCCTCTTCTCCAGTGAACTCCAAATACGGCTCTCAAATTCTTGCTGCGTGCCTCCTTTCCCAGCCCACAATTTCCAATGAAGTTTCACATTTCCATATGTAGTGTTTGCTTCACCTGTTTGAGTGTGTTTGATAGTCAACATAAAAAGTGGACACAGAGGTAGTGACTGTTGATCTTGCATGCGTAATGTACATCATGGTTTGTTTGTTTTAAAAAAGCTAAATATAATTTATCAGTCTTAACAAATATTTGGCCAACTTTCAATCCATAAGTGTTTCTAATGCTCATATCCTACCCTTCACCAAATGGGTCCAGGGTGAACTACAAAAAACACCCACAATTAAAAGCAAGCACGAACGATCTTAAAAAATCTCAAAAGAAAACCACAAAACTATCCAATAGTAAACTTTGTTAGCAGTAGGGAAGAGTGAGGCAGCAGGAGGCAAGACATCAACTCAGACAAAGCCCTGGCAGGTCTTGACCAATAAGTAAACAGCACATGAGGCTGGTGCAGGATGTACGTCAGAAGGGAAGCGATCCCACAAAAGTGGCTCAACTCTCTTGCTATTGCAGGAATCTTTATTTTCGAGTCTCTCTGTTAACGCTAATGGGAATCCATTTGGTGTTTGTCATGGAGGGAGAGCCCCCAGAGCTGAAAGAAGGCACAATGCGAAAGAGGACAGAAGCTCGCTTTGGCCCATCCAGCAAACCCAGGAGGGCAAGAACAGGGAGATCTCATTTTAAATCTCTACTGAAAGAGGCAAGTGTCCATGGGTGGCTGAATTTCAGTGTTGGGGTACTGTGCACCCCGGGGTACAGTGTTCGGGGTATATAAAGGGGCCATTACCTTTATATAATCACAGGCATAAATGTATTTATAATAAATGTATTTATTAAATAATAATTTTATATAAAATAATATATTGTATTTGACCAAGTCTAGTTTGGTTTGTTAATGTTTGTGAACTGCAGAATAATTATGCTTAATTGACCGTGAAGCATTTTTCGTTTTATTTTTTGGGAAGGCATTGTTTCAACGTTGCATGTCAATTTTATGGCTCCAGGCACGTGTTTGTAAGATTTAGGGTTTGTTCTGACTCTTGTCTATCATTTATGAGCTTCACCTCCTATTGATTTAATGACATGAGAGGATGTTCTCTGATTTTATAGCTCTATGCTTTCATATGGCGTGTCTCCTTTAAAGAACTTATGAATTATTGCAGAGCAGCGATCTGCACCTCAATGAAGTGTTTATGGAGCAGAGCACAGGGGAAAAGTTGGTTCTGAAGTTTGTGGCGATTCTCTTTACCATTTGATGGAAGCATGCATCATTTTGCAAAGCACCGAATTCCTGCTTGAGGTCTAACTGCATCTTCTCTTGGGATTTTTGCTTCCTTAGTGCCTCGAAATGTTGGAGTGCTTAGGGGTTCCTTGGGTTCAGGCAGCGGGTGAAGCAGAAGCCACATGTGCTTATCTGAACTTGAACGGCTACGTGGATGCCTGCATCACCAACGATGGTGATGCCTTCCTCTACGGTGCTCAAACAGTTTACCGGAACTTTACCATGAACATGAAGGTACTTTATTGGGGCTTTGTTTCAAAGAGCTTCTTTTTGTAAATAAGCTAAAAGACGAAAACCAAACCGGACCAGAATCATTCCATAGTCTGATTAAAATAAGATCCAAAGCCTGGGTAAACAATAATGCTTTTTGCTGGACGCCTAAAGGCTGACTGTGTCGGCAAAATTCTCTGAGGAAAGAGTTCTATAATTGGTGAGCCACCACTGAGAAAGCCCTTCTTTCATTGCCACCTTTTGCACATGGCGATGGTGACCCTGCAGCGAGGAAATAAATGCAAATAAATATATTTTATAGTTGGTACTCTTAGCAGTTATCCTGCTGTGGTTTCTCTCTTAAATAGGTTTATTTATATACATTATTTATTTCCCACTTTATATCCCACTTTTCTTCCATCGTGGAATTCAAGGGGCATGCGATTCTGCCTTTCTATATATCATTTAGTCTTTGATGTGTTAAGTCAGAGAGCAGTGCACTAACTTCAACAATCCTTGAGAAGTCTTAGTTACTGCAACTCCCTCCTCTGATATGCTGTGATTTCCACCCCACCCTGGCTCTCAGCAAACCATAGTTTGCCAATTCATCCTTCTGCTTGGAGGTTCTCGGAGCCATTGGAGGAATGTTTCTTTCTGCTGGTATTAGCAGGAATGTTTCTAAGTGCTCATTGAAGAAACTATGTTCTTCCTACTTTGTGATCTTTCCCCTTCGGCAATCACTCATAGGCGAGTAAGGTTGTTTTTTATGATTGTTGTAACAGTGTGTCCATGACTGCGGAGGCCAATTCTGGATCCACACATCCTTCCACAGTGGGGACATAGGTTTCCGGGCGGGAGTTGATCACGGTGAGGGTTTACCAAACGTGCCTTCCTCTTAGTTCATTTCTCCCTTTCGTCCTGAGTTCATGTTTCTTCAGAGTCCCATGACACGTTTGGTGAAGGCTGTTCTCCAATTGGAGCGCTCACAGGCCAATGATTCCCAGTTGTCAGTCTTTATGCTACATTTTTAAAGATTTGCCTTGAGAGCATCTTTAAACCTCTTTTGTTGTCTACTGGCATTACACTTTCCATTTTAGAGTAGTTGCTTTGGAAGACGATAATCAGGCATCCGCACAACATGACCAGTCCAGTGAAGTTGATGTTGAAGAATCACTGCTTTGACACTAATGATCTTTGCTTCTTTTCCGTACACTGGCATTAGTTCGCCTGTTCCCAATGCCAGAGGGTGTCGCCATCTGACTGTGTTCTTTTACAGGACCCGCACATCGACTGCTATTCAATATTAGCTATTGAGGAGACACTGGGCTGCAACAGAGAATCACTGATTGGATTAGGAGTTCTACTCGGTTGTGATTATCTTCCTAAGGTAACAAAACAAAACAAAAAAATGTTGACATTCTGGAGTGAACAGCTGATCTTTTTGCATTAGCTCGTAACCTTCCCTGGACATGACATTGACCAGATTCTTCAGTTACAGTACAGATTGCTTTATGTCAACTGTCTTCTTATGCTAGTTCCTAGTCAGTGCTTCCTAACAGATTTATTTCCCTTCCCCCATGCTTTTCCAAGGCCCTGATCCTACGCTCTTAGGCTCTGCTGAAATACTTGTGACTAGCATCCAAGTAAATGTGTGCGTAGTGTTGAGAAATGAGATTCCCAACCCATCTTTTGTTCTTAAAGGTGGGGAAATAGGGTTGGGTTCTGAAGTGTCCCTTTTGTGAATAAAACGACTCCTTCCATTCATGGAACAGACCGAGATGCATTGGAGCCTCTTGCTGGAGAGAGGAAGGAAGGTGATTTTCTCTGATTCAACCTGCAGTCCACCATATCATCTCCCACGCTCTTTTGTGGAGACCTCCTGCCCTCTGGGGCAGCTTCTCAGTGGGCTGTAGGCAGAAGGGGGAATCCACGAGAAACTTTCCCCCTCCACTTCCTCCAGCTGGGGTATCCCAAGAGACATTCATGGGGACTCTTGATCCAGCCAACAGACGAGTGCTGGTCAATAAGGATATTTTCATAGAAACATAGAATTGTAATGCTAGAAAGGACCTTCAAGGGTCATTTAGTCCAGCCCCCTGCAATGCAAGAATCTCAGCTAAAGCATCCATGGCAGATAGCCATCCAAAACTATGTTTAAAAACCTCCAAGGAAGGAGAGTTCGAAACCTCCCGAGTGAGACTGTTTTGGTGGCATATAAGGCTTAACATTTGAAGCCAGGGCATGTACATTTGGATTCTGAACAAAATTACCTGTTTGTTCCTTTGACACAAGCAGTTCTTTGGACTGTGTAACTTTTGCTGTCTTTAGTGGGGCTAAAAGGGCTCAGCTCTCAATTGTGAATCAGGCCAGCATTGAATGGGAGTGAGTATATGCTTGCTGGACAAAGAATTTATAAAGCAGGAAAGTGACTGAGCGTATACCCAGCTGAACAAATAAGTTACACTGTGTGAATTGCACCCCATTCTACAATTCCCTAATGGTTCTTCCTGGCCACACACATATTTTAATTTTCCATTGCTCTCTGACAGCTTTAAAACAGCAATAATCACAGTCAAACTACTCTGCTTCGGTCATGTACATACAGTCAAAGCACAAACTACTGGTAATTCTATCTAGAGATCTAAATGAGCCATACTGTGTGAAAGTTTTTGCAATGCTGCTATTTCAATGCAGGCATACTCCTGCTGCAAACATTTGTATCTCCTTTGACTCCCGCAACCCTGCTGCAGGTGATGCAGCTGTCTGAACAAAATCTTCCAGTGTTTTGCTGCCAGCTTTCAAGTCCTCTTCATCCAGCCAGCTACTTGCCCTTCCTTCCATTTCAGTCAATCTGTTTTTTGGGGTTTTCCAGCAGCAAACCCATGTTTTACTGCAAGATCCTGGGCGTGCCTTAATCTGATTTGTGAAGCTTTTAAATCTGTTTCTTCCAGAAAGTTGGGTAAAGCAATTCAAAGCTCTTCCATCTGCCACATGTTTGAAAGAGAGATTGAGGGAGGGAGGGAGCATCCTTTAATGTATTGATTTTACAAAAGCAAAACAAAAAAAATAAGCCTTTGCTTATAATAATACTTTGCACATTCTTATAATAGTCACCTTCCCTGACCCTGTCAGGCTGTAACTGATTGCACTGTTTGTGAGCAATGTATCTCTCTAGTAATCTGTGCTTTTTGTGAGAGGATGTTTCCCTTTTGATTCTCTTTATTATTTGTTTCACATTTGACCTTCCACCCCCCCTCCCCATTTTAACTTTGAGTAGCATCGGAGAGTTGGAAAGGGACATTGGGGGTCATCTGCTCCAACTTTACAACATCCCAACCAGGCAGAGGAGCTTCACTCATAATTTGCTACAGGTCAAAGTGAATGTTAGTCACTTCTTTTCAGGTTGACCACATTTTGGCTGCTGCCGCGGATAAATGTCAAAGCCGCCCATTGCATTTAAAAAAATGTGTCCAGGCATTTTTTTTCATTCATTCATTTGTTGTTTTGACCATCACGGTCATTTCAACCACCTGCCGCGTTGATGATTTAACAGTTTGTATGAAAGATACTGCGGGAAAAGTTTTGTATTCGCACCGCAATGCTCAAAATGCTGCTGTAAATTGCTACATCAACGTGTGTGATGTTCTCTTGTCTCTTAAAGGGAGTTCCTGGAGTTGGAAAAGAACAGGCTTTAAAGTTGATCAAGACTGTGAGGGGAGAGAGCTTACTGCAAAGGTATATTTTATCTTGTCTTGTAGGCTAGAATTTACAAATTGCCAGCTGTATATCTGTGTGATCAATGTGCGTCATACAGGCCTAATGCTGAGTTGCTTAGTGAAAATTAGCATCCTATAAACCCTGTATGAGTTTTCAGATACATTTCCCTGCTATGGATGACATCCAACATTAGTCATACTTCAAGCAGACTTATTGAAATCAGTGAACTAGCCCACGGATTTCAATTAGTGTATGCATTTATACATCAGTCTTTGTCACCAGAGTTCACAGCAGTTTCTAGGTTGATCTCCCGACATACTGGAATAGACCTACTTGCTTCAGCAGCAGGTGCCTCTGAGCAAATGTTCTACATGTTTAGCATTGTTGTTTGTCCAGGCAGGTGCATTATGTGACCCATGAGAGCAGCAAAATAACCAGACTGTACAACGGCGATGGGATAAAATCAGGTCATATTGACAGAAACAGGGAGGGCAAGGGTTGGCATGGCATTCGGTCCCAGGGTCATTTCATCATTCCACAAGCTCCATGATGATGGAATGGATCTGCTAGGTTTGGATCGCTCCAAACCTGTACGTCAGGAGTCTGCCAGTGTGGCTCCTTGCCGTGGTACAAGCCAAGCAAGCAAGGCCTCGCTGGGAGACCCGGGTGCAGATTCCAAGCAGGCAGATACCGAACCCACGCTTGGGTTTGCTGCGGTCAATCCTCCCTTCAGGGCCCCCCCTCAATACTATGTCGATTTGAGGGGGGGGGAATCCTTTCCGGTTTTGTCAACCAGTGACCCAAAATTGCTCAGTGAAGGCTCTAACCCAAGGATGGGTGGGCAGGATGCTCTCAAAGCAAAATGGCTGTGAGCTCCAGGGGAAGCAGCCTTATATAGTGTTCCCCACCCCTCTTCAGCAAGGGCTCATGGGACAGCTTTTTTCCCCATCAGCCCATTACACAGAGAGGATACTGGGCAAAACCTTACCTGTATTTTGCTGCAATCCATGGACCACAGTACAGCAAGGCAAAGGAACAGGGCATATTCTCCCCCACCACCACCACCCATAGGATAAAAAATGTAGCTTCAGATTGTACTCTTTAAGGACAGTGGACAAGTTCCAATTGGTTTGGAATAATCTAGGTGTCACAACTGAAGCCTCAGAGATGCAAATTCTAATAGCTGAAATTCAATGGCATATTTGTAGGATATGCATTGCCTTAACACGTAAGCTGCAGATATTACGAACAATGGTGATTGTGTGCCTCACCTTAAGTGCTCTGAGCTACTCTTATCCTTTAACAATTATTTTAGATTTGCGCACTGGAAAGACCACTTCCAAGATGATGACATCCCAGCCCTGGCAGTAAACAAGGTGATTCATTGCGCTGTGTGTCGTCATCCAGGTGAGTCGGCCTGTGACTTTAGAAGTGCAGTGCACAGAGGCCTCCCCTTAAACAGGTGTGCAGTAGCATTAAAAAGTTTCTTAAAAGGAGACTGGATTGAGCCAGCGCCAATCTGTGAAAAGTGAGTGATAACCAAATCCTTTTCTCTCTACAGAAAATTATAAGCCTCTCCCCAAAGGAACTTTGTGTAGCACAAGTGGCATGTTGTTGGTTATTATTGTAATAATAATCTATATCCTGCTTTCTCTCCCCATGGATAACTCAAAAGGTCTGATTCGCGTTACATGCTAAACCAAACCATAGTTTAGTGTGAGCATGCAGGCTATCAAGAGAGGGGTTCGGGGAAACTTAGCTTCTTCCTGGTCGTTCTGCTGTTGTGGTGCCAGGAGGAAAAGCCATGGTTTTGTTTAGCGTGTTGTCCAAACCTGGGCTTGTCGTTTAACTCTTCCACAAGCTGCAAACGGTAGAACAGACCTTGGTTACACCTTGTGGTTTGCCTGGATAGAGCTAATAAACCATGAGTTTGGGTTTGAACAACAAGCTAAGCCAAGCCAGCACAGCAACCAAACAAACCCCTATACAGTACCTGACATTTTATTTTTGTTTTGTTTTGTTATTTTGTTTTTTTTTCATAAAATGTATATACCCTTGATTGTAAGAAAAACCCCTCAAAGCAGTTTACAGAAAGAATGAAGCCTACAGAAAGGCTTCATTCAGAACTTTATGGGACACACTTTAGGAAGCATTTTTAGCCTGCACTCTCCCTTCCATTTTCTTTTCTTTTTTATAAATTTACAAACAGTCACCAAGCACCCGAAACACAAAGAGAATTCCATAAATTCCCATGGACCTTCCTCCTCCCTTTCGTGGGTCCTTCCTTGGGTTAACTTTTTTTCTCCCGCATCTTCTCTGTTGATGCAATTCTATTAAATCTCCATTACAGCCGCAGTCACCTTTTCCTTGCAGGAGCTTATAAAGATCATGAGCGCTCTGGATGCCGTCTCTGTGGCAGTGTGGCGTGCTGTGAACCCCACGATGCGGAATTCTGCTGCCCTTGTGACTGGCACTCCTCCAAGCAAGACCGGCAAGTCAGCGCAGTGGAGAATGGCATTAAAAAGTAGGTGTGCTTCGATGTGCCTTTCCCTGAATTGCTTCAGGAAAAGGATGCCAGTTCTCTGGGGGGGGGGGTGTCTCACCTGTGCAGTCACACAGGTGGGTTCTGCACATGTGCAGAGCTCTGTTTTGGAACTTTCCAGTGCTTTAGCAGGAAGCAAGGGTGCCAACTTGAATAAAATTCGTTGGGGGGGGGGGTTAGGAATGTCCTGCCCCGCGTAATCGGTCACAAGTTGTGGCGCACGTGCACAAATTGATTGGCAATGCCCATCAACTTTGGGAGGGCCCCGGGAGTTGTCTCCTATGGCAGGAGGCCGCAAACATACACTCAGTGGTGTGACTCATGTTGAGAATTCCATTCCCCCCCCCCCCCCCGCTACAGTTGTGTGGGATGGTTACATGTCACATGTCTATTTACATTCCAGCGCTGATTATTGTAGTCTTGTGAGAGGAAATCGAGATACGCTGTTTCCGCTCTGTATTGCTTTTGCTTTTGCAGCTCTCTCTCCAAGAAAGAAAGACAGAGAGAGAGGCCATGTTTTCTTTGTTCTGTTACGTTTGATTTAATTTACAATAAATTAGGCTTAGAGTCCTTTTTTGTTGGGGATAACCAGAGTGAGATTCCCCTGTGTCAGAAAAGGTTATTTATGTATGCAACAACTATGGCCTGTGCTTTGTTAGCCCCAAAATGGAAAGAGCTGCATTTTAAATAAAAGGATGCATTCTACTCATGTAAAAACACACTGATTCCCAGACCGTCCGCAGGCCGGATTTAGAAGGCGATTGGGCCAGTTCTGGCCCCCAGGCCTTAGTTTGCCTACCCATGTCCTAATGTGTGCATTTTTATTCACAGGAAAGCTAAAGCATGCAAAGGATTTCCATTTCCTGAGGTAATTAGACCCGATTTGAAAATTTGAAAATGAATGCTTCCTAGAATCTTCTTATCCAGAAACCTTCTCCTTTTCACTTGTTCTTTTTTCCCCTACCTAGGTTATCCAAGAGTACCTAATCAGCAAAGATAAACCGATGAAGTTAAATGGGTGCCGGAGGCCAAATTTATTGTCCTTTCAGGTACAGATAGTAGGTTTTGATGGTTAAACTGATTGTATACATTAGCATTTAGCCCAGCTAGTAATGGTGTGTAGTTGGTTAGAGGAATCTTCATATAAATAGAAAAAGTACGGAAAGTAAGCACCAAAAAATAGTAGGAATTATTGCAATGTCGGTTAATTGTGTCTTCATCTGAGCACTCAAATTAAGGAGAAACTTAAGCAGTTTAAGAAAATGAAGTACTCTGGGTGACTTTCAACAGTTTCATGGAGGAACAGGCTATCAATGGCCACAAGGGCCATATTCTACCTCCATTGTTGGAGGCAGTTGATGGAAATCACAAGCACAGTGCACTGGAGCATGCTCTTGTGCTCAGGACTTTCTTTCAGGATAATGGTGGGCTTTTGGTAATAATAATAATAATAGTTTCCCCAGCCACTCTGGGTGGCTCCCAACAGAATATAAAAAACACAATAAAACATCAGACATTAAAAACTTCCCTAAACAGGGCAGCCTTCAGATGTCTTCTAAAAGTCAGATAGTTGCTTATTTCCCTTGACATCTGATGGGAGGGTGTTCCACAGGGCAGTCGCCACTATCGACAAGGCCCTCTGCCTGGTTCCCTGTAGCTTCATTTCTCACAGTGAGGGAACCGCCAGAAGGCCCTCGGAGCTGGACCTCAGTGCCTGGGCAGAACGATGGGGGTGGAGACGTTCCTTCAGGAATACTGGGCCGAGGCCATTTAGGGCTTTAAAGGTTAGTACCAACACTTTGAATTGTGCTCGGAAACGTACTGGTTGTGACATTTGAAAGTGAAATGCACTGACCCTCCAAAAACAGACTCGTGTGCTAATGGCAAGTGAACTGTTTCATACACGGCACCTGAAAAGGTTTTCGCCAATAATACGGTAGCACCAGTTTTGGAGGACATATGTTTAAAGCTTTTCTCACACTTACAGAAATTTGCTTTTGAGAAAATGGACTGGTCCAAGCATTACGCTTGTGAGAAATTGTGCATCCTCCTCACATACTATGACATGAACAGAAGGAAGTCTGGCCATTTTGACCCACAGCAACTGCAGGCACGACGGTAAGTTTATTTGGTAGTTGGAGGAATTCTCACCCCGTTTCTTTTCATATCTTGCTGTGGGAAAAAATCTGTATTCCTGATAGCCTCATGGAAGTGGAAAATATATGGGTTTTTTATACATTATATTTATACAAAGTTTAAATCAGTACTGTATTTCTGATGTAGTGTAAAATCCCCAGAACGTAACCCCCACATAAATGGCGGAATTGTTGTGGGAGATTAGCCCCATATGTGGTGGGTTTTTTAAATTTTTATTTCTTTTAATGCCATTCTCATATTTCCTAAAGAATAGTCAGTGTTTTCTGTTCTTTTCTTAAATAAGCACTGGATTCACAGAAGATTGAAACCCCCCCCCTTTTTTAGTAACTTAAATTCTGAATTTCATGCAAACTTTTAATTACCGTACCTGGGCATTTTTCTGTTTGCACGCTTTTATTTTAAAATGGTTTATGTTTTTGCTTTTTGTGGAATATTGCAGCCGAATATAACTAGCAAGGAGTAAAGGGCCACAAATACACTCAGCTAGGTCACGCCCCAAGAGGAAGTAAAGCCTTTCTATTTTCTTTCTTTCCTTCTTTCCTTTCTTTCTTTTTGACTTCTTTCTTTCTCTCTCTCTCTCTCTCTCTCTCTCTCTCTCTCTCTCTCTCTCTCTGTCTTTCTTTCTTTCTCTGTCTGTCTGTCTTCCTCTCTCCCTCCACATCATGTAATGAGATGGACATGTGTGACTTTGCTCACAAGGTTACAGCACATGTTTGGAATTATATTCTGTATTTTCTACCAAAGAGTATTTTCTTTTATTATTGTTGCTGCTGCATGGCACAATGCATGACTGAGACCTTGAATCTGTAAGTACAGTCATACCTCGTGTTGCATTCTACTCTTGTTACAAACTTTCAGCTTACGAACACGGCAAACCCGGAAGTGTTTACTTCATGCACGCGCAGAAGCCATCTGCGTGTTTCGCGCGCAGAAGCGCTCGATCGCGCCGCGTACATGCGCAGAAGAGGCGCTCTAGTTGTGGACTTTTCAGGGTGCGAATGGCACCCCGAAATGGATTAAGTCCACAACTAGAGGTACCACTGTAAAGCATTTTAAACTTACTTAACATTGTGCAGTCTGCTAATTGCAAGAGGGTTAGGAAGAGGCTGTGTGTAGTTGGAACGGGATAAGAAAAGTCTAACAAACTATATTCCTAACGCTATACTGCCGCTTAACTTTTGTGAGTTTCATGCTCTGCTACTGGGGCTCTCTTGCGCAAGCCCTGCGTTTTGAATCTAGGCAACCCAGCCAATTCTGTTCCTGTTCACCCACACATGTGGATCCACAGGGATTCCTATATTTTAATTCCCCCTCATTTTTATCTTTGTTTTACAGGATAATCAAGACCCGGACTAAAAATGGGATTCCTTGCTTTGAAATAGAGTGGCAAAAGCCAGGTTGGTGCTGTTTGTTTCTGCGTTCTTTGGGCTTATCATACAATGCCGCTTTAAACACTGGTTTAATGAAAAGTTTCCTTGCCACCTTGAAGGAAAGAAGACCGGGATGATGTGATAAGAAACTAACTTTAGCAGTATTGGAATGTTAAAAATAAAAGACAGAATGGCCTTGTGTGTCTAGTGATCACTGGTTGGGAGAATGTTTTTAGATTTATTTTTAAAACATACACACAAATAATTAATATACGTGCTTGCCACCCTGGGACTCTTGGGAGGAAGGGCAGGATAGAAATTGAATAAATGAATAGTGTGAGTAAGCCAAAATTGAATTTTTTTATCTTTGTGTGCTGTTCAGACAAGTAGAGTGACACACATCAAATCCTGACTTTCTTTCTTTCTTGTGGCAGCCATTGCTCAGTTGCAGAGCCTCAGCTCGGCTTGCAGAAGGCTCCAGGTTGAACTCACAACATCTCCAAATAGGGTTGTGTTGGAGACCAGGAAAAAAAAAACCTGGAAACAATCCCCCCCCCTCCTAAAAATTAAAAAAAAAAAAAGCCACAGGGCTTAGGAAATGACAGGTCATTTGCCACTGCTCTCCCTTGGATTGCACAGTGCCTAAATAAGAGTTATCTTTTCTGCAGCTCTGAACCTGCCCATTTGTATTTGATAGTATTTTGTTTCCATGCTTTGGATTCATTGCTCCAGATCATTACGCTACAGCAGACGACCAGCCTGCAGAACCCTTTTTAATAACAACAGAAGAGGCATCACTATTTGAGGCTGCGTATCCAGAAGTGGTTGCCCGGTACCATATGGAGAAGTTGGAAATATGCAAGGGAAGGAACAAAGGTAAATCTGAAGCTTCGGGTTTTGCTGTTGATTAAATGGACACCGTGCTCATTTCGTTTTGTGAAATTGCCCATTATCCTCCCGAGAGGTATGCATCTTAGTCAGCCAAGCATTATAATGTAAGCAGATTCTCAGTCACTTCCCCAGCCCTTGCTTAACTGCCCTTTAAATCACAGATTGCTTCTGTTAACTTCATCACAAGGAACAAAGCCTTCTTTTTACAAGGTGACTTTGTTTTGTCTGGTTATTTTAGGTAAGAAGAATAAACCTAAAGAGAGAGAATGCTTGGCTGGGGACAGTGAAATTGCAGATCTTCTTTCTCGGCTGAACATGCGATCTGGTGAGGAAACCTTTCCCGGCAAAGATCCTAAGCCCCCATTTACAACTGTTTCTGGTTTTCAAACAGTTCCAGAAAAGGGCTCTAAATTTCAGGGCCTACCTGTAACTGCACATTTTCCTACTGCAGTCACGCCAAGTCAAAAGCCACCATCTACCTTGCTCGTGACTACTTTGCAAAATACAGAGTATAATTGCATTCCTGGCGGTTCTCTGAGCTCGCAACCTGAAAACTTGTGTGCGTCTTCCCAAATTGCCCATCTGCAGTTGAGCGACATAGACTGGGAAGGAACATCCTTCAGCATTTCTCCAAAGCGGGTTAATATTGCTTGTTCAGAATCTGAGTCAGATGCGAGTAGTAATTTACCAAATCAACACTCTTCACTACACTGCAAAACAACTGAAATCATTACCCCGTCTTTGAATTCTGTGCAATATGATCCAAATCTACCAAGGAGTAAGGAGTGCTCTGTCTCCAAAACTGACCTTCATAAAGGTCAAAATGATTTATCTTCAGAAGAGCAGGCAATTCTGAAGCCTTCTGCTTTGGAGGCTTCTCACAGCATTTCAGATATGTCTCTGTTAAACTCTTTGCAAACGGTAGAAGAAATCAATGTTACATCTAGCCTTGAGGGGAAAGCTCCATCTCCTTCAACTCAGCTAAATGACAGTGCTCAGGAAGTTGAAAGTATATCGCCAGGAAAATATCTGCAGGGACTTGGCTTGCCAAACTTGCTCAAAAACTATGAAAACCCAGCCCGGGCGTCAGATAACCTCACTAGTCCACGAAAACCAACTTGCTTGGGAAACAAGTCACCAATATTGTCTCGCAAGTCAACGGAAGTCTTAGATAGCTGTCGGGTGAGGGGGAAGCCCACTCATAAAAGCTCGCTGAAGAAGAGCGTGTGCCAAAAGATTTCCTCCAGTGAAGACAGTGATGGTGAAAATGTGAAAGGTAGAAAGAAGGGCCACAGAAGCCCTAAGTGGCGACGGAAGGCTCGCGTGGTTCAGCTGAAGGACAAGTGTAGGGACAAAAGGAGCAGCCATGATTTGGTGTCTGAGGTTGTGCCAGGAGATAAATCTCTTAAAGGGCCTGCCATTAATTTGCCAGTGGAAGAGCTTCCTATTGCACACATTCACAATTCTCTGAAACTCTCAGAATCTAAGCTTTGTCAAACCTCTCCTCCTCTTCAGGCAAGTGAGACTGCCGCCTGGGCTGATAGCCCCCTTCCTCTGTCCGAACGGCTGAAACTAAGACTGCAGAGCAGTTGAGGATCCCTTGGCATTTTGTTCTTCTGGGCACTTCTTAAATTCTCATCTCCTTCCCCCTCCATAAACTTTGTAAAAGCTCAACCGACAGATCTACGTAAAGAGACACAGCCTTAATGAGCGAGGACGCAGTGAGAGATCCGGAATGAGCAGAACTAAATGCTGGTGTGAAATTAACTAGTCTCTTCAGCCAGCCTTTATAGCTCTACCGTGGTTTCCTGTAGAACTGGCTGCGGATTGTGCTGATGGCTCATAAGCATATTCTTCTTTTGTCGAGGTGCACCGCATCTGCGGCAATGAATGAAAGCAACTTTTTCCCCGTCGATCCAGTCACCAAATGTGTAGCAAGTTGTTTCTATCCACCCGGATGGTGGTGCTGTTGATACCAGATATCTTCGCACTTAAAAGGTTATGCAATATGACTGGGTCTTTTTTAGAGCTTTTCATGGACCAAATCACAGACCATACCCCTAAGGGGCTGGGATCTTAGACTGGGTTTGCAAGCAAAACAAGAATGCTGCGGTGGGAGATACCACTCTTGAATTCTGCCCCATCTTAGAACCTCAGTACTCAGTTATTGCAATGTGTTCTATTTGGGGTTATCCTTGGGCCTGGTCTGGAAGTGGCGCAAAAGGCTGTGACTAGACTTTTGATGGGGAAAGTCTATCACCAGCCCATAACCGTTCCTCAAAAGTTTGTACTGGCTGCCCATACACTTCCAAGCCAGATTCAAGGTCCTTGTATTAATTTACAAGTCCCTTAACGACTTGGGTCCATGATAACCCCAGGGACCGCCCGATCCCTTATATCCATGCCCAATCACTGGGATCTTTGGGGGAGTCACTGCTAGCGGTCCCCCGTGGCTCAGATGCACAGCTCGTAGATACCAGGAACCATGCATTTAATATTGTGGGCCCAGTTTTTATGGAGCTCCTTTCCATTTGCGATCAGACAGGCCCCCTACCTGCTGAACTTCCAGCCCCTACTGTGAAGACTTCCTTTCCAGCAGGCATTTTAAACTGAAGTTTTATTTTATAGTTTTAACTGATTTTTACTTTTTGTATTGTATCCTTGTAAACCGCTCAGAGGTTGTTGTAGTTAAGCAGTATAGACATTGTTTAAATAAATGAAGAAGAAGAAACTCCCTGCAAATAAAATAAAAAAGCCCAACACATCAAGGAGAATGAATCTTACCTACCCCTTTGCCTGTTATGTTGGTTTTATATTTGCAATGAGTTCTTAACTTAGGGAGAAGGGACATAGGTTGTACCGCTTCAGAATACATCACTGCATTCTTCCGCATGAGTAAACCGGATATAATGCCTTCAGTAATCCCAGTTGCTGCAAAGATGCAATCTACTCTCGTCAGTAGTTGGAAACTGGGAGAGTGTTGGAAAAAAGTGAGATGTCAGTGTTCAGGCAGCTTTAATGCAAACAGACAGTGGCATCTTGGTTATTCTCTGCTTGTCCACTGTCACACCAGAGCACAAACAATCCCATCCCCGGAGTGCCTTTTCCCCCTTTCTCGTAGTTCAGCAAAATGCATCTGTAGCTACTCACTTATAGTCAACCCCTTTAGTCTCAGAGCATCCTGTAGCTCAGCTGAATTTACTGCTGTGCAGTATCTTTCCCTGGAAAGTGTATACTGTACTACAAGTAAATCAGCAGCAAGTCAATGGATCAGTGTCACATGTTTGCATTATATATTTACCACATCAATATTGTGCCCTTTCTTTTGATTTTGTGAGCTCTGGAGCCAAAAGCTTTTGAATTAAACATCAAAAAGAATGGCAGTTCACCTCCGGCCATGGGGTTAAATCAAAGCCTAAATTAAATCTGGGCAGTATTATGTAATAGCCGAACACCTCAACCTTTTTGATGATTAAAGTATTTTACTTCTTTATATTGAAGTCCTAAGTGCATTTGCTGGGAATAGAATGAAATCCTATTGATTTCAGCTGAACTTACTTTTCATATTAGTGCCCCTAGGATTGCATGCCTTATCCTACACTGCAATTCTGTACACATCTACTCAAAATTAAGTCCCATTGTGTTTAATGGAGTTTGCTCCCAGGTAAATGGGTGTAGGATTGCAGCCCAGAGAAGTGTCTGAAGTCCGTGACAATCTGTGGGCTTAACTGCCTGACTGCAGACTTATAAACATTATGTAATTGTATAAACCTTGTGTATAAATGCAGGGGTGGCTAATCTGTGGTTCTCCAGCAATTCCTATCAGCCCCATCCAATCCTGTTGTCCCAAATGGAATTAATTAAATTGTGAAATGATGTGCAGAAGAATCTATAGTGCACTGTTACTCATGTTTACCTGGAACAAGTGTTGCTATGTCCATTGTACTCTTCCCTGCAACAAAAAATTCTCTGGTTCCAGATATTGCATGTCTATCATGTCACATCTAGATGCAAACCACAGGTTATGGGAGCGAGCCGAGGCAATATATATTTCGGCATTCATATAAAGCTGGGGGATTGCTGTAAAGTTTGTTACCGGTACCTGATTAGTATCTTTTTTTAAGGTGGGAGAATTGCATGGCGTTTTAACCTATAGATATCCACAAAAGTGATTTGTGGCATCCATAGGATAGTCGTTGAAAAAACTAGGAATTAAGGTGAAATCCATGTAAACTTAATTCAAGTACTTTGAAATTGCACTGGAAGAGACTTGCGTGCATGTTTAACTCGCCCATTGAAAATATGGGGCTTGGGCATGCACAGCTGTGGCAGGGACATGCCCTAAAACTGGTTTATAAGAAATTGGGAGGACTTGCTGTTTTAGATGTGAAACGCACCAACATCCTTGCAATGCAGGAATCTTTTGTCCAGTGTGGAGCTCAAACCCATGACCCTGAGATTAAGAATACAGTGGAACCTCGGTTTATGAACACCTCGGTTTACGAATTTTCGGTTTACGAACGCCGCAGACCCATCTGGAACGGATTAATTCACTTTCCATTACTTTCAATGGGAAAGTTTGCTTCAGTTTATGAACAGACTTCCGGAACCAATTACACCCATGAATCATAGAATCATAGAGTTGGAAGAGACCACAAGGGCCATCCAGTCCAACCCCCTGCCAAACAGGAAACACCATCAAAGCATTCTTGACATATGGCTGACAAGCCTCTGCTTAAAGACCTCCAAAGAAGGAGACTCCACCACACTTCTTGGCAGGAAATTCCACTGTTGAACAGCTCTTACTGTCAGGAAGTTCTTCCTAATGTTTAGGTGGAATCTTCTTTCTTGTAGTTTGAATCCATTGCTCCGTGCCCGCTTCTCTGGAGCAGCAGAAAACAACCTTTCACCCTCCTCTATATGACATCCTTTTATATATTTGAACATGGCTATCATATCACCCCTTAACCTTCTCTTCTCCAGGCTAAACATACCCAGCTCCCTAATGCTTCGGGTTAAGTATGCTTCAGGTTGAGTACTCCGCGGACCCGTCTGGAACAGATCAATCCACTTTCCATTACTTTCAATGGGAAAGTTTGCTTCAGTTTATGAACGCTTCAGTTTAAGTACTCCGCAGACCGTCTGGAACAGATTAATCCACTTTCCATTACTTTCAATGGGAAAGTTCACTTCAGTTTATGAACGCTTCAGTTTATGAACAGACTTCCGGAACCAATTGTGTTCATAAACCGAGGTACCACTGTATCGTGCTCTACTGACTGAGCTAGCTCAGAAACAGCTGTGGTTTGTGGGCTCTAGGCCCTCCAGAGAAGTCCCTTTTTTAGCTGCATGAGCTAAGATTGGGAGAAACTGACGATCCATCGCACAAGGCAACAAGTAGCAATGCTACTACATCCCATCCTAAGTGCTCCTTTTCCAGCACAAAGTACCTCATGAGTGGAAGCATCTCAAGCCTTCCGCCACTTGTGCGTTATTGAGAAGAGTCTTACCATGCAAAATTCTGCTCAGCTTAGAATAGTGAATTTTATCGCTGTGGCAAATCGCACTGCTGTTGGGCCAACAGACCTGCCGTTAATGTTTGGCTGTGTAGCTCACAAGTTTCAAATAAAAATACATGTCATTTCAGATGCCTGTATCCAAGTTGTCTTCTGTTTCTGTCTTTTGCTATATGCGCAAGTTATTTTGTCTTATTGATCAGAAAAGTGACAAAGCTGTGAAGGAAATTTAAGAACTTGGCACTTCTTAAATCTTCTCTCTAAACTTCTATTCATTACCCAGTTTTTTAAAAAAGAAAAGAAAGAGAAAATATCTATTGTGGCACAAAGCACACTCTGCAAATGTGAATATAAAAGCCTGAAAGCAGCTTAGCCAGCATGGTATACCTTGTTCCCAAGGAATCTTAAGAAGGGATAACATTTTCTTGTAAAACTGCATATCACAGGGTCTGTTAGAGAAGGTATTATATTTGTGTTCTTTTAGGGTTTTGCCATAGCCTAGAATCCTATTTCTTCAAATGAACATTGGGATTCTCAGTACTATAACAAATATGGAGGGTGCTGATAAAGCCTTGCCATGCCTTAATAAAATTGGCTGTTTTATTTTAGCAGATCAGTATACAGTACATATCTAGCAATACATGCAAGTTTCACTTTCCCATAAGCCTTGCTCAGCTTTCCTCCAAGATCTAAGACTAGTCCTCTGCATAAAGTAAAGTTAAAGGGGCCCCTGACCATCAGGTCCAGTCGTGTCCGACTCTAGGGTTGCGGTGCTCATCTCGCTCTATAGGCTGAGGGAGCCAGCGTTTGTCTGCAGACAGCTTCCGGGTCATGTGGCCAGCATGACAAAGCTGCTTCTGGCGAACCAGAGCAGCGCACGGAAACGCCGTTTACCTTCCCGCTGGAGCGGTCCCTATTTATCTACTTGCACTTTGATGTTCTTTCGAACTGCTAGGTGGGCAGGAAGGTCCAGCATACTTAGAGTTAAATCAGTGAGACTTAACCTCTCACCCAACATGAATAGGTTGGGTGGGATGGTCTGATTCTAGGCCTGGGCTAAACCACTTGGGGCTGCAGGTGAGGACTGATCGCATGCCCTGCTACAATGAAAGATCACTGAGCATAGAAAACGAGTATTCCATGGGAAAGGCTAGGCTTCAACACTTCCTCCTGACCTACCAGGTAGTGTGGGGTGGGGAGGAGATGTGGAATGATAGATAGATAGATAGATAGATAGATAGATAGATAGATAGATAGATAGATAGATAGATATAAAGGACTATTGTGTCAGGTGAGCCTCCAGTCAACTGCTACCTTCAATCTAAAATTGTACAGCCAACTTTACCACATTATAGTAAAAACTAACCTTAAAGCTACAATTCTATGCACATTTACCAGGAAGTAAGTCCTACTGAATTCAATGGGACTTACTTTTGAGCATACATGTCTAGACCAGTGCTGTGTTGTTGTTTATTGAATGTATATACCGCCCTAAACCAGAGGTCTCAGGGCGGTTCACAGAAAAGATCACAACAACAATCAGAATAAAAACAACAACCCGACAACACCGCCCCCCCCCCCCCCGCAAGAAAAGAGCCACATTTTAAAAGAGCATAGGATGTCAAACAGATCAAAGGCTAAAAGGAACATTTTTGCCTGGTGCCTAAAGGTGTATAATGAAGGCGCCAGGCAAACTTCCCTGGGGAGAGCTCTCCACAGACAGGGAGCCACTGCAAAGACGGCCCGTCAAAAGTTGAGAAATGGGACTCTCAGTACTCTCCTTATCTACATCCCTAAACTGGTTTGGGCATTCACAACTCAAAGCTCAAGATAAATTCACTTTCCTACGCATATCATAATGGGTATCCTGTGAAGAGAGTGCTTGAATTCTGTAGCCAGAATAGCACCCTCTGGATATTATAAGACAATTCTCATCATCTCATTGAAAGAGGTGGGTTTGCTTAGTGTGGAGAAGGGACGTTTAAAAGGGAAACACCAAATACCACATACTAATATTACTATGGAAGGAACATCAGCATGCTGAAGGGTTTTGTACCTTGGCTGTCCTTTGAAAGATGGGCCCTGGGAGGCAGGAAGGGGAGGAAGAAAGTGCAATATATTACCCTCTCCAGAGGGCATGCTTAATGCTCCCATGGCAAGTTATCAAGTGCCTAAAAAGAACA
Organism: Zootoca vivipara; assembly: GCF_963506605.1. Lineage (NCBI taxonomy): Eukaryota > Metazoa > Chordata > Lepidosauria > Squamata > Lacertidae > Zootoca > Zootoca vivipara. Next base: position 16,078,388 of record NC_083278.1, read on the forward strand.
CCCTTTTCCAAGGCGTGACATCTTATTAGTTTTCCTTTTCCTAATCCACAGTCACTTCCCTTCACTGTTACAAAACAGTGGGTGGAGTCATAAAGATGCCCAAAAGGGCTGGCTGAAGCATTTAAATCATTCCCAATCTTAATCTTTTAAATGTTCCCTAAGACTGCCAGGGAGCATTATCAGCACAGAATGCAGATGCTGATGAGAAAGTCTACTTACATCTCCATCCACTTTCTCTCTCACTCGCTGAATGATCAAACCAAAGGAGATCTCTAAGCCTCTACAGCCCTACTGACCAAGGAGCCAGCAGAGGGAAGTGTCACAATGAAGGGTGTGTCACAAGGACCTCCGCAACCTAGCAACCACCAGCACTGAACTGACACTACTCTCAACTGACACTACTAAGTTTACTTATATGGCTTTTAATCCATGCTCAGCTATTTACAAGTATGTAAAATGAAATCTGTCCCTTTCTATTCAAGCTTCCGTTGTCCCTGCACCTACTGAACATTAGCTGTCTAATCTACCTCTCTGCCTCTTTGGTCCTATATTGCTGAACAGTGGAAAACCAGAAATCGCCCTGTGTGTATTTATTCATTTTATTACCCTCCTTCACTAGCAGGTCCCAGGGCAAGTTACAGCTATCTAACTTATAAGTATTATTATTGTTATTAATTAAATTTAAATTAAAATAAAATACCCACAGGTTTCAGGGCCGTTCACAGGATAAAACCACAATATAAAAATACATAATAAAAACAATAATAAAAACAACCCAATAACTCCCCTCTCAACACATTTTAAAGGGGCATTGGTTGTCAATCAGATCAACCAAAGGCCTGGTTAAAAAGGAATGTTTTTGCCTGGAACATAAAGGTGTATAATGAAAACGCCAGGCGAACCTCTCTGGGGAGAGCATCCCACAGACAGGGAGCCACTGCAGAGAAGGCCCGTTCTTGTGTTGCCACACTCCGGACCTCTTAAGAAGGAGGCACATGAAGAAGAGCCTCAGAAGATGATCTCCAGTTCTGGGTAGGTTCCTATGGAAAGAGGCAGTCCTTCAGGTATTGCGGTCCTGAGCTGTTGAAGGCTTTAGTGTCATTGATCTGTTAGGAGTCGGTATTAAACTGCGCAAGAAGTTTCCTTGTGCCTGTAGCTAGGAAAATGTCTACTGTGCTTAAACAGGTGAAACATGAAAAGCTTCCCAGAACCTGAGCTGTTGTAGATGTTACCCTCCATGTGCTGAAAGGCAACTCAGTTTAATATCCAGGTGCTAGACTGCTTTCCCCGTTCCTTAGCAAATGATAAATATGTGGTAGCTATATTGCAGGAAATGTTTGTGTGCTACAAAATCCATCATTGCATGTTTTAGCCTTAAAAGCGATGTCTTTCCAGAAGAACCTTCATTGGAAGGGAAAAAGAAGCAGAAATGTGGAGTCATTTAAAAGTGCCACTAGACTTTTTTGGGGGGGGGGGAGGATTGGGCTGTACTTTCTGGAAACTTCTTCCAAAACCTTGTTTCCCCAAGCAAGACTCTAGATTAAATTCTTATCAAATCTAGATGACCTTTCTTTTTAACAGGAAGATTTATGGTTTTTTAATCTATATATATATAGTGGATCAACACTCTCTTTGACACAAAGGGAGGCAGTCTTTAGAAACTAGCATAGAAAGCTGCACTGCACATTGAGACGGTGTTAGAAATAAGACGTGTTTTCCTTCCTGAAGGGCAAAGTGCTAAATCTACCACTGAGTTTTATTATTTCACCAGTAGCACTTAGCCTATAACAGATCTAGTAATATTGCTAACTGCTGCTTCCTTTCATCTGCTGATGTAAAATGGCAGAGCGTCAACACCTCCTTAGACATGAAAAGATTTTTACCTTGACTTGTGATAACAGTTCCCATTAATCTTTCTCACTGTGAGCTGTCTGCATTTTATCCTAAAAGTGCTAATGCTAAAGTTTTCAGAGTCGGGCTTCCAGATAGGAAAGAGGAGCCAGTCAGGAAATTCTTTCTAAAGGAGATTTAAAATTCTCTCTCAATAAATGAGTGTGGTTTTCATTTTCTGCTTCAGCACAATGCAATTAACCCTTTAAAAAACAAAACCAAGATTAATTGTTGTTTTTGGGAGGTATATAAGACACCCTCCTGGTTACTGTAGTTTCCCTATTTTTTAAATATATATTTTAGGTGGAAATGTTTGTAAGATAGCTAATTGGACCCTCTCTTCACATTTGCCTCTGGGTGACAACATAGAGCCAAAGAAGAATACAATAGAATTGGTAAAGGTAAAGGACCCCTGGATGGTTAAGTCTAGTCAAAGGCGACTATGGAGTTGCGGTGTTCATCTCGCTTTCAGGCCAAGGGAGCCAGCGTTTGCCCACAGACAGCTTTCGGCGTCATGTGGCCAGCAGGACTAAACTACTTCTGGCACAACGGGACACCGTGACGGAAACCAGAGCGCATGGAAACGCTGTTTACCTTCCCGCCGCAGTGGTACCTACTTATCTACTTGCACTTTGACATGCTTTCAAACTGCTAGGTTGGCAGGAGCTGGGACAGAGCAACGGGAGCTCGCTCTGTCACGCGGCTTCGAACCGCCGACCTTCTGATCAGCACCACCTGCAACTCCTTACTCTGTCCCAGCTCCTGCCAACCTAGCAGTTCGAAAGCACACCAGTGCTTACACAGCCCACTGCTCCATGTTTGGAAGGAATGCATGTGGGTCCCTTCGGTCCCACCAATGCACTTCCCATTGGGTTTGATGCATAGGTAGAGCTGCTCCATATGGAGAGGGAGCCTGGTTGGGTCAGGTTCCTCCTTGCCTGGAGGAGATTGGATGTAGGGCAGGGGGCTGACTGTCTATAGCTCCAGTGGTAGTGCTTTGTCCACAGAAAGTCTCAGATTGAACCCCTCTTGTCTCTGAGTAGAGCTGGGGAGAATCTTGCCTGAAACACTGGAAAGATGCTACCAGTTCAGTGTTGCTGTTGGCAATGGATTGCGTCTCCAGGGCTGAAGTCATCCAGCTGCATTAGCAGCACCCAAGTCACCTCCCTGGGAAGTGTGTATGGAAGTCCTGGGCTGATGTGGTCCCGAGGAAAGCAGAGCAATATGTTTGGTGTTATTCGGGCTGCAGGAGCTGCCAGAAGGATGCCTACAAGAGTCCGATTTGTGTAGGGTTTACTTACTTTCTTCTCCCAAAGATACCCCGCAAAGTGGCCAAGGTTTAGGATCAGAGTTCCCCTTCTGCTAATGGCGAAATTGACGGACAGACTATGAGAAAAGGACAACAGGGGCTTTGGAAAAGACTGGGAACCTTTTATAATATACTTGCAGAAACAAAATAAGAACATTGACTTGATGGTAGGACTTCAATAAAACGCACATTTTCTCTTTGATATAGAACATTTATAACAAAGAAGAAATGATATGGTGGACTGGTTGAAACAGCAGTATTTTATAAGGGGGTAACAAACCAGAAATGGGAGCTGGGGGAAGCCCGGGAGGGAAGGGGTGAAGATGTGTAACATGTATGTTATTGATATGAGATGTTTGTTCAAATAGAAAAGAAATTTAATTTTTTAAAAAATTATTTAAAAAAGAGTTTCCCTCCTGCAAGATGGGCTACCTTCCCAGGTGGACAAGCCCCATCTGCCCCTCACTTCCCTCTACAACACACGCAGAAGCTGCCTTCTTGACCACTGGACCCACAACAATGGTACCTTAGGTTACAAACACTCCGGGTTACAGACTCCACTAACCCGGAAGTAGTACCTCGGGTTAAGAACTTTACCTCAGGATGAGAACAGAATTCACGTGGCGGCGGCGGCAGGAGGCCCCATCACCTAAAGGGGTACCTCAGGTTAAGAACGGTTTCAAGTTACGAGCGGACCTCCGGAACGAATTAAGTTTGAAACCAGAGGTACCACTGTATTGGTTTCATCCGCTAACTCTGACTCCATACAAGGCAGATTTTTAAGTTCTCAGGAATAGGAATTGAATAACGGCCTTTCCCACACAGGTGGCAGAGAAACATTTCCATGGCAGGGATGCTGGCACAACACTGTTTCAGTGTATCTGAAGAAGTGTGCATGCACACGAAAGCTCATACCAATGACCAACTTAGTTGGTCTCTAAGGTACTACTGGAAGGAATTTTTTTATTTTGTTTCGACTACGGCAGACCAACACAGCTACCTACCTGTAACTGGCACAACACTGTAATCCCCCATGCGTTCTTTCAACACATGGGAGGGCTGCCAAACATTTGCTGGTAAAATTGACATATAATGTTAAGCTGATAGAAATATAGCAGAAACACTTTCCAGCTACCTATGAAATGTAAGTTACCAAACACAGAAAGTTATATACATCAGGAGCAGCTAAAAATGCCAGATCAAAAATCTTCATGATGAGCCTTTGGAGAAATATGGAATATGGCAAAGTATAAGAGACATATTTTCTGTGCTGCTTTATTTCCAGTGGTGGTTTCCCTGCAGGCCCCAGTCTCTCTTCAGCAATTGTATGCAACTTCACCATGAATGGATAGGCCACTTGACAAATTTAGGGAGAGATAATTCCGAATGATAGACTTTCATGCCATTGTCCAACTCAACTGGGGAAGATAACAAATCCGAATAGCCGATAAATATGTTGTCTTTGGCCTTTTCTTTTCCATCAGTTCAACCTAATTGGAGCCTTTGACACTAAGGTGTCAATGCAGGAATTGCCCCTTCAACTTTGTGGCAGGTGATTTGCATTTCAGAGTTTGACACATTTATAGTCTTTGATCTTTTAGCCACCAGCCTGCATCCCTGTTTGGGTGTTTTGATTTTTAAAAAACAACAGGTGACGTGATCAGCTCTTCTTAGGAACATCAAGGAAAACCTAGATCAACCTTCCAGATCCAGATCCTAAACATATTTACCTGGAAATGTCGTTCTTTGCTCAGCAACACTTAATTGTGTAAAGAGGATTGTAGGCTTTATAGCACAACTGTATACTTGGAAGGAAGTCTCCGTATGCTAATGCTGCTTACTCCCAGGTAATAAGGCTGCAAGCTTAATCTGATTTATAGCAAACAAATCAGCTGATTAGTAGTGATGCCAACCATGCTTTTCCAAACCTGGTTGGACTACAACTCCATCACCCCTGACTATAAGCCATTCTGGTTGGGGGTGATGGGAGTTGTAGTCCAAAACTTTTGGAGGAAGACTGGCCCAGAGCACAAACCCAGACATTCTAACATTATGGTACTGTAGCTATCTTTATTTTAAATAAAGTTCACAAAGGTTTAATACAACAGTAAAGTACAAACCAAAGGCGTACACCGGTTCCTGTTGATTTTAACCCTCCAATGGATTTTAAAAAAATATTTCCAAAAGATAGGTCCCATATGATTCACTTAGATTGCACAATTTGTTCTGCAACATGCACAATGAGGCACAATTTATTTTGGTTTTCCTAAGCATAAGAAGGAACTGTACAGGGCATAATACACTAGAACTGCTGTAGCTCAATAAAGCGCTTGGATGAGAGCATGGGGGAAAAGGGACTGTTGTCCTTCCTGGCGTGGTCCTCTGTTCCCCATACAGGACATTCAGAATGTCCTCTGGGTGACAGCTTTTGGGTAGTGCAGAGATTTGCAGGAGAAAGAGAAAGTTGCTGTCACTGGTCTTGTCATCTGGGCACGGACACGGGTGGTGCTGTAGTCTAAACCAATGAGCCTCTTGGGCTTGCCGATCGGAAAGTTGGCAGTTTGAATCTGTGCGGCGGGGTGAGCTCTCATTGCTCTGCCCTAGCTCCTGCCAACTTAGCAGTTTGAAAGCACATCAGCGCAAATAGATAAATAGGTACCTCTGCGGAGGGAAGGTAAATGGCATTTCCATTCGCTCTGGTTTCCATCACTGTGTTCCGTTGTACCAGAAGCGGTTTAGTCATGCTGGCCACACGACCTGGAAAGCTGTCTGTGGACAAACGCCGGCTCCCTCAGCCTGAATGCAAGATGAGCGCCGCAACCCCTTAGTTACCTTTGACTGGACTCAACTGTCCAGTGGTCCTTTACCATCTGGGTAGTCCTGCTCTGCCCAGATGACAAGACCCCCCTCTGGGCTTCGCTGATGTGGCCCAAAGGAAAACACAGCAATATGTTTGGCACCAGCTGGACTGCAGGATTTGCCAGAAGGAGACATACAAGATGCTATCCGACTGTCTTAACGACTCCAGTCCAAATTTCCATAGGGTTTGCTCCTTAGCCTATTCTTCTCCCAAAGCTATCCTGCAAGGCAGCGGAGGTTTATAGTCAGACTGGCTACCTTCCCTGGTTGATGAGCCCCATCTGCCCCTCAAAAGAGAAAGACTATACAGCATATTGGACCCCAATGTCAAACAGCTGGTAATTTTATCCAGCCACCCTTCTGGCTTCTGAGATCTCAGCCTGCATTGCCTACACATTTTCAAACATATCTTCAAAATCGTTCTAGACACTGTTTCCCCCATAAATTAAGAGTAAGATTATCCAATATCTTCAAAACTATGTCTTGGCACACAGTCCTGACAACCGTGTTAGGAGCATAGATATTTGCCTTATGCTGGGTTGGACAATCATCCTTCCAGATCAGTACAGTATTGTCTTCATGTACTGTCCGTGGTCCTGAAGGGGTTCAGGCAGAGGTCTCTCCCACAGCTCCACTAGAAGATTATCAAAAATGGGGGTGGTCTTTGACATTCAGAGCAGAAAGACCTATGGTCCTTCTGCATCAATTTCTGCAGCCAAAGCTCCTTCACTTTTTAGCAGAGGTCCCTTCCAGTTCTACCTCCAGGACATTTCCATCACTAATTTTGATCTCCGGAAGACTGATGCATCTGTCTGTGTGGTTTCACTTCTAACCTTTTAGTGAATAAGAGAGCTATGATTGCCTGCCATGGTCTGATAAATATGTGCGGCAGAGCCTGGCAGATCAAGTCAAAGAAATTAGAGTTGAGCCAAGCTGTTTTTGATCTGTGTCTTCCCCCACAGCTGCCAATACTGGCATTAGTGAATTGCATTTCGTGAATTGCAACTAAATGCAACTGCCTCAGGTTGCTTTGCGCAGTGAGCCATTTGTGTGCAATCTCTAGGCATGAGACCAAAACTCAGGAATCAACCCAGATTTTGGCAGTACATTCAGGCTCCTGCCCTCCTGCCTGACAAGTGGCACCAGGATTACAGGAATCACAGCAGCCTCTAGCATGGCAGATGGGTCAAGGATGTCATTGTTGTTGTTTTATGCATTAGAGGCTCCCGTCCGATTCCAAAACTAATGCAGGTATTGCAGGAGGTTCTGAGTGTGGAAATCTGTCCTGCCAATCACTATTCTCTTCTATGAACTGACCTTGGAAATCTATCACCACAGATTCTTCTGAGAAGGATTCTGAGAATGTTTTGACTGGGGCTGTCAACTCATTAAATAATTTTAGCAGATCAATCTCTGGCTTATGAACGAACCAAGCCTGCATTTCTACCACAGAAGCCCCTGTTGGAATGACAGTATATCATAATGCAGGCATCATTTTAGGGAGCTGGGGGAGGGAGGGGGAGGAAATGTCCTAGATCATGCTTGGAAAATACATTCTTAAAACAATTATCAGATCTGTTTTGGACGGCTGATTCTTTCATTTTAAAAAGTTATGGATGGATTTGGGAACGCTGCTTCTCTACAAAGCCCAAATAGCTTGTCATGTAGCTTCCGCATCTGACAGCATTGCAGAAAGGAAAACAAATGGGAGATGATTGTTATTCTGAGCATACGCTTTATAAAAATGAAATGTCAGGGTAAAAAACTTTGATGGCAATATGTTTTGGAATACGTTTTGGAACACAAATTCCTCATTTATATGGTGGTAGCCACCAGAGGTTGTGGGGAGAGTAGAGCGTGCATTTTGTTTGTTTGTTGTACACACTCATCAGCATAAAACAGTGGCATTTTTATTTTATTTTTTGTATTAGGGAGAACTGAGGAATAGAGCAATATTGTATGCAAAGGGATCAGTCTATGCCTAAATGACGAGAAGGGAGATCAGATTCCTACTTGTACTGCAACTTCCCACCATATTGTATACCAAGCACATTCAGCAGGGAAAACTTGCATGCAGGATCTGTATGGGGGCGTTTCTCGTTAATCCAAGGGAAGCTTTGGCCCTCCAGATGTTGCTAAATGACCCCTCCTATCAGCCCCAGAAAACATGGCCGACAGCCAGGGATGATGGGAGTTGTAGTCCAGCAACCTCTGGAGGAACTAAAGCTTCCCCACACAGGCGTTAATTCCTGAAAATTGCAGAGTGGACTTCAAGAACTGGCTCCCATGGGCATTCGCTTCCTTTCTCACCACTTGGTAAACAGGTAAACTGACTCCACTATAATGGAGCTGCATTTTTTTAATGATATTTTATGCATTCATATCCATTCCCTTAAGGATTTTTTGTTACTTTTAATATTTAGATATCAATAACTGAGCCTCTGTCAACAAATTCCCCGCCCTTGCCCTATGATTAATATATTGTATGGTATCTCATTCAGTCTCCCTAATGATGGCTTTCCTGGTTGTATTATTAATGTATTTTTCCATAATATTACCAATTTCATTAATCAGTCTAAATGCCTGTTTTAGTTGTAATAAGAAAAACGGCTTCAATTTGCAGTCGTGTAAACCCTCTGCAAAGAGCTTAATGCAAACTAAAAATTGATGTATAATAATTACAATAATAAAAATTGATACATTATAATACATTGTATGGTTTAGTCATGTCTGACTCTTCGTGACCCCATGGACCAGAGCACGCCAGGCACTCCTGTCTTCCATTGCCTCCCGCAGTTTGGTCAAATTCATTTTCGTAGCTTCGAGAACATCGTCCAACCATCTCATCCTCTGCCGTCCCCTTCTCCTAGTGCCCTCAATCTTTCCCAACATCAGGGTCTTTTCCAGGGAGTCTTCTCTTCTCATGAGGTGGCCAGAGTATTGGAGCCTCAGCTTCAGGATCTGTCCTTCCAGTGAGCACTCAGGGCTGATTTCCTTAAGAATGGTAAGGTTTGATCTTATTGCAGTCCATGGGACTCTCAAGAGTCTCCTCCAGTACCATAATTCAAAAGCATCAATTCTTCGGCGATCAGCCTTCTTTATGGCCCAGCTCTCACTTCCATACATCACTACTGGGAAAACCATAGCTTTAACTATACGGACCTTTGTAGGCAAGGTGATGTCTCTGCTTTTTAAGATGCTGTCTAGGTTTGTCATTGCTTTTCTCCCAAGAAGCAGGTGTCTTTTAATTTCGTGACTGCTGTCACCATCTGCAGTGATCAAGGAGCCCAAGAAAGTAAAATCTCATACATACAGTCTCCCTAATGATGGCTTTCTTGGTTGTATTATTAATGTAAAAGGTAAAGGTAAAGGGACCCCTGACCAATTAGGTCCAGTCGTGACCGACTCTGGGGTTGCGGCGCTCATCTGGCGTTATTGGCTAAGGGAACCGGCGTACAGCTTCCAGGTCATGTGGCTAGCATGACAAAGCCGCTTCTGGCGAACCAGAGCAGCACACAAAAACGCTGTTTGCCTTCCCGCTGTAGCGGTCCCTATTTATCTACTTGCACTTTGACATGCTTTCGAACTGCTAGGTTGGCAGGAGCTGGGACCGAGCAATGGGAGCTCACCCCGTCACAGGGATTCAAACTGCCGACCTTCTGATCAGCAAGCCCTAGGCTCTGTGGTTTAACCCACAGTGCCACCTGCATCCCAATTATTAATGTATTTTCCATAATATTACCAATTTCATTTTCAGTCTAAATGCCTGTTTTAGTTGTAATAAGAAAATTGGCTTTAATTTGCAGTCGTGTAAACCCTCTGCAAAGAGCTTAATGCAAACTAAAAATTGATGCATAATAATTACAAACTGCGGGAGGCAGTGGAAGACAAGAGTGCCTGGCTTGCTCTGGTCCATGGGATCACGAAGAGTCGGACACGACTAAACGACTAAACAACAACAACAATTATTAAATAAAAGCTGAAATGAAAAGGGTGGATTGAGGTGACAGGGGGTGATATGAATCTTCTAGCCGGGGTGTTAGATCTCTGATGACACAGACATTAACAGCTAAATGTTGCCATTACAAAATGGTAATGCGAACCAGATCTAAGCTGATCTGCATTGCGGTATCGGCATGGCCTTTAATTCCTGTAACGTTATCCTATTTACATTTGTGCAAAAATTGAAATGTTAAATTACGTATCAAAAGACAGCTATGCGTACCATTCATACAAAATAAAATTTCAGACTATTCATCAGCTCACTTCGGCAAGTATTCCAGTTACGTAAAGGGAAGTGAGGAGACAGGATTGCTACATTTGAAACCCTATACAGTACAGTACAATACATATTGAACTCTGTGGGGCTTACTTCTGAGCGTGTGTTTCAAAGATCGGGGGAAATTGAAACTGTTTTGTCAAGCAATGAATGCTGATGATTAAGTGTTTATACTGAATTTAGCTCCTGAAATCAGAGGTGCAATATTTCGTCTTCGGATTTCCTTGTTGAAATTGTGCTTGGAAAAAAGTCTACATTTTGATGGGGAGGAGACTGCGCTCTGTACTATTTCTGACCCTTTTCCATTACTGTAGCTTAAAACGAGAAGCAGACATTAAAGAAGACCAACCACACGGCATCATCTCCTTTCAACTTCTCCTAACAGGGGCATTAAAAAGACCCTCCTCAATATCAGCTGGAAAATGCCAAGTCATAAAAGTTGTACTTAAAAGGTGGGTAGGTGTAAATTCGGCACATGAGACTGTTTTCATCTAGGAAGCCGGTTGATTAGAGGCCAGCTGTCTTAATGAATTGGGAAGTTCCTGTCACATCTCAGCCAGTTGAGATTGCCACTTCTGGGGGCATCAAATGTTCACATGGGAGGTTCTCAGATACGGCATGTTGGCCCTGATCTTGCTAGTGTGTGACCAGAGGACACCGCCTTTGCGAGACACCAGAAAGATCAAGAAACCCAACCTGCATGGTTGTGCAAATCAGATTCTGGGGCTGTTTCACACATGACCCTGAGACATTCATCGGTCCAAGGCAGAGGGTTTCAACCTTTTTGAGTCCATGGCTCCCTTGGCCGACTGAAGATTGAATGTTGCTTGGCTTCAAATTGCTGAATAAATTGTTGGAGTGATAAAAAACAAACCTATCAACCAGGCAGGAAATGCCTCCGTTGCTGTTTTTAATGGTGTCACCGAGCACGCCTACGATATGAGCTCCATAGCTCGAAAACCTTTAACATTATGAGATTACTGAGTAACCGTAAAGGTCTTCCCCCACCCTGCCCCGATTTTTATGAGGTGGAAGAAAATTTAGAGACACCCCCCCCCAAATATGAATTCTACCTAGATTATATATTCAAAACCCCTTTAGCTGCAGGAAAACTGAACAAGTCTATTTCTTGGTTCTTTCCTGACACTGACAGTGAAAAGAGAATGTTATGGTTTTATTGAATTATAGTGACTTCAGTGGTGAGATGTACAAGGGCAAGAGGGATCCAAGTGGCATAATTTACAACGGCAAGTATTAGATCATTATTCACAAGCACTTTTCTTTTCTTTTTTCTTTTTTTACAAAGTAATAATCATAAATAAATAAGAATAAAAATGTGTGCCCCACCACCAAGACCATTCCATTGTAACTATCCAACCTCCCAAATTTTCAATACCTCTTGCGATGGTTTGACCCCTTTCCATTTTAACAGGAAAAATTCTACAAGCAACCTCCATATTTCCTCAACATCATTTCTCCTGCATATTCCCCGTCTTACCTTAATGGAACATGTTAATTTATCATTAATAGCTATAACCCACACCTCTTTATACCATTCTTCCATTTTATATTCTGCTTGCCCCTTCCACTTCCTAGCTATAACAACTTCTGCAGCTGTCAATAAATTTGTGAGCAAGTCCTTTGTAGCCTGTGAACCTTCCACCCCATCGTAAATAGATAATGCTACTTTCGGTCAACTTTAACCCAGTGATTTCTGTTATCTCCTTAAAAACCCTTTGCCAAATAAATTGTACAGGTTGACACCCCCACCACATGTGAACATAATTCCCTGTTTCCTGGTATCCCCTCCAACATAACACCGAGTATTCCTTGTTTATTTGATTTAATTTGACTGGTGTTAAATACCGTCTCCAAATTAATTTATAATAATTTTCTTTTACTCTTATAGACAACATTTTCAACATACGTTTCTCCCATATTTTTCCACAGCTTTGACTATCTATCTGCCCTGTTGTCTCCTTTTCCCACAACTCTTTTAAATGATCTTCTTCATCCTCCATTTCTATAATAATAAAAACAAAAATATTTTTTTCTTTATACCCCACCCATCTGGCTGGGTTTCCCCAGCCAACAGAAGTATTAAAATGCAATAATTTATTAAACATTAAAAGCTTCCCTAAATAGGGCTGCCTTCAGATGTCCTCTAAAAGTCTGGTAGTTGTTTTTCTCTTTGACATCTGGTGGGAGGGCGTTCCACAGGGTGGGTGCCACCACCGAGAAGGCCCTCTGCCTGGTTCCCTGTAACTTGGCTTCTCGCAACAAGGGAACCGCCAGAAGGCCCTTGGCGCTGGACCTCAGTGTCCGGGCAGAACGATGGGGGTGGAGATGCTCCTTCAGGTATACTGGACCGAGGCTGTTTAGGGCTTAAAAGGTCAGGACCAACACTTTGAATTGTGCTCAGAAACGTACTGGGAGCCAATGTAGGTTTTTCAAGACCGGTGTTATGTGGTCTCGGCGGCTGCTCCCAGTCACCAGTCTAGCTGCCGCATTCTGGATTAGTTGTGGTTTCCGAGTCACCTTCAAAGGTAGCCCCACATAGAGCGCATTGCAGTAGTCCAAGCGAGAGATAACTAGAGCATGCACCACTCTGGCAAGACAGTCTGTGGGCAGGTAGGGTCTCAGCCTGCATACCAGATGGAGCTGATAAACAAGCACTTCTTGAGGAGTATGAAGCTGCCTCATATCAGGTTAGACTTCGTGTATCTAACCATTAGTGAAGGTGGGCCATTGGGATGAATAGACACCAACCCAGCAACCTCAACTTGCCCTCAGCCAGCATCTAGTTCCCACCTAGTGCCCTGCATTCACAGCAGAAAAAGGTATCAAGACAATTCCTCTGTGTGAGTTATGTTTTTTGGGGGGAAGTTCCAGGCTTCCACATCCTTCTGCAGGCTTTTATATGTACATTTTGCTTCATGTTCACTACAGAAAAGCCAAATGAGGCCTACAATTTCAGGAACGCTTAGTCTCTGCGTTCATACAAAACAGCAATCAAAGTTTAATAACCACGACCCCAAATGCTCATATTTTAATTAGTTCATCTATTTTGGCTTATAGCTTGCTATCACAATTCGAGAGGAGTTCTTAGAAGCCTGTGCCATTGAAATTAACTCTTGCCCTCCGCTGCCTGCAGTCCAAGGGATACATGACTTCCAACATTTCTCCAATGAAAGTAGGAACATCTTATTCCATAATAATAATAAAATAATTTTATTATTTACGTTCCCCCCCCTAATCTGATTGGGTTGCCCCAGCCACTCTGGGCGGCTTCCAACATATATAAAAAGCATAATAAAACAGTAAACATTTAAAAAGAAAAGTTCTCTATACAGGGCTGCCTTCAGGTGTCTTCTAAAGGTTGTAGAGTTATTTATCTCCTTGGCTTGGGGGTCGCATCACTCCATACTCCCCAACATTTCTCCAATGAAAATAGGGGCATCCTAAAGAAAAGTGGGACATTCCGGGATCAAATCAGAAGCCAAGGTGGCTTCTGTAAATCCAGGACCGTCCCTGGAAAATAGAGAGAGTTGGAGGGATATGCATGGACTGGAAATGCAAGATAGCCCCATTGACAATGAATTTATATGCATCATTCCTAGCTCCTCTTCTCCAAGACCTCACACCCCATCTCCAAGTCAGCGCTTCTTAGTCAAACATGGGGAATGATATACTGTACTTCCTTGCCATCAGCTCCACCTCGAAAATCAGTGGTCAATAGATCATCAACATCAGCAGCACCTTCCTTATTACTCACACAGCAGTTCTGAGTATTCAGAATGCTTTAGTTGCCTAAATTCTGCAGGACATTTTTTTTCTTAGTCAGTTCACGGCTTCCCTGTTAGTGGTGATGCCTTGATGGGTCCTAAAACTACCTGCAAACCCTCCAAGTGTCTCTATTTTCCAGGGACAGTCCCAGATGTAGAGAAGCCAAACTCCTTTCTGATTTGATCCCAGAATGCCCCACTTTTCCTTAGGATGTCCCTATTTTCATTGAATAAATATTGGAGGGTATGGAGTTATCTGACTCCCGAGCCGTCTGAAGGCAGCCCTGTATAGGGAAGGGTTGTTTTTTTTAAAAAAAAGTTTAATGTTTTATTATGTTTTAATTTTATTTATGTTTTATGTTGGAAGACGCCCAGAGTGGTAGGGCAACCCAGTCAGATGGGTGGGGTATGAACAGTAAAATTATTATTATGGAACGGAGTGTCTCTATTTTCATTGTAGAAATGTTAGAGGGGATGTACCTGCTCAGTATGACAAGAACAACAGAGTCCCCGCCCCACAATTTTTCCCACTGCCAACAAAAACCAAGAAATAAACAGAAACAGAAGCTACTTGCATGACACTGACACAAAAACCCTATACATACACTGTGTAGAAGAATGAAAGTTTCCCACCACCCCCTTCTTTCCTCCCAGCCAGGGCCGGCGTGTCCATTAAGGCAAACTAGGCAGTTGCCTAGGGCGCCAAAATGGAGGGGGCGCTGGTGTGTTTCCCAGCTCGCAAACGCTCTCTCTGCCACCGCCGCCGCTTTCTCTCCTACTGCTGCTTGCTGCTGCAGAGGTGCTTCCCTGCAATGCCCTGCAGGGGGCACAGGGCTGCGCCACAGCCAGAAATGGGGGGGCGCGCTCAAACCAACCAATCAATCAAAGCAGGTGGGGAGGCGGGGGAACCTGAGTGCACGTGCGCCCAGTTGTTAGGCAGACGGGTTTTTAAAAAAGAAAAGGAAAAAAGAGTGTGCGGCCTTCGGGGCGGGGCAGCAGAGGACACGCTCCACACTCCAGGCTCCTCCCCTCACGCGCCTCCTTGGCTAATCGCCGAGCGGGAAGGCGGGGGATGGGGCAGAAGGTGATCTCGCCTAGGGCGCAAAAAAAACCCTAGCACTGGCCCTGCGAGTCCCAGCATTCTCTCCCCCACCTCTCTTCTCCCCAACTTTATATTGTCTGTAACGTCAGCAGCATCTCACGCCAAATATGGGTGATCTGTAGACAGAAATCTATGAAGTGAAAGCAGAGATGCTGTACAGCATGTACCTTTGTAACCCAAGAGAATATTTAATAAAAACAATTTTTAAAAGAATAATTGTTAAAAATAAAAAAGAAGGGCAACACAGAGAGGAAAGGCCACACCAAATGTATTATTATTATTATTATCATTGGTAGTGATGGTGTTGATTATTATGATGATAACTCCGGCATTTCAGCTTGAGAGCTGCTTTTTGGTAAATGCCAGCAAAGGAAGGCTGCTTTCATAATCAGCTCGCTGAGTTCTGGCTGACCCCTTCCCTTACTTTTGAGGATTTTTGGTGGAACTGCTGCCTGGCTATGGCACTAAGGAAGAACAAGGATGGACACATTGCTTTCCCCAGAGAATCCAAAAACTGTGGTTTACCCCAGCATTCCCGGGATTCTTGAGTGGGGTGGGCTTTTAACGCATGGTGTTTATGCAGATGGCGTAATTTTTGTCCCTGTACAAGATTTCATTTTGACAGCCTCTCAGGGCTCTAAAAGAAGCATAGCTGCCAAGTTATCCCTTTTTTAAAGGGATTTTCCATTATGCTGAATAGGCTTCCTCGTGAGAAAAGGGAAAACTTGGCAGCTATGAAAAGAAGTATTCTAAATAAATGAACAATCTAAAATCCTTGCAGCAGTTCCGGCAGGTAAGTTATTATTCTCATGCCTGCATTGCAGATGAGGGAGCTGTGACAAAAAAGGTTAATGGAAGCCCTGAGCGAGCTCATGGCAAAGACACAATTCCAACCAGAGACTTCCCAACCTGTAGTACAGAACTATGCACGTCTACTCAGAAGTAAGCCCCATTAAGTTCAGTGGCACTTACTCCCAGGTAAAAAAGGATAGCGGCTGTAGTCTCCTAAACCATTATGCTACATCCGCTAGAAAGAATCAGCCAAGCTCTGTCTAAATAATGTGACTATTCCTGCTAAATGTAGATAATGGGATTGATCGAAATGCCTTCGGAAAGAATTCCATTATTTTACCAAGCCATTCAGACCAATATGAGGAAATTATTCTAAGTAGAACATCTGTACTATTCGGTGGTGGTGGGTAGGCAAAAGGCAATATTGCCTCTAAATGGTAATATATTTGCATATTATGATATTGTTTTCTGTAAGGAGCTGTAAGTGCTGAATAGGGGTTATGATAATTTGGAAGGCTTTTAATGCTTGTTTTTGGTGTGTGTTTTTTAAAGGAATGTTCAACATAGTGGACATTTAGAATGTTTAGATTCAGAAAGAAGACAATCAAATATTAAAAATCTGAAACACCTTTCTCCATCCCCGCCCCCCAGTTTGGTTTATTTGGGGAGTAAAATGTGGGGAATCAACTCTGAGTTTGTGGGGTGTGTGACATAGCGGAACGCATTTTATTGGAAGCAATTCCACGAGGAATATTTTATTCAATAGCATAATGCCCAACATTTCTCCAGTGAAAATAGGGACGTCCCATTCCACTCTGGGCAGCTTCCAACATATATAAAAACATAATACTGTAAAACATTTTTTTAAAAACCTTCCCTATACAGGACTGCCTTCAGATGGCTCAGGGGTCGGATAACTCCATACCCTTCAACATTTCTCCAGTGAAAATAGGGGCATCCTAAGGAAAAATGGGACATTCTGGGATCAAATCAGAAACTGGGGTGGCTTCTTTAAACCAGGAAATAGGAGCACTGGGAGGGTCTGTAATAGGAGTTTATTGTCTGTCCTTGTCAGCCAAATTACCACTTTAAATCCAATCCAGAAACCCCACATATATTAAGTAAAATAGAAACACCATCAGCCCACCCACCCTCACCCCATCTTTTCCCCTTTTCTTCCCAATGTCTCAACAAATGAAACTTATTTGTAAAAGTGTTACAGGAGACGTTGCACATATTTTTGTAAATCAAGAAAATCTTCAATAATAATAATAATAATAATCCAACCCAGTCAAACAAAATTGAAACCTAGGTGTTGATCCTGTGACCTATTTTCTATATTTCCTTTCCCGCTGCCAGTTATTCCCCGGGACACTGTTAAAGGTAGATAAGAAGGCTCGATTTGTTTTGTTACAAGATGATAATCTCCCCCCCCCCAACGCCACCACTTTTCTTTCTCACTATGGCCTGTTAGCTTAAATGGGTTTTAGCCAAAGGTTGATAATTATCATAGAGAGGAAAGTAACACCGCCAGGAGTTCATTTTCCATTTTGACACTTGCCTTCCTTTGAATCCCCCCACACCTTGGCCCCCTCCCCGTTTCCCATTTTGTCACTATCATAAAAGGGTCTCCCGCAGACAGGGAGGCCACAGGTTTTGCCTGCTTGCAGCTTTGACAGGAAATCATTCCCCCTTGCCACAAATCGGGCCAGGCTTTGATGAGCATGGAAGGGAGCGCGGAGTCAGAGAACTCTTCCTACTTCTCCTCATGGGACTGGAAGACTGGGCCTCTGGAGCTCAGCCAGAGCTCATCTCCCCAGAGCATCTCTCCATCCCCTTCCTTCGAATCCTATGCAACCTCGCCTTGTCCCCTTGTGATGGAGATGCCCTGTGCCGCCAGCAGCAGCAGTGACAGCAGCAGCAACAGCAACAGGAGCTATACCCTGATGGACTTTCCTCCTGTCTATCTCCCAGGCCCTGGCCAGGGCAAAGCCCTCGCCAAGGGCTCCAAAGTCAGGATGTCTGTTCAGCGCAGGAGAAAGGCCAGCGAAAGGGAGAAGCTGAGGATGAGGACCTTGGCCGAGGCGCTGCACACTCTTCGCAACTACCTGCCTCCCGTCTACAGCCAAAGGGGTCAGCCTCTCACCAAGATACAGACGCTGAAATACACCATCAAGTACATCAGCGAGCTCACAGACCTGCTGAACAGCGTCAAGCAAGTATAGAGAGGCCTGGGAGACTCTGGGAAGGTTTCCTCGCCGAGAAAGCAGGAGTCATTTCTTTCCCTTTCTTTAAGGAGTAACTTTCCATCGGGCAAACATGGACCTGTTCAGAAGTTGCTCTGCAAACAAGCTGATCGAAAGGGAGCTGCCCACAGTTGGATGTTTGTATTGGGACGAGGCAAAGGAGGACCAGATCTCGGTCAGGAACAATGGTGACAGTGTGGTTTTGAAATAATCACGATTCCACTGAACAGTTTTTGAAATTAATTATAGCTGACCAAATTCCTTCTGCTTAGGTATGCTTTTGAGTTGGTGATCTGTGGACTTCTTTCTTTTTTTTCTTTTTTAACCCTGTATGTTTGCTATCATGTCTCTTTGCTGTTTGTAGGCACTTTATATTAGCAGCAGGATAAAGATGTGTATGTTTAGTTGGAGAAATGCTTCTTCACTCATTTTCTACAGTAGCTTTGGTGGAGGAAAGGAAACAACAACTTTGTAATAAAAAAGCTGCTTCCATATGGGTTTATTATATCCCTGAAGGAGATTAGAGTTGGAATTCTAATCCGAGATCCTTTTTAGTTGTTACTATTTAGAAAATATTTTTTTCCCTGCTGTCAAATATTCCCAGGATGGTTATATTTCTAACATAAGAGTACATTGCTCTGGTTCATTTCAATCTGAAAGTGTCTGTGCGCTTCTGCAAATGTAGAACTGCTTTCTATTGGACAGAGCTCCAAAGCAAATTTATGGCAACCGAGAACAAAGGAATGATGGTTAGTCTATTGGTATCTAAATGAAAATAACCGATGTAGGAGGCATGTGTCCTCAGGGGGCATAAAGTAAGCTTAGTTCCAAGCAATGTACAAATTTCCTGGCAAGCAGTTCATGTGCTTTACAGATGAGATGTGTGAGCTGTTAAAACAGGAGAGGGCCCCTCTCTCAAAAGGGCTCCTGTGCAGATAGCAGTGGGCAATCCATGTCTAGACCATCACATGTGGTGTGTGTGTGTGAATGTACATTCGTCCCCAGTGTGTGTTTATGCAGTGATATACATGCACACGCAGCAGCTGGCTCATGTGACTACCTGCATACTGGTTCCATGCTATTCCTGCATTTAGGCTGCAATCCTACACACACTTGTCTGGATTCATAGGGTTGCCATATTCCAAAAGGTTGAAATCGAGGGGCAAAGTTATTGCAAAATCCATCCACCCCCCCCCCCCAAAATGATTTTTTAAAAAGCTATTTTTTAAGGAAATTTGCCCCCCCCCCCCCAAAAAATCATCACTTCCAACTTGGGGTTGCCGTATGCCCAGGTTTCCCCAGGCATTTTTACTGATTTTTGGAAATTCCACCCGGGTGCTATTTACAGCGGAAGAATCCCAGATATGTCCAGGAATTTTCCAACGTATGGCAGCCCTAGCCTGGAAGCCGGTCCCATTGAATTCAATGGGGTTGGCTTCTGAGTAGACTGGGCTGAGCTTAAAAGTCCTTTGTTGAGTAGCAACTGCATTACATTTGAAGGAGCCCCCACATACCTGGGTGACCAGGAAGTCTTGAGTATTATAGAATAAGGATTTTAACTGCTGAGTGATAAAATGTAACAGGATTGATCCCCGCCTGGGATGGCTGCACATTCCTGCATTGCAGGGGGTTGGACTAGATGATCCTTAGGGCCCTTTCAAATTCTACAATTCTGTGATCCCTTGGTGATTTGCTTGCTCCATTACCAGCCTGTTGGACCAGTGATCTGCTCTTTGCAGAATCTGCAGCTGGGAAATAACGCCTTTTAGGACCAATGTGTGTGTGTGGGGGGGGGCAAGCTCATGTTCTCCTGAATTCTTGGATCAAGCAAGATGATGCTAAAAAAATTTTTTTTGCAGTTTTTGCTGTCACCTGATTATCTTGATCTGCTAGAACAGGCATCCCCAAACTTCGGCCCGCCAGATGTTTTGGACTACAATTCCCATCTTCCCCGACCACTGGTCCTGTTAGCTAAGGATCATGGGAGTTGTAGGCCAAAACATCTGGAGGGCCGCAGTTTGGGGGTGCCTGTGCTAGAAGAAAGGACACAGTAGAAAATGGTTGAGCAACCTGGTCTGGATAGTAGCAAAGGGGTAATAACCTCACTCCTCAAATCATTATACAGTAAAGAGTGCAAGCCAGAATCGCATGAGCTACTGATTCAATACTGCCATCTCCACATGGACATAAGTGTTTTTCCAGTGGGATTTTTTGAAATCGACCCTCAAATACAACCAAAGACAGTATATTTAAGGCCCAACCATACTGGGATGAGAGGAAGGGTTTATGGAGCAGGTCCATTTTGTCTTGTGGGAAAGTGCTTATGGGGTAGATTGCTTGGTAGGGCACTCTTCATCTGAGAGTCATGGGTTCAAGCCCCACATTGGGCAAAAGATTCCTTCATTTCAGGGGGTTGAGCTAGATGACCCTCGTGGTCCCTTCCAACTCTACAATTATATGATTCTCTGGTTCTATGAAGGCTGGAATTCAAGACATCCCTACTTAGAATAAAGACCTGTTTATTTCAGGAGCCCTTACTCCAAGGTTAAGTGGGGTTATGATTGCAGCCTAATTCTTCAGTTGTACAAAGATAATCAAAATTTAAGGAAAAAGTTACATACCTGCAAATAAATCTCTACCCAAGCATACTTTGAAATACTGGGACGTTTGTTTTTTATTTATTTTATTTATTGGTTTTGTTAAATAATTTCAGTTGCAGGCAACCTTTACATGTAGTAAGAACAGAAAAATACAGGATGGCATTCAACTGGATTTTAAACAGAGTAGAGCCACTGAAATGAATGAGCATGATTAAGTCAGGTCCATGAATTTCGATGCACTGACTCTGAGTAAAATTGAGCTGAATACCACCCGCTGTCCTTTGAAATAAAGTGTGCTGTAACGTTTTAGTATCCATCCATCACTTCAAATTATCAGTGCTCAACACATTCCCCCAAAGTGTACTCAGAGCCTAGGAGGTCTCTCTAGCCTTTGACAACGTTGTTGTAAATTGCTCTTTTTATTTTCTCCCTAACCACCCACTATCACCCTGCAAGGAACTATGTAGAAACCTCTGCGTGCAAGTCTTAAGTTCCTGTTAACTTTAAGTTAATCAATGTCAAAGGTGCATCAGGCTGCAACGCGCAAAAGAAAACATTTGCATTGTCAATTTTGCTTGAAATTGATTTCACACGACCCTGTTCTGCCCTCTGAGAGCAGAACATGGGGAGGGGAAAGAGAAGGATCTGTATAATGCTGCAATGCAGATACGAAGAGCAAGATACAAGGAGTTCACCTCTCATTTTGCCTGGGACGTGGCACACAGGGACAGCCTGGTACACAGAATAGCTTCAAAATGCACACCGCACAGTGTGAAAGGAAGGTTGGGAATGGTAACAATGAAGACACAGTCTTGGATTGTCTGGTTTGCAAATAATAGCATGACTTTAAAAAATCGGATCACTTGTTCCTCCACCACCAACCCTTTTTCTTTTTTTGTTGTTTAGTCGTTTAGTCGTGTCCGACTCTTTGTGACCCCATGGACCATAGCACGCCAGGCACTCCTGTCTTGCACTGCCTCCCGCAGTTTGGTCAAACTCACGTTCGTAGCTTCGAGAACACTGTCCAACCACCTTGTCCTCTGACGTCCCCTTCTCCTAGTGCCCTCAATCTTTCCCAACATCAGGGTCTTTTCCAAGGATTCTTCTCTTCTCATGAGGTGGCCAAAGTATTGGAGCCTCAGCTTCACGATCTGTCCTTCCAGGGAGCACTCAGGGCTGATTTCCTTCAGAATGGATAGGTTTGATCTTCTTGCAGTCCATGGGACTCTCAAGAGTCTCCTCCAGCACCATAATTCAAAAGCATCAATTCTTCGGCGATCAGCCTTCTTTATGGTCCAGCTCTCACTTCCATACATCACTACTGGGAAAACCATAGCTTTAACTATACGGACCTTTGTCGGCAAGGTGATGTCTCTGCTTTTTAAGATGCTGTCTAGGTTTGTCATTGCTTTTCTCCCAAGAAGCAGGCGTCTTTTAATTTCGTGACTGCTGTCACCATCTGCAGTGATCAAGGAGCCCAAGAAGGTAAAATCTCTCACTGCCTCCATTTCTTCCCCTTCTATTTGCCAGGAGGTGATGGGACCAGTGGCCATGATCTTGGTTTTTTTGATGTTGAGCTTCAGACCATATTTTGCGCTCTCCTCTTTCACCCTCATTAAAAGGTTCTTTAATTCCTCCTCGCTTTCTGCCATCAAGGTTGTGTCATCTGCATATCTGAGGTTGTTGATATTTCTTCCGGCAATCTTAATTCCGGCTTGGGATTCATCTAGTCCAGCCTTTCGCATGATGAATTCTGCATATAAGTTAAATAAGCAGGGAGACAATATACAACCTTGTCGTACTCCTTTCCCAATTTTGAACCAATCAGTTGTTCCATATCCAGTTCTAACTGTAGCTTCTTGTCCCACATAGAGATTTCTCAGGAGACAGATGAGGTGATCAGGCACTCCCATTTCTTTAAGAACTTGCCAAAGTTTGCTGTGGTCGACACAGTCAAAGGCTTTTGCATAGTCAATGAAGCAGAAGTAGACGTTTTTCTGGAACTCTCTAGCTTTCTCCATAATCCAGCGCATGTTTGCTATTTGGTCTCTGGTTCCTCTGCCCTTTCGAAATCCAGCTTGCACTTCTGGGAGTTCTCGGTCCACATACTGCCTAAGCCTGCCTTGTAGAATTTTAAGCATAACCTTGCTGGCGTGTGAAATGAGCGCAATTGTGCGGTAGTTGGAGCATTCTTTGGCACTGCCCTTCTTTGGAATTGGGATGTAGACTGATCTTCTCCAATCCTTTGGCCATTGCTGAGTTTTCCAAACTTGCTGGCATATTGGGTGTAGCACCTTAACAGCATCATCTTTTAAAATTTTAAATAGTTCAGCTGGAATATCATCACTTCCACTGGCCTTGTTATTAGCAGTGCTTTCTAAGGCCCATTTGACTTCACTCTCCAAGATGTCTGGCTCAAGGTCAGCAACCACACTACCTGAGGTGTACGAAACCTCCATGTCTTTCTGGTATAATTCCTCTGTGTATTCTTGCCACCTCTTCTTGATGTCTTCTGCTTCTGTTAGGTCCTTACCACTTTTGTCCTTGATTATGGTAATCTTTGTACGAAATGTTCCTTTCATATCTCCAATTTTCTTGAACAGATCTCTGGTTTTCCCCATTCTATTGGGCACAGAAATGTAATTGTCTCTTATTGTCTCAGCTCTAAAAAATATTTACATGGAAGAAGCGTCTTTTAAATGACATGGAGGTACATTTAAAGCACGTGGTTCTTCCTTATGTTACCAGAAAATTGCTGTACAGAGAAATAACCCCCCTTCCCAAACACTGTTAATAATGCACAGCGTTTTTGCACTTTAATGTTGGCTATATCTTAGAAATATCGCTTTTGGTGCTGATACCTGACGTGAATTTAGAATGCATATAACAACAAACTTTATGTTCTGAGTGCCTAGCCCTAGTCTTATGTAGCCAAAACAGCACCATCCACAAGGGGGGCAGGGACGCGGGGGGCGCTGTCGTCTAAACCACTGAGCCTCTTGGGCTTGCCAACCAGAAAGTCAGCAATTCAAATCCCTGCGACGGGGGAGCTCTGACCCAGCTCCTGCCAACCTAGCAGTTCAAAAGCATACCAGTGCGAGTAGATAAATACGTAAACAGCATTTCCGTGCGCTCTGGCTTCCGTCATGGTGTCCTGTTGCGCCAGTAGCAGTTTAGTCATGCTGGCCACATGACCCGGAAAGCTGTCTGCTCGGAAAGCTGTCTGCTCCCTTGGCCTGAAAGTGGAGATGAGCGCCGCACCCCATAGTCAAGTTTGACTGGACTTAACCTTCCAGGGGTCCTTTACCTTTACTTTTTTACCTATCTACAAGGGGGTAATGCTATCTGTCAGCAGGCTGGGGGAAAGCACATCTGAACCACATGGCTTTCCCCTAAAGTATCCTGGGAACAGCAGTTGGTTAAGGGTGCTGGGAATTGTAGCTCTGTGGGAAGTGAACTACAGTTCCCAGGATTCTTTAGGGGGAAGGTATATGCTTTGGAATGGGATGTGGGTGGCGCTTGCCTACGGCTTGCCGATCAGAAGGTCGGCTGTTCGAATCCCCGCGACGGAGTGAGCTCCCGTTGCTCGGTCCCAGCTCCTGCCAACCTAGCAGTTTGAAAGCACATCAAAGTGCAAGTAGATAAATAGGTACCGCTCCGGCAGGAAGGTAAACAGTGTTTCCGTGCGCTGTTCTGGTTCACCAGAAGTGGCTTAATCATGCTGGCCACATGACCCGGAAGCTGTACACCGGCTCCCTCGGCCAATAAAGCAAGATGAGTGCCACAACCCCAGAGTCGTCCGCAACTGGACCTAATGGTCAGGGGTCCCTTTACCTTTTTATATGCTTTGGATGCACAGCATGTATGTGACCTAGTCCTAGGAGGAGACTTCTAAGACGTGTTCGAAAACGGAAGCATTTTCTTCCAGGTTTTCTGCATTCCGGTTCTGAAACATTCAGCAATGGAGACATTTGAGAACTGAGGTACCACTGTATTTATTTGCAAATTTCCTTTAACCGTTTGCCAACGTAAAGACTTTCCTCCAGGAGAAACCTTAGAAAAAACACACACAAAAAGAAACAAACAAAAAACCCAAACAAATCCAAAATTAACTATATTGGTTGCTTTTGTAATTGGTTGTTGTTGTTTTGTTGTGCTTTTACATTACTGGATGTGCTAGGTTGCATTTCCAAGGATGCCCGCCAGAGAGAGTACAAAATCTCTTGAAATTAGTGCATCTAGCGCTGCTATAGAGAGGAATCTCCCGTTGTTTGCTTCTATACGACTCTCCTTCCCTACTAAGCAAAGCATCCCAGACAGAGCTTGCTTTATGGTGGCTGGTTCTGATGTAGCAATGCATCTCTCATTTTCTCTCTGGGTTGAACTCCATCCCCCCTGGTTTTTGGGACACCCCTCCAGACTACCGCCGTCTCAGAAGGGACGCCAGCTGAATAATACATGAAAATAATTAATAATTCTTTTCAGACAGTTTACATTTAATTATTGAATAGTTCAACAGATCCATATTGACGATTGCACCCGAGGCATTTATTTATTGATGATTGCGCCATCCGTTTGGAATGTAATGAATTGTTTTAATTTCCACATCCTTCTTTCGAGTCCCAGGGGTCGGTTGGGCGTGGGTGGGGGGTGGCTGTGGTCCTGCACAGAGCTCATCTCGTGGGCTTAGTCTGAATGGGAAACTTAAGGTGCATCCGCATTGCAGTTAAGCTCCAGTTCATCCGCAGAGCGCAGCTTCGTGAACAGGAGTTGGGCAAGCACAGGTGAAGGGAAACAAAACGGGCAATGTGTGTTAGGGGGAAGACATGCCCAGCCCCTCTCTGGTGTGGACAGTAAAATGCAAATGGGAATTGGAGACAGCAGAGAGGGAAAAAAAACCTTGCAGCATTTCAAGCCAGTAATATGTACATAGCCTATTTGGACGCTATGTGGTCTAAACCACTGTGGTCTAACCACTGAGCTTCTTGGGCTTGCCGATCAGAAGGTCGGTGGTTTGAATTCCCGCAACGGAATGAGCTCCTGTTGCTCTGTCCCGGCTCCAGCCAACCTGGCAGTTCAAAAGCACGTCAAAGTGCAAGTAGATAAATAGGTACCGCTGTGGTGGGAAGGTAAATGGCTGTTTTCCGTCACAGTGTTATGTTGTGCCAGAAGTGGTTTAGTCATGCTGGCCACATGACTTGGAAAGCTGTCTGTGGACAAACGCTGGCTCCCTTGGCCTGAAAGCGAGATGAGCGCCACAACCCCATAGTCGCCTTTGACTGGACTTAACTGTCCAGGGGTCCTTTACCTTACCTTTACATAGTCTATGAGGGCTGGGAAATACCTATTTGCCTGATACTTTAGGCCAGGCACCCCCAAACTTCGGCCCTCCAGATGCTTTGGACTACAATTCCCATCTTCCCCGACCACTGGTCCTGTTAGCTAGGGATTATGGGAGTTGTAGGCTAAAACATCTGGAGGGCTGCAGTTTGGGGATGCCTGCTTTAGGCAATAATGTAGAGAGACCAAGGGTAAGCCATTTTCATTTGTTCAATTAACCCTTATACCCCATCATTATCTATCTATCTATCTATCTATCTATCTATCTATCTATCTATCTATCTATCTAGTCTATCATCTATAATATCTATCTATCTATCTATCATCTATCTATCATCTATAGTATCTATGTATGTATCTATCTATCATCTCCTATAATGCAGAGTTTCCCAAACTTCTGAGTTCACGAGCCCCTGCATCATAGAATCATAGAACTGTAGAGTTGGAAGGGACCCAAGGGTCATCTAGTCCAACCCCCTGCAATGCAGGAATATTTTGCCTAATGTGGGGCTCGAATCCACAACCCTGAGATTCAGAGTCTACCAACTAAGCTATCCCAGCAATCCAGCTTGCTTATTTATTTATTTATTTCGTCATTTATTGCATTTATACTCCACCATTCCCCCCCCCCCGAATGTTGAAATTAAATCAATGAATAAGCAACAGTACATGGTTATTCCCTCCTTTTTAACCCTTACAGCAACCCTGTGAAGTAGGTTAGGCTGAGAAGCAGCAACTGGCCCAAGATCACCCAGTGAGCTTCATGGGGATGTAGGGATTCAAACCCTGGTCTCTCAGGTCCTCCTAGCCTGACACTCTAACCACTGTGCCACGCTGGATCTCCTCCTCCTCTGCAAGGCTCCGTTCCTTTGAGGTTGCCAGCAGGCATTCCAGGAAGGCTGAAGACCCCCTGGAGTTGGCATGCCTGCCACCTGTCAAATGTGGCTCATGGTGCTGCCAGAGATAAGTATCTTGGCCTAGCAGGCTCAAACAGTTCCCCACCCCTGCTCTAGGGGGCTGGGAGGGAGTGTGAAAGCAAAGAAGGAGCCTCTCGGGCAATGTTGTGTGGGGAGGAAGCACAGCAACTGTCTCCATTTTCAACGACAACCACCTGTATACGAGACCATTGCGTCAAGGACTTTATAGGCCGTCCTTCTGGCCTGCTCGCTCTCAGCGATGAGCATGAGCCATCTTCTACAATGGGGCAATAAGCAACTTTACGGCGACAAAAGCAATGACGCCAGGCAGAATTTTACGGCGGCGCACTTAAATCACGAGGAGCAGACGAGAGAGGGAGGAAACAACCACCCCAATCACCAACGAGATTCAGCCTTCATTTTCTGCGGATTGGTTTACAATGTGCCATAATGAGACGCTGCCAAATGTTGCGTGAAGACTTCTTAATACTTCCCAGCCAACGAAGCCGGTGATGACTAGACAAAAGAAATTAGACGGCTGCAAAATCGCTAAAAGATTGCCGCTCAGGCTGAGCAGAAGGGGTGCTTATTGGCAATAGATATGCATGTTGCCTTAATGGGCTCTGTGTGTTTTTGAACTTAATTGCCACGCAGTCACTTTATTCATCAAAGTACTGCTTACATTCAGCTAATTTGTCTCTGCTGACGTGCTCCGGCTGCTGCAGTAATGATGTATGTAGTGAGAATATATATATATATGAGAGAAGGGCAGAGGGAAAGTTTTTGTTGAAGTCCTAGAACCATAAGACTTGGAAGAGACCTCAAAGTCCAATGCTGAGGACAGGAAGCTCACTTCTGCAGCATTCTTCAGGGCTGGCCAACGTGGTACCTTCCATATATGTTTGTCAGGGACCTGCACTGAGGAGAAATGGCAGGAGCCTCCCCCCTCCTCCTGAATCTTCCCAGGAGCAGGAGGACAGTATAGATTTGGAACAGTGGTTTGCAGAGGGCCAGAGTTCAGAAGGCAGAAGCTGGGAAATACTGGATGGGGAACAGCTAGGAGAAGAAACACTGGGGGAGAGAGGGTTAACAGATTCACTGTCTCTGGAAAGTATTCCTCCGCTCTCCCCCAGCCGCCCAGAGTGGCTGGGGGAACCCGGCCAGATGGGCGGGGTATAAATAATAAATTATTATTATTATTATTGATAGACCACAATGGTGGACCAACATGGTCCATATCAGAGGCCATTAAAGTTCTAGTCGTGGAGCCAATGTTTCTCTCAACGACATAGATTTCATAGAATTGTAGAGTTGGAAGGGACCTTGACGACCATCTAGTTCAGTGACTAGTCCAACTCCCTGCAATGCAGGAATATGCAGCTGTTCCAGATGGGGACTGAACCTGCAGCCTTGTCATTATCAGCACCACGCTCTAACCAAATGAGCTGACGAGCTTTGCCTGCGAAAGGTCCCAAGTTCAATCCCTGGCATCTCCAGGCAGGGCAAAGAGCAATCCTTCTCTGGCACGCCAGAGAGGCATTGCCAATCAGGGCATGAGATAAGGTGGAGCTCAATGGACCGGTGGTCTGTGTCACAACTTCCTATGTTTGTTGTTGTTGGCACCCCTCTGTCTCAAGAGACAATGGAGAGAGCCTCCAGGGGTGTAGTCAAACTGCTGCATTAGCAGCACCAAAGTGACCTGCCCGGGGAACAAGCCTGGCCATTGTATATGGAAGTCCTAGCGACAAGACCACCCTCTCGGTCTCACTGATGTGCTCCAAAGGAAAGCAGAGCAATACATTTGGCACCAGCTTTGTGGCAGGAGTTGTCAGAAGGATGCCATCGAACCGTCTTAGGGACTCCAGATTTGGTAGGGTTTACTCCTTAGCTTTTCCTTCTCCTGAAGATGTCCCACAAGGCAGCAGGTATGGGTTTCTCCTTGGAGTTTACTCCTGAAGCCTTTCTCACAGATGTGTATAGCCGCAAGGCAGTGGAAGTTTAGGGTCAGAGTTTTCTTTCCGAGGTGGACGAGCCCCATCTGCTCCTCACTTCCCTCTCCAGCACATGCAGAAACCTCCTTATAATAATAATAATAAACTTTATTCGCAGTAGCCAAATGCCATGGCAACAATAAAACAGTACACAGTAGAAGATTTGTTAAAAGCACAAATTAGAATCCTGAATTATCAATCAGTTGGTGGCCCTTATTCTAATTGCCCCAGCAATGAAGCTAGCAACCTTAGCTGTTGTCTGGTCATTTAGGTCTGATAGAAGGAAATGCATTATGGCCATGGTTGAGCGCCCTGGGATGGTTAGAAGGAGTGGAGTAAGGATCTCGTTCCTCAAGTCTTTATAAAGGGAACAGGACAGGAGGACATGTGCAACTGATTCTTTACTACCATCTCCACAGGGGCAAAGTCGTTTCTCAAATAAGAGCTCAAATACACACCTCCTGGTGTAGGGTGGTATATAAATTCTAATAATAGTAATAATAATTGTGAATCATTAGAATTGCCCAACTCCCCATGTCTATACAGATACTTGATCTTTACAGTATGAGTTATAACACAACTGCAGAGTTTAAGTAAGTGGAAGGCCAACATATTTTTTTTAAGCAAAGGAGGCTTGCTCCTAAACAGCACTGTGCATGCCTCATGAGATCAATCTAAGTGTTCTGTTTCCAGTGTTGTTTTATATGAATATCGCAACAGTTCCTAACCAGTCCCAGAATTGCTGATACAGCACTTAAAAGCTCGCCGTGCATCCCGAACATATTCCGAGCACGACCGCACGAGTCCCAAAGCTACTCTTACAGCAGTTGCGAGATGTCAGTGAATCCTGTATTGTTACGAAGAAGTCTGTTCTCAATTCCGCCGAGGTCTCTTTAGAGAACAGAACTTATTACAGCACCAATACCTTCCAGGGAAAGAAGCAGTACAAATACGAGGAAGATTGATTTCCCCCCCTCCTCACTTGAATGCCTTCTGCACTTCAAAACTCTTCTGGGCTAAGAAAATGAGCCACATCAATTATTATTATTGCTATTTTCTGATTAAACAATGCTGCATCAGTGCTCAGCGAACTGCTTACTCACGATACAATGGCCCTTGGATGAAATGGGCTCACTGCTTGCAAGGAGAGGTGGTTTGCCTTATTGTGGCATATTCTGACCCTCCTGGCCACATCCGTGCCATACATTTAAACGAGGGGTAGCGGTACTCAAACTTTTTCAGCAGGTGGCTGGTCCACTGTCCCTCAGACCTTGTGGGGGGCCAGACTATATTTTTTTGGGGGGGGGGAATGAATGAGGGACGATGAGCGGCATGCGAAAGAGCTCCGGAGATGGGCTGCTTTAAATGGCGGCCGCTCGAGAGGGGCGCTCAGCCAACTGCGGCTCCTGTGTCTTGTGAGCGGCAGGGGCTGGCGGTGGCGGAAGAAGAGTGATGATGAGCAGAGCGTGAAAGGGCTCCAAAGAGGGGTTGGCACCAACAAAACCCAGCTCCCTTCCTCTTCTAGGCAGGGTGGGGAGAAGCCAGGAGGAGGGAGGGAGGAGGCGCCGCCGTGTGAGGGAGAGGGATGGAGAGGGAAAGAACGTGCGTGCTGGCGATCCACACGCTGGAGATCCATGCGGCAATTCCCGGACCATCCGTAGGCCAGATTTAGAAGGCAATTGGAGCTGATCCAGCCCACAGGCCTTAATTTGCCTGCCCATGATTTAAACTTTTCCCCGAAGGAATCCTGGAAACTGTGAATTCTTTGGGACCATTCCAGTGCTGTTCCCACTGCCCCCAGGATGCTCACTCTCAATTCCTTCTTGCTCTCTCCTACTGGATATTTTACACTGAAATAAGGGACAACCCTGTATGGGGTAACTGTGCCCCTGAAGGACCAGGTGTGCAGCCTGGGAGGCATTTTGGACTTGCAGCTGTCCATGGAGGTGCAGGTGAATTCTGTGTCCAGGGCGGCTGTCTACCAGCTCCATCTGGTATGCAGGCTGAGACCCTACCTGCCCGCAGACTGTCTCGCCAGAGTGGTGCATGCTCTAGTTGTCTCCCGCTTGGACTTCTGCTATGTGCTCTATGTGGGGCTATCTTTGAAGGTGACCCGGAAACTACAACTAATCCAGAATGCGGCAGCTAGACTGGTGACTGGGAGTGGCCGCCGAGACCATATAACACTGGTCCTGAAAGACCTACATTGGCTCCCAGTTCGTTTCCGAGCACAATTCAAAGTGTTGATACTAACCTTTAAAGCCCTAAATGGCCTCAGCCCAGTATTCCTCAAGGAATGTCCCCACCCCCATCGTTCTGCCCAGACACTGAGGTCCAGCTCCGAGGGCCTTCTGGCGGTTCCCTCACTGTGAGAAATGAAGCTACAGGCAACCAGGCAGAGGGCCTTCTCGGTAGTGGCGCCCACCCTGTGGAACGTCCCCCCATCAGATGTCAAGGAAATAAACAACTACCCGACTTTTAGAAAACAACTAAAGGCAGCCCTGTTTAGGGAAGTTTTTAATGTTTGATGTTTTATCGTGTTTTTAATATTCTGTTGGGAGCCGCCCAGAGTGGCTGGGGAGTCCCAGCCAGATGGGTGGGGCATTAGTAATATATTATTATTATTATTATTATTATTATTATTATTATTATTATTATTATTATTATTATTATTATCATTATTATTATTATCATTATTATTATTATTCAGGAGAGGTGGCAACCCTAGAAAGCCCCCACTGCAAGATGACAACTCCTCAGATGTTTTCTGCCTGTGCATTGAATGGCTGCAAGGAATTGCGTCTTTGCCTGACAGCAGGAGTGCTTCATGTTGGGACCAAGTCCCAGGACTTTTCGTTTTAATTACTGCAGAACATCAAAGCGTTTTGTGGTTTGGCCCCGCTTTCTTTCCCCATCATTGTGCTATTGTTTATGATGCTGTTTTACGGAGGTCGGTTTGATCGTTAAGTTTGCTCTTAATGCTGTTGCGCCGCTGCATATGTTTCCTTGCAAGCGAACTTGATTTTTATCATAGGAAGGTGGGATCCATCTGTCTAAAACAAACTTGTATGTCATAAACTCGCAAGTTAGCAGAGATGATCTAAAGGAGCCACGTCCAGCCTGTGTCGATTATTGATAAAGGGGCTGTTGCTCTGGTTTTGCCCATCCGGGATGGGAATTAGGGGTTAACAAAAAGAGCCTTAAAGCTCCTTTAATGACTGTGTGGATATTTCCTCTTTTATTGTAAATAATTTTTATTAAAAGTTTTTCAAATATCCATTTTCACAATTCAAATCTTTCAGTATACCAATGCATTCAACGACTTCCCTCCTTCCCCTTCCAAGGCTCCTTTATTTTAACCACAATTCCTGCATATTCTTGTATATCCATTTAATTCAACACCCCCCCCCCATTTTAATATCCCTGATGTGCTGTTGAATTTATCTTAATGCTGTCAGTGTTTTCGTCTGTGTACGATTATTTTCTATATATTCAACAACAAAAACCCACTCCTCTTTAAATACTTGTTCTTCATGCTCTCTAAATCTGCTAGCTGTGCATATTCTCACGTCTTAAGTTGCCCATCCTCCTTATTAGTGACCTCACTCACTTTCCATTGTTGGGCTAACAGGATCCGAGCTGCTGCTGTTGCATACATACATAGATTTTTTTCTGATTCCTGGGTACCTCTGTCTGAACCATTCCTAAAAGGAATGCCTCTGGGTTTTTTTTTGGGGGGGGGATAGTTGATTTAAACATTTTTTCCATCTCATTGTAAATCATTTCTCAACTAGTGGAATTCAGCCCGTTAAAATAAACGGGCGCTAGAACAGATTTTATTGTTTTTTAGTGTGCAAAGCAAAGAGGAACGGGTGTGCAGCCCCACCGAAGCGGCGGCTGTGGGAGGGGCTAGCCGCCCCCCCCCACGCGCCGCCGCCACAGAAAGAGGCCGAATTGCGGCCTTCTTCTGGGCGCCCACTGCCCAACTGGGCTCAGCGGAGCGCCCCAACAAAGCGGCGGCTGTGGGAGGGGCTAGCCCGGGCCCCCCCACGTGCCGCCGCCGCCACAGAGAGAGGCCGAATTGCGGCCTTCTTCTGGGTGCCCGCTGCCCAGCTGGGCTCAGCGGAGCACCCCAACGAAGCGGCGGCTGTGGGAGGGGCTAGCCGCCCCCCCACGTGCCGCCGCCGCCACAGAAAGAGGCCGAATTGCGGCCTTCTTCTGGGCGCCCGCTGTCCAGCTGGGCTCAGCGGAGTGCCCCAACAAAGCGGCGGCTGTGGAAGGGGCTAGCCGCCGCCCCCCACGCGCCGCCGCCACAGAAAGAGCACCCAGACTAAGCGGATTAAACGGTAGGCAGGGGGGGGGAGAGCGCACGCGTGTGCGCGTTCTGTCTCTCCGTCCAATCCCTGTGTCTCTGGGGTACATGCGCAGTACCCCAGGGACACACGGGACAACTGGACGCAGGGACACTTGCATATTATTATATAGGATACCCTTTAACTTTTCTGCATGCCCACCATATGTGGAAAAAAGTTCCTTCAGTTTCCTTACACATATATGAATTGTATTTATACATCCTAGCTAAACTACTCGGTGTTAGATACCATCTATGAATCATTTTCATAGAGTTTTCCTTCAAGGTTTCCTGAATGGGCAATTGGCTTGCTGGGGAGGTAGAGGAGCGCCTTGGATCAGAGCAGTGCACAGCAGTTTTGGGAAGTTCAGGTTAAGCCATGATGTCATGCACCTCTCTAGTCCTTGTGTGGCCATTTAAAGCAGGGAGGGGGAGGATGGGAACAAAATGGAATGTGTTGCCTTTGCCTGCCATTGGCTATTGCGCCACCTACTGTTGGCTCCTTGGCTTCCACCCTACCAATCCCAGTGGGCTCATATGAATATAACCTGTAGAGAAGCTGCTATTTTTTTTCTTGCCTGCCTTAAACTTGTTTTTTCAACATCTTTATTTTCTTACACCTGTATAGGGAAGTTTTTAATGTTTGATGTTTTACTGTGCTTAATGTGTTTAATTTGTTGGGAGCTGCCCGGAGTGCAACCTGAGTTCAACATGGTTGGCATATAAACAACAAATTGTTGTTGTTGTTACAAAAAAAAAGATGGCATAAGGGGGAGCACCTGATCAGGAATATGACAAAGGCAGATTTAGGGGAGTGTGTCCGACCAGTTTGGTTGCACAAGGTGCAGAGCCTCAAGAGTATCACAACTCTGAGGTTGAAGGTGAGGGGCCGCCAAATTTTGGCACCACACAGGACACAGCTGAAATTTGAGACCCCATGGTGTCATGGTGGTCGGCTTTAAGGTGGGCGGCACTGTGGTTCAAACCACTGCGCCTCTTGGGCTTGCTGATCAGAAGGTCAGCGGTTTGAATCCCCATGACCGGGTGAGCGCCTGTTGCTCTGTCCCAGCTTCTGCCAACCTAGTAGTTCGAAAGCACGCCAGTGCAAGTAAATAAATAGGTACCGCTGCGGCGGGAAGGTAAATGACATTTCTGTGTGTTCTGGGTTCTGTCACAGTGTTCTGTTGCATGAGAAACGGTTTTGTCATGCTGGCCACATGACATGGAAAGCTGTCTGTGGACAAACGTCAGCTCCCTCGGCCTGAAGCGAGATGAGCTCTGCAACCGCATAGTCGCCTTTGACTGGACTTAAATGCCCAGGGGTCCTTGACTTTTTTCTCTCTTTTTTGCCCTCGCACGTCCCGTTTGCAATGGGAGGAAAGCATCCATTGGCACTGTTTAATATGGTTTTAAAAATAAATGTGCAAGGGATAAAGGTGGGAATAACTGTCATGCCCAGCTTGGCCCTTTGTCTAGAAAAACTGGGGTGCAGCGCTGTAGCCGATTCCCAAAGCTGGCAATTTTGAGGCTGGCTGTGCTGTATAGGCATATATGCTTGCCTTCATCGCCTGCCTCTTTATGCATTTGTTGACAGAGCAAATACTACAGAGATGTTGCATAAGTTGCTGCATTGTTGTCGCGACCTGCTCCGGGACCTTAGAGTGAAGGACGGATAATAAATCAAATTGACAACAACAATGCTGTCCCATCCCATTACATATGTCTCCTCAAAAGCAAGCCCCACAGAGTTCAGTGGGACTCAGACAAGTGTATCTGCAGGACATCTGCCTGAACTGGGTAATGCATCTTCTTCTCCAGGGAAGTGGAGAGTCTGGAAGAGTTCGGCATTTTATGTGCACTCCCTCATCCAGATACAAAAGAAGGGGAAAGGAAATGTTTCCATTATTCATGAGAGCAGAGTGGGAATGTGACTAAACGCTCTCAATACACAAGGACTCTCATCTCTCTCTCTGATCAGCACCACTCGCCTGCACAGAATTATTGATTCCAGGTTTCCATCCTCCTGAAGCACTGCTAGGTAAATTTCCAAAGCTATTTCCCCCTGTGATGATGCCTCTAGTCTATAATCTTGCTTTGGCAAGCCGAGGAACCACTCAGTGACAAGTGGCAAAGTGCTGCCTTACCCCCACTTTTCTTCATTGTCACTGAGCGCTTCCCCCAGCTTGCCAAAGCACAATTGTGGGCTATAGGTATTGTCACAGGGGAAAATAGCATCCCCCAGGGATGAAGGAAGAGTGGCCTAAGGTAGGGATGGGTGAAATCTGTGGTCCTCCACCAGGCGATGTTGTGGGGACTCCAGCTCCCCACATCAACCACACACCCAGCTCAGCACAGCTGTTAGTCAGGGATGACAGTGGGGGCAGGGCAAGTGTGCCAATCTGAGTAGATTATTGAGGGGGGGGGAGGAAGAAGCCCCACTCCACACAATCAATCACAAAATGCACCATACGCTCATCAACTTGGGGTGTGTGTGTCCTTGGCCCCCTCAAATAATTTACCGGGGGGGGGGGACCTCAGCCCCTAGGAGTTGGCACCTATGCTGCTGCAGGGGGCCAACTTTGGTAATCTGGTGCCTTGAATCTCTCTCCCCACCCCCCTTTTGAGTAGGTACCCATATAAATATGAGTTGCTGTTATTACTTAGGGCCCCCTTGGCTCATCAATCTTTGTGGGGGAACCCTAGATCCCCTTAAATCCGGCGCAATAACTACAGCCTATCCTCCCCCCTCACTAGGAATCCTGGGAACTGTAATTTTTTTAAGGGTGCTAGGAATTGTAGCATTGCGAGGGGGGGACGACTAAAGTTCCAGAGAGAGAGAGAGAGAGAGAGAGAGAGAGAGAGAGAGAGAGAGAGAGAGAGAGAGAGAGAGAGAGAGAGAGAGAGAGAGAGAGAGAGAGAGAGAGAGAGAGAGAGAGAGAGAGAGAGGAGAGAGAGAGAGAGAGAGAGAGAGAGAGAGAGAGAGAGAGAAGAGAGAGAGAGAGAGAGAGAGAGAGAGAGAGAGAGAGAGAGAGACGTGTTCTAAACGTACGGGATGCAGCTTAACTTCGGAGCGTTTGACTTCTGTGGGACTTGACTCCTGCGTCGTCACGATGCGCAGCGCGGCGCGCTACATTTTTGCCACCTCTTTCTCTGCCTCTCTCTCAGGGCAAGCATCTTGCGTGGCCTTTCTCATCCGTCCGGGCGCCCGCAGCGAGCAGTCCGTGCACGCCTCCTTCCCCGCAATGTGGGGCTTGCAGGACACGGTGGGGGAAGCCGGAGGGAGGCCGAAGGACCGCCCTTCTTCCGTGTCTCCTCCTCCTGCCGCTGCTGCGGGGCTGCCGGCGAGCGCCTGCCAAAGCCGCGCTGCGTCCTGGGGACTCGCCACGCGCGCCGGGCGCCACCAGATGCTCCACGGAGCAGCTCCCTTTCCCCGCGCGCCACGCTTCCAGTGCCAGTATTTTCCCCTCGCCATCGCGGTGGAGAGGGTCAGGGAGGGGGGTCCCCCTTCTTCTCCGCCCCCTCCGGCTCCCATCTCCGTCGCTTGGGTCCGCCTTTTCCCCGTAAACTTTCCCTGGGGTCGCCTCGCCTTGCCTCTCCAGCCTTTGCTTCGTGCGCGCAAAAGAAACTTCGTTGCATCCTCTCCGCCTTCCTTTGCGCCTCCCAAGTTTTCAGTTCAGTTAAGGAGACTGGAAAGAAGAACAATGTTTCCCCCACTCTCATCGGGCTCCCAGGCACCTTATTTCATCATCATCATCATTATCATCATTATTTACTTATTTATTAAACTTGTAGAGCACCCCCCCCCACACACACACACCTTGCGTAAAACTGAGAGCGCCGCTCCGTTTCTTATTTGCAGCGCCAGAGGGTCCCATAGGGGACATTGTTGTGGAAACTCAGCCCTGCGGTTTAGGGGTTGTGTCGGGGCGAGCTGTGCTTCCTTTGCACACGCTCAGAGGCAGTGACCTTGCCATCTGGGCTGCAGGTGGAGTGTGCAATTACTAGCTAAGGCTGCAGTCTGAATTCAGTGGGACTTGCTTCTGAGCAGACGTGGTTACTAGGATTGCAGCCTGAAATCTCGCATGAAGCCCCTCAAACAGATTTCCATGCTCCGTGGATGTCCTTTCAGAAGACGAGTGAAGCCTCATGGATTGTGTGGGTTTTTTTTAAGGGTGGGTGGTTTGCAGAGATTGACTTGGAATCATTTCCTGCCCCTTTGAAATGTAGTGACTTTTTCTCTTTGAAATGTGAATGTTGTGTAATTCTATGGGGGAAGAATGGGACGTCTCAGATACGGAACTTGGTTTTCTACTTTACTGTAGTAATTTTGGTCTTTTACTAGGGAATGTGATGTTGTTGGTTTTTAGCATGAAACTGCATTAGATTGGACTCTGTGTCTCTGTGTGCTTAGTAAGGGGAATGACAAACTCTTTGAGACTTTGAGAATTGTAGAGTTGGAAGGGGTCCTCCAAGGGTCATCTAGTCTAACCCCCTGCAATGCAGGAATCTCAATTCAAGTTCAAGCACCCATGCCAGATGGCCAATCAAGCTCTTCTTAAAAACCACCAAGGAAGGAGAGTCTGTCACCTTCTGAGGGAGTCCATTCCTCTGTCGATGTTTAGTCGGAATCTCCTTTCTTGTAACTTGAATTCATTGGTTCAGATCCTGCCTTCGGGGGCAGGAGAAAACAGTTATGTTTCCAACACGGGTCACATTCTGCTGATCTTGGCAGTCCTGCAAGGTTTGCCATCTGCAAGGGAGATGATGTTCCTTGAAATGTGGGTGCTTCCAGGCTACTGCTATTTTAGGATGAGATGCAATCAATATATTGTTCAATTCAAGTCGTGCAATGAAATGCTGTGTTGATACTCTTGTATAACACATCCCCCACTCCAAAAAAACAAACAAACCCCAGACTTTTTGTGATAAGGAAAGTGATTGGAAAAGGGACTCGAAAATGCTTGCTTTGACACAATGCCATGTAACTTCCTTTGCAAACAAATTGGGATGAATGCTTGATAATAGCTGGCTTTTTCTAAGCTCTCTCCAAACTTTGTGCAAACAAATCAGGACAAATGCTGAAAAAACAAAACAAAAAACAACGGTCACCTGGAAGCCCATACTGCAGAGATCCTCCCCGTCTTTCCAGAAGACAGATTTTAACAGTAGTCTAGTCTGACCAAACTGCGGGAGGCAGTGGAAGACAGGAGTGCCTGGCATGCTCTGGTCCATGGGGCACGAAGAGTCGGACACGACTAAACAACAACAACAACAGGTTCATTTTCTTTGAAGTATTAGTGTACTATGGTACATTGGATGGTAATGGTATTAACTGCACTTGAAATGGATTTATTTCTCAAAATCAAGGTGGATTAATTGTCTTTTTATAATGCCCTTCAATTTCCTAAGTGTGTTTGAAAGAGACAGTAGAAGCCGGCTCCTTCTTATCCCCTAAGTGACCTGATCTGCCTTCTCCCTTTCTCCTTTGTTTTTTCATCAGATATTACAAAAATATTTGGAAGCAACTATTTAACTTGGCTTTGGTTATTTCTGGTCAGGCTTCTGGTCAGCACCCTGTAGAAGAGAATTGATGTGAACCCTCTTTCAGCTGGGATGCTTTAGGCATCGATGTCATCAGCTAGTTCTTTCTCTTCTCCCTTTGTTTTTTGTGCTACCATGATTGCTTCATGCATTATATTTCTAGGTTACACTTAAAACAAGAGAAGGGCTCCTCAGAGGCCCAAGTGCATCCCACTGCCCATGCAGGAAATCCATAGCCACGGCATCTCTTGATAAGTAGCCTTCAGCATTTGCTTAAAAACCACAATCAGGGCAGCCTGTTCCACAACCGAGAAGCTCATCCCATCAGGAAGTTATTTCTACGGTAGTGGTACAAACCTTTTGTTGCTTTACGTTACAATGTATTGAGGTAAATGTATTTTGGAGGGATGCGGGTGGCGCTGCGGTCTAAACCACTGAGCCTCTTGGGCTTGCTGATCAGAAGGTCGGTGGTTCGAATCCCCATTGC
Organism: Zootoca vivipara; assembly: GCF_963506605.1. Taxonomy (NCBI): domain Eukaryota; kingdom Metazoa; phylum Chordata; class Lepidosauria; order Squamata; family Lacertidae; genus Zootoca; species Zootoca vivipara. The sequence continues at coordinate 16,117,877 of NC_083278.1, forward strand.
TCTGTCCCAGCTCCTGCCAACCTAGCAGTTCGAAAGCACACCAGTACAAATAGATAAATAGGTACCGCTGCAGCGGGAAGGTAAACGGCATTTCCGTGTGCTCTGGTTTCTGTCACGGTGTTCCGTTGTGCCGGAAGCGGTTTAGTCATGCTGGCCACATGACCTGGAAAGCTGTCTGTGGACAAATGCTGGCTCCCTTGGCCTGAAAGCAAGATGAGCACTGCAACGCCATAGTCGCCTTTGACTGGACTTAACCGTCCTGGGGTCCTTTACCTTTACCTACAGTGTATTATATAAAGACTGTGAACCTGGCAAATGGAAATGTCAGTCAGTTTGGCCTCATTAAGGGGCAATATTTCAATACTGTATGAGTAGGAAAATGAGAGTGCCCCTAAACATTAGGGTTTTTTTTAAAGAAAAAAAGCACTGCCTGTATGTACTTTTCCTGGTTTATTTGGCTGTTTTGTAACACAAGAAAATCTTTAATAAAAACCAAGAACTGAGTTTGTAGTGAAGCAAACCTGCAACTTGATTTAAGTGTGCACATTCAACAGTAATTGCCATTAACAGGCTCTGAACTCCCCCCCTCCATGCACAACCACACACCGTATGTGTAGACAGGAACCGTTTTCAAGCGTCCTCGCGAGGGAAGCATTCTAAATCCAAGAGGGGTTTTCTAGACTTCTTTCGCAGAGAACAAAGGTATGAACACATTTCTTAAGAACCGGAGAGGGGAAGAGAACCGGAGAAGTTTGCCACTGTGGGTTTTGTCTTCATTAATTCCACCCCCACCCCGGCTGTGGAATTTTTACTGTATTACAGTAACCCATTAGTGTGAAATCATCTCTTTTTCTCCAGCCCTTGGCTAGTGTTCATGCAGAGCAGGACTGGCAAGGAGGGATGCTGGGTTGCACTACTTTGCTGAGTATGTGGTCCGGTTTGTCAGCAAAAGTGTCGGAGAGTAATTAATTGCACGCAGAAGTTTTGCTGGGAAAATATATTCTCGCTAGTCCTAGTGGTGGAAGGAGTTGAAGAACCTGCAGGAGGAGAACAGGCAGGTTGGCTTAGTTGTGTTGTGTTGTGTTGTGTTGTGTTGTGTTGTGTGTGTGTGTTTGCAGACATTCTTGGTGCAAGCACTTTTATTCTTGTTTTAAAAAGCTGGCATGGTGTGTGTGTGTGTGTGTGTGTGTGTGTGTGTGTGTGTGTTTGCTTGAGGGGGGGGGAATCTGGAGCAATCTTGCAGCCAGTACGTTTTCAGGAAACAAATAGTATCTTGGTGGTGTGTGTGTGATTTAATGGGAAAACGTCACGGATGGAATGATCCCTGCCATTTGCTCACTCCCTTGCACACTGTGGTTGCTTTTAGTTAGAATTGATCGTTCCCGGGTGAAATACATTAGAAGAAAGGCATCATTAACTTAGGAATGACCCTAAGAAAGTATGTTTTGGGTGGGCGTACTTGTCGGGTGTCAATTCTCTTGCAAAATTCCAGAGCTTATAAGATTTTAGCAGTGTCCTTTATGAAGAGCAAAAGACTTCAAAGTGAGGGTCTAATGGGCAGGGATTGCCAAAGGACCAGTAGATAACTCTGAATGCGCTGCGGTGTTTTACATTTATAATCCACTTTTCCTCCAAGTAGCTCATGGTGGCGTGAACTCCTCCTTCCGCCACCCACTTTGTCCTCACAGCAACCCTGTGAGGTGGGGAAGGCTGAGAGGCTGAGAGACTGTTCCAAGGCCACCCAGTGAACTTCATGGCTGGGTGGGGATTTGAACCCTGCTCTCCCAGATCTGAGCCCAACTGTTGGGCCGTACTGGGTCTCACGATAGGATTTCATGATATCTTGTGATTTGCCTTCCAGGCATTTGTGGCGAGATACAGTCCAGTCTTGTGTGTACTTACTCAAAAGTTCTCAAAGGAAATGGGCCAAAACTACATTCTGGCTAGATGGCACTGCTCAAGATGCTGTGTGACAAGGGCTGGTGGACTGATCAGCTTTTTTGTCCTCAGCTGGAAGGATGTGTGTAGGGTTTACTCCTTCGCCATTTCTTCTCTTGAACATATCCCCACACGGCAGCTGAGATTTAGTACCAGAGTTTACCTTTCCCTGGTTAGGCTGCCTTCCCAGGTGGACAAGCCCCATCTGCCCCTCTTCTCTCTCCAGCACATGCAGAAACCTCCTAACCATAGCTGCCAAGTCTCCCGTTTTCCCTGGGAAATCCCTGTTTTTCCAGCTGTTCCTAGCTGAAAAAACGGATTTTTTTTTGTTTCCCCCCGGTTTATTCTGGCACGACGGCCATTTTGAAACTGGGCGGAGCATGCTCAGAAGCGACTTTTGATGCTGCTCTGCCCAGTTCCAAAATGGCTGCAGTGTGACTTCTGGCGTGGCGGCCATTTTGGAACTGGGCAAAGCAGCATCAAAAGTCACTTCTGAGCATGCTCCGCCCAGTTCCAAAATGGCGGCAGCGCTACTTCCGGCCTGCTATTTCCGGCCCGGTCCCTTATTTCTCTGACAGCAAATTGATAACTCACTGAGGGTTTGAGGCCCACTGACTACCCCCACTTGGTTTTGACTTATTTTGTACATACGAGAATAATAAAAGATGGTGATCTGGCAGATCTTGCTGAAATTGTTCCTGTTGCTGGCCATGTGAAATTTTTGACTGATAAGGTTGTTTTTTTTTTAAAGTGAGGTTATGTGTAAGGAAGTATTTTTGCTGAATCAGACAAACTTCCATGCAACTCAGTATTGTTTACAACAGTGTTTCCCAAACTTGGGTCTCCAGCTGTTTTTGGACTACAACTCCCACCAACCCTAGCTAGCAGGACCAGTGGTCAGCGATGATGGGAATCATAGTCCAAAAGCAGGTGGAGAACCAAGTTTGGGAAACCCCTATTTGCACAGGTGGAGAGCAGCTCTCTAGTTTTCAGACACAACGTCTTTCACTATCTGAAATTGAACCTGGGACCTTCTGATTGCAAGGCAGATGCTCCAACCACTGAGCCATATAGCCTCTTCCTTTCTCCTTTTCTTGCTGTATTCATAGTTGTCTAAACAGGGTATCTGTAATCCTTAGCAATAAGCAACAAAGAGGTTTCCAGTCTGCAAAACCAGGACTTCCCCTCGAAACAGTAGGAAGGCTTAAGAAACAAGAATGCCTGGTTAAAATTAAAAGTAATTCTCTGGAGGCAAATTTATAAACCAGAGGTCAGAATTTGTCCTGCCTTGACCCTGTGGAGAGGCCGAGTAGTCCTATATCAGGGAACATTCCCACACTGACTGTTCCAAGGACATGTCAGCATGGAAGAAGGAAAAGCACATTTGGAAGCCCGGGCGAATAATTGGCATTTGGCCCTCAAGGTAATCCTAATTATTGAACTAAGTCTTCCAGAGCAGTGAAAAGTAATAATGGCCAATTCAATGTCACTTAGAAAATGCTGTAATATGGGGTTGGTCGGTTTCTTGGCCATGATCCAGACCTCATAGAAAACAACGAATAAGACAAGAGAGCTTCGCAAGTTTCTGCTTCTGCTGAGCATGGTAACCGATGATATGATGGCTCCTCAAAACGGAAATCGATGTTTGAAACCTAACCACATTTCCCCTCCCCTGACATCTTTATTTAAAAAGTACATAATTATATGCACACTAAATATGTTGAGATGTAAGAGAAAAAGAGAAACAGCACCCGTATTGAATGGAAAGTAATGGGGGGGGAGGGGGAGAAATACCCACAGCTGTATACTTTACAAAGTTGCTATTGTACTTCACCAGATCTTAATCTATTACAGTATTTGTAAGAATGGATTCCAAACATCGTTGAATTTGTCCATGGCAAGTCTGCGTTTATATGTTGTGAGTTTGTATAAGTCTTCAATCCAATCGTAGAAGCATTTTTTATTTTTCCAATTCATCTGTATCAGTCTTTTTGCTATGGTAAGGGTACAGAGAGTCTACTCGTGTTGTCCTTTTGTAAGGTTCCATGTGCTGGATATATAATTCAAAAGGATATTTTGCTCTGTGAATGTAAGGTTGTTCTGTACAGTTCTGTTGATAGTTTCAGTTACCTTCGGCCAAAAAACTTTCAATATAGGACAACGAAAAAAACATATGTTTTAGAGAAGCATTATCCCTATTGCATCTCCAACAGTTAGATACCTTAGATAGCCTTTTTTAAACAAACGTAATGAGGTCCAGTATATTCTAAATATTATTTTTTGTTTCATGAGCCTCAATTTAAGGTCCAGAGATGCCCTTGTTATGGCACTCACTTAAAGCAGTTTCCCACTGTGTGGTCGAAACTGAGATCTCTAATTCTTTATTCCATTCCTCCCCCAATACCTGTATATCAAATTGGTTTGCTAGTAACAAAGATTTATATATGTCGATGGCTGGTTTTTTTGTTGCGTAAGAATTAATCAACTGCTTCAATATCTCTGGGGTCTCTGAGGCTGTAAAAGCTGCTGGTCCGTAGATGGTGGTTAGCAAGTGTTTTATCTGGAGATATTGCCATTGAGCATTTGTAGGTAATCTGTATTTGTCTCTTAAGACAGAATATATATAAAATTCATCCTCTTCGTTTATCAGGTGATCTAACGATAATATACCCAAATTCATCCACCTTTTCCATATGACCTTTAAAGCCCTAAACGGCCTCGCTCCAGTATACCTGAAGGAGCGTCTCCACCCCCATCATTCTGCCCGGACACTGAGGTCCAGCGCCGAGGGCCTTCTGGCGGTTCCCTCATTGCGAGAAGTCAAGTTACAGGGAACCAGGCAGAGGGCCTTCTCGGTAGTGGCACCCACCCTGTGGAATGCCCTCCCACTAGAGGTCAAAGAGAACAACAATTACCAGACCTTTAGAAGGCATCTCAAGGCAGCCCTGTTTAGGGAAGCCTTTAATGTTTAATGGATTTCTGTATTTTAATATTTTGTTGGAAGCCGCCCAGAGTGGCTGGGGGAACCCAGCCAGATGGGCGGGGTATAAATAATAAATTGTTGTTGTTGTTTAGTCGTTTAGTCGTGTCCGACTCTTCGTGACCCCATGGACCATAGCACGCCAGGCACACCCTTCCAGTCAGGATTCAGGCCTCATCATGGGACTGAAACTGCCTTGGTCGCACTGGTCGATGATCTCCGGCGGGCTAGGGACAAAGGTAAGAGCTGTTTCCTTGTTCTGCTGGATCTCTCAGCGGCTTTTGACACCATCGACCATAACATCCTTCTGGACCATCTAGAGGGCTTGGGAGCTGGGGGCACTGTCATGCAGTGGTTCCGCTCCTTCCTCCTGGGCCGTGTTCAGAAAGTGGTGGTGGGGAATGAGTGTTCAGACTCCTGGGCTCTCACTTGTGGGGTGCCTCAGGGTTCTGTCCTCTCCCCCATGCTTTTTAACATCTATATGCAGCCGCTGGGAGAGATCATCAGGGGGTTTGGGCTGGGTGTCCATCAGTATGCTGATGATACCCAGCTCTACCTCTCTTTTAAATCAGAACCAGTGAAGGCGATGAAGGTCCTGTGTGAGTGCTTGGAGGCGGTTGGAGGATGGATGGCGGCTAACAGATTGAGATTGAATCCTGACAAGACAGAAGTACTGTTTGTGGGGGACAGGAGGCAGGCGGGTGTGGAGGACTCCCTGGTCCTGAATGGGGTAACTGTGCCCCTGAAAGACCAGGTGCGCAGCCTGGGAGTCATTTTAGACTCACAGCTGTCCATGGAGGCACTGGTCAACTCTGTGTCTAAGGCAGCTGTTTATCAGCTCCATCTGGTATGCAGGCTGAGTCCCTACCTGCCCACTGACTGTCTCTCCAGAGTGGTGCATGCTCTAGTTATCTCTCGCTTGGACTACTGCAATGCGCTCTACGTGGGGCTACCTTTGAAGGTGACCCGGAAACTACAACTAATCCAGAATGCGGCAGCTAGACTGGTGACTGGGAGCGGCCGCCGAGACCACATAACACCGGTCCTGAAAGACTTACATTGGCTCCCAGTATGTTTCCGAGCACAATTCAAAGTGTTGGTGTTGACCTTTAAAGCCCTAAATGGCCTCGGTCCGGTATACCTGAAGGAGCATCTCCACCCCCATCATTCTGCCCGGACACTGAGGTCCAGCTCCGAGGGCCTTCTGGCGGTTCCCTCACTACGAGAAGCCAAGTTACAGGGAACCAGGCAGAGGGCCTTCTCGGTAGTGGCACCCACCCTGTGGAATGCCCTCCCACTAGAGGTCAAAGAGAACAACAATTACCAGACCTTTAGAAGGCATCTCAAGGCAGCCCTGTTTAGGGAAGCTTTTAATGTTTGATGGATTTCTGTATTTTAATGTTTGATGGATTTCTGTATTTTAGAATTTCTGTTTTGTTGGAAGCCGCCCAGAGTGGCTGGGGGAACCCGGCCAGATGGGCGGGGTATAAATAATAAATTATTATTATTATTATTATTTTTTATTATTATTATTATTATTCCACTGCCTCCTGCAGTTTGGTCAAACTCATGTTCGTAGCTTTGAGAACACTGTCCAACCATCTCGTCCTCTGTCGTCCCCTTCTCCTAGTGCCCTCAATCTTTCCCTACATTATTATTATTATTATTATTATTATTATTATTATTATTATTATTTCCTGATTTTTAAAGGCGGGTTTCCCCACAAAGTCATTTTGTCGTGGGAGAAAAGGTCAAATTTATATTTTTTTTGACATGTGCCATATCGTTTGAACAGATGTTATTGTTTCAATAGCATCTTGAGTATGAATGTGTTTAGACCCAAGTGCTGCTCATCTTTCTAGAGGTGTTATATAGGAATATTCCAAAGCAGTCCAATTTGTGTGGTGGAGTGACCCTCTCCGTCCCTGCCTTCAACGAAGGGGTGTCTCTGTTGTTTCTGCAGTCTGTGCTGTTTAAATCTCACTATCCCAGAAGGGCCTATTGAAGCTTTGTGTGCTCAGCAACATTGCGACATCAGTCTTCTTGAATGCATCAGCTGGCCAGGCCAGGAGGTGATGCTGACAAAAGGTACAGATATTCCCAGTTGCTCTATAACTGTTTAGCATCTTGCTGCACTAGCTTCACCTCAGCCATTGCTTCTGTTTCTGGCTGCAGTTTTAGAGAATATTTCTCATCCTGCCATGGGACCGAGCCATTGTGGTGCTGTTGGTTAGAGTGTCGGACGAGGGCTGGAGAGACCCAGGTTCAAAACCACACCGAGCCATGAAATTTGCTGGGTTGCCTGGGGTCAGTCAGAGTCTCTCAGCTTAACCTACTTCACCGGGTTGTTGTGAGGAGAAAGTCGTGGATGCCACCTGGAGATTCGTGGAGGAAAGGTGGATCGCAATTGGAATGAATCAATAAAGCTGTGAAAAATACTAGATAGGTTCAAAAACTGAAATTCTAATTTTGCTTTGTGAGACTTGCAAGTGAAACAGGAAAGACAGAAGTTACTTTTTAAAACAACAACGTATCTTTATTGGAATCTTCCATACAGAGGAAGTTGACATACATGGCAAGAGGCCCTCGAAAGAGGAATGAAATGTATGAAAATAATATGCAACGTATGTAGGTACACAAAACCATTTTGTATGGAATGAGTTGCTATTTTTGTTGTTGCTGCATTTCCCCCTTAATTGTTTTGTAACTAACTCCATATCTGAGCTACTATATGATATTGTGATTTTTGAAAGCACACACACACCATGATTCGCGATATATTGCCAGGTCAGAAATTATGACGCTGATATCACGGTGTGGACTTCAAACCGGTTTTGAACGATAGATTACCCAGCCCTATTGTTTCCCTTCCATTGTTTCCTTTGAGGTCTGCCAGATTCTTCTCCTTGCTTTCTACTGTTCCTTCCTCTTTCGCATCTGCATTTGCCCTTTCCTCTCATGCTTCACTTTCCTGCCCTCTAAACACTGGGAGCGTTGGAAGCAACTCGTCTTTGCAGAGCCTGCAGTGGTTCTGTACAGTACCGGTATACTTTGGGGGCAAGCTCAGGGGAAGGGCCAGAGGTGACAAACGGCAAGAGAAATTCTGCCACATCGCTTGCATGTGCCAAACGCAACATCCTTTCCCCCCAGTACTCCAATTTGTAACTTACTCTACATGGGGCTGCCCTTGAAACTGACCCAGAAACCCCAACGGGTGCAGAATGCTGTGGCAAGACTCCTCACAGGGTCCTCGCCACAGGATCACATTCACCCAGTGCTATACCAGCTGCACTGGCTCCCGGTGGAGTACAGGATCAGGTTTATGGTGCTGGTATTAACCTTTAAAGCCCTATATGGCCTAGGACCCTCGAACCTACGGGACTGCCCCACGGAGGACCTTATGGTGTACATCCTAAAGATTCCAGGCCCCAGAGAGATCAGACTGGCCTCGGCAGAGCCAGGGCCTTCTCGGCCGTGGCCCCGGCCTGGTGGAACACTCTTTCACAAGGGACTAGGGCCCTGCGGGATTTGACATCTTTTCGCAGGGCCTGCAAGACGGAGCTGTTCCGCCAGGCCTTTGGTCGGGGTTCAGCCTGACTCATTTTCACCTTGTATAAGAACAAGCACGAAGGAGATTTCCAGCCCGCCCACAGGTGCTTGTAATATCAGTGGAAACAGTTGGTAGCTGCCTTCAATTTTAACCTGAAGATTGCCACTTGTCCAGTTTTAATTCTAATTTTAATTTGTTTGAATTAATTGTGGGATGTATCTTAATTTATTGATCACTTGTTTTATGCATTGTCTTACTTGTGTGATGTTAGCTGCTCTGAGTCCAGTCCACCTGGGGAGGGCGGGATATAAATAAAATTTATTATTATTATTATTGGTCTTACATGATAGTAGGCCGTTAAAGCGCATGGAAACGAGTGACTCCGGTTTAGTTAGCTCTAGAGAGGCTTGCATCTCGGTGCAAAAAGATTCCTGTTAATGGGCCACTTGACCTGCGGATCCGACAGCTTATTGCAAAGTCCATTATCAGCCTTATTGATATTGTGCTATGTTTTATCTTCACTGAGAAAACAAACACACACACACACACCCAGCTAAACCCTATTAAAACGTCCTGAACTGTCTGTACTGTTCACTGCCGTCACTTCAGCACAGTACCAGACTATTACATGATGCATCCATTGCAGTGGTTTATTATTATTATTATTACTACTTCCAAATCGATGACAGCATGCCACAAGGCACCCAAGCAATTATGTGGCTCCTGAATCTAGCTTAGTAGACCTTTGATTCCTGGTTCCTGGTTCCTGTGGTTTGGCCTTTTCAAGAAAGAAAGAAAGAAAGAAAGAAAGAAAGAAAGAAAGAAAGAAAGAAAGAAAGAAAGAACGAGCAGCATACCATTTACACTCAGTTATGCAACCGAGCTGCGGATGCGGTGTGTGGATTGAAAGGGCTGCTTGCCTATCAGCATTCGGCTGGTGTAGAACCAACCTATGCCGACTGGCTGTACGCAGAGCATGCAATGTCAGAGTACAAGGTGCTGTTATTCTGCACTGGCAGAGGGGGTGAGGCGAGGCGAAGCGCTCTCAGTGAATCAAAAGGGGGAAGAGATATACCCAAAGCACCAGGTATTAAAGGAGTCTCCTTCATTTCATTTCATTTCTTGAATTTCTTGAATTTATATACCGCCCTATACCCGGAGGCCTCAGGGCGGTTCACAAAAAAGATCACAATACGGTATATAAAATAAAAATACAGTAAAAATCTAATACCCCCCCCCCAAAGAGCCAAATTTTAAAGGGTATAGGATGTTGATTAGGTCAGCCGAAGGCCTGGTTAAAAAGGAACATTTTTGCCTGGCTCCTAAAGGTGTCTAATGAAGGTGCCAGGCAAATTTCCCTGGGGAGAGCATCCCACAGACGGGGAGCCACTGCAGAGAAGGCCCCGTTCTTGTGTTCAGTGGCGGAGCATGAAGCTCCACCACCGGGGGAAGAGAGCAGGCGCGCTGCCCCCAGGGACATGGCACGCGTTCTGGGGGCAGGGTGGGGCACGCATTTGGGGGGCGGGGTGCACAGTGCGAGCGGGGGGCAACTGCGATGGCGCCTTCACCGCCCCCATCTTCCTACGCTACTGCTTGTGTTGCCACCCTCTCGACCTCTCGAGGAGGAGGCACACGAAGAAGGGACTCAGAAGATGATCTCAGGGTCTATGTTTGGTTTACAGAAGCTTATGGGTTGCTAGTTATTTAAATCAGTAGTCTTCTGCTAATCACTCTCGCATCTATAATGTGGAGGGGAGTGGCGCCATAGATTCATGTCAAATCAAGCAACATTTGAAATTCACCAGGTGCAAGATACATTTTGCACCTGGCTGTCGGCCACTTGCGACCAAGTGAAGATACCCAGGTGTCAGGATGGCGCCTGACGTCTCCACCATCTGGAAGTGCTATGCCTGGGGATCACTGGATCTTGACTGTTTTTACACACTAGCAACACATCCTGTAGAATTCCCCCTGTGATATTTCATCTGCACAATCAGAACGATTTTCAGGAAGCAGAAAGTCGTATGGAAAAATGCAACTTTTGAGCTGTTACAGTCACCAAACAGAATGCCTAATTGCCATTTTTGGGGCTCTAATTTTCAAATGATGGATTGACCGTGATTGATTCTCAGTTAAACATCTGGCTAGTTCAGATGGCAAACCTGAGCTAGGTTAAGAGGCTTGAGAACTTAAAGAAGAAAAACCACCTGATCCAGGGACAGTCCACACATATATTGGCCTATTCCGACCCCTCTTTTTCTTAATGGTGACACGGACCATTCATAACATAAGAATATTCTTTACAAATGTGAGCAGGGCAGTGGGGTGGGGTAAGTGAAGGCAATTCACTATAATGTCATTCACCGCTCCTACTCAGGCTGCACAGAAAAAGCATTTTAGTTCCTGAAATGCATTCCGATTGTGCAGATAAAATATAACTGATAGAATTCTACAGGATGTGCTGCTAGTACGTGAAAACAGTTGATGTCAGGTGCAAAATGCGCCTGGTGCCTGGCTAATTTTGAACTCCGACTGTAATATGAAAAGGTGGTTGGTTTTCAGATACGTTCCTTTTTTCCACTATGTGTGGGGGGGAATCATATTCTTTTTTTAAAAAAAAAATCCCAGAGAGGGATTTCCCCTGGTAGAAATCCCAGAGAGGTTTGAAAAGAGGTGGGGGTGGGGTGGGATTGAGGCTCTGTCTGGGTTTCTCAGTGCTGTGCTGGATCTCCCCAGCCTTATAGTTTGATGCTCTAACTCGGGGCGGCAATTTTTTTTAGCCGCAGGCCAGTTCACTGTCCCTCAGACCTTGTGGCGCGGTGGCGATGTGGCACTGGGCTGGGGGAGCTGGAAGAAGAGGCGAGGGGGGGGCAAGTAGTCCTCCCCACCCCCAGTCCCACTCGCTGCGCTTACCTTCCCTGGGGCCGCCGCCGCCACTGCCATCGCTGCTTCTCGTGGGTAGGCAGAGCGAGCTCGTCTTCTCTGCTGTCTGGCCCACAGGAGCACCAGGGCGGTGAAGGGAAGATGAACGGCTTGAGAGGGCTGGCTCCGGAGAGGGGCTGCTTAAAATGGCGCTCAGCCAGCTTAGCCCAGCCCCTTTCCTCCTCTAGGCAGGGCGGGGAGAAGCTAGGAGGAGGGAGGGAGGAGGCACCGCCGTGGTGTGTATGAGGGAGAGGGGGGGAAATGGAATGGTGCAGGGGGGGGAATGGCGCTGCCTGAATGAACAGAATCCCCATGCCTATCCATGGACAGTCCGCAGGCCGGATCCTGAAGGCAATTGGGCCTGATCCGGCCCACGGCCCTTAGTTTGCCGACCCCTGCTCTAAATTATAAGCCCAACTGACAGTTAATTACACACGGAGCCTTATTGCTTTGAAGAAGAAAAGTAGGCTGGTGTTTAGTCATTTAGTCATGTCCCACTCTTCGTGACCCCATGGACCAGAGCACGCCAGGCACTCCTGTCTTCCACTTTGGGGTAAAACATACCCTATTTATCAGGCTTTTAGTTGTTGTTTTTTAATTGGCTTTGGTGTATCCTGAGTGAAACTAAACAGGATTATAAATTGGGCTTGGGCTATGAAAATGACCACTCTAGTAATTGGCTTTCCTAGCACCGTAAAATATATGGCACAGACAATATATAGCGCTTTCAGTTTTAACTATAGGAGTTGCTTTTTGGAGTGTGTGTGGGGGGGGGAGTTGATTGCACATAAACTGCTGCTGGGTTTATTGATTCTTTAGAAGTTAATTATAGGGTGAAACCCCCTAAATTTGCTGCATCGGTTACAGACGTGTCGGCGGCATATTTGATGTAGAAGAGAGTGGCGGTTACAGTTGTGCAGAACGATTCTCAAAAGTTAGTGATCACAGCCTTCTAAACAACACGCATGGCTGTCTTGTGCAAAGTAACTCTTGGGAGCCGTTCAGGAGATGGTTTTGTAACATCAAGTCTGTGCACAGTGAGAACACAAGCATGTCTTGGACTCCTCAGCACGGCTCCCCTCACAGAACTACAGTTCCCCGAGAGTGATTTAGCAGCCAACCCCTCTTTGTACGGAACTCCAGAAACTGTACTTCTGTGAGGAGAATCGGGGTCTCCTAGCTGATCTCAGCACCCTCAACAAATTACAGCTCCATAAATCTTCGGGGGAAGCCATGACTGTTTAAAGGGATATCATAGCGAATGTCCCGTGTGAGTGTTTGGAGGTGGTTAGAGGATGGATGGCGGCTAACAGATTGAGGTTGAATCCCGACAAGACAAAGTACTGGTTTGGGGGCACGGCGAGTGGACGGGTGTGGGGGACTCCCTGGTCCTGAATGGGCTAACTGTCTCCCTGAAGGACCAGGTGCGCAGCCTGGGAGTCATTCTGGACTCACAGCCATCCATGGAGGCGCAGGTCAATTCTGTGTCCAGGGCAGCTGTCTACCAGCTCCATCCGGTACGCAGGTTGAGACCCTACCTGTCCGCAGACTGTCTCGCCAGAGTAGTGCATGCTCTGGTTATCTCCTGCTTGGACTACTGCAATGCTCTCTGCATGGGGCTACCTTTGAAGGTGACTCGGAAACTACAAATTACCCAGAATGCATCAGCTAGACTGGTGACTGGGAATGGCCACCAGGACCATATAACACCGGTCCGAAAGGATCTACACTGGTTCCCAGTACGTTTCCGAGCACAATTCAAAGTGTTGCTAGCAAAATGCATCCTTAGGATGTTCTGTTCCTTGCTGGTAGTGGGAACAGCTGCTCCTTCAAATTCCATTGCCCTGACTGTAATTTGGTAAATAAATCTTCGCAAAAGCATCCTAAGCTTAGTACTCTTTTCTCAGGAAGCGATCAGATGTTCCAGGGAAAGTCTTGCACGAAATACACCCTGTGAAGCTTTTCAGTGGAATCTCTCTCCAAATGGTTAAAGCAGAAGCAAAACAAACAAACAAACAAACCAGCGCCCTGCCGAAAAACTGCAGCCTATGTATGTAAAGGAATACCTCTTTGTTCGTTTGTTTTAAGCCAGCTTTGGTTGGATAAGTAAGCACACAGCCCATTCCTTGAGGGCAGAAAGTTTGCCGGCTCTTAATTGAAACGGCTTGTTCAATAAAAGGTTATCACATCTCCTCTCTCTGTAACAAAATAAAATCAATCCAATAATGACAAGTGTTGCAGAATGGACGTGAGTGAATGCTGCTTGACATTAGCCCACGAGGAACCTGGGTGCAAATCTATTGTAGACAAAGCATTTCACTACGGTATTCCTTGCAGTCTTCAGCAATTAATTGGCCCAAATGGACGTAGCGTATATTGATGGGGATGCTTAAATCTTGTGATGGGTCATTATGGCAAGAAAGCTGTAAACTTGGACTTGCTGGTCTTCCAGGTATTGTTAGACTCCAATTCACATCAGCCAGCATGGCCACTGGTTAGGGATGATGGGAGTTGTCTTCAGTGTGGGCGGAAGGTGGCTTTTTAAGTACCTGGAAGCCATCAGTTCAAGCCCTGCTTGGTGTAAATTGTGTTCCTGAGCTATTTACTCTTCATGAAAAGATGCCTGTAAATGAAAGGATTGTGTCTAATCTTTTTCTCTCTCTGCAAAACCCTTCTTCGTCCCATTGGTTTCAATGGGAGCAGTTTAAATGAGTGGCTTTAACAGCCCGATCCTATTAATGTTTACTTGGGAGTAAACCCCACGGGAACCATTGGCGCTTACTCTGACATGAACACAGGTAAGACTGGGCTGCAAGTCTCCCATTGAACTTAAAGGTATTTAAAATGCTTAATTAATCCAGCTTGTTGTCGTCGATGGTGATGGTGTTGTTCTATGTTGTCCAGTGTGGTGTAGTGGTTAAGAGTGGTAGACTTGTCATCTGGGGAACCGGGTTCACATCTCCGCTCCTCCACATCCAGCTGCTGGGTGACCTTGGGCTAGTCACACTTCTTTGAAGTCTCTCAGCCCCACTCACCTCACAGAGTGTTTGTTATGGGGGAGGAAGGGAAAGGAGATTGTTAAGGCTTGCTTTAAAAATGAAGCCCTATCTTCTTCTTAATTCTTAACATTTCATTTTTAAACAAATTTAGGAAAAAATATATGAGGAGTTATGCTACTGAACTGACCCTCCATAGGAAAAAAGTGTGTGTAGTCTGCATTTATTAAACAAATCCGGCATCATTTATTTTTCAGAGTTTTGTGCTGGGTATTATTATTATTAATTTATCTTTGCCCTCTTTCTCAGCAGTAACCCAAGGTTGTAATTTTAAGCATTGGGCTAGGCATAGCTGCCAAGTTTTCCCTTTTCTCGCGAGGAAGCCTATTCAGCATAAGGGGAAATCCCTTTAAAAAGGGGATAACTTGGCAGCTATGGGCTCGGGTGGTGGTGGGGTGGAAGCTGAGAGCTTTTTCTATGCTTAAAGCATAAGGGGATGTTTAGATATAAGCAGCAGAAAAAGTATTGCAGCTGTCCCTTATACCAACAGCAAACCCGTCCTCAAAGTGTGGATCCTTATGTAGCCAAAAACATCACCATCCATACACAACAGGGAGTATCGGCAGGCTTGAGGGGATCCCAAGGTTTGCAGAAGTACAAAAGTGGGGAAATTAAAAAATGAGAATGAAAAACCCCATCCCTCCCTCCCCCCAATAAACCCCATGTAGCCCAGTAGTGGATTGAGCTTACTCATGGACAAGAGAATCCTTGTAGTTGGAGTGGGGATGGAAAACTGGGTGATAGAACAGAATATTCTGGAAGAAGGCTTAGTTAGCTGGCTGGAACCCTGAATGGGAGCACCACGTACTGCAACAATTTGTTGCAGTTCCCCCTTGTTTTTTGTTTGTTTGTTTGTTTGTTTCTGTTACAGGCCTTTGAAAGAAATGCTATCGCACATCCAGTCAGTTAAAAAGGGCCCTGCAAAACAAATTCTGTATTTTATCCATTTCCAGTAATTTTCTTTCAGAAAACTACAGATGTAACATAGGCTGATGAGGGTTGAGATCTTATAGATGTGACATGGATTAATTCTGAGAGATGCTCTTGGGAAGGTAATTTATGTCAAGTGTTATCTCTGGGATCTTGGAGCACCTGAGAGGGAAACATAATCAACTCACATGTAATTCTTCGTAGGGGTGGGCTTGGTTTTTGCAAAAATCTGAGGGGGTTCTGTCGCCATTTCAGAAGACCAAAGCTTTGCAAATGCCTGCACATTTTCTCACAGACTTGTGACATGTTGGCTCTCACTATAACGAACACATAAAATAAGCGACTTTTGCTTATACCAAATGACTTAAAGCCATTTCTCCCATCGGTTAAATTCTCCTTTGTTGACTTAAAGATATAAAAGCTGTTGTTTATGTGAACGCATCTTAGACATTTTAAGAATCACAAGTATATTAATTTATGGCATTTTCCAATATACGCTGGGTTTTTAAACCTGCAGACATGCACTTTCCAAATTCAAACACTTTCAATTTTATGGGATCAATCTTTCACTCTTGGGGTGGAAATTAAAGCTAATGGCCCATATACAAATGCAATGAACAGTGTTATGCAGGCTATTCTATCCTACATTTCCCCCTGTCTATTTTACTGCTTACCAATCCATTAACCTTCAGTTATGTTATGGTACATGGAAGGTAAACAAGCCTTGCCATGCCAACCTAAGGCTTTTCACATTTCCTTCTGTTATGATGAAGTCATAGTGTAATTTTGCAATTCCTGCATTTTTCTGAATGTCCCCCTTTCATGGTGAAACAGGACATTTACTATAGGACACTTAACTGCGAGACACTAATTTTTGCTCAAGAGTAGACCCACTAACTTTCAGTGGATCTACTCTGAACAAAAGTTAGTTGAATGCAACCCTGTATCCTAGAGATCCCTCAAAAAAGAGGGTGACATTCCAGGGATTGTGGCTGATGCCAAAATTGTGTACGGTGAAAACTCATGGGGTTCAATGGCGGGTGGGATTGCCAGGGACATTTTTGCCACATGCACAGAGTTGAATGTGCACGAGTTAAATGCGCACACATTGCTGTAGCGTTCTCTGCTTGGAAATGACACGAAGAAAACCTATCTAGTACTGGGACGACTTAAATGTAGCTTCAAATAATAATAATAATAATAATAATAATAATAATAATAATAATAATAATAATAATATATTATTTGTACCCCGCCCACTCTGGGTGGCTTCCAACAAAGATTAAAATACATTAAAATGCTTGAATACATTTGGCCAAAATTCTAGAAGGAAAGGGGCGTCACACTTTGTGATGTAAAAACAAGCTATCTCCTTCAAGGTTGACATCTGGGACAGAGGTTATTTCACTGACCACAAACCTCTGGCTCCAATGTAGCTTCTCTGTTGCCATCCCGCTGCCAGATGCAAAAACAAAACAAAACAAAACAAAAAACCTACTACTTCCTGTCTTAGGACCCACCCTTTCTCTTGCCCTGGAAGTTGACTTCACTTCCACCATATTAAGAGAGGGTGGTTTCGGACAGCCATGTGTCCCTAGGCGAGTCCTACACTTTTGCACATGTTGCAAGTTTGATGTGCAGCCCTAAATCACACAGAAGTGGGGGTGGCTGTTGCATTGCCAAGCTAATCATTTCTATACCCCCAGTTCTGTATCACCATATAGTTCAAAATTTCCAGGGTGGCTTATGATAGATGCAATGGTGGACCTACATTTTGGGGGGTCCTGAAGCCTGAACTGTTAAGGGGCCCCCTTCACAACCAGCAATGAGATCTGGGTAACCACTGTCATCTTCTTCAGTGAGGTTGTCTGCAACATCTGTGCTACTGACTCTGAAATGTTGGGATTGTTGAAATATATAAAAGAAAAAATTATTGATTTGAGTCTACTAGCTCCATTAAAAAAAAAAAGCAATGTGGATTAAAGTCGCTTCTGGGGCCCCTATGGGATTAGGGAGTCTGAAGTTTAAGCTTCATTTGTTTCATAGAAGATGAATCCTTGGGTAGATGAGTTTTTGGAAAGTTTCAGATAGTTTTGATAAGCTTTTCAACTTGCTTAGGTTCTAGAATGGCGTGTAGATACATGGTCCATGGAACTGTCATGGATTCAGGAATCCAGTCTAACATAGTATTACTATATTTTGGCCTCGCTTGTAATAGTTCAGGTAACAATTGAAGGCCATCAACCTTATGGGGTGGTTGATGAAAGCATAAACTAGAGAAGAATGGTCCATCAGACTCCGCACTGAAAATTGGGGGGGGGGGCATTTCATGCTAATTGAATTTCTTGAAAGTGTTGGGCCAAAACACATTGATTTTCAATTGTCACTGGAAACACTATCCTTTTTAAGGACCTAGCTTTCATTGTTTGTGTTGGGCAGCATTGATTTTGTTGTTGTTCGTCGCTATTAGAAGCTGTGTATTGTTGAAAGTAACTGAGAAATAAGATTAGTGGTCTTTAAAACTGGTCTGAAGGGAGTCATTTTATTTTACTGCCGGAACAGGCTGGTCTTGATAAGGCATAATAAGGTACTCTGCTTATTCTTGCCTTTCTCAGTCACTCTGAAGAGTCGTATAACTGAAGGACAACCATTCAAGAAAACTCATTATGGAGTTTTCCACCCCAAATAGAAGCCTCCTGCTTATTGCTCCGGGGCAAAGATTCCAGGTGATCTTTAAATTAAGCCCAACTATCTTAACTGACCCACTGACCCCCTTTCCTTAGGACAGGGTGATAGCGATCTTTCAATTTCCCCCAAGTGCTCAGTCACTGAGCCAGCTGCATGTAGCCAGAACGGAATACGGATGAACAGGTCGTCATTTCTCAGTGAATGGCTCATTCAAGTCAACTGTATCTACAAGGAAGGGGCTAGAATATTTGTGTTAAAACTGTAGACTTCCGATCTTCTCTGGGATTATATACAGACAATTCTGCAGTGTTGGTATTGTTCTCGCAGGTAATAAAATATATGGAAAAGAAATGCATATCTTGGATTATGAGCACAGCCAGCTTCTTATTAAGCTGTTTTGATAGCTAGTACTATTGTAGTAAGGGACCTAGATGGCTCTGTGGGCTAAACCACTGAGCCTAGGGCTTGCTGATCAGAAGGTCGGCGGTTTGAATCCCTGTGATGGGGTGAGCTCCCGTTGCTTGGTCCCAGCTCCTGCCAACCTAGCAGTTCGAAAGCACATCAAAATGCAAGTAGATAAATAGGTACCGCTCCGGTGGGAAGGTAAACGGCGTTTCCATGTGCTGCTCTGGTTTGCCAGAAGCGGCTTTGTCATGCTGGCCACATGACCTGGAAGCTATATGCCGGCTCCCTTGGCCAATAATGTGAGATGACCGCGCAACTCCAGAGTCGGTCACGACTGGACCTAATGGTCAGGGGTCCCTTTACCTTTTACCTTTACTATTGTAGTAACTCAGCCCATTCATCTGTCAACGTCTAAATAATGTACATTAGTGGACTGCAGACACTCACTTCGTTATTTGTATGTACAGTATCTGTTTAAGGAATTTTCACAGATCCCAAATCCTTTATGGTGTATGAAAATGGTGACTCTCTGTCACACTGAAGTACCGTAATATTGCTCATGAACATCAGTGAGGAGGAGCACTGCCTGGTTGGACACAGAGGAATGATGGGAGGAAACTGCTGGGGAACCCCCATGGGAAGGAGGCTCAGAGCCCAGAGAGTGGTGGTGGGGTAACAGTGAGTGGTCAGAGGGAGAAGACTGGGAGGAGGAGGTGTCAGAAACTGAACGGGTAACAGGACTTAGTGAGCGGGGAGAGTGTAGCAGAGAGGCAGAAGCTGAAGTAGGAGTACGGGAGGAGAGAAGCCAAGAGACAGAGATTAGTCAAGCTGGTGAAGAGTCACGGGTGTCACCCTCTCCTGCTCTTGTCCCCCAGAACCAAAAGGAGCATGAAGTGGGAGGAGCAAAGGCAGGCATGCAGGCGCAATCTCCAATCGCTCAGAGAAAATCCTGGAGAGGAGGAGACATAGACGGCTGTGAGGAGACAGGGACCTTCAGTCTCGGCAACTGCTTCAAGGGGGCCAGAGGCGCCAGACCTGTGTGAAGATCCTATTTTTGCTAATAAAGATAGTGTGGATTCCTGCTAGCTCAGCCCTGCCAGCAGCAGAGACATTGCAACTTACAGACGGGAGAGGACCAGTCAATGGGGATGTCAGCACTGTGTAGGTTCAATCTAATATTACCCACCACCTCATCCCTGCCATAGCTGTCAAGTTTTCCCTTTTCTCACGAGGAAGCCTATTCAGCATAAGGGAATTTCCCTTAAAAAAAGGGAAGTTAGCAATTCCCTACTGCATACCTCATCCATCACTACAGGTGATGCCCAACTAGTCCATTGATTTTAATGGGTCTGTTCTGGATATTCTGAGTTTTGAGCATGGGTTCTCCATTAGTATGTAGTATTTTGTTACAGAAAGCCCAGATATATCTGGTCTCTAGTCATGTAACCTTCAGAATAGAGGTTTGCACATGAAAATAAGTAGAGGCCTGCTTATTCCGGCCAATGGCCCATCTAGACCAGCCTCCTGTTCCTACAGTGGCCAACCAGATGCCTATTTGAAGCTAGCAAAGTAGTGCAACAGCCATCTCTGATTCCCACCAACTGGTTTTCAGGGCTCTGCTGCTTCTGACAATGGAGAGGTAATGCATAACTATCATGGCTAGTAGCTACTGATAGCCTTCTCTTCCTTGAATTGAGTTGCTGTCATTGAACAGCAATGAAAATGGAAAAACCTTTGGGCAAAGAGATGGATACAGGCCACCATCTTGGATCTAGGATAATGTTTTCTTGATAAAATTGGCTTGGAATGCTTTTGGAATCAAAAGAACTTGCCACGTTGCCTAAACCTGTGTTTGTTAATTAACTGAATGGATGCGTCGCACTAGGTAATCACAGTGAGTAATGGGTGGTATTAATGTAGTCCGAGCAGTGAATCATAGCCTAGTACTGTGGAGGATTGCTGAGCCCTGATTTTCCTCCCTGAAGTTAAATTGGCTTTAACAAGGTGGTGCATGCAGATTTCTCTGTTGATGCAAATCTACTGCACAACCCCTTTTAATTCCATTTTGATTAAATAAGAAACAGGAGGCTTAATGCTCTTTGACCAGTCTATTGTTAATTTTGGTTCTGTTTGTACCTGTCCCTCGCCTAAATTAGGGATGGAGAACATTTGGTCTTTGAGATGTTGGGCTACAACTCCCCCTGAGCACTGGGCATGCTGGCTAGGGGTAACTGGGGTTGGAGTCCGGTATCTGAAAAACTACATATTCCTTATCCTGGTTATACATAAGTCTTAGCCTAATGGAGTTTGTGACATCTGAACTGAGCCAACCTGCTGGAACCTCATATTCTCCCTACTTTTCTCCTGTACGTGGATTCCCTCATTTCCATGATTTGCAATGTCTATAGTTTGTTGCAGAATTCAAATGGCACAAACTATAGTACACACAAACCAGAAAGCCGCAGTCTGACAGCAAACCAGCTTCAAACCATAGTTTCGAATCTCCCTTCAACCAAAACCTAAATCTTCCACAACATCTTAAATCACTTGATTGGCTATCAATCTCCCGCTTAATTTCTTCCCTCCCGCTGTGCTCAGGGCTGGCCCACGAAAAGTGGCAAGGCAGTTGCCGCATGGCGGCAGGCTCTTAGGGGTGCCACTGCACGCCACTGGACATTTGCTGCCAGGCACCCACCACCTGGCACTTGCCACTGCTGGGCACTGGCTATTGTCGGGTGTTTGCTGCTGCCTCTTGTTCAGCTGCAGCAGTGGGAGAGCCCCCTGCCTCCACAGCCATGCTCTGCAGCTGCCGTGGCCCACCTGCCACTGCGTCTCCTCCTCCACCACCTGGAGGCAAGCTGCAATGGGTGCCATAGGCTGTGTGGCCACGGGGGTTTACAGCAGTGGGGTGTGTGGCCATGGTGGGACATAGAAGAAGAAGGAGAAGAAGAAGAGGAGGAGGAGGAGTTTGGATTTGACATCCCACTTTATCACTACCCTAAGGAGTCTAAAAGCGGCTAACAATCTCCTTTCCCTTCCTCCCCCACAACAAGCACTCTGTGAGGTGAGGCTGAGAGACTTCAAAGAAGTGTGACTAGTCCAAGGTCACCCAGCAGCTGCATGTGGAGGAGCGGGAAAGCGAACCCAATTCACCAGGTTACGAGTCTCCTGCTCTTAACCACTACACCACACTGGCTCTCTACACCACACTGGGCCAGCCCTGCCTGTGCTCCTAGCCTACTTTTATTGAAATATGTGTAGATGCCAAATAGTCGATGCTTTTTCTTTCTTTCCTACAGGTATCCTATCATTTTGCCGAATGTGAAACTTCCTGGCCTTTGCCTAAACCAGGAAAGTTGTTTCAGTCCTATCTTATATGCAGTACCGCCATGCTTGTAAACGCAAACTGCCGCGACAGGACATGCTTCTGGAACTGACAAGTACCCTAAAAGAAGGCTTCAGATCACTTCTGGTAAGTAGCAAAATTGGAACGGTTCAAATATCCCCTCCCCCCTTTTCCCCAGGCACCCGTCTGTAAGGATAGCTAGGAGAGGAAAATGAAGTCAACTTCCCTCTGGCCTCCCAGAACCAGAAGAGGCATGAAAAGGGCAGGAGATTAAAAAGGTGCTGCCCAGGGTGTGAGTCATCCCTGAGAATGTTCCTCGCTCTTCTGAGGCAACGGTCTCCCACAATAACATCTAGTGGACCCACGATATCATGTGCTGTCTTCACCACCCTCTGTAGGGACTCTCTGTCCATGGCTGTCAAACCAGCATACCCCACCATAATGCAGTATGAGAGAACACTTTCTATCATGGACCGATACAAGGAAATCATCAGTTGCTTTCCAACCTTGTTCTTTCGCAAGACCCTAAGGAAATGACGTCTCTGTTGGGCCTTCCTAACCACCTGGGCTATATTGACCTTCCAAGTTAGGTCTTCACTAAGATCGACTCCCAGGTATTTAAAGGAAGAGACTCTCTCCACACAGCCCCCCCTCCTGATATACAACGGGGCTAGCTCCCCTCTCTTTGTCCGAAATTCCAACACCGTCTCCTTTGTCTTGCCAATGTTTAGGTGCAGATTGTTCTCTGAGCACCATGTGGATACGTTTTGAAACCCCCCCCCCCCCGTACGCAGATTTGTTTCCGCCTGTAATTAAACCCATTATGGTGGTGTCATCAGCAAACTTAATAATTGCAGTAGATGGGTCAGATGAAATGCAATCATATGTATACAACGAATACAGGTATGGACTCAGCACGCATCCCTGTGGAGAGCCAGTGCTGAGCTTCAGGGAGGTAGATGTAACAGCTCCAATCCTCACTCTTTGTGTCCGATCTCTCAGAAAGTCTTTAATCCAATCACAGATGTTAGAACCAGGTCCCTTAACTTTCCGATGAGAATGTCCGGAAGGATTGTATTGAAAGTCAAGCTATAATCAATAAACAGCATTCTGACATAATTCCCTGATCTCTCCAGATGACTCGCTGCAAGGTGAAAAGCTCTAGGAATGGCATCATCTGTTGACCTATTTCTCCTGTAGGTGAACTGGTGTTTATCAAAGTCCAGTGGGAAACATGTTCTAAGATGTTGAAGGACCAATCTCTCGAAGCATTTCATCACTACAGATGTTAATGCAATGGGTCTCTAGTCATTTAGGCAGTTAATTGCTGTTTTCTTTGGGACTGGGATAATGGTGGCCCCTTTCAAACATGATGGAACACAAGCGATTTGCAGAGAGATGTTAAAAATCCTCGTCAAGACCCCTGCTAATTGATCGGCGCAATTTTTTACCACTATTCCCAGCACCCCGTCTGGGCCAGCAGCTTTGCTGGGATCGACCGACCGCAATGCAGCTTTCACTTGATGGTCATATAAAACAAGTGGCTGTGAGTTTGTAGGCTGGCAGACAGGAGCCGAGATATCTGCTCTTTTTGCCTCATAGCGGGCAAAGTAGATGTTCAGCTCCTCCCCCAACATATCATTGGCCGTGACCATGTTTGTCATATTGCCTTTATAGCTGGTTAGGTGCTGCAATCCTTGCCACACTTGTTTCCTATTGTTCTCAACTAAGCAGTTTTCAACCTTGAGCTTATATTGTTGCTTTGCCATCTTGATGCCTTTCCTGAGCTTTATTCTCACCTCTCTATATGTCTCCATGCTCCCTGCCTTAAAGGCAGTATCCGGGGCTTTCAAGAGTGACCTAACTTCAGCAGTCATCCGGGGTTTGCTGTTCCCATAAACTCTAAGGCTCCTCTCTGTCATTACATTGTTGGTGCACACTTTAATATAGGAAAGTACAGCATCTGTGTATCTGTGCAGATCTTGATGTTCAAACACACTCCAGTCAGTACTTTCAAAACAGTCCTGGAGCTGACTAAGAGTCCCCTCTGGCCAGATTCTAACTGTTTTTTTAGCTGGCTGAATTCTTCTTCTAAGGGGAGTGTACTTTGGACATAAAAATTGTGAGGAATAGTCAGATGAACCTAAGTGGGGGAGGGAGATTGCTCTGTACGCCTGCTTCAGATTAGAGTACACTCGGTCCAAAATATTCTTCCCTCTAGTGGGTGATTTCACAGACTGTTCAAACTTAGTTAAAACCGTCTTTAGACAATCTTTTAAATGTTCCCGAACTGTCAGGGAGCAATACCAGCACAGAATGCAGCTGCTGATGAGAAAGTCTACTTACATCTCCATCCACTTTCTCTCTCACTCGCTGAATGATCAAACCAAAGGAGATTGCTATGCCTCTAGAGCCCTAGTGGCCAAGGAGCCAGCAGAGGGAGGTGTCACAAAGAAGGGCGTGTCACAAGGACCTCCGCAACCTAGTAACCACCAGCACTGAACTGACACTACTCTCAACTGACATTACTAAGTTTGCTTAAGGTAAAGGTAAAGGGACCCCGGACCATTAGGTCCAGTCATGACTGACTCTGGGGTTGCGACGCTCATCTCGTGTCATTGGCTGAGGAAGCCGGCGTACAGCTTCCAGGTCATGTGGCCAGCATGACAAAGCCACATGGCGAACCAGAGCAGCACATGGAAACGCCGTTTACCTTCCCGCTGTAGTGCTACCTATTTATCTACTCGCACTTTGATGTGCTTTCGAACTGCTAGGTGGGCAGGACCTGGGACCGAGCAACGGGAGCTCACCTCATCATGGGGATTCGAACTGCCGACCTTCTGATTGGCAAGCCCTAGGCTCTGTGGTTTAACCCACAGCACCACCCACGTTTGCTTATATAGCTTTTAATCCATGTTCAGCTTTTTACACCTGGCACCTAAAGGTGTATAATGAAGGCGCCAGGCAAACTTCCCTGGGGAGAGCATCCCACAGACAGGGAGCCTGCTCTTGTGTTGCCGCCCTTCAGACCTCTCGAGGAGGAGGCACACAGAGGAGGGCCTCAGAAGATGATCTCAGGGTCCAAGTAGGTTCATTATGCTTTGAACAATTATTTCCCCTTAGAAAGTATATGAATCAAACACAAAGTTTTCTCGTTACAGATTAATGGGAAGTGTGTGATGGAGGAGTAGGTAACCTGATAATTGCAAGGACACGGCCATGCATGTATAAACAGGGGGAAATGTATTTCAGACTTAAATATTGTTTTCTTGTGAGATTCATTATAGTTAAGCCTACCAGAGATATGCTTTATTTCTTGGAAGGATGAACATTAATTTAAATATGGTTCAGCTACAGGACAGGACAAGCTTAATGAATTAACAATCTTTTCTTCACAGCAGGGGTTGGGGGGGGAGGTTTTACTAACCAGACTTTATTTTAATCAAGCTTTATAACTCTGACTTAATAAACCTTCTAGGTAATTTAATTTTGGTTCGCTGAAATGTTTAGTGCTGCATGTGAGATTTTTATTTCTTCCCCATTTCCTTTAATATAACTACTCACCGTAAGCAGAGATGAGAAGTGTTTGCAGTGAGAACAAAACAAGATTGAATTACCTAAGTGTACCTTGTGTTGCTTTTTAGGTGCGATGTAATATTATGTGCCTTGCCGGCCGGCCACAACACTTACAACATTCAAAATGGTGTACGGCGAATTCTTCCACAGGCCGGGACAAGATGAGGAGCTTGTCAACTTGAATGTGGGTGGCTTTAAGCAGTCCATTGGCCAAAGCACATTGCTCAGATTTCCCCATACGAGACTCGGGAAGCTGCTCAAATGCCATTCAGAAGAAGCTATTCTGGAACTGTGCGATGACTACAGCGTTGCAGAGAAGGAGTACTACTTTGACCGGAACCCTTCCTTGTTCCGCTACGTGCTGAATTTTTATTACACAGGGAAACTCCACGTCATGGAAGAGCTCTGCGTCTTCTCCTTCTGCCAGGAAATAGAGTACTGGGGAATCAACGAGCTCTTCCTTGACTCTTGCTGCAGCAACAGGTACCAAGAAAAGAAAGAAGAGGGATTGGGACCAGATAAGGATTGGGACCAGAAAAGCAATGCTGGAAGCCTGGATACTTCTGACGACGAGTCGTCCATCTTTGAGAAGGATCTCGAGAAGTTTGATAAGCAATGGTTGGGGGAGTTGCGCAAGAACATATGGGTCAGAATGGAGAACCCTGCCTCTTGCTTGTCCGCCAAGTTGATTGCCGTTTCCTCCTTGAGCGTGGTCCTAGCATCCATTGTGACAATGTGCATCCATAGCATGCCGGAATTCCAGAAGCTGGATGCCAACGAAAGGGAGATAGAAAACCCTATTCTGGAAATAGTGGAGATCATATGCATCATCTGGTTCACCTCTGAGCTTATGATCAGATTGGCTGCTGCTCCGAGTCAGAAAAAGTTCTGGAAGAACCCGCTGAACATTATAGACTTTGTCTCCATCCTTCCGTTCTACGCCACTTTGGCCGTGGACACCAAAGAGGAGGAAAGTGAAGACATCGAGAACATGGGGAAAGTGGTCCAGATCCTGCGTTTGATGAGGATATTCCGTATACTGAAGCTGGCTAGGCACTCTGTCGGGCTGCGGTCATTGGGTGCCACTTTGAGGCACAGCTACCATGAAGTTGGACTCCTGCTTTTGTTCCTGGCTGTTGGGATTTCCATTTTCTCCGTCCTGGTCTACTCTGTGGAAAAGGACGATGACACATCGGAGTTGCAGAGCATCCCAATCTGCTGGTGGTGGGCCACCATTAGCATGACCACCGTGGGCTATGGAGACACCTACCCGGTCACCGTTGGAGGGAAGATCATTGGCACAACGTGCATCATCTGTGGAATATTAGTGGTAGCTCTTCCCATCACTATCATTTTCAACAAGTTTTCCAAATACTACCAGAAGCAGAAGGATATTGACGTGGACCAGTGCAACAACGACGCCAAGGAGAAGGCAAACGAGCTCCCTTATTTTAATATTAGGGATATTTATGCAAAAAGGATGCACTCCTTTATTTCTAGCCTTTCTTCAGTAGGATTTGTAGCCAACGACCGAGATTCAACGGACGCCTCAAGTATCCAAGATCTTGACGATGTTTATAACACAACATCTTTGCAGAATGGTACAGGAAAATGAGTTGAATCTCTTTTATTTACTGTTTCCTTCTAATATTAGCACAGCTTTGACAAAGAGCACTTAAATTCTCAGGGTATCTTAACTCTCGGCCATATTAGGGCATTCTTAGCTCTGATGACGTTGCACATTCTTTACAGTTTAGATGGGGCTTAAGGATAGATAGACTTTGTGTGGGGGATTAGTCCCCCCCCACACACACATGGCTTCAGAAAATGGTATCGAGTGTGCTTGGTCCGGCAACCAAGTCCGATAACCTTTTAAAGAATGTGTGGTTTGAATGGATTGTGCATTGGGAAATAGTGGGTTACTAGAACACGGGAAACGTGCTGGAACAAATGTAATTTTTTATTTGTGTGATTATACCTGAGAATGAACAGAAGCACATACGAAACCATATTTGCTAAGAAACCAAATAGTCCTAAACTAAGCCAGGGGGCCTGTTAGCATCTGAGGTTAAAATTCGATATTATACAGGGCTAGGGAAAAGCTTTGCTCCTCAACCATAGTTCATCCAGGCCTTCTGGCGTTACGGGTGTGTGCAATTCACTTGTGCTTCCTGTATAACCAGGGTGGGCAGCTTGCATACAGCTCTCAGCCTAGTTCCGTGCCGGTGGAAGAAGCCTAGTGGGAGATACTGGGAGGAAGTAAGGGAGTGGAACGGAAACCAATGGAGTGATGGACAGAGATGAAATTGAAAGCCCCTTGGCAAGCAATTTACAGTAGTTTAAACATCTGGCGAGTGTGACCTGTCCTTTCTCCAGCAGCCTGCTGGGCTGGGAGAAAGAGGAAGGGCATGAAGGGGAACAGGGAGTGTGATTGGTCCTGGCTGGTTTTGGAGGTAACCCCAACCATACCCAGTTCAGCCTTGCCCACCCCTGGTTTTCCCTACCTGTCAGATCCAGGGAGAGAAAAAAGGTTCCCAACTCCCACCTTTCGATGTGCAAAATGTCAACACTTTGTTTTGTTTTGCAGGCACAGGCACCTGTTTCAGATGCATGTGTTGCTTAGCTGCCTGATCTCAGGAAAGATGTGCGCACTGCCACTTTATGTGCCAGCCATTCATCCTTCATTTCTCACTGCAGGGTTGGGCGACCTTTTTTTTTTTTTTTAACCTCCCTACTTGTCTACACACACAAACATGCACACAAGCAAGCAAAGAAGCATTATTCAAGGGCACCTTCCAATCTGGCAGAAGCACTTGAGGAACGTGTTGAACAAGCCTGGCGTGGGATGGGGTCCATTGAGAAGACTGGGGGGTCACTAAGAGGAGCTGGAGGAAGCGCCTCAAGCCTGAGTGTCTCCATCATTGATTTAGTGTCTGAACCTACCCTTAAGCCATAGATCGACATGCTGGATGGCAGGGTCAGGCCATGAGTCAGCCATATTATTCCTTCCAACTCACTCGGTTCAGTTCGCTTTTTAAATGGACACATAACAGAGCTGGAAGGAACCCAGAAGCCATATCCTATATTTCCCTTGGCCCTAGCATAAAATTAAGCTGCCAACTTGCACAAATCCGAATCATAGCATTCTCCCGATCAGAGAGAAGGTGCACCCCATAATAGTGTTGGCCGAGGCATAGCTGCCAAGTCTCCCATTGAAAAATCCGGGATCAGCAGCGGCGCGGCACCGGAAGTCGCTTCTACGCATGTCTGGACATGTGTAGAGGCAACCTCCGGTGCCGGCGCTGCCCAATTTCCGGTGCCCAGACGTGGGCAGAGCGGCACCCGAAATCGGTTCTGAGCATGTCCAGACATGCGCAGAAGGAGCCTCCCTGGCAGGTAGGAAATCGGGGGATTTACGGGATTTTTTTCTATTCGGGATAACAGCGGGAAACAGATTAAAATCTGGGGCTTTCTCGTGAAAAACGGGAGACTTGGCAGCTATGCCGAGCAGTTGACTTGAGGCAATTTGTACAAATTTGGAAGTATACTTCTGCCTTAATTTCTGGATCCCGGGACTTCTTAAGTGAATCCATCCTCGCACATAGAAACACATTTTGATTTATTTTTTCTCTTTCCAATTAATTTCTAGCTTGGGGAAAAGGCAGAGTGCTCCCACAACTTGCAGTGCTATGGACTATGTCAAGCTGACCATGAAGCCAGACTAAATGTCAAGTGTTGCCCCTGTTTATGGGCTCAGGGTTTTGTATCCTCTGTGTACTTCCTTTGTTTTGGTGACGGTGACAGCAGGATGCATGACAAAGCAGTGAAGCATTTGCTCGGTTCTCTGCTGATTGCAGTAGGAGGAATTCATCAAGGCTGACTATAAATGGAATAGGGGAGCTATCATCTTCGTACGTGAGATTGCAAGTCGAAATTCTGATAGCCACCGGCCACTAAAGTCCACAGGGATCCTTGTAATCACCTGGAGGAGGCTAAATTATCTCATATGAAATACACATTGTATACCCACAGCAGGAGCTTTCCAGAGCTGCAGAACCTACTACTGCAAGGGAGATTTGCTGGTGCACACCATTTTTGGTCTTCACAGCAGAATGGCCGAGCCCCCGTACCTCCATTTAAGGCAGCCAAATTGCTCAGCCGACACTAAATAGCTTAACTTAAGCAGGCTTCTCTTGTCAATCATTCTCACAAACCAGCCTGGTACTGTTTAGAACAGAGAGGCTAATGATTCAGATACCGTTAAGAGTGGTGATGAGGAAAACTCTGTGTTATCAGCTGAGAGTAGAAGCTGAAGCCTCCAGTATGTTTTTATGCTTTCTAAGTAATTTTTATTATTCTGACACTCTTCTGCTGTTGAGGGCTACCTGCCAGAAATGTTCTCAAGTCTTGTGAATCTACTTAGTTTTTTGTTAGAGCTCTGAGATCCACCAAGCAGAATCAGGTGGGAAAGATGTACAATTTAAGGATTAAATAGCACCGAATCCAGGAATTTTTGTTGAGTACCTGAACTGAACTTTCTGCACTTCCACACACAATCCATGATTCTGTGTACTCCAGCTTTCTTCATTGCAGCAGTATAATAGTATATATTTTTGGGGGGGGGGGGGGATGTGTGCCATTTTATTATTCCCACTGTCAAATGACTGGAAGTCAGAAGTCCTTCCTGATCTGCTTTGGGTTACCCAGGGGTGTACTTGTAGCTGCAGATTGGCCGTATGCCAACCCCTTCTCTAAAAGTCATAGGAACTAGGAGAAGCAAAACATGGGGCTTTCTGACTTGGATATATAGGGGCTAGTAGACAGCTTTCAGTGAAAAGACTGGTTTGGGGAAAAAGATTTTCTGGAATTCTGGAGGGTGGGGTGGTTGGTTTGTAGCTTAATAGCTTCTGGCTTAATACAGAGGTACAGTGGTGCCTCGCTTAACGAATGCCCTGCTTAACGAAATTTCCGCTTAACAAAAGGATTTTTCGAGCGGAGGTTGCCTTGCTAGACGAATCCGTTTTACGAAAAATTCGAATCCTATGGGATTCGCTGGACGAATTTTTCGTTATAAGAAAAGACCCGTGGAACGAATTAAATTCGTCTAGCGAGGCACCACTGTACTGTAGTAGCTATCAGTGGGCTGGGCGCTTCTAGCTGAATTTGTACCGTATAAGCAATGAAGGGGTCTTTGAGGGAGAAGCACAGGCATAAACAGTGGACATCAAATTGATAGCAATGACTAGGACTTGGTGATATCTGGTTTTCAACATCACGATGTATCACCAGCTAAACATTGTGATATACCGACATGCCATGATGTCTGAAATAAGGATGGAGCTATGCCGAGGCATTGGCTGGCCTCGCAGTTTTTCCCACATCGTGATTTTTGACGGCGCTGCTCTCGTGATTTGCTGCCCCCCACCCCCCGGAGGCAGGGGAGAGCTGAGCTGGCGGAGTTAGCAGGGCTGCAGGAATAGAGAGAAGCATTGGCTGGCTTCACGGTTTCCCCCATGTTGTGATTTTTGCATAGCACACACACACACACACACACACACACACACACACACACACACACCATGATTCATGATATATTGCCAAGTCAAAAATGGACTTCAAACTGGTTTTGGATCTTATTTCGCCCAGCCCTAACACACATCATGATTTGTGATATATTGCCAGGTCAAAAGTTATGAAACGGATATCGCAATGTGGACTTCAAACCGGGTTTGGATGATATATTGATATATCGCCCAGCCCTGGCTAGCTGGGGGTGGGGTGGGCAAGGCAGACCTAGGCAGCTTTCTTTACTGTTCCATGTGCCAGCTCAGACATTAACTTGGCTGAATGCAAGTGAAGCATTGGGTTTGCTGCAGGCAACAGTTTTCTTGGAATACCTGGCAAGGCTGTTGTGCAGAGACGCACCCTGGAAGACATGAATTGCTAGAAGTACTGTTGGTTGCCAGGTTCTTCTTGGTTCAGCTGGTGTATGCAGTCATGTGTATAGCATGTCTAAACCACTCCTTTTAAACAGCTTTTGTGAGCTTTGAAGGACAACATCAGTGCAGTAAGTTCAGTCTCCACAAGCGCAGCCAGCTTATAGCATGCTGACTCATGCTGCCTGTGCCTGAGTCCCTTATTCTTTTGAAATGACCAAGATCTGCTAGAAGTCTGGATAAAGTTCTTCTAATGCTCTCAGATTAATCAATAGCTCTTATAAACCCATTACAACTTTTCAGTGCGCTGAGCAACTCTCTGTCTTTGTGTTTTATTATTACTTTTTAAAGCCCCAAAGAACCACATCCTGCAATTTGTGTGGCACACTGATAAGCGCTCAGAAATATTGCTGTGACTGTTGCTACAGAGCATAGGCTTCCTACTCTTTCCGAATCTTTCAGTCTCGATGCAGTGCAGATCCTTTAAAAAGTTGCCTGTTTTCTGTAGTGCTGTTTTCATTTCCTAAGATCTTCTCTGCTTGTGTGCTTTTGTCTGCAGAAAGACACAGAGGACGGGAAAGTCTATGGGAAGCCAAGGCTTCAGGGTAGCCTTAGTCCAAACAATAAACCCATCTCAGTGGCTTTTATAGTTAACTTGAGAAATCCTTGTGCCACTTCACGGGAGAGATGAGTGTTTTGGGAGAGCTGGGCCCTAGCCCTTCTCTTTTCCTCTACTGTGCTTCACTTTAGACCCTGACTATTTCCATATTCGCAAGACTGGTCCTACTGTTAGCCAGAGTGAGGCAACTGCCTCAGGCAGCTGGTTTGGGGTATCACGAAAGGCCAAGAAAGACCAACATGGTTCCTGCTAGATCTTGTTGGTGGGTGAAAACTCCCATCAGCCTCAGCCAACATGGCTGAAGGTCAGGAATGATGGGAGTTGTAGTTTCTGCAAGACATCACATTGTCTACCCCTGGAACAGAATAAGAGAACAGCTGACCGAGTGAGTTTTGTAGTTGAGCAGGGATTTCAGCCCAGTCCTAGTCGGAAGCTCTACTCCAGAATTGAAGAACCCCTGGCCCATGGGTCTAATCAGACCTCCCCATTTACTTCCAAGGTTGATGCCATTTGGGCCAAGCTTTCTCCACCTGATCTTCACCTGATGTCACACTGGTTCTTTATTCTTCACGTCTACCTAAAGGGAGCTGGCTTGCTTTTGAATATGAAATGGCTAAGTTTTGCAAAATGTTCAAGTTTTCCCTGGTGCTATGGATAGGGACTGCCATTTTGGATGTAATGACTGGCTGTGAGTCTGAAAGACTGCAAGCGTATATAATCTTGGATTGTATTCAAAAAAAGTGTGATGTGTTTTTCCTTTCTTGAACCAATCATGAAGCAATAGCTGTGAGAGTTCATATAACTTGAGAGTAAAAAAATATCATTTCACTTGTGCAAAATTGCATCTTGACTACAGCCGCTTCCAGATCATAATACATTAGGCAAAATATTTGGGGTGGATGAATTTTGGCAGGAAACGATAACCTTATCTGAAATTATTCCTACTCTCCTGATCTTTCTAAAGCACAGTAATCTTCGCAATGTGAAAGTAGGAAGAGTATCAAGTTTCTGTTTGAGATGGAAACTCAAGAAAGCAAAACTTTATTCCCTGGAGTAAAGCATAGCTGCCAAGTTATCCCTTTTTTTAAGGGATTTTCCCTTATGCTGAATAGGCTTCCTCGCGAGAAAAGGGAAAACTTGGCAGCTATGGAGTAAAGTTAGAGAGGCTTACTCAGAGCTTCATGTAACCTGGGTCAAGAATGGGATAAAATAAACTGGATTCTGTGACTAACAAATTGTCAAAAATAAACAAAGGTGCATATTCTGCATAGTTTGCATAATTCCTGGGTGTTTTCTTTTTTTGGTAGCCTGACTAAGAGGTAAGGACTTATGCAGGGCACAGGAGACTCTGCATGCTGTCCACAAACACTTAAGCCTTGTCTTTATAACCTTGCAAGTTCAGAAACTCAAGCTAATGACAGCCAGCCCTGGCTATGCCTATCAGTACTGTGGGTGAGATTCTATCCCCAGTTCCCATGAGAAAGTTGGAGTCATACTCCAGAAATTTAGTTTCTTGCCATCGGACTTCATTTGTAACCTTTGTTCATATGTATGCCTTATAATTTGGCGAGACGTCGTTAAATTCTCCCCTTTAATTATTGCAGAAGCTTTATATATTGTTTATTTTTTTAAAAAGTGTTCCAAAGCAGCTACACAAAACGTTCAGTTTTATCGACTAGATTGCTTTATCTAGTACAGTGGTACCTCAGTTTATGAACACAATTGGTTCCGGAAGTCTGTGCATAAACTGAAGCGTTCATAAACTGAAGCGAACTTTCCCATTGAAAGTAATGGAAAGTGGATTAATCTGTTCCAGACGGTCCGCGGAGTACTTAAACTGAAGCGTTCATAAACTGAAGCGAACTTTCCCATTGAAAGTGGATTAATCCCTTCCAGACGGGTCCGCGGAGTACTCAACCTGAAGTGTACTTAACCCAAAGCATGGGTGTAATTGGTTCTGGAAGTCTGTTCATAAACTGAAGCGTTCATAAACTGAAGCGAAAGTGAATTAATCCGTTCCAGATGGGTCCGCGGCATCCGTAAACCGAAAATTCATAAACCGAGGTTCCACTGTAGATCGTAGTGGTGGCCAGCTGTGGCCCAGGGGCCATAAAGCAGGCAGTGGTGAAGTTTTGCGCTACTAGTTCAGGGCATAAGAATTCTTAGCCGTGGTGACAGCAAATTGTTAAGGGAAGCATGTTGGTGTTCAAGCAGGTGGGTGTTCAAGCACTGTGATGCCCTCTCAGGCAGGCTAGAGACAAAAAATCGCACTATGGCACAGGGGGCTGGGGAAGGGGCATGTTTTCATTTATTTATTTGGAGCATCTCTGCCCTTCTCTTCATTGTAACGTAACAGTCCGACTGCACTGGCTACCAATTAGTTTCCGGGCCCAATCCAAAGTGCTAGTTTTGACCTATAAAGCCTTAAACGGCTCAGGACCGCAATACCTCAAGGACCGCCTCTTTTCATATGAACCTGACCCTGAGATCATCTTCTGAGGCCCTCCTTTGTGTGCCTCCTCCTTGAGAGGTCCGGAGGGTGGCAACACGAGAACGGGCCTTCTCTGCAGTGGCTCCCCGTCTGTGGAATGCTCTCCCCAGGGAAGTTCGCCTGGCGCCTTCATTATACACCTTTAGGTGCCAGGCAAAAACGTTCCTTTTTAACCAGGCCTTTGGTCGATCTGATTGACATCCAATGCCCTTTTAAAATGTGTTGGGAGGGGGGTTATTGAGTATTTGTTTTTATTATGTATTATGTATTTTTATATTGTGGTCTTATCCTGGCGGTATACAAATTTTATTAACAACAACAATAACTATAATTTAGATAAATTGTGATCTTATCCTGTGAACTGCCCTGAAATCTGTGGGTATAGGGTGGTATACAAATTTAATTAATAGCAACAATAATAATTTTAGATGGTTGTAACTTGCCCTGGGACCTGCTAGAGAAGGAGGGTAATAAAATGAATAAACACACAAGGGGTGATCTCTGGTTTTCCACTGTTCAGCAATGTAGGATGATACTGAAAAGAAGGAGAGGGCTGCTGTTGAGCTGCAATGAATCACTTTGTGAAGACACAGGGCCCTTTCCATAGCCTTTTGGTGTGTGGCAGTTGCACCAGAGAGGCGGAGAGGTAGATTAGATAACTAATGCTCAGTAGGTGCAGGAATAACAGAAGCTTGGATATAAAGGGATAAAGTTCATTTTACATACTTGTAAAAAGCTGAACATGGGTTAAAAGCCATATAAGCAAACTTAGTAGTGTCAGTTGAGAGCAGTGTCAGTTCAGTGCTGGTGGTTGCTAGGTTGCGGAGTTCCTTGTGACACGCCCTTCATTGTGACACCTCCCTCTGCTGGCTCCTTGGTCATTAGGGCTGTAGAGGCTTAGAGATCTCCTTTGGTTTGATCATTCAGTGAGTGAGAGAGAAAGTGGATGGAGATGTAAGTAGACTTTCTCATCAGCATCTGCATTATGTGTTGGTCTTGCTCCCCGACAGTCTCAGGGAACATTTAAAAGATTAAGATTGGGAATGATTTAAATGCTTCAGCCAGCCCTTTTGGGCATCTTTATGACTCCACCCACTGTTTTGTAACAGTGAAGGGAAGTGACTGTGGATTCTGCTTACACTTTAGGAAAAGGAAAACTAATAAGATGTCACGCCTTGGAAAAGGGCAATCTTTTTAGGCACTTGATAACTCGCCATGGGAGCATTAAGCATGCCTCTGGAGAGGGTAATATATTGCATTGTCTTCCTCCCCTTCCTGCCTCCCAGGGCCCATCTTTCAAAGGACAGCCAAGGTACAAAACCCTTCAGCATGCTGATGTTTCTTCTATAGTAATATTAGTATGTAGTATTTGATGTTTCCCTTTTAAACATCCCTTGTCCGCACTAAGGAAATCCACCTCTTTCAATGAGATGATGAGAATTGTCTTATATTATTCAGAGGGTGCTATTCTGGCTACAGGATTCAAGCACTCTCTTCACAGGATACCTATTATGATATGCGTAGGAAAGTGAATTCATCTTGAGCTTTGAGTCGTGAATGCCCAAACCAGTTTGGGGATGTAGATCAGGAGAGTACTGTGAGTACCATTTCTCACATTTTAACGGGTCTTCTCTGCAGTGGCTCCCCGTCTGTGGAATGCTCTCCCCAGGGAAGTTCACCTGGCGCCTTCTTTATACACCTTTAGTCGCCAGGCAAAAATATTCCTTTTAACCAGGTCTTTGTGTGTTCTGATTGACATCCTATACCCTTTTAAAATGTTGCTCTTTTGTGGTGGCGTTATTGGGTTGTTGTTTTTGATTATATATTTTGTGGTTTTATATTTCGATTTTGTTCTGTGAGCCGCCCTTAAACCTCCGGGTATAGGGCAGTATATAAATTCAATAAATAATAATAACAACAACACCGGTGTAAGTTATAGTATACTATATTGTTGGAGTGTGGTATGTGTAGCAGCAGAGTAAGGAAATAAATAGTTTGGTGAGACTGCTGGTTGTAAGAATATTTTTTAAGAAAACTACTCCTGGTGAGCAAAGGCATTCTGAATTCATGTTTACAGGATCCTTTAAGGATTCCTCTTCAGGCAGGGATGGGAACAACTGAGGTCTGAAATCCTGGAGGGCCACTGCCAGTCACTGCAGACAGTATTGAGCTAGGTGAGCCAATGGTCTGACTCAGTGCTATTTTTCTAGAAAAAGAGGTGCCAAAACTCTCCATGAACGCGTCCCTTGCTCTCTCATACATGGGACGCAGGTGACGCTGTGGTCTAAACCACTGAGCCTCTTGGGCTTGCCAATCAGAAGGTTGGCGGTTCGAATCCCTGCGATAGAGTGATCTCCCATTGCTCTGTCCCAGTTCCTGCCAACCAAACAGTTCAAAGGCAATTAGATAAATAGATACCACTGCGGTGGGAAGGTAAACAGCATTTCCGTGCACTCTGGTTTCTGTCATGGTGTTCCTTTGTGCCAGAAGCGGTTTAGTCATGCTGGCCACATGACCCAGAAAGCTGTCTGTGGACAAACGCCAGCTCCCTCGGTCTGAAAGTGAGATAAGCGCAGCAACCTCATAGTCGCCTTTGACTGGACTTAACCGTCCAGAGGTCCTTTACCTTTACCTGTTCTCCTATAATGGAGAGGTGCCGGAACTGAATTTCAGCCCTGGGTATAATGCACTATCCTATCTTCTCTTGGCTGCCGAGACAAATAGCTGTAAGCTTTAGGATTGGATGACTCTCCAGCATAGACAGAAAGCCCAAACAAATGTGGGAAATGAAATCACCTATGATTCATTGTCGGATAAACTAACATCCTTAAGTGAGCTACAAGAGCGTGTGGCTAGTAGTATAGGTTTCTTCCGATGCCCCGTCCCCTCACCTGGAGGGCTCCCCCCCCACTTCCCAATGAAATGCTAATACGTGCAAGGTTGCCTAATAGATTGCTATACATGCTGACTGGGTACCTGTCAAAACATTGCTGCATTTCCTTAAGAAAGTTTGGCACAAAGCTCATCGCTGCTAATGTGTAGTGTGCGGAACTGTGTCCAGGGCTTTGCTGCATTACAGGAATGTGCAGCTCGTGCAGAGTGCTCTTGTGAGAAAACAGTACTTGCTGCTGCTGCTGGAATCCCTTGGGCCAAATGCTGAAAATTTAATAGTTGGTTTTTGTTGCGTTTGCGTGTTCATTAGTCGTCTGTGCAAAGCAGTACCTGTGACGCTGCAAGAAATGGTGCAGTTAGCATTAACTGCAAAGAGGAGAAAAGCCTTTGAGGTTGCTGCTTTCCTGTTCTTGTATCCTTTGTTCTTGTTTTTTGTTCTTTGATTATTGCATTTGTGGTTTAATTGTTTTAGACTGCAGTCTTAATCCTCTGCCCACTTCGCTTGCAATAAGTCCTCTTGATCTCAGTGGAGTGCATTTCTGAATCAACATGCATAGGACATCGCAAAGATATTTATCTGAGCTGCCTTGGGAAAATTAGTCTTATTCTATGTCCTCCCTGGGGGGCTCTTGGATGGGTGGCACCCACCATTCTTGCTCATCCTGACAGTTCAGATGCTTGAAATTTCTCTACAGGGAGCTGCCTATGTAATGTCTTAATTGTCTACACAGTTGCATAGGGTTGCCATACGTCCGGGAAATCCCGGACATGTCCTCTTTTGAGGTGCCCACATGTGCATCCGGGGGGATTTTTACAATTTTAAGCAAATCAGGCTTTTGGAAGGTTAAAAAAAAGTGTCTGTGTGTGAGTGGCTCGGGTTCGGGTGCGGGTGTGGGCAACCTGGGCTCTGGCTGTTTCTTGGGCTCTGGTGTGGACGGCTTGGCCGGGGGACCAGTGGGTGATTGTTTTAAAAGAAGCTCAACAACTTCTTTTCTTCTTTAAAATATTTTTTTATTAATTTTCAGTTACAAAAATCCAATATATGCCACATTGTATCAATCCCAAATTACCATTCCAACTCGAGTATCAATCAGTTAAAAAGCCAATTACACATTTTAGATGCCCCCCATGTGCTAGATTTCAAGGTAAGACAATTTCATTTGATTCTGCTTCCAGAGTCTTATTTAATACAATTACATTTCAATCTTCATCGTAATGCCTTATACAACAGCTACAATATTTTTAACTTCCATTTGTATTAACACATTTAATAATTTGTATTCCTGCAACTTTTTTTTTTTTGTGTCCATGTTTTTACCTTTGGAAATATAGCAACCCTACAGTTGCATAAATGCTATCCCCTCCTCACTAAAAACAAACAAACCCCACACTGATTTATTTACTCCGGCACCATCACAAGCCCACTGTTGGTGTTTGAAGCCATGCACACAGAACATTTGCTGCAATATGTATCTATCCTATAGTTTCTTGAGAAACTCTGCTATTGGATGCATTTTTCATCCTGTTTGAAAATGTAAGCCTCGTTCACTTCACAGTTAAGCTGAGGTGTGTACAGTAGAGACAGCCATTGCACATGTGCACAGACGACATCTTCATTAAGAGGAGTTAGGAGGAGCTTCCAGGGAAACCATTGCATGAAGACAACCCCGCCCCCCCTCTGTTTTCCAGTGGTTTTCCTGTGGTGAAAAACAACCTCTCTGCATTTTTAGCTGCAAATGCGTACGTGGTCTTCATTTTGCCAAGGCTTTGTTGAGGACAGAGGGAGAAGGCAGGGCTTAGTGTATCATAGCTCTCATGTAGGTTTTTCTGCTGATGCGGAAACTGCTGATATAATTGCATTTTCTGCTGATCTTCAGAGGTGGTCATTTTGGAACCTACCCTCCTTTCGGATCCTGCCAAAATGGCCATTAGTACATTTTCTCCTTTCATCATTTCGGAAACGCGGCCAAGCTTTTGCCTGCCACTAAAAAAAAGATCCTTGCAGTTATTTACTTGAATTTTCAAACTCTTTAAGTCATGTTAGTATAATGTTTGCCTACAGTGGCTCATCAAAGAAAATGCTGTCTGGGTTGCAGCTAAAAACACACACACACACACACACAACATCAAACAGTTCTTAATTCATTTCTGGGAGCAGCTACAAGTATGGTGATTTCATATAAACAATGAAAATCACACTAAATCAAATTGCAACCTTTCCCCCTGTTCAACATCCAGAGGGAGGATCTGAAAATCTTTGCATGAATGCTGTTCCAAGCAGTAAGAAGTTCTAGGGCTGCAGTTCTGACCTGGGTTTGTCTTCCTTTGGAAGGAGGTCATTGGAGGCTTATGGTGTCTTGGAATATTTGAGTTTATTTACAAATATTACAAGAAATGAAGCTTAAGCACTCCAACCAAGAGGCAGATACAGTGCCTCGGCCCAGTATACCAGTATTCAGCCCGACCACTGAGGTCCAGCACTGAGGGCCTTCTGGCGGCTCCCTCACTGCGAGAAGTGAGGTTACAGGGAACCAGGCAGAGGGCCTTCTCGGTAGTGGCGCCTGCCCTGTAGAAAGCTCTCCCCTCAGATGTCAAGGAAATAAACAACTACAGTCATTCCTCGGTTTAAGTACGCCTCGGTTTGAGTATTTTCAGTTCAAGTACTCCGTGGACCCATCTGGAACGGATTAATCCAATTTCCATTACCTTCAACGGGAAAGTTCGCTTCAGGTTAAGTTTGCTTCAGGTTAAGTTCGGACTTCCGGAACCAATTACACTCATACCTCGGGTTAAGTACGCTTCAGGTTGAGTATTCCGCGGACCCGTCTGGAACAGATTAATCCACTTTCCATTACTTTCAATGGGAAAGTTCGCTTCAGGTTAAGTACGCTTCAGTTTAAGTACTCCACAGACCGTCTGGAACGGATTAATCCACTTTCCATTACTTTCAGTGGGAAAGTTCGCTTCAGGTTAAGTACACTTCAGGTTAAGTACAGACCTCCGGAACCAATTGTGTTTGTAAACCGAGGTACCACTGTATTTGACATTTGGAAGACATCTGAAGGCAGCTATGTTTGGGGAAGTTTTTAATGTTTGATGTTTTATCGTGCTTTTAATATTCTGTTGGGAGCCACCCAGAGTGGCTGGGGAAGCCCAGCCAGATGGGCGGGGTATAAATAAATAAATATTATTAGTGCTCTGGGTGACATCCAACTAAGCCATACTCAGGGTATGACCGACTGAAATAAGTGGACTTCGAGATCACTATCTTTTGAGTCTTGGACTCAAATCACAGTTTCTGTTGTATCTTTTCACACAGTGGCATGAATGACATCATCCTCGGCATGTGTGTGCATTTGTAGAACCCAAGGAAGGCATGTATCAAGTCTCAAGATTCCCAGCAGCCACAGCCATTACGGCAATAGTTAGAATTGTGGAATTGTTGAGTTACAAGGGACCACCAGGATCATCTAGTCGAACCTCCTGCAATGCAGGAATCTTTTGCCCAATCTGTATACCTTCCTTACCTCCCGATTCAATCATTCCTACCTGTCCCAGCAAAGTAAAGAGAAGGTGTATGGGCAGGTAGATTCTCGGGGGAGTGGGATGTGATTATAGATTCCACAATGACTTCCCTATTTTTGGACAGAGACCATGAATGTAGAAAAGGAACGTTCTCACTCTAATGTGGCCTCTTTGAATACACGTTTTAAATGGCCATGCATATCGACGCCATCACAATTTCATTCCATCTTTTCAGAGGGAGCCTAGGCAGTGAGAGGGAGGAATCTAAGAATAAAACATGCTCGCTTTATTTTAAAGTTTCCGTTTCCGCATGCTTTTGGTTTGCACGGAAGATAAAAAGTCATTGCAGTTATTGCCAGCGACTCTCTATTTATGTCTAGTAATTGCCTTCACTCCCTGGCTTCTTTTAAATGAGCAGGCAAAGGAAAACTCACTAAGAGCTTGGCACGCAATAATTGCCCATTAATCGTGAAACTAAGCCCCGTCCTCTAAAATCTTTTCAGTTTCGACACCCAGTGTCGACACCCATTTTGGTACCTGAAATTCATTCCAATTGTGCAGATAATATATAACTGATAGAATTCTACAGGATGGGCTATTAGTGTGTGTGAAACAGTCCAGGTCCAATGGTTCACAAATGGTGGAGATGCCTGGTGTCATCCTGGCACCCAGGCATCTTCAGTTGGTCGGAAGTAGTTGGAGACTTCCGGGTAAAGATGCATAAAGTTTTGCTGCAAAATGGGGTTAAATAGAGACGACAGAGGTCAAAAATAGGTGCTGGGTATGACAAGGCTTTGTAGAAACGGAATGCAATTTCTGGTGTTTTAAAAAAGCTTTAGAGACAGACCGTCCAATGCTTCACTTTTTATATGAAGGGAAATATATCTGGAAGAAAACATTAGGACTCACATGAGGCTGAAAATATGGTTAGATTTGGGGTTGCCATGGATAATGTTGTCATGTGATTAAGTGTGCAAATGTCACATATTTTAAATATTTTTTTATATCTACTTTTAGGTTAGGTATTTGGTGTGTAAAGAAGATGAATACAGCTATCACTCGGTTTATTAAAAAAGTTACTAGCAGTTTGGGGGAGGTCTGATCTGGATTAGACCCAGGTAGGAAGTAAGGGGCTTTAACCCTTTGTCTCCCACTGTATTCATGAGCCAGGTTGGGGGCCCTGAACCTTTTTGCTTAGGAAAAAGTGCTCCCATTCCTACCAGTTGAAGCTTTCCTTTGGATTCAAACAAGTGTGCCTCCCTCCTTGATCTGGATCATGGTTAAAGCCCCCAGCCTCTCCATATCAAGGGCCCTTTCACCTGCTATTTACTTTGTAAGCATTTTTTTTTAAAAAAAATGCTAATTATGTGAATTGCATGCATTTCATCTCGCTTGGCCTTTAAACCAAGGGATATGTGGATTCCTCTTGCATTAACTTGATGGATTTGTGTCACTGTTCCAAAGACCTGTATGAAACCAGGATCCAGGGTGCTTCCAACTTCACAATATGAACAATGGCAGCTATCCTCCTGAATACCAGTAGTTGCTGGCAACCACAGGAGGGGAGGGTGCTCTTATGCTTGAATCCTGCTTGACGGTTTCCAAAGGCATCTGTCTGGCCACAGTGAGAAAAGGATGCCGGACTAGATAGGCCACTGGCCTGATCCAGCAGGCTCTTCTTAGGCCCATATGTTCCTTAACGTAGTTCTTGTTGTTTCCTGCAAGCCTCCTTCACCCAGAGCTCCCCTCTGCACTGTTCTCACACAGCTGCATTTGCCGACAGTAGCTGTGCCAATAAGTTGCATGATGCCTATATCCTGATAGGCATCTTGGCTATGCATTTCCTGGTCTGTTCAGGCTGGCAATGCGGATGTGTGTTGGTTACTAGGCACGCAAACAGATCTGATAGGAGGCTGAGGATTA
This sequence comes from Zootoca vivipara, assembly GCF_963506605.1. Lineage (NCBI taxonomy): Eukaryota > Metazoa > Chordata > Lepidosauria > Squamata > Lacertidae > Zootoca > Zootoca vivipara. Next base: position 16,160,654 of record NC_083278.1, read on the forward strand.
GTATAGCTGCTCCCAGTGTCACAAAGAAACTGATTGTGAATCAAAAGGGGAAGCGGTGGTACTGTCCAAGGCAGTTTTGATGGGGACTGTGTTTTTGGAGCCGCCCTTGGGTGCAAGGTTACCCAAACACAATCTGTTTTCCCCCTCTGCTGACTTCCCGTTCTCAGTCACCTTCAGTATCACGCCTGACAATGCTGGCAAAGCACAGACAGAGAAACTGGCAGCCACGTAGAACATCAAAAGAGACACTGGTGCACTTTCTCAATCACCGGTACGCTAGTTCTAAACATCAGCACCCAGCCTTCTGGGTTGACCTCGGGATGAAACTACATTTTAAGGCTAAACACAACACTCCTAGCCCTGTGTTGGCCCCGTGGTGCTAATGTGGACATGCATTTGCAGAGGGAAATCTGTGATTACAGGTTGGGGCACATAACCCTTCTCACCACATCTATCTTGGGGTTTTTTGTTTGTCTCTGCAAAATCCCTCCCCCACTTCCCAGTATGTTTTTTTTGTGTTGGCTTTCCTCTCGCTGGGCTTCAAGACGGCAAGTCCCAGCTGTAGGGAAAACCATTTTTCAGGGATACTTTAGTGTTTACAAGAGATATTAAGCCCCCATCTCCATCTCGGAAAAGGCGTTAGACCGCATTGTGCGTAGCTCTGTTCCTGGGAAGGGAAGCCGGGAATTAGGTCGGCATTGATTACAGCAAGTCGTAACAAAGCCATGCACTTTATTGCATTCAGCCAAAGGTCCTCAGTATATTCATACGGCGAATTAACACTTAACAGAATAAAGCGCGCAATTGATAATGTTAATAAAAGCTGTCATGTCAGCAGCGGAAGTTGCTCCATTAGGGTGAATGGGCAATGTCCCAGTGGCCTCAGTCTGACTCCCACCAGCCCCTCACCTGCCCGCCTTCTTACTTGCAACCAACCAACCCAGAAAGTAGCACTGCCTCCTGTTTAGTCTTAGTGTTCCCCTGATGGAACTCAGCAGGGAAGAGTGGGAGGACAGAACTAGATTAAGTTGGTTCTGTCTGTCATTGGCTTTGGCTCCACCTACTTGTGGTCACCCTGCCTTCTGCTCCACCAATCCCAACGGGCCTTAGCCACCACCATTTAAAAGCAAAAAGCTAAAAGGATGATTAAGGTCAGTCAAAGGCGACTATGGAGTTGCAGGGCTCATCTCGCTTTCAGACCAAGCAAGCCGGTGTTTGTCAGAAGACAGCTTTCCGGGTCATGTGGCCACCATGACTAAACCGCACTTGGCACAACGGGACACCGTGACGGAAACCAGAGCACACGGAAACGGCGTTTACGTCCTGCCACAGTGGTACTTATTTATCTACTTGCACTGGCGTGCTTTCGAACTGGCAGGAGCTGGGACAGAGCACTGGGAGCTCACACGATCGTGCGGATTCGAACCACCCACCGTCCCATCGGCAAGCCCAAGAGGCTCAGTGATTTAGACCACAGCGCCACCTGCTCCCGTATATAGTGATCCAATCCTTATTTTGAGTCCCTGCTAGCATCTTCCATACACCTAAGTACCCTTAGATACTTTGGCCTGGATACTTAGAGCATGTGTAACGGATCCAGCCTCTGGAAAACACACCAGAGTCTAACCTTTCGTGTGCGTTTTTCCACTGCAAGAAATCATTAGCATATAAGAAAAAAGGACATGGATCTGAAGAAAAGGGTGATGGGTGTTTAAGAACATGTTTTTTTAATTACAGGAGGACCATAGGAGTCAAGTCCTAGGGGCCAAGGTCCTTCGCCCTCCTCCTATAAAATATTTGAGGGGGCTGGAGCCCCCCAAAGGTTGATGGGCATTGCCATTCAAATGGTGTGTGTGCCACATCTTGTGATCGATTATGCGGGGCAGGGCTTATCTGGGTGCCCCGATTATTTAATTCAAGTTGGCACCCCTGAGTACGACAGTCTAGGATGTCTCATCAATTGGTTCAGTACTTGTGTGTGTGAGGTTAAGCACTTTCAAGTCCCATTGATTTCTGTGGGAGACATTTAAGCACGTCCACCCGCTGAGATGAATGGCATTTAGATTACTTTTGGCTGTGCACGGTAAATTGCAAATTCAAACTCAGTGATAAAACTCTGGATTTATTTATTTTTGTCTAAAGGCAACGGGCACACTGCAGTCCATTGTAAGAGTGTACCGCTGCTGTGCAATGTGTAGGGTTGAGCCTACCCCTTCTGCGCATGCAAACAAGACTGCATGGGCAGGCAATGCAAGAGGCCATTAGGGTGAGTTGGAGGGGCATTCATGCCTCTCAGATCCTTATCCAGTTCTCCCCTTCCACTTGGCGTGAGTCACTTGTGCCACGGACCCCAAGTGACTTGTATAAAGCCTGATGAACTCATGAGGCTGAGTTTTCATCTCCCCCAGCTGCTCATACATGATAGGGTGGCGGGCAGGGGAACCCCATGGGCATTCTCTGCACATGGGCACTGTATGGACTGGATTATGCTGAATGGTAAGAGTACTATTGAGTTTTATCATTGTAATGTTTTTGTGACGATTATATACCCCAGTGTTCTTGACAAGTGTCAGGGACCGTCCTGAGGAGGAATGGTAGGAGCCTTCCCCTCCTCCTGATCCTGATCCTGAATCTTTCCAGGAGCAGGATGACAGTATAGATTTGGAACAGTGGTTTGCAGAGGGGCAGAGTTCAGAAGGCAGAAGCTGGGAAATACTGGATGGGGAACAGCTAGGAGAAGAAGAACTGGGGAGAGAGAGAGGGTCAACAGATTCACAATCTCTGGAAAGCATTCACACACACCCCTTCTCCAAAGTCATGGAGAACTCTAAAAGTGTTAGAACAGAAAGTGCAGAGGGTACAAACTCAGATTACAAGACATAGATGGGACGTAGCTTAATAGAGATGGAAGGGGGTGTGATCCTTAATTGGGAGCACCACCATTTCTAGGAGATGAGTTCTTTGTTCTCTTACTGTGATTATTATAGTTTCTAACTGGTAAGAAGACTCCTTTTCCCTTGTTCTGCTTATCTACTGCCACGGAGCCAATTCCCTCAAGCCTGACAACAAGACAGAGGAATGCAATTCAATTTCACCCTTGTTCGTTTTTTGTTTTGTTTTTATAAAAAAAATCCAACACAGAATCAAAAGAAATGTTGCACTGATATTCCATGGCTGAAATTTCTCATGGATGTACTTTGGAATTCATTGTGCTGGGGGAGGGCATGGGCAGGGGGACAGAAGAACAACCACATCACGGTGACATGCCAGGGCTGGGCGATATATCGTCCAAAACGGGTTTGAAGTCCATATTGTGCTGTCGGTTTCATAATTTTTAACCTGGCAATATATTGTGAATCATGGTATCTATGTGTGTGACGCGCCATGCAAAAATCGCAATGTGGGGAAAACCGTGGAGCCACCCGATGCCTCGTGATGTTCAGCTGGTGATATATTACGATGTTGAAAACCAGATATCTCCCAGCCTTAGTGACATCGTCATAGGTTATATAAACTTGCCCAGTGCCTAAAGGTTTTGAAAGTTCTGTTATAGCAGGATTGAGGGAATCTCCTCTTGGACTCCAGCTCCCATCAGCTCCAAGCAGCATGGTCCACGATGGTGGGAGATGTAGTTTGACACCTGCAACTTCCCCAACCTGCAACAATACAGCTCGTCCACAGGAAAGCAGCAGGGGAGGAATGCATGAGCAGCTTGAAAAGCACAGGCCTTTGGGGTAGGGGGTAAGCAATTTTTGAATGTGGTGTGTGTGTGTTCTTTATACAGAGAGGTGTGCTCTTGTTCCCCTGTCTTCCGACGGTGTTGGTGCTAACTTAATTCTCAGTACGAATAGATTAACAGCCCCATCGCCATGGCAGGTTCCATGATTTCCAGGCACATCGTGGAACCGGCCATGTCTTGAGTTGCTTTTTGAAGAAACCCGGGGGCTCGGCATTAAAAGAAAATGTGTTTGTCTCCTTCATATAGAGCGTGCATCTTTAGTCTCTTCGAAGACCCACCTGTGACGGGACCTGTAATCTGCTGGTTACCCTCTGGCACTAAGCACAGCCAAATGAAATCCATGCACAGTGAAGAGAGACTTCAGCACCCAACTAATCATGAATGGTGAAAGGGAGCTCTCTCACACAGCACTAGGGGAGATAATCAGAAGCAGTAAGTGGCAAACACGAGGCCGTACGCTGACAGGATTTTGCTACAGCTTATTGTGCATTTGCTGCTACAGCTTCGCTCCAGTCCCCCATCCCACTAAGAATAAGCCATACATGCCATTGATAGCCTCATTTTATACTTTCGGCCAGCAGGAGAATTTCTGTAGAATCCACCTAACCCCATACGACCTAATAATGTCCATTTGTTTGTGTGTCCCTTCCCTCTCCCCCTACATGAATTAACAAAGCATCGGTCCTCGGGGTGCTGCCTAACTCTGCCAAATGCTTCCTCTCATGATTGCCGCCATTTCCTCCCGCTGCCGAACGATGACGATAATAACCATGTATTGTGACTTGATACTTGATACTGCTTGATCTTCCTTTGCTTGTTCTTGTTAAGAAATGTCCATTTTAAAGAAGAAGAAGGAGGAGAAGAAAACTTCCAATAGGCCAACTGGGCAAATATCCCGGTAAACTACTTCACGATAAGGCGGGCTACCTCAACACCAATAAAATTTTGCCATGACCACCAGTGTCCTTTGGTTAGTGTGTGTGTGTGTGCGTGTGTGTGCTTTTATACGCAGCAGCAATAGTTAAAACCAAACCCGCTTAAAACACACACACAACCCAGTCTAATAACATCTCTCAGCTCTCAGTCCCTGGTTCCTCAGCAGACCACTCACTTCAAGTGAAGTACCAAGAGTTCAATCCTTGGCATCTCCAGGTAGGGTGGCCTAAAATCCTGGAGGGTTGCTGCCCATCAGTGTTGACAATAACCCAACAAGATGGACCAATGGTTTGACTCAGTACGTGGCAACTTCCAAAGTAATGTGGATGGTAGATAGACCTGGGCGATATTACGATTAAGAGCCTGAAACTGGTATGACGATTCCCCAGCCGCTGCCAGCACATTGCACCTCACTCCTGCCTGCCTCCTGCGCTGGGCTGGTGGCGGTCACGCTGTACTGCCAGCTCAAATTGCCTCCATTAGCTGGGAGATGGGCAGTCTAAGGAAGGCCGCTTCTTGGCTGATCAAGCAAAAGGCGAGGGGACAGCTTTCTTAAAGTCCCTGCGCCTCAGCGGAACAGTTTAACAAAGCTCCTGTACAGCTCCTGCTCGTGGGAGCCTGAGTGGTAGGGGGCTTGCTCAACTCGGCGAACTGGGCAAGCCCCTATACCACTCTGGCTCCCGCAAGCAGGAGCAATATGGGGAGGGATGATGGGCAATTTCAGACTTTGTGATATATCAGCACGTCACAATATTCGTGGTTCTGTGATCTGCCTTCTAATGTCATCGGGGCATCCAAACTCTCCTAAATGACATCCACATTGCAGTGGGGTGAGGAGGGACTGTTGAATATGTGTGTGTAAACTTGACCAGAAGCCCACTTCCACCTCAGCTGTCCCAGATTTGGCTGCTTATTCCATCTCGGTAATGCGATTCCTCACGTCGAGTCCTTGGCCGTGTTCCTCCCTTCTCGGAACCGAAGCAAGAAAGGGAGAGCTGTAAACTGAAAGCTACTGTATACACTTCAAATCCACCCCTTTTGTGTGCATGCAGGCAATGAATGTGTAGGTTGCCCAAAAGCAATTTATGCAGCAAAAAAAAATGGATGTCGCAGGAAGCCCATTGAGACTAGCATTTGAACACCCTGTAAGAAATGAATGAAGACCCATTTGGTGAAGACGTCTACGTTGTGTGACATGGTGTATCCAGTTTCTGTCAATTTTTGAAGGAAATTCAGAACATGAAAAGGGGAACAAGGACAAAGGAGATCCATATCTTCAGGGTTGGCAGTTTAATAAGCATTGGCCTTGGCCGAGCCAGTTATATTATGTGCATAGCTGTGATAAATGTGAGGAATGGCTCTTTCAGGAAGTCTGATGCTTGATACCTGGCCATTCTTGTCTTATTTTTTCCAACTGGGTGAATTAAAGACAGGAGACACTTGATATGTCCGGCGCAGCCACAACTCCCACGATCCCTGACTGAGCCATGCTGGTTGAAGCTGATGGGAACTGGGAGTCCCCCAACTTCTGGAAAGAACCACATTGGCTGCCCCTGCAGAATGTCAATGCACTATATTTTACCTGTCAACATGAAACTAAATTCTCTGGGATGTCTCAGGTAATAAGGTTCGATGTGCCTGCCCTTCATGTAGTCATTACAAAATCCCTGTTTGCCCATACTAATAGCATTCAACACATCTAATTTTATTGATTTCCACACTGCAGCCCCGTTGAACCCAACCCTCCTTCCGCGTGATCTCTTTTCATGCCATAGAAACTGCCAAGTATTGTATTTTATTGATTATTATTATTAATATCCCACCTTTTCTCCAAAGGATCTCGAGGTGGCAGGTATTATTTGTCTCCTGCCTGTTTTATCTTCACAACAAGGCTGGTCTAAGAAACTGCGACTGGTCTGAGGTCACCCAGTGAGCTTCATGGCTGTTTGGGCATTTGAATCTTGGGGGGAAATTCAGTGTTGCACAGTTAACCATCATTCCATCTGTTTGTTGGAATGATCGCCCACTCTCATGTACGCCGTTCTGAGGGTTCTTCCAATCTCCCACCAGAGCTGATTGTGGGGGCGCCAGAGGTTGGAGAAGGGGAAGCCTAATGATGATGATGATGATGATAATTTCTTTCTACCCCACCCATCTGCCTAGGTTTCCCCAGCCACTCTGGGCAGCTCCCCACAAAATGTTAAAAATCACGATGAAACATCAAACATTAAAAACTTCCCTAAACAGAGCTGCCTTCAGATGTCTTCTAAAAGTCAGATAGTTGTTTATTTCCTTGACATCTGATGGGAGGGCACCACAGGGCGAGAAGGCCCTCTGCCTGGTTCCCAGTAACCTCACTTCTCACAGAGAGGGAACCACCAGAAGGCCCTCAGAGCTGGACCTCAGTGTCCGGGTTGAATGATGGGGGTGGAGACACTCCCAGTGTACTAGCAAGACTTGTGATAGCTCCAACTAGCACAGCTATTCAGTTGAATCTAGTCCCTGGTCTCACAGGTCCTTTTTTAAAAAGTATTTTTTATTAAAGCTTGAAAAACAAAGGAAAAATATACGGAAGTTAACATCAAATATCAAGCATGTTTTAAAACATAGAAAAGGAAGGGGAAATAAGTATTTTGATTGCGCATCAAAGCCACAAACCACCCCTTTGGAAATAAAGACACAATGACATTTAATTTAAGTTTCAATGTTAATGGGCAAATTTTGGCCACAACTTTATTGAATACAGAATGTGAGTGGTATTGGCTTAGGCATTGGCAACCTACAGCTATATCTGACTCCTGCCCGCCTTGCAGGGAATCTGGTAAGGATAAACCACCAGAAGAGGGAACTCTGCCGATGGCAATTGACTGAAGCTCACCCCGGGGTTTCCACTGGGTCATGGCATGGCCCTCACCCCTCTGCGGGCTTCGGACAAGATCCAGACCCCCCGGGTTCCTTTAATGGAATGCCCTTGATCAGGGAGGGGCAGGTGATGTCCACACCTCTCCTTCCCCACACAGCACGAATCCTACGTCTAACTGCCAAACCTTATAAAGTTCTGATGACGGCTATGTGGTAGGTGAAAACCCAGTGGCCAATGCCAGTCTGCCAAATGGAAAAATTCCTACCAGGCCCCCGCTCCAAAACGGGCAACCAACCAAAGTCCATAGCAAGACCAAAACCACAACCTAAATGAAAGGTGGATGGGCGGCTGTTCCGCATCGCAAGGCCAAGAAGGCCTCCAGCATTGCACTGCAGTTTTAATTGGCCCCATGGCTACACCCCCTGCGTTCCCATTGGAGTGCAGACCCTGGGGTGACCGTGGGGGAGGGTGTCCTGTGCGAAGTGCACAACCCGGACCCTCCGTTAAGAGGATCCAACTTCTCTGCCAGCTTTATAAACTTCCGCAAAACTCTTATTCCATAATAGCCAACTCTTCTACTTTTTTTCAGTCTTCAAATCCTGATCCTAATCCAAATTTTAAATCAGAGATGGGCAACATTTCCCCCTCCTATTTCTGTCAGCTACACTCAAAAGTGAGTAGGGTCACCTGCTTCACCACTCTTTCTCCGACCCCTCTTTCTCTGGGGCTCTCTCCTTTTTCTCTTTCCTATGCCTCCTTCCCTCCCTCCCAGCAGGGACAGATCATTCTTGCTAGAGGTCTCAAGCTGAGTACTTCCAGAAGGCTTTTGGAATTAGGATTGCATGGCAAGGTCCTGAAGCCTCCCCATTGTAGAATAAAGACACTTGACACCAGAATTTAGGTTAATGGGCTGAAAAAGGCCACAACTTTATTGGTTACAGAATGTGTATGGTACTGGCTTAGGCATTGGAACCAATGACTATATCTGACTCCTCCCCACCTGCAGGGAGTCTAATAAGGGTTAACCACCGATAGGGGGAGCCCAGTTAATGCACATCAACTAGGAATTCCCCCAGGGTCACCAATAGGGGTCATGCTATGGCCCTAGCCCCTGTCTCACCCCGGGGTTTCCGCTGGGTCATGGCATGGCCCTCACCCCTCTGTAGGCTTTGGACAAGATCCAGACCCCCCCCCCCGATTCCTTTAACGGAATACCCTTGAAATAGGAAGGGTAGGTGATGGGCGCCACTTCCCTTCCCCTCCAACCGAATACTCCAATGCCTAATGGCCAAACCTTACACAGTTGTGACGATTTGCTACGAGGTAGGCAAAATACCAAGCGGCTGGTGCCAATTTGCCAAGTGGAATGCATAGCTGCCAAGTTTTCCCTTTTCTCGCAAGGAAGCCTATTCAACATAATGGAATTTCCCTTTAAAAAAAGGAATAACTTGGCAGCTATGGTGGAATGACCGCTCCCCACATCAAATGGGGGGGGGCGACTTTTGCGTGGTTGTGCGCAGCCCCCTGGATCCCAGTGCGGCTCCTGGTAGTTCAGGACTGGCTTCATCCTCCCCAGGCAGGATACCTGGGGTCTCTGCCTACCTCAGCCAACCACCCAATCCTGCCTGGGGAGGCGTTGCCAGGGGATTGGCCAGGTAAGGGGAGGGACTGCCCTGCCCATACAACAGAAGGTGTAGCAATTCCTACCAGGCCCCTTCAACAGGCAAGCAACCGAGGTCCATAGCAAGGTCAAAGGATAAGGACCTAACCTTAGGGAGGGAGGGACAGGAGAACTGCGCAAGCGGGAGCAAGGTAAAAGAGAGCGAGAGCCTGGCCGCAGCTTGTTTAAATGGGCTAAGCCACACACCCCTTGGCCAATCAGACTGGCCGATATGAAATGACGCGGCCAGGAACTCCCTGTGATGCAGAGCTACCTGAGCCCCGCATGCATGGGTCGGGCTCATGATCTGTCTGCAACGTCGTCTTCCAGCGAGGGGAATCGGCTTTCTTGCTAGAGGTCTCAAACTGAGTACTTGCAGAAGGCTTTTGGAATTAGGATGAGGACCAGCTGCAGTTCAAATAGAAATGATCAAAGTCTCCCAGCTCATGCATCTTGCCACATATACATCCACACCAACATGTCACCAAGATTGGGGTGATTTCCACCATCGTATTTCGCAGCAGGAGGCTCGCATTCTTTCCCCTTCTTATTCTCGATAATGATTAGAGTTTTTATTTTCGCATTAGTCTTGTAGCAGCATGGGTCATAAACAGCAGGCAAGCAACTTTTCTACGTGATTGATTATGAAACACGGCCATGGGTAAGTGTTGCATGACCAGCTAATTGTAAGTTGCCTTCCATATCTGAATTTGCATGATGCTGGCTCATGATGAATAATCACAGCATCTGATATATATGCATATACAGCTCCAGTTCCCTTCTTAAATATTTTCCTTTGCTGATGCTTTACCCTCTAGTTTCTAAGTTGTTTTGACTCCTATGAGCTGAAAAAAACAAGGCTGTATTTGCAAAGGATGTGATAAAATAATAAATATCTAATGGCTGTTTTATAGCTTTACCACAAAAGTGAAGAGCTTTTGTAGCCTTTTTTGTGGAGAAAGCAAAGGGGCTACAATCAGCTATATCTTTAGGCTGGAATAAATCCACCCACCCCCTTTCTGATATTTGGGGTTACCAAAGTCTAGAGGTCCCAACCCAGTATTTCTCTTACCTTGCTGATGTTGCCTATTGTATTCTGTAAAGGTAAAGGGACCCCTGACCATTAGGTCCAGTCGTGACCGACTCTGGGGTTGCGCCACTCATCTCGCTCTATTGGCCGAGGGAGCCGGTTTACAGATTCCAGGTCATGTGGCCAGCATGACTAAGCCGCTTCTGGCGAACCAGAGCTGCACACGGAAACGCCGTTTGCCTTCCCACCGGAGTGGTACCTATTTATCTACTTGCACTTTGATGTGCTTTCGAACTGCTAGGTGGGCAGGAGCCATAGCTGCCAAGTTATCCCTTTTTTAAAGGGATTTTCCCTTATGCTGAATAGGCTTCCTCGCGAGAAAAGGGAAAACTTGGCAGCTATGGCAGGAGCTAGGACTGAGCAACGGGAGCTCACCCCGTCACAGGGATTCAAACCGCCGACCTTCTGATCAGCAAGCCCTAGGCTCTGTGGTTTAACCCACAGCGCCACCCACGTCCTATTGTATTCTGTATCTTCCTGTAAAAACGATGGATCTCTGTTGTAGAGCAGAGCTGCTTCTGTGCTCACCAGAAAGAAAATTCTGCTCAGGAACTGGCAAGCTCATTGGCTGCCGCTGAATCACAGGTTCATGTTTCTTAAGGGATGTTCATACATTACATTCAATGAGTGTACAGTCTTTGTACCTGTTAATTATGCTTATGGTGGTGGTGGTGGTGTTGCTGCTGCTGATTAGTGTCTCAGGGTGGTTCACAGGATAAAATCACACTATAAAAACACAGAATACATAATCAAAATAAAAACAACAGCCCAGTAAACCCCACCCCACCCCCATTTTAAAAGGGCATTGGATGTCAGATGTTATGTACTGAGCTGAATAGGATCCAGAATCAGCAGTCTGATTGGTCCGCAGGAGCCACCCAATCCAACTCCAGGTGGAAGTGAATCCGCAACCTGATTGGCCTGCAGGAGCAGCCAATCAGGCGGCTGGCAGAAGTGAATCCACAAACTCTCGACTCCGAGTATATTTCATCAGTCAACCTGAGGCCTGGTTAAAGAGGAATGTTTTTGCCTGCTGTAGGATTGCCATATTTCAAAAAGTAAAAACCAGGACACCCTGAAAGTTGTTGAGATTCCTTCCCTGGAAGTCAACTCAACCTTTGAAATCTACAAATACACAAGTAGAAACAACTTGTATCTGTGAAACATTTAATGCTTTTGCTATTATTGTGAACCACTGGGATCTCAGCATGGAAAAGCAGAATACAAATATTAAGTCAAATCAGTGTGTGAATTGATGCTCTAGGTTTGGCTTCCTTTTAAAGATGGGTGGCCATGTAGGCTTATCTCAATGACATGTTTTGCAGTCAAATAGGAGAGGTTTTAAAACCACAATAAATCCTGTTTAACTTTGAAACAACAGCAGCATATTTTTAACCAACACTGTCAGTCCTTGTTCTTCTTCTGCAAAAAAATAAAAAAGATAAGGCCCAGTTTTCTGGGCCATCAATGAGTAATGGCCCAGGGTAAAAAATAAAAATAAAACCATCTCTGAATGAACTGAACTGAGATGAAAAATCATTATCATTTACATAATAATTTATACTTATCTTGTTTATGCAAACACAAGATGACTTTATCTGCCCATATGTTGTTTTCCTTTCCCCCCGTTTTCCTCTTGTGAAGGGAATGCATTATGTTCCTTGTTGAGAGATTTATAATCCCTGCCATCTGAATTTATACCGCTGGCTATATTTCAGAAAACAGAACACCTCAGAATCCAGAGCTTTAAGCTTCTCCGGGAACAAAATTTATTTCTCTGTCTGCAGAAAAATGTGACGAGAAGCAGAAGATGTAATGATAAGAGAAGACAGGCACGTAAAGGAAACTGGTACTGTACCTGGAATCCTTTGAATGGAATATTCCCCTTATGAGCATATGGAATTAGCATTACCTTGGAACAAATGTTTTGAATTCTTTTATATATATATAGCTGACAGACAAAGAATCGGAAGCCTCCCGTTTTCTTCTGTTGTTTTTGTATTTATTTGGATTAGTTTTTAAAAAAAGACACTCAGTTTTTGATAATGATTATACTGTATATATATATATATCTTTTAAGCTTTAATAATTCTATTGTTGGGACTCCAACTCCCATCAACTCCATTCAATGGTCAGAAGAGTTATAGTCAAACAATCGCTGAAGGACACCAGGTTGGGGAAAGCTGCATTGTCTGTGAACAGAATCAATTCAGATCTTTATTTTAAATTTTATTTCCATGATCTTCAGTTCTCACTAGCTTCTCGCCTCCAATGCACCTCGACCCACTGTGTGCAATTTCTCCTTCTGTCTACTTCATGTATCTGTGGTGCGGCAGCCAGTGGTCTAGAAAGCTGAAGTAGCCCATCAGCAAGTCAGGGGGTGGGTGTTGAGCTGCATTCCCAACGTGGAGCCCTGCAGATGGTCAACTGTGGAGGGTGATGGGAGTTACACTATGCAGTATGCAAAAAATATATATATTAAAAAATATGTGGAGGGCACCAGGTTGGGGAAGCTTGGTATAGAGCACATGTTGTGCAAGCCAAAAGTACCAGGTTTGCTGGGAAATATCCCTGTGTGAGTGTGAGACTCCCTGGGTATATACATTATCGACTGCACATCCCCTATAAGAGAAACCACTATGACCCTGGAAGACAGCTTCTAGAGAGCTGACTCAGAAGTTTGGTCTGGCTTGAGGGGTTAGTTGAATTCTATTGAATTCAACTCAATTCTACTCAATATTGATCCAGAGTAGATTCCAGCGTATAGTTAGCAGAGTAAAAACTTAAACATCACAAAAAAAAAGACCAGAGGCAATTGTATTTTATCCAGCAGAGCTTTACTGCTACTGAAGGCAAATGAGCTTAATGGTCACAAATACAATACAGTCGTACCTCGGAAGGCGAACAGAATCTGTTCCGGAAGTCCGTTCGACTTCCGAAATGTTTGACTTCCAAAGTGCAGCTTCTGATTGCCTAAGCCAATACCACTCCAGATGACCTGTTTATTGAGCATTCATTATGTTCTGTTTGCAGGGAGGTGAGATGATGTTGCAAGATGGAAACGCCATTCCATTCTTACCGGTGCATTTCACAACATTTTCCTTGTTGTAAAGAGTTCAGTTTGGGGAGGGAAGCGCGCTTATTAAGAAGGCACTCTAAATCAGCTTCAACTGCACAACTGGAATTTGCCGGTAGTGATTGACTCCCACCCCAAAAATAGAAACAGCCTCGAAGTCCCCTTTTCCTAACATTGCCCCACTTCTGTTATTCAGATGGAGAAGGCTTTGGAACAGATATTTGAAAAAGGCACTGCCAAAGGCACCCTCTCCTTTCGACAATGAGGTATTTCAAAACTGCTCATCATTCTATAAATATTTTGATCATATCATATGCCAGCATTGTACCAAATTCTTTCGGCGCTTAACTTAATTAAATCACGCAGCACGGCTGTGCTGGATTATGCGCTCAGTCTGAGAAGCATCAAAGAGGCAGCATATATTCAGTATGCAAACAAAGCTCGCGAGGAAATGAATTGCCATGCTTTGCATTTGTTGGGAATAGTTTCATCGGGTGATATTTTTAAGGAGAGATGAATATTTGCTTACATAAATCAGAAGAAAGGACAACATGTAGCTTGGCGATGCTCTGAATTAAATACCCTACCTCTTGGATAGCCTTTGTTCATTTCTGTATAATTTTTTACTTAATAAAAATTCCCCCTATATTTTGCCAAAACTTTTTTTTGGGGGGGGGGGTAGGGTGACCAGTTGTGCATTGCCAAAAAAAGAGGCCAAAATATTGCATAATATTTGCATATGGCGCCTTAACTGTAAACCAGATTTGGACTGGGCAGCCCTCAGATAGAGGACACATTCAAAGGCAACTGTCCCTTCAAACCAGAGGATTGCTCACTGTGAAGCAGGACACATGGCTAGCCTAGGTATTTGACAAGCAGTATAATCTCCAGGGTGTACCATGTCTTCTTGAAAAAATGCCTTTAGGCCTGTGTAATCTTCTTTTATTAATGTCATAACTAATATCCACAAACTCTCCTAAAAAATCTGGCAGGCTAATCTAAAACTAACTTGAGTTCTTGGTTTGTTGTTTATTTCGGTGGGATTCTACAGTTCCCAAGTTCCAGCTCTCATCCAGATGCTCGTTGGCACAACAAATCCTTTCATCCTACAAAAAATACTATTACTATGTATTTTAATCATGGCTACCTGTATTTTTTTTTCATAACTGGTTGCCTACTTTTGCTGCTGGCTTTTACTTGTGAACCATTTTGGTATTCTCGAAAGTCAGTACAGTGGTATGTCGGTTTTTGAATGTCTCTGTTGATGAAGGTTTTGGTTTTCGAATGCTGTAGACACGGAAGTAAATGCTTCGGTTTTCGAACACACCTCAGAAATCGAACACAAAACGCGGCTTCCATTTTGAGTTTTCCATTTTGAGGCTTCTGTACTGAGTTTTCGGTTTTTGAATGTTTCGGAACCCAAATGGATTACGAAACCCAGAATGGATTACGTTTGAAAACCGAGGTATCACTGTATATTATTGTTATTAACACCCAGCATTTCAGTTTGAATAAGTTTCATCTGCTGTATTATCATTTGCATTTGCAATTAATTGCATTTCATTGCTATCTTAATGTAAGGTGTTGTCGGAATGCCTTGAGAATTTTAAACATGAGGGTGGGGCCAAAAATATTTTAAGGGAATTGGGTAAATTCTGCATGAGAGAATGACTGATTCTTAGCTATGCTAGTCCAACCTGCGGCAAAGCAGGAATCTTTCACCCAATGTGAGGCTCAAACCCACAACCCACTGGCAGCCAAAAGAAAACTCAATTTAGTTGGCTAACGTTAACTTCATAGCCACGGGTTATGTGAGTTATCGTGATTAGTGACAATGACACAAACTGGTCCCGAGTGCTGGAGAATCCATGCGCTTTAAAAAGAGAGCTTCTCCTTGTCGGTTTTGTTAGGGGCGTGACAAATGCAGCTGCAGAGTTAATCGGTGATGTCAAAGCCCCACCAGGCTCCAAGTACAGGCAGGGAATTGGTTTTCCCAAAGCACATAATGACAATCTAAGGCTTGTCATTCTAAGTTATGCCATTGGTTTGGGTTAAATGTTTCCTGATGGCAGAGCAAAGAGGAAAAAAGACAAGAAAACGTTGAAAGAAGTTTATAGTCGGCAAGCAATAGTTTTCAGTATTCGTCCAATATTCTGAAAAGTCTTTTGAAAGATCCACAGCTGCGGTTCCCAGATTCCCTAGGAGACGATGGCTTTATGGATCGGGAAACAGTGGCCCTTCAGAGGCGGTTGGACTCCAACTCCCATCAGCCCATGCCAGCATGGCCAATAGGGAATATGGAAATTGTAGTCCACAAATATCTGGAGGGTCACAAGATCCTCACTCCATCTTTTATACTTTAAAATTGTGTTGTAGAGAGCCTCAGTCTCATAACACTTCTAATAATACCATTTTACATGCAGAGGGTTTCAGCTCTTAAAAGCAGGGCTGGTGAAACTCGGGGCCCATAGGCCAAATGTGGCCCTCAGTTCCTGTGTTTTTGGCCCTTGGCACTTTACACAGTCCCCTTCCCCTTTGCTGGTCCCATCATGCAGGGACTCTTCCCTTGCTTCTGCATGTCTGGAATGCTGGTTATTTATTTACTCATGAATAATAATAATAATAATAATAATATATTATTATTTATACCCTGCCCATCTGGCTGGGTTTCCCCAGCCACTCTGGGCGGCTTCCAACAGAAAAATAAAATAACCGATTAAACATTAAAAGCCTTCCTAAACAGGGCTGCCTTCAGATGTCCTCTAAAAGTCTGGTAGTTATTTTTCTTATGCAATATGAAAATATTTGCATATTGGTCTATCATAAGAAAAGAAAAGGGAAGGGAAGTGGTGCACAGCAATAAAAGAACATAAAGAAATTGCGGACTGCCACTTGGATGAGGTGGATGCTATATGGACACTACTACTACTACAGTATTATAATTACATAATTATACTACTATTATGTAGTATAAACACCGACAACTGGGAAACACTGGCCTGCAGGCGCTGCAGTTGGAGAACAGCCTTTACGAAAGGTGTCATGGGCTTTGAAGACACTTGATCTCAGGACGCAAGGGAGAAACATGCTAAGAGGAAGGCACGCTTGGCAAACCCTCATCGTTATCAACTCCCCCCCGGAAACCAATGTCCCCACTGGGGAAGGACATGTGGATCCAGAATTGGCCTCCACAGTCACTTACGGACTCATTGTTAAAACCGTGTTTATGGAAAACAATCTTACTCGGATACGAGTGAAGAAGAAGACTAATAATAATAATAATAATGGCACAAGCAGTTTCAAATCACATTAAACTGCAGTGTGTGATGTGCTGCCCATGTTTCCTCACTAGGAACTTTATTATGTACTTGCATGGTGATAATGCCTCCCACATTTCTCTGATGAAAATAGGGACATCCTATTCCATCATAATAATAATTTTATTATTTCTACCACATCCATCTGACAGGGTTGCTCCAGCCACTCTGAGCAATTTCCAACATATATAAAAATACAATGAAACATTAAACATTTTTTTAAAAAAACTTTCCCTATACAGGGCCAACTTTAGATGACTTTTAAAGGTTGTATAGTTACGTATTTCCATGACTTGGCCGGGGGGGGGGGGGGTGTCAGGTAACTCCACACCCTTCAACATTTCTCCAATGAAAATAGGGCTGTCCTAAGGAATAGTGGGACATTCTGGGATCAAATCAGAAACCGGGATGGCTTCTGTAAATCCAGGACTGTCCCTGGAAAATAGGGACACTTGGAGGGTCTGTGTGGTGAGTCAAATCAAGGTGAACATCTGTAAGCAGCATGGTTTAGGAGATGATCCTACCATTTGGCAGAATGAAAAGGGTGCTTTGGGCAGCTGATTTGAGGTGTCATGAAGGAGAAGCAGAATGCTAGTCATTTAGTTGATTATTACTGCATTGTGACTCCCAGGAAGAGATGCATGTGGGTTTTTCTGCCTTAGGCACCGAAATAACTTGACCATCCTTGAGTAATATGTACCTTGGCTTTGGTAATTGAGGTGGGAACATTAGGAAGCAAAATGCTTTGGGCCAGGCCTGACCGTGGACGGGCTTGATGAAGAGGATCAGAATATTAAAGAGAGGAGAAAGACACACTTGAATATTTGCTCGTGCAGAGCAGAAAGCGTTTTGTTTTCAGTGCTACAAAAACAATTGAGCTCAGACAAGAGAGAAGAATCGTTTTTTGCTCATTCACCCGAGCATTAGCTGCAACCGTTCCTTGTGCGAAGCTTCTGAAGCAGCCCTGTCATTTAACAAAGCCTTTCGGATTGATTTTGCATGTTTTCAGCTTTGGGGAGGATTTCTAACCTGGCAGATGTATGGGGGAGCATTTAAATACCAGGACAAATGGGCATTCGAGGCAGCTTTTTCGCAGGATCTGTAATATGTCAAAGGTGTTCAAATAAATTAGACTTGGCCACAGCGTAGCTGAATGAGGGCACCTGAGGACGACCAGCAGGAATCGATGTAGACGAGGAAGGTGTGAAGAAGAAAGATCGCCTGGTTGGATTCAATGGAAGCAGGAGCCTAGAGTTTTGCCTCCTTCCCAAATTCTTCTCTTTTTTTACACTGAAGATTTGGCTTGAACCTGACATCATGTTTTGAGTTTTGAGCTAATGGACACCTCTGAGAATGGAAGCATAGGTGCCGGCTCCCTGGGTGCCCAAGCACCCACAAAATTCCCCATGAAGGGGCCGGGCAGGCACCCACAAATTTTGGCTCCAGGGCCATGCATGCTGCATGTCACCCACAGCCCCAGTGACCCACAGTTGCAGGGCCAAGCTGCCACTCCTGACTGGAAGTGTGTATTTGTGTATGGGGAAGCTTGTGTATTGGGGGGGGGGGGAATCCAATTTTTCAGATTGCTCCTACCCTCTGGATCTTCTGTGACTTCTTAAAAACAACAGCACTTCTCCGATGTCATGGAGTGGTTGGACGCAGAGGGCGAGCTGGGAAGCAAGAACCCTCTCCAATAGCCCTGTTGTGACAGACCAGCTCCATCAACCAGGCCTTCTCTCCTCTCACCTCTCATCTAGGGTCGACTATTTCATCATGCTACCTAAGTGGGAGAAATAGGAAGCAGGACTCATTACGCCTGCTTTTCCAGAGTCCCAGCCCAACCTCCTGCCTCTGAACTATGCCAGGGAGACAATGTTCTGGAAATTGGAAGGGACGTGGGTGGCACTGTGGTCTAAACCACTGAGCCTCTTGGGCTTGCCGATCGGATGGTTTGGCGGTTCGAATCCACGCGATGGGGTGAGCTCCTGTTGCTCGGTCCCAGCTCCTGCCAACCTAGCAGTTCAGAAGCACACCAGTGCAAGCAGATAAATAGCTACCGCTGTGCTGAAAAGGTAAACAGCGTTTCTGTGCGCTCTGGCTTCCATCACAGTGTCCCATTGTGCCAGAAGCGGATTAGTCATGCTGGCCACATGACCCAGAAAGCTGCCCTGTGGACAAACGGCAGCTCCCTCGGCCTGAAAAGCGAGATGAGCACCACAACCCCATAGTCGCCTTTGACTGGACTTAACCATCCAGGGGTCCTTTACCTTTTACCTATAAATTGGTGTCTGAGTTTTGATTTTAGTTTTCCTCTTCCCTCCTGCTCCCTTTTTCCTTGTTTGTTTGTGTGTTTATTTGAATGTAGACCTGTGGTTAGGAAGTGTCTTGTTTTGATTTCATATAAGCCACTCTGGGTTTTTTTGGGGACTGAAGTACGAATGCTCTAAATAAACAAATATTATTGTATTTGTTTCATATGCCCTGCTTTCCTTAGAAGTAGAAATACAAGGTCATTCTCCCTACCAGAGCACTGGGAACTTATGAGGTGTGTCCCCCCCCCCCCGTACCTGTTGATTTAAAAATATATATATATAAGGTGAGGAGGGAGGAACAGGCGGAAGAACCCGGCTACTTCTTGCCAACCAGCTTCAAAACTAAGTCTTCTGTCTTTTTTCCCTGGCTCACTTTCAACTGATAAATCATTTATTTTATTATTTATTACCTAGCCCGAGCCTACAAAAAAGGAAGAAAGAAAAGGGAGGCTCCTCATTTAGCACAGCCATAACACACTGATTTATTTATTGACGGTTTGGCTGGGATACAGAGACAATGATGTTGATTGCTGAGCATAGCTGCCAAGTCTCCCGTTTTCCCCGGGAAACCCCCGTTTTTCCAGCTGTCCCCAGCCAAAAAAACGGATTTTTTTGTTTCCCCCCCCCCCCGGTTTATTCTGGTGCGGTGGCCATTTTGGAACTGGGCAGAGCATGCTCAGAAGCGACTTTTGATGCTGCTCTGCCCAGTTCCAAAATGGCTGCAGCGCGACTTCTGGTGCGGCGGCCATTTTGTAACTGGGCACAGCAGCATCAAAAGTCACTTCTGAGCATGCTCCTCCCAGTTCCAAAATGGCCGCCGCGCTACTTCCGGTATGCTACTTCCGGTCCTGTCCCTTATTTTTCAGAGAGGAACTTGGCAGGTATGTTGCTGAGATGCAGATGGCTTCCCCCTCTAATAATGAACTCAAGAAGTGAGCACTGATGGGATTTCAGCCAGGATGGGGGCCACGCAGCAGACATGCAGGGGAAGGGGTGGGCAAGGTTTTCAGAAGTACTTTTTTTTAAAAAACTAAACAAAAAAGAAACCAAGGGGTTGAAAAACACTATCCCATGATCGAGTATACTCATTGGCTAAATAATGCTGAGTGCCAGTTTGGGGCGGGGGGGGGGGAGGAAAACTGGAACGGTTTTTTTTGGGGGGGTGGAGTATGCCGGAATTAGGTATGGCTGGCTGGAGCCCTGAACAGGAGCACTTCTATAAGGAGGTGATATAATAATAATTTATTACTTATACCCCGCTGATCTGGCTGGGTTTCCCCAGCCACTCTGGGCGGCTCCCCAGAATATTAAATATATTAAAAAACATGATAAAACATCAAACACTAAAAACTTCTCTAAAGGATGCCTTCAGGTGAGGTAGGCCACTTTTTTGTAGTTTCTATTTGTAATCCCCTATCACTGGCTGGATCTACATTGATCTTGTAGAACATTGTTTTTAATAACGTTTGGAAGGCTTAATGGCTTAATGATTTTCCATTGCTCTGCAGCACCCTCTGGTGTCACATTTCAAGAATGCATTTGTAGATACGGCCACTGTGTGTTTATTTCATGGGTGGGGAATCTCTGGTCTGGGAACAAAGTGAACACTTTTGTCCAGTTCTCAGGACCCTTTCCAGGGCATATTTCTTCTTGGCCATGACTTCCACCCTCCTGAGGTGCTTTTGCCTGGTTGGAATCTGTCCTTGAACTATGGCCTTGAAGGAGGATGCGTTTGCAGAAACCTCAGTATTTTGCATTGCTGGAACCTAGCCTACCATGCAAAGGTTAGAATCATAGAATTGGAGAGTTGGAAGGGACCCCAAGGGCCATCTAGTCCAACCCCCTGCAATATAAGAGTCACAGCTGTTTCTCCATTTACTTTTTACCACAGGCATACATCTCTTGAAATTGAAATTAATAAGATTTTGGAACGCAGAAATAAAGAAAATAATCACACCACCAATTCTAGCACATCAATTCTAGGCCACCTAAATTATATAATTCAGTATTTGAATGACTGATAATAGTGATTGTCTTATAATTTGGTATTGTTATAATGAGGCTATTATGGGATGGTAATTGAAAATTAATAAAAAATTATATATAAAGAGAGAGGGAGAGGGAGAGGGAGAGGGAGAGAGAGAGAGAGAAATTTACAAGTCACTGAGTTTCACAGCGCTGTTCTCCAACCACATATGTACAAATGTTTATATTGCTGGAAAATGCACATATTAGTGAAGATTTGAAATGCAATAAATACATATAACAGGGAAAATTGCATTTAAAATGTGCATAGTCTGATAAATAATTTGTAAATTTGAAACTCAGCTATACGAAATAAAACCCCACCCTACTGGCTAGAAATTACCAGGATCTTCCTGCCTCTTAGAGACCCATGTTATTTTTTCTGCAATTATTACACTCCAGAGATTTTTATACCATTCTGACTGGTTTTTTGTTTTGTTTTTTTTTTGTTTTAATTGGAGATGTGTGAAGAATTGAACTTAAGAATGGAAAAATGAAAAACTGAGAGAAACCCAAACCTACAGCTGGTTTTTCCATGCAGAAGGAAAACAGAGCTGTGTCTAGAGGATTCCTTACGTTTGTGGAAACTCCTTCACACTGCTAGTTTTGTTTGTTTTGTTTTGGTTTGGTTTTTTACACCTGACAATAGGGTCCAAATCTCTGCATGGGGATTGCACGAACGGTAGGTTTTCTTTCACCCATGGCCTTGTGCACTGCCCAGAGGTAATAGGGCATGGTATTCTGCAGATGATTAATGCCGCACCACAATGCCCACCGCGATATTTATGTGCATCCCCCTTCTGCACAAATGTAATGAAGATGATGCACGATGCAGCTCGCCCTAGAGGATTAAGCAATTTTCTGAGCTGGCACTTGGCTGTTCATGCGTCCATTGCTCTCTGTCTCAGTCCCACCATTTGAAACGAGGGTAATAAACTGTCTCTGCGGAAAGGCTGTCAATGAAAAGCCGCATGTCAGATGATGGAGTGGGAAGAAGATGGGGTGGCTCCTGGAGAACCGAATTTAAGTCACAGCAAAGCAGGAGCACGGCCCTAGAGCCTGTGTTGTTCGTGCTTTGGAGCAGCCCTATATGTGAAGAAAAGTAATAAAGATGGCCTCCCTCTCGCCCAGTGTGCAAAACTCCCATTGTTCTAGGCCAGGCTTCCTCAACCTCGGCCCTCCAGATGTTTTTGGCCTACAACTCCCATGATCCCTAGCTGGCAAGACCAGTGGTCAGGGATGATGGGCGTTGTAGTCTCAAAACATCTGGAGGGACGAGGTTGAGAAAGCCTGTTCTAGGCGCATTTTGCGACTGGTAATTTGCTTCACACGAGCAGTTTCTGAGCTCCAGGCCTAAGATTTCAGATTAAAACTGCAGAGCGGAAGGAAAGGAGGACCTTTTTCTGCCTCCAGAAGACTGGAGAAGAGACCCTCTGAAGAATATTAAGGAGGTGGGCAGGGGAAGGACTAGACCAGTGGTTCCAACCTTTTTTCCGCCATTCCCCACCTAAGCATCTCTAAAATCCTGATCCCCCTCCCCCGGTGACATATAATTCTTATTATTCAAAAAGTGAACTCTTATTCATGTGGAGGAAGCCTAAAGACCATTAACTGTTAATAACTTGTTCTCGAATTGCCCCCCTTAAAAATAAAATTGCCCCCCGTTTGCTCCACATTGGGAACCATGGGACTAGACCGTGTGGACCTGCCACACAGAGGGCCAGCTCTTTTCTGAGGTGGAATAAGATGGCCGCCTCAGGTGGCAGGTGGATGGGGGCGGCAGTGAGGTGTGTGTGGACAGGGATGTGGATACCAATACATGGCCTGCTCTTTTCCTCCGAAGCAAGGCTGCTCCCCTCAGACATGGGGGTTGGATGTTAAGGGAAGCCTTTCAATGCCCATTGGCTTTTGTATGTAGAAGTGGCAGGGAGCGGGCGTTGAAGTCATTTTGCCCTTTGTCACATCAACAACATGTTTTGTTGGAAGCCGCCCAGAGTGGCTGGGGGAACCCGGCCAGATGGGCGGGGTATAAATAATAAATTATTATTATTATGAAAGGCAATGCTTCAACGGGTTAAATTAACCTTTTAATTCTGTTTTATCTTTTCAACTGAGGGTGCGTGGCTTTGTTTCGTTTTTTAACTGTGCCTTACCGACGTTGTTTGGATGCGTGTCTTTGGTACCGTTTTCATAGTACGTTTTGAAAATATTGTTACAATTGTATTATTATTGTTGTTTTTCACACATACATTAAAAAAAAGTGATGAAGAAATGTATAAAGCTAGGAGGAAGACACAAAAAGATGACCCGCAGTGAACAAATATGAAAGGAACACACTTAAATTGTTTGTCTCGTGGCAAAAGATGTTCTGGAAAATTCAGATACTGTGGTCTCTCAGACTGATTCTCATTGTGGTCATATACCAATCTATACTCCAACTTTCCATCCCAAGTGACACCTGAAGTGGTGTATAAAATTCAAGGCAGAATATTGGTTTTCTTTTCCCCCCCCCCCCGTTTTATTTTCTTCACGTTTCTCAATCTTCATGGCTTATAAATACTGGCTTTATGGTGATATTGTTTATAGCCACAGGCCCTTGGCTTGTTTTTCACTCCTGCTTCCATTTTTTTCACCGTATTCTTCGGGTAATGATCAATATGGCTGCAAAAAACTCACATACAAATTAAAGGGAGGGATATCTTGCACAAAACAGATGTACTGCTACAGAAAACACTCAGGACCAACTTGTATTAATGATAATAATAATAATAATACTAATACCGTTAATGACAACTATGCAACAGAAGCCAAGCACATATAAATGCCATATATTGCATATAAAATGTATATAAATGTCATAAATAAATAAACTGTGCTGTTCATAAATGCCAAAGGCATTTGTCCTCTACTATGTATTTTCTTACTTAAAAATAAAAATCAAGGCAGCCAAACTGTATAAAACTTTTGTACCTACTGTACTTAGGGCACATTTAGTGTAGCAGGACTGAGCAAAAGATTAAAAGAACACACTAGAGATTAATGCAGATTAGTTGCCTCCCAACACACTATAGCTATCCAGCTGTACTCTAAATGCACATTTATGGGTGAAACGGGAGTTCTAATCTACATAATTGACTGTGAGTATGGAAAAAGAGGTAATAATCTTTCCAGATTATTTAATCCCTTAGCTGCTGTCAGCCTGGGTCCACTGCTAATTCTCCTTCTCCATCTTCAAAGTATCACATCTTTAAAACCCAAATGGTGCCCAAGGCAGACAATGATCCCCCCCCCAAAAAAAACCTAAATGCAGAATAAGACAATCATAACCACATACAGGACAGTGTAAAACAAAACAGAGCAGATGAAAACAAATAATCAGAACCACGGTGTATTAAAACCAAACACACACAAACAATGGTCTGGTTCATATGTAATGCTAAGCTACACCATGGCTTGGTGGGAATCAGCAAATTTGTGGACTCATGGAGAGAAAATCATAGCATTTTGTTTCTTCTCAGTTTCTGGGAAGAATGTCAAGAGCCGAACAAAGTGGTCTCGATCCTTTTCTGGGAGCCCGCATGCTTGCTTGTTCACACTAAACCATGGTTTGGCTTACGGTTCCCAAGGACAATGATATGCAGCATGTCTGTCTAAATATGTCTTCGCCTGACCCGCGAGAGCAGATTTTGCGGCAACAGTGGGAAGTGGTGACAGGAAAGTACCACCCATAGCGACTCTGAGAAATCCCCTTGCGGAAGTTGTTGTTAAACATTCATAAAGCACAGAAGCTCTGCACATTTAGCAAAAACTTATGACAGTCCCCTGCCTGCAGGCTCGCAGTCTAATAGAGAAGATATGAAAGGAAAAAGCAATGGGGAGGGCAGAGGAAAGCAAACGTGGAAGCAGCTGTAAATTTGCTGTCCAATGCATGGGCCAGACTGGTTTCCCCATTACAGTGGTACCTCGCAAGACAAAATTAATTCGTTCCACGAGTCGTTTCGTGTTGTGATAATTTCGTCTTGCGAAGCGCGGTTTCCCATAGGAATGCACTGAAATTTAATTCATGCGTTCCTATAGGGGGCGAAGCACAAAAAAGGCACCGATTCACCCGCCACGGCCAGAAGTTTTTCATATTTTAAGGGGAGGGGGAAGCAGGAGGAGGGCCAGGGAGAGGCTCCCTCCCTCCTTCCCCAGCAGCCATTTGCGCCGCTCCGGAAGCCCCGCGACTTCTGCTTGGCGCCAACATCGCAGCCATGCTCCCTCCCTCCTTCCCTAGCAGCCGTTTGCGCGCCCAACCAGACGGCTGCTCTGGAAGTTTTAAGGCTCTGGGGAGGGGGAAGCAGGAGGAGGGCCATCCCTCCTTCCCCAGCAGCCGGACCCTCGCGCCCAACCAGACAGCTCTCCCGTTCCCACGCAGGCAGCTTATGGTGAGAGTGAGGGGGATCCAGCCGTTTGGGTGGATTAAAGTCACCTCCTCGCGGTGCCCTGCTTCATCTTGCGAAGTTTTCTATGGCACAGCCATAGAAAACTTCGTCTTGCGAGTCTGCCAAAAAATCGCAAAACGTTTTCATCTTGCGATTTTTTCCTGTGCCGTGAGGCGTTCGTCTAGCGAGGTACCACTGTACCACGGTGTTCTTTCTCTCAGGGGCCCTAGGTGACCCTTCTGGTGGCTGAGGTCACAGTGAGCTTCCTTTTACCTCCACAGTCCCAGGTAAATTGTAGTCGGGGCAAAGTGTCCTTTTAAGGATGGAGGTGGGAAGCAAGGTCCTTCTCTGGGGTAGGGTTGGCCTACCTCTTGCCATGATGTTCTTACTGCGATGCAAGAGGTGGAGGCTGCAATTGTCCCCAAGGACAAAAAGGGCAGAGTGCCTTTCTTAAGACCCAAGGAGCTGCAGGAATGCTTCTCTGCAGAATGAAATGCTGGATGCATAACAGAGAGAAGTCACATCATGTTGACTTTTCTGCATCGGACATGAACACATGACTCAATTTCGAGATAGTCCCGCCTTTGAGACAAGAAGGAAGATGCAACGCACGCAAACATAGGAAGTGTTGTGCATCGTATGTCTGGCTGAAGAGCACTGCAGACTTAACTGCACCGTGCATGGAAAGTTTGACTGGATGTTCATTTAGAATCTGAAGCCAAGCTCGTGAAAGGAAGAATTTCTAAATATTCATTATGGTTCACTGGATTTCAGTCGTGCCATCAAGGTTATGCAGTATTAAATATTCATTAAAATGAAGTCCTGGGAAAAAAAGAAATCCAATTGCAAATAATAGCAATAAAAGTGGATTGCATTATTTATGATTCCATTTGTTAAAATAAGACAATGAGACTTGATGAAAGGCATTAAGTGGACTAAAATTAAGGTAATTTGAGCATAAAGCAATGGTTTTTTTTTAAAAGGGGGTCCTTTTTCTTAACAATTGGAGCCTTTTAAGTTAATTGAAGGGCATCAAAAGGCAGAAAAGGTCTGCTATTTAGCTAGTGTTGAATCTTCCTTATTTGTCCATTAGTCCATAGAAAGACAAGGCTTCTGGGAAAAAAAGATCTTCTGTGGCACGTCACATGGTGCAATGTTCAAAAGCAGATGGTGGAAATGTAAGAGGGAACACGGAGGACTACGCTTTCACAGATCATTAAACTAATCCAGTAGTTTGGCAGGGCCAGGGTCAGCAGCATTTGAACACGGCTTCATAATATCAGCCAAGGGTAGCGTCAGACAGCCAGGAGCCATGCCATCATTGCTTAAAAGTTATCTTTGTTACCGTGCGGAGAGGAGACCGCTGCCTGCAACTTCTGAGGCTCAAGAGCCTTGCTCAAGGGGTTGTTGAGAGGTAGCAGCACTGTATTTCACCGCAAATCTAGAGCTGTTTGGTTTTATACTTACGGAGGCTGGTGAGAGGCTAGTTTTCTTTGTAAGGTAACTGATAGGGTAATTTAGCTGTCCCCCACTTTTTTCAAAAAAAAAGTTGAGAAGAGCTGTCGCTTTTCTGCTACCGAACACAATTCACAAGCTGGTGGCTTGTCAAAGCAGCGTCTCTCAGCCTAACCTACCTTACGGGGTTGAGTTCGGATAGATGCTTGCTTAACTGTCCACAGTATCTTTGCAAGAGAAGATGGGGATCAAAGGAGTATACATTGGTCCCACCTACAAGGATCCCTTTGGCAGATGCTGGGTGGGGCAATGATCTTTTTCTCTCTTTTTTGATAATAATTTTTATTAAGTTTTCAATTTTACATTTCCAAATAAACATTTTACAAACTTTAAAATATCCACTGACTTCCATTCTTCTCCTTCCATGGCTCATTTTACATATCACGCATCCCTGCATATTTTACTATAACCGTTCAAATCAGTTTTCCACTTTTACATCCATCAAAATTATTTACTCTGCTGAATTTATCTCGGCACTGCCAGTATACAGTTATTTTCCATATACTTAATAAATGTTATCCACTCTTCTTTAAACATGTGTTCTTTTTGCTCTCTTATTCCATGCGTTGAATCTGCAAGCTCTGCATATTCTATCAACCTGTTGCCAATCCTCTTTAGTTTGAGACCTTGCTCACTTTCCATTTGGGGGCTAATGGGTGGGGCAATGATTGGAGCCAACTGCAACTCCAGAGCATTTTCCAGAGTAGCTACAGTGGTACCTCTGGATGTGAATGGCATCCATTCCAGAGCCCCGTTCGCAACCAGAGCAGTGTGCAACCGGAAGCGCTGAATCTGCGCATGCTCGTCGCGTGATTCGGCGCTTCTGCGCATGCGCGTGACATCATTCGGCACTTCTGCGCATGTGCGAATCGCTGAACCTGGAAGTAACCCGTTCCGGAACTTCTGGGTTTGGCGTGTTCGTATCCCGTGGTGTACGCAACCCGCAGCGAACGTAACCAAAGGTATGACTGTATTCCCAGCTTTCAACAAGCTGTTCCTCTAGCTTACGGTAACTTCAAAATACATATTGAATGCAGAATAGAGGAAAGTGCTGCTAGTATTATTGCTTGCTTGCTTGCTTGCTTGCTTATCAGTGAATTTCTAAAATGAAAACTTTGGGCTCTGTAACTGTCTGGCTATCGCACCACATCCTCCCCCAAACCTAGTTACAGGTAGCTAGCCGTGTTAGTCTTGCGTAGTCGAAACAAAATAATTCCCCACCCCCAGTAGCACCTTAGAGACCAACTAAGTTTGTCATTGGTATGAGCTTTCGTGTGCATGCACACTTCTTCAGATATGCACACGAAAGCTCATACCAATGACAAACTTAGTTGGTCTCTAAGGTGATACTGGAAGGAATTGTTTTTTTGTTTTGTTCCTCCAAACCTATAATGGACATTGTATCCATTATCGCTTTCCATACAATGTTAAGAAGATCTTTGAATTTCTAATTTGTGCATGTGTTGCTAAAGAAAGTGAGTTTATCTGGGCTTCATGCTGTCTCTGATCATTACCATCCCCACCCCAAGTAACTAAGAATACTTCAGGACTCAATCGTGCCATCTAATGGCCCCCTAACAGCATGGCATGCAAAAGAAATTCCTCGCTGGTTGTTCATTTCTATTTTCATGTCATGGTAGGGTTGCCATATTTCAAAAAGTAAAAACCAGGGCATTCTGAAAGTTGTTGAGCTCTTTTAAGAAATATCCCTTAATTGTTGGTGGGTTTTTTTGTGTTTTTTTTAAACCACTGAATTCTGGTAAAATCTACAAGAGTTTTTGAGCTTTTTAAAAGGCATTCTCAGCACAATTTAACCCTGTTGCCGGTTTTCAGGGACATTTGTCCAATTTTCAAAAAAAATAGTCCAGGATGCCATTTTCTGAGGTGAACTCCAGGAAAATAAGAACGTATGGCAGCTCTATGTCATGGTGGGGAAAAAACTGTCCAAGGTTCAGCACAACCTTGCAAGACAAGACATTTTCAGTGGCGAGAACCGAGTGTGGAACACAACTTAAAGCAATACGTTGGCAACAGACTTAATGCTTCCTTCAATTCTGCTTCCTAAAACACCTGCAGATAGGAAAGAAAATGAATTTTATAGGGCACACCAAAATTACCTTCCAAAAACTGTACCTAAGAGAGAAGTATTCCCAAAAGTTAAGGGGGAGGCTGGTCCCTCTGCCATCCTCGGTGTAAATCAAGCAGTGGGTACAGATTTTGTTAAAAATAAATAAATGAAAATATAAAATGCTATCGGAACAGGTTTTCTCAAAACGAGTTGTATTCGTGATTCTGTTGAAGTTACCATGTATTTTCCTCATAGCTGCCAAGTTTTCCCTTTTCTCGCGAGGAAGCCTATTCAGCATAAGGGAAAATCCCTTAAAAAAAGGGATAACTTGGCAGCTATGATTTTCCTCACCCACAAATATTGGTGCTAACCAGATAAGGAAACGGCGAAGTGTTGATCTTTCAGCTTCTGTAAACAAAGTGACAATAACATTCCTATCCGATTTAAGTTGCCAGTGTTACTAAAGCCAGCAAATTGTGGGGGAGAGATGGTATTTGCGTTGGAGGCATAAAGAGAAGCCCTGAGCTCACCCTCTAGGTTTTTGAATTTCAAGGGCCATTAACTTGCAACCAGATGCACAATGGCATCTTTTCTTGACACCTGACTTCTCATATCCTTCTTTAATGGCCAAAGAAATCGAACTTCAGATCTGCAGGCACTTTTGACCTCCCTCTTAAATGGATAAACCCCCCAATGTATTCATTGCAAGGTTCTCAGGGGCAGGGAAGAGGATCAAACTCTCAATTCTTTTTTCTCTTCCTCACTGCCGTCTTCTCCCCCCCCCCCCCCGAGGATTTTTTATTTATTTCAGACACTGACTCTGCAGAAGAGCTAGTCCTTTTTATGACTGTGAAAGGAATATTTGCATGGAAGAAGCCAAAATAGTTTAAAGTGTTTGGGTAAACACATGCCAAGACCGGGAAGCATAGCAGAGACGCCAGGGCCCTCTGATGTTAACAGCTCCTTGTGACCGGAATCTATGATCAGCAGTAATTTTCACAACATTGATTTGATTTGCTCTGCAAAGTTAATAACCCAGGTAAGGCAGTTAAAAGAAACTCCTTAAGCAAAGTCAAGTTAAATGTGCTGCTGCAGTCAACTCATAATGGCTCTTTCAGAAATCCAGTGAAACAACTGAGTGATGGATGTTACCTTGGAGGCACCAACAACACTTGACCTCAGAGTATGAACAGTAAAGAATCAACTCTTCAGATTGTCAATGTATTCTGTGTCAGGAGGCCTTTGTAAATTGACATACATCTTCAGCATAAAACTTGATTGATGGGAATGGATCCAGCACTGCTTGGATCCGAAATGACAACTAGTAAGAATAATAATAATTTATTTGTACCCCACTTGACCAAACTGCGGGAGGCAGTGCAAGACAGGAGTGCCTGGCGTGCTATGGTCCATGGGATCACAAAGAGTCGGACACGGCTAAACGACTAAACAACAACAACACCCCACCATCTAACTGGGCGGCTTCCAGCATATATAAAACCCCAATAAAACCTTAAACCTTAAAGAGCTTCCCTATACAGGGCTGCCTTCAGATGTCTTCTAAAGGTTACATAGTTATCCACCTCCTTGGCATCTGATGGGAGGGCGTTCCACAGGGCAGGGGCCACTACTGAGAAGGCCCTCCACCTGGTTCCCTGTAGCTTCACTTCTCACTGTGTGGGAACCTCAGTGTCCGGGCTGAATGATGGGGATGGATACGCTCCTTCAGGTACTCTTGGCCAAGGCCCTTTTAGGGTTTTAAAGGTCAGCTCAGCACCAACACTTTTAATTGTGCTCGGAAATGTACTGGGAGCCAACGTAGGTCTTTCAGGACCAGTGTTACATGGTCTCAGGGGCCACTTCCAGTCACCAGTCTAGCTGCTGCATTCTGGATTAGTTGCAGTTTCTGTAGTTAAACCGTAGTTGTCCCTGGTGCACTTTGCCATTGCAGACAACCTATAGCCCCACTGTAGGTTTTTTCAAAATATTGCATTTGCAAAATAAAAGACAATATGTGGGAGGATATTTACAGTCCCTCCAGGCTGATGTGTCACCATTGCACTTCCAACCTTAATTCAACAAATGGGATCATTGACTAGCATGAACAGCACAAACAGCTCAGTTAGTTAGAATATAGTGCTGATAACAAACAAGGTTGCAGGTTTGACTCCCGTATAAGACAGCTGCCTATTCCTGCATTGCAGGGGGTTGGACTACATGACCCTCGGCGTCCCTAGTTGGACTAGATGACTAGATGACCCAGCTCTGCAAGATTATGATTCTATGAGAAGAGCCAGATTGAGATAAGCTAAGATACTGGGCTGTGCAGTGGAAGTGTTGCAGTATTCTCCAACAGACAAATCCATGGACCAATGAATGCAGAGTACCTGGATACGAGCCCCTTGCAGCAAAATGTTGGCTTTAAACTTGAAATCTGTGAATCGTCATTGGAAAGAGTTGTCAGAACATGAACACAATGGCTAATTCTTGCTGTTTTCACCCGGTGACTAGTATTTAGAGCAGGGGTCAGCAAACTTTTTCAGCAGGGGGCCGGTCCACTGTCCCTCAGACCTTGTGGGTGGGCCGGACTATATTTTGAAAAAATATATGAATGAATTCCTATGCCACACAAATAACCCAGAGATGCATTTTAAATAAAAGGACACGTTCTACTCATGTAAAAACATGCTGATTCTCGGACCGTCCGTGGGCCGGATTTAGAAGGCGATTGGGCCGGATCCAGCTCCCGGGCCTTGGTTTGGGGACCCCTGATTTAGAGGCATGTTGTCTCTGAGCCCATAAGTGGTATACAATGATCTGTGAATGGGAAGATAAAGGAATCAGGAGCTTCGTGGAATTACCTTTTCAAAGGAGAGTGCTGAGCAGCTACTGGTGAAATTATATGGAAACTGGTATATTGGCTTCTCAAGTCACCTTCAGAGGATTTCTCGGTCTCCCCACCCCTCCCCTGCCTCTCTCTCTGTGTGTAAGTCAGGACTAATGTAATATATCTAGGTCTATTTCAAAATGGAGGTGTCAGTGTATGGCACTGGCTCATTAGGTTTCCCCATTAAATAAATACAACTCTCCGTTCTTCTTTCCGGGAGACGGATTAGAATGTTCAGTCAGCCTTGAGTGCAAATACCTGAGTGATCTCATGTGCTTTAGGAAACTTTTCATGTATGCCTGATTTTGGACCATTTTAATATCTTGGCCACTGTAATAAATTGTCCCTGCAAAATTCTACCACTCATAAAAAGTCTGGGGATGATGATGATGATTGTCGTTATGGAAATAGTATTCTGCATGATCCTTCCTTCACACCAGTGAGAGGTGGGGGAAAGATGATTAAAAGTTGGATCTGTAACACAATAATAGAATTCTAGTTACAGGTAGGTAGCCGTGTTGGTCTGAGTCGAAGCAAAATAAAAAAAAAGAAGGAATTTTTTTATTTTACAATAACAGAAGTTCTCAATTTCAGGGATCCAGGCAGTCCTCTATCCATTATCTCCTCTGGAATACTCTGATCTTAGGGGCTCGAAAGATTTGTTGTGTATTCTTTCGCAACTGACACTTGGCGTTCTGTGGCTCCTGGAGACTGAGAACATGCAGTTCCCATCAATGAGTTGTTGGGTTCTTTACTTTTTTTGCTCCCTTTGTGGTTTCTTTGCATATTTCAGAGTTCAGTTGAGCAGGCTGATAGTGTCCCTCCTGCTTCTTCATGGTCAGATTCCTGCCCACGGATGTCCATTCACTGGTAACCCCAAGACTTATCACCGCAGTGCACTCCCCCCTCCCTATAATCTTTATTAAACTTTCTGTTTTACATTTTAGAGTATTCATTCAAACAACCTTAAAATATTAATGGCTTCCCTTCTTCTCTTTCCGTGGTTCATTTTGCAAAACATAAATCCCTGCATATTTTATATAAACTTAACCATTCAATATTCCATTATTCCATCCATCAAAACTGATTTGCACTGTTGAATTTATCTTAACGCTGCCCACATTCTCAAATAAACACAATTTCCCTCCATATACTCAATAAACATCTTCCAATATTCTTTAAACGTATGTTCTACTTGTTCTCTTATTCTATAAGTTAAGCCTGCAAGCTGTGCATATTCCATTCGTTTAAGTTGCTATTCTTCTTTAGTTGGGACTTTGCTCTATTTCCATTTTTCGGCTAACAAAACACGGCCCGCAGTGGTAGCATACATGAATAACCTTTTTTTGACACCTGGGAATGTCTGTCTGAATTATCTCCAACAAAAAGGACTCGGGGGTGTGGTGGTTTTTGTTTTTGAAAAGCACTTTTAAACATTCCCCCCCCCAATTCATTATGGATTATTTCCCAATACTCTTTTACCCTTTCACAGGTCCCCCACATATGATAGAACATACCCTCAGTCTCCTTGCCCCACAGTGCACTTTATATGAGGTTACAGGTTTCCCATTCCTAGGCTAATGTCAAGGAAATGCACATGGCAGACAGTTAGCTCTTTATTGTCAAAGCTGGAACTTATAGTTGTGTCTACGGCTCCAAATACCTACAAGCACCTTCCGATGTCTGCACTTTTAAACATCCCCCCCCCAATTCATTATGGATTATTTCCCAATACTCTTTTACCCTTTCACAGGTCCCCCACATATGATAGAACATACCCTCAGTCTCCTTGCCCCACAGTGCACTTTATATGAGGTTACAGGTTTCCCATTCCTAGGCTAATGTCAAGGAAATGCACATGGCAGACAGTTAGCTCTTTATTGTCAAAGCTGGAACTTATAGTTGTGTCTACGGCTCCAAATACCTACAAGCACCTTCCGATGTCTGCATTGAATGGACCAGTTGCAGCAACTGGGGACCACTCTCCCTCTACCAGTTTATGTGCAGGCTGCGCACATGTAGCCAGAAACTATGCCTGCATGAAAGCTTCCTCTGCTCATCCTTCTGGTTCTGGGAGTCAGTGATGCAGGAGAAGTGTCAGGAGTGTAGATAATTAAAAAGGAGGATGTATTGCAAAAACAAACAGATAGCTCCGGACGGCTCTAACAAAGCCTTTGGCATCATTACTCAAGATGACCCTTCTGAAGACTTCTTCCGGCGTCAACAGAAGATATTGAACTTACAATCCTTATGTCTCTTGTTTTGCTTCCTATCTAGCAGCCCTCCCATTCACTGACTCTTTGTTTTTTTTTTTAACATACTTTTTATTAATTTTACAAAATACAAAAAAACAAAAAAAACGGTACATACTTAAACCCCTTTTCCACCTCCTTCCTACCCACCCACATGGGTCCTCCCCTGCCACAGAAGTATCCCATGTTTGTGAACAGTCAGAAATGGTCCATTTTATGCTTGGATTTCTGTCCTCCTCCCCCTCCCCTGACCCCAAAGCCCCCCCCTGCCACCAGGGAGCTCCAGCAAACCAGGGCAGTACGCAGGAGGACATCCATCCAACCATCTATTGTTATACCAAAAAAAGAGAAAAATAGAAATAAGAAAAAAAGGGAAAAAAGAAAGGGCGAAGAAAAAAAAGAAAAAGAAAAAAACAATACAAAACAGAAAAATTTTTCTTGCATTCATAGTTGAAAAACCATATTTTATGGGCTTCCCCTCCCCCCCTTCCCCGGTTTTCATCCCTTTTTTATCATCTGCAACAGTTTCTTACTTTATAAAAATACACCTTTGTATCTTATACAACTTATAAATCAATTGTTAACATTTTCATCTAATATTCAAATCACTGAAAATTCAAACTCCCATTTTCTCTTCCCGTGCCTAATTTTTTTTTTCTCCCTCTATAAGCCTCCATATTTTCACATTTTCCAAAATCCATTCACTTTTAAAACTATAACTATTCTCAATTTAACCTTACAT
This sequence comes from Zootoca vivipara, assembly GCF_963506605.1. Lineage (NCBI taxonomy): Eukaryota > Metazoa > Chordata > Lepidosauria > Squamata > Lacertidae > Zootoca > Zootoca vivipara. Next base: position 16,195,560 of record NC_083278.1, read on the forward strand.
CCCCGATTACCGGCTCCACCCCCCCCAATCCAGCAAATTCCAAAATCAGCAGACCAGTTATAAACCTGTTAATCCATCCTTATAATCACAACATCACTTTCCCTTCACCCCACCCCCTGTTTACAGTCTCTTGCCATCCAGGTCACCATACAGGACCCCTGAATTTCTTCTCTTCTCTGCATATTTTTTCCTTCTTCCCTGTGGGCGTTCTGGAGTTCCAATAATACCAATCGTGCCCCCCTCAAAGGCAGGGCACTCCATCCAACTTTTTGTAGAGTAGAGTCGTCATTTTTTTCATGGTGTGTTTCATTTTGTGTTGAATCATCACAGTCCTCATCTTCATCTTTTCCTTCCCCATCATTGTCATTCTCACATTGCTCTTTTTCAGTGTCAAAAGCTTCATCTCCTAGAAAATCATATTCCGCCATCACCTCCTGAAATTTCTGCTGTAACTCCTGTCGTCGTGTCTCCTCTTGACATAACTCTATTCTTGTTTCCCACATTAAGGTCAAAACAGACCGCTGGAACTCAGGGGAACACTTTTTTGTTGACATATTTCAGTCCTGCCAAGGTCAAAACTTATCACGTGGGGTGGAATATGATCACAGTTTATTTTCTCGACTCCATTTTAACAAGCTGGCTGCATTCTTCAAGTCTTGTTAACAATAAAGTTCGAACTCACATTTCACAAGCACTTAAGCCAAAAAAGAAATTCCACAAAGTCCAGAAATACAAAGTGAAGTAAAAATTGACTTATAAATCCTGATCAACTCACTGGATTGCCGGCTCCCGAGGGAAAGAAAGGTTTTTCTTAGGCTTTACCTCATTGCTGCAGGGCAGTCATAAACCACAGTCTCTCTCCCCTTTTCACCCTGCATCAAAGGGGATATTCTCTTTGATGCCTTTGAGGGATCCTTTTGAATTACAAATCTTCTGTTTATGGCTTCGGGTTTCTATTTACTGTCTCTTTGTTGCCGTGGGGGGGGGTGGCTTCCTCTTTTCTCCCCTCTCTCCCAGACCAAATTGTTTTATAATCCAAATCATGAGGTTACTTACAGTCTTTTCCAATCGTTTTATTTTCGGAAGAATCCAGCGCTCTCCGCCTTCGGCTTGAAGCTTCTCCCTGCTAGAATAACGTTGCCGCTCAAAATGGCCCCCGCGACTTCTACCCTCCTCGCTCCGGAGCTCTTATTAGAGCTAACCGAAGAGTTGGGGAGTCCGGATTGGGTCTGTGCCGAGCAAATTGCCCTCGGGACGCCCTTCCCGAGGTTCTAAGGGGCGCAGCGTTGCTCTCGCTGCCCTCCCCACTCCTAGCAGAGACGGGCCGTCTCGGAGACGAGACGAAACCCCGCCGATCGACGCTGGCGCTGAACCCGGAAGCCCCATTCACTGACTCTTTGGACTTAGTGGATCAGCTTCAACCTCTTGCCATTCTGAGGCTATCTCTGAGACTGTTCACGCCTTTTTTGTGCTTCCTGCAAGCTTTGGCTGTGTTCTAGCCTGCTCTCAGCCTCTGCCTTATCAGCCTGCCCGTCAAGGTCAGGAAGAGCCAAAGTCTATAGCTGCCGGCTCTTCCCTGCCTGGCTAAGTCTCTCTGTTCCTGGCTGCTTTCTGCAGTTGGCTGCAAACCTTCGCTTGGAGCTGGCTCATTCCTGACAAGAGGGTGAAGAAGCACCTGGCCCTTCACTTGCCTGACTTGCCTCTTTCTCCAGTCCTCCACCACCCAACTCTGAAATTTCCTTGACTCCAACTCTTGTTTCCTGGCTGATACGGGTCCCCACAAATGAGTGGCCCCCAATTTTGGCCAATATATTGAAAAATCGCACAGCGCTAAAACAGACTATGAAATTTGAGATATTACCATGCAGAAATGACAAAAATAGGGGTTTTTTGGGGGGAGGCAAGGGATGAGGCTGAAGACCCCCTGGGTGCGCCCCCGGATCCCTAATCCCTGAACCACTGCTGTAGGAAGTAGCTACAGTACTATGAAGATATTGGAATCTGTATGCTGAGATGGCTAAACAGGAAAAAAAAAGAAATGAGGGAAAAGTTCTTGAAGAATGGAAATATTTTGTGGAATATTGGGGGGGGTGAATTATGGTTACATGGGCGTAGCCCCCCCCCCCCGGCTATGCCCATGCATGGTTATATTAAAATGTATGCAGGATATGAAGTACAGCAACAGATTGGAATTGGTAGTTTAATAAATTCGAATTAAGGTATATAATGCGTAAAGTATAAGTAATATAGCAGCTTTATACAGAGTAAGAAAAGAATACCATGGAAGGGATGGATATGAGAGATTTGTTCTAAGTGTTGTTTAAAAGAATTTGTAAAATCTGAAAATTCAAAAAAAGGTTGTACGAGAAGAAGAAGAAAAGAAAGGAACGATAGCAACATCCTCTTCTGTGACCAGGGATTTTGCTTCAAAAGTATAATTCTCCTCCCCCTCTGTGGGCAGTGTGTGTTATAGACCTCCCCAGATCCTTCACTCAATGACATTCATTGGTGGCATATGTACATACAGCAAGATACTCAACATACTAGGCTGTCTTACTGCTTCTGCAAGTTGATGTTTCTCACTCCTTTTCACTTTCCAGCCTCACACAAAAGCCTCATCAAGAAGCGGCATCATTTATGGAGCAGATGGCTGAAAGACTCTAATCTGCAAATTCGTTTTCAGAGAAGGAAAGGGAAAAAACACTAACAAACAAAGGGCCCCTTTTCTCTCTCTCCTAGGGCTGCTGGGTTTTCTGCTGCCGCTTGGAGAGATCGATTGCAGCTTTGCTGGAATAAATCTGCTCTTTCTAGTAGAAAGCTATCACTCTGGAATGGAGAAAGCAGTGCTCAGAATGTAACCCTGCTCTTAATAAGACCTGACTAAAGAACCATAGGCTATCTGCTCCTTCCCCCTCAAATTATACACAGTTTTTGTTCATTTTCCTCAGCAAAGTGTCGCCAGGATATCTCTCTCTCTCCCCCCCCCCTTCTGTACTCTGTGTTATTTAATGACTTCACTAATAATCCCAGGCATATTTACTTGGGAGTAACTGTCACTGGAGTCAGAATGATTTGCTCCTGAAAGTCTAGGATCAAGTGGTAGGAGTCTTCCAAAGTTGTCTTTCCCAAAGGCTGGAAGTTCGATACTATTAGCAGCGGCAGAGGAACCCTCTCCGGCGCCCGGGGCGGGACAAACTGCCCAGTGACGCATGTGTGACGTCTGAACAGACAGTGCATGTGTGGCATCCGTTACGGACTCTGCACGTGTGGCAGCCCCTACGATCACAGTGCGAGAGGCAGCCCGTACGGATGCCCGTATGGACGGCACGAGGGCACGACAACCCATACGGATGTTGTGTGAGCGGCGCCCATACTCACTGCGCACGCCCTCGGCCGCTCTACAGCTGGGGGGAGGGGCCATCTTGTCACCCCCCTGAGTGGCACCTGGGGCAAACCGAACCCTCCGCCCCGCACTTTGTACGCCCCTGACTATTAGCTGAGGGCATCCAGCCCCAACTGAGGTGAGTAATAGTCCAGGCATGATAAATAATCATAAGACATTCCCAAAAAACATTCAAATACAGAGAAGCAAGATTTTTTGGAGGAAAACAAGAAATGCAGTTAAGCAATGAAGCAAAGCATTTAGACTGTGAAGCTGCCTTACCGAGCCCACACCCTTCTCATATTGAGGTTTTATTACAGGAAACGGCCGCCAAAGACTTTGTGACAATGTTGATTTGACAACAAGCTGCATTGATTTCTCGCCTCTGTTTAGACCTATTCACTATAAAATTTCACTTCAAGTGACTGAGGCGTCTGTCAATGAAAAGCAAGCATGCTTGGGTGAAATCATATGAGAGACTGAGGCTGAAAGTTTGGTGCGACACAAACAATTTAAAACAAGCAGTTTGCTTCCAGGAGGAAAATAAAGACCTGGCTTTTAATTTTTGGCTGGGGTGGGGAGATGGAGTCTGTCCTGTATTAGATCACAGCAGCTCGAAGCAAATATATTAGGCTTTTGGACAGCACCACAAATTAAGAAATGTTTGTTTTCAGCCACATTAGCCACAGATCCACAGATCGTTTCATGCTGATTTTCTTGGGTTTGGGCTCCATTCCTAAACCTCCTTCCCTGGGAGTAAGCCCCGCTCTCCAGAGGAGTACAAATGCTTATTGTTTTTGCTGCAGCAGATTTAAGAGTCTTGCCATACCTTATACGGTTAAACTATGGAACTCACTGCCACAGGAGGCAGCGATGGCCCCCAACTAAAAGAGGGATAGACAAATCCGCGGAGGACACAGTTCTCCACGTTCGGAGGCAGGAAGGTTTCAGAATACCAGGTGCTGGAAACCACTGGAGGCGAGAGTGCTCTTGCGTTTGAATCCTGCTTGCAGGTTTTCCACAGTCATCAGGTTGGCCATTGTGAGAACAGGATGCTGGACTAGATAGGCCATTGGCCTGATCCACTAGGTTTTTCTTAAGCTCTTACATTAACAAATTTATCAAGGTGCAAGCTGTTGTGAACTACAGTTGCCCTATCCTATCCCCCTCACTGGAGGCAGTGAGAGATTTTACTTTCTTGGGCTCTTTGATCACTGCAGATGGTGACAGCAGTCACGAAATTAAAAGACGCCTGCTTCTTGGGAGAAAAGCAATGACAAACCTAGACAGCATCTTAAAAAGCAGAGACATCACCTTGCCGACAAAGGTCCGTATAGTTAAAGCTATGGTTTTCCCAGTAGTGATGTATGGAAGTGAGAGCTGGACCATAAAGAAGGCTGATCGCCAAAGAATTGATGCTTTTGAATTATGGTGCTGGAGGAGACTCTTGAGAGTCCCATGGACTGCAAGAAGATCAAACCTATCCATTCTGAAGGAAATCAGCCCTGAGTGCTCCCTGGAAGGACAGATCGTGAAGCTGAGGCTCCAATACTTTGGCCACCTCATGAGAAGAGAAGAATCCTTGGAAAAGACCCTGATGTTGGGAAAGATTGAGAAGGGGACGACAGAGGAGAAGGGGACGACAGAGGACAAGATGGTTGGACAGTGTTCTCGAAGCTACGAACATGAGTTTGACCAAACTGCGGGAGGCAGTGCAAGACAGGAGTGTCTGGCGTGCTATGGTCCATGGGGTCACGAAGAGTCGGACACGACTAAACGACTAAACAACAACAACAATCCCCCACCCCCACCCCTTGTTTTGGGGGGACTTGTGCCATACCCGCCAACATTTCTCTGATGAAAAGAGGGATGTCCTGTTCAACAACAACAAAAATAACAACAACAATTTTATTATTCATACCCTGTCCAACTGACTGGGTTGCCCCAGCTACTCTGGACAGCTTGCAACATGTGTAAAAACATAATAAAACATTAAGCATTAGAAAAGAACTTACAAGTACGTTGCATATGACTCTCTTCCCCTCTGTCTGCCCAAGTTCATCTCTCCCTCTCTCTCACACACAGACCACAAATACACAAACCACACATTAAGATATACCCAGCTCCTCCTCTCGCAAAAATGCTGGAAATGTGCTTTCCGCCCTAATGAAAGATGGGAATATGGACGTTACGGTTCCTTCCATGGCACCAAGAAAGGCTTCTGTGGACACCAAGTGGCTTAGAGATGGTAATAGTCCAGTAATAGTCCAGGCAGGATAAATAATCAGAAGAATATTGAGCAGTTTGGAAGTGCTTTAAATAATAAAAAGAAGAAGGCCAAACTACGTAATTAACCTCAGGGGCTGAGGCAACCTAGTCAGATGGAAAGAAGAAGAAGAAGAAGAAGAAGAAGAAGAAGAAGAAGAAGAAGAAGAAGAAGAAGAAGAAGAAGAAGAAGGAGAAGGAGAAGGAGAAGGAGAAGGAGAAGGAGAAGGAGAAGGAGAAGGAGAAGGAGAAGGAGAAGGAGAAGGAGAAGGAGAAGGAGAAGAAGAAGAAGAAGAAGAAGAAGAAGAAGAAGAAGAAGAAGAAGAAGAAGAAGAAGAAGAAGAAGAAGAAGAGGTGGTGGAGGAGGAGGAGGAGGAGGAGGAGGAGGAAGTTTTATCCTCACACTAAGGGAGGAATTTTTTGGAGCAGGGAGGCGGGAAGTGAGAACTTTTCTAAATGAATGTTAGTGTCTTCTAGGGTAGCCCAGGGGCGGAGCAAGCGGGGGGGATGGTCTGCCCCGGGCACCGCCCTGCAGGGGGTGTCACTCGGGGCCGTGCCCCCGCCCCGCAATCGATGCTCCGTTTAGATCCCCCTCTACCTAGCACGCATGTGCTGCGGGATGCTGCGCACGCGTACAACATAGAGGGGATGCGGCGGGCGCACCGCGCCAGTGGCCTATCTACCTGGAGCCTGGACGCTCCATTTAGGCTCCGTTTAGAAGTCGCAGGGGCGTGCGATCCCCCTCTACCTAGCACATGCATGCTAGATTGAGGAGGATCATGCCCCCCCCTGCGACTTCTAAACAGGGCCTAAACGGAGCGTCCAGGCTCCGTTTTGAATTCGACGGGGGGGGTTGCGACCCCCCTCTACATAGCGATGCATGCGTCGTTATGTAGCGACGCTGGGCCCCCTGGGGGCATGACAATTTTCTGCCCCGGGTGTCGCGGTGCCTCGCTACGCCCCTGGGGCAGCCAGTTGCAAAAGCCTAGCAGGTGCTCCTGCACCTTTGTTAGTTGTGTAGAATAAGACATTTCATCAGATGTAGAAGACAATTTCCTCTGCTACACTACTATTCAAGGTGCAGGAGCCCCCACTTCCTTTGCATCTGTGTCACCCCAGAAAGTACTTTTTAGAAAAACAACAGCCGTCCACCACGATATTCTATGCAAATGTTTCTGAGCCAGGCACATAATATGCCACAAGAATAGAAAGGCACTCCATTATTCATTTGTGCTCCCAGAGCCCCAAGATGACTTGCAGGTTATATAACAGTCTTTCCTTCTGTGTCATGCAAAAACATCGAGGTTGAGGGAACTTGGAAAGGACAGGTGGCAACAGAGCCCGTGGAGTCTCTCGTTCAGTGAACGAGAGTACTTTGTAATACATGCATGCCTTTATTTACGAAAAACTTTTTATATGGCCTTTTCCAGCCCCAACGAGGATCTGCGAAACAATTTGCGCAACAGAACGAAACCAAAAGAACGTCCCGTTAAGTAACAAAAAATTAAAATGAGAACATTAAAATCAAAGGAGAAATCAATAAAAGGAAAGAAGCTGAGGCAAAACTTCAACAATCGATGGGAAAACCACTAATGTCACAGTCATAGGTAAAGGTAAAGGGACCCCCTGACCATTAGGTCCAGTCGTGACCGACTCTGGGGTTGCGCGCTCATCTCGCATTATTGGCCGAGGGAGCCGGCGTATAGCTTCCAGGTCATGTGGCCAGCATGACAAAGCCGCTTCTGGCAAACCAGAGCAGCACATGGAAACGCCGTTTACCTTCCCGCTGTAGTGGTTCCTATTTATCTACTTGCATTTTGATGTGCTTTCGAACTGCTAGGTTGGTAGGAGCTGGGACCAAGCAACGGGAGCTCACCCCGTCACAGGGATTCGAACCGCCAACCTTCTGATCAGCAAGCCCTAGGCTCAGTGGTTTAACCACAGCGCCACCTGGGTCCCTAATGTCACAGTCATACCATACATTTAAAACACTCTTACAGTGTGAACAACCCTGAAATCGTATGAAGAAGGGCGGTATATAAATCTTAATCACAACCACAGCAAATTGAAACTTTTCCCTAAAGAATCTTGGAAATTTAAGGGTACAGAGAGTTGTTTTGAGACCCCCTTACAGAGCTACAAATCCCAGCGCCATTAACAAACTATAGTTCCCGGGATTCTATAGGGAAAGCTGTAACTGTTAAAAGTACCGTAAGAGTACTTTAAACATATGGCTTAAATGTGACCTGAGGCTGCAATCCTATGGTCGCCGGGGAAGCATCCCAGGTGTCAAAGGATTATTCAGATCTCCCTTTCTGAGAGTAGAGAGATAGATGTTCACCCTCTGAAAAGGAGACTTGACCTTCGATGGCTCCTCCATGGTCCCTCCAGTGTCAGAGCTCTGAAAATGGAGATGGCAAGCAGGAGGCATTCTGGGAGGCTGTCAAGACCTGCACCAAAACCGATGAGGGCAAGCAACTTGGGTGGGCTCTACACACATATTAAAAACGTTCTGAAAATGCTTTTAAAAAATAGTGTTTTAAAAAACACATTGAATTTCCCATAAGGCTCACCATCGCCATCCAGTGGCATGTTGTATACTGCACTTAAAACACACTTTAAAACATTTGATTTGCAGCTGTATAGCTGAGTCCTGAGATTTTTTTTTAGTTCTTTATTGGTGAAAAACTGGGTTATGTCAGCTGCAAGTGATCCACGACCACAGGAGCCAACTCTGAAGGGCTGAAGGGTCTTCACCCCCCCATAAAATATTTGAGGGGGCCGGGCCACCCAAAGTTGATGGGCATTGCCATTCAAATTATGTGTGTGCACCGTGTCATGTGATTAATTGTGCAGGGTGGGGCTTACCTGGGCTCCCCCCAATATTTTATTCAACTTGGCACCCTGTCTACAACAAAGCTCCTTTCTAAGTAGCTGTCTAATCAAACCGGTACGGAAGATCTGTGCCAATATCAGAGGGTTGGAGCAACAGAACATTCTCGCCAACCGTCGCCCTTTGCCATGGTTGCAAAAGAGGGTCCTGCCTTTCATTGCTATCAACCCAACCTGTCAGGCTTCAGGGAATCGGCTTCCTCCCCACTTCAGCAGTAGATAAGCAGAACAAAGGAAAAGGAGTCTTCTTACCAGTTAGAAACTTTAATAATCACAGCGAGAGAACAAAGAACACACCTCCTAGAAATGGCGGTGCTCCCAGTTAAGGATCCCACATCCTTACGTCCCTATTAATCTATGTTATGTTTACGTTTTGTAATCTGAGTTTGTACCCTCTGTGCTTTCTGTTCTGCCACCTTCTGAGCTCTCTGTGACTTTGGGTGCTTTCCAGAGACTGAATCTCCCAGTGTTTCTTTTCCTAGCTGTTCCCCATCCAGTATTTCCCAGCTTCTGCCTTCTGAACTATGTCCCTCTGCAAACCGTTGCTCCAAATCTATACTGTCCTCCTGCTCCTGGGAAGATTCAGGATCCAGAGCAGGGGGAGGCTCCCACCATTCCTCCTCAGTGCAGCCCTCCTCAGCACGGTCCCTGACACAACCTCTGTGATGGCGGAGAATTTGACAGGGCTTGACAAAAATGGGGTCAATGCCACATTGTGGAGTTCTTTCCAAATCAGAACTTCCTGACAGAGCAAAGTGATTACTTGCCCCGTACTGATCCCTTTTCAACATCTCTGTGAACGAAGACAATGTGTTATTGAAGTGTGGCATGCGAGAAGCTGAGGGCAGCAGAATTTTCACTCAGCTTCATTTCTCACCTGCTCCTCTGAGGAATTCCTTCCCTTCAAATTATCTGAGGGAGGAGGGGTGGGGTGCCAGGGAAGGAGGAATCGATGCTTTACAAGTAATGGGAGCCATTGATTCAGTTACATAATTTATATACTGAATCAGCAACAGCTAAACAAAACTCTGAGGTCGCAAAAAAGCTCAGATGGAATTATAACTCAGAGCGTCAGGGGTTGCACAACTGCATGGAACAACAGATTGCCTGGAGAGCTCTAGGAATCCACACATCAATTAAAATGTCATGTTCTTCGTACAGTCCATTCATTGGGCAGCAGCATGAGGTAGATCCCAGACAATGTCCCCCCCCCCCAACCCAACAGTTTCTGATACTGCCTTCCAGTGAAGTCGAGAGACAGACACTGGGCAGAACTAGCATGGCAGTTTTATTGAAATAAGAAGATCCAAAAATGTGGCAAGATAGAGAACAGCCTAAACATCCCCCTTCCAAGCTGCCATTATTTCCCACACAATTTTCTTTCAGGTTTCATTTTCAACATCATCAGTAAGTTTTAAAATCATTTTATGCACACACACACACACACACACACACACACACACACACACGACATAAACAGGAAGAGCTGGACCATAAGGAAGGCTGATCGCCAAAGAATTGATGCTTTTGAATTATGGCGCTGGAGGAGACTCTTGAGAGTCCCATGGACTGCAAGAAGATCAAACCTATTCATTCTGAAGGAAATCAGCCCTGAGTGCTCACTGGAAGGACAGATTGTGAAGCTGAGGCTCCAATACTTTGGCCACCTCATGAGAAGAGAAGACTCCCTGGAAAAGACCCTGATGTTGGGAAAGATGGAGGGCACAAGGAGAAGGGGACGACAGAGGACGAGATGGTTGGACAGTGTGTCACTCCCAGGCCCCACAGTGAGTGTCGCCTGGCATTTTGTCACACCCCTGAGTGGTGACACCCGGGGCGGCCTGCCCCCACCCCCTTCCTTTGCCCCTGTTTCCAGGCACTGTGGTCATCTGCAAAAACGTTTCTATTCAACCCAGGCTTGGGCTGGTTAACATTCTGTGACCCTTTAAATGTATTTGTGGGGAGGGGGTTATTGATTTGTTTTTATTCTTGCTTTTGTTTCATTATGTATTCTTGTGTTCTCATTTTGTATTTTTATGCAGTGAGTCACCCTCTTATCTTCAGACGAAGGATATGTATATGTCAGAAGGGAATCCTTACAGGGACCCTCCCCCAGTCATCCTGACCAGCACTTTGCCCAGTGACAGCGCTAGCAGCGGGTCAGGAGGAGGGAATGAGGAATGGAGCGGAGTGGAGAGAGGGCTCTCCGATGTGTCAGAACCTCGGCACCGAACCAGCTGGCCAGAGGAGGAAGGACAGCGCAGCGAGGTGTCGGAGCCTCTGCAACGCTCCAGCCAAAGGACAGGAGAAGGAACGCAGCCCCTTCCGGTGCCCACGTTGGGTCATGCACCCAGACGTAGGGCAAGGGGGCGGCGTTTTGCGGTCCCCATACTATTATGCTGGCGCAAAAGCAGACAAGCGCCATTGCCGGGTTCTGAATCAGACTAGGCAGTCATGTTTTCTGATGTCTCTGCACTGTAAATAGTATGCACAATAAACCTCTTAAAGACAGAGCGGACTGGAGCGTCTTTACACAAGAGTAGCCACAACAATTCCCTGACAGTATACAATTGTTAATAATAATAATAATAATAATAATAATAATAATAATAATTTTGAAATAGGATGCTCCTACACATCCTCAATAAATTGTAACCAGATTTAACTCACATTTGTTTCTGGTGCAGGGAAACAATTTGCAGAGTTATACTAGAAGAAGCAGCCACATTTCACTGGTCAAAATATTAAAAACAAATTTTAGGTTTAATGCTGTACCAAAAGGTACAGTCTCTCGGATGTATGAGGAAGTTCTTTTCACTCTAGGTACATTGCTAATTTTTACAAGCATTTCTCTCTGTTAGAGCATTATAACTCAACAGAGAGAGAAAAATCAAAGTTTACAAATTGGCCAAGTTATTCACTATAATACTCCAATATTAATCTGGAAAGTGTGCATTAATCAGCTTTCACCAAACCATAAAAAAGGAGACCATTTTCCAGTACTGGAGTAAAACCCCATAAAAACAAAACCAAGTGCATGCATTCCATGCACCCTTTAGAGATATTCCTACAAAAGGATTGTTTCAGGAAAAGGAATATTGCTGGCGCATGCATTTGAGCAAGGAAAAAGCTCAGCGTGATGCTCTCAGAGATTTTATTGTAGCCCAACTGTAATGGAAATGGGTCAAATCCACACCACAAATTTAAATGATTTATATACATGTGATTAAACTGATCACGACAAAGAGCAGTGGTCTTCCGTAAGACAAGCTGATGAAAATTAAGCAAAGAACTAGAAAACCGTGATAGCATTTGCCGTGACGGGTTCTGCAAGCAAAGATGAAATCATCGACCACAAATGTTGGTCGTGGGGGACAACCACAAATTTGTACACTAAGCCCCTGTCCTCCCCTCTGCCCGAGGGATGATGTCTTCTCCCCACTGCTAGCTCAACCATTAGGCAAAGTGAGGTAACAGTTACTAAGGGGGCAAGAAACAGTGGCGAGGTGTTGGAGACCCTTGGATTTCTCATGGTGGCCTGAGGGTTGTGGAATACTTGACATGGCAAGCTTGTGAAAAGTGTGAAATGGTGATCCTTCTTTTGAGAATGAATGTGTGCGGGGATGTGTGATTCATGTTTGTGAATCAGTACTGTGGTTATTTTATTGTTTACCGGAATGCTCTTAGTAAATTGGGATTGTTCTGCCCATTGATGGCATTAATGAGCGGACAGTTTTAATCTGGTAAACTTCTGTCTAATCGCTTCATAGTAAGAAAGAGGACCAGGGAAAAGAATGGCTATTCCAGAGGGAAGATTTATTGGAGATTTCGAGAAGAGAAGAGAATCTGAAGGACACTCCATATAAATACAGTATATTCTCTCTCTCTCTCTCTCTCTCTCTCTCTCTCTCTCTCTCTCTCTCTCTCTCTCTCTCTCTCTGCCTTGTTGTAATTCTACTTTCTCTAAAGACACCAGTAAAACCTTCAGTGCTTACTGGAAGTATATATCAAAGTTACGGTATATACTTGGGGAAAAGACTGTTCCTCATCCAGTATTTCCCAACTTCTGCCTTCTGAACTATGTCCCTCTGCAAACCACTGTTCCAAATCTATACTGTCCTCCTCAGGACAGTACTAGGATAAGGTTACCAGATTTTTTTCAATGAATCTGGGGACTAAATGAATGAATAAATAAATAAATAAATAAATAACGTTTGGGACGTTGATGCTGCAGTGATGGCGGTGGCAGAGGGGCGGCCGCCACCTTGACCTCAACCACCATGTTTCCCCATCCTCTGAGGCTTCTATCTTCTTTCTTCATGAGCCTGGGCAGCCCCTGAGTTGTTGGTTCTTTGGTGGTGGTGGGGAAGCGGTGCACGGTGGGTCAGGCATGTAAGGTAGAGGAGGGCCGAGAGCGGCGGTGGTGAGGCTCGGGCAGTGTGATGCCTCCCCATCAGAGCAGCCCCAATACCATTCCTACTTGCAGGCAGGCAGGAGGGGGTGGGGATCCCTCAGCTGGGAAGGGAGGCTCTACGTTGTTGTTGTTGTTTAGTCGTGTCCGACTCTTTGTGACCCCATGGACCAGAGCACGCCAGGCACTCCTGTCTTCCACTGCCTCCCGTAGTTTGGTCAGACTCATGTTGGTAGCTTCGAGAACACTGTTGAAGCTCTCGAGACTCTACTTAAAAACCTCAAATTTAAATATTTCGTTGGGAGAACAAGATTCTCACACGCAAATGGGCCTCCTCGTGTTCTCAAGGGAACATACCTGGCACATGTTCAAATGGACTATGAATCATTGTGGTGTCAGGTGATGAAGATTCACACCCTGTCACTGGAAACATGTTTTTGGGGTTAGCCTTGTTTTGGTCTGACTTGAATTGAGCTCTGCTAATGCTCCAGTTACTTGCTCACAGGAGAGAATCACATTTTATAGTGAATATTCTGCTTCCGGCCATTTCCCTTCTATCCCAGCTGCATTGATATGTTTAGAAGGCACTGGCCTTCTTGACGCAAATAGATCCTGACTTGTATATTGGATTGAGCCCTCACGGATGCTAAGCATACCAATTTCTTGCTAATCTTTTTAAACGCCCCCCCAGCCAGGAATGATCATGAAGCTGTCATTTATTTATTTTTTCCGTTTGGAAATACTTCTCTTAACTGCTTTCTCAACCATCATTTCCAATGAAGATGAGTTATGCAATCAAATATACATTACTTGCAGACACCCAGTTACATTTCAGTTGCTACAGCAGGTTGAATCTATGGGTTAAGTGGTTCAGCAACAGCATTTTGCAGCCAATGATGAATGACTATAGCACTGTTCATTCTTTTAACAGGATTTCTTTCGCTGAAGCATTAGGGATTGATGTGTGTTAAGGTGCTTGCAGTCTTTGCCTGCAATGCAGTGCCAGTTATCTGTTTTCACACACACACACACACACTTTTATGGAGGCAATTTACTCTTTATGTTGTTTTCCTTATTCAATAATTGATTTCCATAGAGGTTATAATCTGCAATTACTTCTGTTCTTGAGGATATGGATTCTGACCGAGGTCCAATTTTAACTTGCCCAATTTTGTTCATTTATACATTTATGTATAAATAATAAAAAATATTGTTATTATTATTACTGTGAGAAGCGAGGTTATAGGGAACCAGGCAGGGGGCCTTCTTGGTAGTGGCGCCCTCCCTGTGGAACACCCTCCCTTCAGATGTCAAGGAAATAAACAACTATCCGGCTTTTAGAGAACATCTGAAGGCAGCCCTGTATTGGGAAATTTTCAATGTTTTAGTATGTTCTGATAAATGATGTGAGCCTCCCAGACTGGCAGGGGAAATCCAGCCAGACGGGCAGGATATTGTTGTTGTTGTTGTTGTTGTTGTTGTTGTTGTTGTTGTTGTTGTTGTTGTTGTTGTTATTATTAGCTTGGTTATCATTTGGCAAGACCTCTGAAACTTTGGCAGCCAAATTACATGTAAACATGTGCTGTGCCTAGTAACCTTGTTTCCACAAATATCTTATGCAACTATATGACCCAGTCTTTCCAAAAGCCTAACTTGTTTTTCAGAACAAAATTAAAAAATCCTTCCAGTAGCACCTTAGAGACCATGCACACTTCTTCAGATACACTGAAACAGAAGTCACCAGACCCTTATGTATAGTCAGAGGGGAGACTTCCGGTTGGCCACGACTCGCTCCAGACGCGCTCCGTCGAAGCTCCGAGGGACGCGCACTCACCACCAGGGTCTTAGGGGTTTTTGAGGCTTCAAAACCCCTTAGGAAGGGACAGGGGGATCTCTGTACCCGAAGGAGTCGCATAGCGTTGGAAGGGTCTTCGTAAACGGACCAAAAGTCCAGAAGAAGACCATAGACGCTAGCGGGAGCGACCTCCTCCCGGCGGCGATCTCCTCCCAGCGGCGAGAAAGCCTGATTTCTGGAGCGGACCGAAGGCACAGCCCCCGATACTGAAAGAAACCGGCTGCTTGCTTGCCTGCCAATTGCCCGCTCCCAGTCTAAAAGGTGGGTGGAAAACCGCTTGAAACTTTATCGAAAAAAGGGGGGGGAAACCCTCTGAAACTTATCGGAAAAAAAACCCTTAAAAGGTGTAAAGCGGCAGGGATTTTAGCCCTGTAACAGCGTTAAAAACGAGACTGCGCTTGGGAAAGTGCCAAGGGAAGCGGGCTGGAAAGCAATCATAAATATAGCGAACAGCAGGCAGCAGACACACTAAACGCATATTAAAAGAGGGGGCCAACCCCGAAGCATTTGGAGTATTTGCACCAACTTTAACGCCCAAAAAAGAACTACAGGGGTTAAAACCTTGCTTTGAACTCCTAAACAGGGGTAAAGAGACTAATAAGACGACCAAGCTGGTACAAAGAAGTTTTATCAAAAGCATACCGGACACTACCTCTAGACGGAAGGGGGCTTGAAAGGGGGAAGAAAATAGAAATGCTGATGGACTAAAACCCAGACCACTGCCCCAAAACCCAGGAGAAAGAGAGATGATTTAATATAACCTGGTTGGGAATAAGAAGAACTAAAACGACTGAAGCTCCAGACACGAAAAACGATAAAAGGCTTTGAACTTTAACCATTTTGCTGAGTCACTGGCGCGAGGCATTGTATCCTTTAGACTCTGTTGCTTTAAGATTATGGGATTCTATTAATTTAGGGGATTCTGTTACCTTAAGGCTACAGTAGAGTTGTAGATACTGGCTATACTGTAACAAGAGAAGGAAGCAATTGAAGCAATTGAAGACAGAGGCATAGAGAGAAGGCAACTGTGAAACTGTGCTGCCACCTACAGGACAAAGCAAGAACTTAAAGATTCTACAGATTGAATTTCAAAGACACTGACCTCCTAATTCCCTCCTACAAGAGTGAAGTACAGGAAAATAAAGCCCTCTGTAATAAAATTTCAGGAAAATTTCTGCACTGGAAAGGACAATCTAAACTAAACAAAATAAGACGAAATAAAAATTAAGACAATTCTTTATACAGAAGGAAATTAAGACTGCTATGACTAATCCAAACAAGAAACAGACAACGCTAAGTAATCTGGCTACTAATCCCAACCAACTCAGACGGAATTCAGCCCAAGTCGCAGATATGAATTTGGACATGAAAGAATTGTTACTTGGACTGAAAAGAGATTTATTAGACATGAGGAAGGAAATGGGGGAGAATGCCAAGACTACAGATCAGAAATTAGACACAATGGGGAGGAAAATAGAAAATTTGACTGAAAAAGCAGGGGTAACAGATCAGAAAATAGATATGATGGGAACAAAAATTGATGAAAACGCAAAAGCTGTAACTGATTTAACGGTTAAATTTAACGACTTAGTAAGCAAAAACCTAGAGGTAACAAAAACTGTGCAAGAATTGAAGGGCAAAGCAATAAGTTTGGAGGAGGGGGTTAAGAAGGCACAAAAGGAGTGTAGAGAACGGAAAAGTGAAACAGAGAAAGTTAAAAAAGAATTGACGGAAATAAGAGACACACATGAGGCAGTCCTGGACGCAGTTGCTATGATCGAAATGCACAGGAGGGAGAAAGAATTAAGATTCAGATCTATACCAGAAGAGCAGGACGAACAGATCCAACAAAAAATAACGGCGGAGTTAGCAAACTGGTTGGAGTTAGACCCACAAGAAATGGCCCAACATATTGAGAAAGTGTATAGAACCAGATCGAGCCTTGCCAGAGCGAATAAATGGCCTGGGGACTGCCTTGTCACGTTTAGAAATATGGAAATCAGAGACCAAATCTTACAAACTTGTAGTAAGAAAAAATTAAACATTCAAGGGGCAGAGATAATCATACATAAAATTATTCCACCGAGGCTCTTGAAAAAGAGAGAGAAATATAAACCTCTGGTAGATGCCCTGAAAGAGAAATCAATAGTACATAGATGGAGATTCCCAGAGGGGATTTCCTTCTTTTTCAAAGGTAAAAGAAGAAGTTTTAATACCTGGGCAGACGCTGACAAGTACTGGAGAAAATATAAAGAACAACGAGGAGGTAAAAAGCAAGTGGGTGGAGGGGCAGAGGAGAATGAAAACCATCTAGAACCAGAAGAGGAAGAGTAAAGAAGGAAGTAGATGTAACAAATTATAAGGGACTTAACCATCTGTCCAATTAACCATCTGTCTAATTAACCTGCCAATTATAAGAGAGATTTTAACCAGTATATGAAAAATTTTCAATAAACGCAGATAATAAAAATTAATTATGAGTTTAAAAACAATTACGTGGAATGTTAATGGTTTAAATGAAAAGACTAAACGCAACAAGATCGCACACGTATTGAAAAAACAAAAACTTGATTTGGTGTGTCTCCAAGAAACACATGTTGCTAAAAAACATACGAGAATTCTGTCCAATAAAACTTTGGGAATAGAATTTGTATCCTCAGATGAGAGTAAAAAAAGAGGGGTGGTCATTTATGCCAAACCTTATTTGGAACCCAAATTGATATACAAAGATACACAAGGTAGAGTGATTGTGATCGAAATAACGATACAAGGGGAGAGGATAATTGTAATTGGCATATATGCACCAAATGAAAAAAAAACATGAATTTTATCAAAATCTGGAGGATAAACTAATAGAAAATGTGGGAGAAAAAGTAATTTTATTAGGTGACCTAAATGGAGTTGTAGCACCGGAATTGGACAGATCAGGGAAAATTTCTAAGAAATACAAACAAATTAAATTGCCAACAACCTTCTTTAGGTTGGTGGAGACATTAAACCTAGAAGATGCGTGGAGACACCAAAATCCATTTAAAAAAGAATTTACATATTTTTCCTTTCCAAAAAAGTCAGCAGGAAGAATTGACGCAATTTGGTTATCTAAAGACTTGACTCTAAAAATATCTAAATCAGAAATTCAACCCAAAACATTGTCGGACCACAATGCAGTTATGGTCTCACTACAATGGAATAGAAAAATAAGGAGATGGAGGCTGAATGAGTCTCTCCTAAAAGACGAAACTATAGTAGAAAAAGCAAAGGGAACCTTAAAAGAATACTTTGAATTAAATAACACAGAGGGAATGGATATAAAAACCATATGGGACGCCAGCAAAGCAGTCCTCAGAGGTTTCTTTATACAACAAAACTCGCTCCAAAGGAAAGAAAAAGAAAAAACGAAACAAGAGGTGATAAAAAAAATTAGAGAAGCTGAGAAAGATCTATACAATAACCCAGACAACGTAGAAAACAAAAGAAATCTTAAAATATTGCAATCACAATATTCAATACTAATCTCTGGAGAAATAGAATGGAAGCTAAAATTAATGAGGCAAAGAAATTTCGAATCTGCTAACAAACCAGGGAGAGTCTTAGCTTGGCAACTAAAGAAAAAGGAAAGTGAAAAATTAATAAACAAGTTGAGAATAGACGATAAAATAGTATCAGATCCAAAGGAAATTGAAAGTAAGTTTGGGGAATATTATACTATACAAAGAAGGGAAAGAAACCTCAGAGGAGATAAAAGAATACCTAGAGAAAAATGGCCTCCCAAGGCTTGAAGAAAGGCAAAGAGAAATATTAAATGCCCCTATCACAATAATCGAAATTCAGGATGCTATTAAAAAAGCTAAACTAGGAAAGTCGCCAGGACCAGATGGTCTCTCGGGACTTTACTATAAAAAACTCGAAGAGGTACTTTTGGAACCTTTGCAGGAAATTATGAACAGTATACAGACCCAGGGAGTAATGCCCAAATCTTGGAGAGACTCCTATATTACGATTATACCAAAACAAGGGAAAGACAAACAGGAAATAACAAATTATAGACCTATTGCTCTTTTAAACAATGATTATAAACTATATACAACCATATTGGCAGATCGAACAAAAAAGGTCCTCAAAGACATTATCCATGGGGACCAGGCAGGTTTCTTGCCAGGTAGACACATCCAAAACAATACAAGGACATTAATAAACATCTTGGAATACCTGGATTTACGCATTGATAAACCGGCTGCCATAATGGCAGTCGATGCAGAAAAGGCATTTGATAGGGTCTCGTGGAGGTTTATGAACAGCATTTTTCACCAAATGGACTTTGGGATACGATACAGAAACAGCGTGCAAGCGATTTATACAGAACAAAAAGCAAAAATTTTGATTAATGGTTCAATAACGCAAGAATGTGATATTCAGAAGGGGGTGAGACAGGGCTGCCCGCTATCCCCCCTGATTTTTATATTGGTTTTGGAAGTGCTCTGCAATAGAATTAGAGAGGAAAAGAACATTAAAGGTGTCCAGCTGGGGGAAAATAAGTACAAATTGAGATCTTTCGCAGACGACCTTATCATTGTTACAGAACAGCCAAAGGAAAGTTTAATTAGAGCAATAGAAATTATAGATGAATTTGGGAAAGTTTCGGGTTTTAAATTAAATATAGACAAAACAAATTTATTAGTGAAAAACCTAACAAGTGTGGAGCAACAAGATTTGGAGAAAGTAACAAAATTAAAAATACATACCAAAATTAAATACCTCGGGATCTGGATCACCTCAAGAAATATAAATCTCTTCGAGAACAATTATATAAAAGTCTGGGGAGAGATTAAAAGAGATATGGAGGTGTGGACCAGACTGCAATTGTCTTTTTTGGGACGGATAGCGACGGTAAAACAAAACATCTTACCTAGGTTTCTCTTTCTATTCCAAACGATACCTATTATAAGAAAATTGGATTGTATAGAAAAATGGCAAAAAGAAATATCGAAATTCGTATGGGCTGGAAAGAGACCCAGAATAAAACATAAGGTCTTAATAGACACCAAGGAAAGAGGTGGATTTGGTCTGCCGGACCTGAAAACATATTATGAAGCTGCTTGTATGTCCTGGCTAAGGGATTGGTTCCGTTTAGATAATTCGACCCTATTAGATTTGGAAGGGCACGACACCCGCTTTGGATGGCACGCCTACCTTGCGTATGGGAAGAAACAATCTCATGGGGGCTTCACAAACCATATAATAAGACATTCACTATACAAAGTGTGGGAAAAATATAAGAGGTTCTTGGAACCTAAGACACCAAAATGGATATCCCCTTTAGAAGCGCTCGCGGTAAAAAGGAGAAATACGAAGAGACTGGGCGACATACAATACTTTATTGTCAGTATCTGAGGGCCAAATGAAAATAAAAAAATATGAAGAAGTGAAAGCTCACTTCACAACGTGGTTGGAATATCATCAAACATATGATTTGTATAAAAAAGATAAAGAAATAGGGTTTGACGAAAAACCATCAAAATTAGAAAGTGAGTTGATCAACAATAAGGTTAAATTGATATCAAAAATGTATAGGCTCTTACTAGAAATCGTAGTAATGGAAGAAGCTACCAAAGTGAATATGATAAGATGGGCCCAGGATATTGGTCGGCCCATCCTGATGGAGGAATGGGAACATCTTTGGAAAGTGGAAATAAACTTTACGGCGAGCTACGCTATTAGGGAAAACATGCTAAAGATGCAACACCGATGGTACCTTACTCCCTCCAGACTATCTAAGATTTATAAGAACTTATCAAGTCTGTGCTGGAGGTGTGGGGGGAGTAGGGGTGACCTATAGCACATGTGGTGGACGTGCGAGAAAATAAAAAAATTCTGGGGACTAATATATGAGGAAATAAAGAAAATGCTAGGAATAACATTTCAAAAAAGGCCAGAGACGTTATTGTTAAGCATAATAGGGAAGGATATACCAAATCCAGTAAAGGAATTATTTTTGTATACTACTGCAGCGGCCAGGATTCTGGTCGCCAAGAGTTGGAAAGAAACAGATGTCCCCACAATTTGGGAATGGCAGTGCAAAGTACAAGAACTGGCGGAGATGGCCATTCTGACTAACAACATACGAGGCAAATCAAAACAAAATTTTGCGGCAAAGTGGGAAAAATATAAGATATATATGGAAAAACATTGTAAAGGAATATCACCTGTATTAATATTGGATTAAAATCGAATAGGGCGGGGGGGGGGAACAAATTTTTCGAGAGCAAAATATTGGTGCACTAAGAAATAAGAACGAATTTGATAATTGATACAGATAAAGGTATTGTGTTATGTACGTTCAAGGTTAAGACGAATAAATGCATCGGGGAAAGGCAGGAAGTCTGAAGATTAAATTAAAATTAAATATAAGAAATATCCATTAGGCCCATCTTCCCAACCCATTTCTTACCCAATAATGATATAAAGAAAGAAAAGAATATAAATCTTAATAACAAACAATAACAAAACGACTTGACCAAAAGATTACTTTATTGAGGTGGATGACATTAAAATAGCAAAGACTATGGAATAAAAGGTAAAATAAGGAACTATGGATGAATTAGGTGAGAGAGGGAAGGGTAGACGGGCGGGGAGGGGGGAGGGAAAGTGAGGGATGGGGGTAACAATTATCTTTCATTGGACTGATGGCTGAGCTTTTTTCTTCTTTTTTCTTCTTTTTGCACTTTTTCTGTTCTTTAGTCTTTTCAATTGTGGTGATTTGTATTAACGTTGTAATTTTGTACTGTTCTATGTGTTGCTTCTGATCTGCGAAATTTCAATAAAGTCTATTTAAAAAATAACCAGGGCATGCACAGGCTAACAGAACCCTGGAGATGGGGGCGCAGAAGAAACCTAATGAAAAGGGCATTCAGGGAGCGTGCACAAAAAGGAGGTTTCAGCTCTCCTGCATTGACAGTTGTCTAGCTTACGGCGATACTGCAGAGGTGATATGAGGAGTCTCTGCAGAGACGTAAGCAGAATGCATGTAGACACCTATGCAAGTTTTTTAAAAATAAAAATAAAAGGAGCAGTCAAAAGGTGATGATAGGAAAGTTGGAATGCGAGGAGGTGTCCTTGTGGCAAGGTGAAGCAAGGTGAGGGAAACTTTAAAGCATAGGCTTCAGCCTGGGCATCTGTTGGGAATTTTAATCTTGGTTTACTTCAGATATAGGCACAAAACTGGAAGACTTCAGGATGAAGGCAAGATGAAAAACCAATTGAGCAAAATTGCAAATAGCTGTCTGCCAAGACACCATTAGAAACGGATTATTTAATACATGATGACTCTCCTGATTAAACAATAAGACGGGTTTCTAAGATACGTCTGTTCATTAATAGTCAGAATATTAAATCACCGGGGAAGAAAGTGATTGAAATTAGGATGTTATCCCCACAAAGGATGCATAATAAAGCACCCATTTAAAGCACTCCCCAACCGTAGAATCATGGAAATTGTAGTTTCTGCAGAGCTAGAATTCCTAGCACCCCTGGCAATCTACTGGATTCTTTTTTGGGTGGTGGTGGTGCTTCAATTACATGTTTTAAATATGTGGTGTGTGCAGGCAAAGCCTGTAGTAGGCTTTATAATTCAGTTACGAGTCCTTCCAACATTTTTTGTCACTGGCTGGGGGTTGCGGGAAAGGGTAAAGGTGACGCTCTCATAAGGCAGAATGAGGTAGCTGACTTGGCAGCAGATTTTGAATGCCATTATGGGCAGTAAAATGGTCCATTGGATGCGATTTATGGTTTTATATATGTATCTCCATGGTGTGGCTGCTCTTCAGATATTCTTCCTAATGCCCAGAGATTTCTTGGGCCATCCCTGGGCAGGGATTGTTCCCCTTTCTCAAAAATGTTTGCCTTAAATTTAGCTGTGTTGCCACAAAATATTGTTTCATCTCTCGATTTACAGTTCAGCTAACTAAAACAAAATGGATCAAACATGTGCATACGCATTAATGGTCACAATGTTCAATCTCTTATTGAAATTGGTGCTTGGAGAGTAGTTCATGAATAAGTCATTAAGAATCATAAAAATGAAACTTAGGTAATAATGGATCTTAAGACTGCAAACCTGACCCACTTGCCTGGAAATAAGTGATGCCGAGTTTAATGAGCTGTACTTCTAAATAGGCACTACCTCTTTCCCTGGAGGTGAAAAGAAAAAGAAAAATCTGGAATGTGGAAGAATTTTCCATTCCAGCATTTTCTTTTTTTCCTGCCTCTGAGGTAGCTCCCACCCCATCAGCTTCCCCCTGAAATTATTCCTCTAATCTCCACTCCAGTAAGAGAGCAACTTTAATCTGTACTGATACCAGGTGGGGTCCACCATAGAACTGTTGTAGGCAAGGGGGCAAGGACCATAATAGGGCCTGCAAGACCCACCTGACCTACACCCAACATCATATATGCAAAGTGCCCTGTGTGGCTCTTTGCAAACTGACTGCTGATTTGCAGTGCTTGAGAAGAGCAGCTTGTGGCGTTTTGAAGCCCCAGTAGCCAAGCTGATTGTCGGGCCTTCAAAGCACCATGGACAGTCTAATTTCAAAGTCTGGGTGAAAATGGGTCTCCTGAATTCAAAAGTGATGTCAAGTGATTGACAGGCGAGTATCCCTCCATACCTTTCAAGCTTGGCCCACAGAAGTGGGGGAAGATAAGGATTTAATCTGCTGCCAGGACCCAACCCACTGTCTTATTTCAGATGCATGCCCATAGCCTTGTTTAATTGAACACATTTGGTATATAGAGCCAAGATTCAGCGTTGATTATTTGCCATCGTGTTTCTTTAATAAGGCTCCTGGAATGGGTATATCAACTGTGAGCTGAAAGTCAGCACAACTAACGATAGGGTTTTGTGATTTAGTGGCTCTGAGCCTGTGTTTTATTTTGGTGGAGACCGTCAAGTTTAACAAGTAGAAAATCTATTCACTCTTCCTGAGGCCAGGGAAGGGAGAGTAATGACTCCTTTACTGTCTCAGAATTTAATTGGCGCTTTTAAACTAAAGCTTAATTCAACTTTTTCTATTAAAGGATGAATAACCTATGCAATTAATGGCTGCCCGTTCAACAAGCCGACGGTTATATTTTGGCTCCTTATTTATTGTGGGTGAGTGTTTAGCTACTGACAGACGGCCTCCAACAGCTTAATTTCAGGATGCAGGCCAATTTGAAGATAGCAGATGACAAGAGTTTTGCCATAAATTACGGAAAGCAAAAAATATTTCTCCTCTTTCATGGAGTAGGGGGGAAAGGAATTGCGGCTTAGGTAGCCTGTATATCACATTTCCTGCTGATGCAGTTTTTTAATGGCTTAAGTTATTGACCTCTGGGAGGTGTGTGGGTGGGGGGGTGTAATGGAAATGCTGACAGACTGGAAACCAAATGTGTATGGCTTGGGTGGTGAGGACTGTAATTAGGGATACATAAATGTGCTTTAGCTATTACTTGGCAAGAGCAAACAAACTGCCAGGGAATTGTCTATCGAGGAAGAGTGACCTACCCTTGAATTCTGCACGATGCCCCTCCTTTAGTTTTTGAATATTCTCCAAAAACATTTTAGAAGTAAAGAAATTCACCACTATTACAGAACTACAACATGTTACCAAAGAGGATGATGATGATAGCAACAACAGCAAACAGAGGTGGAGCAATACAAATCCCTGATCCGCCATGCTGGAGAGGCAAGAAGGTAAAGGACCCCTGGACGGTTCAGTCAAAGGCGACTATGGGGTTTCAGGCGGAGGGAGCCGGCGTTTGTCCAGACAGCTTTCTGGGTCATGTGGCCAGCATGACTAAACCGCTTCTAGTGCAACAGGACACCCTGACGGAAAGCAGAGCGCACGGAAATGCCGTTTACCTTCCCACCGCAGCGGTACCTATTCATCTACTTGCACTTCGTGTTTTCAAACTGGAGGTGGGACGGAGCAATGGGAGCTCACCCTGTTGTGGGGATTCAAATCACTGACCTTCTGATCGGCAATCCCAAGAGGCTCAGTGGTTTAGACCACAGTGCCACCCTTTGCTCAGCCCTGCCTGACTCTGATAGCGGGGAATATTTGCTATTGGCAGAGAAATCAAGCCTGCAAGGAGTATCCCAATACAGTCAAGTGTTGGGTGGGCAGAAGCTACTCGCAGGGGCACCCCCACTAGCAAAATGGCTACTGCTGGGGGCATGCATGGGGGGAGGGAATAAAAAATGGCACAAAAAAGACATGCATGGGATAAAACAGCCATCAATCCCAGCAGCCATTGAGAGTGTTTGGGAGCAGAAGAGATGGGAGGAACTTGGAAGGTGGAAGAGGAGGCTGGAGAAGGTGCTTGGAGGAGGCCAGAGACTTGCAGAGGAGTTTGGAGAGACAACCTTTGGCTGAAACTATCTTGACCACATGCTGGCAAAAAGGCAATATGCTGCAGGAATATTAAAGAAATACAATAATTTATTTCCTTAAGAAACAAATAACCATATTGGCGTTATCCATAACCATTTTAGTCCACAAAGTGGTTCACTGTTACAAAATAATACACGTTTTCCCATACAGAAGCAGAACGCTAAAAAGAACTGCTACACCTGCATATATATAATTAAATGTCCAGGTAAATATGTTTTTTATTGACCTCTAAAGTGATAAAGTCGGTTGACGCACGTGGTTTCTTCTCGGTACATTTTTTGCCACTTCTGTATTTCCCATAGCTCTTTGCAACTGCTGCCGCTGGTGCTGCAGAAGGAATTGGTCCAGGAGGAATTGAGATTGCATTCCTATACTCAAAGATACACTTGCCGGAGAACTGCAGGATTAATTGCAAGCAGCGCTGAAACTTGAGGTATGGCCCATGTAACTCTGCAGAGGAGGAGGTGCAATTTCATGCACATGTGGATTGGGTGCAGTGGTGGATGGGGCCGTCAGTTTGTGGGGAAGGAACAGACAATGAAGTCCGCTGAATGATAACCTATCAGGTGAAAGGGGTGGGATGGTCGCCACAGGCTGGCAGGGAGAAGGGTCTATGCAGCATTCTCTGATTGGCTCCTGCAAGCCTGCCTGGGTGCATGGGAGATCACATGCTATTTGAAATGGCAAAGGGTTGCACGCAGAACCTGAGCTTTTGCACAGAACTAAGGTCCCTCCTCCAGCAATTGTGGTCCTGGCATATCCGACTGAGTTTTAAGGTGCTGATAGAGCATATGATTTGACTAAGCTGTGCCAAGGCTGCAGTAGCATATGTTGTCTCTTGGCACAGACTGGATCACTGAAGTTTTTTTAGATGGACACAGCCTACCAATTGCTTTTTAACTGTTTAGATCAGTCATAGGCAAACTCCGGCCCTCCAGATGTTTTGGGACTAACAGGACCAGTGGTCATGGATGATGGGAATTGTAGTCTCAAACATCTGGAGGGCCGGAGTTTGCCGATGCCTGGTTTAGATAACAAACTTCCGTAAGTTCATGGTGTGGGTCACAGCAATAATTGATCCATGCATGCTCCTTTGGATAAACATGATACCCATGTTTAAATCTCAGTAATCTTTTCAGTATTGTGCTTAGAAAGGGACATCTGTGCAATAATTTTATGTGAAATGTAATTGGATTAGGACATTTTTACCAAAGTGCGAAAGTCATGCTAGATTTTTGTTGTTATTGTCATTGTCATAAAATCAATGCTATTTTTTACATTGGTTCCCCATCACAAAATCCTTTCCTTTAAGACTTCACCTCCACCGACCCCCTACAAATCTTTTTGGAAGCTATTCAGCTACACTAAAATAATAATAATAATAATAATAACAACAACAACAATAAAATCCACTGTTTTCCCAGGCTGAGGCTATTTTAAAGAAAGGATTTGGAATAGTTCAACTCTGCAGAGGATGGGCGAAATATTAGATAGCTTTTGTTTCTCTGTTTATTCCCACCATAACAACCTCAACAGGGTTTCTAAGCATTTCATACTGCATACATTTGCACTTGTGCATACCGATAACAGTGCAGACATTTCCCTATGATTAATAGGCCACTGAGCTGTGGCAGAGAGGGCAGAAGTTGTAATTGCTGATTTCTTGGGCTTGTACACAGTGCTTGCAAATATTGCACATCCAAAACTGATACTCTGTGATGGCCCTTCCTGTAGCAACACAGGTTGGGAGCTTCCCTTCTCCCCTGTTAAAAGAAACACAAAGTGGAATTTTATTTTTATCTTTTTGAATGAGCGTCCCTCATATTCAACAGTGATAT
Organism: Zootoca vivipara; assembly: GCF_963506605.1. Lineage (NCBI taxonomy): Eukaryota > Metazoa > Chordata > Lepidosauria > Squamata > Lacertidae > Zootoca > Zootoca vivipara. The sequence goes on from NC_083278.1 coordinate 16,222,630, forward strand.
TGCTAGTAAAATATGATCAGTTCCATTCAAAGCTATGTTTGTTCACAGCACCAGTGTACAGCTATTTATTTTTTAATTTAGAAAAATTACAGTATAAAACTTATTCGATTTGTAAAACATTGTAAATATCTTAAGCAAGCAAGGATAAAGAATGAAAAAGAAGAAAACAGAAGGGAAATAGATAAAGCAAAAATATAAGGGAATGAAAGAAGAAGAGAAAGTTTGCATCTACATGGAAAAAAATATGTGCATATTCTCCTGGTGCATAGCTGGTTATCATAAGACAGATATATGATAACTATTAGCAGATTTAGTCATGATATGTCAGAAACATCTTATTAGTGAGAACAACACAAAGGGCTGAGTATTGTATTGAAATTTCCAGTGGTTTATGAATCAACTTCAATACTCAGTGGTCAAATTTGAACATCCTTGAAGCTCATGCCTTGTTACTTTTATACTAAGCAAACTAAGCTAAAAAGAGAGATTCCCAAACCAGTTGCACTATTGCATTTTGTCATGTGGTTTAGCAAATTTCCAATTAAAAGCGACCACTTGTCCAGGTGCTACTAATGAAAAGGAATGAATTCGAGTTTCAGCCTCTATCAAAAATTAAACATGAATTGCAACATACAGCATAGCTACTTTTAGCAACATTCGGCTCAGAGACAACATAAATTCTATTTTAGCCACAATGGGAATAAAAGCAGGAATCTTACTCTTCAAGAAGACCCTCCAACTCTGACTTCTTGTTATCTTTAGGAAAGTGTTTTGTGAATATCTGCAGGGCAAGCTCTTCATACTGATGCTTCTGGTCTGGGAGAGAGTTTTCCAAAGATTCCAGTTTAACAAAAGCTTTTGAACAGATAGAAAAGGCTCTATTGGCACATGCGCAAAGAGCCAACAGGGAATAGATCTCTACTGCAGGAATGATGTCTTCATAATCCCTCAAGTGAAGGGCTGCAAAAAAGAGAACGAGATCTCAGCATACTTGCTTGCTACACTAAAATAGGCAGTAGTACGGTAGTACATAAATCCTGTTATTTTAATTCATTCACCCTGATCCACACTCTTTGTACAGAAAGTTCCCTTTGTGCTAATGGGAATGGTTTGGTGCAAACAAAATGGAGCTGCATGCATGGATCGGCTCCTCCAGTTAAACAAGAAAATGCTTTAGTAGGTGGGAGCTTCTGAGAACATTAGAGCTGTCGTAGTGGCATTGAACTGCAAGACCGAAGTATGTCTAATCCATTCAAAAGCTTTTGGAATCCCACAAATGATGGATCTTAAACCAAACTACCCAGCGATCCATAAAAACAAGTAATCCTACCAGTCTTCATTGCTGTATCTACATAACCCTCATAAAGCTGCCTTTGGGCAAGTATAAAAAAATGGTAAGCCTCAGCTCCTCGCCAAGCGTTATCGATCAGGCGACTGTCTGAAGAGAGAACATCTTCCTCGAGCAAACCAGCTAATGCTGAAGTAGCCTGGAAGCAAAGACAGAAGAGAGAGAAGAAAGCATGAAGGCAAAATAGTTGTCGATGCTATTAATTTATAATGCCCATTTTCAGTTTTCACTAGTGAAGATGGCTGCTTCAAAGTGAATTTCAAACAATGTACGCAATACCATTGTCAATGTCTTTTGAATATAGCAGCAAAGCATGAAGTGCAGAGAGCTCTTAAATAACAATTAAGTTACCTCCTCCAAACTCACACTCACTGAATAGAGGTATTATGTGTATCCTAAAACCAAACACATTTGTTTGGATGTGGAGCTCTGATGCAGAGATTGGCTTTCCCATATTCCACAGGTGAGAAACTAGATGTGGCCAGTGGCCTTTAATCCCCTCTGACCCTCAGTGAGCCAATTCTGACAGGTGTGTGGGGCCTGTTCAACAAGAGGAGGAGGCGCTGTGCACAATGAAATGGCAGCAAAGGTTGCCCTTTCTCCTGCTTGCTAAGTGAGATGTGTCGCTGGGATTTTTTCGGGTGAGCTCTTCTACCGGAGTTGTTAGCAGAGGAAATGACAGCATGGGGCTTCTGCGGCTATCCTTCCTGTAACCCTTAAAACCCTTTTCTGGATCTTTTACCTTTGCGAAACTATTCTCTACATACTGTTGTGAACAGCAATTTTTAAAAAATATATGAGAAAGATCGATTTGTTGCCATCTGTCCTAGAGATATTTTTCAAAAACGTCGTCTTGAAAAGGTACGACTTGCTTTCATGTTTGGTGGGCGATCAGGCACCATACCTCTGAAACTTTCCCCTTGACTTTCCCTCTCTGCGCGTTTTTCATTTGTTCGTGATATTGTTCTACGAGTAAAGCTGACATCACATAGAGCTTTTTAACACGCAAAGGCTTGGTCCTCTTTTTAGCCTCTTCATCTGCAATCTTTTTAAAGAGAAATTTCAAAAGAAATGCACCATTAAAAAATAATAATGATTTTATTTTTGTTTTCTCTCTACAGTTTGAAAGTGAAAGCCTAAGGCTCATGAAATAGAAAGTATGACACAATATGCAATTTATACCTTATTTATAATCCCCAGCCAATCTTGCTACTGATCGTCTTCCCCTTTACCCTGCTGGAAAAAGGCAAGAGCAGCTGCATCACCACTTTTGGAAGCAGCCGATATGGTGGAAGAGTAATGCTCTGTTGCCCATCCAACAATGGTGTTGCTGCTGCTTCCTGGGGAGATGCAATTTCCTGGGGGTGAAGTTGGATGTGTGCAAGCGCACTGACAGAACCAATCTATCACTCCTGTTGGTGCTCCCTGGCAGCCCAACCTCGCCACTGCCCTGGTAAGTGGCAGCAATGCCGCTGTTGGAAGTGCGGTGGAGTGGCATCGCTCCACCATGCCTGACCACTGCGCTGTACTTCCCATGGCAGCTGGCTACCCCACAAGAGGAGAGGAAACAGGACAGGATCAAAGTTTCTTCTGTCACTTTTGGTTGAGGAGGCTCTCCAGTCCAAGAGGCACCTTTGACATTTAGCCAGCTGCAGTTCTTCCAAAGAACTGATGGAGCCCGCAAAGCCCTTTTATAAAGCTGATTGACCCTCTCCTGGGCTCTTCAGGGATGATCCCTCCCACTGGCCAATAGTATCAAGGTAAATCCCCATGACGGGGTGGGCTCCCGTTGTTCGGTCCCAGCTCCTGCCAACCTAGCAATTCAAAAGCACATCAAAGTGCAAGTAGATAAATAAGTATCGCTCCAGTGGGAAGGTAAACAGCGTTTCCGTGTGCTGCTCTGGTTCTCTAGAAGCGGCTTAGTCATGCTGGCCACATGACCTGGAAGCTGTACGCCGGCTCCCTCGGCCAGTAAAGTGAGATGAGCGCCGCAACCCCAGAGTCGTCCATGACTGGACCTAATGGTCAGCGGTCCCTTTACCTTTACCTTAAGCTTCAGCTGGTTTAAAGATGTCAACTGATGGGTAGTAGCTAATTTTGAGCAATGCAGCAGCCGTGAATGCCCCATCCCACTCTGTTGTTGTGGGTCTGCTGGCATTCAATAGGAGGGAACAGGGTGGATAGGAAGGAACCTACCTAACCCTTACACTTGGTTGGATGCAACCCATGTTTTCACCCCAAATGCAAAATACCACTCCCTTTTAAATATGAACAGGATATAAACTCCATTTTTTACAACAGCAACAACAACAAAACCTGAAACAAAAAAGTAACAAACATATTAGATACAAGCTGCAGTTCTGTGCAGCTTTCCTTCGGTAAGAGGCCAAAGTAGTAATCTTCACTTGAAACTTAAATGTATTGAGCTACTGATGTATTGCTGAAAATATTGAAGCCTTAGTATACCGATTATGTGTTTGTAAGTTCTCATCTAGAGAAGTGTGTGGCTAAAGTCTCTCACACACAGTGAGGAGCTGCTGTTCAGAAAATACATGCCATGCACACCTGTGTGCTTGAAAGCCCAGATAAAATGCTTCACTGGATAAAAGCTACAGCATACAATTAGAAATGAATACATTTATTCCCAGAAACAGAAGCAGCATCGTTGTGCAAAGTTAAACCAAAAGCTCCTATATAAAAAGTAAATCGTCTTAATTAATTAGCATTGCATATTATCAAAAAATGCATGCATATATTGGACAGTTCATCCACAATAACCGTACCTTGAACATGAGCTTAGCAGCGTCAAAGAAATAGTTGGCTTTACGATACAACTCAACAGCATCAAGGGGCTTGTTCTTTTCTAATAATTGAGATGCATATCTAGCTAGCAGAGAGCCAATCTCTTTCATATTGTGTTGCTTAGCCAGTTCAACAGCTTTACTCCACTAGAAGCAAAGGTAACAAATGTTAAGTCAATTAAATACAATTTTAAATATATATATCAAAGGTCCACTCTCTCAAGCAAAAGAGCTCTGCTGCTGGAGAAAATTGGTTCAGGCCTTAGGGCTTTGAGGCCACTGGTAAAACCTATTGTGGTGGAATATTGGGACACAACTCAGGGACAGAATCAATGTAGCTTCTGTTGGTACTCTCAGTGGCAAAACAGTGCTAGATAAAGGTGTTGCACTGCCCAAGTTTCTGAAAGACTCTATGCATCAGGGTGAGGAACCACTTTTGGGCAGAGAGCCACATCTAGCACTGGGCAATATCTGGTTTTCAACATCAGGATATAATAATATATCACATTGTTTGAAATCAAGAGGGAGCTATGTAGAGGCTGGTCTAATCCCTTCGCCTGTGCTAATTACCAAAATACCTGCCTAGATTCCAAGGCAGATAATAGCAGCGTGGGGAGTCTGCATAAGGGAATTGGAACTGGCACAAGGGAAAGTAGAAACACCTTCCATCGCAACATCTACATTGTTGTAAGTCCTGATCTGAATTGTGTTCCTCCACTCTGCCAGCTGCTTTTAGGAAAATTAAAAGGCTGCTGGGAGTTCTGATTTCAAATCTCTTATGCAATTTGTGGCTTGGCCCTCAGACACAGAGCATAGGAGGATGTAAGCAGCTGGTCAGTACAAATCAGTTGATTATTAGAGGTTATTATGTAAAAGCAATTCTGGCTATTGGGGGGAAATGATATTAGAATGAACCACTATTAGGTATTAGAATGAAATTAATGTGCAAACAACCTTCCAGTTCAGCAACTGGGCTTATATTGTTACCTGGTTGAGATTTACACAGATATCTACTGCATCCTTGGGTCTGTTACACTTGAGAAAGGCTGCTACAGCTTGTTCACACATACCCACAGTAACGAACTTGTGGGCTATGTCCTGCAGGAGACACCAAAAGCATAATTATACTGCAGAGCATTATTAGGGTGATTGCCAATTCAGTTGCACTCAAGAGTATATCCTGACTTTAATGGATCTGCTCTGAGCATGACTAAATTGGCTATCACCCCATGTCTGTATTGTCTAAACTACAGATACCAACTGCAGATACTTCAACACTAATAAATTCACCATGACATATGCTAACAAGGAGACTACTTTGTCAGATGCATCTGTTCATTTGATGGATGCAGAAGCACAATATCGTTACCATATGTAGTAACTTGCAGAAACTCTAACGTCCTTACCATCTTCTCCATATTTTAGGCACATCAATAAAATTTAATTCAGCGATCAGCTGGGATATACTCCCCCCCCCCTTATGATAACAATGTGCCACTTTTCTTCTTGTGTCTGTTTTAAAAAATTTTTTTACAGCTGACATTCTTTCTACCGGGGTTTGGTATTAGAAAATTTAGAGCTCTGAAGAGTGTTGAGAAAGAACATGACCAAGGATACTTTTGTGTTAAATATCATTCTCTCTCTCTCTCTCTCTCTCTCTCTCTCTCTCTCTCTCTCTCTCTCTCACACACACACACACACACACACACACACACACACACACGACACTCTATCAAAGATGTGTGTGTTGTTACAGTCTTCTAAAACTCAAAATGTGGTTTAGGATGAATAACATAAAGGATCTGATTTGTGTAAACCAGTGGTTAGTTGCTGGATGAAGTCAGGTTGTTCTGACAAGCAGAACCGTAGGCCTACATTGAACTAACCTGGCATGCTAGCAGAAACCAGCACAAACATTCCTGCTGGTGCAACAGGGCTTTCCACCCCCCTCTCTCCCCCCAAAATCCACCTTGGAGGGTTGGGGAGAACCCCCAGAACACTATGAAGGGGGGAGGAGAGGAGGGGTTGTTCCATCTGGCTAGCAAAAATGCTTGTGCTACTGGAACAAGCAGAGATGAGCGATGCTGTAGCCCTCCCACAAAACGTCATCTTTTGCATGTTTACTCAGATGGCTATGCTTTGCTTCCAGTTGGAGGCAGCAATGCTTCTGAACACCAGCTGCTGGAAGCCACAGGAGAGGAGAGTGCTTGTGGGTTTCCGACAGGTGCCTGGCTGTCAACTGCGAGAACAGGAAACTGGACTAGATGGGCCACTGGCCTGATCCAGCAGGCTCTTCGTATGTTCTTAAGTCCCAGGTAGTCATGTACAGGATTACAGCCTGAGGATGTGAATTCGCAATAAGTAGCTTTCCATACTTACAGGAAGCAATTTGTTGTTTTCTGGAAGTGAGTTAGCTAAATCCTCTAGCGCTTGATAGTCTTCCAGCATATAGTAACATTCAGCCAAACGTTCATGGTTTCTGCCTTGTACATAATATGGCACGGCATTGGTCCTATAAGAAGTTGGGCATGGGTGGGAGAGAAACCACATCTCTGATTATCTGTTAACATTACCTGCTTGCTGTTGTCAGATTGTCAATGTGTTTAATTTCCTAAGGTCAGTGCTACAAAAGGATCAATAATTGCACCAGCAACGAAGTAGGGAAACCACAGAATATATCTTATGCTTAAGTTTTCAAAACGGAATGCTTTTTGTGTCTCTTTCAAATAAATTCACTCTACACACACACACACACACACATTTACATTTCAAAATATTCATTTAAACAACCTTAAATCACTGATTTCCCTTCTCTTTTTGCGGTTCATTTTGCATACCACACATCCCTGCATATTTTAAATGAACTAAACCATTCAGTAATCCATTGTTACATCCATCAAAACTTATTGACACTGCTGAATTTTTCTTAATGCTAACAGCATTTTTTTTATAAACACAATTTTCACCCATACTTTCAGTAAACAGTTTCCAGTCTTCTTTAAACATACATTCAAAACCATTTTTTCCTGTCTGTTTTTAACATTTCATATAACTGATGATACTGTACAATATCATCAAATAAATTCATTAATTAATGTAACTAATTCATCAATCAGAGAGTTACATGGAGGTTAAACGTTGTTCGATATCCATTCCCTGCATAAGGCAATTAAAAAAAACTATAAAAGAAACTAATTAAGTCCCCAGTTTGGACAGGAGGCAGCAATTGTCACTTATAGTGTCAAGTTATGAACATACCATTTCTGTCTATCAGCAAAGTAGTCCCCAATTTCATTGTGTGCCATTTCAAGGAGACTGTCATCTCCGTGTCCCGAGCCCGTTTGCAAAAGCTGCACCACTCGAAATCCGTTCCCTAGTTTCATTCGCAAATCAACGGCAAGGTCTCTGCAAATATAAAACCAAAAATGCAGCTTCATGAAATACAGAGAGCCAATTCTAAAATCCTTTATTCATTTAAAAGTACATTTAGATCACCTTTAAAAGGCAGAAGCGTCTCAAGGTGGCTTATGAAACAAAAACATTCTACATTCAATGGTCCCTGGGAGGACATTCTGTGGGCGGAAAGGTATCACAGAACTCCTTCTCCACAGGGGACAGCACTTTCTGCCACCATGCTGGGATGGTGACGAAGATTTCCACTGCCATGGTTGTCCTGCTGGCGCTCCTCCTTTGGTGGCAGGGCCAAAGATGGGGTGATTCAGGTGTGTGTCAAGGATGGCCAAGGGTCTGCACCCTCTCAAACAGAGCCAGAAACTATGTCAGCCTGAGAGTTGGCATAGTTAATTCCCTCCCACTGCCTTCAAAAAGAAAGAAAAAAACTCACTCTTCTCACTCCAAATTCACTCCATTATACTCACTCCTTTCACATTCTTTCTCCCCCCAGCCCTGTAGGTTTCTTAAAGTACAGAGCTGTGGACCAAAATGTTCAAATCGTATCTCAACCATGAAGTGAACGGGTGGCTTTTGGCGAGTTATTCTTGCTAAACCTCAGCCCGTACCTGGAACAATACTGGCCTGCCTCATATCAGGTTGCTATAAAGATGAGGAAGAGCATGTTTGGAATTGCTTTGAACACTGTAAAGTGTTACATAAATGCACAGCATCACCCCCAAGGCAGCTTACTAGGCCTCAAACAGATGTTTTAGTCTGTACCTGCATCACTTCTCAGTTCTGTCCCCATGCCTAGTATTTTCTTTTTTCATTGGTCTTCCCCCTTTTGAGTTATGTGGATTTGAAATTTAGAAACGCAATATGGCTTGTGCGGCGCTCACAATTCCTAAATTGACTCACTCAAGAGAAACAGCTCTAAACAGCTCTCCCACGATCAATTGTGCTGTTGTGCACTCAGGGGATTCTCTTGTCAATTCAAATTTATCCTAGAAAATTACCTTCTGTCCATGTCCAAATACATCCTTTCAGCTTCTTCAAATTTGCCGAAGTAAACTGCCACTTCGGCTTGCCTCAGTAATTCACTCTGGAGGTTGAGAAGACGCTTGACAAACTTGATACCTTGGTAATTTTTGTAGCGCACAAATGCTTGCTCAGCAGTGTCAAGATCCAATCTCTGGAGAGCTGTTTCAGCCAACAGTCGCCTGTATAAAGAACACAGATGTCTTACCTGGAAAAAACAGCTTCATAAGGAACAGGCTTAACAAATATTCTTGGCCGAATTGCAGAAGGAGCCAAAGCAGTATATGGAAGAGAAGAGGAGAAGGTGGATGCGACGCCCAAAAGATCTCGTGGTTTGGGGGGGGGGGGTGAGAAAAGCTTTGGGTGTGCAGATGAAGGGTCTCTGCAATACCCAGAAACCTCCAAAGGTTTCACATCATCCCTGATGGAAAAATCTAAGCTTATTTGAGAAGGACATCTAAAACCCTGAGAGGACAGTGATATATCCAATTCGGGAGAAGTTGCTGTGTGAACACCTTTGCTTGTCTGTATCTCTAGATGGGTTATGGGAGAGAGACTGAGGCCTCCTGAATTCCTGGAACGAGTGCCAATCTCTTGGAATCCTGGGAGGGCAAAAGAGGAAGGGAAGTGATGTGAAATATGTATCATTCAAGGGTAAATATGGAAACCGTGGAAGGGGAGGACAGGAGGTCAAATGTTCGTAGCTTGGGGGTACTTCTGAATCCTTTGCTGTCACTCGAGGCTCAGCTATGCCACTATCTGGACAGCGATAGCCTAACTACTGTTGTCTATGCTCTGGTAACCCCAAGGTTAGATTATGGCAATGTGTTACACATAAGGCTGCCTCTGAAGACGGATTGGAAACTTCAGCTGGTGCAGAATTCAGCCAGACGGTTTGAGCCTATTACACCGATCCTGGTCCAACTGCACTGGCTACCAATTAGTTTCCGGGCCCAACTCAAAGTGCTGGTTTTGACCTATAAAGCCTTAAACGGTTCAGGACCGCAGTACTTCAAGGACTGCCTCTTTCCATATGAACCTGCTTTTGGACGTGCCAGGCGTTTCTGTGGTTGGCATCTGTCCAGGCAGGGCAGAGGTATGGCTTGGGGCTCTTTGGAGCTTTAATTGGAGTTGCATCTCCAGTGACGGCCCAAATGTTCCTCTGACCTCCTGCTGCCTTTTGCTTGGTGGGAATGTCCTCTGTCTTTCAGCAAAAGGTTGCCTCAGCTATCGCCTAGATGGGCTGCTCCTTTCTGAAGGTTCCCCATCTAACTTCTCCATTGCTCTCTGGTTCTTTTCTATCTCTCCCTTAAAATAGGCTACCTGGGCTTGCTGAAACAGCTTACCTACCCATGTTGCAGGCCAAAAGCCGCCTGAGGATTGAGAAGGAAAATGTATCACATGATCTTCAGTGTCCTTTTGCATGCACCAATTCTTACACGACCTATTTACACTTTTGACATATCATGAGCAGCAAATGTTTATATTTGACCTTCAAAGGGGGTCAAATTTAGCCAGCAGATCTTATTACTATTGGATGTTTTCACATCAAACTGAGATGAAAGGTAAAGACCATTAGGTCCAGTCGTGACCAACTCTGGTGTTGTGGCGCTCATCTCACGTTATTGGCCGAGGGAGCCGGCGTACAGCTTCCAGGTCATGTGGCCAGCATGACAAAGCCGCTTCTGGCAAACCAGAGAAGTGCACAGAAACGCTGTTTACCTTCCCGCTGTAGGGGTACCTATTTATCTACTTGCACTTTGACATGCTTTCGAACTGCTAGGTTGGCGGAGCTGGGACCAAGCAACGGGAGCTCACCCTGTTGCGGGGATTCAAACCTCCGACGTTCTGATTGGCAAGCCCTATGCTCTGTGGTTTAACCCAGAGTGCCACCCGCTGAGATTATTTTCCTATATAACAGATACCAGTCCAAATCCTCAGCTAATAAAACCTGTTTTATTAACCTAGATTTAACCCTGAAAAGCCATAAGAATATAATCCCTCTAACTAGGAAAGAAAACCTAGAAAAAAATGGAATTTTACCAAAGCCTTGGATGCGAATTTTCTTCAATGAACTGGGCAGACTCTGCAATGCCTGCATTATTTACAATCGCTTGTGCATCTCGTAGTGATCTAATCTCAAAATTAAGAATGCAATCCTTATTAGGATGTTCAGGATTCTGTAAAATACACAAAAAAATAAGTTTAGTGGCTGCTCATTTCCATTGAAAACCACTGTTTTGTAAATCGTATACATGGAATGTTTTTAGAAGGGGGGGAATCTAAAATTTACCTTTAATATTTCATCCAGTAAAACAGATTTAATTTCTAAATCTTCAAAGTTGCAAATGTATCCGGACGTTTGAAGGGGTTCCTTAAAATACAAGTTACCATATAATCAGCAAATCAAAATTATCCGGCAGCATTTCAGGCACAAATTTCAATGCCATTTAGGACGCAATCTTATGTACACTTCCTAGGAAACAAATCCCACTAAAATCAGAGACTTAATTGTGCTGTTAATTGTGCACAGGATTGTAGACTTTGGCAATATTATCACCGGTTTTCCTGCCTACTTTATTTATCTTACTCACGCAACCTCATATCTGTGCTCCCTCTGTATTTGCGAAATGCAGAGGGAAGCCTGTGGAGCTCCTTGCAGCTTTCAGAAAGCGTCAACCTATTATTGCTGTTGTTTCTGCATTTGCAGTTTAAATCCTCAAGGGGCCGGAACACCATTCCTACAGAGAACAGCTACATCATTTGAAGCTTTTAGACTTAACAGCAGGGACTACAGAGAGGCTTGTAACATTTTCTAAACTCTAATTAACCAAGGTGTGACATCTTTTAAGGTTAAGATGACTTTAAGCAACTCTCAGATAAATTCATGGAAGATATCTCAATTTTCAGAGAACTGCAAGTACAAAGGCACTTCATCTAGCGGCAGCTAGGCTGGTGACCGTAAAACACCGGTCCTAAAGGACCCACTTGCCAGAGTGGTGTATGCCCTGGTTATCTCCCGCTTGGACTACTGCAATGCGCTCTACGTGGGGCTACCTTTGAAGGTGACTCGGAAACAACAACTAATCCAGAATGCGGCTGCCAGATTGGTGACAGGGAGTGTCCGCCGAGACCATTAACACCGGTCCTGAAAGACCTACATTGGCTCACAGTATGTTTCCAAGCACAATTCAAAGTGCTGGTGCTGACCTTTAAAGCTCTAAATGGCCTCGGCCTTGTATACCTGAAGGAGTGTCTCCACCTCAATTGTCTAGCCTGGACACTGAGGTCCACCTCTGAGGGCCTTCTGGCAGTTCCTTCCCTGCGAGAAGTGAAGCTACAGTGAATCAGGCAGAGGGCCTTCTCAGTAGAGGCAACCGCCCTGTGGAACACCCTCCCACCAGATGACAAGGAGATAAATAACTATACAACTTTCAGAAAACATTTGAAGGCAGTCATGTATAGGGATTTTTTTTTTAATTTTTAATGTTTGATGTTTTATTGTGTTCTTGTATCTGTTGGAAGCTGACCAGAGTGGCTGGGGGAAATCAGTCAGATGAGTAGGGTTCAAATAAAATACTAATAATAACAACATTTAAATATTAGGTGCTTGCGATCAGTAATAGGGATCTTCATCACCTTCATTATAAGTGGTTTCCCCAGGGACCAGAAGCATAACATGGGTCAGTGAGAAGTCATGCTTTCAGTGTTGTGGGCCCAACTCTCCCACTAGTAAGAAGTAGGATATTCACTGTCTGTGATGAGTTTCAGATGCCTGGCTAAACCCATTTTATTTAAGGAAGTCTTCACATCAGGAATGCTTCTTTGAGGTTTTAAAATTTTCTGATTTTCTTTTGTTTTCATTTCTGAGGTTTAATTTACATTTTAAGTTTTGTATGTTTTTTTAAAAAAATCGTTGTAAGCTGATTTGAGACTGGGATGGTGAGAAGTCCGATCATTTTGTAAAAATATTGATGATGATAATTAAATAGTAAATATATAATACTCTGCTTGAAAGCTTCCAGAGGATCCTGTCTAGCCACTCTCAGAGACAGAATGTTGGACTAGATGAAACTTTGGTGTGACCCAGTATTTTTACTACTACTTATGTAGTTGTTCCACCGTAATGATCCAAGAGCTCCACGAGGAGCAAGGTGGGGTGGAGGGAAGGGGGAGAGGCATCCCACCCCAAAATCACTTTGTTCCCTTAATCCCTGTTGAATTTCCACCTATTTTCACTTTGCTTCCAGCTTGACAAAAACTCCTAGTCAATCAACCAAGGAATATATGTGACAAACAATGTGCTAGAAGAACATATGATCTCAAAGTGGATCTGCAGAGAACTTCGCCAACTGTCTTCCTCCTATTCCAGCCCCCCAAAATGCAATGGGAGGTCGCAGACTCCCAATTAAAATATTTGTATTTAATTATTGCTTATTGCTGTACCTCAGGATCCAAGTTTCTGAACACATACATTCTTGTTTTCTCCATCATGGCAAAAAGCTCTGGATTATCTCTGGCCCATTTCATATCCCAAACATCTTTGCGTTCCAGTTTGAGTTGTTCACCTACTGCTTGGCTTCCTGAACTGTCTGTTATTCGGGTGTCCAAGTCAAAGAAAATCAGCATTCCTAACATGTCTATGATAGCAAGACGGCTGAAAATGAAGGGAGAATGAATGAAAACAAAAACAGTCCTTCTTTATCAAATTTCTGTCTCATATTTGAAATGGTTTACCGTGAAGGTACAGTAGACCCTTGGGTTATGTTACTCTTGAGTAACGTAAACTTCAGGTTGCAAAAGCGGCAAACCCGGAAGTATTTTTCGCGGTTTCGCTGCTCGTGCATGCGCAGAAGCGCTTTATCATGCCACCTATGTGCGCAGAAGCGGCGCCCTGGATATGGATTTTTCAGGGGGGGTGCACAGACCCCTGGAACGAATTAAATTCATATCCAGAGGGTCCACTGTATTTCTTAAACCAGAATTTCAGCCACAAATAGCACAGGTAGAACTACATATTAACAGGTAAACAATGAATTCCCAAATTGGCGTTTCTTTCAACATCATAGTAATAATTAAAATAATTAAAATTTATAATACACCTTTCTCCAGCAGATCCCAGGACAGGTTAGAGCAATTTAAAATTCAGAATTACAAACCAGTTATCAGCTATTATATTTACAAAAAGAGGATGAGCCCTGAAGACACACATCTCAGGTGTCAAAGGCCAGGGTAAAGAGGCAAATCGTCACCATTCCCTGAAAGTTGTAGAATATAGAGAATTCCACAATTTAGGGGCTGCCGCAGAAAATGCCCTCTCCCACCCCACCCCACCTTTTGAGGGGGGTAGAACTACCCTTAACACCTGGGAGGATCTGTCAGGAATGAGGTGGTCTTTCAGATCTTTGCATCCAAAGTCTTTAGGGCTTTGAATGCTAACATGAGCACCGTGAATTGGGCCTGGAAACAAACTGGCAGCTGAGGCATCTGTTTTAGAATGAATAATCTGGCTGCTGCGTTTTGGACCACTTGGAAGCTTCCAAATCATCTTCAAGGGCAACATGGAGTAGAACACACTGTAATGATCCAATCTGGAAGTTACTAGAGCAGAATGCTAATATGAGGAAGGGAAGCCCTTCTCTCAACACCATTATCTGCCGGAACCTGCCCCCCACCCCACTTCAGTTAATTTTTCACCTTTCCCCCCCAGTCTATTAAAAGCCTTGGGTTGTACCCAACATAGTGCTCTGTGAACATTCCATCAGTGCAAGAATTTCTGCCTGTGCAATGGAATGTTCTCCCCCTTCCTCTTCCTGTTCACCCCCAATTCTATTCTAAGGGATTCCCCCCAACCCTTTGGAGCAGATTTGGGTAGGCATGGGTGGAGGAGGGGGGAGATGGCCCATTGCACAAGCAGAAATCCTTGCATTGATGGGATGAAATGGTTGAATGCTACCTCTTGTCTCCAATATAATATGTAATCTAATCTACAAAAAAATTCAGCCCCCTAGAATAATGTTTCAGCTAACAGAATGTATCCGAATTGGTAAAGATTGCGCCTCAAAGTTAAGAATATATTTTACAACCAAACTTCTATCTTACCTGGAGGTGCAATTCAGAGACATTTGATAAGGCCGACAGTTGAGGAGATACTTCCGAATCAAACCAACGTTGGGGAGCCTATAGCTCTGAATGGTGCCAGATTCTCGTCCCTAGAGAAAAACAACTTTTGAGAAGCGAGGAAAAATAAGCATAACACACATTTCTTTATGTGCTGATCTACGCCACGGGTAGGCAACCAGTAGTCTTATCAAATGAATGAGCCAAAGGCTTGGGAGAATAATAAAACTGTAGAGTTGGAAGGGACCATGAGGGTTCTCTAGTCCAACCCCCATTTCTGCTACTTCCTCTTCCCTTCAGTCCATTTGAAATTGCTGCGGCTGAGCAGGAATCGCTGAGCAGTGGAGAGAAAGGGGACTTAGGCACACCCCCTTTATTGGCAGCCCCACCCCTTTTCCCTCACTGCTCAGCTGTTCCTATAGTTCAGGGTGCATGAGAGAAGCTGGTGGAGGAGGAACAGAGTGATCTGTCTCCCTCTCGCAGGTTATTGTTGAGGTTTGCCCTTTCAAAAAACAGCAAAAAAATCCTTTGTAGGCACTCACTTCCCCAGTGTTGCATGAGGTTTCGTGTCCATATGTGAACAACCGAACCTTCACTTTCATGCTTGAAGCCCTTTGCTTCATTTTTTTAAAAAAAGTTTTTATTTATACTTTTCAAATTTATACATTTAATTAATTTTACAATCACTTTAACACAGGCATAGGCATAGGCAAACTCGGCCCTCCAGATGTTTTTGTAGTCCCAAAACATCTGGAGGGCTGAGTTTGCCCATGCCTGCTTTAACATTTCAAAGTTTGACTTCCCCCTTTCTGCAGTTTAAATTTATTTTTTAATATCTTCTGCATATCCAAATTCATTTAATTTGCTCATTTAATTATCTACTCTAAATATATACTCTTATGAAACTGCAAGTTATTACAATAATCCTGCCAATGTTTTTATGTTTGCAATTTATCTGTAAATAGTCAATAAACCATTTCCATTCTTTTATAAAAAGTTTGTTATCTTGAGTTCTTATTCTTCCGGTACGTTTTGCCATTTCTGCATATTCCATAAGCTTTTGTATCCATTCTTCCTTTGCTGGGACTTCTGCTTCTTTCCATTTTTGGGCGAGTAGCAGTCTTGTTGCTGTAGTCGCATACATAAATAAATTTCTATACAATTTAGGTAGTTCTGTCCCTATAATTCCCCAAAGAAAAGCTTCTGGATTATTATTTTACAAGGTTATTTTAAACATCCTTTTCAATTCATTATATATCATTTCCCAGTAAGCTTTAACCTTACTACAAGAAGACAGCAGCTGCGGCTGCTGTTTGTATATAATCTTTTGTGCCTGAGACTCGGATCAGCTTATCTCCTGTTTGCCACCTTCTCATGTATGCCCTGAGGCATAGTCAGTAGTGGACAGTGTAGTGAGACAGTGACACTCACCTGACCTCCAGTAGGTCATATCACTGCTGTTTACCAGCAGATAGCAGAGAGGGAAGCATACAGTGGTATCTTGGTTTTCGAACAGAATGTGTTCCAGGAGTCCGTTCGACTCCTGGAACCATTCAAAATCCAAAGCTGCGGAAGCCGCGCTAGATGTTCGGCTTCCGAAAATCGTTCAAAAACTGGAACACTCACTTCCAGGTTTCAATCGTTCAGGAGCTGATTTGTTTGGGAGCTAAGGCGTTCGGCTTCCAAGGTATGACTGTATTGGAAATACATTGGTGGGAGCACCAATTGGCTCTGCTGGCGCACTTGTACCACAACGACCTCCCTGCTCCCTCTCTACCTCCCAGTGAACAGCAGCAGCAAGACTGGCCAGAGGTGTACTAGTATACTGGTACAGCCTTTTAGATTCAGCATGGCAAGGGCAATATCGCCCAGCTATAAATTTATTCTTGTGCAGTGTTAAGAGAACCATGTGTGCTTGGAAAAGAATATGCAAATATTGTTAAATAAATGAATGAATTAAAATAAACAGCACATTTGGTACTTACAATAATAAGTGTCTTATCAGATGCTGTTATTGCACAAATCGGATCCCTCGTTCCCTGAAACCATATCAGATGTCAAGTTTAATCACCAAAAGCAGTTTTATTCTTTGAAACAGAGGTACAGAGCAAAATCGCTAGCAAGAATATGGTAACATTTAGAAGGGAAAATATTTCTTTTGAGTTGTATGACCGAGCAATTTTCTAAAAAAAATAAAAAACACAGAAGAAATCTAATGCACTTTCAGATTATAAACATCAACTCAAAACGGCTTTCCTTACAGACTGGCCAAACAAGATTCTGGTAAGAACTAGAACTTACTTGTAAAGCTTTCGCATAATCAAGTACTCCATCCCCTGCTCCAGAAGGGGTATCATCTACATGATAAATCCTGAAAGGAAAAATGGAAAAAGGAAATTGGTACTCTCTGATGTACAGGGATATTTTTTAGGGCTTGCACATGATGTTTCGTTTCCCGAATGTGTGTGTGTTTTCCTGTGGTTGTTCTTAATGCAGGAAGGTTTTTTAAAAAGTGGTTATAGGGTTGAGGAAGGCAAAAGGTTCTGAAGAACCTGTCTATAAGAATAAAACCCAGCGTGGGGAGTCATTCTGTCTAGAGCACGTCCTCCAGTGCACTCTTGCAAGCAGGAAAATACTGCACAGAAGGAGGATTGGATTTTGGAGGGAGCGGGGTGCCAGACTGAAATGAAATATGGCAATTTGATTGGGAGAAATTCTCAAAGCAAAATAATCCAAACTTCCCATTATTATTCCAGGTATGACACAAAAAATTAGGCTTGGGTCCTAAGTCAACTTAAGGAGCTTGACAGAAGCAGAACTCTTCCCTTTCTTGCCCCCTGCATCGCCCAAAATGCTTCTCTGGACACTCAGTGGGGGCCTGCCCATACAATGCAGAAAGGGAACAGAAGGGAGGTAGAGGAACAAGAAAATGGGAAACTTTCCTTCTATGAACTTCATTAAGCTAACTTATCTTAGGATCCAATACACAGCACTATAGAAACAGATATAAGAGGTGGGCCATGAAAGATCTGAATGACATCAAAGAAGAGAATCCATTGGTGTAAATAAGGGTCCCAGAAGGAGTTATAGTGAATTAGCTATGAAGACTATTTGGCATGATGAATAAGAGATGTTAGTCCCTTCCTGCCTGGAATATAGGCAGATATTATTTACAAATTAATTATTCACAAAGCAACTATTTTATGAATTTGCTTGCAAATCAAATGTCACAGAGATAATGCTAGGTGTTAAACAACATAGCACAGGAAAAGAAGCTGCAAAATTGGAGAACAAACCTCTCTTTGCCCTCTTTTCTAGTTCGTGAGACCTGATTAATTTCCATCGCAGTGAGCTTCTTGTCCACACGATACTGCCAGATATAAAATGCTTCTTTTGAAGCTGCTATCACCTGGGTTTTGGTCATGATAACGAACAGTGGTGCTATTATAAAATCCAAACAAGAAGCACAAATTGAATAGGCCTGTTGAATGTTTTGGTGCAATCTTATTTAGACCAAGATAAGAAGTAGGTTGTGTACATGGCATGGGTAGCCAACATGCAGGTAAGTCAACCTGAAGGTGTTGTTGTAGTAAAACTCCAATCAGCCTCAGTGAGCAGGGCCAATGGTCAGGGATGATAGGAGCTGTAGTCCGGAAACAATTGAAACTGGCTACCCTTGGGTGTCATTGCCAGGTATAAGAAAAACAACACAAATCTCATGGCCTGGTTCAAAGAGCTATATGTGCTGAACACAAAATGTGCCGGGAATTTCTAGAGAATAGATGCTGGCACACCCAAGTATACATTTCTCATTTATTTCATAATACATGTGCTTCGTATAGATAATTGTCTTTAAAAACTTTGATTTTAGAGTTATCATTATATCCATTTCCATTCCCCTACTTGACTTGTATTCATTATGCTATCAGTTTTACAAAACAATGCATTCCTAATAATGAAAAGTTTTCTGCAGAAAAAAGGTAGCAGTGGAAGTCTCCACCCCACTCCACTGGATTTGGGGCACAAGTGGAGAGTCTATGGCCTTCCTAGATGTTGTTGGACTGCAACTCCCAGAATCCCTGATCCCTGGCCATGCTAGCTGGGACTGATGGGAGTTGTAGTCAAATGGCATCTGGAGGGCCAACCATATCCCCCATTCCATAACAGTGTATGTGCTCTTTTGGGCTGTTTTGGAAGGAACAGTGGGCTATAAATTTTCTAATAACAATAAATAACAGCAACAAAAACAAATGAAAGGTAAGATCAATAATACCTGTACCACAGTATGTAACAAGGTACTTTGAAGTGTGATTCTTTCTGTTGTGCTGATCTAACATCTACCACCAACTATAAACAGTGCAATCAACAATCTCTATTGAGCTTTATCTATCAGTCGTTTTGATAGTTTAATATCTATGGCAGAAATAACCAATGAGCAATAGAACACTGAAATTGAGAAACGTTAAGTGGGAACTATGCTTCTACTCTGCCTACCAAGCTCTGTTGTTAGAAGCAGCGAGCATGGTAAATACATTTTAAAAGCCTCCCATTGAAACCTGGCAAATATTAGCCTTTGATGAACCTGCATGCAAATGCATAATTAAAAATAATTGGAACTTGATAAGGAAAGGCAGTTGCAAATTGGGCTCAAGTACTTGACTGAAACCTGGAAATTAAACAGTTTTTGAAGATTGGAATTGCATGAATAAAGTGCACATGCTTTAGTGATATTTGCAAAAGTCAGAACGATTGACAATATCCCCAATAAAACAGCAGATGTGTGGGTCCTTTGAAAAGTGAGCATGATCGGCACTTTTGAAAAGAGCAAATATGTTTAAATCACATGCACAGATGTTCTGATGTGGTGTGGGAATGAGGAACCTGTGGCCTTCCAGATGTTGTTGGACTCCAACTCACATCAGCCTCAGACAGCATGGCCAGTGATTACCAGTAGGGATACTGTAGTCTAGCAACATCTGGAGAATCACAAGTTTCCTGAGATGGAATCCAGAAGTTCAACATTTCAGTTCTCAGCCCAGCCACAAATGCACTGAGTGGCCTTGTAAAAATCCTTCATCTGCAATAAGATCCACCTTACCTATTTGAAAGGACAATATATGTGAAGCACCTTGAAATGTCAAGCATTACTCATTATTATTGTATTATTAGGTTGCATCCAATGCTGCATCTCTGCTGATGGAAAAGAGGGGAAGGCAATTTTCAGTGATTCCTCCTCCTTAATGGAGTCTTCCAAATCACCCAAATCTCCTCCAGAGGATTGGGCAATAGGGCGGTTCATAAAAAAAACTTCTTCTTTTTTTTTTAAAAAAATGCCTGCTCCAAAGGTCTTATCTTACTACACTAGGGATTATATAGCTATATTTGAAATTTCATGCATATCAGCTAATATCTTGACCCTGCTCCACTGAATTGAAATTTCAGCCTTCACGGAAAATGGCCAAGTAAACAGCTATTTTTGTGGAGATGGGTCAAGATATTAACTGATATGCATGAAATTTCAGATATAGCTGTATAATCCCTAGCGTAGTGGGATAAGACCTTTGGAGCAGGCTTTTTTTTTTTTAAAAAAAAGTTTTTTTAATGAACCGCCCTATTGGGCAACCTTTTGGAACGTAATGGAAGCTGGTGCTGGTGGCTTCAAGGGGTAGGGGGTGGGAATCACAAAATCACCTCCCTCCACATTCTGGTGACAGAAGCTCTTCTGGATCAAATAGCCTTTGTCTGCACTGGGCAGCACTGGCTACAAAACACTATGCTTTGTCAATAAAATAATATTGGCTTAAAATCCCATTCCTACCTGATGCAGCTGGCATTCTGAACAGAAATATCAATTAACAAGGAACTGGATTTAGACTAAACATGAGCACAGTTCCACTTATGGGATGCTCCCATGGGCAGAAAGTGGGACACACAGCCCCGAAACCCCCATAAAGGCTGAAGGATGCCCTAGAACAGTGTGGGAGGTAGTGGGGGGGGGGCTTCCTGGGGAATTTTTGTGGATGTTTCTGCTGCATCAGAATCCCTTCTGCAATCAAAGGGAGGGACATATGTCTGTATCCAGCCCACAGTCACTTTTGCAATTAGTTTCAAAAGAAGTGGACCTAGTAGGCCATACTAAAATGGCAGTAGTAGGTAGACCTACTTCTATTACATTTTGCTAATGTTTCAAGACACTAAACAGCAAAGAGTTTGCCAGCTCTGTCGCATAAGTAGTAGTTAGCCATTTTGGATTGCCATTGCAATCTGAAATGATTTGGGGCAAAGGCTCAAGAAGCATAATGAATACAATAAAACTCTGAACATCTGCTTACCAATGTCAATATATTTTGGATCCAGAGGAGTACCAATGGAATTGCAGAGAACAAGTACATACTATGGAAAAATTAAAAACAGATAACTGCCAAAGCAAAACACATAAACCACTATATTCGGCAATTCAAATTATATATTATTATTATTTAAATCTGTATCCTCCCAAGGGAGCCCATATAGATTAGGCAAGGAAATACATCCAAGATTTATGATTGCATAACAAGTTAATATTTTTAAATCATTTTTAAGGGGAGAAGAAAGTATCAAGCTAAATTCCTTTCCACTAAAACCACCCCCACAACAAGGAAACCACCCCTTTGCAACAAAATGTCACTGCTTATGAAAGGGCAAAGCACAAAATATTATGTTAGAAAGCACTACTGAATCCCTTTGACTAATCAATGAGTTGAGTCTAGATTACTTGAACTTGGATCCCACTGAAAACAATATGAAAAGTTAATCACAACTAAGTAAAATTCATGTTGCCTGTTTAGTGAGGTTTCTGAAGCCAAGATAGTATTTTTTGGGTTTATACGTCACTCAAAGGTCAAATATACTATCACTCTCTGTGAAACAGTACAGATCTAAAGAGGCAGTTCCAGAAATTATAATTCAATGAAATGGGTGCTGATTACATATACCTAAATGGTAAATCACATCATACCCATATAAGCCACCCATTAAAGCAGCATATAAAAGAATTGTTTTACCATTGCACCAAGAGAGTCAGTTTCGTGCTCCTCCTTTGTAAGCATTGTACAAGAGATATGGGAAATAATTAATTCTTTTGGCAAAGAAAAGAATACCAATTAAACTAAGTATATTGTATGTAACAGCAAAAAGAAAAAGTGAGGCTGTTGGATTTCTTCCATATAGCTTCCAAATTATTAACAGTGATGTAGAAAAATTTACTTGCACCATAGCATTTTGCTCTATGTCCTTCCCAGTGCCTTTTTTCTGGAGGGACGCAGGGGTACGCATAGCACTAAACATTTTGAGAATCTTTCTACTTTTGTCCATTTACTGTATTTACTTCCCCCTGATTTGAACTATAAAATGGTGATTTTCTTGAGTCAAAATGAGAGTAACCCTAAACATTCTAAAGAAAAAAGCACTGGTCCTTTCTAACTGCATCTCATTTCAAAATACAAAGCCATGTTCTCAACATCAAAGGAGGACTGTTCCTTGGGTTTAGTAATGTTAGAGAGAGTTGGTTTACATAATCAAGCAGACTCAATGGAAAGCTAAAAAGCAGGTGCTCCATAAGTACAGTATTCAGCGTGACATTAAGGCTGCAAAATAAACTTAGGTACATATCCAAACTCTTGATTGTTCCTTTGCTGGAGCAAGGCACACTCCCAACTGCCCATCAGCAGAGAGGTTGCAGGATCATGGCTTGCTCAAGGAGTGGGGAGGCAATTTTCAAGTAATGGAAATTGCTTCTGCCCCCCAGCACAGTTTTGGAATCACCTAGGGGAAGGGAAGGCTTGCAAAGCCCTTTCCTGTGCTGCTCTCTGTTCCAACCTCTGATGTTGCAGGTTGAAAGGCTCATAGTGGGGAGAGCTTTGCAAGCCTTCCTATGCTCCTCATTTCAACGTCTAACACTGCAGGTTGAAAGGAGGAGCGAAAGAAAGAAAGAGCTCTGTAAGCTTCCCTGCACCACCACAAGTTGAAAGGATCAGCGCAGGAAGGCTTGCAAAGCACAGGGCTTGTCAACACTCCTTGCATTGTGCTTCTCATTCTTGAGAACTCTGTACAATGGATTGTGACTGGTGGGTTGGCCAACGAATTGGGAGCCAAAAACATTCCCCACCTGTTTTGAATATAAGCCTGCTGGGAGGGTTTTACTGTTGTTTAGTTCGAACGCACATCAAAGTGCAAGTAGATAAATAGGAACCGCTACGGCGGGAAGGTAAACGGCGTTTCCATGTGCTGCTCTGGTTTGCCAGAAGCGGCTTTGTCATGCTGGCCACATGACCTGGAAGCTATACACCGGCTCCCTCGGCCAATAATGCGAGATGAGCGCGCAACCCCAGAGTCGGTCACGACTGGACCTAATGGTCAGGGGTCCCTTTACCTTTACCTTATTTTATGTTCTAGGCAGCACCTCCTGATGTTATTGACACTTCAGAAATAACAACAACAACAACAACAACAACAACAAATCAGTGCTTTGAAGATTTACAACTTGCAGCAGAGCTTTCAACTACAGCTTCTAACTAGTTCTTGCCACAAGGATGTTAAGCTCCTATATCTTTGAAGGGAACTGAATTGGTAATGAGTGGACCTTCTATCAGGGCTCTGCAAACAAATTAACTGTCCCATTTTCTAATTCAAAGTGATTCATCAAGAGTTATAAGGTAACTAGGGATACCTGAAGTTGATTTTCATCGGCTTTGGTTGCCAAAATGCAGAAGTCTCCACAGGTTGTAATGGAAATCAGACTCTTGACATATTTCAGATACTTTTCATTGTTTTTTATGTCCCAGAAGACCACACAGTACTCTGGACGGTCAGGTCGGGTATATGCATAAACCACTGTATTAGTGCAGTAACCCCACTGTCAACAAAGAAAACATTATTTGTTATTCATAGTAGAGAGTAACATAGAGAGAGATTATTCATAGTGTAGAGCAGGGTTTCCCAAACTTGGGTCTTCAGACTTTTGGGGGGGACTAGAATTCCCATCATCCCTGACCACTGGTCCTGCTAGCTAGGGATGATGGGAGTTGTAGTCCAAAAACAGCTGGAGACCCAAGTTTGGGGAACCCTGGTATATCTACCACTCATCATTACTATTCTCCTCAAGAGAATATAACTAACTCTAATGAACATGGTGAAGAGCTGCTGCTATTTATTATTATTATCATTATAATATACCAATATATATACCGCCCTTCATCCTAGACCATGGGGCAGTTTACAATACAAATACAATACAATACAAAAACACAAAAATACCACAATAACAAAAAAAACCCAACCAATTACACCTCACCCACCTCGGTTTAAATGGCCATAGGTTGCTTAATTAGCCAAAGCCCTGGGAGAAGAGGAATGTTTTTCCTTGGCACCTAAAGATATGTAATGAGGGTGCCAGGCGAGCCTCTCTGGGAGAGCATTCCACAAGTGGGGAGCCACTGCAGAAAAGGCCCATTCTCATGTTGCCACTCTCTGGACTTCTCATGGAAGAGGCAAATGAAAAGGGGCCTCAGATGGGGAGAGGCGGTCTTCGAGGTGTTGTGATATCACAGAGAGATGATTAATTTTAATATCATAATTTCCGGCTTCTCCTTCTGTAATGCTTGCAAATGGCGCTGTAAGCCTTCCAGTGAAAGTGGCATTCTGCAGCTACTTACCTTATAGTCTGGTCGGATATTTGCAAAATAAATACATTGGTCAACGGCTAGTGATATTTTTAAGCCTCCTCCTTCCCAAGACAGAGCTGAAACTTGTTTGCCTGGAACCTTCAGGGTACGCAAATGCTGAAACGACACCATCCATTCATTGGTTACACGTTATCTGTAGGAATTCCAATCCTACTGCAGAATATATTTTGCAGGTAAGACTGGAAGAAAGGTGTACATGAACTCAAGAAGGCCTGGGCCTTCTTGCCAATCTAATAGGTTGACTTGAGAGAGGTAATTTGTGTGCAATAAGGGTTAAGGTATAACTGTGATAAAGAGCTTGGCATCCCCCCCTCTTTTCTTTTTGTTTTCTCTTTTCTCCTCTTCTTTTTTGGCTTCTCTCTCTCTCTCTTAGCTTAGCTTGTCTTTTATTGTATATTATGTTGAAAACTTTCAATTAAAAATGATTACGTAAAGAGAGAGGTAATTTGTGATACTGTATCTCCTGAAATTAAATTCTTAAAAAACAGGAACAGACAACATTTATGGAGAGAGCTACTATTTAATTTTAGCCAACCAGAGTACACCACATCAAATAGGAAAATGAAATAAATGCATTTACCTCACCAAATGGAGAGTAGAACTGTACCACGTTTATATCTTTATCTTGTCCAGCTATTTTCTGGAAGCCTGCAATAGCCAGGACATTTCCACAGTGGTTCCACTGGAGAGTCACAACATTCAGAGCAGCGTCAATTAAGACAGGATCTGGTTGTTGTAAGTTTGGAAAAGAAACGTTATAGACAGAGCTCTTACAAATAGCTTGTCTGAAAAAAAAAAGATCTGAGTTACATCCCCCTCCAGCAAGACCTCCAAGCCTTAAATTCACAGTGCTTCTTTCAATGAGTAATCAGAAGTTGTGCTTACTTTGATCATTCTCATGTCTCATTATTTGGCATCTTCCATTGTCAAAACAAATAGCAAGGCAAGGACAATCTGGTTCAATGTAGCCCTCCGTTCCAGGGTACCAGTGGATTCCAGCAATACTGAATGCTCCAGTTACATTCA
Source organism: Zootoca vivipara (assembly GCF_963506605.1). Taxonomy (NCBI): domain Eukaryota; kingdom Metazoa; phylum Chordata; class Lepidosauria; order Squamata; family Lacertidae; genus Zootoca; species Zootoca vivipara. The sequence continues at coordinate 16,248,078 of NC_083278.1, forward strand.
CCAAACAGTTCATTTTCATTTTCATCTAAAGTGACCATTTAACATATGTAAGTAAAAATGAACTTGACAAAACTATCACCAGTGGCTTAAACAGATGTGCAGGTTGATGCTGTGCAAGTTTATTTGAAAGAAAGACCCACTGCATTAAATTAGTTTTACTCCCAAGTAAGTTTGCTGAATGGAAGAACCAATCTTAGCTTAAATATAAACCAATGCAAACCAAGATATTTTTTTTTTCAAAAGTGAAGTACATAAACGAATGAAAGAATAAATAGGCAGCTAACTCTGGCTGGAATCCACATATCAATTAAGTCAAAGTGCTGGCATTCCGTCCAAGTTGATGGCACTGGCTTCAGTAAAATCACCTTCATTGGTTGCTGTAACCAGCTGCCTCTGTATTTGTGCTCTATTAAACACCATTACATGTTCCTGTTTTCAATTCCTGTGGTGATTGCAGAACAGTTTTTAAGCACATCATTACAGAAGGATAAGCACCAGTGACTTTATGCAGCACCAGTGTAGATCAGGCAGAAAAAAATCTTCCCTACTGTGAAAACAACCAGACAGTGAAGGCACCCAATAGTAGACTATGGATTATACTTCTTACACTTCTGAACTTACCATAAAAGTCCCATTCTTGTCATAAATGTGTATTTCACCATTTGCCATTCCAAAGAGCAGAGTCCTGCCATCTGGAGACCATGCAACATGATGGAGTTGTACTTTCAAATCCTTTCCCCAAATACGATTCCCTTTTAAGAGAAAATACGTTCAACACAGCCTACAACTAAAAATAAATTTTATGACACTTAAAATACTAAAGGATTGCTGCTGCGAAAGTTCAAATGATGAATGTTAAGTCAGGCAAACATAGACGGCAAAAAAGAGAAATGTATTCTGCTCTCTTTTCTAGTTTTATATAAACGTTCCATGAACACAGCTTTGTTCCATTCATGGAATAAAATTGAGAATCTAAACCAGGCATCCCCAAACTTCGGCCCTCCAGATGTTTTGGACTACAATCCCCATCTTCCCCAACCACTGGTCCTGTTAGCTAGGGATCATGGGAGTTGTAGGCCAAAACATCTGGAAGGCTGCAGTTTGGGGATGCCTGATCTAAACCATTGTAAACATGACAGTATGTCTTTACTATGCTTTTGATAGTATATGTGTTCAACTATTAGCAGGCTATAGACACATGAGTCTAATTGCATATCATCATACATTCCAATAAATCTACTTGACATATTAAAAATAATATTCATGTATTAAAATTATTGGGTAAGGTGACATACAGACATATCCTGATTTCAATGGCTGTTTATATAGTATTCACCAAACAAAGAATGTGCTTTTATCTCAGGGAATTTAAGCTCATTTTTATTAGCTTTCATTTTCATATGTAAAAATGTAGAAATACAGAGCGTAAAAACCTCATGGGCGAGTTCTAAAGTAGCACAAACAGGAATCCACTCTTGCAGTGGGGCTTCTCCTCCCTCTCCTTCTCCCTGTGTCCGTTGAAAATCTGCATCAAATTCCAGATTTGGAGGGCACATGGGGAAAGGAAGGAGGAGAGAGGCCTAAAGTACCAACATACAAGGGTAGGGGGCAGACATCATTGGCTGTCACCCCCATATTCCTGTGGTCAGATATCATCAACACAGCAGTTGCAAACTGAAAAGGAGGACAATAAGATTTTGGCAAACAAAAATACAATTTTTAGGAGTCACAATTCTATGAGAGCAAATATATTCAAATGCAAAGTCATCTGCAATGTTTGTGAATCATATCCACTGTGAACGATGCTACAAGAGTCTTTCATTTAGCACAAGAATACTCTGTGTGCTAGTAATACAGGAGATACTTTACCATCCACAGAACCAACAATTACAGCACCGTCTTCATAGATAATGCAAATTTTTTGTCCATCAGCATTCCATCGCATGCTTCGAACAACAGATTTATTTCTGTTGTTGATCATTTCCTCATACCAAGAACCTAAAGCCAAAAAATAAATGTTTAGCCACACCTTCAACACTGCTGTACTTCATCTGAACTATTTCTATTAGAAGTAAACCAGTTGGAATTATCTGCCAAAAACATTGCACATTACCTGGGGAGCATGTTAAATCATAGTAAGAAATATTTTAAAATAATTTACTAATCAATACAAAATAATGATGACTTAAATCCGTGCTCATCTTTTGATTGATGGCATTGGCCCTGTATACCTGAAGGAACATCTCAACCACCATTGCTCAGATTGAGATTGAGCACTGAAGGCCTTCTGGAGGTTCCCACACAGTGAGAAGTGAGGTTACATGGAACCAGGCAGAGGGCCTTCTCAGTAGTGGCACCCGCCCTGTGGAATGCCCTCCCATCAGGTGGCAAGGAATTAAAAAATATTTGACTCTTAGAAGACATCTGAAGACAACCCTGTATTGGGAAGTTTTAAATGTTTGATGTTCTTATCAACGTTTTGTCGTGTTTTGAATATTCTGTTGGGAGCTGCCCAGAGTGGCTGGGGCAGATGGACGGCATAGAAATAATAATATCATCATCATCATCATCCCAGCCCCCCCCCATATTTATAGGGAAGATACTAAATGATTGGTGGAAAAACTCTTATCTATTTTTAATTGGAGCAAAAAGAGCTAAGAATTAACAACAAAAGAAACACTGCCTGTTCTATGAAAAAGATGGTTTTAGAACTCCAAATTTCAAACTGGCTTTATTAAAAATCGCAAGCTTCCAATGAATTTAAGAAAGCTTAATCCATGAAATAACAAAATCTAAGCACATCAGCTGCTGTGATTATAAATAATGCCAGCAAACAGCCCTATTACACATGGCAACCTGTCAGAACAAAATACATGTAGGCTAAAAGGCAGATATGCTGTTGGTGAGAAGAGGGGCAAAAAGGCAAGATGTAAACTTAAGAATAAATCAAATAGCCCTGTGTGCTTTATTGCTGGCTAAGTGGCTGGCTTTACAGCACTGGAAGGACTGGACAGCTCCCTCCAGTAGCTCAGTGGCTGGAGGAACTTCCTCTCTTGCAGCATATCGAAGGGCTACTTTCTCTGTGAAGGGGCAAAGAGCACAACTATTCTGAGATCTGGGACACCTTTTTAGAGTTATAGGCTCTCCCTGAGTCTTGCCCTTCCCTTCTCATATTTGACCCCCTCCCCCATTATTCTATATACATTTAATATTTAATTAATATTTAATTCTTGGAAAAACTTACAACTCAATCTTCTTCTTCTCTCTTTTTTTAAAAAAAGAATAAGCATCTATTCTAGGTAAGCACCTAGAATAATTTTTAAAATAATTAAATAATGCTACTCGCGGCTTTGTAACCAGCAATTAAAAATCTGGAGAAGCATTGTACAAATCTCAAAGGCATCTATTATTTGAGATTCCACAAAGGTACAATAAAGACTTGGGATACCACTGTGATATTATTGCCAATCTCCAACAAATCGTCTACCTTTATACAGCATCCACACAATAATAAGTCCATGCTCATCACTGCTAGTTAATTTCTGATACTGTTCATTCCAAGTCACTACTTGCACAGCACCTAGAAAATTATAGATGATTATATTATTGGATCACAACAGTTTTGTTAATAACACACAATTAAAATGTTATTAATTCATAAAAATCAATTATCCAGAAACATCAGTCATAATAATATACAGCCGTACCTCATTTTGCAGCTGGGATCCATTCTGGAGCCTCGGCTGCTAGCCGAAAAGGACGCAGGGCAAAGCACTGTGTTTGCGCACGCGTGTGGAGCGGTTTGTGCTTCTGCGCATGCGTGAGCGGCAAACCCAGAAGTAACCCGTTCCGGTACTTCCGGGTTTGCCGTGGACGTTCGCTGGAATGGACGCTAGATGAGGCGGACGTTTGTGGAGGTATTACTGTAACAGTATTTGTGAGCTCTCCCAGTAGTGATGTATGGAAGTGAGAGCTGGACCATAAAGAAGGCTGATCGCCGAAGAATTGATGCTTTTGAATTATGGTGCTGGAGGAGACTCTTGAGAGTCCCATGGACTGCAAGAAGATCAAACCTATCCATTCTGAAGGAAATCAGCCCTGAGTGCTCACTGGAAGGACAGATCCTGAAGCTGAGGCTCCAATACTTTGGCCACCTCGTGAGAAGAGAAGACTCCCTGGAAAAGACCCTGATGTTGGGGAAGATTGAGGGCACTAGGGTCTTTTAGCATATTTTGGGGATATATGGGAAATTTGGAATTCACCTTCTCCCGTGTCCACTCACAGGAGTCTTTGCTAGATTCAAGACCCTTACATGATGCTTTTCACTTATTTTTCTCTTTGTATAATTGAATTTTAACATGTTAATCTTCTATACCACTTTGGCATGCTGAAATGATAAGCGATTTATACATACCCTTAATAAAGTGACGTGAAATTGCAGGAGGAAAGGGGTGTATTGGAGGTACAAAGACTACAAACCTAATGATATATTGAATGTAACATTTTAATAAAAATAAATAGATGCAGGCAATTACATCTTTTAAATCTTGAAGAACTGTGGCTGATATTTGCCGTTGCTTATCTAACAATGTACCCCGCCTGAAACATTAATATGCTGTTAGATGGTACAAGGAGAAAATAAACTGAAAACATGATGTCGAAGATGTACAACACATATATTTTTACTTCACTTGTAATAATTGCACATGCAGTAGCAGATGCCAAACAATGAACTCTAATGTTTGTTTTCTTGCATAAATGAATTAATAGAGGAAAACAGATCTTTTCAACACCCTTCATATTTGAAATCCTTTCCAAGTATAAAGATAAAAAAAATATCAATGGAAAGTGCATTGGTTTCTGAACACCTTATTCAGCATGCAATTTTAAACTAGTCTATAATGAATGTATATTAAATACAGAATCATAATGACTCTCACCAGTGTGACCTTCCAGGGTTTGATTCATTGAGAGATTGCTAGGTGCTGCAAGCCCCTTTGCTTTGGATTCATCTAAAAAAGAAGTTTAAGTATCATTTTAAAACAAAGGCTGGGATCCTAAATTGTTCTCCCTGTAGCACAAAGCCTCTGCAGTTCTTAACAACATATCCACATATACTCAGGGGTACCCAACCATCAGAAACAGGGATGCAAAATGTGGGGGAAAGGTGGACTAAAGTCTAATTCCTTAGAGCTTCTCCATGGCTTGCCTGGGCTGCCCACCCATCTCCCTCTCGCTTCCCTTCTCCCCAGCCTCCATCCCATAAATACGTACCATTCCACTTCACCAAACCTATCCACAGTCCCCTTAGAGCTCACAAAACTTGCCCCATGAACCCACTTTCTGCATGTTTGTATAGGATTCCCTGGTGTTTGCATCACAGGACCAGAAAAATGGTTGATTGCACTCATCCATATGCCTATCACGCAATGAAAATGTCAGATCAGATTGAGTGTGTTGCACTGCGACAGCAAAACATCGAGGGCATTGCACTGCTACAATAACTCAGGATAGTGTGACCACACTATCAGCCATAGAAGGAGCAAGTTGACAGACCAGCTACAGAGCAAAAGAGAGACCATCATATGCCACCACAGAATGGGAACCAGATTGTACTGATGCAATGCTAGTAACTGTTTTCAAATATCTGATAGGTGCAACGGAAGTGTCACTTACCTGTTTTTGTCTCCAATTTTAAAACTTTCAGCAGACCATCTTCTCCCCCACATGCTATATAGCCCTGGTCCTTGCTCCAAGAAATAGATCTTAGCCGAACATTGCCAGGAATTGTAATCTGAAAGGAAGATGGTTTCGTTATGGAAATTGAAACCAAGTTCAAAATTGCTGACTTCAAAATATGGACCGGTTGCACATCATAAATTCAAAGCGCATACACCCCACCCCTGGCAAGAATTCTGGGAACAGTGGTTATCTTTTTGCAGTGCCACAATTTCCAGCGCCCTTAACAAACTACAATTCCCATTCTTGGAGGGTGAGGTGCTTTAAATGTATGGTGTGACTCACATCGCTTCTCCAGTATACATGGTGCTTTAAATGGTAATACAGTCATACCTTGGATCTCAAACTCCTTGGCTCCCGAAAAAATTGGCTCCCGAACGATCAAAACCTGGAAGTGAGTGTTCCAGTTTTTGAATGATTTTCAGAAGCCAAACATCCAGTGCGGCTTCCGTGGCTTCTGATTGGCTGCAGGAGCTTCCTGCAGCCAATCAGAAGCCGCACTTTGATTTCCAAACGTTTTGGAAGTCGAACAGACTTCAGGAACGGATTCCGTTTTATTTCCAAGGTACGACTGTATAAGCAAAAGACAGGCCCCTGCCTTAAAGAGCTTTATAAACTGTAAGAAGTTCTATTCAGGCTATACGACTGAAATGAAAAGGTTTCTGGGGCAACATGGGGGTCAAACAGAGGGGAAAATAACACCAAAAGTGGTAAAAAAATAACTATTGAAAGCTTCAAACGTTGCTCCAGTATCAGAAAGGTTTAATGTATTAGTTAGTGGCCCAGAGGGAATAGCTGACACAATCTGGAGGAATTAAATGAGGTGGGGTTTTACTGTTGTAGTTTTGACACAGCAGACCCTCCAAGTGTCCCTATTTTCCAGGGACAGCCCTAGATTTACAGCAGCTGTCCCAGTTTCTGATTTGATCCTGGAATGCCCCACTTTTTCTTAGGTGGTCCCTATTTTCATAGGAGAAATGTTGGAGGGTATGGAGTTATGCACACCTCCATCCGTCCCCCAAAACCAAGGAGATAAGTAACTCTACTTTAGAAGACATCTGAAGGCACCCCGGTATTGGGAAGCTTTTTTATTTTTATGTTTATATGTTGGGAACCACCTGGAGTGGCTGGGACAAGCCACTCAGATGGGTGGGGTATAAATATTATTGCTATTATTATTATTATTATTATTATTATTGAATAGGCTGTCCTTATTTTCATCAGAGAAATGTTGGGTATGACAGCAAGGTAACAATATTCAACATGTAAATCAATGGGACTAAGCACCTTTCATAAAAACAACAAACAACTGTGTAAAAAATAATAATCTTATTGTGGTCATGTCCCACTTCCCTCCTGGCCTGTGGTTCACAATGTGGGGGCACATGCACCATAGGGGGGCAATTTGCTGTTTTTTGGGGGGGTAATTTGAGAATGAGTTATTAAGTTAATGGCCTTTTAAGCTTCCTCCACTTGAATAGTTCACTTTTTGAATAATAAAAAATTATATGTCACAGAATGGAGGCATCAGGATTTTAGAGATGCTTAGGTGGAGCATGGCCCAAAAAAGGTTAGGAACCACTGCTCCGTCCTGGCGCTACGTGCACATTCAGACGTTCCCAACCAGGGTTTCCCAAACTTGGGTTCTCCGGTTGTTTTCCGGCTACAACTCCCGTCGTGCCTAGCTAGCAAAGGTTCATGGAGGATGAAGACTGCTGTCCGAAAACAGCTGGAGTCCCAAGTTTGGGGAGCGTCACCCTCGACCTACACGGAACTCGCGTCTAAACCCTCGGGCGACGAAAACGCGCGGCGGGTGTCCCGTGTGAGGCGCTTCGACACGTGCCTACCACCACCACCACCACCACCAACAACAACAACAACAAACGAGGATCTCTTCTGACTGCAATCCGAAAACAACAACAAGCGCAGGCGAGGGAAAGCAGTGATGGTAGCAAAGGGGAGGGTCGCTCTCGGGGGAGAAAAAGCACTTTTTAGGAGGAAAGTGAACTTTTGGAGCATGCGCCTTGCGCCCCCCGAAGGTCCGGGGGATGTTTGTGTGATTTCAAGGCAGCCCCGCTTTAACCGCCTCCCCAGATTTCGCCTCCCCCCCCCCAAAAAAAAACCACACGAAAGCCTTTACCTTCTTGCTTAGGTAGACAAACATCCTGCCGAGAGTCTTCCTCCTATCGATTCACGCGCGCGCCGCCGCCGTCTCCATGGCAACAGAGGCCTAGCGCCTCCGGCTAGCCTTAGCAACCCGCCGCTGCCTCGGAAGAAAAGCTTCCGGGTCAGAAGAGAAAGGAAAGGAAATAAAATTTAAGAACAGCAACAGCAGCAGCAGCAACAACAACAACGACAAAAAAGGAAAGGAAATCCAAGTCTCCCGCGGCATTTCAAGCCTTGTCCACGCGCCCCCTGCTTCCTCCTCTTCGCCTATTCTGCGGCTTCGTGCGCGCTGCTGCAAAACAACAACAACAACAACAACAACAACAACAAAATGTCATTGCTCCTCCATAATTCGCGACTGTTTTGCTCCCTGGTTTCCGTAATAAGAACAAGAACAACGACGATGCATTGTTTATATGCCGCCCATAACCGTACAAAGTAATAATCATAGATAAATAAGAATAAAAATGGTCCAACGGGACCATTCCATTGTAACTATTCAACCTCCCAGAATTTCAACACTCCTTGCGATGGTTTGAGCCCTTTTCCGTTTTAGCAGTATAAATTCTACAAATACCGTACCTTCCATAACTCCTCCAAATCATTTCTCCTGCCCATTCCCCGTCATACCTTAATGACACATGTTTGTTGTTTAGTCTTGCACTGCCTCCCGCAGTTTGGTCAAACATGTTCATAGCTTCGAGAACACATGTTAGTTTATCATTAATACCGTAGCTAAATCTCACATCTCTGTATTCCTTTGGGTTAACTCTTCTAGCACACACACACACCACCACCGCTGCTTAAAAGTTTTGGATTTTGGAAGCCGGTGAACAAAGGGAAGGGCAAAAACGAATGGAAAAATAGGATCAGCCAGCTGAGCCAAGTGCACTCCTGCTCCTATAAAAATTGTGCAGAAAGGGTCATTGCAGCAGATTATTATTATTACATTTATATGCCCCCTTTTCCTTCAAATGAGCTCAAGGTGGTGTACACGGTTCTTCTGCAAGAGGACTGCGCTCCTGCTCCTATAATAATTGTGCAGAAGGGAGCATTGCAGAAGATCATTACTGTACTATTATTACTACATGGTTTTTTCCATTGCGTTCAAGGTGGTGTACATGGCTCTCCCTTTCCCCATTTCATCCACACAACAACCCTGTGAGGTAGGTTAGGCTAAGAGAGATGGTGACTGGCCCAAGGTGAGCTTCAGGCTGAGTGTGGATTTGAACCCAAGTATCCTTGGTCCTAGTCTAACCCAGAGCCTTCCAAACTTTTCGTGTTGGTGACACACTCTTTGGACATGCATCATTCCACAACACAGTAATTCAGTTATATATAAATTTCATTAAATTTTCTGTTTTACAATTTGGAATACTCATTTTACAACCTTAAGATATCAATGACTTGCCTTCTCTTTCCATGGTTCATTGTATATATCATAAATCCCTGCATTTTTTTTTTACGAAAACTATACCATTCAGTATTCCATTATTGTATCCATCAAAACTTATTCACACTGTTGAATTTATCTTAATGCTACCAGCATTTTCAGCTGTACACAATTATTTCCCATATATTAAATAAACATTTTCCAATCTTTAAACGTTTCTTCTTCTTCTTCTCTTGTTCTATATGTTAATGTCTGCAAGTTGTGCATATTCTGTCAAGTTGCCATGCTTCTTTGGTTGGGACCTCACTCGTATTCCATTTTTTTGGCTAACAAAACACAGGCTGCAGTAGTAGCATACATAAATAATCTTTTTTGACACCTGTCAAAGTAATTCAGATTTGCATCATTTCGTGACACAGTTATTTGGTTTTACTAGCAAACCAGAGGTTCAACTAGCCCCTTTCCAGAACTGGGAAAAGGGTGGGGTGTGTTCACACGATACACCTATGCATTACAGCCGACACACTAATGCAGGCATCCCCAAACTCGGCCCTCTAGATGTTTTGGGACTACAACTCCCATCACCCCTAGCTGACAGAACCAGTGGTCAGGGATGATGGGAATTGTAGTCCCAAAACATCTGGAGGGCCGAGTTTGGGGGTGCCTGCACTAATGTGTCATGACACAGAGTTTGGAAAGCTCTGCTCTAACCATTATGACACACTGGCATATGTAGATTGTTATGCCCTGGTACCTGGCTATCTTGTACCTAAGTCTATGTAGGCACCATGGCTTTAAAGCACACACGCACACCCCAAATCCTGGGAACTGTAGTTTACCCCTCAGAGTTACAATTCCTAGCACCCTTAAACTACAGTTCCTATAATTCTTTAGTGGGTGGGTGGGAGGCCATGTGCTTTTGACTATATGAGGTGCATGCAGACTGAATGAAATCATAGAAATCATAGAATTGTAGCATCGAATGGGACCTTGGGGATCATCTAGTTCAACTCCCTGCAGTGCAGGAATATGCAGCTATCCCATGCAGGGGTCAAACTTGCAACCTTGGCATTATCAGCACCATGCTCTAACCAACTGAGCTATCCAGGCTGATGAGCACGACTGGTTTTTGCCGTGGCAAGCGCTACCCACCACCAGGCTTTTTCTTTGGTTCAGTATGAGATGAGTTGTGAACAGTTAATTCCAGAATCTCAAACCGAGCCAAGGCATCCCACTTGCAAAAGAAAAAAAAATCTTGGTGAATCTCTGTGCATCATACTTTTGATGTAAGGCTGACAGCATGATATGTCAAAATAGGGGCCTCTGCGTAATATTTTAGGCATCTATATTAATAGTCCCCCAATGGTCCCATCTTGAAAGGAACATGACGGAGCGAGTGCTGAAAGAAGCATGTCTGGACCTGGCCTGTGACTAAACGGGGGACCATTTGGGAACCTCATGTATGCTGTCTCGAGTTCTGCGAAAAGAAAAAGTTATAAAGGAATACATAAACTAAGTAAATAAAAAACAAGCCCATTAATGCCTGTGGGCACATGCCATAGAAAGGTATAGTTAATTTGCTTTCTTAGCCTATTTATATTAAATTATTCAATCACTGATTGCTTGCTACAATCAAATATGAAATGCAGAAATCAGTCTATTAATATCTCTACCAAAGAAATTGGTTCCAGTTCCAGTTATAACATAGAGATATGTTTGCAGTGAAGCAAGCTGTCTTACTAATTTTTTTTCTGGGCTTCTGTTTGTTCACAGAAGAAGAGCCTGTGCTAATAACACCAGCATGACTCAACAGCATAGCCAGTCCTTTTCATATTTACATATGAAAACCATAGTTTACCTATTCAGATGTCATAGCAAGAGAATTTTTACTTACTAGTTCAGCATTACCATTGGTCCTGGTTGGATATTTAGAAGTGGCCTAGCTATGTAAATAAATGAGTCCACTCCTGCTACACTTCTGTTGTAGAAAAGATGGATGTTGTTAGCCAGAATTTATCTCCATTCCAATTAAAGGAAAAATGGCTTGCTGACTTTATAGGAAGCATTATCTCTAGATTGCAGTTCTTAATATCTCCACCTAACCTTTTGGAAAATTACTGGCTAACGTTTCCATTAAACCAAATTATAATTAACAGATAATGCCCTATAATAGCTTTAGATAGTTTCATTTAAATAGATTTATGGACAAGCCTGTCTATTACATATTTCTATCATGTAGGCTTGAGAGGAATTAGATAACTGACTGCAGCTTCAAGAAATCTAGGCATGCTACTTTTTTGGTCATAGCAATAGATGAAAGTATCCTGTTAACATTGTATTCTGTTTTGTTATCCTATTAAATTTGTATCCTTTTAACTTTGGAGATGTTTCTAATTGTCCAAACTTACTTTCAGAGTCTCTAAGTCACATTTTATTTATACAGCATCTAATAAATTGTATTGTTTCTGTTTCTTGCGTTTATCAATTCCTCGCCTGTAACGTCCCAAACCACCAGCCTTGCATGCAGATTTCAAGAGAGATTCAATAAATGAATGTGACTCTATCTATGATTATGTTCCTTGTTTCTGTCTTACCTGTGTATTACTTTATAGGACAGATAGATCACTAGAGACCAGCATTTGTTTTGTAGCTACTCTTTATGGTATCATTTAGATTCTACAAAACTCAATAAAAACTTTTTTTAACGAAAAGAATAATCACTCTGTTTCCTCTAGTGATCTTGGTCCCAAAAGAGATGAGTCCGTAGGTAAATCCAATATTGATTAGAAACACTTGAAAATAAGTTTTGCCATCTAGCTTTTATAGTGCTATCTAGTGATTTTAGATGGTGTATGAATACAACTTCATAGCAAACCAAGTTTATAAAATGATGCAAAGGCCTCCACCCCAGGAGGGTACTTACTCCCCACTTAAAACTGGTTTCTGAATCTGGCTTGTTTGAAAGCCACTGACCAGGGGTGGGGAATGGGATTGAATTTCAGGGATTGGCTGGATGCTGATGAGTGTATACCGGGGAAAGTGGGGCTGGAGTCAGTCTCGGGACAGGGGGGCAGGGATTTTTGGGATCTGTACCAGCCATGAGACAAGAGTCAGGAGCAGGGGAAGGTTCAGAGTTGGAGGCTGGGCCAGTTGCTTCCCCACCCTCTCCTGCACTACTGTCTCCCAGAACCAGGAAGGGACTGAAGAGGGATGAGCGGAGGAAGTTGCCATGCAGGCGCAGTCTCCAGCTGCATGCACACAGCCTGTCGGGCGAAGGTACAAAAACTGGTGGTGGAAGAGTGGACCTTGTCGCTGCAACTACTCCATAAAGCACAGATCTGGAAATAGCTGCCTAGTCGTTAGATTGGTGTGTGTCGGTGTCCAGATTTGTAGAAGCAACTGCGTTGTCTTTGACCACGAAGAGTTAACTATCTGCCATGTGTCTAGGAAGTGCCCTTGATATTGAACCAGTGGACCAGACCCTGGGTTCTCTCAGCCTTGGTGGTCCATTCTGACAACGTCATTTCCCTGATGCAGCTATAATGGCAGGTGTGCCGTTTTCCCTCTGTAGAGCCCAAACTGTGCTACAAAGGAAAATCTAAGCCCAGTCAAGTGGGGCTTGAAGTTATTGCTGATTGGTGCTTACTTCAAGTTCCATTTTTGGTGGGTGGGGGGCAGGGGGGGTGTCTGTGCTGAGTTTTAGATACGGTGCTGGGTTCTCAGTAGCACAGCTGATCCCAGTGGGCTTGAAGATGGAGCCTATCAGTTGATAGGCAGTAACTTCAAGCTCCGCTTTCTGTTGAGGTCGGCTGCATCATGGGGTTTCCCACTCAGAGAATTCTGTAGTGCAGCCCATCCTCTGCCAGTCAACTGATTGCCAGTGCATAATTCGCAGCTCCCTTTAACGTTCCCACTTGTGTACTGGCAGTCATGTCTCCATCTGCCCCTCTCTTGACATGGCATCTGCTCTGGTCGGACCTCACCTGGAGTACTGTGTCCAGTTCTGGGCACCACAGTTCAAGAAGGATACTGACAAGCTGGAACGTGTCCAGAAGAGGGCAACCAAAATGGTCAAAGGCCTGGAAACGATGCCTTATGAGGAACGGCTTAGGGAGCTGGGTATGTTTAGCCTGGAGAAGAGAAGGTTAAGGGGTGATATGATAGCCATGTTCAAATATATAAAAGGATGCCATATAGAGGAGGGAGAAAGATTGTTTTCTGCTGCTCCAGAGAAGCGGACATGGAGCAATGGATTCAAACTTCAAGAAAGAAGATTCCACCTCAACATTAGGAAGAACTTCCTGGCAGTAAGAGCTGTTCGACAGTGGAATTTGCTAAATACACCTTGATGACATCCAGATTGGGATGATCTGCAGAATAATAATCAGCAAATGTTTGACGGATATCATTTCATTTGTGGCAAAAGTTAGTCTCTTGACATTTTTGAGTTGTGCATGTGCAACCTGGTGCCATAACCATAAGGCTCTTGTTGCCAGCCTCCATAGATTAGGGGTCAGCAAACTTTTTCAGCAGGGGTCCGGTCCACTGTCCCTCAGACCTTGTGGGGGGCCGGACTATATTTTGAAAGAAGAAGAAGAAGAAGAAGAAGAAGAAGAAGAAGAAGAAGAAGAAGAAGAAGAAGAAGAAGAAGAAAAAGAAGAAGAAAAAGAAGAAGAAAAAGAAGAAGAAGAAGAAATTCTTACGCCCCACAAATAACCCAGAGATGCATTTTAAATAAAAGCACACATTCTACTCATGTAAAAACACCAGGCAGGCCCCTAAACATAACCCAGAGATGCATTTTAAATATTGTAAAAGCACACATTCTACTCATGTAAAAACACACTGATTCCCAGACCGTCCGCGGGCCAGATTTAGAAGGCGATTGGGCCGGAACCAGCCTCTGGGCCTTAGTTTGCCTACCCATGCCATAGATCTTTACATCATATCTCAGGAGTTGACAATATATTTTGGCATTGCCGGTTTGTTTGTGGGGAGCTATATATTGTGAAGGTTCAGCACAGACAGCCTCTTTTCACCTTTTCAACCTAAAAGCCTCTTTAATGCTGGGGAGGCCAGGCCAGATGGGCGGGGAATAAGTAATTGATGATGATGATGATGATGCATGGTCCTCAAATTACAGCCTTCACTGAATCCCAGAGCAAGTGAGACAAGATCTCAGAGAACTCATTAAACTTGAAATATGCACCTAGTTGTTCCTGCACTAGTTGATCGAGCAGAAGCGAGGGGCTAAGGTTAAGGCACGAAGTCCTTGGAGTCATACTCTGGTCAGCAAGAAAAAATGTCATAGAATCATAGAATTGTAGAGCTGGAAGGGCCCCCCGAATATCATTTAATCCAACCCCCTGCAATGCAGGAATAGGCAGCTGCCCCTTATGGGGATCGATCTTGCAACCCTGGCATTATCTGCACCATGCTCTAACCAACTGAGCTATCCAGTCTGGCTCACTGGATGACTTAGCACCAGTCACTGTCTCTCAGCCTAATCAACTTCACAGGAAGGGCAGAATAAATGTTGCTGTAAAAAATAATAATTAATAAATAGCTCATCCTGTGGTGAAGCTGATTCTAAATGGTATTGGGTTCTAGATGTGGGGTGGCATGTTTGACTGCTCCCCATGAAAAAAGATTCCTATGCATAAAAGTATCCTTTGGGAGTGAAGCTAGCACTTTTCTGCCTGGCATCTAGCATCCGGCACCATTTATGCATGAAAAATATGTACAGTAACTATTATCCATCCTCCAACAGTCCCACATGCTTCCTCCATTTGATCAGTGAAGAGTTCCTTTATTGTTCATGCTGCAGCGGACTATTAAAGTGGCGATTCTGAAAAATTCAGGAATGGTGTCCAAAAGCTATTTGAGGTGAGGAGCATTGGTGACTGGGGCTGATGGGAATGGGAGCTTTGTAAGGTCGCAGGTTCCCTAATCCCAGAGCAGACCAAGCCCAATTGAGTTTCATCCAGGTTGATTCCAAAACTTGTTCTGCATCATGCTCAACAGACAATTCAATTTCAAAAATAGCTGAGGATTTACTGAGGACCATTACGTACAGATATATTATGCTGGCGCTATAGGAGCTACAGCGATGATTTTAATCAAATGCCCTTTTATGTTACTTTTCCGTGTTGTCTTGCTTAACAGCTTGAAGAGAACCGGTTTGAGTAAATGGCTCCTTATTAGCTTAGTGGATGTCAGAAGGCTTGAATTGGCACTGTTTTACACTCTGAGAATGATTAGATCAAACTGTTGGAGTTAGAAATATTCAGTGGATGAGTATTCGTCTTATTTCATGTGATGAGGGAACAAAGCGAGAAATAATGAAGATGTAGGAGTGAGAAGCAATATATCCATCATTTGCTCAAGTACAAGTCAAGATTTCATTTCACCTTGTTTAATGGAATTGGGAGTTGAAAGGCAATAAGCACCGGTGGCTATTAAGGTGAAAAGGAAAAGGTATAATATGAGAGCAAAGGACAGATTTGATTGCATGAATATGACAGAGCAAAGGGATAGAGGGATAGAATAATAGAATTTTAGAGTTGAAAGGGACCACAAGAGTCGCCTAGTCCAATGACCTGACATGTAGGAATCTATTGCCCAACATGGGGCTCAAATCACGGTCCTGAGATTAAGAGTCTCGTGGTCACAGGTTGTGTGTGTGTTTCAAAAACCTGGTCCGACTTTGGATTTGGTGGTTTTTCTGCCAGCAGTAAAAGGCCTTTAAGAAAACAAGTCTCTCCAGATGGTAAAAGTCCAGGAGGAAATAAAGGCCTTTGCTTGTTGTTGGAAAGACATTAAAGGGAGGCCGAAGTAAACTTCCCTGTGAAGAGAGTTCCCCAAACAGTGAAACCGCAACTAAGATTGAGGAAGCGAGACAGAAGGAACCGTCTCGCGCCATGGTTTAAATGGGTCCCAGCCACGCCCCCCAGCCAGCGGATTGGCTGGCTGGATCTATGACGCGGCCGGGACCTCTGAGTGATAAGGGACTCCCCACCCCACCCCTGGAGTGGATTGGGTGCCACATTAGGGGTCAGCAACCTTTTTCAGCCATGGGCCGGTCCACTGTGCCCCAGACCATGTGGTGGGCCGGACTATATTTTTTTGGGGGAAATGAACGAATTCCTATGCCCCACAAATAATCCAGAGATGCATTTTAAATACAAGCACACATTCTACTCATGTAAAAACACACTGATTCCCAGACCGTCCATGGGATGGATTGAGAAGGAGATTGGGCCGCATCCGGCCCACAGGCCTTAGGTTTCCTACCTCTGGGCCACATGGTCCACTGCAAGTCCTCCCCACTGGGAAGTGGAGCGGATTTCCCCAAACAGTGAAACCGCAACTAAGACGGCTGAACAGAATTGAATTGTAGGGGTTTAATATTTATATATAGGACATGGGTGGTGCTATGGTGTAAACCACTGAGCCTAGGGCTTGCGGATCAGAAGGTTGGTGGTTCAAATCCCCACGATGGGTGAGCTCCCGTTGCTCGGTCCCAGCTCCTGCCAACCTAGCAGTTTGAAAGCATGCCAAAAAGTGCAAGTAGATAAATGGGTACCGTACTGCTCCGGCGGGAAGGTAAACGGCGTTTCCGTGCGCTGCTCTGGTTTCGGCAGAAGTGGCTTAGACATACTGGCCACATGACCCGGAAAAACTGTCTGTGGACAAAAGTCAGCTCCCTCGGCCAGTAAAGCGAGATGAGCGCCGCGACCGCAGAGTCATTCATGACTGGGCTTAACTGTCAGGGGTCCGTTACCTTTACCTTTTAAATATTTATATATATTAAAGTTTAAAAATAAATGATTGAAAGAAAGTAACAAACAATTAGTGTTAAGTTTTAGAAACTTTTAAAACTTTTTAATTTAATGTAGCTGGAACAATGCATAAAATGGAAATAGCCCTGCTCTCTCAGAAAAGAATGGCTTTCTCCATCACCTGTTAAAAAAAAAAAAAAAAAAACTCGAGAAAGGCCAAGGAAGTCATTGCTGCCTCATGACAGGCACTTAATCTACTTTGGCCCCAAGCTACATTAAACTCAATTATATTCACCTTCCTCTTGACTCTTGTAAGCTGCAGTACATTTATTTAACTCAAGTGTAATGGCTTCTTTTACTTGGGGGGAAATCATATATCCCCATCAACTGCTTAGCTTTTGTCTCTGTGGCAAAAGTCCTGAGAAGGTAACAAGGAAATACATTCCTTTTTTAAAAGAAGAAGAAGAAGAAGAAGAAGAAGAAGAAGAAGAAGAAGAAGAAGAAGAAGAAGAAGTTGAAGTTTGCATCGTATCTTTGTAAGGATGTCCACAGTAAACCTCATGCTTTCTTAATCCTGGCTACCGTAGATACTGTATAAAAAGAACTGATTGTAACATGTGAACCACAGAGCCCCCAAATAGTGTCCTGATTGTTTTGGTATGCATTTCCCTTGCGTTCCCCTCACTTATTGTTCAAAGAGGACTTAGTAAACACAATCATGAAGATAATGTATTCATAATCAGTTCATCAAAACTGGATTTATTGCTCAAATCCTGTGTTTGGACTATTGAAATCACTACATCGACTTTATGACTTAAAGCACACGCCCAAAGTGGTTGAGAGATCAGTGTCCCAGTGAACTGTGAAACTTGCCGATATTCAGAATACTCTGCAACATTTTGTTGCAGTCTCGTGCTTTCTCATCTTTTAGTAAAGGCAGCTTTAATGAAGATGTTCAGAGGAGTTTGACGCTTTATAATTCCTTGCCCGGTTGGAATATATAAAACTAAGTTCATCAAGTAAAATGGCTTAGATTTTATGACATCAGTAAGTTGCCACCGAATGATTTAGAGCAGAAAATGGATGAACTTTCGTCCTTCGTGAACATAAAGAAAAAAGAACATCCATCTGATTTGTCGAAAGGAGAGCATTAAGACGTCCCTTTGAACACGGATCTCAACAGGTCATGGAGAGGAATGGGCAAATCTGTAAGTTCTGGCTTTTCTCAGTTTCCCATTCTTAAGTTCCATTCTCCACATTTACACAGCAGCTTAAAATTTATTTATTTATTTTTGTTGAAAAACCTCATGAAAATTCATCAACAGTTTGGTGTGAATTTCACCTAATATGTGCATTTTTGCCAAGCACATCCCCCCCTAACTTTAGGTAACCCCTAAGTAGGGAACCCTAATTTTGAATTAAGTTCATAATGCTTCTCTTGTTCAATTTAGTTACTATGCATGAAATGGGAAGCAGAACAGCTTAGACAGCTTGGAGAATAGTTCACTGGGGGTGGGATACAGCAGAATAGCGTCTTGTGGCATGAAAGATTGGCCAGAACCAGAGTGCCAGGCTTCTGATACTAGAATTGTGATGGGTCTTAAATATTCAAGTTGAGCACCAAGGGCCTCCATTAGTTCCAGGATGGATTTAAGCTACAATTCACCAAATGTGCAGAGGACAACCATCCATCAAGTGTTGTTTTGCTATAAATCCTCCAGCACCCTTCTCAAAACCCATTATTGCATAAAGCCCCATTAAAATGAATGGAAGCTATGCAGTAGTACTTAAAAGTTGAAGGGTATGATACGACGTCCCTACTTTCACTGGAGAAAAGTTGGATGGTATGGAACTGGGCTCCAATCTGTCTGTATGAAAAATCAATAAACAGAATACAAGACGCAAACAACCAGTAAACAATTACAATATATATCTTCCCTCCCAGTTTATTCAACTAATATTCTATTTGAGGAAGGCAGGGCAGCTGTCTAAAATCCTGGAGGATCACTGAAAGCTTTTAAGATGAGGGGTTCAGAACCTCCAAACAGGGGCCCCACTTCATTTAGCCTGCGAGGCTGTTTTTGGCCAAGCTATGCATGCCTGCCCTACATCTAATATATATGACATCAGGTATGGGGCAGGTAAAGACATGGAAGGAACAAAGGGGTGTTGAAAGCACAGCTAAGATCAATCGGCACCTGCAAACTCCAGTGCTCAACATACCCTCCAACATTTCTCTGATGAAAATAGGTGCATGCTATTCTAATAATAATAATAATAATAATAATAATACACCCACCCTTTGACTGTGTTGCCCCAGCCAGTCTGAGTGGCTTCCAACATATATAAATACATAAGAAAACATTAAGCATTAAAAAAATCTTCCCTATGCAGGGCTGCTTTCATATGTCTTCTAAAGGTTGCATAGTTATTTATCTCCTTGGCTCAGGGGTCGCATAATTATATACCTTCCAATTAAAATAAGGACTTCCTACCATACTCTCCACCATTTCTCCGATGAAAATAGGGACATCCTAAGGGAAAGTGGGATCAAATCAGAAACTGGAACGTCTTCTGTAACTCTTGGACTGTCCATGGAAAATAGGGACACTTGGAGGGTGTGTGCCCAGCTCTATGCAAGCTCCAATGGTTAGTTGATTGTCAGGTCTTCCATAGCTCTGTGTGCAAAGTGCCCAAGGCTCAACAATCTTGCAAGTCCTGAACATCAGCTGAAACAGGTCACTTGACATCACTGTGATGCCAAATGATTGACACATGTCCTACATGCCTGCTTGTCAAACTTGGCCCATGGCATTGGGAAGAAAAGGATCCGACCCTCCAGATGGATCCAGTTCCCAAACCCTGGTGCAGACAATATTGAGCTAGATGAAGCGATGGTCTGACTCAGTATAAAGCAGTTCCCTATATTCCTATAACATTTAACCTGTGGACCTGTTAGAGTACAAAAAGGGTCAGAGGGAAAACCAGTTGTTGGAGTTGGTGGAGGAGGAAATGTGTGGTCTTGCCCTGACTCGGTAGTCCTATTTTTAAATTTCTCGCCGCTATTAATAAATAATTTCAGAGGTCCACTGATTACACTTGTATAAAATATTATATTGGCTTGATCTTAGGACCACATTATTTATATTTATATTTTCATATCCAGGCATACCTGCCAAGTTCCTGCCTGAAAAATAAGGGACCGGACCGGAAGTAGCAGACCGGAAGTAGCGCTGCCACCATTTTGGAACTGGGCGGAGCATGCTCGGAAGTAACTTTTGATGCTGCTCTGCCCAGGTCCAAAATGGCCACCACACCAGAAGTCGCGCTGCAGCCATTTTGGAACTGGGCAGAGCAGCATCAAAAGTTGCTTCTGAGCATGCTCCACCCAGTTCCAAAATGGCCGCCACACCAGAATAAAGCGGGGGAAAACAAAAAAACACACCAATTTTTCCGGCTGGGAACAGCTGGAAAAACGGTGGTTTCCCGGGGAATACGGGAGACTTGGCAGCTATGTATCTAGGTATGGACATGAAATGTACCTGTTGAAGAAGATTTATCTACAGAAATTACAAGAAAATGTGGCAATAGTAGAGGTCACCTGACTGGGGACAAGGTGTACTTTGCTATTAAAATGAAGTCTGTATAATTGCTGTTATAAAATGTAAATATCTCAGAGAAACCCTATATTCATTTTCCTGTAGGCATCATAAGTTTTAAGGCTCTGTCAAACACGCATTCCTGTTTGCCTGAGCCTGTAGCAACCCAGCTATAAAGTCAATTAGCTCTAGTGGAAACTCGAAATGCATCTCACAGAGCTCTAAATAATGCAAAGAACCAAATGATCTTATGCAGTTTCCTCTGTTCTGCGACAAGGCTTGAAATGAAGAAATTTTCTTTTATGGATTTTCTTGCAAACATCCTATCAACACTTCAAAATGCAAATCCTGGCTCACCATCTGAAACAACGTGAGTTTAGCTTAATCTGCCCCTCCTTTGCATAAGAATTTAAGAAGATCCTGCTTGCTGGATCGTTTGTAATCCAGTATCCAGTTTCACACAGAGCCCAAAAAGACAAACACGAGAATGAATTCCCTGACCGATACCAATAAATATGAAAACAAAGGCTGGTGATGAAAAGACAAATCATTGTTATCGGAAAGAGTTTGCAATGAAACTTTATAAAGATGCAATCTTACAGACAAATGAACAGTAAAATTCCAGTATATGATAAAGGTAAAGGTAAAGGACCCCTGGATGGTTAATTTAAGGTTACCAGATTTTTTTCAATGAATCCAGGGATTCAACTTCCTATTAAATACTGGTAGATGGATTTTGTCAAGGGACTGATTTGTAAATCGGGTGACTATCCCTGGGAAACAGGGATGTCTGGTAATCTTAGGTTAAGGTAAAGGTAAAGGGACCATTAGGTCCAGTCGTGACCGACTCTGGGGTTGCACGCTCATCTCGCATTATTAGCTGAGGGAGCCGGCGTATAGCTTCCAGGTCATGTAGCCAGCATGACAAAGCCACTTCTGGCGAACCAGAGCAGCACACAGAAACGCCGTTTACCTTCCCGCTGTAGCGGTTCCTATTTATCTACTTGCATTTTGACATGCTTTTGAACTGCTAGGTTGGCAGGAGCTGGGACCGAGCAACGGGAGCTCACCCCGTCACAGGGATTCGAACCGCTGACGTTCTGATCGGCAAGCCCTAGGCTCAGTGGTTTAGTCAAAGGCAACTATGGGATTGCGGCGCTCATCTCGGTTTCAGGCCAAGGGAGCCGGTGTTTGTCCACAGACCGCTTTCCAGGTCCTGTGGCCAGCAGGACTAAACTGCTTCTGTCTGGCGCAACGGAACACTGTCACAGAAACCAGAGCGCACAGAAACACTTCACATTCCTGCCGCAGCAGTACCTATTTATCTACTTGCACTGGCATGCTTTTGAACTGCTAGGTTGGCAGGAGCTGGGACAGAGCAACGGGAGCTCACTCCGTCATGCGTATTCGAACCACCGACCTTCCGATCGGCAAGCCCTGGATCCTTTCTGGAAGCAGATAGCAGTGCATTTTCTCATGTTTGCTTCTCTGTGAGGTTTAACTTCAAAGTAAACATGCATCATCCATCCCCAGCTGTTTAGTCCAGCCCAACATCCTTGTGCTGAAAAGCAATTGTTACTTATTTCTTGAAAAATACTCTGTGTGCATGTATGTAGCAAATCTATATGCTCAGCCAGAAAGTTGTTTGAAAACCATTCCCCACCCATGTTTTCTTCCACCCATGTCTACGTATATGAAGCTCTTCAGAATTTGCAAGGTTTTGATTTTTTGCCCTCATAATTTGGATCATTTATTTTGCTTGTCAAAATTGTAAATGTTCATCTTTCTATCGAGCAGGTGGGAGATGGCTGAACTGGGTCTCAGAATGTCTATATAACGTAGCCCATATGCTTGCTTTTCTGTCTGGACAGATGTTAAGAGAATTTCATAATGTACAAGTGATTTGCTGGCCTCCAGTCCCTGAGTTGTACTGCATAGAACACATTCTACACATTCATTCTGGTTATAAAAAAATTAAAAAACCAGTGTAAGCAAATTGCTGGCTACTGATGATTGATGTAAAAAAAAATGCTCATACACATTCAAGCAGCTCAAATGAATGGCTTTCGAAGCTGTCACTAATTAAAATTAGTCTCCTTTCACAGTTTTTTTTGAGTCTGTCATTATAGAGATTTGAAAAGTCTGCAAATTAAAACTGATTATGATATTGTGAAGGTTGCCAGAAGCCCCGAGGCCATGAAGTAAAACTTAAGTGGGTATTACTGGTTTTCCATAGACTTTTGGTAGAAATCAAAGGCGAGCAGCCATATCTTCCTATATACATAAAAACGTAATGTGTCATCACGCTCAGCAGTTTGTGGCAGCCACACCAACTACTGTGTGAAGGCTGCCCAGCCCAGGTGATCTGTTTAATGAAGAGATAAGGCACTATGAAGCATCCTCCTTCTGTTAATTGTGCCTGCAGCAAAGTTTGATGTGTAGTGGAGGCCTTTGACCTAACATTTTAGCAAGTTTCCATATGAAGCGCATCCCCCTTCATTAAAGCGATGGCTCTTGGGGTAGGAGGGGCTTGGAGATTGCAATGTGGGAGGGGTGAGGTACAAATGGGGCGGGTTGGTCAGATGTGAGCAGAATGAGAAGGGGTGGCAGCCGCTAATACTTTATCATTTGAGGCATGCTTGCAACGCCTCATGTTGGGAATGGAGCCATACTGACTGCTGTCCATATGTTGAGTCTGTTCCAGAAGACCGATTGACTTCCGATATGTTCGGCAACTGAAAACTGAAAGCAGAAGCCTCAATACAATAGGGAAACTCAAAACAGAAGCCCCGTAGCATGTTCGGCTTCCGAAAATTGTTCAAAAACTGGAGCAGTTACTTCCGGCGTTCGGGAGCCAAAACGTTAGAAAACAGAGCCATTTGAGAACCGGGGATTGACTGTACCCAACCAAATTCTATAGATTTTATTCTATACTTCAAATGTATGTTTATTGTGTTAGTATTTCTATGTGCGGTTCCATGAAAAACAGTATATTAATATCCAAAGTAAATGCAGTGGTACTTCTGGATACGAACGAGATCCATTCCGGAGCCCCGTACGCATCCAGAGTAGTACTTACCTGAAGCGCCGAATCTGCACATGCTCCCCGCACGATTTGGCACTTCTGCACATGCGCGTGATGTCATTCGTCGCGTCTGCGCATGCACGAATTGCCGAACCCGGAAGTAACCCGTTCTGTTACTTCCGGGTTCGGCACGTATGTATCCCGTGTCGTACGCAACCTGAAGCATACATAAGTAGAGGTATGACTGTAAACAAACAGTCTACCTCTGCTTTCCATCATTTCTACTGTTGCTCCTCCATGATTTGAGATTTTTTAAAAAGAAACTGAACCCCTCCAAATGTCCATTTTTATTATTAAAAAAAGCATTTGTCGTGATTTATGCTTGTGATGTTATCAGATCAGTTTTTGTGGTGGTTATAATTTATTTTGTTTGCAACAAGTGCATTTCCCGTAGTCTCCTGATAACATCCTGTAACTTTTCCAATAACAATTTTATTATTTATACCCTGCTGCTCTGGGCGACTCCCAGCAAAATATAAAAGCATAATAAAATGTCAAACATTAAAAACCTCATACATTAAAAACAGAAGTGTTCTGCCCCCCCCCCCCGCTATAGTGCAAGAGTTCTCCTCCAGAGGGTAACAAAATAGAGTTGAGTGATGTGTGGATGGCCCCATACAAAGAAAAAGAAGAGTTTGGATTTGATATCCCGCTTTATCACTACCCGAAGGAGTCTCAAAGCAGCTAACATTCTCCTTTCCCTTCCTCCCCCACAATAAACACTCTGTGAGGTGAGGGAGGCTGAGATACTTCAAAGAAGTGTGACTAGCCCAAGGTCATCCAGCAGCTGCATGTGGAGGAGCCGGGAATCAAACCCGGTTCACCAGATTACAAGTCCATTGCTCCTAACTACTACACCACACTGGCTGCAATAGTGCTATTGCACTATTATTGAACCAATTGCAGAATCCACTTACACAAAATAACCCCAGTCTGGGGAGGCCCATTGCTGTTCAAATCTGAACAGGAATCAGCTTCAAAACCAAGTGGAAATGTTTTGCTTTCCTGAAAGGACGAAAGCAGGCAGAGTAGGTCATCATAATGATTAATGATATCTACTTCAGCTTTTCAACTGTTAGTGTCAAGTTGACAGTCGTTTCCCATCATTTCTCCTAAAAACTCAAAAGCAAGACCTTGTTTAGAAAAGGCCGGAGAAACATATCTCTATTGTAAGCATACCTTGAGGAACTGAGTTATATGACATTCAATCATAATACTATTATTAAAGCTAAGCACACATTCTTGAAACATGTTTCAGTGAAATCTAAGCAGCAGGTAAGGTGATGGCACATTCTGCGGAGTAAGGAGGTGGATTTTTTTTTTGGGGGGGGGGGTTAGTGGCAATGCTGAAAGACATGAGCTGCTAGTGGTGATCTATTGTTCTGCTTTTGAATCCACTCTTCTCTCTCTTCTACATGGCAGGTATTCAGATAACTACTATCATGCCTCACCTTTACCTCCTCTTCCTCATGCTAAACTTACCCAAATATTCCTTAACGGGTTTCCAGACCCCCTCTCCAGCCTCCTACCTGTCTCCGTCCAATTTGTCAACATCCTTCTAAAAACCTGGCACCCAGAAGTGGAGACAGTACTTAGCTGTAGCAAAGTGGTGTGGCTGTAGCCTCACACTGTACTTTGGTGATAAAGGTCTAGGCATCAAAGTTGACCTGGCAATCATAGTTTGAAGATGCACTCTCAGGCAAATCATATATATATGTGCCTTGCTCTCACCCTGGGAAGTGCTTTTTGGTGGGGTGCAATCCTGAACGGTACCAAAAAGTGTGGTTTTTGCTGCGAGGTGAGATTGTGCCCCCCAAACAATTTTTCGGGGTAATAATAATAATAATAATAATAATAATAATAATAATAATTTATGTATATGCCACCCAGCTGACTGGGTTGCCCCAACCACTCTGGGCGGCTCCCAGCAAAAAACAGTAAAAGCACAATACAACACCGCACACCAAAAACTTCCCTGAACAGGGCTGACTTTAGATGTCTTTTAGCAAGAGCACAGTGTGGGAGTGCGAGAGATTGAGGCACCCAAAATGGCTGTGAGAAAACAGGATGTCCCATTTTTACAGGGCACTTGGCAGGTATGCCACCGCAACAAAACAGCTGTTGTCCTCTCCAATTAAAACTGGCCCACATGAATATGTCAGTGGAAGCTTCTAAACCCCATCAGCATTGTCAGGGGGACTCCCTACAGGGAGCTTCCCGCCATCATCCTGACCAGCACTTCGCCCAGCGACAGCGCTAGCAGCGGGTCAGGGGGAAGTGGAATGGAGGAGGGAAGGCTCAGTGAGGCATCAGAGCCCTGGCAACGCTCTGGGGAACAGACGGTGGAGGAAGGGCTCAGCGACGTATCAGAGCCCCTGCACCACTCTGACCAACTAGGGAAGGAGGGACGGCTCAGGGAGGCGTCTGAGCCCAGGCACTGCTCCAGACGGCAAAGGGAAGAAGGGGCACCACTCCTTCCGGTGCCCAAATTGAGGCGCCCGCCCAAACGCAGGGCGAGGGGGTGTCGTTTCGGGGTGCCCAGTTTATTATGCTGGCCCCGAAGCCGACGGGTGCCATTGCCGGGTTCTGAGAGTGACTAGGAGGTCATGTTTTCTGCTATCTCTGCACTGTAAATAGTATGCACAATAAAACCTTTAAAGACACAAGGGACTGGAGCATCTTTACTCGGGAGTAGCCGCAACAACTCCCTGACTAGCATGTATTTTTATTCAGAAGTATTTCCTCTATGCTCAGTGGGCTTTACTCCCAAATAAGTGTGTATAGGCCTAAAGTGTTAATGATCTGTCTCTTATCTTGGTGTAAAGATACTTTGGTGCAAGTAAAGATTGGTATCAAGAGAACCAAAGATGAGCTTTGCCAGTTAAGATGAAAGGCCTTTCTAATTCAGCACCCTGTTTTCGCAGTGGCCAACCAGAGGCCTATAGGAAGTTCACAAGCAGAACCTCAGAGTTCATTTTGAATGTTACCCAGACACCAGGTCTAAAGACAGCTTTTTGGTATAGCAGAAAGTTATGGCAAAACACTAAAATGTGATTTATATATGGTCTCCAAAGCATTTCATGGGGGGGGGGGGATATCTATAGAAAAAGTTAGAAAACTCGAGAGTTATTTTTTGACGGATGGCATTGATCCACACTAATCTAAGCATGTATAACTTTCATTGACGTCAATAGCTGAAAATGAATAGGAGTTAACTTTCAGCCGGAATGCGCCTAGAATAAAGAATTGCCTATAAATGCTAGGAATCTTGGAAACTCCTCTATGAGATGCATATCAAGAAAGTTGTCGTATCAGTTTGGTTTTTGCCATCCAGGGCTGCATTAGGCACTAATAGACATATATTAGATAGAACCGTCTCTAAATGCCACACAGCACCCATATCTCTTATATAATAATTCTGACTGGTTTATGGCTGTCATATATCAAAACTGCCATGACGACTTGGCCTGTAACTCAGCCACAAGAATGGCAAAAACTTAAATAAGTCGCATAAACAGAACACAGCTACAACTTCACCTGCCTAGATAAACTGCAAGCTATTAAGTGTAAAAAATTTTTTTATTAGTATCCCAATGCAAATAATGTAAAAATCTGAAGAATCCCGGGTAAAATGTATTGCCAGGTTTTTGATCATTGTCTCCCTTACTGTATTTCACAGAAGAGACAAAATGTCTACTGGGCAATAAACCAACTATGGTTGGCATTTTTAATGTGACATGTATTTCCCCTCCTGACTGATATGCAGTCTTGTTAATTCTTTTCAGCATGATGGGAATACATTGATGGTGGAAGGTTTTGTATGAGCTGGCCCATCAATGAGGTAGAGTGAAGCAACCACCAGAATGCTTCCTTGTTCTGAGCCTTGGAAAGAGGTGGGCGTTCTAGTGCATGGCATTGCTGCTCATCTTCCCCGTCGCCAGGGTGGCGAGGACAAACATTATGGCCTTGTGGGACGCCCTACCTCTCGCTGCCTTCAACAAGAGGGGAGGCTTTCTGGGGCACAACAGAAGTGTGGTTGGGGCAGGGCATTCTGTCTGGGGAGTCAAGGGCAGCACATTCCTGTTTTGCCTCAGGTGGCGAAATGTGCTGAGCTGCCCCTGCTGCTACTTTTGAAAGCATAGAGGCTGCCTTCATTTTAGCTTTATCTGCTGCAGCGGTAGCAGTGAGTAAACTTGTTTGTACAGGAGTAGAGGTGAAAGATAAAATCCCGTGGAAGTTTAACCCGTTTCAACGTGAATTGAATATTTTACTTTGCCAAGTAGCCCAGTTTATCTATTCATTTCAATGGGACTTAGGTGCCTCTGATACACATGGACACATTGTTCTAACCTCTAGGCAGAGGTACACGGGTCTGGGCCCTATGGAGCAGTTGCAGCAACAAGGAGACCCTGCCCCTCTGCCGGCTTATATACTCTGCTCTGACAGGTTATGTGCCCGCAATCTGAGACTTCTCCTGCATGGAACATGCTGTTGTTCTTCTCACTTCATGCCCCTCCTGGTTCTAGAAAACAGCAGGGTGGGGGAAGGCGGGGAATAGAATCTTCTTTTGCCACATCTGCCACACCTTCTTCCGTCTCAGTCTGCCCTGACTCTGCCTCCTCCCTGGCTCCTGTCTTGATGGCAGTGTCACACCCCATAAATCACTGGCTCCCCTCTCCTGGGTCACTCCCCTGCCTCCGCCACACACTCTTTGGAGCCCTGCCAGTCCCTGACATTATTGTTGTTTAATGGTTTTCTAGTTATCTTGACATGAGCTCAAGGGTCTCAGCCAGGGTTCTTGCCAAGTGATATTATTGATGACCCGTCACTAATGGGCAAATCAAGACAGAGGAATTTAATCAAAGCTTGATTGCATAAAAGACAAAGCACAATGGAAAATAGTTGGGTAACTTGAGAAAAGTGTTTGTATCCTAATTCACAATGTTGTTGTTGTTGTTGTTGTTGTTGTTGTTGTTGTTGTTGTTGTTGTTGTTGTTGTTGTTATTTCTGGCTAGTACATAGTTCCTGGAACCAGTGGTGATTATGTGAATGTCAAATGTCAATAATTACTTTCCAATTTATGGAGGGCATTTTTCTTTTCTTTAAATCATTGCATGTACATTATTATTGTTAATAATAATAATAATAATAATAATAATCATCATCATCTGGGCGGCTTCCAACAGAAAAATGAAATAAAACAATCTATTAAACATTAAAAAGCCTCCCTAAACAGGGCTGCCTTCAGATGTCTTCTAAAAATCTGGTAGCTGTTTTTCTCTTTGACATCTGATGGGAGGGCATTCCACAGGGCGAGCGCCAGCACCGAGAAGGCCCTCTGCCTGGTTCCCTGTAACTTGGCTTCTCGCAATGAGGTAACTGCCAGAAGGCCCTCAGTACTGGACCTCAGTGTCCAGGCAGAACGATGGGGGTGGAGACGCTCCTTCAGGTATACTGGACCGAGGCCGTTTAGGGCTTTAAACGTCAGCACCAACACTTTGAACTGTGCTCGGAAACGTACTGGGAGCCAATGCAGATCTTTCAAGACCGTTGTTATGTGGTCTCGGTGGCCGCTCCCAGTCACCAGTCTAGCTGCCGCATTCTGGATTAGTTGTAGTTTCTGGGTCACCTTCAAAGGTAGCCCCACGTAGAGCGCATTGCAGTAGTCCAAGCAGGAGATAACTAGAGCATGCACCACTCTGGCGAGACAGTCCGCGGGCAGGTAGGGTCTCAACCTGCGTACCAATAGGAGCTGGTAGACAGCCGCCCTGGACACAGGATTAACCTGTGCCTCCATGGACAGCTGTGAGTCCAAAATGACTCCCAGGCTGCGCACCTGGTCAGGGGCACAGTTACCCCATTCAGGACCAAGGAATCCTCCACACCTGCCCGCCTCCTGTCCCCCCCCCCCAAACAGTACTTCTGTCTTGTCAGGATTCAACCTCAAGTACATGTGGAGTGAGATGCACATATTCACACACATCTGCTCAGGCAGAATAAAGAGGGTGATAAGACTCCCACTTCTTTAATTGAACAATAGGTCAGATTGCATTCCCCCCCCCCATCATATTGCTTGTTCTCACTCAGTTGACAGGGTATTTGGAACTTTGATACATGACTCACAATTTCCTCTTAAATTATCATAATTTACCATTTATGGCACAGAAATGCCACTTGCTATGAATGTTTTGTATAATAAGTGCACCAGGAATTTTTTTAAAATTACTGTAAAATAACTGGACACACTTATTATACTAAAAGTCCATAGCAAGTCACATTTATGTGACATACAGCAAATTATGATGATATAGGAGGAAATTTTAGTCATATTTCAAAATCAGAAAGAACTTGTGTGCATTTACTGCTCTCATTTATTTTCATGTAAATTTTACAGCCTGTTAACACATAAGTGGTCTTTAAAACAAATTTAGCATGCGGAACTATAGTGGATTTTTTTTTTAAAGAATCCTTGTGCAACCTCTCTGCTTTTTAAAACTGGTGGGGTGGGGGACAACTTTACCCCCCCCCCATCCTGAGTTTACAAAATAGTGTGTGGCTTTGGCAATTGTTGAGAGGGAAACAATGTTTTGTGGCCTATGTGTTTAAGAAAGGAATTAATATTTTGGTTCTGTAGATGTCTACTCAGAAGAAATTGCTTTTGAGTTCAGAGGGGCCTACTCCCAGAAAAGTGTGAATAAAACGGAAGCCTATATAACACTGCATGCAATTGAACTTGGAAGACACTACTTTAATAGCACAAGTATACATAAATTGCTTATTTTCACATGGTGGTTCTTGTTAGAGAAACAAAACTAGGTTTCCATGATGAATGAGCCCTGGGGAGATCCATTCAGGCAGCTAATGGCTCCCAAGGGATGGGATTTTCTGAAAATCTTGATTTGAAACTTATCCACTTGGGTTTTTTTTACCTTATTAATTTCCATATTAGTCCTTGATCTCAATGAGAGGCAAGTTATATTTTTTTACTGCTTCTGTTAGAAGTACAAACAACTTTCGTGTATTATATGCATAACTAGACATATAATACGACACACATATACATTCTGGACCCTTGGTTTCTGTCTAGACCCTTGGCTTCATGACAGCTTGGATTTTGTAACCCTGGATAGACAGACTACATGGATTGCTGATTGCCTGACCCGCGTAGCAAACTTGACTACACCTGTGGATTCGGCTTAGAGGCAAGCTCATCTCAGAGACTCTTATCTCCGGTCTGTTCGGCCTCAAATTCCACCCAGCTCTGCACTCTGTGGCTTGACAACGGGACTTGGGATGGGGCTACGGCACTGTGGCATCACAGGGGATAAAAGGCACTTCTAGCTACCTGGGCATCCAGTGAGAAAGCTGGATACAGAAGCCTGCCCAGACTGCAAACCTGCTCCTTCAAGGGGAGTGCAATCCCCCATGCAGGGTAGGCAATTGATCAATTTATTGAACCCAAGAGCCACTCACTCGCAGGGCCTCCATCTTGCCAGCATTCAAGTTCATGACAAGAAGTACAAAGTTTCAATCTGTTTGCTGTAGGCCAGGAACGCCCAACTCTATAGGGACTGCAATCTAATCCCAGTATAATTAAACTGGCAGTGATCTACCAGTTGTCATTGCCCATAGTTGAGCTTTTTTGAGGGGGGGGGGAGACTTCTGCGATCGACCTGCAGATCCCTGGTGATTGCGGTTGACCGGTTGAACATTGCTGCTGTAGGCTATACTAATTTTTTAAAAAAACCATTTTCTGTGTATGCAGTGAAAAGAAGAACTGGCATAGCTGCACAAATCTAAGTCTAGTGCAAAGGAGAACGCCCAGGTTCACCTTTCTAGCCATTCTAAGAGCTGTGGAAAGAGTTTTCCAATTACACGAGAAGCTGTGATGTGGAACTGAAGTCTTCTTGAGTCACTTCTAGCCCTCAAATGAATTGTATAGTTCAGACCAATTCCTAGGATTCAGAATGTTTCTTTAAAGCAATGCAACAGGTCAGGGGGATTATTACTAGAGTGGTACCTCGGTTTATGAACACAATTGGTTCCGGAAGTCTGTTCATAAACTGAAGCGTTCATAAACTGAAGCGAACTTTCCCATTGAAAGTAATGGAAAGTGGATTAATCCGTTCCAGACGGGTCCGCGGAGTACTCAACCTGAAGCGTACTTAACCCAAAGCATGGGTGTAATTGGTTCTGGAAGTCTGTTCATAAACTGAAGCGTTCATAAACTGAAGCGAACTTTCCCATTGAAAGTAATGGAAAGTGAATTAATCCGTTCCAGATGGGTCCGCGGGGTTCATAAACCGAAAATTCATAAACCGAGGTATTCATAAACCGAGGTTCCACTGTATACTGATGTAGTATTGTCATACATCATCACAGTACATTCGAGTTACATAGTGGAAAAGACACATCTATAAATATCTGGAGACTTCATCCAGGTTAGATTGTGTGTGTGTGTGTGCATGTGTGTGTGTGTGTGAGAGAGAGAGAGACAGAGACAGAGAGAGAGAGAGCTTGCTTACATGTGATTTTTCTACATAACTTACAAATATAACTTACTGTAGCACGACTACAGTTATTGTCTTGATGACATTTATTGTGATACACCAGGGATTTTAATATGCAAAACCCAATTCTCCTTGTTAACATTCTCAAAGAACATTGGCACCACACTGGCAAATGGCATCAAGGAATTGTCAAACTGGATTATTCGGGCAACAGGCAACATTCTCCTGTTTTTGGAATGACGACTGAGAGCAAAGTCGTTTATACCTCTCCTAGAGCAAATGCGTTGCAGTAGCTAAGTGTCTGTGTTGTAAAAAGGTCAAAAGCTCACTTTGGCCACAACCACCAGCTACCTCAAAATAGCTATGAAATACCCTGAAAAGTTTTTGAATGGCATTTCCTGTTTCCCAGTGAAAGCTGGTCCTTTAGGACAGCGTTTCTCAACCGCTGTTCCACGGCACACTAGTGTGCCGCGAGACGCTGACTGGTGTGCCGCGACGTGCGGCGGCGAGAAGGGCGATTTGCATTGTCACGTGCCTGGCGGCCGCCAATAATCACCGCTAACCTGCCGGAAAGCAATATTTCTCCTCCTCTTTCCCAAAGCTCAGTGCAAACGAGCCTGGCGGCCGCCAATACACAACACTAACCCGCCGGAAAGCAATATTTCTCCTCCTCTTTCCCAAAGCTCAGTGCAAACGAGCCTGGCGGCCGCCAATACACAACACTGACCCGCCGGAAAGCAATATTTCTCCTCCTCTTTCCCAAAGCTCAGTGCAAACAAGCCTGGCGGCCACCAATACACAACACTGACCCGCCGGAAAGCAATATTTGGCAAGTGTTTCTTACAGTCATAATTATAATATAGGGCGGCACAGAGTTAAATTTTTTAACTTTTTTAATGGTGGTGTGCCTCGTGATTTTTTTCACGGAACAAGTGTGCCATGGCCCAAAAAAGGTTGAGAAACACTGCTTTAGGAAATATGGGGCACTGGCCCATCAACCTCTGTCTGTCCTTAGTCAGCCCTAACCTGCCAACTGTCTTAGGGCTCATCCACACTTTTTTGCTCTGTGCTTTAAAGCACCAAGTCCGAGCATTTTCTTTTTCTTTCCCAGTGGTTCCCCTTTGAAAATCTGCTCTTTAATGCTGAATCGGAACTAATAGCAATTCAAGTTTTCAGTGGATTGCTGTTTGCTCCGATTCAGCAGTAAAGAGGGAGTTTTCGCAAGTAAAGCACTGGAACAAAAACAAAAGAAGTGCTCAGACACTGCACTTCAAAGTGTAGACCTGTGCGTAGAAATGCGACACAAAATGATGTCAGGATAAGCCCTTCCTTTTACAACTGGTCAGAGGATGGTTCTGCCTATTAATTGGCTCTGGTTCCACCTGCTTTCTATTCCACATCCCAATGAATGTCAGCTGCCAATGGTGACTAAGCCTCTCATTAAAAAGAAAGAAAAAATGGCAAGGGAGAGGAAGCAAGAAGAAGCAAATTCATACATTTAATTTTTTTTTATAAAAAAAGTATAGCTCTCAAAGCAATCTTCTCAGATAAAAAGACTGAGTGTTTTTAAAAGGCAGTTCTTTACATCTAATCAGCAGTTCTCAGACATACACTGTGAGATTGAAAGAATATAAATAAGAACAGTTTGGCTCTAAAACGATTCCTTGCGTGGGCCAGCATAAGTTCCAGAGACTTTGCACAAATCTAATCTGCCCATCAATCAGTTTCTAAATTGCTTTCCACAACCTCAAGTTAAACAAACTTTTCAACTCCACAGAAGCTTGTTTGTATTTGATTTCACAAGGGTTTTTGCAAACAATGTTGCATTTAAAGATGTCGGATCTGAGATTATTTTGGTAAAATAAAATCTGAAAGCTTGATATGAAGTAATTCCCCTTGACAAGAAATAATTCATACTGTTAGCTTGCTCATGACTTTGCATCTTTCTAATACACAATCCGGTACAAAACTTGTTACAAAAATTAAATCCTCTGATCCAAGCTTATGTAAAAAGTGGGTATACTTTTTTTCCTCCCCCTTACTCACCTGGAATCCATGAAAATTCCAGTGTTGCTTTCCAGTTCCATATGCTTTAGAACAGTCCTCTCCCAATTAACTTATAGCATATTGTATCACTATCCTTAATGCAAAAGGTCTCTCTTTTTTGGTGGTGATGGTGAGCTTATTTGTTGCACTAAAGCTCCAAATCAATTTCGATTGCACAGCCTGAATTTGCATATGTGTGACTGAATTTCACCCCCAAATAGAGGCATTCTGGAAGGACACTTAGTTGTGTAGGCTCCTATGATGTAAGTAATGGGCCCCGCCTGCTAGCCTGCTCCCTAAAATATCACTGGTTTACTCATTTCTATATATAGGGTGCCTACAGTCTGCATGGACTGGTTGCATGGCAACACGTGCAGATGGCTTTAGACACCCAAGGAGAAGGGGACGACAGAGGACGAGATGGTTGGACAGTGTTCTCGAAGCTACAAACATGAGTTTGACCAAACTGCGGGAGGCAGTGGAAGACAGGAGTGCCTGGTGTGCTCAGGTCCATGGGGTCACGAAGAGTTGGACACAACTAAACGACTAAACAACAACAACAAAGGTCCATAAATTACCATATAGCATATATTCAACACAAAAAAGCAGCGACAATTTGTTGTTGCAAATGACAGCTGGACATATAAAGGGCCCCATTACCTTCAGTAGCTTAGAGCCTCATCAAACCTAAATCCGTCCCTGGTCACTGCTTCTTAACGTTCCTGTATCATAAGTCTGGCACCACCAGACAGCACAATATAAATAATAAAAACGAAGCGTATATAGCAGAAGAATCGGAATCACAATTACCGTCTCCTTTTGCCTCCCCAAACAATTTTGTCTAGAGTGCATTAAAACAGTGTGTCTAGTCTGAAACCATGATAATTTGGCTCAATTGTACTGAATAATTGAACGTTTGGAGAAATCGATGCTCTCCAAAGCATTTTTCGGGCACAAACAACTTACATCGTGTTGTGTACTTCTGCATCTTATACATGGTGAATAATTCATTCCCTGCTTTATAGCTTGCTCTGCCCCATAGCTTTATCTCATTTTTTATTTTATTTTTAGGATATCTGACCAAAGCTTAAAGGTTAACATGCCGAGCCCATTGAGCTCTTCAAATCATGCTAGTACCTGTTGATGGAGTGCAAAACTTCTAGCAACTTTAGTTTGAAATTTTCCCAGGAATTATCTCAGCGGAGCTGATTTCCCAAGCAAAGCGTTCTCAAGCTGTGCTGCAGAAACCAAGGCATCCTGTTCACAAACCAATTTTGAGCTTTAACTCGGGGAATATAAACAGCCATCTGTACCTCAATTATTCCACACAAGGCCTCTGCCCAGATTATAGGCAGGTATCAATGCAATATTGTTGTGAGACTAGAAAAACAAAATGCTTTTCTTGGGGCATAGACGTTCTTATAGAAGGTCACATTAACATTTAAAAAATCCCTCCCTCTATATATTTAGTGCAAAAGGCCCTGCCCCCATTAACTACGAAGATGCATTTGTCTCAGGTGGCAGATCTGGAGGAGCTGATCCAAAAAAGCGGCAGATTGGGATCCTGTCTTCCCTGGCTTGACCATTGCCAGCCTGCCACCGTTCTGTTTTCTTGCTTCTGCGTGGCATTTTTGCACTCGGCTCTCTGCAACTGCCGCCCTTCGCTGCCACCTGCCTTCTGGGAAAGAACTCTTAGGGGCGCTTTCTCAACACAAATAAATACTGTATCTTCTTTAGTACCTTAAGCCGATGGCGGTGGTATCATCATGTAGCTTCACCGAAACCATGAAAGTTAGAGCTGTGATTTAGATTTTCACCAAGGTGTGTGTCTGTATCCAATAGTTAAAGGTAAAGGTAAAGGGGCCCCTGACCATCAGGTGCAGTCATGTCCGACTCTGGGGTTGCAGTGCTCATCTCGCTCTATAGGCCGAGGGAGCTGGCGTTTGTCCGCAGACAGCTTCTGGGTCATGTGGCCAGCATGACATAGCTGCTTCTGGCGAACCAGAGCAGCGCACGGAAACGCCGTTTACCTCCCCGCCGGAGCGGTCCCTATTTCACTCTTAACTGTGCAAAGCTGCACTTCTTAGAGCAACGGAGATAACTGTTGGAGTCTTTGAACTTCAAATGAGCTTGAAAACTGGCTGCCTTTAAAAAGAAAAAAATTAATCCACACTAAATTACTGCTCACCTCTTTTACTGGAAAGGTATTTTCAAGCTGAAAACCATACAAATCTTCACTAAGAAGCTGCTGGATAGAGCAGTTCAATGGAAAACTTAATGCAGGCTTCGGGGAGATTTGCTGGGTTCAACTTCTGAGAGTATTTTCTGAATAGGATTGAATGACATCGTATTTGTAGCCTGAAATCTAATGCCGGTTTATAGAAAACTGATTTTTTCTGTATTCAGACCTGAGGAGACCTTGATTTTTGTATTTTGCCCTTCTCCGAGTATAATTTTTTTTTTTTACTTTCTCCAAGTAAAATGCTTTGTACTCATCCTTCCCGGTAAAATCGACATTGTATAAATGGTGTTTATTCTTTTCAAGAAATGTCATTTTGTTTCTCCGCTCAGCAATACACTCACAAACTAGAAAAATCCATTCCATGGACTGTTTCCAATGATAACTTCAGTGTTGTTACGACAGCAACCATGCAAGATTATCCCTCTGTTTTGAAAGAGGCCATTTTGCCAAACCGATTCGTACATAATACTTTGGATGCACTCTGAAGCTTCCATGCTCCAGTGAGGGATAATATTGCATGGTTGCTGTCATAACAAACTGCTTTGGATCTCTTGTGATTGTTGAATTTTGTGTGGCATAGCCTATCTGAACACTTAATGAGGATGTATTACCCAAGATTTTTGAGGAAAGTAGAGTGAGGCGTGGCAGGCCAAAGCTTCAACCTCAACTAGACTCAATCCTGGGCAACCCCACAGATTCTGCCTCTCACCCTTCAGGGGATCACATTGTAACAAATTGGGATATCCTTCAGAAGGCCGGTTTTGGTTTCGGGGCTCCCCACTGCGGACTGTTATTGTAGGACATCTGTGTATTTCATTCAGAAAAATTATTGAAAGTATTCAACATAAGATACAATGAAAACCAAATGAAAGATACAACGAAACAACATAAGATACAATGAAAACCAAACTAATCTAAAAAAGAAAAGAAAGAGGAGTGAAAATAAGAAAGAGAAATAGATATAAAAAATTCCTGTATCATCTTTTATCCAAAAAAAGGTAGACCTTTCCAGCTCTTACCTGGGAACTTCTGTTTCTTTCCCCAGCTTTCCACCCTGGGAGATCCTTTCTATCCTGTCTCCTAGTTATTTTTTCTCTCTCTCTCTCATGCACATGCACCAGTTTCTGAGTGGTGAGAGGTTACTGGGGCCCCAGAATTGGCTGGAATGAAGACTGATGGCTGTGGAGAATATGGAAAGTCCACAAGATTAAAATTCTAGCAGATTATGTGGCCTAGTAGATCTTTCAGATCCAGTTTCAAGACCACCAGTCTTTCTGTTCTTTTTTCTACACACAGACACTTTGACGACATTGCCTCCAGTCAGGCGAGGGCAGAGATACCCTTCCAGAAGGATCTCCAGCTACTTCATTTCTGTGGCAATGCACCCCCTGTACTTGGCCAATGGCCATCTCTTTAGTTAGGCAAAGGTCTATACACTCAACAAAAGCAAATCTGCCAAACTAAGCTTGTCCACCCAGTTTGACCTCTTTGGCAGTCTCCTTTTTACAACCAGAACCATGGCACTCTAAATTCATCACAATATCTCCATGTTTTTAAAATGAAGTTTGATACATTTTTGAGCCAAGAATTATACTGCAAAATTCAGAGAAATGCAGAATTCGAAAGATCATTGCACTCGGATCCTCACATTAGTTCACAAGCTGCAGATGAGGTCGGTTCACACTGGAGTTCAAAG
This sequence comes from Zootoca vivipara, assembly GCF_963506605.1. Taxonomy (NCBI): domain Eukaryota; kingdom Metazoa; phylum Chordata; class Lepidosauria; order Squamata; family Lacertidae; genus Zootoca; species Zootoca vivipara. The sequence goes on from NC_083278.1 coordinate 16,286,335, forward strand.
ACGTAGAAATACTCAAGTATTGGAGCTCCCTAGCAAAAAGCTGAACTTTCATTGGTTGGACCACCAAGCTGCTGCTTGAAGCCTGATGTCCTCCTTCCTTGGCAAGCAATGGTTTTTTTTGTCCCTCTGTTGTTGAACTGGATGAATGCACTTAAGAGAGTATGAGGAGATCACCAGAGCTCTTAGTATATGCTTCCCTCTATTGCTTCTGACTGTTCTAAATGCTTGAGCAGTTTCACCTTCAGACAGTGAAATTGCCTCAGGTTGGCCAACCAGAATAGCAACAATTAGGGAAGGGCAAAAGTGTGTATATTATTTTCAAATGAAGCAGAAATTTCCTCACCTTGCGGTGTGTTTGCCTGAATGCAGAGAGGATGTGTCCGTGAAGGGGTGCGCAAGCAAGCTTTGCTCCCAAGGTGTGAGTGTGTGTCCCCTTGCATGTTTTGTCCCTCAGTTTTCCCAGTGCCAAGTAGAGATGGACTGTAGGCAGTGGTGGGGTAATAATAATAATAATAATAATAATAATAATAATAATAATAAGTTGTTGTTGTTCAGGGTACAGGCTCAAGGACTTGTTATGGAAATAAGGGGGGCACTTATTGGAAATCAGTTTTGTCACCTCTTCCTCTCCATGGCATGTTTGGGTTTTCAGTGCACACAGGCAAATACAGCAGCCTGGGTAAAGAAAGTTTGCATAAGTACAAGCTTTCAGGTCAATGCCTCTGATTTTTATTTTATTTTAATGGGTATTCTTCCATTACATTTGGCTATATTTTAATGATGACTCCAGCGCCTCTAATCACAGCAAATGCTCTGCTTTTCTGATACAGTACATCACAGTAATAGCCTGGTAATTATCATAACTCTAAAGCCATGGGGGTATTTTTTGTTTCATAAAGCATCCTTGGTACTGTTGACAGGAAGAAGAAGAAGCACCACCAGGGGAGAGACAGCTGACAGACTCAGCGTCTCTAGAAAGCATTCCTGACCCACCCTCTCCCAGGACCTGGCATGCATTAAGAGTAGCAGAACAGAAAGCTCAGAAGCAGAAAGCACAGATCAGCCGGAGCAGGGGTGACATAAAATAGGAGGCACTGAGGGGGTGGGAATTTACCTGGAGCAACGCCATTATCTAAAGGAGACCGTGCTCCTTTCTCTCTCTCTGTGAATATTGAATAAACTACTTGGTAAGAACTCTTCTTGTTTATCTGCTTCTTGGCATTCCATTGTGGGAGGGATAGGATTCTCTGAAGCCTGACAGCTGGCCTGTTGTCTGAGGTTTGTGTTTTAGCTCTTCCAAACAAACCAAAAGCATAGGACGGATGTTGGGTACAGCTCATGGTTTGTCTGGGGAGAGCTAAACCATGTCATGTTAAGAGAGCTAAGCCATGTCGTGTTAAGCCCATGGTTTAGCTCAGCACAGCAGCCATGAAGCCATGAAGTCCTCTCAGCCATGAAGCTCATTGTGTGACCATGGGCCAGTCACAGTCTATCAGTATGAATCTTGGCTTAGCATTGAAAGGGGTCAGTGTTCATGACAGTAACAATTCACCCCCAAAACACCAAACAAACACCAGACTCTTGCAAGGAAAATACTGCCCCCCCATTTGTTTCTTTGAAGCCCCACCTGGAAATGCATCAGCCCCATCTAGTGAGGTAGCTTTGCAGTGTTTCAGCATTCAAAACAGGTTCCAGGATTTTCCTGGAAGCAGTTCCCTTGGTCACATTCATCAAATAACTTTGCTTGTGATAAATGGAATGTGTCACTCATAAAACGTATCTACACTTCTGAAAGAAATCCATGATTATGAGCAGTGAGATGTGGATGATTCATCTCTTTATATGGTGGCATTATCCTTGTGCTCTTTGGGGGGGGGGGGAAAGGGTTCAGTCTGTCTCGTTCAGCATCCTCGGCGGTTTTGTGCGACTACAGAGCCTTTTGTGAAAGCTCATAGCCATGGATATTTCTTGCTGCTTGGATCTAATTTTTTCCCCTTTAAATAATAGGATTAGTAGTATATTTGGGGTGAAAAACACTGTTTCCCCCCTCCCTTTTAAGAAAGCATTTTTGTGTGCGGTTTGGAGGCATCCTGAAAAAAACAAAAATAGCAATATGGCAAGAGTCAAGTCTTGACCTTCAGCAGCTTAGCTTTTGCATAACGGTTTGGAATGAGTTGCACAGGAGCCAAGTTGCGCCCAAAATTGTGGGAGCTACATGCACATGTGAAGAAAGGCCGACCGGGCCTCTTCCTGATGTGACATTCATGCACCAAGTTGTGCTGATCAGCCCGGGGTGACATCCTGCTATGCTGTGCAGTGTCTAGAGATGCCAACATCCCGCCAGGCTGTGCTGCTCTGGGGTGACATCCCGCCAGGCCTCTTCAGCCCCCTTGAGATTGGAGGTGACCGAGCCCCATCCCAGTGGACATTGGCGGGGCTGTAGAGGCCTCAGCCCCATAGAATTGTAGAATTGGTGCACCTGAAGAGTTCTCCTACTCGTGTAAGTAACCTGGGATGGGTGTGCTAAGTTCTGTCCCCATTGCTGTTGACTTACGTAGGGTTCAAAATCATGTGGGAAGCCCCCGTCAACAGAGGAGAACCCCCAGCTTCAAACCTCTGATCTCCCCAAGTTAGAGGGCAATGGAGACATGGGTGTATCCAGGGGAAGGGCGGGTAGCTGCCCCCCTCCGTCAAGTACGTATATAAAAATACTTAACTAAAAGTAGAAATGGTCACGGACTTCCGGTGAGCCGCGGACACGGAAGGGAGCGCGGAGCGACCGTTCCTGGGTCCGCTCCGGTTGAAACGGGGAGAACGCGGGATTCGTAAGGCTACCGAACCCGCAAACGTCAGGGGGGGCTACCCTGACGACGGAGGTGCCCAGCGGCGTCCAAAGCCGCTCTCCTCTCGTTCGTAGTCCTTCGGGGCTCCGAGGGAGGATTGAGTGGTGGACGCGAGGGGGGTACATCGCCCTTTCCCGTTTCACGCAGCCTCAGGCTCCCGTGAGAAGCGGCTTGCCTCCGAGGGGGTTAAACTGCAGCTTCGGCAGACTCTTCAGTAACCTGAGAAGCTTACCAGCTGCAGAGGGACTGGGTGAGCACAAATGGACCTGTTTTCTGACTCGGCGTTAAAATGGCGCCCGGCTGGGGGTTGTAGGAAACAGCTGTTGTAGAGATTTCTACGAGGTGGACAAGAAGAGTTCCCTAACCGCGGAGGGGCGGCTCGCTAATGGTGCACGCCTGGCGGTAAGGAAAAAGACCAAAAAGACATTCCCCCCCCCACACACAATAAACGGTGGGAGAAAAGGGGAAAAAGGCTTAAAGGATTAAAGACCTATATTACCTTTGTGTAAAAACAAAGGGGCTTACTCTTCCTGGGAAAGAGCCGACCCAACGGAAAGGAGGGGAGAAGAAGGAAAGAGAAAAGAAAAGACTGAGAGGAACCTACTGGGAAGGTTAGGAAAGCTGTTATCTTTACCTTATTGAACAGTTTTGGGATACATTTTTTTGGGGACATACTTGACTTCAGGAACTTTGTGAAACTAAGTGTTGCTTAAGAGTCCAGAGACTGACCTGGGAGAGGAGATAAAACCTCCTCCGGACTTTGTGGATTACTGGTTTGCGTTGCTTCAGGGACATATTTTGACCTCCAGACCCTTAAGAACTTTCAACCTCACTTCGGAATTTACTGATTGGGCCGAAGGAAGAGAAAATAAGGAAAGGAAGAAAAGAAGAAGTAAACGGCCACCTCTTCTAAGACGATAGAGACATAGGACATCACTGAACTGAGGTGCAGGCTAAAGAATTTTTATTTTATTTTCTCTTTGAGAATTAATAGATTATTGCTTCATGTAAATGTTCTGGATGATGTAAGATTTTCTGATATTGCTACTCTTGTCTAAGTGTTTAAGGGGGGAACTGAGTGGGAAAAAGTGGGAAAAGATTAGGCTTGGTGAGTGGAAAGAGAAGTCCCAAAGGATAATCTGATAAGGTGTTGGCTTTGGATTGAAAGGAAGTTATCCCCCCCCTAAAGGTGTTTGCTTCTAGGGGTTTGGAAAAGATAGCCTGAAAAGCTAAAAGTTTACATAAACATGGGGGATAAAAAAAGCATAAGAACAACTGCAACGCCCTCAGACAGGCGTTCCTCCAGACAGGAGGAGGGTAGAGACTGGGAGGGACTTTTATCTGAGATCAAAAAAGAAATAAGACAGAGTGAACAGAATCTTGAAAAAAAATTGGGGGACATTCAAAACTCAATCGATCAAAAATGTGAAAAAGTTGTGGGGGAATTATCCCAACAAATTGAAGAGGTAGCAACAAAATCCAAAGGTCTAGAAGAAAGTTCGAAGAAAGTACAGAAGGAGGTGAAAGAAATTAAGAAAGAGACAGATGGCCTTAGAGAGGAGATCAATAGGCTAAAGAAGGAGAAGGAGGAAATCTTAGATAGCTTAGCTCTGATGGAACTAAGACAGAGACAACTTAACTTGAAATTTAGAGGTTTGGTAGAGGAGAAAGACGAGAACATTAAAGAGAAACTGTCAACCGAAATTGCAAAGTGGTTAGGGGTAAGTAAAGAGGAAATAGAAGCAGTCATCACAAATGCATTTAGAATCAAGGTAAAATCCGTCAAAGCAAAAGCAAAAAAATTACCGGGAGACTGCTTAGTAATTTTCAACTCAATATATATGAGAAATGAAATTCTAAGACAGAGCTTCCTACGGAAACTGGTAATTGACGGAAGGGAGATAATTGTATTCAAGGAAGTGCCAACAAGAATGTTGCGCAAGAGGGAAAAATTTCGGGATTTTACAACAGTTCTAAGAAAGAATGGAATAAGCTTCAGATGGGAGATTCCGGACGGAGTCTCCTTCTACCTTAAGGGCAAAAGATTCATACTTAGGAACCAACAGGAGATTGACAAGTTCGGAAGGAAGTATGGCCAACTATTCGGAATGGAAAAAGGTAAAGAAGAAGGTGCAATAGGAGGCAAGGAGAAAGAGGTAGAGATACAAGAGGAGGATGAAGGGAAAAGCAGTGAAGAAGAAGGAGAAGTAGATACAGAGATAGATTTAGATAAGGAGATTCAAACTTGAATATTGTAAAAAATAAATAAGTAAACAAGTAATAAATAAAACAAAATATGGCATTGAAAATAAAGTCCTGGAATGTGAATGGATTAAATAACAAAAGTAAAAGAAACAAATTAGAATATGTGCTGATAAAAGAAAAACTAGATATCATATGCTTACAGGAAACGCACATTTCAAGGAAGCATGAAAGGATCCTGGGAAATAAAAAATTAGGATTGGGTTTTGTCTCATCTAATGAAAAAAAGAAAAGAGGTGTGGCATTATATGTGAAGGAGAAATTTAAACCAGAGCTACTCTTCAAGGATGAAGAGGGCAGGGTAGTAGGGGTACACATAACGGTGCAGGGGGAGAAGGTATTGCTAGTGGGTATATATGCACCAAATCAGAAGAGGGCGGATTTTTATAAAAAACTTGATAAAACACTGATAAAACACCTCGAAGACAAAGTAATATTGATGGGAGACCTTAATGGGGTAGTGATGCCAAGTTTAGATAGAACTGAAAAGAAAAGAATAAATGAGAAGGGTAAACTCCCAAAAACATTTTTCAATATGATAGAGAGATTAGGTCTAATTGATAGCTGGAGACTCAAAAACCCTACCGAAAAACAATTCTCATATTTCTCTGAGCCTAATCAAAGCTCAGGGAGGATAGATTACATTTGGATATCCCAAGAACTAAGTTTAAAAATCAAAAAAGTAGACATACAGCCACGGACATTTTCGGACCATAGTCCGATATATTTGGAATTAGCAGGGGAGACGCCCTCATTTCGTTGGAGAATGAATGAGGGGTTGTTCAATGACCAAGAGATAATAGATAAAGCAAAAGATACATTCAAAGAATTTCTGGATTTCAACCACAAAAAAGGTACAAATATAAACACAGTGTGGGAAGCTGGGAAAGCTTTCATGAGGGGTTTCCTAATCCAACAAAACAGCATAAAAAAGAAGGAAAGAGAAAAGAAAAAGGAAGAACTATTAAAACAACTCGCTGAGAGTGAAAAACAACTGAATAAAAAGCCAGGAGATACTAAAGTAAAACAAGAAATAAAGACGTTGCAAACCCAATTTTCTATCTTAATTAATCAAGAAGTAGAATGGAAATTAAAATGGTTAAGACAAAGGAACTTTGAATACGCAAATAAATGCGGGAAACTATTATCCTGGCAATTTAAGAAAAGACAAAAGCAAAACTATATACATGGAATTCAGAAGGAAGATAAGGTGACAGGAAACCCAAAAGAGATTAGGAAAGCTTTTCAAAAATTTTATGAAGATTTATATCGGAAAGGGAAAGAAGAGGAGGAAGAGATTGAAGTATATCTAGAAGGATGTAAACTTGGTAAAATATCAGAAGAACAGGTCAGTATGTTAAACGCCCAAATAACAGCGGCTGAAGTGCAGGCAGGAATCAGTAGAATGAAAATAGGAAAGGCTCCTGGCCCAGACGGGTTTACAGCAAAATATTACAAAGAATTGAAAGATGAAATAACACCAATATTGACATTAATGATGAATGAGATTCTGGACGGAGGACAGATACCTAGATCCTGGGAGGAAGCACATATAACCTTAATACCAAAGGAAAACTCAGATTTACTAGATGTAAAGAGCTACAGACCTATTTCATTGCTAAATTTAGACTATAAGCTATTTGCGGATATTGTTGGGAACAGATTGAAAAAGGTTTTGTCAGAAATAATACACAAAGAACAATCAGGTTTCCTACCAGGCCGTTACATGAAAAACAATGTAAGGAACGTAATCGATATTATTGAATATTTGGAGGTGAAATTTGATAAAAAAGCGGCTCTGGTATTTGTCGACACCGAAAAGGCGTTTGACAATGTATCCTGGAAATTCATGAAGAAACTAATGGAGAGAAGAGGAATGGGATGTAAATTTAGAGGGGCCGTTGAAGCAATTTATTCAAAGCAAAGGGCTAAATTAATTATAAATAACACATTATCGGAGGAGATAGATATATCCAAAGGTACGAGGCAAGGGTGCCCCTTATCACCCTTGCTATTCATATTAGTATTAGAGGTCCTGATGGACAAGATAAGAGAAAATAAAGATATAAAGGGGATAAGAGTCGGAAATAAAGAATATAAACAACGGGCCTTTGCCGACGACCTTGTGATAACGATAGAAGAACCCAGATCTAGCATGGAAGAGTTGTTAAGAGAATTGGGAAAATTTGGAAATTTAGCCGGCTTTAAGTTAAATAAGAAAAAGACAAAAATGATTACAAAGAACTTGACGAAGAGTGAAAGGATTGAATTGCATGAAAAATTTGGTATTGATTCGGTTAAAAAGATAAAATATTTGGGAATCTGGTTGTCCAACAAAAATATTAATCTGTTCAACGACAATTATAACAAGACATGGAATGAAATTAAAAAGGACTTGGTAATCTGGAAGAATCTACAGCTGTCGTTATGGGGCAGGATTGCCACCGTGAAAATGAACATTTTGCCAAGGTTCCTGTTCTTATTTCAGATGGTACCGGTTATAAAAGGTACCGGGCAATTCTCAGAATGGAGAAAGGAGATTTCGAAATATATATGGCAGGGGAAACCGCCTAGAATAAGACATAAACTCCTAATTGACAAAAAAGAACGAGGCGGTTTCGCATTACCAGATCTCCAAATGTATTATGAGGCATCCTGTATTACATGGTTGAAGGAATGGGTGACACTTAAAGATACCGACCTCCTGGACCTCGAGGGGTTTAACAACGTGTTTGGTTGGCACAGTTACCTCTGGTATGAGAAAAAAATGGGACATAAAGGGTTTATAACCCATGTAATTAGGAAACCACTATATGAGGTTTGGGTTAGAAACAAACATCTCCTAGAAAGGAAAACTCCAAGGTGGCTGTCGCCAACAGAGGTCCTAAGTATAAAAAAGACAAACATGGAGGCAAATTGGCTACGGTATGATGATATTCTCATAGACTCGAAAGAAGGCTGGAAAATTAAGCCATACGAACAACTAAAAGAAAAAGGAATAGGATGGCTGCAGTATCATCAAATTAATGCCCTGTTCATGAAAGATAGGAAGAACCACGGATTTGAAAACAAAAAATCTAAATTCCAATCAGAATTAGTGGAAGGTAACGAGAAACTACTGTCCAAAATGTATGATCTTCTACTTGAATGGCACACGAAAGACGAGGCGACAAAAGAATGTATGATTAAGTGGGCAGTGGACCTAGGCCATAATATAAATATAGATCAATGGCAAAAGTTGTGGAACCACCAGATTAAGTTCACTGCCTGTATAATATTGAAGGAAAACATCATGAAAATGATGTACAGGTGGCATCTCACGCCCGTCAAACTGGCTAAAATATATAAAACAAATAATAAGAAATGTTGGAAATGTAATATAAAAGATGGGGATTTCTACCATCTTTGGTGGACGTGCAACAAGGTAAAGATTTATTGGGAATTAATCTACAACGAATTAAAAAGATTATTGTGTTACACTTTCCCAAAGAAACCTGAAGAAATGCTGTTGGGTATACTGGGGAGGGAGATTAAGAAGGAAGACCAAAACCTCTTCATGTACGCTACTACGGCAGCGAGAGTTGTCTTAGCCCAGAAGTGGAAGACACCAGAGGTCCCAAGTGTAGATGAGTGGAGAGAGAAAATGACAGAATATTTAGAGTTGGCAAAAATGACAGGAAGTCTAAGAGACCAAAAAGAACAAAGGTACCGAAAAGAGTGGAATAAGTTTATGAAATATTTGAAGGATTATGTCAAATGATTAAAAACACTAGTAGAATTACATTTAAAATACAACAAAGAATTATAAAGCCATTGTCCACAAAAAATATAAGTAAAATTATATGTTAAATACAGATGAGAATAAATGGAAAGAACATATATATATATATATATATATATATATATATATATATATATATATATATATATATATATATATATAAAGGGAAATGGACAGGCAAGAAAGAGTATGGCACCGAAAACGGTGAAATTATAAATAAAACCAAGAAAGAAAACAGGAGGAAGTCCAGTTCGAAAGAACAAGTGGAGAAGATGAGCGCTATAAGAGAAGTAAAGATAAATATGACACAACCAAAGTTTGATTGTACAAATGTAAGTTTATTGGAGAGGTACACAGATTTGTATGTTTGTTTTTATTTCTGTATATGTATTAATTTTATTGCTGTATGTACCTAACTTAGAAACGTTTAAATAAAATAAAAAATGATGGGGAAAAAAAAAAGTAGAAATGGTAGAAAGATTTTGACAGATTTTTCTTAGCACTTGGGGTCAAATGAAAGGAATGGAGGGCTATAGAGACATTTTGTTCTGAATCTGCTAGGCAGAGCCAGACAGACGATGATAACAGGTGGGTGTCCTGCCCCCCCCCACCTAAATCTTGGCTACCTGCCCCTCATAACATACATCTTGGCTATGCCCATGAATAGGGGTGGCCTTGAAGGAGGGGTTGGACAGAGTTTAGAGCAGGCTTCCTCAAATTCGGCCCTCCAGATGTTTTGAGACTACAGTTCCCATCATCCCTGACCACTGGTCCTGCTAGCTAGGGATCATGGGAGTTGTAGGCCAAAAACATCTGGAGGGCCAAGTTTGAGGAAGCCTGGCTTAGAGGGTGTACCTCAACCCTATTCTTTCTTGCTCATGAGTAACAGTATGCCCAAATAGGGCAAACTCCTATTTGGCAATTTCAGTTTATGTCTGTTGATAATAAATATTAAACTTCCCTGCTACAGCTGTATGGTAATTATTAATTTCAGAAACTGGAGGATTATGTGGCCGAAAACTGAAGTCCAATAATCCTTCAATTTGAATCTGTAAATTTTTTTGTGGAATGCAAAGGGAAATTAAAGTATCATCAGTCATTTGCCATGCTGAAACATTATCCTGCGATCTGTCCTCACTTTCTCCTTCGACTTCCTTAATTTGAACAGGCAGTTGTGTTAAAACTGAAGCAAGCAAGCAAGCCCCCCCCCCCCATGTTTTACGTGGCTAATATTTTACAACTTCCAAACCAAGAACATTGTAATAAAAACCTTGTCACAAACCTATTAGCATAAAAAGTAATTAAAAGTTATTGCCTTCTACCCTTTTTGTTTTTGTTTTGTCTCTGGGAGTTCTCTTTTCACCCTGTCTTGTTGTGTACTGTGCTAACAAATCCCTTTGCTTCCTTTTCACGTTAAGAGAGCTTCCGAGGCTTTACAGCTCAGACATGAGTGGAATCCTGATTATTCTTGTTAGGTCTCATCTGCTTTTCCATTAGAGATACCTTCTCAGTTTCTCAGCTAATGCCTTTAGAGTGACTATGATCCCACTGTAGCCCTGTTCAGGAACCCCCCTCAGACAACTGCCGTCTTGTGAAGAGGGGAGTGTACTCTCTAACCCCACATCACCATGCCTATTCCTTCAGTGTTCTGCCTTTTTTTTTAGTTCTTTCTTATTTATTTATAATTTTCATTTATGTATATTACAACAATTATTCAACCATAGTTTTAACATCTCAAACTCTGACTCCCTTCATCCTCTTTGCGTGGTTCTTTACATTTCTTTTCATCTTCCTGCATACTCCAAATTATCTCAACATATTCTTTTATACATGTATATCTATTCCATATACATTTTGAAGCTGCAGGTTTTCACATTAATCCTGCTAATGTCTTAATCTGTTTACAGTTTGTTTGCAGATACTCAATAAACCATTTCCATTCCTTTCTAATAATAATAATTAATAATAATGATAATAATAATAATGTTATCTTGATTTCTTATTCTTCCAGTAAGTTTCACCATTTCTGCGCAGTCAATTAACTTCTGTATCCATTCTTCTTTTGTAGGGACCTCTTCTTCCTCTTCTTCTTTCCATTTTTGGGCAAATAACATTCTTTCAGCTGTGGTTCCATACATTAAATGCATGTCTATATTGATTCGGTAGTTCTGATCAGATGATTCCCAAAAGAAAAGCTTCTGGATTTTTAAAATAAATGTTACCTTAAATATCACACACACACACACACACACACACTTATTTCTTGGTTTACAAAACTATGTGCAATGTCTCTTTTTCAAGTTGCATTTTCTACAGATCAGTTTCATTTGTTGTGAGACATCAGTGTTACATTAGGAAGAAAAGGGTGGAAGTAAGTGGGGTGGTCAGGGCCGGATTTAGGTTTGATGAGGCACTAAGCAAGTAATGGGGCCCTTTATATGTCCAGCTGTTTTTTGTCAACAACAATTTGTCACTTTTTTTGTGTTAAATATATGCTATATGGTAATTTATGGACCTAATAGGTATCTAAAGCCATTTGCACCTGCAGAATGTATGCATCCTATATACAGAAATGAGGAAACCGGTGATATTTTAGGGAGCAGGCTAGCAGTCAGGGCCCATTACTTACATGATAGGAGCTTACACAACACAAAACACTGTTGCTGTGTGTAGGTTTTATTTTATTTGTTTTTTTATCATATATTTTGGAAATGTGCATCCAGTTTTCTTCCCTTTAATTATTTTGAGGGCCCCCAAGAGAGTGGGGCCCTAAGCTATAGTTTGTTTAGCTTAGACGTAAATCTGGCACTGGGGTTCGGATTGGGTGACAATGCTTCTATTCTACTTAGAGTCCTCTGCCATTTTGAACAAGCGGGTGCTGCAACAGCCAAATCTTCTCTCAGAATACTCCATCCCATCACCACCCTTGGTGCTCCCTCCTTATTGGGCTGTTTATTTAAAATCCCCCCTTGCCCTTCTTTGGTCCCCTCCTCCCTCAAAAGCCTTATTGTACTCTTGAAATCCTTTGGGTTTCTTCAACCCTGCTGGTACCTCCCCTCTTGTGTATGGATGGTGCCATTTTGGCTACATAAGGATCGAAACTTGGAGGTAAAATTCACTATTGGTATACCCAAAAGCTAGGGAAGAATATAATGCCGTGCATATACAATACAGATTTCTGAGTTTGGGGTTATTCTAACGTGATGTGTACTCTGCTGCCATCTCCTGTTGCTTTCGTTGAGCTACGTAAGTCCCGATTCAAACTCTTATCAAGGAATCACATACCCACAGATTATTTATGGCGTTCGGAACCTCTTAAACTTTGTTTTGATAAATAGTCCTCTGGCAAATAAACTAAGCCTTAATGTTAAATTCATTGAAAAGTACAAATGTATATGAATATGCTGATTTTTTAAAAATAAAAAAGGATCAATTGCCAAAAACGTTCAATGAGCAGACTGACTGAGTGAATATTGGAGGACAGAGCTGTTTTGTGTTGTGACCTGTGAGCAAAGCTAGCTTTCTTTCCTCAGGTGTGGACCGTGTGGTTGAGGAGATTGTCTCATTGCCTGTGTGGAAGGAAGATTCAGCGACCAATCTGGTTGTCTTCTGCATGTGGTATGAGGGAGCGCCCTCTTCTCCTTTCCCTCCTCCAGCAGCTAACTGCATGAAAGCTTTCTTCTGTGCAGAATGTCCTCTAACTAACAAACATCTGCAAATGTGGCATCCAAGTTTCATTTTGCAAGAGAACCCAGATGAGACACTTGAGCTGCCTGTTGCATTTCTTTCTACTTTCCGTCAATGCGCTCATATATATATATATATATATATATATATATATATATATATATATATATATATATGCAGGGCTTCTAAAGCATTTTATTTTCCTTCCAAACAGTTCCTCGCATTAGTCCCCGGAGGATAAGAGTACCATTACGGATGAGTAAGCTCCAGACACTTGCACACAGAAGTGGACTTAATTCAAATTTGGGAGGAAATAAACATATCGGAGAAAGTACGCACTGCACTCATTGTTGGTCCCAGCTGGAACCTAAAAAGATTGAATTAGTGTAGCTTTAAACAAGTATCTCTCCTGTGGGATACATATTTCAGCTAGTGGAAAGTCATAAATGATCTCCTCACCCTCCCTTTCTTTGGAAATTATGAATTTAACATTTATGAGGTGGATTATTATTATTATTATTATTATTATTATTGAGACGTGGCAGTGTATGTGTGCATAGGAAGTTGCCTTTAAGCCAGAAAACGAAGCACAAAACTGAAGTAGTTTCACTTGCCTTTGGAAAATGTGTGGCATGAGGGAGGCAGCACTAGATGCTACAAAATTGCATCCACAATAAATGTTGGGTGTTTTTTTTTTAACACCTGGAATTTCCTCTCTCCTCCTTTGTTGCCTCCTACTAAGTAAAACCATGGTGTATTGTGTGTGTACGTAGACTAATAATAGCCCTAACAGTCGTAATAGTCTACAGATTTTTTTCCCCTGCTGGCAATGGCGGCATCGGGGTGACATCCTGCCAGGCCTCTTCTTTCCCCTCAAGACTGGGGTGGGGGTGGGGCGACTGAGCCCCACCCCAGTGTACATTGGCGGGACTGTAGAGGCCTCAGCCCCATAGAGTCGGTGCACCTGATGAGTTGTCCTACTCATGTGTAATTAACCTGGGATGGGTGTGCCAAGCTCTGTCCCCATTTGCTGTTGAGTTACGTAGGGTTCAAAATCATGTGGGAAGCCCCTGTCAACAGACAAGGTGTGCGCCTCGGGAAAGAATGCAGGTCCACCTGTGAGACATCCCCCCTCCTTGTTTTCACCCTTTGACTCAAACAGTTTTAGTTAGTGGACTTTGTCTTAGTTTTGTGCATTTGTATTTGATGATAGACATGCCTTCTTGATTATATTTACACAGCTTAGCCAAGTACGACAGGTCTACCCTGACAGTAGACAACCATGCCATAAGTCAAGTGGTCAAGCTTTTCTACCAGTGTGATTAAGAGTGTTTGACTAGAATCTGGGAGACGGGAGTTCAAATCCTCTTTCCCTGGGTGACTTTGGGCCAGTCACATGCGTCTCATGCTAACCTACCCCACAGCTTTGTTGTGGGGATTAAATGAGGAGGGAGGAAACTGCATACGCCACCTTGAGCTGCTTGAAGGAAAGTAAGAAAATGATAAGCAAATACCTCTCGCAGGGTATTTGCAGTGATGTGTTCAGAAAATACCACTAGGTGGAAGCATTTTCTTGCCATCTCTCCATTGGCTGACTTTAACTTGTGAGATATGAGACGTTTCCTGAAAAATGTGCTGATTGCTGATGTTCTGGAGGCTGAGATGAGAGCTCAGAGTTTATGAAGCATTTGTCAAAAGGGGGGGAGAAGGGGGGGAGAGAAAAGAAAGAGGAAGACTACAACTGTAACTGCAGGCGAGTTTCTGTGCCATGAGGCGCTGTGGGTGAGAGACGGGGAAAAGAAAAAAGAAAAACAAAGGCAGGTGGAATCTAATTTGTTGCATGAAGATAAAGCATGAGTTGCAAATTACATTCCAACCTGCCATGCAATTAAATATCTATCTATATGTTTAATTGCATGTTGTCATACTGGAAAACCATATTGAGGAAGTGCCGCTCTGTATCTCTATCTGCAGACAGCTCAGGAATATATGAATATACTAGACATTCCTCATTTGGTCTGTGATGGATGTCCTTTTCTGGTGCCCTGCACTACCCTACCCATTCCTACTCAGAAGCAAGTTCCATTGACTTTACTGCGGCCTAAGGATGAGCTAACGTGATTGTCAATGCAAGGAAGTCTGAGATCTCCTATAAAAAGTTAAATAATGAATTGCTATTGAGGGATATGTTATTGGTCCCTAAAAATAAATAAAATCCTGATCATATACTGTACTGTACAGTGGTACCTTGGTTCTCCAACTTAACCCGTTTCGTTCCAAAACCAAAGCGTTCCAAAACCAAAACGTTTTCCCATAGAAAGCCTCAAAAACAAAAATGCAAAATAAATAGCAAAAACAAAAGTGCCAAACTTAATCCATTCCACAAGTCCATTTGACTTCTGAAATGTTCGAAAACCAAGGCGCAACTTCTGATTGGTGCAGGTGCCTGACGTTCAGCTTCCAAAAAAGTTCGAAAACCAGAACACTTACTTCCGTGTTTTCAACGTTTGGGAACCAAGGCGCTTGAGAACCAAGGTACTACTGTATTTACCAAGGACCACCTTTTCTCACTTTAGACGGCCCATCTCCCACATATCGGCAAGTTGTCCTAAAGACCTGACATGGCGAAGGGAGGGAGATCTGGGACCTCTGAGACCAGCTGAGTTGTGAACAATGAGAAAATGTCTTCAGCAAAGGGCTTTGTCTGTGGCATCTCCTAAATTGTGGAACTCCCCATCCCTTCCCACAGAAGGGCATCTAGAACCATAATTATTTAGTTCCCATTGTATGCTGAAAATGCACCCCTTCTGCTCTGTCTAACCTAGACTGTGCTGCTTTTGTTTGAGATTGTTTTTCCTAATCGTATAAACTGTTTTACTAGTTTTTACTTGTATGGTTATATTGTTGTAACCTTTCCTGGCAGGAATGAAGGCAGGGAGGGAGACAATCTTATAAATGAATAAATAAGGCTTTGCAGGATGGGTGTGATCAAAGAAAGACAGTTCCGGTGCCTCTGAATGGAACAGTCAGCCCCATAAGCGCTCCCACTCACAATAACCCAGCCCTTTGGCCAGAGGACTTTGCCTTCCTGGTTCTGCAGCCTCTCGCCCAACCTGCTCCAGTCTTTCTCTAGGGTGAAACCTAGCTGTTAGGTCTCTAACGACTCTACAAAGCAGCACAGAACCTGGGGCTGTTATAGATTGGGTTGTTTTCGTAGCTGGGTCCAGGGCATACCTGCCAAGTTCCTGCCGGAAAAATAAGGGATCGGCAGACTGGAAGTAGCACTGCCGCCATTTTGGAACTGGGTAGAGCAGCACCAGAAGTCGCTTCTGAGCATGCTCCGGCCAGTTCCAAAATGGCCGCTGTGCCAGAAATCGTTTCTGTGCATGTCCGGATACTCCAGACATGCGCAGAAGGAGCCTCCCGCGGCCGGTAAGTAAACCAGGAAAAAAAAATCCGTTTTTTCAGCTGGGAACGGCTGGAAAAATGGGGGTTTCCCGGGGAATACGGGAGACTTGGCAGCTATGGTCCAGGGAAGTGACTGGCTGAGGGCTTCTGATATTTTCATGTGCCTGTATCTTCAGGATATATTTTGTTGAAGGGTCAGATGCAACTTTTACATATCAAATCAAGGGCTCCTTTTTGGTTCCTTTTGACCGTGAGACAGGCAACTTAGAACCCTGGGAATACCTGAGCCAATAGCACCCAAGTTGGCTTGTGAGGCTCCCAAAAAATTGAATTGGGATGAAGCTGAAAGGAGAAAAAAAGAAAGAAAGAGAGCAACTTTTCTTAGTAAACTCATATCAAAATATGTGTACAGCAAATGAGTGTGTCCTACAGCATCATCCTATGAAGTGATGCTGTATAGGATTGCAGCCTCATTTACTTTTTCTTTAGGATAATCCATATATTTTATCCATTCAAACTATTACTACTACCGGAGAATTGTGTAACAAGAGCAGAGCTGCAAAAACGCATCAATCTTTCCCCCCTGGGTTTATTTTGAATGTCAAACATGCTATTTAGTGATGAGAGTTTTGCTGACAACCTTAAAAAAGGGAAATATCTGGAATCCAGTCATTCTTAATTTTACCTGAAGTCCATTCCTCAAACTAGTTTAATTTAATTTGGGCTTCAGCCAGTTAACTGTTAATTTTTTTAAAAAATGTATTTAATATGTGTTCTATCCTTTAAAAAATTGTTTGAGACTCAAGCTGAGCTGGAAAATACACAGTGGATATAAATCAGTTCCTATAAAAAGAGTGTGTAAATCTCAGTTATACATGAAAAAACTTGGGGAGTTAGTACATTTGAAACAGAAGCCTTGAAAGTAAACGTCAGTAAATCAAATCTCGAAATCAAAGGGGGGAAAAGACAATGATTTTCCTTGTCTCCTAAACTAAGGGAAAACTACTCCCTAATGCTCTCGTGGAGATAAAGTCTCTGCTTCTAATATACCCTGATATATTTATGGGTGTCTAAACTGCAAACTAGAAGTTAGCAATGAAAGCATGAAATGCAGGCCACAACCTAGAAATGCTTGACATTAAATAGTTTAACAGTCGAGTAATTTGGAAGAATGTTTGAATAAACAGAGGGCGATGAATAGCCCACACAGTAAATGATGCTCAGCTAAGGGTCTTGCATGTGCCATAAATTATGCTGATTTTTAATTAACAGTAAAGTCTTCTATGCTTAAATGGTACCTGCTCCATTGCTTCTAGGGTTGAAACAACTTTCAACTGTTTGTTAAACTGTCCCTAATATATTGGAGCGGGGAAGGATCAAATGGAATTATTTCCCTCTGCCTGATAGAAACCAGTGGTTACTTCTTTTAGTTAGTTTTTATGTGAATGCAACATGTCACCCACCAAAAAAATAGTTTCATATAGAGGATCTCTCTTATGACTGCTATAAACTTTTTGGCCCCAGCTAAAGAGGAGAAATATGATTGCTTTGAAATATAATTTTCATAGGTTTGGAAAGGATGGTTTTTGTTTGACTTTATTTTACAATAACTGTGCTTACTCAGGATAAATGCACAGAGACAAGAGAGAGCTTGGACTCTGAACTTTGTTGGAGCACATAACACATTTTCCCTCACTTATTTTTGGTTAAAATACCCATATAGCTTCAATGTTAGTGAGAAATTGTTGGGGTTTTTTGTTTGTCTTTAAAAAAAAGTGCTGATTAAAAATGTAGTGAGAAATTGCTGGTTAAAAAAACAAAAACAAAAACTAATTTTTAAGCAAGTGCTTGCTATGTTTTAGAAATAGTTTTCCCAGCCAAAATCCCTTTCAGAGGTTCACGACATTTCTGAGACTAAATGTTGGGAGGAAATTGCCAGATTCTTACCTGGTTCTTGCCCTGCCCAGAGAATCTAACCCCGCTGAAGACTGTGTAAGTTTCAACTCCATCCCCCATTGAGAACTACTTTCTTTTGAAGATAGAAACTTGGGTCACCTCTGAGGAAAAAGGAGTACATACAATTCAGCTAAGGGATGCAGGTGGCGCTGTGGTCTAAACCACTGAGCCTAGGGCTTGCCGATCAGAAGGTTGGCGGTTCAAAGCCCGGCGACGGGGTGAGCTCCCGTTGCTCGGTCCCAGCTCCTGCCAACCTAGCAGTTTGAAAGCACGTCCAAGTGCAAGTAGATAAATAGGTACCGCTTCGGTGGGAAGGTAAACAGCGTTTCCATGTGCTGCTCTGGTTTCGCTAGAAGTGGCTTTGTCATGCTGGCCACATGACCCGGCAAAACTGTCTGCGGACAAACGTCGGCTCCCTCAGCTTGTAAAGCGGGATGAGCGCCGCAACCCCAGAGTCATTCGCGACTGGACTTAACTGTCAGGGGTCATTTACCTTTTTAGAATTCAGCTGACATCCACTTATGTCATTCCATGGTTTATAAGCATTGGAACTGACTTCTGGAAATCCTAAATCCATTTGAAGTTTGCACATTTCAGAAAAATGCTGTTGATATGGGCCTCTTGAGCCATGTCTACACTACTAGTTTATTGCGACCAGTGCGGAGTCAAAGCTGATTTATTTCCTAGCAATTCTGAGGAATCTAGTCTAAAAACTTTAGGGAACTGATGTAGGCACTGCCGGAAGTTGATGTGGATCAAACTGTACTGGTTTGAAGAAGGGCAGCTTTCTGTGCTAATGCTCTCAAATTAAAAATAAAGTGTGGGGGAGAAGTACTTCATTAACCATGTTCTCGGACACCATAGCTGCCAAATCCATGGCAAATCTTGTGTTTCCAGCCTCCGGAACTCCTGAAGAGGGGCACATAAGAAAGGACCTCAGATGATGATTGCAGGCTCTGGGGCTGTTCATAGGGGGAGAGATAGTCCTTGACGTATAGGGGTCCTGAGCTACGTAAGGCTTTCATAGGTCAAAACCAGAAGTTTGAGCTGGGCTTGGAAACTAAGTGGTAGGCAGTGCAGTCAGGCCAGAACTGGTGTTATGTGCCCACCAGCAGTTAGCAGCACCTAGAAAGAGCAGGTACACGGATTGCCTTGCAATGGGAGGTTCTGGGCTCTCAGATTTCAGCAGCGCCCTGTGCGACACTAAACTTTCATGCCCCTAGCCTTTCTGCTCTGTTCTACAGCACTGCTTTGGTGTTCCCTGCAGCACAGAAGAGCTACCACTCTGGCTGCGGTGCCCGAAAATTGCCTTTGCAACTTGCCTCCACTACAATGAGATGCCTCGCGTTTCTGTTTAAATTTCAGTGCATGATTGCATGAATGCATTATAACATGGGCATGTGCAAATTTTATACCACTTGATGCAGTCTTTTGTCTTCTTTTTCTACTGGTGTATCTATTCTTTTTGCGCAACACCTTAGTTGCCACTTCCTCACACGGCAGGGCCCCTCCTTCCTTTATTTCTTCCTGCGGCCTCCTGTATGTCCCCCAAAATCTGCTCTGGGTGGCGGGGTGGTGGTGGTACTGCAGCAGATGGAGGAGGGCTCAGTGGGATGCAGAATGTGAGAAAATAAACTGGAAGTTGAGTAGATTTCTGTTGTACAAGTAGGTAAACATAACTGGTTGCAGGGGCGTAGCAATGGGGGGTGATGGGGGCGGTCTGCCCTGGGTCCACTCTGGGTGGGATGCCAAGTGGCACCCCCTGCTGCCACGCTGAGTGGGCTTTTTACCTGGAGTTTGGAGCTGGAGGCGCGCGGTTTTGGAGGCGCGGGGGGTGGCAGCGATACATAGCAACGCCCCCCCCCGGGTGCATGGCAATTTGCTGCCCCGGGTGTCACAGCAGCTTGCTATGCCACTGACTAGTTGTTGCCCCTTGATTTTGTGTTTTTATTTAAATATGCTTACTGAGTTGCCCTTTGCTTTTTAATTTTTACTTTTCTTTTTCTTGATCTGCATTTTTAATGTTGGGAAGCCAGTCTGAGTGCCATGTGGGCAGAAAATAAGGAATAAAATCCCTCCCTTCCTTTATTTCTTTTGCTGGGGGAAGGGTTAAATCTCCTCCTCCAGGCTTAAGAAAAATCATTTTCCTTTAGTACATTCATTATTCCTCTGTGTAGTTGAGCACAGCTTACACATATGGGATTTATTTATTTATCAGTATATATCCTGCCTTTTGGTCCTAAAGAAGGGCCTACAAGACAGCTCACAACAATAAAAAATTTCTGTTACAAAACCAATACAGCAGAGGGTCTGAGATTCTAAAGTGGCTCCCAAGTTGTTTGCCATGCAAGCAACATTCCGGGGAAAGATGACTGACTAGCCTTAATAAGATAAATTTATATAATGTGTGTTTCTTGAGACATTTCTCTGGGCAAAATGGACACCCACTACAGTTTTCTACTGCACGGCATTGATAAAACTTCCACCCAGCCTATGGTGAAATGGTTTTGAGGGCAAGAGCATAATCTGCAGCTCTGCAAGGAGAGAGAGAAATTTTTTGTTGTTTTTTCATTTGGGTTGCAGCAAGCACTGATTTGGAAACTTTGCCTTAGGTTGAATTGCTTGGCAGCCCAGGACTACAATCTGTCTTACTAAAGCTTGTGTCGGAAGGAACGTGCCATCGCTATCCACAATCCAGGAATGAAAACATTATCACTCATAAATACATATAAAGCTGACATTTCTATGAGCAACACAGCTTAGTGAATCATGTGCGCAAAGACACCTGATCTATAAGAACTTGGTGTCTCTTTGGGGAGCGAGAAAAGCTGCCAAGAATCAGGACAGCGGAAGAAATGTGGGCTGCTAAAAAGTCCCTGTTTGTTAGGAAAACCTGATAACAGCTGAGTGGAAAGGAGCCAGCAAAAAGCAGGAAGCACAGCCGTGGTAGCGGACAAGCTGGTTTTGACCAATCTCCCTGTTGATTCGAGCAGAAACGGAGACAGTGGTGCCCTAAGGTCAGGACTTTGGAGCAGAACTTCAGGGTCCCACTCAGCAGAAGGAGCCGGAAAAGCCCCAAACATAGTAGGGCTAGCTAACTGCATTTGGAAGTAAGTGAAGAAATGCACATTAGCATCTACCTTGTTTTTTCCGTCAAATGTCTTCTTCTTTGGCGATCACTCGTAGTCGAGTAAGATTGTCTTCCAGTTTTGACAGTGAGTCCATAAGTGGCTGTGGAGGCCAATTCTGGATCCACACGTCCTTCCACAGTGGGGACATAGGTTTCCTGGTGGGGATTGATCATGGTGAGGGTTTGCCAAGCGTGCCTTCTTCTTGGCGTGTTTTTCCCTTTCATCCTGAGTTTGAGCGTCTTCAAAACCCATGACACCTTTGGTAAAGGCTGTTCTCCAATTGGCACGCTTGCAGGCCAGTGTTCCCTGTTGTTGGTGTTTATACTACATTTTTAAAGATTTGCCTTGTCTTTGAATCTCTTTTGTTGACCATCAGCATTACGATTTCCATTTTTAAGTTCAGAATAGAGTAGTTGCTTTGGAAGACAATAATCAGGCATCCGCACAACATGACAAGTCCAACTAAGTTTATGTTGAAGAATCGTCAAATGTAAGTAATATCTGGCCACACCACTTTCAAAAATGCAGTCCCCCCCCCCCCCGATGCTGGTGTCTGGTCACTCTGCTCCTCACTCCGGTGCTACATTTTAATTCTCCCTCCCTCCCTCCCTCCATCCCTCCCTCCTTCCCTCCCTCCCTCCCTGTCCTTTGTTATCTACGCATGTTATCTGAACATCACCCCTCGAATATCACTGTAAGGGGGGTGGAGTATGAACGCAACAGACCAGGTAAAAAGTCACATAGGGACATTGGTTTGTCACCACTATAGCAGCACAAAATGATTAAAAATTAAGTGATAAAAAAGACAATCTAATAACACATTATGAATGTAAGAAGTAGGACGTCATGTGTCCATCTACGTTACTAAAACCATACCTTAACCCTTCCTTAATGTTAAAAACCATGAGTGTATATCTGCCCCAGGACCCCTTAAGGCAGCTACACCCAGAGTCTAAAGTTTGATATTTACACCACTGAACAGAGAGCCCAATATTCTGCCTTTGAGGAGAATATACTTCATCCTTTGAGGACCGTCTTGATAAGGAAAATGTACCCGCCCTATGGAACGCCCTCCCATCAGACGTCAAGGAAATAAACAACTTTCTGACTTTTAGAAGACATCTGAAGGCAGCCCTGTTTAGGGAAGTTTTTAATGCACATGCACATGACATGATTCAGTGTGCCTGCACCTGCACAAAGCGTGATTTAGTGTTTCTGGAAATGCACAAGAGCTGAAACCTGGAAGTAAGCCGTTCCGGTACTTCCAGGTTCAGGACAGTCCGTAACCCGAAAACCCGCAACCCGCAGCGTTCGCAAGCCGAGGTATGACTGTATTCTGTTGGGAGCCACACAGAGTAGCTGGGAAAACACAGCCAGATGGGTGGGGTATGTATGCATGTATGTATGTATGTATGTATGTATGTATCCTATATAATAAAGTCCCTGTGTCCAGGCCCTGTGTCCGCACAGGGATTGGACGCAGAGACTGGACACGCGCGCGCGCTCCCCCCAACCCCTCTGCCTACCGTTTACCTACCTGCGGCTGCCAACCGCCACTCCCCATGCGAGCGAGCACGCTCTGTCTCCACGCAGGCGCACTCACTTCTAAGCAGCAGGAAGCCGAGGAAGCCGAAGCGGCAGCGGGCGCTTTCTTGGCGAAGGCAAGCAGGTGGGCCGTCTGCCCACTTGCCTTCGCCGAGGAAGTGCACGCTGCCGCTTTTACTCGGCGGAAGCAGCGCTTCCTCGGCGAAGGCAAGCAGGCAGACAGCCCGCCTGCTTGCCTTCGCCGAGGAAGCCGAAGCGGCAGCGGGCGCCGAGTAAAAGTGGCAGCTTGTGTTGTGTAGGCTCATATGATGTAAGAAATGGGTCCCGCCTGCTAGCCTGCTCTCTAAAATATCACTGATTTGCTCATTTCTATATATGGGATGCCTACATTCTGCATGTGCAAATGGCTTTAGATACCCATTAGGTCCATAAATTACCATATAGCATATATTTAACACAAAAAACAGTGACAATTTGTTGTTGACAAAGGACAGGTGGACATATAAAGGGCCCCATGACCTTCAGTAGCTTAGGGCCTCATCAAACCTAAGTCACTTAGAGCAGATGTTGCTGTGGACATCACAGTTGCATGCAACATGCAACAGTTGCATGCAACATTACAGAGAATCGTGAGGAATGGCTTTCCCAGAGCTTCAGTGCCAGCACCAACATGGCTCCTTGCCCCAGTTCCCCAACCCAATTGGCCTGCCCAGATCTATTTCCCTGCTATCCACAGTGTGTGCTGGGGAATCATGACCGATGAAGCAATTTGATCTCTGAGCCCATTTAAGGAACACAAAGTTTACAATCAGGATGATAAATTGGACCCACCACTTGATTAGGAGCCAGGTGCGTGATTCATGTGCTATGCGCTGATTAAGTGCATCTAATAGTGATGAGTGAATCTCCACATTTTTGGATGGGGATGATAATCAGCCTGGATGTATATCCAAGGCATGGAACAGGAGTGGGGTGCTTTAGCATCCCTGAGCTAGAAATCATAGAAGACTGGAGCGTATTGTGATGTTTGTGGATCATGCCGAGCCCAGCTCATAAATACTTGCGGTATTTAAACTATTCAGGTTCTACTACTGGCTACATGGGCCCAGTCTGTGGAAGCATATAGAACTAGCTAACTAGCTAATGAAAAGTGAATATCTTTTGAATCATAGAATCATAGAGAGTCCTCCACCTCTCGTGGGAGTCGGTTCCACTGCCGAACAGCTCTTACTGTCAGAAAGTTTTTCCAAACGTTTCGTCAGGAATCTCCTTCCTTGTCACTTGAAGCCATTGGTTCGAGTCCTAGCAAGAGCAGAGCAGGAGAAAACAAGCATGTTCCCTCTTCCATGTGACAGACCTTGAGATATTTGAAGATGTCTATCATATCTCCTCTCAGTCTCCTCTTTTCCAGGATAAACATACCCAGCTCTTTCAAGCACTCCCCGTAAGGCTTAGTTTCCATCATGTATGTATAGAGATGCAAACTTAGAAATGATTTTGGCCATTTAAGTAGAAAAGGCAGTGCACATCTTACCATTGTGGAGATGACTTTGCCCAAATGACCTGTGTGGGTTTGCCCTGCTGCTAAGAGTTGATGGGCACCTTCAAGGACCCCACTCTCCATTGTTATGGGTTTTTAAACATGGCTGGGACAGGGCAGCCCTTCAAATGGAGGACTATCCTTTGGAAAGTACGACACATGGCCACCTGGACTTATGCATGAATACTTTGCCCTTTGCCCCAGTGGCATAGCGTGGACTGCCAGTGCCCAGGGAGGGAAACAGAGTACACATGCACATTCAACTGCCTAATAGTGCCCACATCACCTAGCAGATTTCAGACACACAGATAAGAAAAGAAGAGTTGTTCTGTTGTCTGGAGAGGTTACTTTCTGGTTCACACGGAGAAGCTGTTTTCAACAGAGTCCAGCGATGGAAGCATGCAGCTGCATGGAGGCAGCACTGGGTGTTGAAATTTTGTGCCCCCTAACAATTTTGCACCCGGGGCAATTCCCCGTGTGGCCCCCTCCCATGCTATGCCACTCTGCTTTACCCTCTGTGTGCTATCAGTAGGTGCAGGATTTTTCCCAAAGACGGCAAAGGAAATAAAGTGGGAAAGCAAGCATTATTATTTTTTATAATGCAACATATTGCTTTTACCTGCTCTGTACGTTTCAAAAGAAGCAATGGTGCAGATCGAAATGTTTCCCCTGCAATTTCATTCCTAGGTACTTTTCTTTTAAAAAAAGCATGGCTAACTGGAAGCATTTTTAGACTCACTGGACTTTGACTCCATGTAAATCAAACAGTTGGCGAAACAGTTGGCTTGCAGTGCGTGGTCAGGAGATGAATCGGCAGTGGTGCAGTGCAGCTGGCTCATATTTAATGTACAGATACAGTGTGCTTGTAATTGCTAGCTAGACAGCCAATAATGTCGTTTTGGCAGAATTTTGAACCAGATGTTTTAAATGAAGAATAGACTGAATAACCTGACTTTCATAAATTTTGTTGTCTACACCATTTTATGGGTCATTCTCAGCTGCTCTGTTTATCCAAGGAGGGCAGATAGATAATTTGGGATTTCTTCAGGTTTTCTCAGAAAGATTTGGTATTATTAGCAGATGTCTTAGAGCAAAAGTGTATGATGGACAGTGAGCTCAGGGACAGCTCCCCACACCACTGCCTGCCCAGTTGGTTGGAGCTAGTTTTCCAAACCAAGCACGCTGGGGATATTTATTTATGACAGTCCAGCTCTACTGCATGGGGGTTGGGAAACAAAACATCCTTTATGGAACAGATTTTCCACAGGACCCAGAATGACACACATTTGTACAAGCTGGGAGTGCTTGTTCTGTGGGTTTTGCTAGAAATTATCACCAGGAGGAGGAAGGAATGGGCAGAGATTGAGGCACAGCTGTGAAACAAAGTAAATGGGGAGCTTAGTTGTGATTCATTGCTTCTTTGGAAGCGGGTTGAACCAGAATGTGCTGTGTTTCTATCTAGTTCCTCATTCCCGTGGTCCACCATAAAAAGGAAACTCAGGTCAACATAAGTCTCTCTCTCTCTCTCTCTCTCTCTCTCTCTCTCTCTCTCTCTCTCTCTCTCTCTCTCACACACACACACACACACACACACACACACAAACAAATACAAATGGTTGTGTGCATTGAGCCAATGGCCATTTCTTTGCCATCGTGTCAGGTTTTGACTTAAAATGACAAACGAGGGCAAGAAGATAGACATATTGCTTTAAGAGGAATAGTAGAGATTTGCTAGCGTGGTGACTATCATGACCTTCAAAACTCATTCTTCCTTATGGCTGGGGTATTGTTTAAATGCCATCTGATATTCAGTGAAGTATGATTGTAACTTGGTATATTGGATTGCTGTGGTTATTTCATTCTGCAACTCTGTTTTACTTTCCCCACTTTTTCTTCTTCATTACTTTTCTGTTTTTTCCAGAATTTTGACGAATGTACACATTTTTGCAAGCAATTCCCCTTAATATAATGCATTTTTTCTATGCTATTTTTGCTAATATCTTACTTTTTATGCATATTCTCACCTAATATGTACATTTTGGTAAGCATTGTTTGATTGGAGAGCAGCATCGCAAAATTCACATCATTGCAACATTTGAAGGGTGGCTGTGTCTCAGTTTACATGTTGTTTCAGAATTTGATCAATTTGGCTTTAAATGCATATTGAATTGAATTTATCATCCACACACCATATTTATCCCTGAAATTTAGGACTTACATCTCCTTTCCCACCCCTCCTTTTGGTATGGTTGGTGTGGAAGCAGCACAAAACACCTTGCATGATACTAAATGCTAAGAGAGAACTATAGGTTTTTTGTTTTTTAAAACTTTTTATTAAAAGATTTTCTTGGGTAACAAAAGTACCTAAAGAGTCTCTATTTTCAATACATAGATCTACAGATCAGTTACATTCAATGTGAGACACTACTGTTTTAGGCAGTTGGGGGGGAGACAGGTGGGAAGAGAGAGCAGGGGGGACAGTAATTTTTCATTCTTTGACATAATGCATGTGTTTGCTATATATACTTATTTATATACTGCCCACTCACAAACTATCAGGGCACTGAACAGTAAGATAAAAAACATTTTAAAAACATTAACAGCAATACAGAACCACCATTAAAATATTGGCTATTATGAGGGTAATGTTTCTAATCTGTCTTTCATCATACCATATACTGCCTTTTAGACCACAGTTTAGTTTACCTATGAATTTTCACTGGACCAGAGTCTGCATGGCTAGCCTGCCATGGTCCTAGCAGCACTTTGACAGGGCTGTGCCCATGGCCAGTTCCTCACAAGTGGGCATGACCCTTCTGAGACCAAGGCAAGGATGTAGCAGCTGGAACTGTGCAAAGGCAGCCTCAGAGCTGGGACTCGGCAACATTAGAAAAAACAACACCAAACACTGTGACACCGGATGACACTGTAAGAGCTGAAATCGGAACTCTATGAAACTTTCCACTGTGAGCTTTAAAACAGTTTCCCCGCAGAGCGTTTTTTTAAATAAAAAAATAGCTGTGTAATGCAGTCCTGGTCTAGTCAGGATCGAATACAAGAGCTGTTGTCAATGGGCAAATGGGAGCCATAACCAGGTAAACAGGAGCTACCCAAGAGTGAGGCCTATGAGGAGCCGTTGTCTTAGCAAAGGTCATGCAGAGACTGAGATGTTTTATTCTAATATTTCCATATCCACCTCTCCCTGTTAATCAGCACCTGATGCCTCTGGAGTGGTCCCTTCCTTCTGAGTAGGTCTTTGGTTCTGAAATTTTCTTGCAGTCAAGTAAGCACCTGTCAGGGGGACTCCCTACAGGGAGCCTCCCCCCATCATCCTGACCAGCACTTTGTCCAGTGACAGCGCTAACAGTGGGTCAGGGGGAAGTGGAATGGAGGAGGGAAGGCTCAGCGAGGCATCAGAGCCCTGGCAACGCTCTGGGGAACAGACAGTGGAGGAAAGGCTCATTGAGGCATCAGAGCCCCTGCACCACTCTGACCAACTAGGGGAGGAGGGACGGCTCAGGGAGACGTCAGAGCCCAGGCACTGCCCCAGCCGGCCAGGGGAAGAAGGGGCACCGCTCCTTCCAGTGCCCAAATTGAGGCACGCACCCAAATGCAGGGCGAAGGGGCAGCGTTTTGGGGTGCCCAGGTTATTATGCTGGCCCCGAAGCCGACGGGCGCCATTGCCGGGTTCTGAGAGTGACTAGGAGGTCATGTTTTCTGCTATCTCTGCACTGTAAATAGTATGCACAATAAAACCTTTAAAGACACAACGGACTGGAGCGTCTTTACTTGAGAGTAGCCGAAACAACTCCCTGACAGCACCCTTATGGCAATTCTATTATCTCCCATCAGGCCTTCATCCTAGCGCCAGGGTGAAGGGGGATATTCCAGATCCACAACACAAAGTAAGAGATCTCAGGGAATTTCTCTGTGTGACAAGGAAAGTTGGGCTCCTTAACTGGTTCTCTGAGGCCCAAACAACTTCCTCAGACAAAGTATTTTCATTTTAGAATCTTATTCATAATTTTTCCAAAATGCAATACAATTATTCGAGCACTTCCAATATATATTCCCTTAATGCTCGACTTTCACCCTTCCATGATTTCCTCAAATTATCAATTACTGCTGCATGTTACAATTATTCTATTCCTTCTGTCATCCACCTTATTCTCAAAATAACTTTTACTGCTGAGCTTACTCTAAACCGGCTAGCATTTTAATACGTTCACAATAATTTTTAAAAATAATCCATGATTTCCAATCCTTCTTAAAGGCTGTCTTGTCTTGTTCTCTAATTTTACAAGTTAAACTTGCTAATTTGGGGAAGATATCTGCATGGTTGCGCTGTGGTCTAAACAACTGAGCCTCTTGGGTTGCTTATCAGAAGGTCGGTGGTTCGAATCCACAAGATGAAGTGAGCTCCCATTGCTCTGTCCCAGGTTCTGCCAACCTAGCAGATCGAAAGCACACTAGTGCAAGTAGATAAATAGGTACCGCTGTGGTGGGAAGGTAAATGGTGTTTCTGTGCGCTCTAGTTTTCGTCACAGTGTTCTGTTGCACCAGAAGCGGTTTAGTCATGCTGGCCACATGACCCGGAAAGCTGTCTGTAGACAAACGCCAGCTCCCTCAGCCTGAAAGCAAGATGAGCACCGCAACCCCGTAGTCATCTTTGACTGGACTTAACCATCCAGGGGTCCTTTACCTTTACCTTACCTGCAAGGTCTAGGTCAGCTGGCACACTGCTGACATCCGTTTTGGGTTCCTTTTAGCCAAACACCCCTGCCTAGTGCACCAAAAGGCACCTGATGGATAGATCTAAGAGCCATTTTAATTGTGTATCGAGGCCCCATGACCACCCTGTTGCCTAAGGTGCAAATAACTAGACAACACATGACATATTGATTTGGTTACAGATGTGAGGTTTGGCCATAGGCATTGTGATAAGCAACTGTGTATGTCATTTCCACCCATCTGCTGGGAGTGTTTCTAAGGGTGAAGTCAGCAGGGAGGGGGGCACCCTATGACCTTATCAAATCAGGACACCCCTGAAGTGGTTGTCATTGGAAGAATGGTATGGCCCTAGCCCCCACCTGGTCATCGGACAGGAGCTACTCCTCCCAGATCCTTTTAAGAGTATACCCTTACCTGTGGAGGGGCAGACGGAGGTTACAACCTCCCCTCCAACCAAGACTAAGCTTGTCCAATGTCTACCCACTGTACAAAGTTGTGACGATTGTGATGAGGTAGGCGAAAACCCAAAAAGGTAAAGGTAAAGGGACCCCTGACCATTAGGTCCAGTCGTGACCGACTCTGGGGTTGCGCGCTCATCTTGCATTATTGGCCGAGGGAGCCGGCGTATAGCTTCCAGGTCATGTGGCCAGCATGACAAAGTCGCTTCTGGCAAACCAGAGCAGCACATGGAAACGCCGTTTACCTTCCCGCTGTAGCGGTTCCTATTTATCTACTTGCATTTTGACGTGCTTTCGAACTGCTAGGTTGGCAGGAGCTGGGACCAAGCAACGGGAGCTCACCCCGTCACAGGGATTCGAACCGCCGACCTTCTGATCAGCAAGCCCTAGGCTCAGTGGTTTAACCACAGCGCCACCTGGGTCCAAGATGAGCACCGCAATCACTGTGCCAATTTGCCAGATGCGAAAAATTGGTGGTGCCAATTTGCCAGATGCGAAAAATTCCTGCCTGGCCCCCAAAACACGGTGACTGACATTGTCCACAGCAAGGTCATACCATCTGCATGAAAAAACCCGAGGGAAGGGGGGGTGGGAGAACCGGTGCGGTGAGAGAGAAGGCAAAAGGCCATTGGTCCCACGCACCCACGGAAACACCCCCTAATTCCTGCCACCATTGGCCAATTTGGCAGCAGGAGGATGAACTGGCCTGCAATAGGCCGGTTAACAGAGGAGGCCTGGGGCCCGCCCACAAAGCCACCCGCCCGAGAAGGCGGCGAATGGACCTACTTGCCTTTGACATAGCATCACTCTGGGGGGTATCGTAAGAAATTAAAATGGCATCCCTCGGTTTCCTGGTGCAGTTGCCACTGCCTGCCTCCTTTGCTCAGTACGCCCTTTGCTCGGAGTTGGCCCTGCGTTTTCTGGTTTGTGTAATTGTACACCGCCCCTCTGACAACATGTGTGGCGTTATACACACTTGCAGATGTCCTCCCCCACCCCCGGAGGAGGAACTCTGTGTGCTACCACAAACATCCAAAACAATTCCATCCTTTGCTCAAGTCATGGAAACAGCAGCCGACCTCTTTGCATTACACGGCGCTATTTTTATTTTATCTTTTGCTGCTGCACACTGGAAGGCAGGTAGTCGGAGCCACCTCATTCCCACAGATTCACTCAGACATATAAGGCTGCGCGTTTTCGGAATGCTGCTATTTGCTTTGGCAGGACTGGCAGCTGCTTGGAAGGCTTCCAAAGGCCCCGTGTGATGGACATGTAATCAGCATGTAGACCACTGCGGCACATAACTGTGGCGATGTAAACATGACCCCCGTTCTTGTCGGTCTGTTTTGGATCATGCATCACTCCAGCATCCTGGAACATTATGGAACTCTACCTAGCATTTCTTCCCCCCCATTAGTTAGCTTGGCCATGAATCTGAATTATTTCTTAATAGCTACTACATCAGTTGGCAGTTAAGATCATTCCCCCCCCCCTTTTCCTTAAAAAAAAAAGAGCACATTCTTGCTCCATGTCAGTGATATATTCAGTGTAATAGTGCTCCTTTCATTTAGAACTGGCCACTGTTGCCAAAGTTCAAAGAAACCACAGCTATTTTAAATGGTTAGGTATCAGATGCAGAGTCCATTTGGTCAAATTTGCTGGTTGTTCTTTTTGTAGAGGGAAATTTGTTGTGGTTTCTGGGCAGAAAACGGAGCATTTCCATCCCTTTATTGAGAAGGAACACAAAAGAAAGACATTGATAACTCCATGGAAGGGGATTCATATATCTGCCTAATTTTGTACCGGGGATTTTTTTATTGATTTACATGTTAAGGCATTGTTTTGCCAGGTCTTCAAAGACAATTAGGTGACGGGTGATGATCTGTTTGTAAAACAATGACTTTATGGATTGACTTGATAGTTAGGTATTATTTTAATTGCTTTTCTTTGTAGGTTTGAGAGTGATTGGCCCAGATGATGAAGTGGTGGTGATTGGCCCCATTTCTCCTAGAGCTCTTCAATGGAGAAAAACAATGGACACGATTTTAATAAACATATCATGTTACCTGCAAATTGTGCATAGTCAAGGCCAAACTACATGTTATGTTGTTCACCCTTTTAAAAATGTATGCTTAAACCAGGCACTTATAATACAAAGGAAAACCAGACACAGGGCTGATCTTGAATGTGCTCTTCCAGATCCAAATCTGGAGCCTGCAGTAATTCCTGGGCTGCTATTCCAACAACAACAACAACAACAACAACAACAACAACAACAACAAACAAACAAACAAACAAACAAACAGCCCCCAGGAGCTAGAGAAATTCTCAGACAGGAACTAGCATGAGTTCCCAATCCAGATAAATAGTATGTTCTGAGCATAGCTGCCAAGTTTTCCCTTTTCTCGCGAGGAAGCCTATTCAGCAGAATGGAAAATCCCTGAAAAAAGGGATAACTTGGCAGCTATGGTTCTGAGTCAGGGCCTTGCAGCTCTTTTATCCCCTTCAAAACAACAGTGACCCGTTTAAGTACTTATAAAAAAAAAAAACACAACACCACACAGTGTAAATAACACAAGGTGTGTTTCTGAGCTTCAGAAAATGAGAGGCTGGGTGGTTCTGTTCATCCCCAAGAATAGGATCACTTCTCAGCCATTCTAGACATGTAGGGTTTGCCCCAAAGGGATTGAAAATAGCTTCAGAATATGGCTTCCGGAAGGTATCCTTCATGGCAGATATATGAACTGTGTGCCCCTCATGTGATAGATGGACCAGAAGAATTGAGCATCACTTACCCCCAGCCCACCATTTCTTCTCCTTTCTTCAAAGGGATGTGCCATGCATTTGGGGTTTCCCAATTTAACCGTTCGCAGCCTCGAGAACACTGTCCAACCATCTCGTCCTCCGTCGTCCCCTTCTCCTTGCGCCCCCCATCTTTCCCAACATCAGGGTCTTTTCCAGGGAGTCTTATCTTCTCATGAGGTGGCCAAAGTATTGAAGCCTCAGCTTCACGATCTGTCCTTCCAGTTTCTCGAGGCTGCGAACATGAGTTTGACCAGAATGCGGGAGGCAGTGGAGGACAGGAGTGCCTGGCGTGCTCTGGTCCATGGGGTCACAAAGAGTCGGACACGACTAAACGACTAAACAACAACAATTTAACTGTTTTGCTCTTTCACCTTGTCAGACGTGAAATGGAGCCAGTGAATGTCTTACACTATTAGTGTAGAGTCTCCTCCTCCAGCTGTGAGGGCTTGGAGGAGGATAGTCACTGTTTGGAGACAATCTAAAGCCAAGAGGCAGTAAGGGTAAGTCTGAGTACGTTACCTTATTTATTCAGGAACAGCAGACACATATACAGAAGATCTAGCAAGTTGGACTACACAAAAACACTACAGGGATCGCCTATGCTTGAATTCCTTGGGCACATATGGATCTTTGAGTTTCTTGTGACTTCTCTCCCCCTCCCTGGATCAGCTCCCCCCTGCATGAGACAGAAAGTGCATACACATGCGCACATCCCTCTTTCATCCAAAGGGATCTGTACACAAGCAGACCCCTCCCCCAAGTGCCCCTATTTCCCAGGGAATAGTCTCAGATTTACAGAAGCTGTCCCAGTTTCTGATTTGATCCTGGAATGCCCTGCTTTTCCTTAGGACCTCCCTATTTTAAACATTCCTTAAGACTGTCATGGAGCATTATCAGCACAGAATGCAGCTGCTGATGAGAAAGTCTACTTACATCTCTATCCACTTTCTCTCTCAGTCACTGAATGATCCAACCAAAGGAGATCGCTATGCCTCTAGAGCCCTAGTGACCAAGGAGCCAGCAAAGTGAGGTGTCACAATGAAGGGCGTGTCACAGGACCTCCGCAACCTAGCAACCACCAGCACTGAACTGACACTGCTCTCAACTGACACAACTAAGTTTGCTTATACTGTATGGCTTTTAATCCGCGTCAAGCTTTTTACAATTATGTAAAATGAAATTTATCCCTTTATATTCAAGCTTCTGTTGTTCCTGCACCTAATGAGCATCAGCTATCTAATCTATCTCTGCCACTTTGGTCCTATATTGCTGAACAGTGGAAAACAAAAAATCACCCCTTGTGTAATTCGTTTTATTACCCTCCTTCACTGGCAGGTTCCAGGGCAGGTTACAGCCATCTAAATTATAATTATAATTATTGTCATTGTTATTAATTAAATTTGTATACCATCCTATAACCACAGGTTTCAGGGCAGTTCACAGGATAAGATCACAATATAAAAATACAAAATGCATAATAAAAAGGAAAACAACCCAATAACCCCCACCCAATACAAAAGGGCATTGGATGTCAACAGGGAGAGTCTTGAAAGTACATCTCTGGTGTCAAAGGCCAGGTAACAGACCCCCCCAAGTGCCCCTGTTTCCCAGGGACAGTCCCAGATTTACAGAAGCTGTCCCAGTTTCTGATTTGATCCTGGAATGTCCTGCTTTTCCTTAAGACATCCCTCTTTTCATCAAGAAATCTTGGAGGGCATGGAGTTATGCAATCCCCGAGGCAAGGAGATAAATAACTAGACAACCTTTAGAAGACATCTGAAGGCAGCCCTGTATAGGGAAATTGTTATATATATATTTGTTTTATTGTGTTATATACATTGGAAGCCTCCTAGATTGGCTGGGGCAACCCAGTCGGATGGGCAGGGTATAAATTTAACAACAACAATAATATCAGAAAAAAGCCTTTAAAAGCCTCAGGAAAAGCCTAAATTGCTTAGAGCTGTGTAGTATGGAGCAGCCATCAAATCATCAGCCAATTAATCGGTCACATAAACACAAAAAAAATTTTGCTGGAGGAAAGAAAGGGAAATGATGGAAATTTCAGCAGAAGCTGAAACAGAATGGAAGAAATGATGGACTATGCCGAAATGGTGAAATTGACCGGGAGAAAGAGAGACCAGGACGAGAAGAAGTTTAGGAAAGAATGGGGAATATTTATAGTCTATTTAAGAGAACATTGTAAACAGTTTAAAACTTTGGCAGGATTAGAGTAATACTTGTAAAAGACAAAATATAATGGAAAAGTTAATAATAGATATAACAAATTGGGGAAAAGGATAAGTTGAATAAAAAGGGATGGAAAATGGAAAGCAGAGAAGGGCCGGGGGGGGGGGGGGAGTCAAGGGATTCTGATAATCCTAAATGTAAAGGTGATTGATATGTTTAAACTGAATCTTGTTATGTAAAACTTAATAATTTTTTTTTAAAAAAAGAAATACATGTTATCTAGTGCCTGCACAATCTGTTTGAAGCTACACCACCACATCTACCCTTCTTCTCTGCCTCCCCCTCAGCTGTTACGTCTCCTCTCCCCTTCTCTCCCCCACCGTCTCTTCCTCTGACCCCTTCCCTTCTCCCTCCACCACCTCCCAAGGCTTGCACCCATGGCTTCATCCATCACATATCCCTCCCTGAAAAAAGAGGCTTACTCCATTCGTTTGGGCAGCAGAAACCACCAAAGGTTACATTGCACGGGTCTATAAATAACATCATTTTTGGTATTTAAAGCTGAGAAGCATAAATCACGGACATGGCTAGTGTCCGATTCAGTCCGATGAGTGTAAGGAGAGATAAAAGAGTTGCTAAATGCGTGCTTATTTACAAACTTAGGAAATGTATTTTAACCGAAGGACCTCTCGCGTTTTCCTCTCGTTGGACAGGGGTTATATCTGTAGTCCAAACTTGGCGATGTGCTGCTATTATTCAACATAGTTGTGCAGTTTGTTTGGTGAGCGTATCGTAGTAGGCTCCATCTAAATGAGACTTTTTGATTAATGACACTTCTATATTAAGAGCTTGGGAAATGTGCTGAGAACTGGATGGCAGAAGCCCCCTTCAGGCATTTCAAGGAATGTGTCCAGGCATAAAGGGGAAGAGGGGTGCATGCAAGATCCGCCCCCAAAATGCATGTGCATCTCAGCTCCTCCTAAATGTGCAAAGGTCTCAAGGGAGATTCTGCCCATGTTCTGTTAAATATAATTGTTTAACTCACACAGAAATGAAAAAAAATGTCTATGTATTGATATGGATTTAAAATGGAAAATGGCTAAATGTGTCTTGCTAACGCTGAGGATTTTCCACAAGAGTTTTTCTAAAGGACTCTGAGCTCCTTGCTGAGTTAATGGCCAACTAACTGATATTGTTCTCTGGTAGCTAACCTGTGAGGGCTGTAGGCTTAGAACACATGAGAGGTATTGGTTTGCAATCTCCATTTTGAAAGTTGTCTTTGAGTCTTTGCCTCCCAAACAGAGAGAGAGAGACTTTTGCTTATACAGTAGGTCTGTTTGGATTATTACATATTTTGTAAGATGTTGAGCCTGTGCTGGACAGCACAAGATAGTGTATGGATATTTTTAATGTTTTAATTCTGTTTTTTAAGAAAGTTCCACCAATAAACATTTGAATATTATTTCCATGGGCCTGGACAATGTTTCATCTCCAAAGGATTCAGTTCTTATGCTTCCAGTCATTTCAAACTGTGCAATATTTAAGATCTGCAACATGTTCAACTTGCTATGGGGCACAGTTTAGGGAGCGGACCAGATCTCACCCTCGTGGGGAAGACACCAGGTGATTTGTGCCTCTGCTCAGTCTGTTGGGCAGATGCTGTTAATGGTTGGTGGCAACGCCTGCTCTTTAATACAAGATATATCCTGCCCCCTCTACACCAATAAATGCAAACTTTTGCAACATATATTGTGAAATATTATACATTTATGGATAGACGCTTTTGCTTACATTTCATTTTTTTTAGTTGCCTGCTTTCTAATCCACTAAATTTGAATTTAAACTCTTTTTATTCCAACTCTTAAACTTATTTATACCATGGAAATTAACTGTCTCTGGGTGCTGTGGGTGTTATGTTCTATACCAGGCATCCCCAAACTGCGGCCCTCCAGATGTTTTGGCCTACAACTCCCAAGATTCCTAGCTAACAGGACCAGTGGTCGGGGAAGATGGGAATTGTAGTTCAAAACATCTGGAGGGCCGAAGTTTGGGGATGCCTGTTCTATACAGTTGACTTCATTGTTCTGCATTGTTGTAGTAAGGTCAAAAGGAAAGGAAACATAAAGCTCCAGAAACCAGTTGAAATGATCTTCTTTAAATGCACAGGGCTCTTCAAGACCTTGGGTAGTTGCTGCTGAATAATGTTTTTGCCTGGAACTAAAAGGGAATCTTACTCCAACGTTGGAGCAAAATACCAGATTTGCAAGATGCTTTGTGTTGTATCAAGCCTAAGCTATCATTCGGCAAAGAAACATGATCCCGGCATGTCTTTTAATTGATCCTGAGGTGTCAGACATTATGCTTGAAACAAAGTAAAACAATTCCTTCCAGTAGCACCTTGGAGATCAAATAAGTTTGTCATTGGTATGAGCTTTTGTCTGCATGCACACTTCTTGTTACTGCAAGATGAATATGATTCCTCCCAAAGATTTTTTTTTGTCCTAAGCTTTGTAGACTGTATTTTCCAAGGATGAATTGTTCAGCTTTATAAGCCCGACTTATATTATTTTTTCTTTCATGACAGACGAGACCAATGAGCAGGGTAGTATTTGCTCCTCAGTGAGCTAAAACACAGCACCTGTGTTATCCTGGTGTAAAGCCTTCCTTCCTCACTATCATGGCTCCTCGGGCAATTACTTCAGTGGTAAGATTTAAATAAATACACGAGAGAATCACATTTCGCTCTCTTTCATAAACAGAAGCAGGGCCGACAATATATTTTGTGGTCTGAGGTGAATGACAAGATGGCGCCTGAGCTTTCCTCCACTCTGCATTCCATGTAGAAAAGTTGAGTAGACTTGCAGTTGAATATTACTTCAACTCAGGCTGTGGCCTAGCATTCCCTGAAGCACCTGAGGGCAGAAGGCTAGCTTAGAGGGCTAAAGGCAGCCGGTGTGGCACATGCAGCTCTGTCCACTCCCCACCCTTCAGGATCTGCCACCTGAGGCAATTGACTCACTCTGTCTCATGCAGTGTTTCCCAGCCTTGGGTCTCCTGCTGTTTTCGGACTACAATTCCCATCATCCGTGACCACTGGTCTTGCTTGCTAGCTAGGGATGATGGGAGTTGTTGTCCAAAAACAGCTGAAGACCCAGTGTTGGGAAACACTGGTCTAATGATAAGGCCAGCCATGATTAGCCTACACGAACACTTGTCTCTATCAAACGGCACAGTTACGTAATCTTCAAACCAGTATCATACTCTGCGATTGTACCTATTTATCAGGTATTCATGGGCACCCTTTTCCCTTTTCAGTCCCTAATATTGATCCTTCTATATCATGAGAAATATCGAAGCGGCACAAAATTATATCTTACAAACCCAAACACGGAAATTGTGTGCTTTGTGCGAATATTCTAGCCCTCGTTGTACGGCAAGGGTAAGGATGGGACATATTGTAATGCCAAGGCTGTTAAATACACTGTTCTGACTTGTACCGGTGGGTCTTCCTGTACACAACCAACCCAATAATTGAGGGAAATGTGGGACATACTTTAGACTAGGGGCCAGGAACTTGTGGCTTTTCAGACACTGCTAGGCTACAGATCCCATTATCCCTGAGCATTAGCCACGTGGAATCTGACAACCTTGCTGCAGGCCACTAAAAGCAAATTTCATTAAGCTCTACTAAAAGCACATCCTTGTATTTCTAGGGACAAAACTATTAACCCATCACCATTGAACTATGATTTGAATGGGGTTTGATGGCAATAGTATGTCAATCTATCAAATAAACTGTTCATAAAAGCTTGAGTTCTGATGGCTGACAAATCTTCTTTTATGTTTTGTTTTGTTTTGTTTTGTTTTGCTTTGCTTTGCTTTGCTTTGCTTTGCTTTGCTTTGCTTTGCTTTGCTTTGCTTTGCTTTGCTTTGCTTTGCTTTGCTTCTTTACAGGTCCTTCCACTGCCCATCGCCAATTCCTACCCCCAACAGAGAAGTCATGTTTAGGTGCAAAATAAACTGGTAAAGGTACAACTAGACAATAAATCCTTGTCAAAACATGTGATGGTGCAATGATGGAAAGAGAAAGGAAGAAAGAAACTGGAATGGGGTACGGGAAAGCAAAGGTTCACCTAATAACCATGTCATCAGTTGAATACACTGTCCAGTCTGAGAGCATAACTGAATGATAGGCCAGTTCATCCCACCAAGGTTAATGAAGACAAATTGACTCTGCATTATTGCTGTGCTCTGTCCCTCTCCTCCCAACCCGAGGGGATTCATCATGGGCAAATGTCAGGCGTGGGTACCAAGAAAGGAAGGAGTAATCTGGTACAATAACTCTGTCTTGTGACACAAGCAAAGGGTTGTGGCTCAGGGGTAAATGCTTTGCAAACAAAATCCTCCCCAGTTTCATTCCCATCATCTCCTAGTGGGACTGAGAAAAGCTCCTCTCTGGATCCCTGGAAAATTGCTGCCTGTCCATGGGAACAATAATGAGCTAAATGGACTGGTGTTCTGACTTGGTATAAGGAAGTTGTCTATGTGAGTGCTTGAGATTTGGTGAGTCAACTCTGTCACTACTCCAGACGGAAGCATAGCTGCCAAGTCCGGATCGTAAAGATCCGGGATCGGCAGCGCACGCATGACCGGAAGTTGCGTGACGCAACTTCCGGTGGCGCTTCGCCCTTCTATGGGCATCAGAAAATGGCGGCGCCAGCGCCGGAAGTCGCTTCCGCGCATGACCGGAAACACGTAAAAGCGACTTCCGGCGCCGGCGCCGGCATTTTCTGATGCCCATAGAAGGGCACAGTGCCACCGGAAGTCGCGTCACGCAACTTCCGGTCATGCGCGGAAGCGACTTCCGGCGCCGGCGGCGCCATTTTCTGGTGCCCATAGAAGGGCAAAGCGGCACCAGAAAAATGGCCGCCGGGAAGAAGTGAATTTAAGGGACAATGCCGGGATTTTCTGCCAAACGGGAGACCACCGGGAAACGGTGAGAAAAAAGGGGTTTTCCCGGCGGATGCGGGATACTTGGCAGCTATGGACGGAAGTTTTATATACACAGCAGATATAAAACTTCTGTCTGGGGTAGTGACAGAGTCGACTCACGAATCTTACTCGGCTACGAGTGATCGCCAAAGAGAAGAGAAGATACACAGCAGAACCATGGAGAGAACCAGTGTGGTCCAAGAGGTTAGAATGCTGGAATTGGACTGGGGAGCTCCAGGTTTCCACCACCACCCACTCATGAAGCTCACTGGGTGACCTTGGGCCAGTTATATTGCCATCTATCCTACCTCACAAGGTTGTGGTGAGGATAACAGAAGGGCATCTGTGGGACCGTCAGATCCTTGGAAGGAAGCTGCAATACAACGATCAATAAAAATGCAAGTTTGGAGAAGGAGACAAGTTCCCAGTTTTTCCTAATTCTGCTTTTGCCGCACAAACAACAAGCAGAAATCATTCCCAAGCATGACTGACATTTACAGTGTAGAAATAGCAAGTGAATTGCTGAAAGAGAAATACTGTAATACATAGCCACATTTAGCTACCCTGTAAATCTGTTGCTGTTTAGTCGTTTAGTCGGTCCGACTCTTCGTGACCCCATGGACCAGAGCACGCCAGGCACTCCTGTCTTCCACTGCCTCCTGCAGTTTGGTCAGACTCATGTTGGTAGCTTCAAGAACACTGTCCAACCATCTCGTCCTCTGTCGTCCCCTTCTCTTGTAAATCTAGAGGAAAGTAAATTAGCGTTTCTTACAAGGAGCATGTTTTGGTTTCTGGAAGAGGCGCCACTAGGCATCATGTAAGCAAAATCCTATGATGGTCATTGTTTTTCACAGGTCCAGGCCCATTCTATTGTTGACCAGAGAGAGGTGACTGTCTCCAGCAGTCTCCATATGTTCTCTGGACTCCCTAAGAAAACTTCCCTGAGGTGAGATGGAGGAGGCTGTCCTATCACCAATGTCCTATCACTTAGCTGCCCGTACATGGACTGGGGTGGGTACCATCTTGTCATCAGGTAGCAATACATCTCGGACGGTCACTGTCACAAGTCATGAAGGATCCGTATGAAATTCTGGTAAAACCTAATGGGAGAGGGAGGGGGAAGGGATGTGAAGAGTCATCCTTTGACCAAGTCACCTACAAGTTTATTTAGAAGAAAGTCAGCTGACTCCAAATGGGGCTTATTCCCAAGTATGTGTTTCACAGGATTGTAAAAACCTTTCCCAAAACCTGGATCAAGTCCTACATCTTGAACTTGTCTTGATTTCTAAGAGCAGCCATGCAGCTTTTCTAGGGGTGGGGTGGAGTTAAGCAGTCTTGCTTGCCTTTCTCCTGCCTTCCACCTTTTCCTGTAACAAACAACACCTGCTCTACCTGAATGTGTGGTAGCAGAAGCAAAAAGTTGAGCTATGAGTTCAGTCCATCTTTGGTATCTGTAAGGTCTTTGGAGACAGCATTTTTGCCCCGTTCAATATGCAGTTTGTTATTGGCGACTGGAAGCTGGAGGAAACATTCTTTCCCTCGGCTCAGGCAGATCGGTTCCCATTGTTTTAAATCAAGAAATCTATCTCAAAGACAAAGCAGTTTTTTTCATATAAATCTGTAGAAGATCAGTTAAGATAGACAGCAAAGCATATGCTTGTAGTTGAAGTTCTGGCAGCAGATGTGATGTGCAACTGATGGTCAAGATGTTGTGGTTCAGAGTTGGAAAGCAAATAATTCCTGGGAGGAAGGATTCTACGGTCTTCGGCAGCTGATCCAGGAATAAAATAAATAAGCAATAAAAATCCACTTCCTGTTTTGAGAGTTTGCATTTCATACTGGCAAAATTCACCTACTCAATTCAATTTCATGCTTCCATAAATAAACCTGGCACCTTCTAAAATGCTTCCCCATCTGTTTTACAACTAGGAGCATTTTATTTAAAGCACCCCTGGGATTCACACCAATAAGAGGGTGTGTGTGTGTGTGTGTGTGTGTGTGTGTGTAAGGACTATTTGTGAAGAAAACAACTTTTCAACTCAGAAAGAACACAGTAAAATAATCAAAAGTTTCCTGAAATTCTCTCATAAATGAATTACCTCACAAGTAATCATGTTTTCCCCTCACTACCACTCACCATAGCTGCCAGGTTTTTCCTTTTCCCGCGAGGAAGCCTATTCAGTATAAGGGAAAATCCCTTAAAAAAATGGATAACTTGGCAGCTATGCCACTCACAGACTGTGTGGTTGGTCCATATTTTTATTTTTATAGTTTTATATACTTACGAGAGAAATCTTTATTTTTATAGTGCGTAAATATCGCTCTTTTGTGCTCTGTAAATTAGATTGCTTTCCGCAAATTGAGTCATCTATAAATTAGATATGAGCTTAAAGAACTAAAACAGAGCACAAGAACAGAGTAAGTGAGGTATATTGACAGGCATTCACCAGTACCTTAAATTCCACAGGTTTTTCTTTCTTTAGGTTGGACATGAGGACTAAAAGACAATCTCAAAGGCTTCATGGAAAATGAAGCAGGGTTTTAACCTAAAGAGAGATGGAGGCTTGTACGAGTTCGGAAGGAGTTTGAGGCGAGAGGAATCAGCAAGAACGAATGGATCTAGTAATTTGAGATCCTTTGAAGCTGGAAGTTTTTTCGTATTGATTGATTGATTGTATTTATTAACCACTTAATATCCAGAATTTCTAAGCAGTGTGTACATACATGTAGAAAGGAAACGCCGATAAAAACTTGTGATTAAAAAAAAAATGCTGCCTTCTCCAGCGCTTTAGCATACTCAGGAATCAAAAGTTTGGTGTCTCTTTTGCAGGAAATGTACACTTTTTTGTGCATTCAGCCATTTCCAAAACCTATACAAAGAATAAGAACAATTAAAATTAATCCGCAAAACAGAAAACCAGCTAGAAAGGCTTACTGAAGGAGGAAAGCCTTTGCCCAGCACTTGAAGTTCAGCAAGGAGGGGGCCTGTTTAATCTCAGTCATGAAGGAGTTCAACAGGATTGTGACCACAATACTGAGTGCATGACTTCTGGAAGTTATAAGCCATGCATCTCTGAACTGCTGGCGACCACTAACAGACACTCCCCCAAGATCTCAGTGATCAGACAGGTATATGAAGACCTGTTATAGCTATTCTTAGATCAGCTTTTCTTTGATCATATAATTGTAGAATTGGAAAGAACCACGAGGGTCATCTAGTCCAAGCCCCTACAATGCAGGAATATTTCACCCAGCATGGGGCTTGAACCCACAACCCTGAGATTAAGAGTCTCATGCTCTACTGACTGAGCTGTCCCATGGATTTTATATGTCACATCTGACAAGAGCACCAGAGTTAATTGCAGAAATAAGTTGCAGCATTTTTAGCCATGCTGTGGGACACCGAGTATTCTTTTCCAGGGACGCGGGTGGCACTGTGATCTAAACCACTGAGCCTCTTGGGCTTGTTGATCAGAAGGTCAGCAGTTCGAATTCGCGCAATGGGGTGAGCTCCTGTTGCTCTGTCCCAGCTCCTGCCAACCTAGCAGTTCGAAAGCACACCGGTGCAAGTAGATAAATAGGTACCACTGCAGCGGGAAGATAAACGGTGTTTCTGTCTGCTCTGGTTTCCGTCACAGTGTTCTGTTGTGCCAGAAGCGGTTTAG
The DNA here is from genome assembly GCF_963506605.1 of Zootoca vivipara. Lineage (NCBI taxonomy): Eukaryota > Metazoa > Chordata > Lepidosauria > Squamata > Lacertidae > Zootoca > Zootoca vivipara. The sequence continues at coordinate 16,329,326 of NC_083278.1, forward strand.
TCATGCTGGCCACATGACCCAGAAAGCTGTCTGCGGACAAACGCCGGCTCCCTCGGCCTGAAAGCGAGATGCGCACCACAACCCCATAGTCGCCTTTGACTGGACCTAACTGTTCAGGAGTCCTGTCCTTTTCCAGTGGCTGAAATAACGTTTGTTTGTTTGTTATTTTATTTTTTAAAAACTTATTTAGTTGAGTGATTAAATGATACCTTTGGTCCAATTTACTCCTTCGGAATTCCATCAGGTTGGAAGTTTACAATATGAAAATGAAAGCACGTAAGTCCAGGACACAGTTTTATGTCTCAAGTTCAAGACCCAGATAAGAAAGAACAAGCAGAGCAGAGCTGAATGCTGAATGTGGTGTCAGCTTTGAAGACTGAGATGCCTATGATAAAAGTGTGTACATTTCGGATACCATTCTGTATTTCAGTTTTGAACCCTGCGCATTCTTTGATGGGTGCCAGGTAATGCAATAGCTGAAGCAAGGCCTCTCAAATACCGTACTCTAGTAGTTAATAATACAGCCTTTTAAAAGTTTCTCCTGGCTCCTTTTCTCCTTTTCTCCTTTTCTAACGTGTCTTGCCTTCTTTGACAACCACTCACATAGCATTCTGCCTCTCAGCTCTCACAGCGAGTTTCTGTTATTTTGCAAACACTGGGTTAGCTCCCATCATTCATTATCAAATCCCCATCTTCACTTCCGATAGCCTTGATCTATCCATCACCCGCTTCCTTACAGTTCTCCAGCTGTTTGAACAATGCCACCTATAATGCTCCCTAATGCTGCTCACTGTCAACAATCCTTTCCCAACGCAGGTAAGAAATCTTATGTTTTTTATTTGTCTCAGGCTGGAGTGTTATTTAACTTGTCACTGAAACAAGAGTCAGACTTTCGTCTGCCAGCACCGCTTGTCTTGACCTAATCTCAGCTGATGTTTCTCAATTACAGACTTTGTAACAATTACTGCGGCACTATCTGATTTTATGATTGACACAACATAGAGCTTTTTAAATTAAAAAGAGCTGTGCAAATAAATGTAGCCTTTTCACTTCCACCTCTGTGCTACAAATGACTCAGATGCCTTATTGTTTGATAGTTGTGCTATGCTCATTGCCACAAGGGTTTTCTCACTTTTACTATTCCAAAAAGGCCATTCATTTTGACTTCAGGCAAAGCTTTTAAACAAATGCATGTAAGAAGCAGGAGTTGCCAAATAGTAATAGCTGCAATCACTACAAAACAATTCTTTTTTTTTTACGTATTACATAGGGAATCTATTACATCATCAATGTAATTTTGACTCTGTGCTTTTTAAAACCCCTAAGTGTGCACTTTCAATTACATTTACATTAACTACTAATTAAAAATGCAAATCTTCCATGTTAAATGTAAGTAGATAAATATATTAATGGTCCTGTACAATAATTCCTGCACAGCCAACCCAAAATAGAACGCAACAGTATTCTTGCTTGCTGGTCACAGGAAAGAAAACAGCTTTCTTTCTTAAGATTTTGAGACCCTTCCCCACAGAAATATTCAGAAACAAGTTGGCCATAACCAGAGTAACATTTCAGTTGGAAGGAGGGCATACCCTCCAATGTTCATCTGATGAAAATAGGGACATCCCATAATGATTGTTTTACTATTTATACCCCACATATCTTATTGGGTTGCCCCGGCACTCTGGGCAGCTTCCAACATATATAAAAACATAATAAAACATTTAAAAAACCTTCCCTATACAGGATTGCCTTCAGATGGCTCAGGAGTTGGATAACTCCATACCCTCTAATATTTCTCCAATGCAAATGGGGACATCCTAAGGAAAAGCGGGACATTCCGGGATCAAATCAGAAACTGGGGCAGCTTCTCTAACTCAGGGACGTTCCTGGAAAATAGGGATACTTGGAGGGTCTGTGAGGGGAACTGGGGGCTGATAAAATATGAGTTATATTTAGGAGATACCCATGCACAGAGTTTGCTTGATCTACCTGATTGGCTGTGGAGCCAGAAAAAAAAGTACTACTGTGCACTTGAGTATGTGCAGCAAAATACAAAATACTATATGAGTAGTAACCTCATTTACAGAGGGACTCGGGTGACACATTTAGTAAGATGCAAGATCAGGAAGTAAGGATGCATTTCAAACAGTACACAAGAACTGGAAAGAAAACAAAAAAACAACATTTTAAGGTTTTTTCCCTCATTCTTCCTTCCAGAATATGCATGGGTAGAAACATCCTTCCACCAGATGTCAGCAAAGCATTCTCTAAGCACCAGCTGCAATTTGCTTCCAGCCTCCTGTTCTATCTACATAACAAACTTAATAGACTAGTGTCTTCAGATAAAGCCCTTATAAGGGGTGACCACAGAGGCAGACAAACAGTGAGGTTCTTTGATTAGCATTTGTGTGTTATTTATTTACCATCAAAGTTATTTGTTTTAGCTTACGCTTTCCACATTTCCTTGATAACTTCTCATTATTAAGTTTTGAAAACCGATTACGTGAGCAGTTCTGTTGGTTCACAATTAACTCCTGGGCCCGTTAAAAATGAAGATCTCGGTACAGTTTGGGATAGTGGACCAGGACTTGGGAGATCAGGGTTCAAATATCTACCCAGCCATAAAGTTCACTGGTGACCTTGGGCCAGTCACCGCCTCCCAGCCTGACCTACCCCACAGGGTTGTTGCAGGGAATTAAATCAGGAGAGGGAGAGTTATGTACACCATCTTGAGCTCCTTGAAGAAAAAATATGGGGTATAAATGTAGTTGTAGTAGTAGTAGCAGTAGCAGTAATAATAATAATTATTATTATACCCCACCCATCTAGCTGGGTTTCTCCAGCCCCTCTGGGCAGCTTCCAACAGAATATTAAAAACACGATAAAACATCAAACATGAAAAACTTCCCTTCAGATGTCTTCAGATGTCTTCTAAAAGTCAGATAGTTGTTTATTTCCTTGACATCTGATGAGAGGGTGTTCCACAGGGTGGGCGCCACTACCGAGAAGGCCCTCTGCCTGGTTCCCTGTAACCTCACTTTTCACAGTGAGGGAACCGCATTAAGAGCCTCGGAGCTGGACCTCAGTGTCTGGGCTGAACGATGGGGGTGGAGACGCTCCTTCAGGTATACTGGGCTGAGGCCGTTTAATAAATAAATAGACAATTTAGGATTAAAACTGCTTGGGTGTTTTAGAAAAAGTAGCTGCACAGGTAATTGTACGTAAGTCCCATTGAAATCATCTGGACTGGACATTCCATTTACTAAGCAAACCAGCTCCATCCTGGGGACAAGCGAAAGAGGACACCTTCAGCCGGTGTGGTTCCCCTTTATCAAATAGACAACAAAACAAGACAACGACCTATCCTCCCAATGGCATATGAAACATTCTGGCTAACCTGGCCCAACAATCCTCCTCAAACATGCACACAAACAAAGCACATTGCAACTGACTGAACACAACCAACCAGGCTCCGGACCAGGCACCCCCAAACTTTGGCCCTCCAGATGTTTTGGACTACAATTCCCATCTTCCCTGACCACTGGTCCTGTTAGCTAGGGATCATGGGAGTTGTAGGCCAAAACATCTGGAGGGCCGCAGTTTGGGGATGCCTGCTCTGGACCCACTCATCTCTCACAATGACAATAAATATTAAATAAAAGTTCAAATAAAAGATCTACTTGTGTGATGCTGACACGATATCCTACACAAACGCTATTAAATAGAATGAAAGAATGGTACCCTCCCATCATGGGACATGGGTGGCGCTGTGATCTAAACCACTGAGCTTCTTGGGCTTGCCAATCGGAAGGTTGGCGGTTTGAATCCCTGCGATGGGGTGAGCTCCCGTTGCTCTGTCCCAGCTCCTGCCAACCTAGCTGTTTGAAAGCATGCCAGTGCAAGTGGATAAATAGGTAAATGGCATTTCCATGCTCTCTGGCTTCCATCACGGTGTGGTATAGTCATGCTGGCCACATGACCCAGAAAGCTATCTGTGGACAAACTCCGGCTCCTTTGGCCTGAAAGTGAGATGAACCCCATAGTCACCTTTGACCAGACTTAACTGCCCAGGGGTCTTTTACCTTTACCCTCCCATCTCTCTCCCCACCACCACCACATGATATCTAGAACGACAGTGTCTCATACAAAATGTAAATGAAACATGAAAAAGACTCTATAAATAAAAAATGGAGTGCTGTATGTACTTTCCCCCATTCATTTGTTTGTTTTGTAACACAAGGAAACTTCTAATAAAAACTAATCGAAAAAATCAGAGACAGTTTGGCCATGGATTTTCATGGGAGCAGGAACATAGAAACAGATCAATTGTGTTGTGAATGTTTTGTAGGCAACAGACCACGTTATCAGATGTGACTCAGCCCTCTTAATATTTCTGATGAAAAATGCTGTGGCCTATAAAAAGCAAAAAAAGCTTGCAGTTACACTTTTATGTATTAACTATTTTATGTGCACACACACACAGAGAGAAAGTGAGAGAGTCTTCACAGAATTAACACATATTTTTGCAGAATTAACAATCCATCAAAAATCATATAGGAATTAAACTCTTCCGAAAACATCTGTGTTGATTTGAGAAACACTTTCCTGAAGAATTGTTGTTGATGTAAGAAATAAACACAAACCATCTATCAATAAATGAATCCAACTGTGTTTGGTGGGCAAACACTTGTATTTGTTCAGGCAATTGTTCATTGAGTCTAAATAACATAAAAAGTTGTCATATACAAAACCAGACCATTGGTCCATCTAGCTCTCGACTGTCAACACCACGGTGAGGAAACTTTTTTAGCCTGACGTCCACATTGCCTTCTGGTCAACCTTGCAAGGGCAGCATGCCAAGTGTGGGCAGCCAAACTGGCTAGAGCAATAAATGTGAGTTTTGTCTTTCTGCAAGTGGCTAGATTCTTCACGCTCACATCTCTCCCTATCATCCATCTAGACAAGCAAGAAGACAGCTTTTGTAAGTCCAGGACTGTCCCTGGAAAATAGGGACACTTGGAGGGCCTGTGACATGCACCAGATTCAGTCAATGGTCAAACCACACCAAGCTGATTTGGGCAGGTCCAGGCTCTGACTGTGGTAGGTTAAGACAGTTCTGGATTAGGCCTCCTGGAACAATCTGGGGCTGTCAGTGGGCAGGGCATTGAGTGGGAAGAAGGAGAAGCAGGGAGCAATATGCGGCTATTTGCAGGAGGAACAAGCTACAGAAGTAGACTCTAACAGAATTGAAAATGGGGTGACTTGAGGCCTCAGAGGTCAGAAGGTGGGAAGAGGAGACCCAAGCATCAGACTGGGAAGGGCAAAAAACAACAGCCCCCAGCTCCCACCCCCAGCACTACCAGTTCGTCCCTCACAGTCACTGCCATGTGACAATAGTGACAGCTGATGCAGGAGTCATTTTGAGGGGCAGCTGCAAATGAGGTATTTTCTGATTCCTTCAAATTATCGGGCAACACCAGGTATTTCAGCAAGTCCGCAAATAAGTGAGTGTAAGATAGTTCTCTGACTTGATATTCCTAACTTTGGTTGAAATTGTGTTACAGGCTTTTTTAAATTTAAAAACGTGTCTGTCATACACCAAATGATCCACCATTGTATGTGTATAGCTAAACTAGGGCTGAAAAAAATTAGATTCTGGACCCGGATACCCAGCTTCTTCAAAGCAAATCCCTTTTGATTTCGGTAAATCTTGCTTCTCAGGAACTTGAGGTTTAGTAGGGATAAGTGTGGAAAACAACCTTTGAGAAAAGGTGGAACTTACAAATTCAGCAAATCCAAATCCAAAATAGCCAATGAATCATGGCTGTGTGGTTTTTATTACAGCTTTTCTATATTACAGCAGGTTGGCTTAGCATGAGCTTGTGCAAATATTTTCTTTGATTTCGGAGCAGATGGTTTGATACACCCAGGGTTTTACTTTGACTTTATAAGATGTAGAGATGCAGATGGGCCATTTTATAATCCATTTTATTACACCAGAGCCATGGAAAAAATAAAAGACATGCAGGAAGCACAAGCCATCCTTTTCTGCGTATGCATGGCTAGCCCGCATATGCAGAAAAGGATGGCTTGTGCTTCCTGCATGTCGTGTGTGTGTGTGTAAGGGCAATTACAGGTTTGTTTGTTTATGGAATTTATATCCCTCCATTGGGACGCAGGTGGCACTGTGGGTTAAACCACAGAGCCTAGGGCTTGCCGATCAGAAGGCCGGCGGTTTGAATCCCTGCGACGGGGTGAGCTCCCGTTGCTCAGTCCCAGCTCCTGGCAACCTAGCAGTTCAAAAGCACCTCAAAGTGCAAGTAGATAAATAGGTACCACTCTGGCGGGAAGATAAACGGCGTTTCCGTGCACTGCTCTGGTTCGCCAGAAGCAGCTTTGTCATGCTGGCCAAATGACCTGGAAGCTGTACGCCGGCTCCCTCGGCCAATAACGCGAGATGAGCTCCACAACCCCAGAGTCGGTCACGACTGGACCTAATGGCCAGCGGTCCCTTTACCTTTACCTTTATTCCTCCCAAAGGAACCCCAGCCAGCAGGTTGGTGGGCCTACTAAAGGTGTCAGATGAACCTCCCTGGGGAGAGCTTTCCACAAATGGGGAGCCACTGCAGAAAAGGCCCCGTCTTCATGTTGCCACCCTCCAGACCTCCTCGTGGAGAAGGCACATGAAGAAGGGCCTCAGAAGATGATCTCTGGGTCTGCGTAGGTTCGTATAGAAAGAGGTGGTCCTTGAGGTATATAAACTTGTGGAAGCACATGTCACAATTGCCCCCCCCCCCCATAAATCTGGGCAGATAGCATACATACATCCAACCAAGCGCATAAATGCATACACATGAAAACTAAGCTCCATGCTCTGGATGCTATTTCATGAATCATTCTCGTATATTGCATTCATTAAGATTTCTACTTCAAGAGGACTACGGAAAGGCACTGAATGCCAAAACTGTTGGCATCCTGTCATAAGGTGAGCTCACACATAGATTTTTAATGATGACTGACAGTGATGACTTGCCTGTGTGAAAGAGTTGTCCATAGATCAAACACCACATACAATGCTTCCCCACCCCACCCCCTTCACACATCATCTCAAATGTGCTTTTCAGCAAAGGCAGTTTGCACATTCAGCTGTGAACCATCTAGCAAAATACCACCAAGCAATAAGATGGGCTTGTTCATGTACTGTCAGAGTGGCATGAGAGCTTCCATTGCTGGATACTGGACACTGGGCTGCTGTTTTCCGAATTTAAAGTTCCCAAATTAGTATGCGATGCAAAAAATGAAATTCGTTGTGACAATATTTTGAAATTTGAAAGCAACAGTTTTGGAATAAGAATACTTCAAGTTAATAATGACTATAATTTGACGTTGGTGGCTGACTTGAGACTGAGATGTGAATTATAACCTCCATGCAATTAAACATGCAAATTAGTTGTGGGTCCATCTTTCATGAAGAATCTGCAATGCTCTGTGTTCCCCCAAAGTGGCAAAGTTTCTGTCATGGTATCTCTAGAACTATGCAAGTGATACTAATTCTAAGGCTTTGATTGTCACTTTAAGGAAACTTAAGTGAAGTTCTTACGTCTGCAGTTCAGAAATACCTGTCTAATGACATAATAATAATAATAATAATAATAATAATAATAATAATAATAATTTTTATTATTTATGCCCTGCCCATCTGGCTGGGTCTCCCCAGACACTCTGAGTGGCTCCCAACAGAATATTAAAAGAGAATAAAACATCAAACATTAAAAACTTCCCTAAACAGGGCTGCCTTCAGATGTCTTCTGAAAGTCAGATAGTTGTTTATTTCCTTGACATCTGATCTGATGAAAGGGTGTTCCACAGGGTGAGCGCCACCACCGAGAAGGCCCTCTGCCTGGTTCCCTGTAACCTCACTTCTCGCAGTGAGGGAACCGCCAGAAGGCCCTCAGAGCTGGACCAACCCGAATATCATAACATTGTTGCAAGCTTTTGAACTCTTCATCACATAATATGTAACGCAAAGCTGCGGTGGGGGTGGGGTGGGGAAGGGAGGGAGGGAAGAGGATGATGGGGGGAAAACAAAACAGGGAAGTTTCTAATTCTGGTGTGAACTCACTGGCTGGGGGACCAGTGCCAGGTACAGTGGTACCTCGGTTTAAGTACTCAATTGGTTCCGGGGAGCCATTCGCTCCCCGAAAAGTACTTAAACCAGGAGCTGATAGTGTGTGTGTGCAAAGCGCCGATAGAGCGCTTCTGTGCATGCATGCGCCACGGACCCCGGAAGTAAACACTTCTGGGTCCGCAGAGTGCTTAAACCAAAAGTACTCAAACCGCAGGGGACTTAAACCGAGGTATGACTGTATCTCCCAAAATGCAGTGCCTGTTGTTGGCATAGAGCCTATATATTTACAAGCCTGGGGCATGGGGGTCCCTCCATCCCATCTTATTAGGAGATCTGGAAAAGGCTCAGGCTGCAGTCGACGAGAAGCCGAGTCCTCGTCCAGACTTTTCTTAGATATCCCTTCCCTTCACCCAATCCCAGAGAAATAAAACACTTTCTTCTGGAAACAAATGTTCATGCCCGAAAAGCGCCTAGCGTGCGTGCCAGTAAATCATGCACGAAGCCGATAGAAAGATAAAGTTCTGAAACGCTGGACACATCTGTTAGGTGTTCATAAGCCCGCAGAAGGTTGCTATATTGTTGCATCACTACAGGAAATATTATATCAAAAAGCTGGCTCTGCCGTTGCAGGTTGAGAAGAGATTCCAATATCTCTTCCAGATGTACAGTGTTTCTGGTCTGAAAACTTGATTGTTCCTCTGTTTCTGTGCTCCGTGGAGGCAACCCTTTACGCTGAAAGACGGCTTTGGGGTGGGGTGGGGTGGGGGGACTCCGCTGATTCATTCTGCTACTTCTTCACCAGTTGGGAATATCCACATTTTGTTGCGGCCTGGAGAGGTATTAAAAATATGGGCCTGCAGTTTTTTTGTGAGGACTGCAGAGAGCAATGTATGTACATTACTCCCAGCATAGGTCTGGAGCTTCTGTATTCTAGCGACATAACGTTGCAAAATAGGATGAAAAAGGCATCCATCAGCAAGCCTGGAATTTTGAAAACTGATGGTTACTGTTATGACCAATGTCGAGAAATATTGGCTATGTTTAAAATGGGATGTGTTTCACGGCCACTGTTCCCACTACATGCTAACTACATTAACATGGCAAAAGAAAAAGAAAAAGAAAAAAGCGCTGCTGGAAAATTGGACCTGGACAGACAGAGGTTGTCCAGGTAATGGGGGTGTGTATGTGAAGTGACAGGAAAAGAGTGTCCTTAGCAAGGTGTGCTGGGAAAAAGAACAAAGACGGAGATCCATCTTGGGCAGGCTGGCTGAAGGGAGATTGGAAGAGATGCCTTTGACTCCAGTGTTGCACTGCTGTGGGGGAACAAGCCCCTTTTGAGATGAATCATAGAATCATAGAGTTGGAAGAGACCACAAGGGCCATCCAGTCCAACCCCCTGTCAAGCAGGAAACACCATCAAAGCATTCCTGACAGATGGCTGTCAAGCATCTGCTTAAAGACCTCCAAAGAAGGAGACTCCACCACACTCCTTGGCAGCAAGTTCCACTGTCGAACAGCTCTTACTGCCAGGAAGTTCTTCCTAATGTTTAGGTGGAATCTTCTTTCTTGTAGTTTGAATCCATTGCGCCATGTCCGCTTCTCTGGAGCAGCAGAAAACAACCTTTCTCCCTCCTCTATATGACATCCTTTTATATATTTGAACATGGCTATCATATCACCCTTTAACCTTTTCTTCTCCAGGCTAAACATACCCAGCTCCCTAAGCCGTTCCTCATAAGGCATCATGTCCTCCTCTGGACATGTTCCAGCTTTTCAGTATCCTTCTTTAACTGTGGTGCCCAGAACTGGACACAGTACTCCAGGTGAGGTCTGACCAGAGCAGAATACAGTGGTACTATTACTTCCCTTGATCTAGATGCTATACTCCTATTGATGCAGCCCAGAATCGCATTGGCTTTTTTAGCTGCTGCATCACATTGTTGACTCATGTCAAGTTTGTGGTCTACCAAGTCTTCTAGATCCTTTTCACATGTACTGCTCTCAAGCCAGGTGTCACCCATCCTGTAAGATCTGAACCCTGCTCCATCCAAACTCAGTATGTGAACAAATCATATTTCTTAAAGCTACAACAGCCTCTGCTGCATCTTCAATTCTCCAAGGGATCACAGGCCCTGGTGGAGGTCGAAGCTCCCTGGAATCCTGTGTATGACTCAGTAACAGTATATTGGATGCAGGATGTGGGTGGCGCTGTGGTCCAAACCACTGAGCCTCTTGGGCTTGCTGATCAGAAGGTCAGCGGTTCGAATCCCCACAACAGAGTGAGCTTCTGTTGCTCTGTCCCAGCTCCTGCCAACCTAGCAGTTCAAAAGCACACCAGTGCAAGTAGATAAATAGGTACTGCTGTGGCGGGAAGGTAAACGGCATTTTCATGCACTCTGGTTTCTGCCACTGTGTTCTGTTGCACCAGAATTGGTTTAGTCATGCTGGCCACATGACATGGAAAGCTGTCTGTGGACAAATGCCGGCTCCCTCGGCCTGAAAGCAAGATGAGTGCCACAATCCCATAGTCGCCTGGGACTGGACTTAACCGTCTAGGGGTCCTTTATCTACCTTTTAAACCTATATTAGTTGCCACTTTTTATACATAGATGGAGGATCACTGATGTGATGAAAGGCATTTGCATGTGTGGGTTTATATTTTAGGGTACCCACCATCTTGTGTTTTTTTTGCCCTTCTGGCACATTTGAGATTTGTTTTCATTAGTATGGAACCCCACCAAATCTGAACAAGAGCAACTATTTGGTGTTATAATCAGCTCATATGCATCAGATGTTTAAAAACGTCGTCGTAAAGATGTTTTTTTAAAAAAATGCAAGCCTACAGGTTGCTTTTGATCTTGTACCCAAAAGCATTCACCCAAAAATCTGGAGGCTGTTTACTTTCCCAGCTAGCATCTGCAAATATTAATGACATTTCCCAGCAGAAAACTTGATGCAATTAAATACCATTTTCTTTTTATTACTTTGGCCTTCTGTTTGTATTTTAATTCTCATATTTTCTCAGGCAAGTTGCAAGTTCACACAGCAAGGGCAATGAGGCAAAAAGAAAGTCTGTGGCCCATGGGGTTGATTACATGTTGAACCTTGAGTACAATCATATTCATAACTTATAGGATCATACTGATCTCATCTGAGGCTGATTGCAAAAAATGATGGTATGGAAGAAAAACTGGTCAGCTGATCCAACTTATTACAATTTGTAATGGTATGTCCAGATTCTATTGGATCTGTTTATGCTTGCCTGGGGTCCATCAGAGATTCTACAAAATTCGTTTCCAAATAAATTTGGCTGAGAAATTTAGAGAAGATTTCTTAATATCTCCCACTCATGGCATGGGCTGCTTTTGGGCTAGAAAGATACATGCAGGTGTATAATAGTGTGTTTAAGAACTGCAAGTCACTGGTTTGAATCTTATCTGTGCCATTTTCGCAGCCTCCCCCTCCCCATCATTGCCATTGGCAATATGGGGGGGGGGAGATAAGAAGAGTTTAGCTTAAAGTTTCACCCACATCTTCTTTGATAATTCGTTTGGGGTGTGAGGACAAAATAATGTCTCTTCAAACAAATATAGGGCAGGGAAGAAATATCCCTGATCCCCCCCCCCCCAAGGTGGGGCTGCTGCTTATCTCCATGATCTTTGTGAAGTAGCTACGGGTTGTTTTTTGGTTTTTGAAAAGTTGTTTTAACATTACAAAGAACCCCCTTCGTAGCTTCTTGTTGGCTGCACTTCCTCAAAAATGGCCCAGTGCCATGTTGCATCACACCATGAAGTTGCATTGCATTGCATTGCTCCCAAGACATTCCAGAAACTGCAGCAGATAATGGTGAGGAGCCAGTGTGGTGTAGTGGTTAAGAGCGGTAGACTTGTAATCTGGTGAACCGGGTTCACGTCTCCGCTCCTCCACATGCAGCTGCTGGGTGACCTTGGGCTAGTCACACTCCTCTGAAGTCTCTCAGCCCCCCTCACCTCACAGAGGGTTTGTTGTGGGGGAGGAAGGGAAATAATAATAATAATAATAATAATAATAATAATAATAATAATAATAATAATTTATTTATACCCCGCCCATCTGGCTGGGTTTCCCCAGCCACTCTGGGCGGCTTCCAATAGAAAAATGAAATAAAATAATCTATTAAACATTAAAAGCCTCCCTAAACAGGGCTGCCTTCAGATGTCTTCTAAAAATCTGGTAGCTGTTTTCCTCTTTGACATCCGATGGGAGGGTGTTCCACAGGGCGGGCGCCACTACTGAGAAGGCCCTCTGCCTGGTTCCCTGTAACCTCGCTTCTCAGAGTGAGGGAACCGCCAGAAGGCCCTTGGTACTGGACCTCAGTGTCCGGGCAGAACGATGGGGGTGGAGACGCTCCTTCAGGTATACTGGACCAAGGAAAGGAGAATGTTAGCTGCTTTGAGACTCCTTCAGGTAGTGATAAAGTGGGATATCAAATCCAAACTACTCTTCTTCTTCTTCTTCTTCTTCTTCTTCTTCTTCTTCTTCTTCTTCTTCTTCTTCTTCTTCTTCTTCTTCTTCTTCTGGCTTCCATAAGCTGAACCTCTGGGAAATGCAGCAGGAGGCAGGGCAAGCTCTCTGTAGTTGGCTACATTCCCTGGAGCACTTTATGTCACACCATGCGCAATGTGTCTGAAGAAGCGTGGCTGGCAGGAAGTTGGAGGCAGTGCCTCACGCCATGTGCAGTGTGGTGCTAAAAACAAACAAACAAAAACCTTAATGCATGGAGGGAATCCTAGATTGGCCCTAGTCATCTCATAAGGTTATGGAAAGTAAGCAGAACGTCCTCCATCAAAAAAGGTAATTAACAAAGTTCCTACACTGGACGACGGTGATACATAAAATCACACCCCTAAATATTGGGGAAACTGGAGGGAGGATTGTAGCACCAGCAATGATAACAACAACAACAACAACAACAACAACAACAACAACAACAACAACTTAATTTATAGCATAATTTTAAGGATTATAATAACTACATTATGTGTGGGGTGTGCGTTGAGCACCTGAAAGTAGTGTACAAATGAACGTCATGCGCATCATCTGCATGGTTGGGAACACCATTCCAAAATAAATCAGCCCCACATGGTATGTGTAGAATCACTCTAGGTTTGCAATCCTGCATCCATTTCCTTCCATGCAAGCTTGTTGGATTCCAGGGTGAGGTTTCGGGGTCAAAGACCGATACATTTTGCAACTGGTGACTGCGCTGCATTGCAGCACACACCAACAGCCCTTTAGCAGACTACAACACTGACAAGGGAAGGAGGGACTCAGGTTTATTCACTTCCAGAAAACGAAGCCTATTTAAAAAGGAGGCGTGTGCTCTCCAACGAAGGTGGCAAACCGTAGAAGGATTTGAAAACAAAACAAACCACACGCATGTGGATAAACTAATCCTTCATTTCAAGTTAGGTTGTTAGTTTTGCAAGCAGGGGATCTGGCTGTTTGTGTGTGCATCCTTAAGTACATAATAGGTTATGAGGAGGCTGTATAAACAGAGCGACTGTATTTTAACATTAAATATTAAATTAATCATTTCTATCAGCTCCACGCTACAAGGAACAGTTGCTCTCTAATAGTTAAATGCCATTTAGATTTCAAGGGCTTTGATTTATTGGACGAAACCTGCTGGGCAGAACATACTGTGGAGCTGATTAATGTCAGATTCTGTCATCAGTTTCCACTTAGATTCTTGGCCAGCTCCGATATCTCCTCCCTTAAGGATCCAGAAAGAATTCAAGGCCTGATCCAAGAGCCTTTGCTGGCATGGGGTTTGCAGAATGTGGTGCTTGCAAAATCAAGAAGATGAATGGAAGTGGAATTCCATGTTCTCCACCGGACTTGTTTATGTAACTCATTTCTCTGGAGAAAGCCGTCCAACACGGGGACCACACCAGCAAAGGAAACAAATCAATAGCATGTTCACTGGGTTTGTTACAGATGTCTTGCATTTCCTTCGCCGCTTTTATACGCTCCCTCGTAGGTTGTCAAAGTAGAAAATGTCTAGAGTAAGAATGCAGAGCTACTATTGCTGTCTAGATTTACATTCATCACTGGACTCATACGTTTCCTCTTACAAATCAGTTGATTGTAAATGCTGATAAGAATAATAGACATCCGCTGCCTAAACTGAGTTAGTAAAAGAAAGGAGAGAGAGTTCTTTATTATCTGAAGTGTTGGGCTTCGTTAGATGTGTGTGCATGTTGTCTGAAAGGGTAGTATGGGTTTTTCTTAAATATTATGTGTGCGTACTCCTGCTCCTTATTTTTATTCATTTACACGATGCTTAAGCTCATAACGATATCAGGATGGTGTAATGTGGAAATAAGAGTCCCATCCTGCTATCAGTGAAATGCATACCTGCCAAGTAGACACAACTTCCGGTGTCGCTTTGCCCATCTATGGACACCAGAAAATGGCTGCACTGGAAGTCACGTCTATGCATATCTGGAAGTGTGTAGACGCAACTTCTGGTGCTGGCACCGGCCATTTTCAGTGCCCATAGATGGGCAAAGCGACACCGGAAGTTGCGTCTACACACTTCCGGACATGCGTAGACACAATTTCCGGTGCCGGTGCCAGCCATTTTCTGGTGCCCATAGATGGGCAAAGCGGCACCAGAAAAATGGTCGCCGACAGGAGCCAAAATAAGGGAGATTAACGGGAGAGGAGCTCAAACGGGAGACCAGCGGGAAAGGGTAAGAAAAAAATGGGGGTTTCCCGGGAAATACAGGGTACTTGGCAGCTGTGGTGAAATGTGAGCAGTAGTCTTATGGTATAGAACAAGTAAAGCTAATACGAAAGAGAACATGCTAAACCCTGTCAATAGTTCACTCGACTGCCAAGAAGCGGAATGAATCTGGGGAACGGGAGAGTGTTTGCCATGGCTGAAAAAGTTTGGAAACTCTCCGCTAGTGATAACAATGTTGCTGCTTTTACCAAGTATATAGTGACTGGACGAAATCCATGCTTGAAGAGAGCTGTGCAACGATTGGCACACCCATCGACAATATTCATCTCTAAACAATCAAGCGGGTATTTGGTCACAGATGAGTTTTGTTTTGTTTTTTTGCCTGGAGGCTGTGTTGTAAAGTTGCAGACTTTGAAGCTGTGTACAAACGCAACTTTATTTGAGTGGCGGGACCTCTCGGGAACCACATGAATCACATTCTCTTAATACAGTTTCCCAGGATCCATAGGCAGTGCTGCATTGATTAGCTGGTACCTTTTACATTATGAGAAGGACCACCGCTTGGTGGTAGAACACAGGAAGGAAGGCCCAAGCTAGCATCACCTATTGTCTGAAACTCTGGGCAGCCACCGCCTGTCAATCAATACCTAGACAATACTGAGTGAAATAGATAGATGCTATAAAAAGCAGATTCCAAGAGCCCTCCTCCAGTTTTTACCTGTATGTCCTGTCTTTTGATCTAAAACAGGGATAGCCAAAGTGCCCCCTCCCAAGACGTTACCAGACTACAACTTCCAACATCCATGACTACTGGTCAATGTAGCAGATGGGAGTCAGAGTTCAACAACATCCACAGAGCATAAGATGGCTGCTACACCTAATTCATAAGGTCTCACAAGTTGGTTTGTGGTTGTAAACCACTTGAAACGCCAGAACACAAATTTAAACAATTACTAAAAAACCACGGACAAATAAGACACCATATTCAAACAGCTGAAGCAACAGCTGGCAAATAATAACTGATTAGTTAGACAGTGGGAAAGCGGGCAAGGAGAAAAGCAAGAATAGATTTCCTCAAACATTAGCAAATAGCCTTTGGAAAAAGAGTGGCCTTCATCTGGTAATGAAATGCCAACAAGGGAGGGACAGGGTTCTATAATGCTGGAGCCGCCATTTCAGAAATGGCCCTGTTTTGGATGGCAGCCTACTCTAGACCAGCTTTTCTCAACCATGGGTCCCATCAAGGTGAGAGTTGGGCGCAGGTCTGCAATAATTCACAAGGTGTCAGTGAAGCTAACTCTTTTTTCAAGGAAACTGAAACAGCACAGGCCTAGGGATCACAGCAACTCTTCCCACTAGGTCTTGCCCCAGTGAAGCAGTTGTAAGGACTGAAGGTCCTCCCCTTCCATTTGCTCTCTAGCTTTCCTCCTTCAGTTCCTTCCCAAGCAATCTGAGACTCCATCAAAGCACCTGTCTCTGTTCTGCCCTCTTCATACCTCTTCTGGTTCTTCGAGACCAGGGTGGAGAGGAGCTGGTCACCTGGGAGGGGGAGACCCCCCTGGCTTATTTAGCAGCCTGCCTCGTCTCTGTCCCTTGACCCCCCCTCCTCTCTAGCCTCCACTTCTGCCTCTGGTTCTGGACTACTCCCTGACACAGCCTCTTCCTGCTCACTAAATCCTGTTACCTCTTCAGTTTCCGAAACCCCTCCTTCCATTTTGCCTGCTCCTCTCCCTCTGACCAATACATTGTCATCCCACCACCAATCCCCTGGCTCTGAGCCTTCTTGTCCTGGGCATAGCTGCCAAGTACCCCGTTTTCCCCGGGAAACCCCCCATTTTTACTTACCTTTTCCCGGTGGTCCCCCGTATCACTTCGTCTCCCGTTTTTCTCCGTTATTTTCTCCTGCTGGCGGCCATTTTTTTTCTTTCTGATTTGCCCTTCTATGGGCACCAAAAATGGCTGCCGCCGGCTTCAAAAGTTGCATCTACGCATGTCCGGAAGTGCATAGACGTGACTTCCGGTGTCGGCGACGGCAATTTTTGGTGCCCATAGATGGGCAGAGTGACACCGGAAGTTGCGTCGACGCACTTCCTGACATGCGTAGAAGCGACTTTCGAAGCTGGCGGCGGCCATTTTTGGTGCCCATAGAAGGGCAAAGTGACACTGGAAGTTACGTCGACGCAACTTCCGGTGTCACACGGCTGCCGGTCCCGGATTCTGCAGTCCGGGACTTGGAAGGTAAGGTCCTGGGGATTCCCCAGCTGGTGCCTCCCACCATACCTCTGCATCCAGCCAGTCCATGACAGGTTCCTAGATGTTGTTGGACCACAGCTCCCACCATTCCTACTCAGCATGGTCAGTGGCCAGGGCTTATGGGAGTTGTAGTCCAAGAACATCTGGGGAGACTAGGTTGAGAAAGACCTCTCTAGACTGTTGAGGGAACTTGCAGAAAGCCCTCTAAGGAAGACATTAGAATGAAAGTAGGTGTCCATGTGACTAGTTTCCCCTCGCAGAGCTGCAATTCTCAGCGTTCTTATTATCCAACTACAGTTCCCAGCATTCATTGGGGGAGCTGCTGTACTTTTAATGTGTGTCGGATGTGCTTTAAATGTAGAATTTGGATCTGCCCTGAATCAACACTCAGGACGCTAGTATGTAGGCCTGTTTTTGACTTGACAAATGCAGGAGGAAGCTGGGTGCACCCTAGGGGACAGAAAACACGCTGCCACTCCTGTTTTAACATTACATTCATATACGCAGCCTATGGGAGCCATGAATAGTTTCAGCATAAAAATGTAAATAGTTAGCATGCTGCTGAAAGGGGATTCAAATAATACCGTAGTAACCAATGCAGAAGACATTAACTATTCGGCAATGTCCCAAAATCATCATTAAAAACTCACGTGGTCAACAAAAATAATAATTATAATGCACTTATTCGCCTTAAGCCTATAATAGTAATGGTTATGCCATTGCAGGACATGTCTTGGGAATTAATGGGCAGCTGGAGCTAATGGCTGACAGTTGCAATGCTGGCTTCGCCCATTCCCAGGCAGCCATTAATCCTCAGGAAATGCCCTGTGCCTCAGTCATTACCGATGAAATCTCTGCCTATTTTTCACTTGGTTTTATGTGCCTCGGCAGGATCCAGGAGTTCCTGTAGATTTAAAAGAAACAGAAACTAGTTGGGGGGGGCACACAATCTATAGGCTCCTTCCCTCCTCGCTTTCGTGTTATAGCTGTTGTTCTGGACAGGCCCTTTAACTTTCGTTCTTGGGCTGTGGTAAGTAATTATTCGTGCCATGTTAATATGAGTTTTTCATCCCCACAGAGTTGGCGCCTGAGAATAATAGGGGAGACTCTGAGGTAAAACTTGTTTCGGGTGGCTATGTGAGTGTGCTTGAATACAAGCATGTGGTTGAGGTTCCTTGTGTGTGCGAGTCCATGAAATGTGTTATGTGCCAATGCATGAGAGAATGGTGGGTGTGTAAGCATGAGGAGATAAGAAAATTAGGGCTGGCTGATACCTGGTTTTCATAGGGCTGCCGTACATCCAGAATTTCCCAGACATAGCCTGAATATGGCAGTTGGAAACAGTGTCTGGGCAGAAATCGCTGAAATGTCCGGGAAAATCTGGACGTATGGCATCCCATGTCAGAAGTCTAGATTTTGGCGAATTTCCTTAAAAATAGCTCATTCCATAGTTCCCCATTTTATTTTTCTGCAAGGAAAGCTCAACAATTTTAGGCAAAAGTTTAGTTTTGTGTCTGGATTTCCACTTTTTGAAATATGGCAACCCTAGTTTTCAACGTCGTGATCTATCACCGACTAAACATCACGATATACCAATATATCACAATATCTGAAATAAGGATGGAGCTCCCTGTATGTAGAGGCATTGTCTGGCTTCACAGTTTTTCCCACATTGTGATTTTTGCATAGCGCATGCACACGCACGCACGCACGCGCGCACACACACACACCATGTTTCACGATATATTGCCAGGTCAACATTTATGAAACCGATATCACGATACAGACTGGTTTTGAACAATATATTGATATTTCACCCAGTCCTAAAGAGAACAGCATGAACATGTGAGAATATGGTACATGGGCCATGGGCTTTTCTACAAGAGCCCCTTCCTCCTTTATCCACCATAAGTAATGTTTGTGATTCCCCATTATTTTTTGCATGCCCACTTGTATGCGCTCAAGAAAGCATAAAGAACGGATCTAAGCGAGTCAGAAACAGCAGGAATCTACTGACCCTTTTGCCTTTATATTCAGTAATTCAGTCTTTTTCTCTGTTGTGTGCTTTTCAAAGACATAAGTAATCGACTGTTATTCCCCCCCATCCCCAATGAGAATTGTGAACATTTAAAAGACTGTGATCTTTCTTTGTGTGCTTTTTTTCATCCCGCCTTCGCTGAGTGCAGAGAATGCACAATGCAGAGAATGCCATCAGCTCTGAATTCCCAGTGCAGCATGCTTCAATAATGAACGACTAACAGTATAAACAATTATCAATTTCACATGTCTTCCTATTGCACATATCGTTAAGCCTTGCTGCTCAGATGCACCAACTTGCAATGACAGGCTCTGCCATTAAAACTGGGAAAGACCAATTTTAAGGGGATTACGCCCCTCAAAAACCAGTAATCTGTAGTTTACAACAGCAGTATTGTTTTTTAAACCTAGTAGATGGAACAGCTGCTTCATAAACTTATTAATTTCCTGGAGAGAATGCCGAGTGCTTAACAATCTGAAATAGGACAAGATGCAGTTACATAGTCACATATGCCCATATTTCGTATATAAATGGGACGGGCGGCACCAATTTCTTTTAAGTGGTTGGCTGTGTTGCCCTGCTCTTTGGAACTGTATGAAACTCTGCTGAGCTGTAACATAGTTTATGGTCACATCACACAAGTTCATAGTAGGTCAGTTCTCATAACAGTTCATTGGGGAGAGTAGATTTTCCTAGTGAACTCTTGTTGGAGAGGCTAGAAAACAAGGGTGTTGTTATGGGTGTAGTGTTCTTTTGTACAACGGTGACTATTCTCTTCACGTGTCCTCGCTATGTATCACAGGGATGTGCAATTTTTGGCCTTCCACATGTTTTTGGATGCCAGCGAGTCCTTTCGGCATTAGCCAGCACGGCAAATGGCCAGGAATGATGGGAGTTTGCAATCCATCCTCTTTGGGGCCACGGGTTCGCCACCCCCGACCCCCCATCCACCTACTGTTCTGAATCCTAAGGTTTTTTTATTTGTTTGTTTCATTTAATAAAAGTTATACCCTGCTCGATTGTAAAGGAAAACCCCTCAAAGCAGTTTACAAAAAACAACAACACCCCACAATGAAAAACAATGAGGAAAAATAAACAAGGTTATTGGCGGCATACATCAATGACAAACGGAAGAATCTAGAACAACAGCTTCATTATTCAGTATCTACCTGAATATATACATTGTAACTACTATTGTAAGAGCTTTCCCTGTTTACCTCCTACCCACACCCTGAGATCATCACCTGAGGCCCTTCTTCATGTGCTTCCTCCCTGAGAGGGTGGCAACACGAGAACGGGACTTTTCTGTGGTGGCTCCCTGTTTGTGGAATGCTCTCCCCAGGGAGGCTTGGCTGGCACCTTCATTATATACCTTTAAAAAGGTAAAGGGACCCCTGACCATTAGGTCCAGTCGTGACCGACTCTGGGGTTGCGCGCTCATCTCGCATTATTGGCCGAGGGAGCCAGCGTATAGCTTCCAGGTCATGTGGCCAGCATGACTAAGCCGCTTCTGGCGAACCAGAGCAACACACGGAAACGCCGTTTACCTTCCCGCTGTAGCGGTTCCTATTTATCTACTTGCATTTTGACGTGCTTTCAAACTGCTAGGTTGGCAGGAGCTGGGACCAAGCAACGGGAGCTCACTCCGTCACAGGGATTCGAACCGCCGACCTTCTGATCAGCAAGCCCTAGGCTCAGTGGTTTAGCCCACAGTGCCACCTGGGTCCTTTAGGCACTAGGTAAAAACATTCCTCTTCAAACAGGACTTCACATCCAAAACCGTTTTAAATGTGTTGGGGTGTGTGTGTGTGTATTTGTTGCTTTTCATCGAATTTCTATTAAGTATTTTGTGGTTTTTATATTGTAATTTGATGTTGTGAGCCGCCCTAAGATCTACGGTTGAAGGACAGTATAAACATTAAATACTGTAAATAAATGGAAGGAAATCAATTTTTA
Source organism: Zootoca vivipara (assembly GCF_963506605.1). NCBI lineage: Eukaryota > Metazoa > Chordata > Lepidosauria > Squamata > Lacertidae > Zootoca > Zootoca vivipara. Next base: position 16,350,434 of record NC_083278.1, read on the forward strand.
TATATAAATCCAGACAGAGTTTCATAAAAGTGAACATCAAACCCGGTACCTCTGTTTTTGAATTTCTCCTTACAAAACTCGAAGAAAGCGACCCCCCCCCCAAAAAAACACTGTATAGCAACATAAACATGTCGTAACACCTCACCCATCGCTCTCGTTGCACAAATGCTGGAGTTAGAGGGACCGTTCTAAAACGAGAATGGAATTTGTCATAGACATGGCGGAGAAACACCCCTGCTAATCTTCATTATCAGCCCCATACCAGAGCATACTGAATGCACTTGGATGAAGAGATATGAAATGTGTCGGTCTGTGGGTCAAGGCTGGAGGAGACATGAAAGGATGTTTGGCATTGTAGCAGGATTACCGGGTGAGAGTTACTGAGCAGAGAGTACTTGAAGCACGAGTCTGGTTTTGCTATTTACACTTCCCTGCATTATTGGCTTCAGGTCTCAGTAGCCTGGTGTTTGCTCCCTATCTTCCTTTAGAGTAAGTGATGGGATCTCAAGGCCTCTGTGCAAGCCTGAGCAACCTACCACGAGACATCTCACAGATTAAAATAGGCCCGCTAATGAGTTGCTTATTGGAATGATAAAAATTACATCGAGCGGCAAATCCGCTCCACTTCCTGGTGGGGCGGAGTTGCGGTGGACCACGTGGCCACCCTCTCCCCTCCGGTGGCGGGGACGTTGTTCCGCACTGCCCGGGGGGTGGGATCCTGGCCTCGTCATCCACCGCCAGCCAATCGGCTGGCCGGGGGGGCGTGGCCAGGACCAGTTTAATCTGAAGCATGAGCTGAAAGACTCCCTTTCGGCTCACGTTCTCAATCTCCCACCCTCCCTCCCTTTTTGCAGGTTTGTTCTTTAATGGCCTTGCTATGGACCTCAGTTGGTCACCGTTGAGGGGCCTGGTAGGATTTTTTGTACTTGGCAGATTGGCTCAGGCCATTTGGTTTTCGCCTACCTCGTAGCAATCATCACAACTTTATAAGGTCTTGCGGTTAGGCATTGGGTGACCTCCTGATGGGGGAGGGGAGGCCTGGCCATCGCCTGCCCCTCCATGCTTAGGTGTATTCCGTTAAAGGAATCCGGGGGTGTGGATCTTGTCTGAAGCCCGGAGCAATGCTAGGGGCATGCCACGACCCTTCCGGGAACCCAGGGGGGAGCTAGAGTTGGTTTGCATCCTCCTACCGGTGGTTTACCCTCCTGCGTAGCGGGCAGGAGTCAGATATAGCCTGGTCTACTCAATGCCTAAGCCAATACCGCTCACATTCTGTAACCAATAAAGTTGTGACCAAAATTTGCCCAATAATATTAACCTTACATCATGTGTCCTAGTGTTTTCATTCCTCCTTGAGGGGGTGGTTACGGGGTCTCGACACGCAGCTCGCCCAGCCCTGATTTTGCACACATCAGGGCTTCTGTAGCTCACGAGGCTTTTGGGCAGTGGCGGTCTTCCTTGTGGTCCAGAAGCTAAACAGAGCTGAGAGTTTGTGACGGATCCCAGTCTTCCAGAGAATCTACCCCAGGTTTTATAATCGGAAGAACTAGGGAATGGGCTGGGCTGCATGCTGTGATGTGAGCAAACAGAGAGATAAACTTTCTAGGTTGTATAATTTTTTAAAAGTGTAACGGCTCTATTATGCCTAAAGGAGTATCGACATACTACACTGGTAAATAAATGCTTCTTATGAGTGTATATATGGAGATTTGTTTGCGCAAAACAGCAAGTGTGTGTGTGTGTGTGTGTGTGTGTGTGTGGACTCTTCCCACATTCCCCAGCAACCCCTTCTCCAGCTTTTATTTCTCCCAACTGGGATTATTTCTGGTGTTGTGGCCAATGGGAATATGTGTGGGTGGAATGGCAGTGGGGTGGGGGGAAGCATCAGGAGGCAAACGTGGTTAGGAGCTAAAAACACGAACCACACTAAAATGCAGACACAAAGGTGCACCTCATTTCTTGCAATGTGCCATTGATCTGTTGCTGCTGCGCACCGAGTACCTGCTCATGCAGCCAGCAGATAAAAACTAATCATAGAATCATAGTATTGTAGAGTTGGAAGGGGCCATGAGGGTCCTTGAGTTCAACCCCCTACAATGCAGGAATATTTTTTTCCTTACGTGCGGCCCAAACCCACGGCCCTGAAATTAAGAATTGCATGCTCTACCACCTGAGCTATCCTACAAGAATTTGTCTTTTTGTTTTGCAGTTTAAACTGCCCATGTAGGGTTCTAAATACCTAAGACCCATGTGGCCTTGGGTTCTAAATCCATAGATTCAGATTAATTAGAGACCCTTGAAGTCCTTAGATTGCATCCATGGCAATGGACATGTCTAACTCAAGCTGCTTGCTAAGAAAACCTGTAGTCCTTTCTGTGGGGTTAAAAAATCTAGCAACTTCCTGCGTAGAGGAGTATCCGGCTTAAGTCTTTGAGGCGTTAGATGGGCTCAGTATTTTGACTGCGGTGAGTGTTGCTGGTAATAAATCACCGCAATGGGGGAGGGGAGTTGAGGGATTATCTGAGTGCATGTACCTTCCCTTGTGATGAGGCACTTCGAGCACGTGGCTCACACTCCCATAGACGGTGTAATCCTTCCCTTGTCAGCACTGTGCTATGGGTTGGGTCTGGTCTTTATCATTCCGCAAACTTCCATCTGTCAAGGGATGCTTAATTTGCAGCTTATTTGCACATTTACCCCAAGGCTGTCTAAATTTAAGAGCTGCCAGTTGTTGAGCGTGTTCAGCTGAGGGGAGCGAGGTGGTGAAAGGTGGGGGTGGGGATTAGAGATCTGGTGTTTCATCCACTATTTTGCCCGGTTTATTTTCCTTTAAATGTGTACTTCCCAATATGACTCACCAAAGCCCTTGATTGTTATCTGAAGGAGGAGATGGGTTGGCCAGTGTTCTGGTGAAAATGAGTGCCGTTCGGAACTAATTCACAAGAGAGTGCGTGTGACACTATATGGTCATTTGTTGGGCATTTTATGATGTTACCATTTTGTAGTGCTTAAATTACTTTACTTTAGGGACGCGGGTGGCGCTGTGGGTTAAACCACAGAGCCTGGGGCTTGCTGATCAGAAGTTTCAAATCCCCGTGACAGGGTGAGCTCCCATTGCTCGGTCCCAGCTCCTGCCCACCTAGCAGTTCAAAAGCACGTCAAAGTGCAAGTAGATAAATAGGTACCGCTACAGTGGGAAGGTAAACGGCATTTCCATGTGCTGCTCTGGTTCGCCAGAAGCAGCTTTGTCATGCTGGCCACATGACCTGGAAGCTGTACGCCGGCTCCCTCGGCTAATAACGCGAGATGACCGACCAAGAGTCGGTCACGACTGGACCTAATGGTCAGGGGTCCCTTTACCTAATTACTTTATTTTACACCACCATATGTTCTGTATAGATCTTTCACCTGTTACTTTGCTTTCACCTCCATGATTTTGGCTAATGAGTTGGCTGTTTACAAATACATAGAAGAAAACATATGTTTGCAAAAGCAGCGGCCAACTTGGTAGCCCTACAGTTGCTGTTGGGCTACAACTCCCATCAGTTTATTGTCATTTTGAAGCAATTTGCAAGGAAGAGTCATGAGTAACCATGACACAGCAGTAGACAGCTGTTTGCACAGGCTATTCCTCTCAACATTTTTTTTTTTTAGTACAGAAACAATGTAATTTAAGTTACAGGTAGGTAGCCGTGTTGGTCTGGGTCGAAGTAAAATAAAAAATTTCCTTCAGTAGCACCTTAAAGACCAACTAAGTTTTTATTTTGGTATGAGCTTTCGTGTGCATGCACACTTCTTCAGATACAGTGAAATAGGAGTCCCCAGTCCCCAGTGCCTGGGGACTCCTATTTCACTGTATCTGAAGAAGTGTGCATGCACACGAAAGCTCATACCAAAATAAAAACTTAGTTGGTCTTTAAGGTGCTACTGAAGGAAATGTAATTTAAGTTGTGGTTTTGGCCTTCTGATAACATTGCATTAGGAGAAGGGCACAGAAATCAAATAATCAAATAACTGCCTTGCTCATCAAAAAGGGAGCAGACAAACAAGTCTTGCTCTACCGTACTGGTCATACTGAGATTGCTAAGCTGTTCAGAAACATATTTTTCGTAGTAAACCTTAGGAGATAAAATGAACTTAATAAATATTTAGCACCTATCATTTATTCAGTATTTGCTTTAAAAAAAAAAAAAAAAAAACCCCGCTCATGATTAATTCAGGACACATCTTAAGATATTATATACATATTTCAGTGTTCTTTAAGGGGCTGATATACAGACATGATTTTATAACACGATTAAGTTGTTGTATAAATCAGGAATGTGGTCTTCCACATGTTGTTGGACTCATGGTTCCTCACCCCAATGTAAATTATCACACATATGTGCAGGTGCACAGACACACTGGTAACCCTCCAACCATGGAATGATTTCTGTGAGCTGATGTGTGATGTGGATATTTTTGAGGCAAAATAATAAATCCAAATTACTCCTGGGGGGCCTTGTTTGGTAAACAGGTACTTTTATTTTTTAAAAAAAACATTGATTCATTCACACAAACTATATCCACAAGTAATCACTTACGAGAACCTTCTTGAGAACAGTCCTAAAAACCCCATCATCATCATAATCATCATCATGTGGCATGCCTTAACTCCTTGGTGAACAAGTGTAGGTATTGTTTTTGTAAGGCGCTTTGAGGTATTGTTACAATCGAGTGGGATAGATGATAGACGATAGATGATGGATAGATGGATGGATGGGATGGACGGACAGCCAGCCAGCCAGCCAGCCAGAGAGATGATAGATAGAGATAGATGATAGACAGATAGATAGATGATAGATAGATAGATAGATAGATAGATAGATAGATAGATAGATAGATAGATAGATAGATAGATAAGCAAACAATTTCATTATCTGACTCACCAAAAAAACCTATACAGTGGGACCTCGGGTTACAGATGCTTCAAGTTACAGACTCCGCTAACCCAGAAATAGTTGTTGTTTAGTTGTTTAGTCGTGTCTGACTCTTCGTGACCCCATGGACCAGAGCACGCCAGGCACTCCTGTCTTCCACTGCCTCCCACAGTTTGGTCAGACTCATGTCTGTAGCTTTGAGAACACTGTCCAACCATCTCATCCTCTGTCGTCCCCTTCTCCTTGTGCCCTCCATCTTTCTCAACATCAGGGTCTTTTCCAGGCAGTCTTCTCTTCTCATGAGGCGGCCAAAGTATTGGAGCCTCAGCTTCAGGATCTGTCCTTCCAGTGAGCACTCAGGGCTGATTTCCTTCAGAATTCCTCGGGTTAAAAACTTTGCTTCAGGATGAGAACAGAAATCGTACGGCGGCAGCGCAGCAGCAGCGGGAGGCCCCATTAGCTAAAGTGGTACCTCAGGTTAAGAACAGTTTCAGGTTAAGAACGGACCTCCAGAATGAATTAAGTTCTTAACCCGAGGTACCACTCCATTTGCAACAAGGAACTGTGGCTGGTCACATGAATGTGAATTCCACAGGAGGTCTCATGGTGAACTGCTGTGTGGGCTCAGTCCTGGAGATTTTGTGAGAAAAGGACAATTGGGCATGTTCATTTCCGCTCCAAAAGGTTCATGACTAAATTGAGGGCAGCCATTATGCAAAAACCTGGACAGTGTGGTGTTCCTGTGGTCATTTATATCCCCGGTGCTACTCAGCTAGCAGCTCTTTTACTGGACATCTCATCCTCTGATCTTTAGCAAGTTCCCATAAACACCCGCAGACCCTATACAGCAGCAGCTAATATTTTACATGTCAAAGAAAATCTTGCACTTCTGCTTTTTTTTTTTTGCTTCCCCCCCCCCCTCCATATACATGGTGAGAAGACCCAGCTGAGAAGAAAAGGAGAAACTCGAGGACATTGCCAAGAATGTACTAAAATCTCCACAAAATGCATCTTTTAATCACAGAATGGCTCTGCAGCAAAGGAAGGAACATTCCCCCCCACCCCCTTAAACTTTTCTTTTGTTTAAATTTCCCTGTGGATACATTCTGAGAGGATCGTTTACTCTTCTGCACTTTTGTTCACAAGTGAAAAAATATGCAAAACGAGCCAATATTAATTGTACATGCTGTAAATGGATACTCCTACACAAGTTTTTAAAAATGTAAATCCCCCTTTACCCCCTAAAAAGCTTTCCCTTACTTGAATTTATTTCTAGAGTGGTAAACAAAACCTCCCTCCATGCTTTACTCCCTTTCCATTTGGCAAGCTTTGATCGCTCTGTCTTTCTCATAGCATTCATGCCAGTTGGATCCATTTTGTTTATTTCCTTCCTTTGAGGCTAGAATCGCCTCTTCTCCCATCCTCAACCACCTTCTCATCATCGCACAGATGGACTTCACACAAATAGACTTCATCATGTTTGCAAAACATCTACCCACTGGAAAGAAGAAATAAAACCACAGTGAATTATTACCACTCTTTGTGCATCTTTGGAAGCACTGGTAAATTCACAGCAGGAGTTTGGACGCAGGGGCGTAGGAAGGGGGGGCGGGTCGCCCCAGGTTCCATAATGGAGGGGGGGGAACAATTACTGCCCTACTAGGGTGGTTCATAAAAACTTCTGTTTTAAAAAAATGCCTGCTCCAAAGGTCTCTTACTACACTAGGGATTATAGTAGCTATATCTGAAATTTCATGCATATCAGTTAATATCTTGACCCTCCTCCACGAAAATAACTGTTTACTTGGCCGTTTTCATGTTGTGAAGGCTGAGATTTCAATTCAGTGGAGCCAAAACACAATCCATCCTGTAGATTTAAGTATCTGCCCACAGTCGCCTCCTTGTTATCAGAGGCCCATAATCCACATTCCTTTGTAAGAAAATATGAAATAACGTAAAACTAAATATATCAATGTGTGTGTGTGTGGGGGGGGTGACAAGAAATTTTATGGATCGGGTACCACCTGACCTTCCTATGCCTTTGTTTGGACTTCCCTGTAGCTGAGCATTTGAAGAGATGTGATGAGGTTGGAACAACCAAGCACGGACAAAGGTCTATTTACAGTACCTGCTATCTGACACGATTGTCACTCCATGTGTTTGTCTGTCTACAGTGCATATGCGCTGTGTTATTTTAAAATCTGATGTGCTGTTACACTCACTTGATGCATGACAAACCCAAAGATTCAAAGCAGTGTGGCCTTATATCCAGTTAAGTACTTGGCTGTTGGAACTACCCTGAGAAGTCATTGAGTTGAAAGTGTAGTTTCATCATTCCCGATGAAAGCTGCATCATGAACAGACCTAAATTTCTACTGGCAGATAAATAATCCAAAGGTGGATAGTTGATTGCGTAGGGATGCAGGTGGTGCTGTGGTTTAAACCACTGAGCCTCTTGGGCTTGCCGATCAGAAGGTTGGCGGTTCAAATCCCCGTGACGGGGTGAGCTTCCGTTGCTCCTGCCAACCTAGAAGTTCAAAACCACACCAGTGAGTAGATATATAGGTACCACTGCAGGGGGAAGGTAAATGGCATTTCCATGTGCTCTGGTTTCCGTCACGGTGTTCCATTGCACCAGAAGCGGTTTAGTCATGCTGGCTACATGACCTGGAAAGTTGTTTGTGGACAAACGGCGGCTCCCTCAACCTGAAAGCTAGATGAGTGCCGCAACCCCATAGTCGCCTTTGACTGGACTTAACCGTCCAGGGGTCCTTTACCTATCTTAACCTATAGTTGAATGAGTACCCTCTGTTGAAGGGGAGAAAAGGCTCAGTCCTTCCCCTTTTTACAGGGCCAACGTTGGCTCCCATAAGATTTCTAAGTTTCTTCCTTCAAAAGCTCCAACATTCACACCCAAGCAGGTTTCCACTTCCTTGAAAAAGCTTGTGATTTCAGAGCTGCACCCAAAAGGCCCGGATTTGTTGTTGTTGTTTAGTCGTTTAGTCGTGTACGACTCTTCGTGACCCCATGGACCATAGCACACCAGGCACACCTGTCTTGCACTGCCTCCCGCAGTTTGGTCAAACTCATGTTCGTAGCTTCGAGAACACTGTCCAACCATCTCGTCCTCTGTCGTCCCCTTCTCCTAGTGCCCTCAATCTTTCCCAACATCAGGGTCTTTTCCAAGGATTCTTCTCTTCTCATGAGGTGGCCAAAGTATTGGAGCCTCAGCTTCACGATCTGTCCTTCCAGGGAGCACTCAGGGCTGATTTCCTTCAGAATGGATAGGTTTGATCTTCTTGCAGTCCATGGGACTCTCAAGAGTCTCCTCCAGCACCATAATTCAAAAGCATCAATTCTTCGGCAATCAGCCTTCTTTATGGTCCAGCTCTCACTTCCATACATCACTACTGGGAAAACCATAGCTTTAACTATACGGACCTTTGTCGGCAAGGTGATGTCTCTGCTTTTTAAGATGCTGTCTAGGTTTGTCATTGCTTTTCTCCCAAGAAGCAGGCGTCTTTTAATTTCGTGACTGCTGTCACCATCTGCAGTGATCAGGGAGCCCAAGAAAGTAAAATAGTACCTCCTAGTTGCTGTAATGTGCTCATTGTTGTGTGAAGTCTTCCCATGTTTCAGAATGGGGTGGAAACTACTTTTAGACTTCCTGTTCAGTAGTCTAGTTGTCAGGGGATTTCAGTTTATTCTATTTTAAATGCAGTTGTACAAAATGCCAGGGACCTGTCTTTAGAATGCCAGTGTTGGATGTCGTTGTGTCTAAATTTCTGGTTCTAGCACCACAGTCCCCATTTCTGCCTTTAACACTTTTGCCTCTTCTTGTAATTCCTGAAAAATTCCCTTGTCTACCTGCTGGAAAATTCTGCGCAGATATTCTCTCTTGCAAGAAGCCGCTCTGGACACCAATACTCTATTGCCCAACAAGACTGAATGAATGTAAGCCTATTCTGATCTTGAAGGACATGTGCTTAGGACACCCTATTTTGTAGAACTCCAAGTCAGCTGGGAACATTAATCTTGAATTATTTTTGCTTACAGAAGCCCTTCAGCCAAACATCAGTCAAGAAGAGTAAATTCAAAGCTTCAAGAGGGCCTCCTACCTTTGTACCTTCTTTTGGAAAAGTAGGAACAAGTGGACATGACGTTCAGTAAGTGGGTATCAAAAATTTGTTTATTAAGTAATCTCCACTTCTGGTGCATTTTGAGCCTGAAGAACTTTTGTTGCCAACTATATGTTAAAAGTGAAACCATTTATCACATCACACCATCACATGTGCAAAATTATATATTAGAATTATATTTCTGTTTCTATATATTTCATTGCTACCAATCTATGGGTTGTTAGAATAAATTGATGCACATTATAGAACATATTGATGCTTCTGTGTGCACCTCTACTTGTGTTCTAGCACCACATTAATTTATCATAGTAGGAGAACACAAGCGTAATTAGATGCTTGGCCATTTTCTTAGTGCATCTTGTTTGTCTAGCTTAATACCACTTACCTTAATTTCATAGGACTTCCTTCTGAGTAGACATAGTTAGTATTGCACTGTTACTCATGAAACAATGGCTAGTATAATATCCCTTTTCACTTTCTAAAAAAGAATTATTATTTCAAAATCCAAGATGTAAAATAAAGACACATGTAAGAGTTTTCCAACAACACAACATTGTTTGAGCTCCCTTTCCCCCAGTGGAACATATAATCAACCACAATGTCTTGGAATCCAAACCAGTTTCAGTCACTGTTTGTTACAAAATCAGTAGCGTAACATGTGAAACAACCAATTCCCTCTGCACAAACAGAAAGAGCAAAATCTAATACATATATCCAGACATGTATCTTGAGAATCCTCAAAGTCACAAAAGAACCAGATTGCCAGAAAGTCCTTCACTTTCCATTTTCCCAAAGAGACCAATCTCAGATGAGTAAATTTTTCCATGAAAACAGATCCCATCCCTTAGGTAACTATTAAAATCAAATATTTAAAGGGGGGGATGAGTCAAAACACCAGTGCTTGTTGTTTATAATGCTAATACACATTAGGAGGTAATTTGGATATAGCTTTATGCATGTATTAAAGTTTGGGGCAATTTCGGTTAGGAGGCAATACAAGAACCTTGAGGAAATGCTCAGATATATCAGTCTATTTCTGGCCCCTGCGTTCATTCAAGAGTCCATTCTAACCCATTTTTGCTATTTTAAACTAGAAAAATCCACATGAAATTCATACAAAGTATGCGTTTTATCTCAAAGTATGTGTTTAAATATGAATACATTAATGTACACATTTCTAAACACATTTCCAAACTTATCCTAAAATAATATTTTCAATGCACTGTGATACATTTGTGAGGGCTGTGATTTGCACTGCAAAATTCAGAGAACTGCAAAATCAGAAGGACAATTGCATTGTCATATGCTCATTAATGAATGGGCATTGTGCAACAGCATAGCAGTATTCCATTTACTTCATTATGGACTGTACAGAGGAACCACCTATCGGGTCGTACTCAGTTGTAAGTAGAGTCTTAAGGCTCCCTTGGTATGAAAGCAATGAGAGACCTTTGATGGTGTCAGCAGACAGAATTCAGTCAGCCTGGATAGCTCAGTTGGTTGGAGCATGATAATGACCAACTGGATAGCTCAGTTGGTTGGTGTATACCGTGTTTCTCATATTATAAGACATGTCTTATATTTATTTTTTCCTCAAAAAAACACACTATGACTTATTTTCAAGGGGTGTCTTATTTTTTTCCTCCTCCTCCTGCCGCGGCTGGCATTGCTGCTGCGCCTATCACTATGTCTTATTTTCAGGGTATGGCTTATATTCCTTGAATGCTTAAAAATCCTGCTATGGCTTATTTTATGGGTATGTCTTAAAATATGAGAAACAGGGTAATAATGCCAAGGTTGCAGGTTCGATCTCTGCACGGGGCAGCTGCATATTCCGGCATTGCAGGGGGTTGGACTAGAATTCAGTGGTGTCCAAACTTTTTTCAAAGAGGGCCAGATTTGATGAAGTGAAGGGCCGTGAGAGCCGACCAAAGTTGTTAACCTTTTTTTAGGATTAAAGATGTTGAGCTTTTTTTAGGGTTGAAGTTGTTGAGGTTTTTTTTTTAGGATTGATTTTTTTAAAAAGGATTTTACCCCAGGAAATAAACTGCCACAGGGGCCGGATTAAACCGACTAGTGGGTCGGCTTAGAACCCCGAAATGGATTTTGGACACGCCTGGACTAGATGATCGTCAGGGTTCCTTCCAACTCTACGATTCTATGATATTCCTGCTGCTTTCATTTATGGAAAGAGACATGGTAGTCCATGCGCAAAAAGTTAGCATGGCAGAAAGCACTGCTTGCTTCACCTGAAGTTTCTCAGCAAGATTTGGGAGAACAGTTGGGCAACCTTGGGAGTCTTCCCTGCTTTGTAGTCAGCACAACATACTTAGACTGCGATTGCAATTGTCCTCTAGACAATCAGAAGGGCTGATCAGAAACACTGGAGTAGTGTTATAATAAATAGTTTGGGATAGCCAGCTTCAAACAATGCGCCCTACTAGTCCTTACTGAGTTTAGTAATGGAAATTGTTAAGATCAATGATAGAAAACCTGTGGCCCTCCAGATCATAGAACTGTAGAGTTGGAAGAGACTTATGAATCAACATCAACATCAACATCCTTTATTATTTATAAGGGACTCCTGACCATTAGGTCCAGTCGTGACCGACTCTGGAGTTGTGCGCTCATCTCGCATTATTGGCCGAGGGAGCCGGCGTATAGCTTCCAGGTCATGTGGCCAGCATGACAAAGCCGCTTCTGGCAAACCAGAGCAGCACATGGAAACACCGTTTACCTTCCCGCTGTAGCGGTTCCTATTTATTTACTTGCATTTTGACGTGCTTTCGAACTGCTAGGTTGGCAGGAGCTGGGACCAAGCAACGGGAGCTCATCCCGTCACAGGGATTCGAACCGCCGACCTTCTGATCAGCAAGCCCTAGGCTCAGTGGTTTAACCACAGCGCCACCTTATACCCCCCGCCCAATCAAACTTTTAAAACTTCCCTGAACAGGGCTGCCTTCAGATGTCTTCTAAAAGTCAGATAGTTGTTTATTTCCTTGACATCTGATGGGAGGGCGTTCCACAGGGCGGGTGCCACTACCGAGAAGGCCCTATGCCTGGTTCCCTGTAACCTCACTAATAATAATAATTTATACCCCACCCATCTGGTTGGGTTTCCCCAGCCACTCTGGGCGGCTCCCAACAGAATACTAAAAGTACGATAAAACACCAAACATTAAAAACTTCCCTAAACAGGGCTGCCTTCAGATGTCGTCTAAAAATCAGGTAGTTGTTTATTACCTTGACATTTGATGGGAGGGCGTTTCGCAGGGCGGGCGCCACTACCGAGAAGGCCCTCTGCCTGGTTCCCTGTAGCTTCACTTCTCACAGTGAGGGAACCACCAGAAGGCCCTCAGAGCTGGACCTCAGTGTCTGGGCTGAACAATGGGGGTGGAGAGGCTCCTTCAGGTATACCGGGCCGGGGCCGTTTAGGGCTTTAAAGGTCAGCACCAACACTTTGGTGCTGGGAGCCAATGCAGGTATTTCAGGAGGCCACTCCCGGTCACCAGTCCAGCTGCCGCATCTAGTCCAAACACCTGCAATGCAGGAATATGCAGCTGTCCCATACGGGGATTGAACCTGGCATGATCAGTACCATGTTCTAACCAACTGAGCTTTCCAGTTGAGTCAGAATACATCTTCCCTTATCCCTGGGCTATTGGTCATGCTGGCTGGGGCTGACAGGACTTGGGGAGTTCAGCATCACCTGGAAGACATCAAGCTCCCCATCCCTGCTTTCAATAAACGGAGTTAACAGACATCATGTCTGATACATAGGCTAGAACATAGACTGCCATATTAAATCCACTTATCGGAATCAGTATAGCAGGGATGGGGGAGCCTGGTACCATTTTGATGTGCTTTGGACTACAACTCCCATCAACCCCAGTCAGCATGGCCAAAGGTTTGGGAAGATGGGAACTGAAGCATAATAATAATAATAATAATAATAATAATAATAATAATAATAATAATTTATTTATACCCTGCCCACCTGGCTGGGTTTCCCCAGCCACTCTGGGCGGCTTCCAACAGAAAAATGAAATAAAATAATCTTTTAAACATTAAAAGCCTCCCTAAACAGGGCTGCCTTCAGATGCCGTCTAAAAATCTGGTAACTGTTTTTCTCTTTGACATCTGACGGGAGGGTGTTCCACAGGGCGGGCGCCACCACCGAGAAGGCCCTCTGCCTGGTTCCCTGTAACTTGGCTTCTCGCATCGAGGGAACTGCCAGAAGGCCCTCGGTACTGGACCTCAGTGTCTGGGCAGAACGATGGGGGTGGAGACGCTCCTTCAGGTATACTGGACCGAGGCCATTTAGGGCCCTTTAGAGCACCAACACTTTGAACTGTGCTCGGAAACGTACTGGGAGCCAATGTAGGTCTTTCAGGACCGGTGTTATGTGGTCTCGGCGGCCACTCCCAGTCACCAGTCTAGCTGCCGCATTCTGGATTAGTTGTAGTTTACGGGTCACCTTCAAAGGTAACCCCACGTAGAGCGCATTGCAGTAGTCCAAGCGGGAGATAACCAGAGCATGCACCACTCTGGCGAGACAGTCTGCAGGCAAGTAGGGTATCAGCCTGCGTGCCAGATGGAGCTGATAGACAGCTGCCCTGGACACAGAATTGACCTGTGCCTCCATGGACAGCTGTGAGTCCAGAATGACTCCCAGGCTGCGCACCTGGTCCTTCAGGGGCACAGTTACCCCATTCAGGACCAGGGAGTCCTCCACACCTGCCCGCCTCCTGTCCCCCACAAACAGTACTTCTGTCTTGTCAGGATTCACCCTCAATCTGTTAGCCACCATAACAACATATGGAGGGCCCTCCCTACCGTGTAGATTCAACCCAAGGCACAGAACCCTTAGAATCAGCAACTGCTACTGGAAAAATTATCAGCCCTCCCTGAGTTTCAGCCTGGCAGCATGTGACTGCAACTAGCATAGACTGAAGCCAGCGTACGAATTGACCATTTGCTCATCATCACCGCCGTCAAAAGCAATTGCAACTCAATTGCAACACGTTGTGCCGACTGCATGCCAGAGACAGTCATGCAACCCTCCCCTCTTGCCAAGTCACCACTTCCTACGCACCACTGGGTTGAGACTCAGCACCGATCATGGCAGCTTCATGCTGAGGGAGCTGTGTGAGTAGGCCCTCAGGATTGTACCAATTCATGCTACAGCAAATAGCAAAGAATGTTTCAGAGCTGCCCATACTAGGCTTGGCTCACCTAACAAGGAATCTTGTTGAAATGTTTTAAGTCTCGCAGTTGGATGTGACCGCTCCGCTCTGGAAAACATTACATGTTGTGCTTCCATCAGTTCTAGCTTTTCCCCCTGAGGATCTCACACATCCAAACTCCCAAGTTCTGTTCTGTTCTTCACACCACACCCACAAGTAAAAATACACGAGCTCTTCTGCATTGTGTTAAGAAAGCCCAGGAATTTCCACAACTCGGCTCTGTTTTTTTACAGTATTGCTTGATGGCAATGGAATTCCATTCTGTTTTCTATTTGTCGATAGAAAAGAAGCAAAAGATTTCAAATTAGTCAATGTGTAAGTGGGCTCTAGTGAGTGGTTATGCTGCAGCTCATAAGCCATGCCACCAAAACATCCACACCAGGCGTGTCAGAAATCTCATTAAGTGGAGAAGCAGGTGGATGGATTTAGATGTAGACTAAAAGGCCAAGAGGCACTATTGAACACTTTGCTTGTTTGATCCAAGAACTTCTGGGGAAATGCTGCCTATATTCAAGGGACCTGTGGTGAGCTACTTGATATATTACAGGGATGGGGAATCTGTGCTCCCCCCCCGCCCCGATGTTGCTGGACTCCAACTCCCATCAGCCCCAAACAACATGCAAATAGCAACACCTGGAGGGTCACAGGTTCCCACTCGTCACGTACCACGACTTCTCTAGTTTACAATTCAATGTAAATTGCATTGATTGTTGTCTCTGTGTTTGGCTATTCACATTAACCACCTGTCAATGTATGGGGCTGTTGGCGAATCGTGGAAGTTAGGTTAGAATGGAGAGGAAAGTAGTTCAGTGAAGAGGAGAAATGTGATTCACCGCTTGGTTTGGGACTTGATTCACGTATGCAGCAATCGCACTAGGGTGGGTTGCTGCAGCGTCCACACAGTTTACTGATTTTCAGGCATGGGGTTGGTCTTAATCAGGCTTCCTTAACCTCGGCCCTCCAGATGTTTTGAGACTACAATTCCCATCATCCCTGACCACTGGTCCTGCTAGCTAGAGATCATGGGAGTTGTAGGCCAAAAACATCTGGAGGGCCGAGGCTGAGGAAGCCTGGTCTTAAGTATTGAAATAATAATGCTAATATTCTCTGTATGATTCCAGTTTTAGTCTATGTGCTGCCAAAGAGGGCACCCTTTAATCTTGACAATATGACAACACTCACAGTTTATGAACAGACTGCTGACAGATGTAGACTTTGTTTGGATAAATATGTATGGGAGTATATTACATTGCATTTGTGTGTGTGTATCTGCACACATCTATCCCCTCCTTTTTTTCTCTGTATCATTTTATCTATTTATAATTGAAATTCTTTCCGTAAATTCTTAATATTAAAGAAGTATTGAAATACTAATGATAGAATTATCCTTAATCTGATTCGCTTCTCAAAGGGATATTTAAAACCAGAGGTGGCCCTATCATTAAGCAAAGTGAAGCAGCTGCCTCAGGTGGCAGATGCTGGGGAGCAGCAGAGAGGGGCCTGGCAACACAGCTGTGGGCGCACACCAAATACGTACATTCCCTAGCCTCCTGCCCTTAGGTATGGTGGAGGACATAACCTCATCTCTACTGTAAATTAGATCCAACTGCTAGTCCAGATGGCTTCTGTATGTGGAATGGCAAGTAGGGGCACCTTCTTCTTTGGTGATCCCTTGTAGCCGAGTAAGATTGTCTTCCATGAACACGGTCTTAACAGTGAGTCCATAAGTGGCTGTGGAGGCGAATTCTGGATCCACACGTCCTTCCACAGTGGGCACATAGGTTTCCAGGAAGGGGCGTTGATCACGGTGAGGGTTTGCCAAGCGTGCCTTCCTCTTAGCATGTTTCTCCCTTTTTTCCTGAGTTTGAAAGTCTTCAAAGCTCATGACACCTTTGGTAAAGGCTGTTCTGCAATTGGAGGGCTCGCAGGCCAGTGTTTCCCAGTTGTCTGTGTTTATACAACATTTTTTTTAGATTTGCCTTGAGAGAGTCTTTAAACCTCTTTTGTTGACCACCAGCATTACGCTTTCCATTTTTGAGTTCAGAATAGAGTAGTTGCTTTGGAAGACGATATTCAGGCATCCAAACAGCATGACCAGTCCAACGAAGCTGATGTTGAAGAATCATTGCTTCGACACTGATGATCTTTGCTTTTTCCAGTACACTGGCATTAGTTCACCTGTCTTCCCAAGTAATGTGCAAAAATTTTGGGAGACACTGTTGATGGAATCTTTTGAGGAGTTGGAGATGGTGGTCAACGTTTCACAAGCATACAGTAAGGTTGGTAGTACAATAGCTTTGTAAACAAGCATTTTGCGAATGTCCCGGTCCTCAAACACACTGCACTTCAATCAGGAGAAAGCTGCACTTGCAGAGCTTAGGCAATGCTGGATTTCGGCATCAATGTCAGCCCTTGAAGAAAGATAACTGCCCAGGTACTGTAGGAGACGTGATTGACACTTTCCAATGTTACACCACTGAGTTGGATTTGTGGCGCTGCAGAGGGGTTGTTTTGTGCTTGTTGGTGCAGCACTTTGGTTTTGTGGATGTTGAGTGACAGGCCAAGCTTTGTGTAAGCTTCTGCGAAGATATTTAGGATGGTTTGGATATCATCCTCTAAGTGTGCATACACTACGTTGTCATCAGCATATTGCAGCTCTATGATGGAAGTCACTCTTTGCTTTCAGCCTACTCGAATTAAAGAGTTTTCCATCTGTTCGATACATGATTTCTACTCCGGTGGGGAGTTTCCCTTCAACAAAGTGTAGGATCATGGCAATGAAAATAATGGATAGAGTTGGGGCGATAACACAACCCTGTTTTAACACCTGATCCTGCTGTGAATGGTTCACTTTGAGATCCATTGTTATCTGCAATAACCATCTTGTCCTTGGCAGCAACATTTCCTGGCCTAGCCCAGTATATGGCAGAGGGATGGTGTTGCTAAGAATCATGCCTTGACTTGCTGGATGCTGCACATTCTTCAGCCACTCGTTTTCCATGTGGCTCTCATCCGTGCACCCTGCAATATGGCCATGGCTTAAAACGAATTCACACCTCTTACTGAAGTTATGTGTGTGGCGCCCCATAAAAAGGAAGGCGGTTAAGGCCAAGAGTCACATTGCTAGCAAGTTCAGTCATGTGTGGGGAGCCAAGAAGGAATGTGTAGCCCTTCCATCGATCGTGCACGTTTTCCTATCAGCGACAGGCTCTGCTTCCATGCACACGAGTGTCCTTAGCTCATCCTGTTAAAAACATCTCACTTACCATGCTGCTTCCAGACCAGAACCTGATCCCCAAAGCCTCCACCCTTTTTAGTGATGTTAATCCCCTTAAGAACATGCTTAGCCCTGAAATTGCTTTTTAAATTGCAATGTAATCAACCTGCTCTGAAAGATATCAACACTCCAGTTTCCAAGGAAGGAGAAAAGAGGTGAGTCAGATCACTTTTTTTTTTTTTAACGTGGGCAAAATTAACCTAAGTCGCCTTTGTTTGCGCACAGGAGCTTCTCTGCATTATCCTTTATTTCTGCTGATATAAAACTACGGGTTGAAATTGTCTTCATTGCCAGCTGCTCTCACTTGCTCTCGGGCTGCACCCATGCCATACATTTAAAGTATGTTGCATCCCCGCAGAGAATTCTGAAAATTTTCCACAAGCAATGCCTTAAGATGGCTGAGATAAGGTAGCTGATAAGTTATCTACGTGACATCACAAGGCCAATTCAGAGTGCAGTTAATGCTCCCCGCCCTAATCTAAATGACTAAATGCTTTTGCTCCTGAACGCAGCCCTGTTCCAACTTGCCAAAAGCCTAATCAAAGCATGATCCCCATTTTGTCTCAGCCTTATTCCCATGTCCATTCTACGCAGGCATTTAAAGTCCTCCAAGATTAAAGCATGTTTTTAAGGGTGGAGGCTACCAAACTATAGTCGGCATCTAACCATTTTTTTTAGACTTGCTGCCAATATTGGTTTTCTTAATTTTTTTTTAAAATGTGGAATTTGGGTTGAGTACTGTGGTTCTGCCAGTTCTGAATCCAGATCTTAAAATTCTGGCAGTTGTTCTGGAATTTGCTTTGCTTTTGATGAATCCACTTATGGGACATGCTTTCGAGAGGAAGCACTTTGAATTCTTGCAATATTTCTGTTCTCTCACTATTCTATATTCTTTCCCATCAAACCATCTGACCCCCCCCTTTGCCCCAGATAATTGTCATTCCTGTGAGCAAAACATGCAAGGACAAGAGCTATTTTTTTCCGTGGGGAACAGGGTGGGCTCTTCCCAAAAAATCCCCCTTTATTCAGTCCCTGCTCATTTCAGTGGTTTCTGAGGAGTCGTGCTTGTGCTGATTCAAGTCTTCATCCCTGGTTTAAAGCAAAGTGCAAAGGCTGATGTGATGGTTCTGGGATATCTTAACGAGTGGCTTCATTTAAACTCTTTCCACGTTGCAAAATGGCAGCCCAATCTCCCCAGAGCTTCACTTGTCTGATTAAGTGTTCATTTTTGGCTTGGGAGGTCAACTGAAGTGCTCTTGACATTACTAGACAAATTACTATTAACATTCTTTCCACAGCCTTGAGAATTGATTGCTTTAATTGGTGCCATATACTTTTAAAAATAAATGCAAATGCTTCTAGTACACATTTAGCCTGAGAAAAATATATTTAGAAAAGTATTCAAATCTATTACAGTACTTTACTATGAATGTCTGCTACTTAAATTGCGGGATAATTCTTATCACTTGTATGGCTTCCAGAAGAGATTTTTCAGGTGTGTTTTTTTCCCTTTTCCTCACTTTTACAAATTCCCCCAAGTTCATGGTGTTTTCAGTGAACTTGGCTGTAGAAGGCAATTTATTCCAGGGGAAGGTGGGGATATGGGCTGTCGTTTTGATGCTGATGAAGTTATGTGACTCTGCAAAAAAATATCCCCAGACAACTTTTATGCATAAGAAGCACCCAAACCACAATAAACTTCCATCTAGAAACACTGTGAATTGCAGTCGGTGGCTGCTTCTAAGCTGTTGCTATTTTGTGGTGGGATTCACTCAAATACTGGCAAATGGAGGTTGCACAATTGAAGTGATTTTGGTGGTCTTACACAGCAAGAAAAATCTGACTTTTGTGGTAAGGAAACAGCAGGGGATGTGATTATTTATTTGTTTGTTTGTTTATTCATTTATTCATTTAAAAATCACTCATCCTCCAAAAAAAGAAGAAGAAAGCCAGAGTGATGTGCAACAAACATGTTAGCAGAATTTTAAAAAATGGCTCTAAAAGGTATTTTTAAAGCATCAAGTCAATTAAAATGGAAATACATTTCTAGTGAGCAATAAACCTCTCATTTATTACACTGTGAAAATGCAAATGTGGGATAACCATTGCTTGACAAATAAGTAAAAAATGCTGAATAAACAGCCTAGGTCACACACCATCCCTGCAAACTTTGCTCAGGCTTATCAGGATGAGTGCTCAATAAACATTTTTAAAGCATTAGGAAGTGACCACTGTACCTACAACAAAAACAAATGACCAAATGAAATCTGGATCTCATTATTTAAATTTTTATCCCTTGCAAACTTGCTCAGGGAAGTAAACAAGAAGTGATAGAACAATAAACCTGTCTTTAAAATATCTCATGTGCAGGATAGGAAAGATCTCAGATTAATAGGCTTGTCAGAAGAGGAAGGTATTCAGGAGATAATAAATAATAATAATAATAATTTATTATTTATACCCCGCCCATCTGGCCGGGTTCCCCCAGCCACTCTGGGCGGCTTCCAAAAAAAACACCAGGAATTCTAAAATACAGAAATCCATCAAACATTAAAAGCTTCCCTAAACAGGGCTGCCTTGAGATGCCTTCTAAAGGTCTGGTAATTGTTCTCTTTGACCTCTAGTGGGAGGGCATTCCACAGGGTGGGTGCCACTACCGAGAAGGCCCTCTGCCTGGTTCCCTGTAACTTGGCTTCTCGTAATGAGGGAACCGCCAGAAGGCCCTCGGAGCTGGACCTCAGTGTCCGGGCAGAACGATGGGGGTGGAGACGCTCCTTCAGGTATACCGGACCGAGGCCGTTTAGGGCTTTAAAGGTCAACACCAACACTTTGAATTGTGCTCGGAAACGTACTGGGAGCCAATGTAGGTCTTTTAGGACCGGTGTTATGTGATCTCGGCGGCCGCTCCCAGTCACCAGTCTAGCTGCCGCATTCTGGATTAGTTGTAGTTTCCGGGTCACCTTCAAAGGTAGCCCCACGTAGAGCGCATTGCAGTAGTCCAAGCGAGAGATAACTAGAGCATGCACCACTCTGGAGAGACAGTCAGTGGGCAGGTAGGGACTCAGCCTGTGTACCAGATGGAGCTGATAAACAGCTGCCCTGGACACGGAGTTGACCTGTGCCTCCATGGACAGCTGTGAGTCTAAAATGACTCCCAGGCTGCGCACCTGGTCTTTCAGGGGCACAGTTACCCCATTCAGGACCAGGGAGTCCTCCACACCCGCCCGCCTCCTGTCCCCCACAAACAGTACTTCTGTCTTGTCAGGATTCAATCTCAATCCAAAAAGACAAGAGAGACAGCACCTGTCAACTCTTCAGGGGGAGGGAGTTCTCAAGGATTCGTCCCACAACACACCATATTGTATGGAACAGACTTCCTGATAAGATGTGATCTGCAGGAGGCCCTCATCTGCACAACACAGTGATCAGCTGTGGTCTAAACCACTGAGCCTCTTGGGCTTGCCGATCAGAAGGTCAGCGGTTCGAATCCCCACAACGGGGAGCGTTGCTCTGTCCCAGTTCCTGCCAACCTAGCAGTTCAAAAGCATACCATTCCAAGTAGATAAATAGGTACCACTGTGGTGGGAAGGTAAATGGCATTTCCGTGTGCTCTGGTTTCCGTCACGGTGCTCTGTTGCGCCAGATGTGGTCTGTTCATGCTGGCCACATGGACAAACGCTGGCTCCCTCGGCCTGAAAGCGAGAAGAGCGCCGCAACACCATAATCGCCTTTGACTGGACTTAAACGTCCAGGGGTCCTTTACCTTTACCTTTTACCTATAAGGGCTGAGTAATCTTTCAGGTATCTTGGTCCCAAGCTCTGAAGGGCTTCATACACAAAAAAACAGCAACTTGTACTTAGCCCAGGATCTAACTGGCAGCCAATTGTTGTCAATGTTCCCAATGACCTTGAGACACACATATATTTGCATACACTTAGTTACATTTGTATATGTCCACAATGTTATTAATAGCCCAAAGCTTTCAGAAAGGACTGAAGAGCATTCACCACAATATTAGGGCAGGTGGATATGTACGCACAGCTTGGAGGTGTTTTGAATATTTTCCCTTCATCCATTCACCCAGTGCAGAACTGTAGCCTTTGAATGGAGGCAATAAAGCTGCCCCTTGATTGTGTGTTATGTGTGTGTGTTTATCTTCATGGAATAGGCAAAGCAGTTTTATACTACTGTTAAAGTGAGAATGCATCTGCTTTTCATGTTTCACTTAATTTTTTTAAGCTGCCTTTTTCAGAGGAAGTGGAACTTAACATGATTAAACTGTTGCAGGGGGAAGGACAGGGGGAAGGAGTTAAATTCAGCCAATTTACGTTCATTATAAACAATTCTAAATTCCTAAGCTAGTATGGTATAGCTAACATATGTCACACACTACAGTAAGGCTGATGTACCCTTTAACATTTTAACAGTCCATCAGACATTAATGTGACTTAAACATCAAAAACAGGTTCATTTTGCCATTAATATCCTGAAACAAGAACATCTAATATACACATCCTGAGATTTAATCTGTAAACATAACCAAAAATGTCTGGGGCGGAGGGTTTTCTGTTTACATTTCAGTAGTGCTACTTCCATGAAGCATGAGGGGGACCGTCTTTCGGGCTAACTTAAAAGGCTCTCTTTGTGATAGGATACTGATGTCTTCTCCTATAGAAGCCTTCTGCTGACATCCCAGCCCCTTTGTAGAGGCGTCAGAGTTGCAGCTCATGATAAATGTGGCTCATAAAAAGGGCAAGCGCTTCTGGCCGACAACACATGCACACAAAGGCACACTTGCGGGGTCTGTGTCCTGGCCATTTCCTGGTTTGTGAACTGGATGTGAAGCAGGGTAAAATTCAACACGAAGAAGAAGAAGAAGAAGAAGAAGAAGAAGAAGAAGAAGAAGAAGAAGAAGAAGAAGAAGAAGAAGAAGAAGAAGGAGGAGGAGGAGGAGGAGGAGGAGGAGGAGGAGGAGGAGGAGGAGGAGGAGGAGGAGGAGGAGGAAGAGGAAGAGGAGGAGGAGGAGAAGCCATTCCGCCAGGATATATTCTATCAGATCAGATGGGGGGGGATACAAATAGAGGGAGAAGTGCTGTAGGATCAATTTAGTTCTTTGTCTGTTCAAAAGTATGGCTACCCTCATGCATGGGTGTAGCCAGGATTTACGTTACAGGAGAGCAGGACACCCAATTGTTACCATCCTCCGTCTCTCTCTGTCTAGCAGATTCGGAATGAAATGTCTCAACCACAGTTGTTTTAAATTACTTTCTTTTGACCCCGAGTGCTCAGAAAAACCTGCCAAAAACTCCGCCAGGATGTGCCCGCAGTGACCTCAGCGAGCATTTCGATTTCAAATATTCTGATCGCTTCTAATTTTATTTAAGTATTCTTTTTCTTATTTACTTGGTTTGAGGAGGGGGCAGCTGTCCCCCTTCCCTCCCCCTGACTATGCCCAGTGCTATTTTTCTAGAAAAAGAGGTGCCAGAACTCACCATGAACTTCATTCTCATGGCACTCACCTGAGAGGTGCTGGAACTGAATTCTGGTGGGTTCTGGCTGAAAAAAAAAAAGACCTGTGTGTATCCATGCCCTGTTGGAAAGCTCTTTGGGGAGAAACCACATTTCAATATTAGGCAGGGCCAGATCCACATGCCATCACACTCTGTTTCTCATGCCAAGCTGTTTCTCATGCCAACAGAAGCATATATTTTATACTTAGTAGCTCCACTCAAGTTTCACCTTCCATTTTCTCCATAGACAGTGATATAAATGATTGATAATATTTCCGCTTGTGCTATCAGAATCGTATATATCACACAAGCACGAAATCCATGATTCTGAGCAATACGGTTAAAAGAAACCAGTAGGATAGCAGGCGTGTGACAAGTTCCCCTGTAAATATATCAGGGCCTTGATGCTATAAAACAGAGGTGGGGGGGGGGAGCCCACTCAACATAACCTTGTCATGATATCTTCACAGTTTTATTTAACTGTTCTCATGTCACAAACCAATTTGCCAGAAAGAGGTTAACCACAGTGCACAGAGACATCATTTCGGAGACAAGTTTTCCAGGCTCGCAAATCCACACTCCAAGCTGTGTCAGATCTAAGCCTCTTGAACCCAGCATTATTATTTTTTTAAAAAAAGCCCTCGTGGTTTAAATAAATTGGTGATTCCATCCGATGTCTTGGGATGTTTGGGGCTTTCAGATTCAGCATTGTCAAATTCTCTGTTTGGTGCCAAGAACACAGGTTAAATAAAGGTCAGGACTGATATATAAGCTCACTAGGCTGCATTTAGATTAGCATCTTTCAGGAAACCTATAACGGCTGGGCTGCTACCAGCTCATTTTGGCTAATGATAATGCACTGCACACATGTATATCTGCTTGCAAGCACACACACACACACACACACACACACACTTTCACACAAAGGAGCTGTTTTTAAGAATACATTTTCCAGTCATTCATAACATTTCTCAAAAGTGTCATATTTACATAGTTGCCTGCCAACAATGCTTCTTCGCTCCCTCCCTCTCTCTGTCTCTCTGTCTTCATTCATTCCAATTGCAACCCTATATCTACTTACATGGGAGTAAGGCCCATTGAAATCAATGGAACTTACTTCTGAGTTTACATGTATGTGAAGAACACAAGAGCCTTGCTGAATCAGGGCAAAGGCCTATCTTGTCCCTTATCTCTCTATAGATAGGTAGGTAGGTAGACAGGTGTGTGTGTGTGTGTGTGTGTGTGAGGGAGGGAGGGAGGGAGAGAATTAAATTTTCAGAAACTTTAACAAATTACCTTCAACGTCAATACAGTGGTACCTCTACTTACAAATAACTCTACTTACAAATGTTTCTACTTACGAATGGAGCTCCGTCTGCCATCTTGGTTGCGGTTTAGATAGGATTTTTTCTACTTACGAATTTTTAGATAGGGTTGCTTCGACTTACGAATTTTTTCTCCCAATGCATTCCTATGGGATTTGACTTACATTTTTTTTTCGACTTACAAATGTGCGTTCGGAACACATTAAATTCGTAAGTAGAGGTACTACTGTACTTATTTCCCTTAATGATTTGACTTCCCACCCTTACTTCCATGATGTTTTTGTTCCTACCCTTTTTCTACTGCATTACCTAGCATACAGTACTTTTATCTAATACATGCTTCTTCTGCAGCATTTATAATTATTTCCGTTCAGTGCTCGTAATTCAAATCCTGACCCACTTTTTTTTCTCTTCATATGTGACAATTGAACATGATGTTGCATTTTCAGTAGTCTCCTGGTGTTTTACCCCTCCTCTGCATGTGTTTCATTTTTCTTTCATATTAAATTTTATTTGCCGTACCAATTTTTATTGATTCCTGTATGTATTTATGCCAATAAACTTGTGTGTGTGTGTGTGTGTCTGTGTGTGTGTATATATATATATATATATATATATATATATATATATATATATATATACACACACACACATTACCCTAGCATATGGGGAGCTGCATTGCAGAATTCAGAGAAGTGAGAACTTTCAGAATGGCTGCATTCTGGTTTGCTTATTGTTTCGGAAAGTGTGCAGATGGGGAAGTTCTTCCCTTAAATGAATCAGATTTCTCTCTATGAAGTCTTATGAAATATCTGCCCGTGGTGCCTGATCTGTGGCTGCCCATTCGCATATGCATGTTGTTGCAGTTCTCACAAGGGAGGTAACTTGTGTGAAGCAGTAGTCTTGAACTCTCCACAGATGTGCCAAATGTCTGACGGTGCTTCTCGCAGTTCCTCCGAGGTAAGGCACACAGATCTAGCTCCAAGCCGAATGCTGCTGTTTGTGATAAACATCTGCTCCCTGTTCTTCCAGGAACCTCCAGACTCCTAAAAAAGAAGGAAAGGAAAAGATTCGCAGGGGAGGCGTCTTGTAAGAGCAAATCTTTTCATGCTTTGCGTCCTGCCCCAAATAAGCAGATCATATATTGCCATTATTCTGTTAAGCCCGCTGCCTTTAAAAGTCAAGAAACTGATACAAGCCCGCGCGGTTGTCAAATCACACTCGGCTTCCTCCGCAGTTCCGCCTGTCCTCTGGGGCTACGGTGGAAAATTTGTTTGCACATGAATCTGAGTCGAACTTAGTGAGGCGATGTCAATCTCAAATTTGCCTTCCGGGAATAGCACAGTTTGCAAGGTTGCTACTTTCTCTGTGACATTGCTTTTTTTTTTAATACAGGGTAGAAGTAGAATATTAAGACGATTGCTTCCAGATGCAAAGGTTGGAGAAGACAAGGAGAAATTGGCACTGGAAAGGTGGACAAACTGGTGGGATAGGACTTTGACATATTGAAGCAATCTAAGCAGAAGATGCAGCATTAGCCAAGGCTGTCAGATGTATGTGTGTTTATGCGTGTTTGTGTGTGTGCATATCTGCAAATACTGGAATGGCTGCAAGGGAGGGCTGCTTGTTTTACTTAAGTTATGTGGGTTGCAATCCTACAGCACTTACCAGGAACTAAGCCCCATTGATGCACAGGGCATTGTATTACACTGTTTAATAAAAAGGTAAAGGTAAAGGACCCCTGGCAGTTAAGTCCAGTCGCAGACGACTCTGGGGTTGTGGCGCTCATCTCGCTTTACAGGCCGAGGGAGCCGGTGTTTGTCCACAGACAGTTTTTCCGGGTCATGTGGCCAGCATGACTAAGCCACTTCTGGAGCAACGGAACACCGAAAAAAAGCAGTGCACAGAAACACCATTTACCTTCCTGCCGGAGTGGTACCTATTTATCTACTTGCACTTTGAGGTGCTTTCGAACTGCTAGGTTGGCAGGAGCTGGGACAGAGCAACGGGAGCTCACCGTTCGAACTGGGATTCAAACTGCCGACCTTCCAATTAGCAATCCAATTAGCAATCAGACCACAGTGCCACCCCCCCCCCCACTGTTCACTAGCTACATATTATAGTTCAACTTTGCTTGCTTATGATACGCTTTCGGCTAGTTGTTTGTTCATTAGGTTTATATCCTACCTTTCTTCATTGAAACCCAAGGGAGCCCGGCAGGACATATGGAGTTCTCAGGATGTCCTGAGAAATATACAAAATTCAGCTGATATATGCACATTCTCCATGAGACCTGGGAAATGTGCATAATGGCCAGTTATTATGTACATTAACCACTCAACTGATGTTACCCCTAGCATATGTACAGTATGCATGGTTGCAGGGATGGTGAGGGTGGAAAACACTGAAGTTAGAAGGAAATGCAAAAGAGTACACGTATGGTGATAATTACCATATTAACAAGAAACAGTAGCAGTAATAATAATAATAATAATAATAATATGCTGCCCATCTGATTGCATTGCCCCAATCACTCTGGGTGGCTTCCAACAAAATATTAAAAATGCAATAAAACATCAAACATTAAAAACCTTCCTATACAGGGCTGCCTTTAGTTGTCTTCTAAAAGTCATATATTTGTTTACCTGTTTGACATTTGACAGGAGGGCATTCCACAGGGCAGGTGCCACTACTGAGAAGGCCCTCTGCCTGGTTCCCTGTAACTTCACTTCTTGCAGTGAGGGAAATGCCAGAAAGTTCTTGGGGCTGATAACAAAGACATCATGAAATTGATAAATCAATTTACACATGTAATGTGATTTTTAAAGCAATCTGATTCGCTAATTCATTCCACAAGTAATAGTGTTGGATCATGATTTGATGTGTGTGTGTGTGTGTGTGTGTGTGTGTGTGTGTGTGTGTACAGTTGTACCTCAGAAGTTGAACAAAATCCATTCCGGAAGTCCGTTTGACAAGGTGATGCTTCTGATTGGCTGCAGGAAGCTCCTGCAGCCAATCGGAAGCAGTGGAACCCACGTCAGACGTTCGGGTTCCAAAGAACATTTGCAAACTGGAACACTCACTTCTGGGTTTGTGTTGTTCGGAAGCCAAGACGTTCGACTCGCAAGGTGTTTGACTTCCAAGGTACAACTGTAAATGCTCTCCAAAACCAAGAAACAGATGGAGGGATGCAGGAACACTTCATTTCTGCACTGCTTGTTTAAGCCCGGCAGGTTACATCTCTTTTGCCTTGAATTGCAGTCGATCACAGTATTGTTGGAGATTTAATTGGATTAAGCTGAAGTAGGTCCTATAAAGTTTTTAGATTGCACCCAGGGCTGCCAAGGCAAAGAAGCACACAATGGCTGATCTCCCGTTTTTGAAAACATACAATTCAGCAGCCTCATCTGAAGGCAGGGATCAAATGCAAGCTGCGATCTCAGTTTCCTCCTGCTTTTACTCAACATTCAGCCTGATGAAAAGTTCTGGAGCACTCCAGAAGCTCACTTGCTATTCTGTGACGTTTTTGTTGATCCTAATAAAGGTTCTTTCTCAATTGTGAGTTTGAAGATTGCGGAATGTCTCTTGACAGAGATGACTCTGGACACAGTTCTTAACATCTACGATGCAGGTCTTTTCCACTAGGGGGCACCTAAAGCCCACAGAAGTAGTTTCCACATCCCGCATGCCTTAGAGAGGGAGGGTTTATATATACACAAAATGTATATATATTCCAGATGGTTGTGTCAGTGGAAAATGCTCAGGGCTCTCTTAGGTCGAATGCCACCATAACACATGCAGCATGCAAACTACCAGTGTATTGGCTAGGTTAAAGAAATAAAATATAAATGGAAAAAGTTCCCACGCCCGAGCCTATATACAGTACTTAAGTGTTTTATTATAGATGTGTTGCTTTGTTCAACAGTGTTCCACACTGCGCTGACTGAATCACTTTATAGAAAACAAGATGTGGGTGGAGTGGGGAGGAAGAAACAACCCAAATTCTTGCTTATATCCACATTTTTACCAAATGTAGGCTACATTTAGAATTAGAGCATTGGGAGGGACCCCAAGGTCCAACACCCTGCAATGCACAAATCTCCACACATGGTACCCCATCCAATTTGAAACCATATCAGGACCCTGCTTAGCTTTTGCAAATGTGCTAGCAGTTTTATTGTTGTGCCACTGGGAGAGTTGCCCATGCACACCTAATTTGAAGCAAACTCCAGTCAACAGGGTGGGCTTTTCTTCCAGATAAGTTTGCATAGGAGCAGGCTGCATGGGATTTCAAAGGACTGCAGCTTAAAATATGCCACTGCATTTCTTTAAGGGGGCAAAACATAGTCCGTACTTTTTAAACGGCCGGCCCTTAGACTTTTCGCTGATCTTATATGTACTGCTTTTTGCATTTTTAGTGTTGCTACGATAACTGCTTTTGTTTCTGATGTTTTTGATCTGTTTTGGATTTGCTTTATGGTTCTCTTTTGTAGGCTATCTTGGAAATCTAGATTAATGAAATCGGGCATCCCCAAACTTCGGCCCTCCAGATGTTTTGGACTACAATTCCCATCTTCCCCGACCGCTGGTCCTGTTAGCTAGGGATCATGGGAGTTGTAGGCCAAAACATCTGGAGGGCCGCAGTTTGGGGATGCCTGATAAAATGATGAGTTTTTGTGTGTGTTTTTTAAAAGACTTCACTCCACACTGACTAGGCTGACTTTTGCAAGACAGGAATCTAAGATGGTAAAGGGGCTTATGGAGCCATCCGCCGGCCGTAGCCCATAGCATGTAAACACTTGAGAAAGAGGATGTGCTGAGATGATTGCTTCATCATTACTGCATTGAACCTGAGCTGACCACCACTACAACTAAACATGTCATCACACATGGTAAAGAGGCCGAGGAACACTGATAATCCTTTAAATTCATTGGCCCTGATGCAACGCAGGTGCAGCAGCCCATTGCTGCAGCTGCAAAACACAAACCCAACAAACAGCCAAAACTGTACATATATATCACCAGTAGGGATGCTCAGTGATTTTGTCTGCTCCACATTTTTAAGCCAGCCAGCCTGAGTCACACTTCCTGGACATGCAAATAGATCGGGACACAATTATTGTTCTGTTTTTACACTTCCCTGAATTTTGCAGCACAGTTCTTTGCTTTAAAAAAAATGTACCAAAAAGCATATAAACTGCTTACTTGGGGTTGAAATGCACAAAACACACTTTTTAGGATGAAACACATACAAAAAAACCCCCTATAACAACAGTAAAATAGGCTGTAATTTATTTTAAACTGCTTTTAATGCTGTATTTTTAGATTGAGGCAACCTGGGCTGGAACCTTAAGGTGAGTAAGAAATCGTCGTCTTACAAAAAATGTGAATTTTCATGTATTTAAGGACAGTTCAGTGCAAAAACAGGACAGCATTGATTTATGAATAAACACACGAGAAAGTGGCATGGACCCTGAGCAACAGTGAGAGCGATAATAGACACTTTCAGACACCCAGAGGGTGCCCCACTATGAGGTTTACAATGTGTTTTCCTAAAACGCTTTTTTGATGTGTCTCGATCCAGCTAAGCTCAAAGATGTGATTTGCTACAGTCAAATAGTGCTTTTCTGCTCACTGCTCTGGAGTATTCTGGCCAAATCATTGCAATCATATGATCCATTTCAGTTCAGTAGTATTTGGTAAGTTGTACATGCATGTTTTCAGAATCACTTTTCTCCCCCACGCTAACTGCTCAGTTTATTAGCGATACTCCCCCCCTTAAAAAAAAATTGCTTCAACTTTCCTATGTTCTCAGGACACATGTTTATAATCATTTTTTTAAAGTTATGAGCAACTCCAAAAGACTCTCATTATCTCCGAAATCAAACTCACCCAGGAGGGCAAGCTTCCAAGAGAATTTAGTCGGGATTAGAAAATGGAATTTGCTAAAGCTTTGGTGCTTTATCTGCCATCGTTTTCTGAGCACTCTCCGAAATCCATGCCCGTTGTTCTTTTGTGTGCTTTGCTTGGTTAGAAGGCGGAGATCGTGGGAGCGTGGTCAACCATACAACAACAGCAAGAGACAGGGAGAAAAAGTCGTCGCCCTGATGCCAAACTCTGTGAAGTTAATGGGGGAATAAAGGTTGCAATCACATCCTAGGATGTCAGGTAAGCAGAGGGCTTCTCACCTCTGTTTCGCTGCTGTAGCGGCAGGAGCACCGGTACCACTTAGGAGTATAAATGTCAGGGACCTAGGATAACTAAGCCCAGCCCAAGCCATTGTAGCATCTGAAATCTAATTAGCCATTAGGTGAATGAACAAAAGTGGACATGAACCGGTCAAGTTTGCAAATGGCATCAATTTATTCAGGATGGTGAAAGCCCAAATGGGATCACTAAGAGCTCCAAAAGGTATCACAAAACTGGAGGAATGGTCAACAAAATGGCAAATGTATTTCAGTGCTAATGAAGTATAAAGTGATGTACAGTTGTGGGGGGGGGACCCTCCCCTCGCATATAAGTGATGAGGTTTGACTGATGGCGATTAACTAGAAAAATGATTGTGCCTAGGAAATCTGATTGTGCCTTCTCGAAAATGATAATGTACTTACAGAAAATGGCAGTTGAGGTGGTAAGGGGGCTGTAGCATCTTTCTTATGATGAATGACTACATGTATCTATCTTTATGTGGGTGACTCCCTGGTCCTGAATGGGCTAACTGTGTCCCTGAAGGACCAGGTGCATAGCTTGGGAGTCATTTTGGACTCGCTGCTGTCCATGGAGGCGCAGGTCAATTCTGTGTCCAGGGCAGCTGTCTACCAGCTCCATCTGGTATGCAGGCTGAGACCCTACCTGCCCGCGGACTGTCTCGCCAGAGTGGTGCATGCTCTGGCTATCTCCCGCATGGACTACTGCAATGTGCTTTACGTGCGGCTACCTTTGAAGGTGACTCAGAAACTACAACTAATCCAGAATGTGGCAGCTAAACTGGTGACTGGGAGTGGCCACCGAGACCATATAACACCAGTCCTAAAGGATCTTAGCTGGCTCCCAGTACGTTTTCAAGCACAATTCAAAGTGTTGGTGCTGACCTTTAAAGCCCTAAACGGCCTTGGCCCAGTATACCTGAAGGAACGTCTCCACTCCCATCATTCAGCCCAGACACTGAGGTCTAGCTCTAAGGCTCTTCATGCGGTTCGCTCAGTGCGGGAAGTGAAGTTACAGGGAACAAGGCATAGGGCCTTCTCAGCAGTGAAATACCCTCCCTTCAGATGTCAAGGAGATAAAGAACTACAATGGTACCTCTGGTTACAAACTTAATTCGTTCCAGAGGTCCATTCTTAAACTGAAACCGTTCTTAATCTGAGGTACCACATTTGTTACTGGAGCCTCCTGCTGATTGGCTGGTGCCATTTGGGTTTCGCCTGCTGCGTAGCAATTTGTCACAACTTGTAAGGTTGTGGATAGGCTCTGGTTCAGTTGATAGGGGTGGCAGAAGGGTCTCGCCATCCCTATGCGATGGGTATTCCGCAAAAGGAATCCACGGACTCATGGTTGGTCTTCCCTGTGAGGGGTTATGCCTGGAGCCTGAGTCCAGGGGACATCTGGGTGGAGGAATAGCAGGGCTCCTGCTTTCCACTGTCCCAGGTGTTCACCCGAGGCTGACCTATGGTTGGTGCCCAGGGTCAGCAATACCTGCAAGGGTGCAGGGAGCTAGTCGAACCAGATCCTATGCCATAGCTGCCAAGTTATCCCTTTTTTAAAGGTATTTACCCTTATGCTGAATAGGCTTCCTCGCGAGAAAAGGGAAAACTTGGCAGCTATGGCCTATGCAAACCACTCACTTGATTGTAATCAATAAAGTTGTGGCCTAAATTCTGCCAAAAACCAAACCTAAAATTTGAGCCGTGTCTGAATTTATTTCGGGGGGTGGTTAAAAGGTCTCCACACGCAATAGGTGCAATGGCCTATGCAATGGCCTAGTCTCTTGGCCTATGAAAAGCAAAGATTGCAGATGATCTATAGCCCTGAGCCTTCTTTGCTCATCTGCTCATTGGTTTTGCTGAAGGAAGATTTACAACCCCTTGCTATTTTTTCTAGGAAAAGAGGTGCCAGAACTCACCATGAACACCTTTCTTGTTCCCTTGTACTGGCAATGGCGCTCACCTGAGGAGTGCCAGAACTGAGTTCCAGTGATTTCCGGCTGGGGGAAAAAAAGCCCTGGTTTTACCCACTGACTCCTGCTGGGTTCCTCACCAATTTTGCGAGTACGGTTTTATGGGTACAATCCACCCCAACTCCGATTGATTCCAATGAGAATAGTTTAGCAGGTGCTTAAAAGGGTTGAAATGAATGGGACTTCAATTTGCTTCGCTTTGACTGGATTCGTGGGATTTGGAAAAACTGAGAAAGAAAGCAAATTATTTCATATTAAGAACGCAAACTTTCCATACGATTTAAATAAATACGTCACATTTTTAACACCTGCCCTGTAAAATGGAAGTGCTAGAAAAGGTATTCCAGGCCCAAGATATCGTTTGAATATTTTATGCAGACTCCATGTGGATTTTCCAAATTATCCTTCCTTAGACTTTCACATATAGTGATATACGGCATAGGTATTATATAGGACAAACCAAGCCTAGCCTGCCTTAGATAATGATGCTATTCCATAGGCACCTTCTTCCTCTATGTTTGCATTCATCACAGTCTTCTGTTGCTGTTTAGTATCCAGTGATCTTCATTGCATTCCTTAATGTCGAAATGTTGGTCTACCAGTTTATCCAATATGACAGTGATTAATATGAGGCAAAATGTCTCTCCATACTTTGCAGTGATTTTGGCACAGATTTTGTCTTCAAACGTTCCCCCTATCTTCTAAGGAAACAGGAATTAGCCTCTGCAGCTGTTTGGCATGTGATATTTTGATCTATTATTAAGTGATTTGCTTTGGGCCGCCAATCAGCTTGCTTTGATTTCTAAACATTGTCTACACTTCCCCCCCCCCCCTGCGATATATTTAAACTTTCCTCTTCAAACAGAACGGGACGCGGAGATATTGTGATCCAATTTTAATAAAACAAACTTTTAATGTATTATTTCAGTGCCTGATAAATTATAACATATTACGTGTGGGTTCTTCTAAGCTCACCTATTATAAGGTGTTTCATTTGCGCTCCAATTAGGGTGGAACAGTTCCATTTCACTCAGCAGGCTTATGCTCTGGATCCAAATTGCTCACAGGATACTGTGAATTATAAACAGTAGTAATTCTTAGTAATATATACCGTGAGTTTCCAAACTCTTATAGGTGTTTAACAAGCAGAGATTTGAATTTTAGTTTAAGAGGTAGAATATCACTCTGGAATAAGGGTAGACGTGGCATGATCTCTGCTAACCTACTCCTAGACCACTGTACAGAGAAGGTCCCTTGTAGTTCAGTCCCTTGCGATCAAAAGGTCAGCGGTTCGAATCCCCGCAATGGTGTGAGCTTCCATTGCTTTGTCCCAGCTCCTGCCAACCTAGCAGTTCAAAAGCATGCCAGTGCAAGTAGATAAATAGGTACCGCTGTGGTGGGAAGGTAAACAGCGTTTCTGTGCGCTCTGGTTTCCATCATGGTGTCCCGTTGCACCAGAAGCAATTTAGTCCTCCTGGCCACATGATCCAGAAAGCTGTTTGTGGACAAACGTCGGTTCCCTTGGCCTGAAAGCAAGATGAGCGCTACAACCCCATAGTTGCCTTTGACTGGACTTAACCGTCCAGGGGTCCTTTACCTTACCTTTTTTGCCCACACCTCAAAGGCAAAGATGTCATTGCATGTTTATGGTCATCTCCAGTCCCTCAACAAGTTCACAATAGCACACTTGATGTGAGAAGAATGTGTTTTTTATGTATTTATGCAAAAGATGGGGACTCTATGGCCCTCTGAAAGTCGCTAGACCCTAGCTCCCATCATCCCTGACCACCAACCATGGTAGATGGAGCTCAACGGAGCTGGAACAACATCTGGAGGACCACAAGTGTTTCTTATGTTTTTCATTAGCCTCTTTAAAAAAGCAGAGATAATATCTCCCTTGCACAATGGCTCTTAAGGTGTAGATAAAATATGCTTGTTCAGATAGGCTTAGCACTTAACTTTGGTTCTCTGCTGTTGTCCTCTTTGGGTTTCTCTATTGACAGCAATATCTGGATGCCTTCCTAGTTCAAAAAAATGAGGGCCTGTAATGGAAGACAAGTAATGCTATTCCCTTTCCATTTCTGCTACCAAGACTCATCATATGATTGCATGCAATATTAATATAATGAGTGCACAGCATGCTGCTTTACATAAAAACAACAGTAACCAAGTGGTGGATGGGAATAAGACTTATGGGGCGATGGAGGCATGGAGGGCCATTGGATTCTCGAGTTGAAAGCCGTGCTTTAGTCCCAAAGAAATATTCGCTTACCCTGGTAGATCCTGTAGTTTGCAGAAAGCAGCTACTTTGAGATGGGGAGTGGATATGCTGTAATTGTTCTTTAATTGCTTGCACTGTCATCTTTCAATATGGATCGCAATGCACAGCATCATCTGGTGCCACAAGTTGTGTTATTTGTGACTAGTATGTTAAAAATAAGTGTTCAACTTCCTGAAATGGGAATCTTTGCTTATGTTGAATTGCTGTGTATTTTTAGCATGGGGTTTTTCCTTTGGCAGTAGCTCTCTCAAGCGATTGGCTGACTGTGAGTCACATGAGAGAGGCATTCCATTCTGTTGTGACTATTATTCAAGTAACTGTCGTTTTTAACTGTTTTCTGTTCTTTTCTCTCTCTGTTTGTGAAGGAGAATGGCTGCTGAGAAGTTTCTGTGGATGCTGTTGAGGATGGTGTGTGTCAATGTGGTCTGTCTGGGGTGAAGCAGACAGAGGAAGATCCTCAAATGTTAATAGGGAGAAACCTGTGCTCTCTGTAAGAAACAAAGTGAATAAGCATGGGATTGTAGATATGTCCTTCTCAGTTATATGTTTATGAAAGTAGAGTTTTCTTTTGAATATAATATAGAGAGTCTGGACATTACATAGCATCAAAATGTTACACACACACACACACACACACACACACACACACCATAGTAGTGTTTGGATATAGCTGGATCATGACCAAGGTTTATAAAGCTTTCAAAAGTTTTAATGAGGTCTACTGAGAAACTTTTAGTGTCTACCAATCATAGCTGCCAAGTT
Source organism: Zootoca vivipara (assembly GCF_963506605.1). Lineage (NCBI taxonomy): Eukaryota > Metazoa > Chordata > Lepidosauria > Squamata > Lacertidae > Zootoca > Zootoca vivipara. Next base: position 16,386,070 of record NC_083278.1, read on the forward strand.
ATCCCTTTTTTTAAGGGAAATTCCCTTATGCTGAATAGGCTTCCTCGTGAGAAAATGGAAAACTTGGCAGCTATGCTACCAATATTGCATTTGCAAAACACTGGAAGCTGCTAACATTCATATCAGTTGCAGAGTGGTTGGCTAAGGGAACACTCTTAGTGGCACAGCAACAAAGAAGTGTGGGAACATTTATATAATTTAGCAGAGTTTAAACGATCCTGTTTGAGTTTATGCAGCGACAAGCGGGTAGCTAACTTGTTTGAGGCCTATCAATAATTATACACTCCTGGTTGATAATCCCTTTCTGTCCCTCTTGAAGAAAACACACATGAATCTGAATCATATTAACATAAACTACTTTACTATCAGATTCATTCAGGTTTACAGAGTTGTTCCTGAAGGCAGGCTTAGGTAACGTAACAGATAAACTACATACTAGATGGTAGTGAGTCATGAGAAGACTGCATCCGAGCAGTTACCAGTTAACACTCCTTGCAGCAACTGACCAACCGAGAAAACTGCCGGCCACATAGAGGCAGTTAGTCCTCTCGGAATGTTGGACTTGACTGACAGCATTATATCCCACAAGAAGGTGGATATATTAACTGCTATGCAGTGTGATCTTATGCATATCTATGCAAAAAGCAAATCACAATTGAGCTTAGTGGGAGTAAGACTATTAACTCCCAAGTAGATATGCATAGTGTCAGGGACCCAGGTGGCACTGTGGTTAAACCACTGAGCCTAGGGCTTGCTGATCAGACGGTCGGCGGTTCAAATCCCTGTGACGGGGTGAGCTCCCGTTGCTTGGTCCCAGCTCCTGCCAACCTAGCAGTTCAAAAGCACGTCAAAAAGCAAGTAGATAAATAGGAACCGCTACAGCGGGAAGGTAAACGGCGTTTCCATGTGCTGCTCTGTTTTGCCAGAAGCGGCTTTGTCATGCTGGCCACATGACCTGGAAGCTATACGCCGGCTCCCTCGGCCAATAATGCGAGATGAGCGCGCAACCCCAGAGTCGGTCACGACTGGACCAAATGGTCAGGGGTCCCTTTACCTTTACCTTTTAGATATGCATAGTAGAATATGAGTTGATAATAGCCGTAATCCCATGAAACTATTGGTTTCATTGTAAATGACTGGTATAGATATATTTATTTTAAAAGGTTTATGAAGGAAGAAGTCTCTGTCTCTCTCTCTCCCCTACCCCCAGTTCTACAATGATATTGGTTATTGTTCAAGGATTGTGTGTTAAATAATGATCACATTTCTTCCTGCAATTCAGTTGGTAAAAGTTACTAAAAATTGTTGTTGTTTTAGAAAGTCTGCAAGTCAAACCAGATGAACTGTACACTAACCAATCATTTAACTATTAACCGATCACGTTAATAGTTTGAAAGTCAAAAAGGTACTTTGTGTTTATCTATTCCTTATGCAAATAAAAGGAGTTGAAATAATGTAAAACATATCAAGCTACGTTATCAGTTGCACCAACTTACATAGCTAGAAAAGTATTCTAAGCATTCCAAGTCTTTAATTGGAATGTTTTTATAACCGGGCTTTTTAAAATCTCCTTGCACTCTCAAGCAGATGTTTGTGACTTCAGATCATTCCCTTTCAAAAGAAATCACTGGTCTTATTATAATATTTGTAATATGTTCCTTTTGATCCCAGTATTGTGACATAACTCAGACGTCTTCCATTGTCCGCATGCTGTTTCTCCAACACCGATGACAGATGATGTCATTCTGACCTTGATCCACAAGGCTGTATTGGGGGCACTGGTCTATGTTATGCGGTGCTTGAAACTAGCATGGCTGTTTAGGAGTGGCAGGATTTGAGTGCCAAATTAGTCTGGAAAGCAAATCAGGGTGTTTTTTTTTGGGGGGGGGGGAGATAATCAGAGGGAAGCTTCAGCGGTAGTCATCATAGTAGCAGGAGAGATGAGAGCCTTGGAAACAAAGAGCTGGAGGGAAGGCAAAAGAGGAGCTGAAAGTGAGGACAGAACAGAAGGAGGTGAATAACCAAAGACTCCAAGATCAGACGACCATCTTGGATAAGAAGAACTGACATTCGTTTGAAGTCCTGCATGGGTTTTATGAGTTGAATCGGAAATGTGTTAGCTGCATGTAGGCCCCATAAAAATCAGTATGAGGATGGTGATGATTTTATTACTTATATTCTGCCCTTCTGGCTGGGTTTCCCCAGCCACTCTGGGTGGCTTACAGCATATATAAAAGCATAATAAAACAACAACAACAACAACAACAACAACAACAACAAAAACTTCCTGATACAGATGTTGCTTTCAGATGTCTTCTAAAAGTTGTGTAGTTTTTTATCTCCTTGACAGCTGATGGGAGGGTGTTCCACAGGGCGGGCGCCACCACCGAGAAGGCCCTCTACCTGGTTCCCTGTAACCTCACTTCTCGCAGTGAGGGAACCAGCAGAAGACCCTCAGTGGATGGGAGTGGAGACACTCCTTCAGGTATACTCAGGACACATCCCATTGATTTCAACAGGAATTAAGTACAGTAGTATTAAGTACATCTCCGTTGATGAACATTTTGGTTTTCGAACGCCGTAAACCCGGAAGTAAATGCTTCAGTTTTCGAACAAGCCTCAGAAGTCGAACATGCCATCCCATATTATTATTATTATTATTATTATTATTATTATTATTATTATTTATACCCCACCCATCTGGTTGGGTTTCCCCAGCCACTCTGGGCGGCTCCCAACAGAATACTAAAAATACGATAAAACACCAAACATTAAAAACTTCCCTAAACAGGGCTGCCTTCAGATGTCGTCTAAAAATCAGGTAGTTGTTTATTACCTTGACATCTGATGGGAGGGCGTTTCACAGGGCGGGCGCCACTACCGAGAAGGCCCTCTGCCTGGTTCCCTGTAGCTTCACTTCTCACAGCGAGGGAACCGCCAGAAGGCCCTCAGAGCTGGACCTCAGCGTCTGGGCTGAATGATGGGGGTGGAGACGCTCCGTCAGATATACTGAAGGACATTAAGCAATCTTAAAACACGGAACATTCTGGCTGCACTGTGCTCCCAATTCACCGTATGTATTACTTGCCCACGTGATGATGAGGTCGCACCGTATCTCGGTGGTGGAGTGGGTGAATCAAAGCACAGACTGGGCAGGCAGGAGAATGGATCAGAATCCTCCCTTCCAGGGCCAGCCCAACCATGAGGCAAGGTGAGGAAACTGCCTCAGGCGGAAGGATCCACAGGGGTCCAGATCCTGATGTAGATCTTCATTCCCCCCTTGTTCCTGATGTAGATCTTCACTCACAAGAGAAAGGGGAGCCATTTTGAATTTATGGAACTGGCTGAATTGACCGGGGGACTTCGTGATCAGAGAAAAGAGTCGGTGGAAGAAATTCAAAGTTTATTTAAGAAATAATTGCAATATTGGAAATGTTTAATATTTAGATTTGGAAGTACAGGGAGGTTGTAGAGGAGGATTTGTAGAGGTATTGTAGTATATTAAGATTTAGATATAAGTGTTCAATAAGAATTGAAATGTTGTTAAGGAATTAATAAGAGGTGAAATTTGTTAGTTAAGGTAAAAATAAGATGATTGAAGTATGATATAGAAATTACTAAGGATGATATACAATGAAACACAAACATGAGGAAGTCAACAATGTCAGGAAACATGAATGATAAATATGGTTGTTTTTCCTTTTTGTATTTTGTATTTTATGTGATTTTTTTGTATTGTTGTATTTTCGTGTTTTATATGGTTTTTTTTCCAGTTTTATAAAACCAATAAATATATTTGAAAAGAAAGAAAGAAAGGGGAGCCATTTTGTGGTTCGCCTCAGGCACCAAAATGTCTTGGACCAGCCTTGCTCCCTCATACCAGAACATTCATCCCTCTGATGTTGTTTTTTTTTAAAAAAAAGCTTAATAATAATAATAATAATAATAATAATAATAATAATAATAATAATAATAATGTATTTATTTATTTATTTATACCCCGCCCATCTGGCTGGGTTTCCCCAGTCACTCTGGGCGGCTTACAACAGAAAAATGAAATAAAATAATCTATTAAACATTAAAAGCCTCCCTAAACAGGGCTGCCTTCAGATGTCTTCTAAAAATCTGGTAGCTGTTTTTTTCTTTGACATCTGATGGGAGGGCGTTCCACAGGGCAGGTGCCACCACCGAGAAGGCCCTCTGCCTGGTTCCCTGCAACTTGGCTTCTCGCAACGAGGGAACCGCCAGAAGGCCCTCGGTACTGGACCTCAGTGTCCGGGCAGAACGATGGGGGTGGAGACGCTCCTTCAGGTATACTGGACCGAGGCCATTTAGGGCTTTAAAGGTCAGCACCAACCCTTTGAACTGTGCTCGGAAACGTACTGGGAGCCAATGTAGATCTTTCAAGACCGGTGTTATGTGGTCTCGGCAGCCGCTCCCAGTCACCAGTCTAGCTGCCGCATTCTGGATTAGTTGTAGTTACCGGGTCACCTTCAAAGGTAACCCCACGTAGAGCGCATTGCAGTAGTCCAAGCGGGAGATAACCAGAGCATGCACCACTCTGGCGAGACAGTCTGCAGGCAGGTAGGGTCTCAGCCTGCGTACCAGATGGAGCTGATAGACAGCTGCCCTGGACTTCCAATGGGACTGCTTCTCCTTTCTCACTGGGTGAAACAATATGAGCAAGAGCACCAAGCCCCCCCCCCCCCATTTACTTACGTTGGCGTTTAAATCAGTCTTCTCCCACCCCAGACATTTTATACAGAATTGGCTGGATCCTCGCTGGGTGCTGTCATATACTTTGCCACATATGCCGGCATGCATTCCAAAGTTGTAGCTTTATTACTGATAGCGTTTCTATTTCTATTTTATTGGTTTATGTGCCAACAGATTCTGCCAGTACTTCCAAAACAGTGCGCTGTATCTGAATACTTGGAACAGCCTGGCTTCCTACGCAGTGAGCCTAGCCAGATGGTCGACTGCACTAATGGGGCACATTTGTAATACTTCAGGCACTGAATTAATAATAGTTAGTTTAGCCCAATGGGAATACAACCTAATAGAGTGTCTCCTTAACATATCTGGTCCCCATCACTTTGATTGCTCTGAGCCGATGAGGTTTTTTTCCACAAAGCTTAAAGGTGCTCTCCAAGGATTTTTATTCTTTTTCTGGTTAACTTTGTGTTACATGAGAAGTGCTGGGAAAATAGGATTTCTGGAAATAAATATATAAAAGCGTGCGTTTTATGCTCCTTAAAAAAATAAAAAAATAAAGGCCAAAGGAATCAAAAGTGTGAAGCCTGATTTTCATTGAATTTATTGGAGAACAGTGTGTTGCTTATTACAGGAACACCGAAGCAGAAGGCTGAAAAGCAGAACCACTTGTCTCCCTGCCATTGCCAGTCAAAAGAACATAAAAGGAGCTCTGCTGGATCAGACCAAAGAAAGGCCAGCATCCTGCACATTCACAGCAGGGATGCAGGTGGCGCTCTACACCACTGAGCTTCTTGGGCTTGCGGATCGGAAGGTTGGCAGTTCGAATCCCGGTGATGGGGCGAGCTCCCGTTACTCTGTCAAGCCAACCTAGCAGTTTGAAAGCATGCCAGTGCAAGTAGATAAATAGGTACCACTGTGGTGGGAAGGTAAATGGCGTTTCTGTGTGCTCTGGTTTCCGTCACGGTGTCCTGTTGTGCCAGAAGCGGTTTAGTCATGCTGGCCACATGACCCGGAAAGCTGTCTGTGGGAAAACGCCGGCTCCCTTGGCCTGAAAAGCGAGATGAGTGCTGCAGCCCATAATCACCTTTGACTGGACTTAACCGTCCAGGGGTCCTTTACCTTTTACCGCACTCATAGTGACCAGCCAGATGCCTGTGAGAAACCCACGAGCAGGATCTGACCACAAAACTATGCTCCCCCTTGTGCTTCCTGGCAACTGGCATTCAGAGGCATACTGTACAGGGCCATCTTAAGCCCATCCAGCGCCCTGGCGCTAAGGTCCCTCCAGCGCCCCCCCTCCAGAGCCCCTCCAAGGACCCGGGAGTGCCAAGCGGACCGCAGCAGCAGTGGGAGGCCACCTCAGAGGACTCCGCGCTGTGCCTCCTTCTTGTTTTCCCAGCGCTGGGTTCCGCTCAGTTAAGCTTCGCCACCAGTGCGCGCACCGCAGGACCAGCAAGAGCTGCTTGGGCGCTGTGCGCGCGCTGGTGGCAAAGCTCGACTGAGCGGAACCCAGCGCTGGGGAAACGAGAAGGAGGCGCAGCACGGAGTCCTCAGAGAAGGAGAGAGACGCGGCGCAGGCTCTCAGCTCGTGGAGCGCAGTCCTGGCCAGATCGCCGGAACCCTGCGCTCACTTGGCGCCCTTCCAGCGCCCTCCACCATGGTTCTCCACGCCACTGGCCTCTATGGCTAGGATGGGCCTGCTGTACAGGGTCATAGCATGGGGGATCACAGCATGGGGGGGACACAGGGGTGGTCACCCCAGGTGCAAAATTGTTAGGGGATGCAAAATTTCAACACCCGGTGCTGAAATGAATGCAATTATGGGTGAAAACGTGCCAAAGTAACACAGAACAAAACCTCCAACATTACTAGGCATGTTCAAAATGAGCTCTTCCCTCAAAAACAGGGTTTGGAGACAGGTTTGGAGAGTTGTGGCACCTTTGAACTTGAAAAACAGATATGTTGAATGTACAGGCCAGGTTTCATTCCAATAGCTAAATGTTCCAGAGACATTCCATTCCATTCCCTTTTCATTTATGTATCTCTCCTCAAATCTAGAACCATGTAATTCCTGTCCTTTAAATCTAGAACCTTACTGTTCCTCTTCGGCCAGATCTTTACAAAAAAAAACATTAGGCCGCTATTGGACCAGATCAAAGCTGGCTTTGACACCATGTACAACCTTGAGTCTATAGCCAGCAGAACAAGCTAAGTCAGAAAAAGATACAGAAGAACACAGAGCCCAAACCCATTTCCCCCCTTACAAAATGGCCTTTTGAAATGTGTGGGTGGGGGGGACACACTAATTGTCATTGTCCATGTGTTAAACGGACACAAGCAAAATCCTGAGAAAGAAAACAGTTATGATCCTTCCTCAAAAATCAAATGACTGTGGCACAAATGAAAAACCAGGAGATCAGTACATTGGAAGTTAACAAGAAACAATGTTGTAATCCGTGGATATAAAGCAGAGCTCTCTGTTAAGCCCATGCACAAACACACAGCCATGCCCCACTGCAGTTTTAAAACAAACAACATGCTTTGCAGTCAGTTTGCTCACTCGTCCCAGGGAACTGGCAAGCTGTTTTAATCTGACGAAAGGTCCAAACGCACAATGGAAGCGTTGCCTTTCAAGTTAATCGGTTCAATAAAAGCCGGGGGCCCTGCTCTTGTGGATTCAAAATGAACCTGTGATGAAAACTGACGTGAAAGCTCAGGAAAGTTTCTCAGATGCAACGAATCTCATTGGCACAAAGGGGCTGGACAATTGAGTTCTCCCTCACCGGCTACTCACTAAAAACAATCTGCTCCGAAGTACATTCACTTGGAAGAACAGCCCAATGATGTCAGTGTAAAAGACATGTGTCACTTTCTCAACTGGTGGGAAGTTCCAGAGAATGTTAGGGTCCGTTCTCTTTGGAAGGAGAAAGCAGGACGTGATGTACCTGAGCTTGGCCTGTTGCCATTTGAAAAGTACAGCACCGAAAAGGAGACAGGAAGGTTTGCCAACCTTCCAGCCGTTAATTGGTGCTTAATCATTGATTTCGCATCTCTTAGGCCTTGCTCAGATTCCAGGAAATACAAGCAGCCAAAACCTTTGCCGATCTTCCAGTTAGTAACCGTTGTTAACCGGAAGAAAAACGTGTTGCTACCTTGGGTCACTAAGGCAGAGGTCACCGAGCTTTTTGGGCCAATGGGCACATTTGGAATTTCGAGGAATGGCCGTGGGCACCGGTCACAAGATGGCCGCCATCAGTTGTGTGGCATAACCTTCAATGGCTGCCACATCCAAGAGAGAAAAGAAATGGGAACCAAAAATGACATGAGCATCCCACCCCCAACCCCCACTGGACATTGTGAATTTTTGAGACGATCTTTACTGGAACCTTTCGCAGGCATCACAGGAAGTAGCGGTGAATGTGCTAGCATTAAGAACGCATAGGGTTCTTGTTGGCCTGTTGCATTATAGAAGTGGATGTTTGATCAGTTTTCTAGGTGAGCGATCTTAAGAGGTAGCACTGTGTGTCAAGAATGCATTTTCTTTTAAGATTATGGACTGGGTGTGACCCGATGCCTGCATAAAAATGCCATACAAGCTGACAAAAGAGACTGCATAGTTTGCTTTCAGGATATGTTGAAAATGGACACTTGCCTCTTCCAAAGCTTGCACTCATTTCAGGTGTTACAGTTAGCCTGGAGTATCTACGCCAGGAATACGGAACCTGCAGCCCTCCAGATGAGGTTCAGCTCCCATCTGCCCCAGGGATGATGAGAGTTGCAATCCAACGTCTGGAGAAGCAAAGGTTCCCCATCACTGACCTGTGCAACAGTATCGCAAGCTATCAATAACAAGGGCTGATATCAAGCTGTCCTGGCTCATTTATTAAGACTCCAAACGAGCTGGAAAGTTAGTAGAACCCGCATGCTGCAAACCTGTGGCATTTTGTAATATATTATTTGTTCACAGGTGTACAGCTGTGTAAAGGGGTGAAGCAGCAAACACAGCAGACAGCATCACCCCCCAACCTGCTTGTGCAATCTAGAAACCCCTTGGTAATTGTCAGGGGGTTGTTGCGGCTACTCTCGAGTAAGGACGCTCCAGTCCACGCTGTCTTTAAGAGTTTTATTGTGCATACTATTTACAGTGCAGAGATAGCAGAAAACATGACCGCCTAGTCCGATTCAGAACCCGGCAATGGCTTCCGTCTGCTTTTCGGCCAGCATAAAAGCCTGGGCACCCCAAAACGCCACCCCTTCACCCTACGTGTGGGCGCATGCCTCAATTCGGGCACCGGAAGGAGAGGTCTCCCCTCTTGGAGCCTGGGCTCCGACGTCTCGCTGAGTCCCTCATCCGCTGACCCTCGACCAGAGCCAAGGCTCTGATGCGTCTCTGATCCCCTCCTGCACGCTCTGTTCTCCATAACGTTGCCAGGGCTCAGACATCTCACTGAGCCCTCTCCCCACTCCGCTCCATTCCTCATTCCCTCCTCCTGACTCGCTGCTCCTGCTGTCGCTGGGCGAAGTGCTGGTCAGGATGACCGGGGGGGGGGGGAGGCTCCCTGTAGGGAGTCCCCCTGACAGTAATCTTTCAGCAAACTGCAAAATTGAAAAAGGGCAATCTGTAGTACCACTTAGCCCAGGGGGTGCTAACTAAGTGCAGCATGAGACTGAGCTAATTAGACTCCTGCTTTTTCTCCCTGCCTCCCTGCACAGGTTTCAAGACTATTCCCAGCATAGCACCTAGTACTTACACACATACAAACCTTTATTAATTGCTTGCAAATATTTAAGAAGGCGATAATTCCAAAATGGAGCAAGACATTTGCTGAATTTAGGGGGGGGGGAACAAACACCTACTACCATGCTTACCTTTTGAAGAATGATCAGTAACAAGTTTTTTTTTCTTTTCCTTTTCCTGGATGGTGTTTAGGATACTTGGAATCGAGTCAATATTCATTTAAGTTCTTAGATCTTAGGCCAGTCACAGCAGACACGAAGGTGCTGGTGGTTGCTGGGAGAGGAGATGGAACGGGGCCATTTTCTGCTACAGAAAAACAACAGCTCCATTCTCAAAAATAATATTCTGTCTAGGTCTCCTGGACTGTTTTGCCAGGTGAAGAATGCCTATAAGATTAGGCCGGGGAAGGGGGCCTTATGTGAAAAGCAAAGAACAAGGTATTTTTAAAAAAATACATTTGCAGTTTAAACCTCCTCCCTTTCCAATCACCTTAAATGGAAAAAGTATCAAGGTTGTTCAACTGGGAAATCAACTCATTTCCCAACACCCCGGTTCTAAGCCTATTATACTTAGAAGCAAATCCCATTATTTCAACACTTATTCCCATGTATACATCATCATGAATGGAAAACGCACATATAAAAGAACCAAGTCTATCTGCCCCTAGAACTAAAACTTCTCCAAATCAGTTATTCAGAAGTCAATGGCATCCCGGCATAAATGACTTCAAAAAAGGTTTATTATAGGGGTTGGCAATCTTCCCTCCTGAAATGCAGACATAATTTCAGAGGGATATGGTTGGGGACTGCATGCCAACAGTGATGCCCCAAATATGCCATACCCTCCCATCCGAGACATGCAAGTTTCTGGTGCCAATGGGGGACCTATTTTTTGGAGCAGGCCATTGCAGGGCATTAATGCTCAGGTCAGCTTTTCCTATTATCGCTGGTGCTTTTTTCTGCCCTTTTTACAATACTGTATTGTGGTTTTAATTCATGGTACTGCACCCCAACCCCAGAATCAGTTGCAATGGAGAGTAGGCTAAAAATCTTAAATGCATAAAAAATAATGCATATGCACTCACTCATACCAGCCCGCTATAAGCCTCATGTAATACACCATTTCAACGGCAAGTTTTCCAGTTGTTCTTAGCTCTCAATTTCATATCTCTGGATTGTCTAGGCCCACCACACAATCACAGCCCTCCTTCTGTCATGGTACTAGGGCCAGCCTCAATGTTTGAATATGGTGGCATCTTGTCTATTATTATTATTATTTTGATGGAACCCCTCATATGGGATTTTGTATATAAATTTTCCCTTGGCTGATCCCATGTAGGACCAGCATGGATAGTTGGCCCCGGTGAATATTTGACGTTTTCTCCCCTTACGGCTTTGATCTATAGGCTACCAATAAAATGAGGCTGCATTTTAAGCTGTATTCTAACTTATATTTTAATCAACTGTTTGTTTGGTGTGGTGTTTTTTAAAAAAAATGTTTTTACTGTATTTATATTCGGTTTTAGCCGCCCTGAGCCCTGTCTTGACCGGGGAGGGCGGAGTATAAATCATCATCATCATTATGCCACCCTCCAACCATGCTGCAGCAATAACTGCCCAAACTGGGGACTTATTTTGCAGAAGCAATTGTACGGTCTATTGGTGACGGCTTCTTTAAATGGCTTGAATAGTTCCCTGAAAAAAAACGTTTTGGAGTGTGATTCATACATACACACACACACACACACTCTTGAGCGTAACCAGTGACCTGTTACAACTGTCACTCAGAGTAAAAATACTCCTTCAAGAAGCATAACACTGGAAGGATTTAATGTGTATACCCAAGCACAGGTATAATTCTACGTATTTAGAATCCAGCATATAAGGATACTTGCAGCACAATACTAAACATCCTTCTTCAAAAACAAATCCCACTGAGTTCGGTGGCCCTTGTAGCAGAATCCTCTGCATACTCCTGAGTAGACAAGCCATAGGATTGCATTGCGAGGGTCCCTGAACTGTGGGGTTTATTTTTGAAGGATATTGTGCTGTTAGGAATACCAACATTGTGCTTAGTAGTAAATCCCATTGTGTTAAATGGGACTTACTCCAAGAATCATGGCTAGGATTGCAGCCTCCTCCCTTGTTAAGTGTGCTAAAGACAGTACAATCCTGTAGACGCCTCCTCAAACAGAAGTCCCACTAAGCTCATTGAGGTTCATTCTCATAAAAGGTGGTCTAGGGTTTCAGACAGGGCAAATGTCTTTTCTTGCCAATTTAGCCTTTACGGACATTACAAACATGTTCAGAAGTAGCATCCCATCACTTTGTACCTTTGTTGGAAAGAGGCTTGGAAAGCTCTTGTCAGTTTTCTAACTTTTGGCTTGTTTCTTAAATGCGTCTCCTCTTTTATGCTGGCACTTGGTGCTCTCTCCCTCTTACCCGCCACCCTCACAAACGTAGATTAAGCATTTCAAAGCTTCTAATTTAAATAAGGAAACAAAACAATGATGCACACAGATAACTTTGCTATGTGTTTGTTTAAGATATATCTTTATTTATGTACAACAAAAGGAGGCACATTTAGGTAATTAAACTCAACCCTAAATACTGTGAAAAACGACTCTGCATGGCAGAGAATCTATATGAAAATTTATGGTGGGTGTTAATTCAAGACAAGTTTAGACCGATGGCGAGGGTGGGTGTTCTGTATCCGTGCACATGTATATAAAATGTGAGTCAGTGTCCTTGTATAGTAGTGCTAACTTAGATGGCAGTTTATTAGTCCAATGACTCAGGAAGACATAGGCTGCATCCCGGGACAGAGACCCAGAAACCACTCCAGCCAATTTACACTTCAATCCGAGATACGTTTCCTTCTAAGGAACAAGCTCAGAATCACTGTGTTTGGCCTGTAGTTTGTAAAAGCATTAAATTGCCAAGTGGGCTACAGCAGCTTAGATCACAATTCGCCATTAATGCAAGTACACTGGCATTAATCAATTACAGGTGGGAATCTGGTCGTTTATGGATTGTACTTTATGAACAATGATTTGTGTGCCACTGCCAACTCTTGTGATTTGCTCTGAGATTCTAGTTTGTGATTCCATGCGATGCCCCATTCATATTTTGTTAGTATAAATCACTCAAAATAACTCCAAGGACATAAAATCGATGTACGTGAATCCGTGCAAAACACTGTACAGTATTATATTATAATGTTCCATGGATATAAGTGAAACTTTCTTAACAAACACCTGGACTAAGGAGAACAATCTCAGCTAAGAAGTGCACGTCATGGCTTACTGATTCTGGAAGAACCATGTATCTATTTCAGGTGTGCAAATATAACAAACAGAAAGTCAGTTGTGGATCGGGACTTGGTAAGCATATTCAAAGCAGTAAGTTTCACCTGTGCCATACACTAAACTTAAAAGGTTTGACTAAATGTGATCTGTCAGGTGCTGCTAGCCAAAGAAGCATACCTGAAGTAAGAGGTTCTAGTTGAGGTGGTGGAGGAGTGCAATAACGCAAGAACTGCTTTGCAAAGTCAGACAACATCAAAGATGCAATCCATTGTTACGCATACATCAATTTTGACTGAAATATGCTATCAGCTGTGTCTGGGATACTGTTCCTAGAGATGTCAATAGATAACCAGTATACGATGGTACTATTACATCATGCCAAGCTGTTTTCAGCTGGGTTTCCTCACCAAAGCAGAACAATACATATCAACTTGAGCGATTCACAGGCAACTTCTCTCTGTCTTATATTCTTGGAATTCCTTTTTGGAGCACAAAAATGGAGCTGTCACATATTTCAAATACAGTACCATGCACAGCTAATTCAGATATAAAGCACTGAACGATCAGTAAACACCTACGAAAGCAGACATCTTTCCGTTTTGTTTGCAGAACAGCAAAAATCTCCCTTCAGCCTGAAATATACAAAAACCTCCTTCACCTCTAATTATTTTCTTTAAATATTAATTTATTCTGATATTTTCTCTTTAAAAACAAACAAACAGAGTCTGCATCGATTGTGGTAAATCCCAGCCAGAGACGCAAAATAACTTGGGCTCCATCTGTTGCAATGAGGCAAGAGAACAGAAGCAAGAAACTGTAAATTCTGAAAGACTATCTATTGACACTACTTTGATGCAGTGCTTCTCCTTGACCTTTATTTTAATAGCCCCACCATCACTTCACTGATATCCCATAGTTTCCTTGCAACCAAATCATCCATGGCATTGGGCAAGAGTTGTTCCTCCTTGCAGTTTCCAAAATATTTCCCAGATACACCTTCTACTTCGGGGGAGGAGGCCAGATAAATTGAGGTCTGGGCTCCTTCCAGAGGGGTTTTGAAGAAAGCCCAAGATACCAAATTGAAGAGGGGCTTGGCTAGCAAAGGGATATGTATATGTCTGCCTAGATTTGTTCTGACAATACCGGGATGCAGCACATTGACCGTGACCCCTGTGTTCTCTAAGCGACGGGCTAATTCCCTAGTGAACAGGATGTTGGCCAGTTTACTCCGGCTATAAGCAAAGCTTTTATTGTAATTTAGCTCACTGTTCAAGTCATCAAAGTTGATCTCGCCGTATTTGTAAAGCTTGGAGGAAACCACCACAATCCTGCTGGGCGCAGAGCTTTTCAGAAGTCCAAGGAGGAGGTTTGTGAGCAAGAAGTGCCCCAAGTGGTTGACGCCAAACTGCATCTCAAAGCCGTCCTCTGTCTTCATATAGGGACACTGGAATATCCCTGCGTTGTTGATCAGGACATCCAACCTAGACTCTTCCTTTATACAACAAGGGGGGGGGAGTAGTCAAACATACTAATGTAATAATATTAAAATTATTTTTTTAAAAAAATAAAGATGAAAAAGTCTGATCCCTTAAAAGTGACAGTGAACCTGAAACCCTTTACAGTTGACCACCTCCAATGCTAGCAATACCTTTATTGATTTGGCCACACACCATTTTGATTTTCTGCTCATTCCAACCTGAACCTATTGACCTCCCCCCCCCCCCCCGTCAATGTTTTTCCTCTTAGGGTTATTTGTTGGGATGGGACATACCATAGTGGTGGGTAGGCCCACGCTCTTTTTCTCCCACTTTCTGCCACTCCTTTCTCTCTTCCCCCTCTCCCTGCCACTTCCTTTTTCTCTCCTTTTTGCCACATGAAAAGTAGGCCAAAGGCTGCTTGAAATTAGGCTGAGGGCAGCATGGTGAGTCTAAGGCTACTAGTTGCCCACCCCCCAATGTAGGGTTGGACCATTACTGGGTTCAAATCTCCTCTGTCATTAAACTCTCCCTGGGTGACTTTCTATGTTTCAATCATTCTCTCAGCTTAGCCTATGTCACAGGTTTGTGATACAAAAGAGGGCCATTTTGCCCCTCTCAGAAATCTTTGGGGAAAGTGAGGGGGGAAAGAAAAAATGCAATTAAAACACTTTTCACAAGCAGTATCGCATACAAGTTCCACAACTCATCTCACTTTTAATAGCAATTAAATATTATTGGTGAACACTCCAGCTGGTGAAACAGAAGCCATTTACAGTGCAATGCTATTCATGTCCTAATGCAGTGGTTCCCAACAGGTGGTCCGGGGACCCCCAGGGGTCCGCGAGCTATGCCAGAGGGGTCCGCAAGATGCTATTAGAATAAAAAATATATTAAATATATTTCGTATGATAACAGATTTTTTGTTTTGGCCGCTTCCTGCATGAGCAGAGTCTAGCGCAAAACTAGAATTAGATAGAGGCAGTAGTTCTGCTGTATGCCGTTAGGTGGCGCTTTACAAACACTACTGTTTTGCAAAGAGGCAGCACGCGCATTCTACTAACGCTCACCTCCCCAAGATGCTTTGCGCGCGTCGGCTTCATTTGTGCGCTACTGCGCAGGTACCCTGTCTTCTCCATTCCCCTCCCTCCTCCCTGGCGCGCGCTGCCTCTTTGCAAAACAGTAGTGTTTGTAAACAAAGCAAGCATTTTCTTCCATGTGTTTCATGAAAAACAAATATAGGAATCGGCTTGACATGCGGTCAGATTTCAGAGTGAAAGTTTCAAGTTTGGAACCTAATATTTCAGAAATAATGGACTCAAAGGACAGATTTAACTTATCTCAATAAGAACTGAAAAGTAAAACTGTATACTGATGGAGTACTCTGTTGTAACTGTAAAAAACGTATAAATATAAAATATAAAAAGACTCTTAATTTGGCTCTCACTTTTTAATTTTAGGATTAGGAATTAATGGGGGTCCTTGTCACAATAGCGGCTCGATGAGGGGTCCTCGAGAAAATTTTGTTGGGAACCCCTGTCCTAATGAATTCAGTGGGGATTACTCCCAGGTAAGCAGGAACAGGCCTGCAGTCTCGTTCACTAATAATATTCAGCTATATAGCAGCACTGTGCCAGGACTGTCAGGTCCATTGTTTCAAAATATCACACCTCCAAAAACACATGATGAGAGTGCAAGCCCATAAACTGGCTCATTTGGTGTGACCAGACGCTCTTCTCATATTTAATTGATCACTTATTGATTACTGGGTGAAAGGAGACTTCCAGTGACATTCCAAGGAATGCAAAACAAATACAGCTTATTGCTTTGTCTCTGCTAAATAGTCACTGTTTTACTCTCTTCTGATGCTATTAATAGTTGCATGGCAAGATTTGACATTGGAAGGTCAAATGCTCTTTTATGAATGATATTGCTGCATCTGTCCCCTTCAGATGTACTGGATTCCGTTTTCCTATATATGTAGCATACTCTTCTCTCGCTTTTGTGATGATAATTCTAAGATTTATTACTGACATGTCATTCTTCTTGGAAAAAGGATACTTGTGTACTTCACAAAGCAAGTTTGTATCTGATACAAGCAAGGCCAAAACCAGATCAACCTGCTCCTCTTCTCTCTCCACCCTGCAGTTGTCTGTCTTTAATTCAACAGGATCAGGTTGTAAACGCCCTCATGCTGGCTAGTCTGCATTTCAGATTCAGCAAAGATATATTCTCACTGCTAATGTTTATGGTGCAAAGAGAAAACCATTTTGTGCTGTGCCATTTGAGTAGATTGATACATTAAATAGCAACAACTACAGGTGAAGGGAGCTACCAATAAAATCTCAGGCATACATTTGACAGCTCAATTGGTAGAGCATGAGGCTCTTAATCTCAGGGTTGTGGATTTGAGCCCCAAGTTAGGCAAAAAGATCCCTGCATTGCAGGGGGTTGGGCTAGATGACCCTTGCAGTCCCTCCCGACTTGACAATTGTTTTGACTCTGTAGTCCCATGGACTCCAAGACATGCACACTTAGAAGAAAGCCCCACTTATTTATTCTGAAATTCTATACCTCTGTCAGTCAGTTGGGATCAAAGATGAAGGGACTTTAGCTGCAGCCCAGCCAGATGGGTGGGAAATACCGTAGTAGTAGTAATAATAATAATAATAATAGATCTTTAGCTACAGCCCAGCCAGATGGGCCAGGTATGTATGTATAAATAAATGATATTAATAATAATAATAACAACAACAATAACAATAGCTCTTTAGCTGCAGCCCAGCCAGATGGGCCAGGTATTAATAATAGTAGTAGTAGTAATAATAATAATAATAATAATAATAATAATAATAATTGCTCTTTAGCTACAGCCCAGACAGGCAGGCCGAGTATGTATAAATAAATGATATTGATATTGATAATAATAATCATAGCTCTTTAGCTACAGCCCAGACAGATGGGCCGGGTATGTATGTATACATAAATGATGATGATGATGATGATGATGATAATAATAATAATAATAATAATAATAGCCCTTTAGCTGCAGCCCAGCCAGATGGGTGGGAAATACCGTAATAATAATAATAATAATAATAGCCCTTTAGCTGCAGCCCAGCCAGATGGGCTTGTCTCTTTACCTGCAGCACCTGCTGGCAGAAGCGGCGCACGGACCCCAGCGAGGCCAAGTCCAGCTCGCGCACCACCAGCTCCCCTCGGCCTCCTCCTCTTTCCCGCGAGCTCAGGCCCATCTCGGCGCGCAGCTCCCGGGCCGCCTCCTCGGCGCGCGCCGGGTCCCGGCAGGCCATGATGACCCTCGCGCGGCGCCTCAGCAGCTCGGCCGCCGCCGCCCGCCCCAGGCCGCTGTTGGCGCCCGTGATGATCACCGTCTTGCCCTCCATCCGGCACAAGGCAAGGGCGGCGGCGGCGGCCGTAGCGCTGCCCTTCCCCGCCGCCGGCCAGAGGCGCCGGGCGAGGAGCAGCAGCCCTCCGCCCAGAGCAGCGGCCACAACCACCGCGGCGGCGGCACTGGCGGCCATCGCCCTCGAAGCCCCACCCCAGAGCGTGAGGGCGGAAGGGCCGATCGACGCGCAACCCCGGAGCCGCGAGGCCCAATACACGCCGTGCGCGGGCCCCTCAGTGCCGTGTTGCTGTCGGCCCTTCGCGAGGCATCCTGGGAGGTGTAGTTCCCGAGCGCTCGGCGTGAAGGCTGCTCTTAAAGGAACAGCCGTCGCAGCACGTGGTGCGCCAGGAAGTCCGCGCGGCGCGTTTCTCTCTCTTTTTGTAGAATTTATTTATTTGGTTATTCAGATTAATGTTTTACAATCTCATACCCAACACACAACCTGAAAACAAGATTCCAAAGAATCTCCTGGACTTCCCTGCTCTCTGTTGACGTTGTTAACTCATTTCCTCCTCCATCTTTTATAACAATCCAAATCTCTTACATCTCAATCATGTGTCCAAAATTCACCATCAACACCCCAACAAGTGTTATTCCAATCCTACTAACGATTTTAGCTGTTTACAATGGTTTTAAAGATAAATTATAAATTTCCCCCATTCCTTATTAAAATTTTGGTCTTCCTGATTTCTGGTTCATTTCGGCCATTTCGGCATAATCCATCAATTTGATCTGCCCTTCTTCTCTGGTAGGGACTTTATCTTCTTTACCACAGCTGCACGGATGTTATTAGCCCAGTGATGGAAAGAAGTCCAAGACACATTTCTACACCACGTGGGGGAAGCCTCAGCTTAGATTCCCATAAGCCAAACAAACAACTAAAAAAGGGTGTAGCTCTATGGCTGCAGGCTGCAGCTGCTTACAGATGGCTAGATAACCAAATCTAGTTATTGCCATCCCTACCAAAAAGTGAGAAATTTAAACTAAGAAAATGTTTTTAAAAAAATTATTATTATTTTTAAAAACCCAAGTGTAAACCTCCATTCTGATCTGTAAGATAGTGGGAGAAATGAGCATTTTAGCAAAGCTTTACATTACTGTTCATCAGCTGCTTTCTTTTAAACTGTAAAAAAAATCAGCAGACTACTGGTAAGTGTTTTTAAAATACCCATTTATTGCCACAGGAGAAAAATTATGTGCATGGTAAAATCAATGGCAGCACCCCACTTACGGAACTCTCTTCCAGGGCATCAGAAGTCTTGAAGAGCAAATTATGGATTTGTTTGTTTGTTCGGGCAATTTTGGTTGTGAAAGACGTATTTTTGGAACTGTGCTGCTGATGGGCACTTCATTTATGTATAATATACAATAATTGTGTGGTTTTAACAATTTGGTTTTGCTTTGTGTTTTACACAGCACAACTGGACGCCTTCATCTGCCCCAGTTGCAACAAAACATGTCTCTCCTGTATTGGTCTCTACAGCCACAGCAGGTGCTATAACCTTCCAAAAGTTTCACTTCACCTCCAAAAGCACAGTCTTCCATTGTCTCCCAAGGCAGATGGATGCCAACAATATTGTTAGCTGCCCTGGGCTCCTTGTGGAAGAAGGGTGTGGTTACAAACCTAATGAATCCATTTTAAACCAAGTGATATGAAAGTAGGAATCTTGTGTTGTTGAGGGTCACAAGTCACATTCCTCCCTAGCTATTTTTATGCAATAGACCAGGAATAGGGTTTTCCAGATATTTATTTCCCTCTTACAGCACTGCAGTAAAAAAGTAGCATTAGCAACACTGTACAGTATTTTATATTTGTTATGCAAGCCACTTAGGTTTGTGTAAAGCAGAGAATAAATATTTTACATTAAAAACAAATACAGTGGACGCTCGGGTTGCAATCGTGATCTGTGCGGGAGCCACGTTCGCAACCCGCAGCGCAGCATCTGCGCATGCGCGGATTGTGATTCGGCGCTTCTGCGCATGTGCAAAGCGCAATCTAATGATTCTACGCATGTGCGAGCACTGAAACTCAGAAGTAACCTGTTCCGGGACTTCCAGGTTCGGCGTGGTGTGCAACCCAAAAACGCGCAACCTGAAGGGTGGTTCTCTTGGAGCAACATGAAAAATTCTTTTGCCATACAATCCCAGGTGAATGAAACTTGGCAATCTAATTCAGTGACAGTGCAGTGGTTATGCAAGATACATTTAGTGCTTAGAATTATTCGCCTAGAAATACTGTATCTATGCAGGGGTGTAATGATTGCTGCATTCATTTCAATAGTGCAACTTAAATCAAGAATGTATAGTTTACTTCTATGGGACAAGACGTATTACTTCATGAATACGCCTTTAAAAGACTCTTGAATAAATAGAAAAATGCTGATTAAGTCTCTAAAACCTGCTTTTATTAAACCAGACAAGTAGTTTTAAAAAAGAAGACATTTACTAATTGGTTTATACCACTTTCACAAAGCATAAACCATGTGACGCACTAGATAGAAGGCAGGGCCCGATCTACTGACCGCCATTAAGAGTTATATATACCGCCGCTTTGGTGTTTGTAGTAGCAGGTGTCTGTGTGCATGATAATGCAGCACAGCTCCAGTTCTAGATAATGCAGTGGGCCTGTATTCAGAATTACTAAATGAAGGGAGTGCTATTTGTATCCCATTCCAATCAATGGAAACTATTGCTTTCATTCGGATTGCATTCTACTGACTTCGATCCTGCAGTCTAGCTGGTGTGCACATGGGCCAACAGACTGTCGAATAAAGCAGTACAAAACTCCGTATTTTCATAGCTTGTGTGCAAAGTGTGCACTAGGCACTGGTTATTCATCAAGACACAGCAACGAATGCGTGGTCTTCTGCTACGTTCACGGTTCTGTAGAGCAGAGGGAATGATTTAAGTATTACAATGCTAATATTTCTCAACAGCCAAAGAGCCCAAGTTAGAAAAGTCGACTAAAACCCAATCTGTTTAAGGAGCGTATATGCAAGTATTTCAACTTTCACCAAAATATATATTTATAGTAAATATATATATATATCTCCTCTAAAAATAGATCAGGAAACTGGAGGTCACACTTAAATATAAACCTTGATAAACGTCCAAGAATGGAAATTTCAGACTCAACAGCATTCAAGGCTAAGCTAAAAAAACAACTTAATTTTTGGCAGGGCTGTCTTTCAGCTTAGACTTGTGGTACTTCTGCCCAATGCCATATGGCACGTGCGCAGCAATTGTACCCAGCTGCCGTGCTCCCTCTATGTGAAACATCTGATCATCAAAGAAAATATGAGGTCTGATTTTGGCCAGGACTGGTCCCTTAGGTGCCCCTGCGAGGAAGAGGGCTTCATCAATCTGCACTCCCCAGCTGCGGAGAGTCTTCAGCACTCTGGCCCCAGAACTGGCGGCACTTCTGGCAGTCACCAGATACGTTCTGATTGGCGAATCCAGCCGTTCGTTCTTAGCGTAGAACTTCTTCTGGAGTCGTCCAAGATCTTCCAGGAAACCTTTCAAAGGACCCTAAAGGCACAAAATATCAGAAACACATTTACCATATGGAGACTGGTGATTCAGAAGAGAACTATGAGGGCTGTAAAAAGCGTAAAGGACGAATAAAAGTTTTAGCTAGAGAAAAGGTGCACAGGACATTGCTTTAGGCGAAGTTTGATCACGGGACCATTTATTATTATTATTATTATTATTATTAGTATACCACCCTATACCTGCAGGTCTCCGGGTGTACAACATAAAATCACAACATAAAAACACAAAATACATAATCAAAATGAAAACAAAAACAACCCAATAAGCCCCCCCCCCCAGCGTTTTAAAAGGGCATTGGATGTCAATCATCTAGTTCAGCATTGACTAAACCAGGCACCCCCAAACTTCGACCCTCCAGATGTTTTGGACAATTACCATCTTCCCTGACCACTGGTCCTGTTAGTTAGGGATCATGGGAGTTGTAGGCCAAAACATCTGGAGGGCCGCAGTTTGGGGATGCCTGGACTAAAAAAAGGTTTTTCCAAACTTGGTTCTCCAGCTGTTCTCCACTGGTCAGGGATGATGGAAATTGTAGTCCAAAAACAGCTGGAGACTGAAGTTTGGGAAACCCTGGACCTGGGGGCAAGAAGCAGTAGGTTTAAACTACCAGCTGCAGTTTCTATTAAACATAAGAGAATGTTGGCTTCCTTCCTTGTCTTTCTCTTGGAGACTAAACATTTGGATGGTTCTACCAGGGTACCCAACCTTATCAGGACAGGACATTAAAGATTTATTGTTATTCTTTTAAAACAGAATCTGTTTCCAATCTAAGATTCTTCCACAGACCTTTCAATGCTTGTTAAGGCTTCCAATAACTTAGGGGGTAAAGTTACAGGTAGGTAGCCGTGTTGGTCTGCTGTAGATTAAACAAAATTAAATTTTTTTTTCCTTCTAGTAGCACCTTAGAGACCAACTAAGTTTGTTATTAGTATGAGCTTTCGTGTGCAGTGTGCATGCACATGAAATCTCATACCAATAACAAACTTAGTTGGTCTCTTCTTAGTTGGAAGATTATTATTATTATTATTATTATTATTATTATTATTATTTTGTTTCGATTAGGGGGTAAAATTATAGCAAACGTTGATCACCATACCTGGGCCAGAGGCTTATTCTCATTTAGTTGCTCATGCTCAAAAAACCTATCCAGGCCATGTTCTTTCACAATTATTTCAGACTCATCAGAAAACAGAACGGCGTCTCCATCAAAGGCTACTCGGAGTTGCTTGTCATCGTAAGGGACGTTTTTATTCCCAGTGAACAATGTGGCTGCAGCAATTCCTGTGGAAATATTCCAGAAGTCGTTAGGTCTGTATCTGTATCTCATGTAAGTTGAAGGCCATTGTTATAAAAGCATAATAAAGGATCACACCTTGGTGGTAAACATAGGGGTTCATGTGCTTGATGTAGTAAACATTTTCTGGCTAATCCACTGCCTTTCTAGAGTAACTATGGCTGCAGTCCTAAACACACTAGGAAATAACCCCCACTGAATGCAAAAATGCCTCCGATTGTGCTGCAAGGCTGCAATCATCGTTTGCACAATTGCTTAGGGAACCAGGCAGAGGGCCTTCTCGGTAGTGGCACCTGCCCTGTGGAACGCCCTCCCACCAGATGTCAAAGAGAAAAACAACTACCAGACTTTTAGAGGACATCTGAAGGCAGCCCTGTTTAGGGAAGCTTTTAATCTTTAAGAAATTAGTGTATTCTAATATTTCTGTTGGAAGCCTCCCAGAGTGGCTGGGGAAACCCAGCCAGATGGGTGGGGTATAAATAATAAATTATTATTATTATTATTATTATTATTATTATTATTATTATTATTATTATTATTAGCAAGTCCCAGGCTGGACACAAATTCAGACCGCATTCATTTTTATGTCATCTGAGTTTGCTCACTAGGAGGCCATACTTTCATCATTTATAATTAGGACTCATATGTAACTGAAAAACTTCCATTTTCTTAAACCCAATGGCATTGGTATTGTATTATATTTCTTCATTTCTACAGATGTCTGTAGAATACTTTGGATGAAAGCCCAGAAGCACATTCTTGTACTGATATACTTGAAATCTATACAAAGTGTAAGGCAACTGTGTTCTACCACATTGCATGTCCTGGGGCTCAAAATTCAGGATGTTCCTGCTGGTCCAAAAAGTCTGGTGACCCTTGGGCTAGTATATGATTGAAGCAAGGAAAGTACTTGTCCAAACCTTCTTCTATGGCTTCTTGAACTTTTTCGGAGTCAGCAGAAAGGTACAGATTCGTAAGGTATGCTTTTAGGTACCCGATGGGAGACTTCCCTCCAGTCATACAGAACCTTTCAATTAGCAGGCCTGGAATGGATGAGATTTTTTAAAGAATCATTTGATGCACAAGATACACAGGTTTTCTTGCAATACAATCACGTGGCGGCTGTGTTCTCCTTTGGGAGGCATGTAGGGAGCTGGTTTAAATGGGAGCGGTGAGAGGTGCTTCCAACCCGATGTTAATTTCTCGTGGTCTCTACATGAGAATCTGAAAGAGACCTGCCACACCATCATGCAGGAGAGCAGCATCACAGTTATGAATTCTGCCTCCTGGAAATTTGTTGCAACCTGCTACATACAGTTACTTACAGGTATTTGATTTGGTCTCGGCCACGGAGGACACCTGAATACATTTGGCTTCTCCCCAAACGATAAATTTGGGAACAGACGGCTACATCATTATGGTGGTCAGGCAGGGATTGCGGCACCCCCACTTGACAACACCATGTCCCTTAGCCTGCTCTATTCCACCATCCCCTAAACTTTGGATTAGTGAAAGTCACACATAAGTGAAAATCAGATGCTGCGCACAAGACCCTCAGAAAGGCCAGTCAAAATCCAATTACCTAGTCACCCCAGTGCAGGGATTGCCTCCAGCAATCATAGCCAATAAGACAGCGATGGTGGGACTTGTATTATTCCACCAACATTTGGAAGGGCCACAGGTCCCCCAACGCAGCCCTAGCTAGTTCGTCCCAACTCTGCAGCCGCACCATTGTGGTTTTTATGCCGCTCAATCTCTCCTTGCCATTTTCAATTCCATCTATGTCCTCTGTGCTCCTCCCCTAACTTTACAGTCCTTCCTTCGCAGCTTTCAGTTGCATCGGTCCACATATCCAGCCCATTTTTCAAGGCCAGGGGTGGGGACACAGCAGATGCGACAAGATGGGAAAGCACCAAATCATCTTGGCGAGGAGGAGGAGGAGATGTGGAGCGAGGGTGAAACCATGTTGCTTTTCAGCCAGGTTCCCAGATGTCCAACAACCTTAATCTGTGGGACATTTGGAGCCAGTTATGACAGCTTCTTATATCTGGCGAGTAAATCTTGCCAGCCATAACTCAAGTAATTCTTTCAGATATATCTTTAATCGAGGGCTACCCTAGCCTCTGTTGTGTTCCAGAAATCCCACAGGATTCTGCACAGAGGTGCAGGAAGAAGCCCAGCCTTCTCTCGAGTTGTGCTGAGGAGGCACTCATTGGTGCACAACAGTGAGACACATGACAGCGTGTCGGGGAAGTAGCAGCAGCACAGACAGATAGGCAGGAACTCAGACCTCCAGACTCACCGTAATGGTTAATGCTGTTGATAAGTCTGACCCCGACCTGAGCATGGTTATTAGTCATAAGCACAATATCAAACAGCTCTTCATCGTCTGGATACAGCTCACGGAGTCGGGCGTTCACCAACTCAACTGCCTGTGGATGGGGAAACATAGAGGAGTTCATGCGTTGGCTCAATTTGAGCTGTTTTCATCAGATCTTCTGACCGGGACACGTGGGAAGCCGTCTAGAAAAAGAATGCACTTGCCAGCTGACCTTCCAGAGTGTGTTCTATTAATAAGCGGGCCTGCTAAAGTTTGGTGCAAAAGGAACAAACCCAAACCCCACCTTCTAACAGTTACGGAAGAAAGTGCGTTTTACAGTTTTCAATTTGGGCACCTACGATTATAGGTTGATTTTTAAGGTTAGTTAGCTATCCTATATACCCAAGGCTGTTCAGCTTGGCATCTGTTTTTCAGGAGTGGGTGGAGAGAAGAGAAAGGAAATCCTTTCCAATTACTGAGCAGAATGTAGTAGAAACTACTGCATGAAAAAATGAAAGCAGTGAAGAAAATGGAAGTGTTTACACACTGCAGAGAATGCTGTCAGTCTTGCTTTCAAAAGAGTTAGGAATAATGATGATGATAATTTATTACTTATACCCCGCACATCTGGCTGGATTTTTACAGCCACTCTGGGTTGCTTCAAACAGAATACTAATACTAATAATAATAATAAAGCGATAAAACATGAAATCTTAAAAAGCTTCCCTATACAGGGCTGCCTTCAGATGTCTTCTAAAGGTTACATAGTTACCCATGTCCTTGACATCTGATGGGAGGGCATTCTACAGGGTGGGCGTCACTAATGAGAAGGTTCCCTGTAACCTCACTCCTTGCAGTGAGGGAACCACCAGAAGGCCCTCGGCGCTGGACCTCACTGTCTGGGCTGAACGATGGGGGTGGAGACGCTCCTTCAGGTATACTGGGCCGAGGCCGTTTAGGGCTTTAAAGTTCAGCACCAACACTTAGAATTGTGCTCAGAAACATACTGGGAGCCAATGTAGGTCTTTCAGGACTGGTGTTATATGGTCTCGGCGGCCACACCCAGTCACCAGTCTAGCTGCTGCATTCTGGATTAGTTGTTTCCGGGTCACCTTCAAAGGTAGCCCCACTTAGAGCGCATTGCAGTAGTCCAAGCAGGAGATAAGCAGAGCATGCACCACTCTGGCAAGACAGGTAGGGTCTCAGAATATAGGAAGTTGCCTGATAATGGTATGAGACCATTTGTCCCTCTAGTTGCATAGTGTCTACACAGGCCACGCAGCAGCTCTTAAGTGTTTCAGATGGAAGACATTTCCAGCTCTGCTGAGAGAGGCTGGAGACAGACGTTGGGTACATGCAGAGCCGATGCTCTAGCAGAGCTCCAAATCTCCCATTAACAGCCACATGTTGCTTTTTCCCATTGTGCGCTAAGCTATTTTTAAAAACACAGATCTTTATCCCAGTCTCAACAGAATGAACTATTGTAAACTGGACCGTCTCTACTTTTTACTTGCTCTCCTTTAGGATTACGAGGCACAATGGGAATCAATTATCTCCCTCAACTTTCACTCTCAGTATTTGGGGAGCTCATTTAGCACTCCCAGCCCCTCAGTAAAAAGTGGCCTGGAACTCCCAAACATCATTTTTTGGGTGTGTTTTCAAGGAACCACCACCAGAGAAACCGGGAGGCCATCTTTTCTATTTGCTCTAACTCTGAAAGTCTCTTGGTGAAAGTCTGTGTGTTTATCTGGCAGCAGGATTATGTAACATGCAGCCGGATTATTGCTTTTGGGCAGAGGCAGGGAAGAGAGAGGAAAACCAGGTGGCGGGGAGGGAGAATTGCAGCTCTGAGATGCAGAGAATTATATATATATCTATGGAACTGGACTGCTTGAGAGGAAGCTGGTTTACCTTCACCAAGGCAAAAGCTGGGCCGGGCTTCAGGGTGACGTTCTCGTTCGCCTGCTGATACTCCACATACTTTTCCACGCCTTGCTCTTCATAGATTTTCCTCTCTTCCACCATATCGAAGAGAGCCCGGGAGGAAACAGCGATGGTGATGGCGTTTTGGGGTTTGGGCTGCAGGAGGCAAAATAATAATGATGATAACATTACTGAGGAGACAGCCTTATGGGGGAAGAGAGTGTATGTGCCATGGATGCAGCTAGGATTTATGTTAGGAGGAGGGGCAGGCTTTAAGTGGGGAGGCAGAACCTCTGTTAGTTATTTTTATATATTTACTTGATTTAGGGGGGCAACTGTTCCCTGCCCCCCCCGGTTTTCCCATGGTGTGTGTGTGTGTGTATGTGAGAGATGGGGGCGCATGAGAAAGAGAGATGGAGGCCAGTCTGAATTGTTTTATAGAGAAAGCCAGCGAGGGGTGTGTAACCACTTGGGGCGAGGAGCAGCGGTACAAAGAAGAAAGGGACAGGCATTCAGGGCTTGGGGGAAGGAAGGACTCGCTTGCGCCATTGCGCAGCCTTCTAGGAAACAAGTTGAAGCTGCTGTTACCTTTTGCACGCTTCCTTGGACCCTAGAGGTCGGGATCTCTTACTCCCGAGTAAAAAAACCCAGCAACAAACCCCGTGGCCTTGCACTGCACTTTTTATTTTCTTTTTTTTAACTCACGGGCCGGGGTCTCTTAGTGGAGGCGAGGCTTTCGTAGGCAGCCTTGGCCGCTTCCCAGTCTTGCTCGGCGACGGCCACTTCCTCCTCGGAGAGAAGCTCCATTTTGCAGCCGGAGGAGCCGCGCTGCTCGTCCTCTTTGTCCGGGTTGCAGCCGCTCATCCTCCGGCCTGGCGCCGATGGCTGGGGTTCGACGGCGCGCAGCCGGCCGAAAGGCCACCCGCAAGGGCAGTGAAGCTTCGCAGAGCGCCAGGCACCCCTCGGACGCCCCGCAACTGCTCCAGCTAGAGGTGGAAAAAAAGGGCATGCCCACCCCTGCCTCGGGCCCCGTCGTTTCCCGTCTTCTCGGCACGCCCGTCCGCGCCTCTCTCCGCCACACCCTTTGCCCCCAGGCACAGGGCGGGGAAGACGGGAGGAGGAAGCCGGGCTGCGCCTCGGAGCGCTGGTGCCTTTTCGCCCAGGCGAGAGTAGGAAGAGCCGTCGAACCGGTCGGGCGGCGATCGTGCGCGCAAAGAGGCGCGCCTTTCCTGGGTTGCAGTGGACGTTTAGGCGCGCTTAACTTCGCAGGGTTGTGTTAAGGGGGACTCGTACCGGTATCCCACGACTAGGATCCGGCTGGAGACAAAAAGCAAACGCACAATAATAATGATGGTGATATAATAATAATTTATTGCTTATATGCCACCCATCTGAGTGGCTTGTCCCAGCCACCCTGGGCTTCTCACAACAACAACAACAACAACACCAAAAATAGTAAAAACACATTGCAACATCACACTTCTAAAAACTTCCCTGAACACAGGGCTGCCTTCAGAAGTCTTTTAAAAATCACCTGCTGGGAGGGCGGGACAATATTAGAATCGTAGAATTGTTGAGTTGGAAGGGATCCCCAAGGGCCATATAGTCCAGTCCCATGAAATGCAGGAATTTCAGCTAAAGCATCCATGACAGATGGCCATCCAACCTCTGCTTAAAAACCTCCAAGGAAGGCGAGCCCACCACTTCCTGAGGGAGACCATTCCATTGTCGAACAGCTCTTACTGTAAGAGAGTTTTTCCTGACTTTTAGTTGGAATCTCTTTTCTTGTCACTTATATTCATTCATTCATTCATTTATTCATTCATCTCCTGCCTTTTGGCCTGGCCGGGGTTCACTGCACCTATCCACATTCCATACTAACCACCCCCACAGCAAAACCTTGCAGAATGCAAGTCCTACCATGCACATAATCATCTGTCATAATTATGGAATTTTTGCTAATAATCAATAATCTGTCTTATCTGATTTGTGAATTTGACTGTTAGTACTCACAGAAGAAACCTTTGATTGGACCTAAGAATTGATCCATACTTTTACTTGTTTGCTGTGCACTCGTCATGAAATGTGAAATCATGACAAATCTTTGTAGAAACTGCATTTGTCAGTAAGCTCTGAATGGCTGCAGCTCCTTTGCACAAGCCTACAGTATGTTTGCAATGGTATGTCATCATCATTTTGTTATTTATATGCTGCCATTAAAAACTTTCCTGAACAGGGCTGCCTTCAGGTGTTTCTAAAAGTCAAATAGTTGTTTATCTGAAGAAGTGTGCATGCACATGAAAGCTCATACCAAAATAAAAACTTAGTTGGTCTTTAAGGTGCTGCTGGAAGGAATTTTTTTTATTTTGTTTCGACTACGTCAGACCAACACGGCAACCTACCTGTAACTAGTTGTTCATCTGTTTGACATCTGATGAGAGGGCGTTCCACAGGGTAGGCGCCACTACCGAGAAGGCCCTCTGCCTGGTTCCCTGTAGTTTCACCTCTCACAGTGAGGGAGCCACCAGAAGGCCCTTGGAGCTGGACCTCAGTGTCCAAGCTGGACGATGGAAGTGGAGACTTCCTACACTTCTAAGAAATTAACTCTGGTGAGCACCAGTGTGTAAGTGGCAAAATCTCTTCCCTTGTAAATTATGAATTTGCATTTTGAGCTTCCAAAAAATCACACCCATGTTTTAGTTTCAATCCCGACACATCCATGGTGAGCATAACCAGAGAAATGTCATGATATATGCTGTAATCGTGTGCAGACTTACTATATGGTGGGTCACATTGAATTCAGTGGGACTTACTTCCAAGCAAACGTGCTTAGGGGTTGTGCTGTAGGTTTTTGAAAAGTGTGTTGCGCTCAGGATAGGCTTTAATACTTTCTATTCATTTTATTCCCTGTTGGTAGCCTTAGCGCACAGTCTTTTTCAAACTGGGGCAGAATTTCTGCAAGATTAGTACCACCATCTGTGGTGGAAAATTAAGATTTATTTTTTATGTTGGCCTTTCAAACCTTTTCAGACTAATTCATGAGCAGGAGAGGGGCATTTCCTGAGTGTTTTTAACGTGATGTATTCTCTCCAATCCAGCTACCTTCTCTGATTACAAGAGTGGTTCATTTCCCCTCATTATTCTCAGTCTTAATGCAGTTAGTGATTTCAGGCAGGCCACAATAACGGATTTGATAAATCAATCCACCGTTTTAGTTGTATGCAGCCTTTTATTCGCTGCACAGGCCTTTCCAGGTAATTAGTGCAATGAGGCCACAGTTGTTGTTGATTTATTGCAGACAGTCTACACGTCCTCCCTACATATTTGTTGCAGGGATAATGTTCCTGAACATTTAAACCTCAGTGTTTTGTCACTTGCAAACTTCAGTTTCCATGCAGGTGTAACCTGGCCTCCCCATGGCTGTGGGCCCACGGCGGGCCCCATCGGGCATCCCTGTGGCTGTGATGGGCCTCGCAGCCTCCTCCCAGCATGTGACGTCACGTGTGCCGTGCGTGTGTTGTCACATGTGCAATGGGTTGCCCCAAAGTTGGGCGGAAGCCGGAGCCTACAATTCAAAGAAACAAAACAGCTGAGGGCTAGTGAACACAACAACTCAACCTGGTAGATTAGGCAGTTGTGAGAACTGCCTTCTTGCAGCTCCCTCAGCCACCTCTTACCCTGGGTCCATCCCAAGCAATCTGAGACTTCGGCAAAGCGTCTGTCTGGTTCTGCCCTCTTCATACCTCTTCTGGTTCTGGGAGACCAGTGGAGAGGGGAGCTGGATGCCAACATTATACTATTGGAAAGAAAGAAGGAAGGAAGGAAAGAAGGAATTTGACTATCCCTTTTGCCCTGTAAAGACCCCTGGATGGTTAAGTCCAGTCAAAGGTGACTATGGGATTGCGGCACTCATCTCGCTTCAGGCTGAGGGAGCCAGCGTTTGCCAACAGACAGCTTTCCGGGTCCTGTGGCCAGCATGAGTAAACCGCTTCTGGTGCAACGGAACACTGATGGAAACGAGAGCACATGGAAACGTTGTTTACCATCCCACTGCAGCGGTACCTATTTATCTACTTGCACTGGTGTGCTTTCGAACTGCTAGATTGGCAGAAGCTGGGACAGAGCAGCGGGAGCTCACCCTGTTGCGGGGGTTCGAACCACCAACCTTCTGATTGGCAAGCCCAAGAGGCTCAGTGGTTTAGATCACAATGCCGCCTGTGTCCTGTAACAACCCTACTTAGCATCTGATCAGGGAAGGAGTACATGGAAATTATCTTTACCCAGTGGTTTGAAACTTGAACTTCACTACTGCTATGTCACCCTTTCTCCCATTTGAGCAATATGACAGTCTGAGGTGTGGCCAGGTAGCTCAATTCCTCGGTTATCACATTTGCCTATTGCTGCCATGATGACTCCATAGTAGATTCTATAGGCTGCGGTAGCATTTGAGTTCTTCCTCTCTTCCAAATTACCTTTGATATATATATCAAGGCTTCCAGTTTTGTTCCTGCCAAATGAGACTAGGAAGAGAGAAATAGATAGTTGCCATTTTAGTTTAACCATTACTGTTTTATTCCTAGTATATACTCTCAACTTTTAAAAACTCTCACTTCAGTGGTTTCAAGCACTTACAGTGTGAACTGCATGGTCCAACTTTTCATTGACGCTGAATTATCCACATACCTAAACATCCTTTAAGAAATTAGCGCACACAGATGTGACATTCACTATCCAACATAAACATATATAATTTTAAGTAAGTGACATCAGCCAAATAAAATGGTTATGATTGAGTGCGGGTGATTATTTGTTTTGAAGAGTAAATAGATGACAGAATTAAACCATTACTGGGGGAGGCCAGGATTATATCTGCACTTTATAAAATAGAAGGGGGGGGGAGTTATGTTAATAAATATAAAAACACGTGTGCATATTTCAGTGCTTTACACAGTGTATAAAACCGGGGGACACTTTTTGCTCAGTACAAAAATGTGAATTTATTACAGTTCTAAATGCATTTAATCCATGCTGAAATTCTTTCCTAATGTGTGGGACATTAATATTCTGAAGGTCAGTTACTACTCACAGACCACTTAATATAGATTAGTTTCCTCATGTCACACTTTGAACAATTCTTTTAGATAACCATTTGCCGACTCTCTTTGGGAGTACACAATTCCTTCCAAGTGTGGAGTTTGGCAGAGTTGTCTCTCTCTCCGACTTAAATTTCTTACGTCTATGCAGGTGTGTAGCCTAGCACTCTGGTAAATGTTGTCCTAATTTGCAAAAGGCTGCTGTGCAGCACAACCCTAGGCATAGTGACTTGGAAGCAAGCCTCGTTGCGTTCCCTGGGATTTACTCCTGCATAATTACAAGAGCAGAAGACTGGTCCTACTGGACGGAACCATCAATCAATCCATCTAGATCAGGGATGAGGGATCTGCGGTCCTCCAGGTGGTATTGGACTACAACTCCCATCATCCCTGACCACTGGCCATGCTGCCAGGAGGCTGATGAGAGCTGGGGCTCAACAACATCTGAAGGGGCCACCCCTCATCTAGGTACTATCCTGTTTTTTTTACAGTTGCCAAGAAGATGCCTGTGGAAAGATCACAAGCAAGCCTTGAAGGCAACAGCCCTCTCCCACAATTCCTGACAGCAAGGAGAGTCTATCAACTGTTCTTAGCCATGACGATAACCATCTTCCTCCATTCATTTGTCTAATCCAGGCATCCCCAAACTTCGGCCCTCCAGATGTTTTGGACTATGATTACCATCTTCCCCGACCACTGGTCCTGTTGGCTAGGGATCATGGGAGTTGTAGGCCAAAACATCTGGAGGGCCGCAGTTTGAGGATGCCTGGTCTAATCAGCCTTTAAAACACCACCATTTGGGGGGGATGCACGGCTGTGTTACCTATTGAAACCCTGTTAGACTGCAATCACTAGAGAAAAAAATCCTATTGTACCGTGGAAACTGCATCTTGCATCACATTTTAATCTGGTGGTATGTGTGTTCCAGCAGGATAATTATGTCTCTGTAAAGATGTTCAAGAACTGCCAAACTGCCAGTGTTTGGCCTGATTCTGATGGTGTGTGCCAACAAATCTCCAATCTCTGGTCCCACTTGGTTGGCCAATGTGTATATCTTCCTTTCTTTTCTAACTGCTCCAAGGCGGCTGTAATGGGATGCAGCAGCTGCATGGAATCTAACAGCTGAGTCCAGTTGACCTTCGAAACTGATAAGCATGGGAAATGTAAGGAGGTATTAAAGAGAAGATAGTACTTATATTTTCAGGAAACTCTCTCCAGCCTTGAGCCAAGGAGAAAACTCTTTATCAGAAAGGGGAACCTTCTCGTGAACAATTTGCCAAAGCAAATCTCCTTTGATGAAAACAAATTGCAAAACGCATTCCTTTCCATTTAATTCCTCGACAGCCTGGTACTTCAAATATGTCAAAACCCGCAGTTCAGCTCATATAATATTCCAGACATCTTTATTCGATTCTATGGGTTTCATAGGGTCCATGTCAAACATGAGTCTATATAATATTCCCAGTCTGCAGATGCCGTCACACTCACGTTTTAGGTCATGTAAATAGTTCTGATTTTTAACCTTTTAACACCTTTTGCTTTCGTTTTGCAACTTTCAGAAGGGTGGTTTGCCTCAGACGGGACACATGGAATCTACCAGCAAATCCCTTGTCTTCTAAGAAAGGCATTCTAATCCCAGTTGCTCTGCCATTAATAACATCCTACCCTGATCAATCCTTTTATTATTTTATTGGTATGTATGGTACATAGCTGCCAATCGCCCGTATTCCCTGGGAAATCCCCATTTTTCCAGCTGTTCCTAGCTGAAAAAACGGATTTTTTTGTTTTTTCCCAGTTTATTCTGGCGCGGTGGCCATTTTGGAACTGGGCGGAGCATGCTCAGAAGTGACTTTTGATGCATGCTGCTCTGCCCAGTTCCAAAATGGCTGCGGTGTGACATCTGGCACGGCGGCTATTTTGGAACTGGGCAAAGCAGCATCAAAAGTCACTTCTGAGCATGCTCCACCCAGTTCCAAAATGGCGGCAGTGCTACTTCTGGTCTTCTACTTCCGGCCCGGTCCCTTATTTCTCCGACAGCAACTTGGCAGGTATGGTATGGTAACTAGGACTGTAAGAGTTACAGTCCAATGATATGCATTTTTACTTTGGAAAATTCCCACTGAGTTTGATGAGGCAAAGGTTGCAATCCTATACTCATTTATCCGAAAATAAGTATTACCTCAACCAATAGGACCTTCCTCTGAGTAGACCAGTCTAGGATGTGCAGGGAGCAGAGGCGGCGGCTTTTCGAGAGGAGGGGGGGCAATGCGACGTTGCGCAGTGTCCTGACACCATGTGCATGATGTCAAGAGAAGACAGGGGGTGGAGCCAAGCACCTTATGAAAACTGAGGGGGCTCCTCCAAAAATATATTTGGGGGGGGGGGCAAAACTGCCTCAGCCTCTAGGAGTCAGTGCCTATGGACAGGAGGGAGGAACAGTAGCAGCCTGTGCCGTGGGGCGGTGTTGCCTACTTGACTTCCCAAAGTTGAGGTTGCTGCTCATTACTGAGAGGGGGCTGAGGTTGGTGTGTGGGTGGGCAGGCAGAGTATTTAAATTGTCTTGGTCACTGCACTCTCACTGATCTCCGCAGAGCCTTGTCTAACCCACCAGATACAGTGGTATCTCTACTTACAAATAACTCTACTTACAAATTTTTCTACTTACAAATGGAGCTCCATCCGCCATCTTGGATGCGGTTTAGATAGGATTTTTTCTACTTACAAATTTTTAGATAGGGTTGCTTCAACTTACAATTTTTTTCTCCCAATGCATTCCTATGGGATTCAACTTACAATTTTTTTTTACTTACAAATGTGTGTTTGGAACGCATTAAATTCGTAAGTAGAGGTACCACTGTACTGACATCAACTTATGTTAGCACAGCCAGCTAAGCAACCCTGACCCGGCCCCCTCTGGCCGAGACTGGATGGAAGACCTGTAGCCTACAAAACAAATACAGGCCTCCAGGCTGCTCTGTCTGGGAGTTGTCCCTGGCCGTGTCCCTCACAGACTCCAATTTGCACCCACCTCGAGAACTTTAGCCTGGCTAGAAGGTGTCCTTGAAATGTGGCGATACTTTTCGCTTGCCTGGGTAGAAGATGGAGATGTGTTCGTGTGTGTGGAAACTGCTGGTCCATGCCTTTTGGGGAAATGTTTCTCACCTGACCTCAAAAATCACCAAACAATCTATCCCTCCTAATTCAGCACTTGCCTTATTATCACTAGATTTGACCGCAAACTCCGCCCTTAAATCTAAAGAATTAATTTCCTTCCTGTTCACGGCAGCTAGACTAGTTATTGCCCAGAGATGGAAGGAAACCTCTAATATACCAATAGAGACTTGGGATCAAAACATCGGAACGCCTCACATATCACCGGCGACTAATCAAGGGCATCTCCCAAAAGGATATCTTTGGTACAATCTAGTCTCTCCTTTTCTCTTTTATTGAAGAAGTACAGGATATTTTAATGTCATCATCATCATCACAGAGGTGTCTGTGGAGGGGATCTATTCATTGAAAATGCTGTATTGTAACTTTTGAATAAATGTTTTATTTTGTTTTTTTTAAATCGCTGGCTTTTGTGTGACTGGAATGTATCCTACTTTAGAAAAGTGAGAAACATCCATTGGCTTTGGCCACACCCACTTTTGGCTATGGCCCCACCCACCCATGCCATGTGGTCCTCCCAGAAGGTGCATAGCTGCCAAGTTATCCCTTTTTAAAAGGGATTTTCCCTTATGCTGAATAGGCTTCCTCGCGAGAAAAGGGAAAACTTGGCAGCTATGAGAAGGTGGTCCATGAAGAAATTCATCCTTTGGGTTGAAGCGGTTTCCCACCAACCAGAAAGTAAGTCCCACTCAACACAATGGGACTTATTTCTGAGTGGCACAGTTACTGCCAAGAAAGCCCTAACGGGTTTAACTAATTAATTCATTGTTTAATGGGAGGAAGGCCATTTTAATTTGTGAATGCAAGTTTGCACATTTATTTCTTTAAGCATGCTTTGCTTCTGGTGTGTTACTGTAGCAGGGGATGAAAAAGAAAATATTAAAAACGTTTCCTTCCAATAATGGCTGCTATTGTTTTTTAGAAAAGCATAAATCACCCAACTCCACTTCAATATGTCAAAAAGGCATCCATGCTGAAGTGTGGGCAACTAATAAATTTGTTTTAGCATACAATGTTAAAAGGAAGAGGCTTAATCCGTTTAAAAAGTCAGGAAACGGAATGTAATGTGCCAAACTAGTACACAGCATACTTTAGTAAATATCTCCTGGCCAGATTCCTCAATGATCAAAAAGTGATTAGTGCTGGGATAGTGGTGGATGTCACTATTTTCCTTTGGAAGTGAGCTTTGCATACTTTGCCATCTTGAACAACTTCATGTTAGTTTATTTGCATTATCAGGATAGTGACAGTGCCGTGGAAGAGCACCTTTGAAAGCCGGACTCTCTGCTTCTATCATATGCATTCTACTGTTCTTTCATTAAACATGTCTTCATCTCCGGAAAGCCAAATTCTTACAATAATAAATCGGAGACACCTAGAGGCTTTGCCAAGTAAAATATCTACAGTTTCTGGCAATTATGTAATTTCCAGATTTGCTACAATGGCTATTGCTGATAAGTCAATCGTCATAAAAAGAAATGTTCCAGACCAATCTTTATTAGTACGTCCTTCACTGATGTATGTAAAACAATCTCTCTGTTCTCCCTTCTTTTGGGGTGGGTGGAAAGAACATAATTGCAGCTTTCTCCCTCTTTTGAGTGACTCTTCATCATAACAGTTTATATCTGGAAAATATCACAGAAAATGTGAAAAGGGGGTAAGTTTAAACCAAGAAATCAGGCCCCGCTGTTATTAATAGAACGGCTCAAAAATATTTCCCATGATGTGTTTGTAATAGTTCTGCCTTGTAATAAAACTCAGCAGTGATATATTTCTCCCATTCGCGAG
Source organism: Zootoca vivipara (assembly GCF_963506605.1). NCBI lineage: Eukaryota > Metazoa > Chordata > Lepidosauria > Squamata > Lacertidae > Zootoca > Zootoca vivipara. The sequence goes on from NC_083278.1 coordinate 16,422,853, forward strand.
TTGATTTTGCATTATGAGGCCAGACAAAAGCAATATGTAATAAGGTCCCTGATCCAATGCCTGTACATGCAAAAGGGCTCAAAGGGCTCCGTGCTCATTTAAAAGCTCTTTAAAATGATTAATGGCTAAATGCATTGCAAATTATCAAGTGCTTTACACAGACAAAATGGAGAGCTTTTTTGGAACTTTACAAGAAAATTTCCTCTCTTGGTAACTGAGTGCAAAGTATTGCCCAGAGGAAGCAATTGCAGAATGAGTGGAGCAAAAGAGAGAATTTGTTTTAAAACGAATTCTAACTTTGTTCTATTCATCTTGCTACTGCTTACTTTGGTGATAGCTTAAACTTGGCCACTACAGAGAAGAAAGATACTGAAATGCTATTCTTGTTTGTTTGTTTACTTTATTAACCCAGCACAGGTCAGACTCTAGGCAACTTACAGCCTAGTTTGAAAAACAGGCATAATTGTTTAAAACAACTGTCCTAACTTATTTACTATATTTTTATTGACAAAACACTCAGCTGTCAGCTGCAGCAGATGAAGAAGAACTTATGACGAAACAGAATGAATGTGGCTTTCTTGCCGACTCAAGTGTACAGTATTGAATCCAGACTAGGTTAGCTGAATTCGATTCTCATTAAAAATCAGAGGAACAAATGTTTCATATTGATTACAGTGAGCCCTAAGTGCAAGTAATTTACCCTGAATCAGTTTTAACCACCCCTGCACAGTATTAAGCTAGAAGGGGGGAAATCTGTGGCAGTGTAGCAATGCTTTCTTGATTATTTTGTAACTGCTAGGGGAGAAAAGTAGTATAAATACAGTTTGCGACAGAGATATGGTAGGCTTTACCTGAAAGAGTATAAAAGGTAATGAGGCCCCTGACAATCAGGTCCAGTCGTGTCCGACTCTGGGGTTGCAGTGCTCATCTTGCTCTATAGGCCGAGGGAGCCGTCCGCAGACAGCTTCCGGGTCATGTTGCCAGCATGACTAAGCTGCTTCTGGCAAACCAGACCAGCGCACGGAAATGCCGTTTACCTTCCCTATTTATCTACTTGCACTTTGATGTGCTTTAGAACTGCTAGGTGGGCAGGAGCTGGGACCGAGCAACGGGAGCTCACCCCGTTGCAGGGATTCGAACCACCGACCTTCTGATCAGCAAGCCCTAGACTCTGTGGTTTAACCCACAGCACCACCTGGGTCCAAACCCATCGTTCAACCCGGACACTGAGGTCCACCTCCGAGGGTCATCTGGCAGTTCACTCACTGCGAGAAGTGAAGTTACAGGGAACCAGGCAGAGGGCTGATATAAGAAAAACTGCTCCCTTTCCCTTTTGCGGTATTCCAGAGCCCGTATAGAGTCCTCCTAAGGTTCCCTATTGGTAGGAGAACGTAAGAGAGGCCAATAAGAGTATATTGAGAAGCAAAGCGGCTAGTAAGCCTGATCTTTATTAAAAGAACTGTTGCAACAGGGTCCCCACTCACCACACGCAGGAGGGAGGAGAACCCTGAACAACGGTGTGCAAGCCCTTATATAGAAATTGCCAGGATTTGCAAGCAAATACAATGGGAAGGATTTCCCCATTTGCCTCCTTTACTGTAGAGGAATATTTGTAGATTCAAAATGGCTTCAGGATTGCTCTCCCATGCTATTTCAGACACATGGTTCATATATTTAGATTTGTGTGCATTTTTGAAAGTTTATTGTATATTTGGGACCTTCAAATTCTTATAACAGGGCCTTATCAGTGGTGGCAGACCCTGCAAGTGTCACTATCTTCCAGGGATGTCCCTGATTTAGAAAAGCCGTCCCGGTTTCAGATTTGATCCCGGAATGTCCAACTCTTTCTTAAGACACCCCTTTTTCCCCCTGGAGAAATGTTGGAGGGTATGGAGTTATTCGACTCCCAAGCCGTCTGTAGGCAATCCTGTATAGGGAAGTGGTTGGTTTTTTAAAAAATACGTTCAATGTTTTATTATGTTTTAATATATGTTGGAAGCTGCCCAGAGTGGCTGGGGCAACCCAGTCAGATGTGTGAGGTATAAATAGTAAAATTATCATTATGGAATGTGACACCCCTATTTTCATTGGAGAAATGTTGGAGGGTTTGCAATGGCACCCACCCTGTGGAACACCCTCCCTTCAGATGTAAAGGAGATAAAGAACTACATAACTTTGAGAAGACATCTGAACGTTTAACGTTTGACGTTTTGTTATGTTTTTATATGTGCTTCAAACTGCCCAGAGTGGCTGGGGAAACCCAGCCAGATGGGTATAAATAATAAATTATTGTCTTTTTGGCAGATTTTGATACTTCCCCGTGATCATGTGGAGGATTTGAAATGGGACATCTATGCAAGGAAAACTCCCTTGCTCCCACCGACTTATGCATGCCAAAGGCTTGAAACAAATATGAAGAGAAATTCACAACTTGTGTGTGTGTGTGTGGGGGGGGGGAACTTTTCATTAAAAGTTCAGCTTGGAGGTGAGACCAGCAAAAGCTCAGTCAACCCCCCTGCCTGATTTCTTCCCAAAGATCTGGCCCCAGAGATGTTAATAGCCAACTAAAATATACATTTATAATTTGACACCAGCAATTTGATTTTGTGTGTGTGCGCACACAAAGTTGTTAACACCCTCAAAAAAAGAAAATAGGATTTAATCATCTCACTTGTCAGAAACATAATGAGGGTCATCATGTAGAGCCGGCTAATTAATCACGCAGAAGACATGGTCAGCCTGTTAAATATCACTGGACAAAAAAAGGCCTCAGAATGCCTGCTTGTTCGTTAATGCTATTTTTCTTTTTCCTGTAAAATGCCACTTTCCCTGCATGCTTATTGTTCTTTGATACTGGACGTGACCTATGTGCCTTGTCAAGTCACCAATAGTCCTCAGGTCACTTTAAAGAAAGTCACAGTGAGATTTATTATCCTGCAGTCCTTATTTGCCCCAGGGGTGTTAAGAAAGGTGCATGTCATGGAAATGGAGCAATGTAGCTGTGTACTCATGTTGAATACTAGTTTGGAACTCGGTGTAGAAGCCTGCCATCTTTTTTCCTCCTTTGCATTGTGAAATGAAACTATTATCGTTAATAGTTAGGATTGTCAGTTAGTTTGGTTTATTGTGTTTAGCAAGCAGCCATTACACACCACCACCAACAACAACAGGAATCCTGCTACTAATAATGGCTTAGAATCATTATCTTATTGTTCATTTGTTTCTACAAGTTGTAGTTCCTTTAGTCATGTACCAGGCACAGCTAACAAAGAGTTAATGCCAACTTTGAACACTGTGATTTACTGCTGCCTCACTCTTTGACAGTCAGGTTCAATAATTGACCCAGGTATATCCATACCTGCCAAGTCCCGGACTGCAGAATCCGGGACCGGCAGCCACGTGACACCGGAAGTTGCGTAGACGCAACTTCCGGTGTTGCTTTGCCCATCTATGGGCACCAAAAATGGCCACCGCCGGCTTCGAAAGTCGCGTCTACGCATGTCTAGAGCTGCGTAGACGCAACTTCCGGTGTCACACTGCCCATCTATGGGCACCAAAAATGGCTGCCGCCGACACCGGAAGTCGTGTCTGCGCACTTCCGGACATGCGTAGACGCGACTTTCGAAGCCGGCGCCGGCCATTTTCAGTGCCCATAGATGGGCAAATCAGAAAAAAAAGGGCCGCCGGCAGGAGAATATAAGGGAGAATAACGGGAGACGAAGTGATACGGGGGACCGCTGGGAAAAGGTAAGAAAAAATGGGGGTTTCCTGGGGAAAATGGGGTACTTGGCAGCTATGGGTATATCTTGAGGGCAACCCAAAAGGATAGTCCCATTCACAGAACTCTAATAGGAAACACGAAACATTTTGCTCTTTCCCTGTCACAAGCACATGCATTTTTTAATTTTTTATGGGGTGAGGCTTGGCATCACCGTGAAAAGCACATAATAATATAGGTGCTCTGAGGTTAAAATATTCTCATCAGTTTCTTTTCCTATTAGGATCATGTAGATTCAAGACCCCCTTCATGGATCACTGCCTTGTCGTGGTGAAGGGGCTTGAATAACTCCAAGAAGCTATGAGCTATGCCATGCAGGGCCACCCAAAACGGACAGGTCATAGCCAAGAGTTTAGACTAAATGTGATCCACCTGGAGAAGGAACTGGCAAGCCACTCCAGTATCTTTGCCATGAAAACTCCATGGACAATAAAAAGAAGAAGCTTTGTGAGATTCCAAGGCATGCTCTGGTCCATGGGATCACGGAGAGTCGGAGACGACAAAAACGACTAAACAACAACAACAAGATTCAAGACACGGGACGATACTGCTTCTTGCCTGATCTCTTTGCACTTGTTGATCATTCTAGTTTTTGGTGTTTTTAAGACTAGCCCGTCTTAAAAAGAGGGGAACATAAGCCTTGTACTGAGTTCCACTGTGCCACAGGTGTGCAACATCTGTCTTGAAGCAGGAGGAGCGAGAGAGAAGGCAGAAAGAATGCTGCAGTATATGAGAATACAGAAGCGGTAAATACCTCAAGGTACATTTTTGTGCCTGTTGTGTATCTAGGCCCTTGATAGCAGAGCAGCTTCAAGTAAGAAAAGATCATACAAGCCAGAAAAAACCCACATATGTATGGTTTTGTGAGAAGAGAATGCCGAAGAGGAGGGAGAGACCCCCCCTCACAATTAGGGCCATAAGGCACGGAAAGAACTGCACGGATGGTCTGCGAGCCTCTCAGATCTCTCACTTGTATGTTTAAGGCATCAAAATTCATATATGGCAGTGTGTCTCAATCTTGGGTCTCCAGCTGTTGTTGGACCACAATTCCCATCATCCCTAGCTAGCGGGACCAGTGGTCAGAGATGAAGGGAATTGGTTAGGAAACACTGATATATGGAATCAAGGTTGTCCAGCTGAGCTCAAGGAGAATCACTCTCAAATAAGTGTGCAATAGGATTACAGTTTAAGAATCACACATCAGGCAAGAGCATTCTTTTTTTATTTGGCCCACTAGTCTTTAAACATTATGAGGATTTACTTTGTTGCCAATTACTCCTCGGCCTGGGGGAAATGTATTTTTGAAGCTCAAAGGGCGGCAGTTACTTTAATTTGATATATTTAAATTCAACACTGTATGTTGTTCTGGGGGGTATTTTGTCCCAATGGTCTCTGCTGCTCTATTGCTTTTTACTCCTGCTTTGTCTTTTACTGCTTGTTAGAGGTTTGTAAGACTTTTTAAATGCTAGTGAAAGCTGCCTGGAACACTAGATAATCAATACATGCTTAGGGTTGCCGTATTTCAAAAAGTGAAAAATCTAGACACAAAAGTTGTTAAGCAGTTGTCAGGGGATTGTTGCGGCTACTCTCGTGTAAAGACGCTCCAGTCTGCTCTGTCTTTAAGAGCTTTATTGTGCATATTATTTACAGTGCAGAGATATCAGAAAACATGACTGCCTAGTCCGAATCAGAACCCGGCAATGGCTTCCGTCGCGTCTTGGACCAGCATAAATGCCTGGGCACCCCAAAGCGCCTCCCCATAGCCCTGTGTGTGAGCGCGCGCCTCAATTCAGGCGCTGGAAGGGGCTGTGTTCCTTCTCCCGTCCTTTGGCTGGAGCGTTGCAGAGGCTCTGACACCTCGCTGCGTTGTCCTTCCTCCTCTGGCCAGCTGGGTTGGTGCCTTGGCTCTGACACATCTGAGAGCCCCCTCTCCACCCCACGCCATTCCTCATTCCCTCCTCCTGACCCGCTGCTAGCGCTGTCACTGGGCGAAGGATGACTGGGGGAGGGTCCCTGTAAGGAGTCCCCCCGACAGCAGTTTTTAAGGAATTTCGCCAAAATCTACACTTCCGACAGGGGTTGCCATACCTCTGAATTTCCCCGGACATTTCATCGATTTTTTGCGTGGACACTGTTTCTGATGTCCGAATACCAGCTACGTCTGGGAAATTCCAGACATATGGCAACCCCATACATGCGTGCATTGGAGGGGAAACGATGGATGGTGCTTGTATTATATCAATATACAGCACGCGTCTTAGGATTTCACATCGTGTCATTAAACCATCAGTTTGGGTGGATGTGTCATTAAACCACCAGAATGCGACATCTAGACTGGTGACTGGGAGCAGCCACCGAGACCATACCGTATAACACCGGTCCTGAAAGACCTACATTGGCTCCCAGTACGTTTCCAAGCACAATTCAAAGTGATGCTGCTGACCTTTAAAGCCTTAAATGGCCTTGACCCAGTATACCTGAAGGAGCGTCTCCACCCCCATCTTTCAGCCCAGACACTGAGGTCCAGCACTGAGGGCCCTCTGGCAGTTCCCTCACTGCAAGAAGTGAGGTTACAGGGAACCAGGCAGAGGGTCTTCTTGGTAGTGGCTCCCGCCCTGTGGAACGCCCTCCCATCGGATGTCAAGGAAATAAACAAGTATCTGACTTTTAGAAGGCACCTGAAGGCAACCCTGTTTAGGGAAGTTTTTACTGTTTGCTGTTTTATCGTGTTTTTAATATTTTGTTGGAAGCCGCCCAGAGTGGCTGGGGAACCCCAGTCAAACGGGCAGGGGAATAAATAAATAAATAAATATTGATACAAACTGATCAGTTCTGGATTTGAGGAAATTTCAATACTGGCTGGACCTAAGTCCTAAGTGCTATGCACGTCCCCCAATGTCTGTTTGAGATTATACATATTTTTCCCCAACCATAAAAATCCCTATAGAGAGATGCTCTTTCCCTGAGACCTCTTGCATATACATACAGTATTGAGTGGAATTCAGTGTTGAGCTAAGGAGATCACAGATTTCTGCTTGCCCGATAGAATGTTATCCCTTTTCCTCTCTCTGCACACACTTCTGATGTTTCCCTAACCCACTAGAGCAGATTTGGTGGGGGGGGGGGGAGAGGGAGGGATTACAAAAACCCATTGCACTAGCAGGAGTCCTTGTTTGTCTTCTGTAGCACTCAGTAGCCAAATTGCATGGAGAATTTACAGAATGCTGCTAAGACAGGCACATTCCCTAACACATATCAGATATTGACTGAAAATGTACACACCTTGTGTCGTAGTCACTGTAGCACTAAAATGAATGTTCTGTCAGCACAAGGATTTCTTATTGAACAACAGGATGTTCTGCCCCACTCCTTCCCCTGTGTCCCCCCCATCTCCTCTGGGTTCCCCCCAACCTTCCAGAACAGATATGTGGGTGGTGCTGGGTGCACACAGTGAAAGTGGAGGGGGAAAATCAGATTGTGATGGCCCTAATCCTTAAACTAGTGCAACAGTTGAATACCACCCAGTATCTCTTTATGGGCTAGATCAGGCATCCCCAAACTGCGGCCCTCCAGATGTTTTGGCCTACAACTCCCATGATCCCTAGCTAAGAGGACTAGTGGTCAGGGATGATGGGAATTGTAGTCCAAAACTTCTGGAGGGCCGAAGTTTGGGCATGCCTGGGCTAGATCTACACAGTTTTTTTTATAAAAAGCAACACTCTGAAAACACTGCAAAAAAAAATTGTAACACTCACAATTGAAAATATCATTGAGTTGCGTTTTCAGCCCTACAGCGCTATCTGGTGTCATGGTGTTAGAACGCATTTATAACACTGTATTTTGACTAATGTAGCTGTCAGGCTTCAGGGAATCTGATCCCTCAATCGGAGCAGATAAACAAATAGTTTTTACCAAGTCATTTATTCAATATTCACAGAGAGAGAGACGAAGGAATGCAGTCTTCTCTAAATAATGGCATTGCTCCAAGTAAAGTCCCATTCCCTCCGTCTCTCCTATTCTACTTCATCCCTCTGTCAGCTGATCTGAGCCTTCTGCCTCTGAGCTTTCTGTTCTACTACTCTCAATGCATGCCAGGTCCTGGGACAGACGGGTGGGTCAGGAATGCTTTCAAGAGACACTGAGTCTGTCAGCTGTCTCTCCCCTGGTGCTTCTTCCTGCTGCTCTCTGAATATTTCCCAACTCCCCTCTGCAGCCTCTGAACTATGTCCTTCTGCAAACCATTCTTCTAAATCTATACTGTCCTCCTGTTCTCAGGAAGGTTCAGGAGAAGGGGGGTAGGGTGGTCCCCACCATTCCTCCTCAGTCCAGCCCCTGACAGTAGCTGAGTCCATGGACAGACTGTGTGATATGGGATAGACTGGGAGATATGGTGAATATCCACAAAAACCAGGTGTTGTGCATTCAACTTGTATCCTAACATATAAGCAAAATAGAAATAATTACCACCAGTAGCAGAACCGTCTTAAATATTTGGTGTTTTGTTGATGTCCAGTTTCTGAAAAATACTTGTTAAATAACATAAGATATATAAATACACGTGCCAAAAATGTTCTGGATGAATTCCAGTTCAATGAAAAATCTTGTTCCAGGCAATGTTCATTTTGGGAACTCCTAAAAACCATAATTAGGATATCCCAGGAGGGACTTAACAGTTCTAGAGGATGTGCTTTGTGAGATTCAGTCTGAAAATATTTTCTCAGGAGTTCAATATATTTGGGGCATCGCTTTTGGTAGATAAGACCTAAACCACAATTCTACAGATGGATTTATTAATGTTTAAAATACCCTGAAAGAGACTATTGCACAAAGAATTCATTATTGGCACTCTGATTTAAATGCATTTGTTTCCGTGCGTTGCTTTTGTACTGAACAGCAGAAGAGAGCAGAATAACATGGGATGAAGCTTGTCCATATTGTATGAGAATATTTTGTGAAGTATACAATGATAAAGACACTCCGCCAGGGTTCCCAAACTAAGGCCCGGGGGCCGGATGCGGCCCAACCGCCTTCTCAATGTGGCCCGCGGACGGTCCGGGAATCAGCATGTTTTTACATGAGTAGAAGGTGTCCTTTTATTTAAAATGCATCTCTGGGTTATTTGTGGGACATAGGAATTCGTTCATTTCCCCCCCTTCAAAATATAGTCCGTCCGTTCCCCCCCCCCAAGGTCTGAGGGACAGTGGACCGGCCCCCTGCTGAAAAAGTTTGCTGACCCCTGCTCTCCGCAAAAAACTGAAATCTTACTCATTTTTTCAACCCAATCTATTTCAACATATGTGTGCCCTTTCTCTTCAGAATTCTAATACATTTAGGGTACAATCTATACCCACTTACCTGGGAGTAAACTCTACTGAATGGGACTCCTTCTCTGTCTCCTCCTCCTCCCAGAAAAATCTACTTCAGGCACCCCCAAACTTCGGCCCTTCAGATGTTTTGGACTACAATTCCCATCTTCCCCAACCATTGGTCCTGTTAGCTAGGGATCATGGGAGTTGTAGGCCAAAACATCTGGAGGGCCACAGTTTGGGGATGCCTGATCTACTCCAATGGTGTGCAGAGGGGTCTGAAGAGGAGAAAAGAGGTGGAGGAACTTTCATTATGCAAGCAGAATTGACAGTGTTGAATACAACCCAATGGGATTTCCTTCTCAGTTCACACGGCTTCCCCACACATTATGCTTTTAAAAAAGTATATGTTACTGATGGATTGTAGCTTGACTGAAAGTGTGCTGGGGCAACAGTAGTCCCACTAAGTTAAAAACAATAAGTGCTGAACCCACAAATGGAGCAACAGCAGAACTCGGGTCTGAAAAGGTTGAAGATTACTGCTCTCAGGGATTTTAAACTCACTCCCTAATTGCATATGCTTAGTGTAACTCCTTTAATATTCCTTCAAATCAAAAGTAAAGCTCCCCCCATCTTCTTTCCTGTTCTTTAGATGTTTTTCAAAATAAGCCCAATGGCAAGAGAACACGTCAGAAAACATCTTGCTCATATCATGTACAACCCAGGGCCGGCCCACCTCAGAGGTGGACTGAGGCAGCCGCCTTGGGTGGCATAATCCCATGGGATGGCCCTTCTGTTGCCAGACAAGTGAGGATAGGTTTCTGACTTCTGAGACCTCACCAGGAGCCAGTGACCTTGTGTGACCCCCAGGGAGTGAGGCATTGATGGCAGTAGGGGAGTGGGGACGGCAGCTCCTCCTTTCGCCTCAGGCGGTGAAATGGGACAGGCTGCCCCTGGTTACAACTCAAATACCAGGCTGACCCACGGCCAAGTCTTGGATGTGATGCTTCTGTTAATACTGTTTAGGATAACTCATGGTGGCCCTCCGACATAGCTGAATGTTAGAAGATTCAGGACACAGCACATAGTTAAGCTATGGAATTCACTCCCATGGAAGGTAGTGACAGACACCATCTTGGATGGCTTTAAATGCGGATTAGACAAATTCCTTGAGGAGAAGACAGAAGACAGGGGCTATGTTCTGTATCGCCACTGTCAGAGGTAGTATTGTGAGAAACACAAGGCTGAATACACACACATTTAAACCCCAGATAAAGCATGTTTTCCCTGCCCTCAAGAATCTTGGGAGCTGTAGTTTGTTAAGGAAAACTACATTTCCCAGGATTCTTTGTGTGGGGTGTGTGTGCTTTAAACGTATTGTGTGTATACAGTTTGCAGAGCCTCCAAGTGTTCCTATTTTCCAGGGACAGTCCCAGATTTACAGAAGCCGCCCCGATTTTTGTTTTGATCCCTGAATGTACCGCTTTTCTTTAGGGCGTCGCTATTTTCTTCAGAGAAATGTTGGAGGGTATGGAGTTATGCGACCCCTCCCCCAAGCCATCTGAAGGCAGTTTTTTTTGTTTGTTTTTTAATGTTCAATGTTTTATTCTGTTTTTATATATGTTGGAAACCGCCCAGAGTGGCTGGGGCAACCCAGTCAGGGGTATAAAAAGTAAAACTATCATTACTATTATTATGGAATAGGATGGGCCTATTTTCAGCAGAGAAATGTCGGAGGGTATGCAGTTGCTGAGAATCACAAAATGGGAGAGTGCTGTTACCCTCTGTTCACAACTTCCCATACGCATATCCCAACAAGATACTGGACTAGGTGGACCTTTGGCCTGATCCAGAATAACTCTCCTTATGTTCTTCCATGTTGGGCTTCTTTGCCACAGCATCCTGATACTTTATCCCATTTGTTTCATCCCATGTTCCCTTCTCATTTCTCTTCTATTTCTCTAGCGCAGCGTTTCTCAACCGTGTGTGCCGCGAGACGCTGGCTGGTGTGCCGCGACATGCGGTGACGAGAAGGGCGATTTGCATTGTCACGTGCCTGGCGGCCGCCAGTAAACACCACTGACCCGCCGGAAAGCAATATTTCTCCTCCTCTTTCCCAAAGCTCAATGCAAACGAGCCTGGCGGCCGCCAATACTCATCACTTACCCGCCGGAAAGCAATATTTGGCAAGTGTTTCTTACAGTCATAATTATAATATAGGGCGGCACAGAGTTAAATTTTTTAACTTTTTTAATGGTGGTGTGCCTCGTGATTTTTTTCACGGAACAAGTGTGCCGTGGCCCAAAAAAGGTTGAGAAACACTGCTCTAGCGCCTCATAGCCCTTCCCTTTTCTTGGAAGATTAGGGAAGGGTGGGAAAATACTGCTGCTGTTGTGTCTGGGAAAGGTTTTGTTTTGTTTGGGGTCAGCGGGCAGGTGGGGTTCTCAGTTGTGATCCCAGGACTTCTCCCTACGGAGATGGCTATCTAGAGTCCTCAGTTGTGTGGTCTTCTCATCTGCCTCACGCCGTTATGACACAGAGTGTTATCTATGCGCTTTAGTTAAACACTGAAGCGATGTGATCCAAGGACACCTCGGCCCAGCAATTTTTAAATATGTCTCGAAAATGAGGAGCGCACGGGAACCCAGAGGTCCTCTCCATTGCCAACGCTGTGTGAAAATAATAAATATGCCTTTCCTAAAACTTGGAGGAAGACGGAGATTTTTGTTTTTGTTTTGTGCCAGATCTTAGCATTATCCCTGGCCAAGGAAGAGGGTGATAAATGTGTAAGGATCCTCAGGAGGGAACGCGCTTGATTGCAATCTGGCCTTGCTCTTAAAGAAAACACAGCCCTGTTCTCATCAGGCAACAGGCCTGTGGAAGTCAATGGAGTTTATATAATAGCACTTCATTACACTCGAAAAAGGTTGCAGGCACGGGGCCTTAAGCCTGAGAAATGACTGCTGGAAATGCAACTGAGACAGAACTCAGTGGGGTCAAAAGTTGCAAAATGCAAAAATACGGCAGCGTTTCGAAACCATCGGCACAGTGGTACTCGATGCGTGCTGCGTGCAGTATTGCAGACTTTTCCCAAGCATCAGGGAAACGGGTGGTTAATGTCGCTAGGATAGCCCAGGTCACGCTGGAAGGTGCAAACAGAGTATCTGGGTCAGACGGAGATCGATGGCACATTTAAAGTGTTTATGAAACACCCACCCAGACATGTGCATCTCATAAAAATACTGTGGTCACCATTAAAAAGCAAACTCTGGCCAACCATTACGGTTTCAAAGATAACCGCAGTTAATTCCTTTACATGGGGCCACACCATAGTGTGGGAACTGCTGACAAGCACTGACTTTGTTGTAAATAATGGTTATAGCTCTTGGCTATAGTTCAACTGAAAGAAAAAAACAAAACAAAATTGCAGAACATTATCGTTGCTATTCAGTGTTCACAAAACAAATGATGTGACAGTAAAAGGATAACATTGTATCATCACCATATATATATATACATATATATATATATATATATATATATATATATATATATATATATGGCAGCAATGTTTACCCCTTATTGTTCACTACGATTCAAAGGCAAAGCCCATTATCACACGGATTTCAGCAGCCTTAAAAATATTGCTTTCTGTTATCGTTATGTCAATAGGCAGATGTCGCTGATGTCTAAGGGGCAGGATTAAAATGTAATAAATAAATATATCTATTCGCAGAGTCAAAGTTGGCCTTGAAAAACATCTTAGAATGCTTGCTAGCATTGCAGAGTGAAAAATGAGGTATCAAATTAAAACAGTGAATGAACACAGGCGCTTGCAGAAAAACAGTGAATTTGCCAACTCTCTCTCTCTCTCTTTCTCTCCCCACTCCCACCGGATAAAGCCAACCAAAAAGGGTGCGGGGAACTGAGCTAAAGGCAAGCTTTGACACCTCTTTTGTAGCAAATGGCTGTGAGAGATCAGTTGATTAAAATGATCCCTCCATGCCCATTGGCTCAGCTGTGGGGACGTTATGCTCACAAATATTCCAATTTCTCACACATTTTTAAAATTGTCAGTACATAAGGCAAGGATGGCACTCTATGCTGTTGGGTTGAGATGATTCTGAAGAGAAGGAAGTTGCATCAGAACTGAACTTAGATTGCATGTGAATATTTGTGCTGTCAGAGCGGAATGCAAATTGCACATGCGATTAGTATGAATGTGGGTTTCCAGTGCTGTTTTTCTAGAAAAAGAGGTGCTGGAACTCACTATGAACTTATCATCTTATCATGGCAATGGCGCCCATCTGAGAGGTGCTGGAATTGAGTTCCGGCGAGCTCCAGCTGAAAAAGAGCCCTGATCCTATTCATCCAGCCTCTATAATGGATGTTAAAGTCCACCAAGCTCAGTGGGGTTTATTGCCAGGTAAATGGGCATGGGATTGTGGCATACATTCATTATAAGCAAACATCACTCGTGAGTTCCTCATGTGCGGCAGTAAGGGCACGACAAATGGAGGAAGAGAACTAAGGACTCAGCTAGATGGGTAAAGAAAAATAGTGTTTTATTATGTGTTGTATATGCAATATAACACTGTGACACTAGGTGGCGCTGTGGAGTCCCATCTTTCCCTACCGGATTTCCCTGTGTGAGTTTGCAACGCCTTTAACCGAATCACTTCTTTGACGTGTCTGGATCCAGCCCAAATCCCAGAATCAGGACCTCCGCTAATTTGCTGAATTTGCAGTATGCTGCCTTTTAAAAAAAATATTGTGTAATGTTGGAAAGTACCTTACACTTACTTTTGTTTTGTGCTTTAAAAAAAAAATATGGCTCGGGGTTTGTAACTCATACTCTGAGATTTGCCACATTGTTTGACATAAGGGGACGTTTCCAGATAGTGAAATTTCAGTTGCCAGGTGCCAGAGGCAATTCATCAGACGCTCATAAAAAGAAAGATCAAAAAGCCTATCAGTCTCCGCCTGCATCTGGGATCCAGGAAGGAACACTTAGGGACTCCTGTCCTTTAAACAGCTCTCACTTAAAGGGCTCGCTGTTTATAATAACAAGAGGAGTAGAAAGGGGTCAGGTCAAAACCAGCAGAGCAGCAGGTGGTGTTGTAAAGTTGTTGCTTTTCCTGACTGCAGTTAAAAGCGAGGTGAAACACTAGATGAAATTGCTTCGTACAAGACCGCTCTGTTTCTTCCCTTTTGATTTGAAGGACTTTGCCCCCCCTATATATATATATATATATATATATATATATATATATATATATATAGTGGGTGATGAATATATTTGCTGAGGATGCCAAGTTCCACCACTACTCAACCCCCCCCCCCAAAAGGCCACACAAAACACCTCACCATGCTATGAAGGGTTTCCTTCCCAAGAAGTTCCTACGATCTTATTTCTTCATCTTACATTTCAGAGGGCAGGCTTGGAAGACACGCTTGGAATTTAGCGATGGCGCGAGCGGAAAATGCAAAATCCACGTCAGCGTGAGGAAAGGTTTCGTGGAAGCGTGAGGAGGAAAGGCTGGCTGGTGTGAATGCTGTCAAAGTACACGAGGCTAGCAATTTGCTCATCGTCAGAAACGGAAACATTCACTATTGTCTTAACACTGACAGCCTGCTTGACATCATAAAGTAGCTCCGTACATTTGATTCGCATCCACAAGTGGAGAGTCGCCATATGAACCTCAAAATTCCAGTAATATCCAGGGGGTGGGGGCTAAATTGGTGCCAGGGGAGAATTATTAAAAGTATTTTTTAAATAATAATCATAATAATTTTTTATTTATACCCTGCCCACCTGGCTGGATTTCCCCAGCCAGTCTGGGCGGCTCCCAACAGAATATTAAAAACACAATAAAACATCAAACATTAAAAAACTTCCCTAAACAGGGCTGCCTTTAGATGTCTTCTAAAAGTCAAGTAGTTGTTTTATTTCCTTGACATCTGATGGGAGGGCGTACCACAGGGTGGGCGCCACTACCGAGAAGGCCCTCTGCCTCGTTCCCTGTAACCTCGCCTCTCACAGTGAGGGAACTGCCAGAAGGCCCTTGGCGCTGGACCTCAGTGTCTGGGCAGAATGATGGGGGTAATTTTGAATGAAAATTCTGGGATTTTTGTCTTTTCCCTAGTGGAAATGCTGTTCCTTGTTGCCTCCTCCTTGTTGCTCGCCACACCACAATCTACCGCTGCCATTTGCCCCCCCCCCCAAACCTTCAACAACTTTTGATGATTGCGCAAACCAGTCTGGTTGGCTTGGGGGAAGAGCAGACCTGTTAGGAATGCAAAAAGCTGTTGATGGGCCATAGAAGGATCCTTTGGCCTGGGGAGCCAGATGTCACAAAGGTTGCTAGGGTAACTGTGTGTTTGATGGGATGGGAAAAGGGAGTTTTGAAGCAGGGGCTTCTGGGCAGGAGGAGGAGGAAGTAAGGCTGAGATGCATCTTGGTGGAGGAGAAGGAAAGGTTGGGCCATGCCGTAAGATCTGGACTCCCTCCATGCAGACTGAAGGTGTAAACAAGTGAATAAACCATGGTGGAATTTACACACACATAAAAAACGTTCTGAAAATGCTTTAAAAATACATTGAATTTCACCATTGCCATCTAGTGTCACAATGTATATTGCACTTAAAGCACACTTAAAATGTTTTATTTGCAGCTGAGTCCCATATTTCTTAAAGCAGGCATCCCCAAACTTCGGCCCTCCAGATGTTTTTGGACTACAATTCCCATCATCCCTGACCACTGGTCCTGTTAGCTAGGGATCATGGGAGTTGTAGGCCAAAACATCTGGAGGGCCACAGTTTGGGGATGCCTGTCTTAAAGCAAGGCAGTTTCCACTGTGTCTTCTGTTCTCCAAAGGGACACAGACCCTGTATGTGTGCCTGTGTAATGCGCTCTTGCCACTGCTTGGCAGAGAGAGGGGCAGGCACTAGGCTTTTGTAACAATATTTAAATTCCTCCTCTATGGTCAGTGTAACTCCCATTCCTATATAGATATCCCTGTGGCTCTTATTTTAGTCCTTTTTGTTCTGCGTTTCTCTTTCCCAACCTCGTGCTCAAACATACCATTGGTTAGGGATGTTTTGATTCAGTGAGATAACTTACCTTTTGGATGTGAGAATGTACATTCTTTAAATCCCTGCCTGCCCTGGAAAAAGAAAGTTTTCCCATTAATTGCATTGTCTTTCATATCTGAAGTAGATATATATATATATATATATATATATATATATATATATATATATATTGATTGTGAATTCCATTTATCAATGCACACTTCATAACTTTGCACAGATGTCTTTTACTCAAGAAAATGAAAGAAATATGCAGATGTGTCATTAAATATAAACATTGATAAGCCTACTGCAAAATTAGGGCTTCAAAAGGAGAGTGTTGATTTACTTACAATAGATGCAAGTATGATCTATCTTGCTCAGATAAAAAAGTCCACGTAAATCAGATGAATGGAATTACTTGTATAACAAAATAGAATTAGTCTTTTTTAAGCTGAACTTTTAATCCCTGTTGAACAAAGACGGCACTGTACCATTTTCAACAACTTATTTGGTGGTAATTGGGTTTAAATTACTTAAGTTTTTAACATCCAAAGGCGAAATTTTCCTTTAAGGTTGAGTGACAAATCTATCATCTTGCATATGGCTCAAATATGATGTGCTTTTGTCAGTCACAAGTTTATGTTGATGCCGAAAGTGAAAATACACAACGAGAGATCAGTTGAGAACATGATGAGTAAAAGATGAGTTGGTTTTGGAAATCTGGATAAACTTCAAACTTGTCAACCAATTGCCGTGAAACTCAAGTGGAAAAACATGAAGAAAAAACAGTAGATGGATAACAGTGTAGAAAACTGGGGACAAAGGAAAATATAAGAACCCTAAGATCTAGAAGCTGCCCATATCAAACATAGCTAACTGCCTTCTACCAAGTCAGACCATGGTCTGTCTAGGAAAGTACTGTCTACACTGACTGACAGAGGATTGCCAGGGTTTTAACTTTGCTGTGAGTTGCCTAGAGACTACCTTGTATAAGGTGACTAACAAACTGAATGAATGAATGATTGCACAACGTCCTCTTCAGGCAGAACAGACAAACTTTGTAATTTTCAAAATACCGTACTTCGTACCCTGCACAGTTCTTCTTACATTAATGGTCCACAGGGCAGTCTCGAGCAGGTCGCACGCCCTGGCGCTGAGGGGCGGAGATCGCTCCGGCGCCCTTGCCCTTGCAGGGTGCAGCATGGCTGCCGCGCAGCGCCCTGCCTACCGGCCTGGCGCCCTAGCGCCTCTCGCCACCAGGACTCTACCTAGAGCCGGCCCTGATGGTCCACATGTCTCAGCAAAAAAAGGCTTTTGGTGAGTGTCAGACGTACTGTTTGTGATCATGGAAAGATTAAAGAGTCTTCTGTCAGTGGAAAGGCATGCCTAAAATTTTGCTGCTCCTTGACCCACCTTATACAGCTGGTATGTCAGGCTTCAGGGACTCGGCTCTGCCCCCCCATCCCCCTATGGCAGTAGATAAGCAGAACAAAGCAAAAGGAGTCTCTTACCAGTTAGCAATTTTAATGATCATAGCAAGAGAACAAAGAATCCATTCCTAGGAATGAAGGTGCTCCCAATTAAGGATTCCCCCCACTTCCCCCCATTGTCATCCACATCACTTCCATGCCTTGCAACCTGATCTCGCAACCGCTTTGCTTTCTGTGCTGCGACCTTATCTGCTCTCCTTGACCTTGGGCAGAGTGGATGGACACTTTCTTGTGAAATAAAGTCTGCTAACTCTCTCCCAGTTCTTCTCCTCCTAGCTGTTCACTACCCAGTATTTCCCAGCTTCTGCTTTCTGAACTCTGCCCCTCTGCAAACCACTGTTCCAAATCTATACTGTCCTCCTGCTCCTGGGAAGATTCAGGATCAGGAGGAGGAGGTGGCTCACAGGATTCCTCCTCAGTGCAGCCCTCCTCAGCAAGGTCCCTGACATGGTAGGAAACAGCTGAAAACAAGAGCAAAGATGCAAATGGTGAGGGGAGCTTTGGACTTCTGGGCCTCATTCTGAGTGAGGATTGTAGCATAACTCCTGGTCAGTGCCACCTTTTGAATCTCCAGCTCGGCAAAACACAAGAGAACCTCCCTTCCATTCCTCTCTTATGTTCCTTATTGTGCTCTGATTGCCAAGAAAGGCTCACCACTGGCAACAGGGTGATGCTCTATGTGAATTAAAAATAGAGCTGGCCGTTTTGATGTGCTACACATATTAAGCTCCTAGGAGGGAACTTTAACACAAGAGGGTTTTGCCACCCATTCTCCAACCCCTTCCCTTTTCACGGATAATTATTTTGAGCTGTTTCCACATGGCTGCTCTGCGACCACTGGGTCAATGGTGAAATACAAATTTCAGAACTCGCACCCTTTTCAGAACTAATTTCAGAACTCACCCCCTTAATTTTTTTGCTAACAGTGGCAGCACAAGCGATATATCTGGGTGCCAAGTTCAAGCAAAGTGCAGCGCTATTGTTATTGTTATTATTATTATTTTCCCGTTTTTGGATTCGTTGTCGGTGTGACCTATCATGTATAGCTACGATACATGATAAAAAGGGAGAAATTGCAGCCAAGCTCAACTGTGTTCAAAGCAAGGTGCTAGTGAAAGGAAGGGATGGAAAATAAGCACTAATGGATTAATGGTCCATGATAAATGCTTTATTATAAAAGCTAGTGAGTGATTAGATAATTCTTGCTTCCAAAAGTAGGATTGAAATATTTCTGTCTGGCATGCAACCAGAATACATAAATCACTCGACTATCTAGTTTATAGGAACACATGTATGTGTATGTAAATGAACAGGGTAGAAAGGTCCTCTTCTCCTTTTATACAGTAGGTGTTAGAAAAGCTGACAGCCACTGTATCACAACAACTTGCTGTTGGAAGCTGGCTCTGGTGTGCATAAAAAGAGAGAAGTGATTGTAACAGTTCTGCTCATCCAAATTGCCAGTTGGCCTGACTGATCCTGCCTGCTTTCTCTGCTAAATTGAAACAGGCAGCAACTTCGGAGTATTTAATAACCCCCCCCCCCCACCACCACCATTAGGCTTACAAAACTGTTACTTCCATCAAAAGCAGACCAACGACTATACCTATTGCTATACCACCCTAGGCAGATTCCACGATGGCATACCCCACAAGAGTCCCAGAAAAACCAGGACTGAAAGATGGGGGTGGAGACCATTTAAGGCTTTAAAGGTCAGCAGCAACACTTTGAATTGTGCTTGGAAATGTACTGGGAGTCAATGTAGGTCTTCAGGACCGGTGTTAACTCTCTCCCAGTTCTTCTTCTCCTAGCTGTTCACCACCCAGTATTTCCCAGCTTCTGCCTTCTGAACTATGCCCCTCTGCAAACCACTGTTCCAAATCTATACTGTCGTCCTGCTCCTGGGAAGATTCAGGATCAGGATCAGGAGGAGGAGGTGGCTCCCAGCATTCCTCCTCAGTGGAAACGTACTGGGAGTCAATGTAGGTCTTCAGGACCGGTGTTATATGAATCAACTGAGTGATATTCCTAAACTTTAGGAAGAACTTCCTGACAGTAAGAGCTGTTCGACAGTGGAATTTGCTGCCAAGAAGTGTGGTGGAGTCTCCTTCTTTGGAGGTCTTTAAGCAGAGGCTTGACAGCCATATGTCAAGAATGCTTTGATGGTGTTTCCTGCTTGGCAGGGGGTTGGACTGGATGGCCCTTGTGGTCTCTTCCAACTCTATGTTTCTATGAGTCAGACCAAACAGGGATGAAATCTTTTTTCTTTGACCCTTGATTTTGTTTGTGTGTTCTGGAGGAGATGCTGGCTTACTATATGAATCTAGTGGCAAAAGGGGAGGCAAATTCTCATGCCTCCCTTAAGAATGTGCCAATGGCAATATTAATGAAGCCTGCAGTTTAGATTTCCATCTTTCTTTTCTTTCGGCTAAACAGAGCGCTGAACCTCTACGCAATGTTGGTACCAAATAAGCTGCTTAGCCAATGCAGGGACGTAAATTACCTTTGCACTTTGTAATAGAGTCAGCACCATGACAGGAAGTCACATATCACTCAGTTGGCGAAGGGTAATAAGAAAGAGGGAAATCAAAAAGGGCATGAGCTCATGCTGCAGCTATGCGCAATCCAGACGCAAGATTTACGACAAAAGCTGACTTATAATATTAAAGGGTATAAACAGCTTCGTACTGTTGTACTTTTCATATAGATTTGCATTGATCCTGCAGTAAGTGTAGTGTGAAGTTTGGGAAAGGTTGATTGAATCTGAAAAACTCTTTGCTTTCTTAGCAAGTGCCATAAAACCAAACTCATATTTATGTGGCAGATGAACGGCTTTAGAGGTTAGGTTTAATATTGATGTGGGTGCATGAATAGAAGCTTGTCTCATATAGAAGCTGCTTAAAAGATTTATATCTAAGCAGAGTACTGCAAAAATTACTCAGTATTGTGTATAAAGATTTTTATGTTTATTTTTTTTAAAAAAGCTTAGTCTGCCATCAAGTGATGTATCTCATTCCCTAGGCACAGCAAATTAGGTTTTTCCACTTTTTCAGTGGTGGCAAAGGAGACCCACGCCATCCCATCCTCTTGCTAGAGTCCCGTCTGCCATAGTTAACAGAAGCTATAGCTGCACCCAGCAAGAATGGCAATCTGACAGTTGATCTCGTGATGCGTCGATTTCCTGATGAAACTGTTCACCTATTTTTGGGCTGAATATCTCTTAGCAATGCCAGAATAAATAGCTGCTGTTCAGCCATTTCTCAAGAAGAGAGGCACGGCACATCACAGCATGGCTGGTGTGTTGCTCTCGACACCGCCCCCCCAATTGACCATGTTCTCTCTTTGTGGACATTGCGGATTTCCATGTTGGGCTCCTGCTGCTGTTCCTGCATTCATATGCTAACTTCCCTCCAATGAGGTTATCCTCTCAACAACTAATAGGAAGGCTAGGCTGAGAGACAATGACTGGTCCGATATCACTCAGGGAGCTTTCAAATCTTGTTCTCTCATTACTTCACTTCATATGACAGAAGTTCCCAGAGAATTCTTTAAGTGAGGCAGAGTAAAAGGTAAAGGTAAAGGACCCCTGGCAGTTAAGTCCAGTTGTGAAAGACTCTGGGGTTGCGGAGCTCATCTCGCTTTACTGGCTGAGGGAGCCGACATTTGTCCGCAGACAGTTTTTCTGGGTCATGTGGCCAGCATGACTAAGCCACTTCTGGCAAAACCAGAGCAGTGCACGGAAACACCGTTTACCTTCCCGCCAGAGCTATTTATTTACTATTTATTTACTTGCACTTTGACATGCTTTTGAACTGCTAGGTTGGCAGGAGCTGGGACCGAGCAACGGGAGCTTACCCTGTCGCGGGGATTCAAACCACCGACCTTCAATAGTACTGCACGGTTAAAATGGTGCTCCTGCCAAAATAAGATGGCACCCACACCGAAATTAAGATGGCGCTCCTGCCAAAAGCTGATAGCGACACCCCCTACAAGAAGATACAGAAATGGTGGTGGCGTTGACTCGAAAAAGGGGGGTACCCAAGCCTGGCGACACTAATTTAAAGCCCCCAGACACTAATTTAAAGTGGCTGCTAGGAGAGGGGACTCCCTGCAATGTTTTACTTGGCATCAGCAAATTCGAAGCCCTGACGCTACAGCCGCAGGCTGCGGAAAGGAGCAAGCCGCTACGCACAGCCGTCTGGCCAGTGAGGCGGTGGCAAGCTCCGGCTCAAGGGGCTGAAGCCCCATGGGGCAAAGCCCCTTGGGAGGGGAAAAGGGGGAAAAACGGGAAAGGCAGGTGGGGAATTAATGGGGAGGGAATAATTAACTAAAGGAGAAAACAGGGGAAATAGAGGGAATAAATGAAACAGATCACCGTAATCGTCGAAGGTAGATCGCTCCCTCTTTTGGCCCGCAGCGGACACGTTGCTGGTGTTCCGATGCACTGACCAAAAGAGGAAGTTCTGAGTCACATGCATGGGCATATATAGGTCCCTTGATCGGTTTGGCTAGCGTCCCATTGGCCTGATTCAACCCAGCATCAAGGGACCTACCAATAGGGTGTTGTGGCTATCCAATCGTACCCACCCACAACACAGGGTTCGGTTGCCAGGTCGCCTCTTTGAGGGAGGACACGATTTGCTGGAAGCTTTAGAAAGAATTTGACATGTCGGCCCAGGTCCTTGCAGACTGGACTCTCTCCAGACCTCCCCCTCCCTCCCAGCTGTGGGGACTGCACTGGTGGTTCTTGGATGCGGGCCAGAGTTTCGCCCAAAGTAATTATACTCTCTTATTGTTTGACACAAGAGCAGAGGGAGAGTATGGAAAACATCAGTCCTCTTTTTTATGTCAGACCAAAAAGGTTGGAGCAGATGTTTTTAAGTAAACATGGGCGCTTGTTATGCATTTTTGAGAAGTCAAGAGAAACTCTTTTTTTTCTTAATTCAGAAGCCAGAGTAGCCTGTAGATTTAAAGGCGTTTTAAACACTGTACTTTCCCATAAAGCCATAAAGCTCTGGCAAGAAGGCTCAGCAGCCAATCACTGAGGAATGAACCTGAACATGTTATAACTCAGGTTCCCAATAAAAACGTCAGGCCAAAATCAGAAGTGGGTAGTTTTACAATCTTGAACGGAGCGTTGTTTTTTAATTGCTTTCCAATGGAGAATTTAACAATATTATATATATATATATTAAAAAAACACAAGCGATGCAAATCTACTGGGCTATCTTACGTGTGTCAAGCTGACTGTTATTATGATTGCGGAAATGGTGGATTTTGAATGTCTTTTCTTCTGGCATTGCAATTTCCCAGTTGTTTTATTGGGATGATATTAAAAGTGGACAAAATGGACTATTTTCCTTCCTTTAAAAAAGTAAGCACTAAAAACTAATATGGGATTTTTTTATTTAAAAAAAACCACTTCCTGTATTTAGATTAATATATGTGAGAGTCTATGTTTGTGACTGTGTGATGTGCACAACATAAGTTGTATTTTCAAGCAGGTGTGATATGTAAGGAACATTGTTTTGGCATTGTTCAACCAGTCAGGTAGTCCATGCAGCTGATCTCCAGAGTTTTTAAGAAATGGAACAAAAGGCAGAATTGATTGCTTTGTTATAAGCTTCCATTTTGCTAACTTTCATATTTTTGCATTAAATGCATTTTCTGCTATGGAACATTTCTCTCTCATTTCTCTAGTTTGGTCTGCATTTTTGTAGTCTCTCTTCAAATAAGGTTTGCTAGTGTCCTAGCTTTGGTATTTCAAATGGATTTCATTTAGCCTTGATAAATGTTATTTATTTCACTTGCATCTTTCTTTGTATTTCGGCATATCTCAACATAAAGGTAAAGGGACCCCTGAACGTTAGGTCCAGTCGTGGACGACTCTGGGGTTGTGGCGCTCATCTCGCTTTACTGGCCGAGGGAGCCAGCATACAATTTCCGGGTCATGTTGCCAGCATGACTAAGCCACTTCTGGCAAACCAGAGCAGTGCACGGAAATGCCGTTTACCTTCCCACCGGAGCAGCACCTGTTTATCTACTTGCAGTTTGACGTACCTTCGAACTGCTAGGTTGGCAGGAGCAGGGACCGAGCAACGGGAGCTCACTCCGTTGCGGGGATTTGAACCGTCAACCTTCTGATCGGCAAGCCCTAGGCTCAATACAAATCTATGCAAATAAACTCACCATACCAATTTCACATTCAAAACAAAAAAATACTATTGCTAATGATGATGATGATAAACTCCAAGTGACATGATTAGCAATAATAATGAACTATGATGGATTAGTTATGTAGGAAATTTATTTATTTTATCTCAAATGCATTTATATGTAAAGTCTATAGGGGGAGTAGCCTCCTGCTAGTTCTATTTAAAAAAATATTTAATTTTTTCAGACAAAACTGTTGAGATTAGTAAAAGCCAACATGAATTGGTTTTCCAGTAGGGTTGCTACCAAAACCTCCAGTAAAAGCTGAAGTGAATTTGAGTATTCTTTCTTGGTGAAAACATTCAAGGGATTTTGAAGGAAGCATAAAAAAAGGACTAGTAAAGCATGCATGCTTCTGGTTAATTGTAGCAACCAGGAGGGAGAGCACATATCTGGTTGTTAGTTTGCCAGAAACCTGGATTGAATTTCGTTCTCTACCACCAATTCCCCACACGGCTTCTGAGCCAAGTTACTGACTCTTTCTGTGACTCACATTCAAAGCCAGTAAAAGATAAGAAGAGAAAAGTTGAGTTTGGAAGAGCCCTCGGATTGACACTTGTGTGGTGTGGTGTGTGTGTGTGTGGGGTCTCCGTTTATTTTCTTTGGTTCCATAAATGTTGTAAGCCATTCCAAGAAGTTAGCTAAGATAGGTGATGAGCTTAAATGTTTAAGATAAACAGCTTTACGTCCCAAGGTATCCAAATCTTTAGAGCAGTGGTTCCCAACCTTTTTTTTTTTTGGCCATGCCCCACCTAAGCATCTTTAATTAATCCTGATGCCCCACCCCACGTGACATATACAGTAATTCTTATTATTCAAAAGCGAACTCCTATTCATGCGGAGGAAGCCTAAAAGGCCATTCACTCTTAATAACACATTCTTGACTTGCCCCACTTGAAAATCAAATTGCCCCCCTGTGGGGAGTGTGCCCCACATTGGGAACCACGGCCTTAGAGTAAAACTATGAGGCTCTGCTAAAGTAAGGAAAATGACAGAAGGACATGGTTGCATTGGCAGCATTCAGGGGTGCTATCATGTCCCCAGGATTGTGGGTACCCTCCACTGCAATACAGACATATGACATCACACACACACACACACTGGCAACTCCTTTTCCTCCTTGTATCTGTAGCCAGCAAAGCACCTCAGAATAGAGTAGTTTCACACGTGTGATGTCACACCCGTCGAGTGGAGGCCTGTTGCCTCTGTGAGGAGGCCCACTGAGGCCGGCCTGCCCCTACAGCAGGTAGGTTTGGTGGGCTCCCTCAAGATTGGAGGGGCTTGGCCCTGTCCCCACATGCCTATAAAGTACATGGATCTATCTCAAAGACCTGCTTCTCTTTGTACAGGTGGCCAAAGAAGGAAACTTTTCTCTCAACTGAAAGAACATGGCTAATGCACCACTTCTGTGCTGAACAGCTGAACAGATCAACAGGGAAGTATTGACCACCTTGGCATGTCATGGGGCTGCCAACTAAGTGCAGAGAGTGGAAAATCCCACCTTGTTCTGGCCACTTCAAGGACTTATGAGGTAAACGTGTGCTTATGACACCGGTTGCTAAAGATTCTACTCTATCACTTCTCTTGGGATTTCGTTTTGTTTTGTTTGTAGAGGGAGCATCCATAGTTTTAACAGTTTATTTGGCACAGCTGCAAGACCCGTCACTTCTGTCTAACTGCAGCAAATCAGGAAAGGGGGGAAACCACAAGTTTGCCGGCGAGTTTGCCAGAAACCTGGGCTCAATTTCGTTCTCTACCACAGACTTCCCACATGGCTTTGGCCAAGTTGCTTGTCCATTCTCTGGCTTGCATCCAATAGTCTGTAAAAGATAAGAGGTGAAGCGTTGGGCTGGGAAGAGCCCTGGGACACCCCCCCTCCCCCAAACCTCGTGAAGCCTAATTTAGTCAAAATGGTTGGGAGGGACCCCAAATGTGGTCGAGGTAAACCATCTGGAACGCTTCTGATGCAACTGAGCGGAAAACAAACAAACAACAAAGCCATAGGCAAATTCCAGAAAAGAAAGGATTGGGAAGAAAATCTAAATAGGCTCAGGAGGTCTGTTCTCCTCTTCATTGATACATCATGCCCCATTCTGGAAAGGATTGCTATAGGTGGCTGGTTGTTCCAAGTTTGACTCATGTTTAATATATTTACCTCTTAACAAGGCATCACACTGAGGGGGCAACAGCTTCTCACCTACTATAGTGGCCAAAACATTATCCTTTCCCTAGTTTCCTTGTTCCTTTTTGTAAGGCAACAGTGGAGTACCTGCATTGAAGGTGGGTCCGTGGTGGCTCTCTCCTTGTTGGAAGAATGGGAGTAAGGACAGAGTGGAAATGGTGTTGAAACACAGCTTGTTTGTAGCTGCTTGAGGGCCCAGCGACCCCGGCTGGGTCTACGCTGGCCTGTTTAACATTATTTTCCCCTATTAGAATGATATTAGCTATGCCATTCTAAAACAGCACCGGGCATACTTGTTAATTAAAAAGCTGTTTCTTTCCCTGCTGTTGGTCGTTGGTTGCCTTCTGGTGGCACATTTTAATTCTTCCTTCCTCCCAAACTGCTAGGACGGAAAAAGCAAAAGGCGGGGAACCATTGGAGGGGGGTCGGAAGACCATTGGGGGGGTGCGTGTCAGAATTTCAATGCAGTAAAAAAAAAGTAAAACGCTACATAGGGATATATGAGCAGTGTTTCACCAATATATTGTAGCAGCATAAAACAATTAGAAATGAAGCGTTAAAAAAGGCAAGGTAATAACGCATTATGAATGTAAAAAGTAGGACGTCTTGTGTCCATCTATGTTATCAAAAGCATTCTTTAACCCTTCCTTCATGAGTGCAGACCCGCCTCATCTTTCTTCATAGGTGCCAAGTTCTGGATTGAAAAATCCGGGATCAGCAGCGCCGCGGCACCGTAAGTCGCTTCTACGCACTTCCGGACATGCGTAGAAGCAACTTCCGATGCCGCTGTGCCCATTTCCAAAATGTCCGCAGTGCCAGAAGTTGCTTCTATGCACTTCCGGACATGCGTAGAAGCGACTTCTGGCGCTGCAGACGTTTTGGAAATGGGCACAGCGACATCGGAAGTTGCTTCTACGCATGTCCGGAAGTGCGTAGAAGCGACTTCCAGTGCCGGCGCGGCACCAAAAGAACATGGCCGCCAGCAGGAGCTCCGTAATCCAGGGGAATACGGGGTATTTTGCCATTTGGGACACCTGCGGGAAATGGTAAGACAATACGGGGGTTTCCCGGGGAAAATGGGGTACTTGGCAGCTATGTCTTTCTTATTTCATGTTATGAGCCTAATGATTCTATGTAAGGGTGTTGCGACAATCTGCAAGATTTTGACAGCGTATGGAAAGGCTTCGGATGGTAAATACGTTGAAATATCTGATACTAAATGTGGAAGGCCTGCGCATTCTATATTATGTACACACTTAGCAAGAAAGAAACAGCTACTTCATAGGACAGCCTATTTTATGATAGATTCACACACAGAATTCTTACACCTACAGAGTAAAAGAAAATGGGGGAGGGGAGTGCACATTCATAAAACATCGAATTGCTACATGACGCTTTCAGATACAGAGTTCAAATAAAAGATTGATGTCTGCAGGATGTATAAGCAAAATTGAAGCTGGATATATTGCTCTCCAAGAGCCTTTATATCTAAGCCAAAAATGCCTATGTGAAGTAGAGTTAGAAATATTTATTCTAGGCATAACTCCAAGAATCAAGAGTACCCTGTTGCCAGAGTCATTCTGTGGACAATATTACATGTTTCCATGTATAATAGATAGTGCTTTTAGAGTGGGGTGGAGAAATACCTTATGTGATGTTTACTCACAATTTTGAAATTTCATGTTGTCTGCAGAGTGATTAAGTGTATTTTCCCCCCGTTTAGCCCAAACGATAGACATGCAGGAAATGTAAAATAAAATGAACTCTAGCCCTGTGATGTTACTTACATGGGTTGTTCCAGTTGGGAAAGCATAATGTCATTATATTGTATTGCTGACGCACACTCTGGAATAGTGCAAACAAAGGAGAGCGAGTTGTAAATAATTTAAGTTAATTAAATCAACAAACATAAATGCTGGGGGAAATTAATGTTGTCAGATGATGACTTCTTTAGAGCTAGGTCTGAAATTTGCGTGGATTAAATCAGACAGCTATCTAAGATCTCTTCCAGATGACCTGCTCATTGAGTATCCATCTGATTTGTTTGCACAAAGTTTGCGGTGTGGTTAGATCAGGTATAGGCAAACTCCGGCCCTCCAGATGTTTGGGACTACAATTCCCATCATCCCTGACCACTGGTCTTGTTAGCTAGGGATGATGGGAACATCATCTGGAGGGCCAGAGCTTGCCTATGTCTGGGTTAGATGATGATGCCCTAGAACAGGCATCCCCAAACTGCGGCCCTCCAGATGTTTTGGCCTACAACTCCCATGATCCCTAGCTAAGAGGACCAGTGGTCGGGGAAGATGGGAATTGTAGTCCAAAACATCTGGAGGGCCGAAGTTTGGGGATGCCTGCCCTAGAACATCAAATTGACTTTTGCCGGTATATCCCTGAATTCCACCAGCAACAGCCTGGAAGCCCCCTTACTTGGGTGTTGGGCTCTAGTCCTATACCTGCTTACCTGGGAGTAAACCCCATTAAAGTCAACAGAACCTTCTAGACACACAAAGGATTGTGCTGTTAATGTGATTACAATTGTGGTTCCAGTCCCATTGTAATTATTATGCCACTTTTCAAGGGTGAATGCTCTAACCTTCACTATTTTTTTTTGCAGAGGAATCAATCTGCTAGTTTCTATAGCTTGGCTTAGACTACCAAAACGGCTTTGGCCCTGTATACCTGAAGGAGCATCTCTGCACCCATTGTTCAGCCTGGACACTGAGGTCCAGCGCCGAGGGCCTTCTGGCGGTTCCCTCACTGTGAGAAGTGAGATTACAGGGAACCAGACAGAGGGTCTTCTCGGTAGTGGCACCCACCCTGTGGAATGCCGTCCCATCAGATGTCAATGAAATAAACAATTATCTGACTTTTAGAAGACATCTGAAGGCAGCCCTGTATGTTGTTGTTTAGTCGTGTCCGACTCTTCGTGACCCCATGGACCATAGCACGCCAGGCTTGCACTGCCTCCCGCAGTTTGGTCAAACTCATGTTCGTAGCTTCGAGAACACTGTCCAACCATCTCGTCCTCTGCCGTCCCCTTCTCCTAGTGCCCTCAATCTTTCCCAACATCAGGGTCTTTTCCAAGGATTCTTCTCTTCTCATGAGGTGGCCAAAGTATTCAGGGCTGATTTCCTTAAGAATGGATAGGTTTGATCCTCTTGCAGTCCATGGGTCTCTCAAGAGTCTCCTCCAGCACCATAATTCAAAAGCATCCATTCTTCGGCGATCAGCCTTCTTTATGGTCCAGCTCTCACTTCCATACATCACTACTGGGAAAACCATAGCTTTAACTATATGGACCTTTGTCGGCAAGGTGATGTCTCTGCTTTTTAAGATGCTGTCTAGGTTTGTCATTGCTTTTCTCCCAAGAAGCAGGCGTCTTTTAATTTCTTGACTGCTGTCACCATCTGCAGTGATCAAGGAGCCCAAGAAAGTAAAATCTCTCACTGCCTCCATTTCTTCCCCTTCTATTTGCCAGGAGCCCTGTATAGGGACGTTTTTAATGTCCGATGTTTTACTGTGGGTTTTTTTTAATTTGTTGGAAGCTGCCCAGAGTGGCAACCCAGTCAGATGGGCAGAATCATCACCACATGAAGAAGCATTCAATTGCAACCCCACATCTCTCAAAGTATTCCCCCCCCCCTTTCTGTTTTGAATGGGGGAAGTTTCTGAATAATATATCATTGAGTGAGCTCACTGATCGGGAAGCATTTCAGTATATGTTTATCCACCTGAAGATTTTCATTTTCATCCCTTTTTTATTTTACATTCCCAAAGAAACATCCCCTCCCTGTACAAATCATTCTATCCCTCCCCCCGTCGAATCTGGCATATAAATGTTAATAATACAATAGTCTTTGATCTCTGCCTAAGAAAGCACTGTACATCATTAAATCAAGTGAAACTACAGCACTATGATTTGTTGTGGGCTCTTACTCCTGGAATCAATTATCTATATATTTTGGAGAAGCATAAAATTTACAGACTTTTCAAACAAGACTTGATGGCGAGTTGAAGGAAAACACAGATGTTTGAGAGTGATGCAGGCACAAGAAGGAGATCAATGAAGCACTAAGAGAGGGAATTATTAAAGGAAATAATAATTCCAGATTGATGTGTCATATTATGCAGAACACGACACTCATGGGGGAGATAATTCAATTATTTGCAGAGAGAAATTTGTATCTTTTTCAGAGTGACTTTGGGTTGCAATACGTTTTTTTAATCTCAATGTACTTTTGGGGTCAAGATGCACCGGGTGATAAGAGGCACGTGGGAATTTGCATGACAATTAAATTCTCTGTAGTTAGAACCTGGATGTCTTGATCAAGTGTTGGCTCCATTAAATTATATCCTGGACAATTCTAAAATAACACAGTTTGCGCAGGGAACTGGGGTTCAGCCTGTTCTGAATGGGGTTGCGCTCAGATAGGTTTGTTGTTTGCTCCTAAGTCCAGTTCTCCCCTGCTGCTCAAATACCAGTAGCCTTTCCAGTTGTAATCCCTCATGAACCAAGATAGACTGGCCACTGCTATACATATCCAGGGAATCTCCAGATTAGACTACTAGTAATGCATTGTTAGTGAATCTGCCTTTGAAAAGTGTTTGGAAATTGACGTTCAGAACACAGCTGCTCTGTGTCACTCTGAGATCAGGTATTCATACCCTCCAACATTTGTTTGATGAAAATAGGTTGCAATAGATTGGGTTGCAATAGATTGACATCTATCCTATTTGTATATCAGAGCATATTGCAAGCTGCCATGGAAGTGATTCCTTGACATTTGGAGTATTCACTTTCTTGTGAGATATGAGTCAAAAGTGGAACAGACAGCTCCCTGCATGGTGACTTTTACATCCAGATGAGCAAATCTATCATTGGTCCATGCAACAATTGCATATTTTGTACCCAAAACTCCATTTAAATCTGTTTCTGCATGAATCTGCAATTTTTAAAAATCCCCACAAGTTACATATGTAAATACGGGCTTCAATGGATATTTTATATGTGCTTTCTCTCAAATAGGGAGGTCCTTTTCAATGATGATGATGATGATGATGATGATATTTATACTCTGTCCATCTGACTGGGTTGCCCCAGCCACTCTGGGCAGCTTCCAACATATATAAAAACATAATAAAACATTTTTTAAAAAAACCTTCCCTACACAGGGCTGCCTTCATATGTCTTCTAAACGTTGTATAGTTACTTATCTCCTTGACTGGGGTGGGGGGTCAGATAACTCCATGCCCTCCAGCATTTCTCTGATGCAAATAGGGATGTCGTAAGGGAAAGTGGGACATTCCGGGATCAAATCAGAAACCGGGACGGCTTTTGTAAATCCAGGACTGTCCCTGGAAAATGGGGACACTTGGAGGCTCTGCAGCCAAAGGTGGGCTTTGAGCTTCTCTGCCCTCTAGGGAGAATGGAGCCAGTCCAGTGTTTCTCCTAGAATTTAAGGTTGTGCAAATGGATGTGAGTACTGTGCTACTTATTAATGTAGGTTGGTTTTTGCACTCCCTTTGTGCCTCCCTCCTCCTGGTCTGGGATGCATGCGTTAGATGCCTCTCTATGATAAATTACTGCTCCTCTTTGGGCTGCTTTTGAAGACCCTCCAATTGAGTCAAATGCTGATTGATTCAAACTGCAGCAGCTTCTGGTGCCAAGCTCTCGGGAGCACATAACACCTATGGTTCCCACTTGTTCTCAAACTGTTTCTAAGCACAATTCAATATGATGGTTCAAAATAGAAACACCCTAATGGGCTCAGACCAGACCAGATTATGAATGCTTCCAGACTGTGTGCTTTTAGCTTTTCATGGTTATTGTCCTTCGGCTGCGAGCTACTTGCAGAATTACAACTGATTCCCCACACTTTGGTAGATATTGTGCTTTTTGTGCATGCGCATCTTTCTGTGTCCTGTTTCATTAATGAACTCGACACTTCTGTGTGAGTGCAGAGGAACAGTGCACCTAATCATACAATTTTAGCAACATTTTGTTTTTTAGATCAGTGTTTCAATATGCGCTCAAATGCCTATTCCTTTCTTCCCTTTTTGTTGCAGCATTACTCCAATATTTTTTTATTATTATTATTATTTATTTTAGATATGTTGGTGAAAAAGCATTTTAGCAACAATTTAAAAAACAAATGAAGTCTGCCGCTAAGTTGGTACTTACAGGAAATAGCATGGTTTTCAAGTTGAGAGATGTGATGATAGGAGGCAACCATCCAAATAGTTGCTGTGTGTGTCAAAACAACTGCATTTCATTAAAATCATAACGATAGGACTAAGTTGATCTATACCTGCAGAAACTGCACTGCTGTTTCATTCTTTCAAGAATGTCTGGGTTTTTTTGTGAGCTCTCAAAAGAAATGAGAAAACCAAAAAGGGAAAAAGAAAGTCAGGTGTGGGGAACCTTTGACTCGCCGAAAGTGCGACTCCCTCTGCCTGGTCACCTGCCTGGCGCTGTGGTCTAAACCACTGAGCCCCTTGGGCTTGCCGATCAGAAGGACAGCGGTTCGAATCCCCACGACGGGGTGAGCTCCCATTGCTCTGTCTTAGCTCCTGCCAACCTAACAGTTTGAAAGCACACCAGTGCAAGTAGATAAATAGGTACAGCTGTGGTGGGAAGGTAAACTGTGTTTCCATGTGCTCTGGTTTCTGTCACGGTATCCTGTTGCACCAGAAGCGGTTTAGTCATGCTGGCCACATGACCCAGAAAGCTGTCTGTTGACAAATGCCGACTCTTGGCTTGAAAGTGAGATGAGCGCTGCAATCCCATAGTCACCTTTGACTGCACTTAACCGTCCAGGGGTCCTTCACCTTTTACCTTACCTGCACACCAAGTAATAGGAACACCAATGGTCCATCTAGCACAGTACTGTCCACGCCGATTGTCAGTAATTCTTCAGGGTTTGAGACAGGAGTCTCTCCCAGCCCTACCTGGGACCTTCTCCTTGCATCCTTCCCCAATCCTTCGGTGGCTTCTCCCTTCTTCTGAGTAGACCCCGTGCTAGTGAATAAGGCCTTTAAAGCTGATGAACAGTTGAAAATTACATGCTGTTGTGTTGCTGATTATCTTCCATTTAAGTTTTTTGGATTGTGATTTTGTTATTAATAGCTTGGATGTTTCCTTGTGGCTTCGTTCAGCTTCGCTCTTATTTTATTGCAGCTTTTAATGTTTTATTGTAAGTTGTCTTGAGAGCCACGTGGCTGGAATTAATGGAATTAAAACAAAATGGAACAAACGGAAATAATGGAATTAAAATAAACAGTATAAAACATTAATTTATTGCAACTTTAACAAAGAGGGAGATTGAGTTTTTTTAATGAAACAATGAACTATTGCAATGAGTTGCTTATATCTAAGCAAGTTCTACATATATAAATCATGTAATGTTTAATATTGAAGAGAATGGACCATTCTTGCTCTTACCTTGGGACCCCGGGGACAGAGCAAACAATGAAGTATCCAAACTATTTTTAAAAATAAAATTAAGGCAATAAAACATATTGGTGATTAATGCTCAGAAGAAGCTGCAGTTGCTGTCACTGTGTGTCAGCTTGTGTGTGTCTGCATGCCAGCGGTACTCAGGGAAGCTAGCTTGTCTTGATTAGATTTTAAGACTTGCTGGATCCAGGGATTAGTTAGAGGGGTCTGGCACCCACAAACTCATAACACTATGTAATGTACATGTCAGGGCCTGGCAGGACGCTGACAAGTGTGTATCAGGGGAAGCGGAGCTGGAGTCTGACTTGGGAGAAGGAGCAAGTGCATGCTCTAGTTATCTTTCGCTTGGACTACTGCAATGCGCTCTATGTGGGGCTACCTTTGAAGGTGACCCAGAAACTACAACTAACCCAGAATGCGGCAGCTAGACTGGTGACTGGGAGCGGCCACCGAGACCACATAAAACCGGTCTTGAAAGATCCACATTGGCTCCCAGTACGTTTCCGAGCACAGTTCAAAGTGTTGGTGTTGACCTTTAAAGCCCTAAACGGCCTCGGTCCAGTATACCTGAAGGAGCGTCTCCACCTCCATCGTTCTGCCTGGACACCGAGGTCCAGCGCCGAGGGCCTTCTGGCGGTTCCCTCACTACGAGAAGCCAAGTTACAGGGAACCAGGCAGAGGGCCTTCTTGGTAGTGGCACCCACCCTGTGGACTGCCCTCCCATCAGAGGTCAAAGAGAACAACAATTACCAGACCTTTAGAAGGCATCTCAAGGCAGCCCTGTTTAGGGAAGCTTTTAATGTTTGATGAATTTCTGTATTTTAATATTTTGTTGGAAGCTGCCCAGAGTGGCTGGGGGAACCTGGCCAGATGGGCGGGGTATAAATAAATTATTATTATTATTATTATTATTATTATTATTATTATTATTATTATTAGTGG
This sequence comes from Zootoca vivipara, assembly GCF_963506605.1. Lineage (NCBI taxonomy): Eukaryota > Metazoa > Chordata > Lepidosauria > Squamata > Lacertidae > Zootoca > Zootoca vivipara. The sequence goes on from NC_083278.1 coordinate 16,457,294, forward strand.
GAAACTGTACCAACCAGGAGGCAAGAATCAGAAGCAGAGGAAGCTTCAGAGCTGGGGGGGGGGGGAGAGCACAAAGCAGGTTGGAAGAAGAGGAAGAAGTAGGTCAAGCAAGTGAAGTCCAGGTGCTTCCACACACTCTTCTGCACCCCTGTCTCCCAGGACCAGAAGGGGATTGAAATGGGATGAGCAGCTCCAAGTAGACTTGCTAAAATTTATAAGACTGAATCAGCTAACTGCTGGAGATACAATGAGGCGGAGGGTACGTTCTGTCATATGTGGTGGACTTTTAAAAGGGTAAAAGAGTATTGGGAAATAATTTATAATGAATTGTAAAAAATGTTTTAAGGTGCTTTCCCAAAAATCCCAACAGAGTCCTTTTTGTTGGGGATAATTCAGATGGAAATTCCCAGGTGCCAAAAAAGGCTTTTTATGTATGCCACTACTGCGGCCTGTGTTTCGTTATCCCCAAAATGGAAAACGAGTGAGGTCCCAATGAAAGAAGAATGGCAACTTAAACTAATGGAATGTGCGCAGCTTGCAGACTTAACTTATAGAATAAGAGAACAAGAAGCGCGTACATTGAAAGAAGATTGAAAAATGTTTATTGAATATATGGGGGGGGGATTGTGTACATTTGAAAACGTTGGCAGCTTTAAGATAAATTCAACAGTGTAAATAAGTTTTGATGGATGTAAAAATGGAATACTAAACCGTGGAAAGAGAATAAGGGAAGTCATTGATATTTTAAGATTGTTTAAATGAATATTCTAAAATGTAAAATAGAAAAACTTAATAAAAATTATACAAGAAACAGGATGAGCAGATAAAGCTTCTGCATGGGTGTAGTCTTTGGTTGTGTGCATGCGGCCCATCTCGAGAATGTACATAAACTTGTGGAGGGGGAATGGTCCTCTGTTGCTGCAAATGCTCCATAGAGCACAGACCTAGGAATAGCTGCCTAGAAGCTAGACTGGCATGCCTTTGGAGCTGTAGAAAAGACAGTAAGTGTTAGCTTTAACAATAAAATGTTAACCATCTGCTGTGCGCATTCCTTTGGCTGTGGAATACCCTTGACAGCATATGTGCATTACTGTATATCTAAAATGGCAACAACAGACGCAAGAGGGTCATTGGTCATCAATTCCCCTTCAACCCAACCCAACCCAACCGATTCTACTGAAGGAAGGACTTACGCTAAGACCAGACCATGTCATTACCGAGGAGGCAGACTTAGTCGTTGTCTGAGGACTATCCCTGCCTCCAGGTCTGGTCCTGACCGGACGGATATTGGAATAGGCAAGGGATACCCACATGACCTGAAGGTGCTGCTGTGCAATGCCAGGTCGATGATGAATAAGACCACCGCCATTCACGACCTGATTGTGGATGGAGGATTTGACCTGGCATGTGTGACAGAGACCTGGTTGGAGGAAGCCGATGGGCCCGTTCTTGGCGCTGCTTGCCCACCAGGTTTCTCTTATGCACAGCAACCCAGGCCATCTGGGCGGGGAGGGGGGGTTGCAGTGATTTTTAGGAAGTCATTAGTTTGCACCAGGCGTCCTATTGGGAAGACCCAGTTCTCTGAGTGCATGTTCTGGAAGTTGGGCAATAGGGGCAGTACAGGATTCCTTTTGGTGTACCGACCTCCCCGCTGCACCAAGGATTCCCTGCCCGAGCTGCTTCAGGTCGTGTCGGATGTGCTCCTGGAGACACCTAGCTTGGTTGTCTTAGGGGATTTTAACATCCATGCCGACACGACCTTACAAGGAGCCGCTCGGGACTTCGTGGAAAGCATGGCCACCATGGGGCTGTCCCTGAATAAGTCTGGCCCAACTCATAGCCGCGGACATGCCTTGGACTTGGTGTTTACCTCTATGGATGTTGGTGATCTGACATTAAGTAAAAGCGAAACAAAAGAAGTGCCATGGTCAGATCACTTTCTGGTGCAACTGGACTTCTCCGCAACCCTTCCCCTCTGCAGGGAGGTGGGACCGATTCGGATGGTCCGCCCCCGCTACTTAATGGATCCAATTGGCTTCCAAAGAGTGGTAGGGGATGTTTTATCCCATGTCGATGGCCTTTCAGCTGATTCTCTGGTGGCCCGCTGGAATGCGGAGTTAACCAGCGCTATTGACTGTCTGGCTCTGAAGCGCCCTCTCAGATTGCATGGAGCCCGGACAGCCCCGTGGTTTTCCCCGGCGCTGAGGGCAATGAAACAGTCGTTGAGACGGCTAGAGCGCCGGTGGCGGAAAACTCATTTTGAATCAGACCGGACACGGGCTAGAGCTCAACTTCGAGCCTACCAAGTGGCAATGGCGACGGCGAAGAGGACCTTCTTCACCGTCTCCATCGCATCTGCAGAAAACAGCAGCAGGAGACTCTTCCAGGTGGTTCGCAATTTAGCGGAACCACCTGCTCCATCTGGGCCCAGTACGGGCCACATGATCTCCTGCAATGATTTTGCAAAGTTTTTTGCAGATAAAGTCGCTCAGATTCGGGAAGAGGTAGACTCCACCGTGGGAGCAGGGCCGGGGCGGGGGAGTGCTAGAGTCCTGTCTAGTCAAGTTTTGTGGGATCAATTTCAATCTGTTACCTCCGAGGATGTGGACAGGCTGCTTAGACGAATGAAACCAACCACCTGTCTCCTTGATCCTTGCCCATCCTGGCTTATAAAAGCTAGCCAGGAAGGGCTGGGCGATGGGCTTCGCGGGCTGGTAAATGCTTCTCTCCATGAGGGAGCCTTCCCAGACCCGCTGAAAGAGGCGGTTATTAAACCGCTTCTTAAAAAACCATCTTTAGATCCGTCCAATATGGCCAACTATCGCCCAGTCTCAAATCTTCCATTCTTGGGCAAGGTGATTGAGCGAGTGGTTGCGGAACAACTCCAGGCATGCCTGGAAGAAGCGGACCATTTGGATCCCTTCCAGTCAGGATTCAGGCCTCATCATGGGACTGAAACTGCCTTGGTCGCACTGGTCGATGATCTCCGGCGGGCTAGGGACAAAGGTAAGAGCTGTTTCCTTGTTCTGCTGGATCTCTCAGCGGCTTTTGACACCATCGACCATAACATCCTTCTGGACCGTCTAGAGGGCTTGGGAGCTGGGGGCACTGTCATGCAGTGGTTCCGCTCCTTCCTCCTGGGCCGTGTTCAGAAAGTGGTGGTGGGGGATGAGTGTTCAGACCCCTGGGCGCTCACTTGTGGGGTGCCTCAGGGTTCTGTCCTCTCCCCCATGCTTTTTAACATCTATATGCAGCCGCTGGGAGAGATCATCAGGGGGTTTGGGCTGGGTGTCCATCAGTATGCTGATGATACCCAGCTCTACCTCTCTTTTAAATCAGAACCAGTGAAGGCGGTGAAGGTCCTGTGTGAGTGCTTGGAGGCGGTTGGAGGATGGATGGCGGCTAACAGATTGAGATTGAATCCTGACAAGACAGAAGTACTGTTTGTGGGGGACAGGAGGCGGGCGGGTGTGGAGGACTCCCTGGTCCTGAATGGGGTAACTGTGCCCCTGAAAGACCAGGTGTGCAGCCTGGGAGTCATTTTAGACTCACAGCTGTCCATGGAGGCACAGGTCAACTCCGTGTCCAGGGCAGCTGTTTATCAGCTCCATCTGGTACGCAGGCTGAGTCCCTACCTGCCCACTGACTGTCTCTCCAGAGTGGTGCATGCTCTAGTTATCTCTCGCTTGGACTACTGCAATGCGCTCTACGTGGGGCTACCTTTGAAGGTGACCCGGAAACTACAACTAATCCAGAATGCGGCAGCTAGACTGGTGACTGGGAGCGGCCGCCGAGATCACATAACACCGGTCCTAAAAGACCTACATTGGCTCCCAGTACGTTTCCGAGCACAATTCAAAGTGTTGGTGTTGACCTTTAAAGCCCTAAACGGCCTCGGTCCGGTATACCTGAAGGAGCGTCTCCACCCCCATCGTTCTGCCCGGACACTGAGGTCCAGCTCCGAGGGCCTTCTGGCGGTTCCCTCATTACGAGAAGCCAAGTTACAGGGAACCAGGCAGAGGGCCTTCTCGGTAGTGGCACCCACCCTGTGGAATGCCCTCCCACTAGAGGTCAAAGAGAACAATTACCAGACCTTTAGAAGGCATCTCAAGGCAGCCCTGTTTAGGGAAGCTTTTAATGTTTGATGGATTTCTGTATTTTAGAATTTCTGTTTTTTTTGGAAGCCGCCCAGAGTGGCTGGGGGAACCCGGCCAGATGGGCGGGGTATAAATAATAAATTATTATTATTATTATTAAATTATGTTGGGTGTTCCCTGACTGTTGGGTGGCCTGCATATACTTAATTTCCCACAATGCTTTTTTAAAACAAAGTTTCCCTATCTCACAAGGGCAAAGTCAGTCTGAAAGCAGTGAGAGGAGAAAGACAGGCCTTGCTGTGATCTGAAGATTTCACTGACATGTTTTACAAAGCCTATTGGACCAACGCATAGCTTTGAAATTTATTTCTACATCCATCGCAGATCCTCGTTCTTGAGCAAACAGTTTTCTCTTCAGCATTAATGGTTAGGTTGATATTGCTGTTTTCATACTGAGAAGCTTGATTAAAGTTTTTGTTAATGTTTTTCAGGGCCTGATTTCAATTTTGCTGCATTTTTAGTTAGGCCAAGGACTCCTGTTCCCACAGTGGGACTCTAGTTTTTCGTTACATGTCCTTGACAAATAGCCCTCTCTTATTACACCACGTAGATGAGATTTCATTCTGGTTTTTTGATAACTTGCCACAATCTGTAAATTTGTCCCTGAGCAGCAAATCAAGTGTGAGGGGGGAATATTGAGTGTTGGTTTCCATATTTTTATGACCTGCCAAGCGCAAGTGTTTAGGTTGTAGAAGAGACTTGACTGGTAGCAACGCTTCATCTTTTCTTTTCTTTTTTGTATCAACAAACACAGCTGCCTTGCAACGATGCTGTGGGAACATTGATTCAAGGATAGTTGTGCACATTCCATGAAGTTGGACAGGGAAAGAAGCCAAGAAGCTCCATCACAGTGCAAAGCATGGAGATATAAAGGGTGCAGCCCACAAAGGTATACATTAAACTGCCTTCTAGTGAGCCCAGACTTTGTTCTAGTACAGTATTCTCTTCTCCAAAAGTTGCTGGATGCCAACTCCTGACCAGGGGCCACACTACCTGGGGCTGATGGGAGCTGGTGTGCAACAATGCGGGTTCACCATCATGGTGAGCACGATTTGTGGGGGGGGGGCTTAAAAACCTCTCCTGAGTTCCAAAGGTGGGGGCATGAGTGGTCACTGTGGGATAGGTCCCTGGCTGTTGTTGGGCAAATTTGTATGTTGCAAGTTGATGGGTCAGCCCCTTGGGTATAAAAGCCAAAGAGAAAGGTTTCTCTTTCTCTTTGGCTGCGTTTTCGGATCCCCACCCTCCCTCCGCTGTTTTTAGGCCTCTGTGTTGACATTGCTGTGCCTCTCAAGGGGTCGCCTGTATTCAGGGGCCTGGTAGGAATTTTTCCATTTGGCTGATTGGCTAGTGCCATCTGGTTTTTGCCTACTGCATAGCAAATAGTCACAACTTGTAAGGTTGGCAGTTAGGCATTGGTTATTGTGGTTGTATGAGGGGTCTTGTTGACTGTGTTGGCCCCAAAAGTTAATGCCTGAGTGTTGGGGAAATTCTGGTCAGGAATGCAGGGGCTCGATGCAAGTCCGTAACCCCCCGGTCGGGGGCGAGGGCCGCGCGAGAGCCCCTGGCAACCCGAGGGGAGAGGGGAGGGCTTATGCACCCAGCTCCCTGTCTCTCCCTGTAGGGTTTCCCCTGTTGACAAGGCTAGTTTAGTTCTGTCCTTAGGGGACAGCTGGAGAATCAATGCCTGAGTGTTGGGGAAATTCCAGTCAGGAATACAGGGGCTCTATGCAGTGTCCATAACCCCGGTCAGGGGCCAGCAACACGCATGAGCCCCTGGGAGCCTGAGGGGAGAGGGGAGAGCCTATTGCACCCGACTCCCTGTCTCTCACTGTAGGGTTTCCCCTTGTTGACAAGGCGAGTTTATTTCTGTCCTTAGATGACATTTGGAGAACCAAGGCCTATGCAACCACTCACTTATTTTATATTTGTATTTCAATTAAAGTTGTGGCCAAATTCATGCCAAAAACCATTAAACAAAAATTCTGCCTATGGTGTGAGTTATTTGAGGGGTGGCCCAGGTGGCGCTGTGGTTAAACCACTGAGCCTAGGGCTTGCTGATCAGAAGGTCGGCGGTTCGAATCCCTGTGACGGGGTGAGCTCCCGTTGCTCGGTCCCAGCTCCTGCCAACCTAGCAGTTCGAAAGCACGTCAAAATGCAAGTAGATAAATAGGAACCGCTACAGCGGGAAGGTAAACGGCGTTTCCATGTGCTGCTCTGGTTTGCCAGAAGCGGCTTTGTCATACTGGCCACATGACCTGGAAGCTATATGCCGGCTCCCTCGGCCAATAATGTGAGATGAGCGCGCAACCCCAGAGTTGGTCACGGCTGGACCTAATGGTCAGGGGTCCCTTTACCTTTACCTTTGGGGACCTCCACACGCAATACCTGGAGGGTGACAGGTTTCCCATCCCTAATCTACTTTGACTTGGATAGGCTTTCCAGGAACTTTCCAGCCGTGCCAGGTAAGCCAGTAGAGGAATTAGTACAGGAGCAATGGCAGAGAATGGGGAGAGCTTTCATGGAATATTGCAACATTGGGACAAAGTGTTAGGAAACGGGCCAACAAAGAGAATGTTGGAAATTACCTATTTGGATGGATGGATGGATAGACAGATAGACAGATATAGTAAAGTCTTCTCTATGTCACAACTACAAAGTCAATGCTCTATTTTCTTCTGCCAGACAGTGCTACTGAATCTGAAGACTATCAGGAAACTTGGGTTCTTCTGCATGTGAATTGTGTGTGTTACCGCTAAACTATGGGTCCTACCAGAAACAGAAATGTCAGGACCCACATCCTTTTCATATCATATGACACAGAACACCTTGGAAAGAAGGTACGTATTGATATCAACTTTATCCGTATCATACACAAACAGATATAACCAGCCGCTGCACCTGGGATCTTCTGCCACTGTGATATTGGTATTGTTTTTATTTATTTACAAATTTATAATTTACACTTTTTAATTTTTAATATTCAGGCCTTTGATCTTTGGATTTTCTATCAAACTGCTTTACAAACATGGTAACTTATTTGGTATTAATTTTTTGTTGAAAATGTTTCAATTATAATTAAATGAAGTGATACAAAGGGGGGAAATGAAAAAAAATGTATTTAAAAATTGCAGTTTGAAAGAGATATAGCAGGGTGGACACAACACATAAGAATAACAGCAACAAAAATATCCATAGAAACATCAATAAAACATAGTGGTGATGATACAGTGGTACCTCGACTTACGAACGACTCGCCAACTGAATTTTTCGACTTACAAATGAATGGTCGCACGCTTACGAATGTCTCGACATCGAAAAGGAAACTGCGGCAGTTTTAGATAGGGATTTTTCGACTTACGACTTTTTAGATGGGGGTGCTTCGACTTATGAATTTTTCCGTTTCCAATGCATTCCTATGGGAAATCGCGTTTCCAATGGCGTTATTCGACTTACGAATTTTTCGACCTACGGAGGTGCCCGGAACGGATTAAATTCATAAGTCGAGGCACCACTGTATTATATTTTCTATTGTACTTTTTGTTGTATTCCACCCTGATATTTTATATGAGATGGTGTCATAATTTTACTTTTTGGAAAATGGCAACTAGCCATATTTCAAAAAGGAAAAATTCTGACATCCACAAAATTGTTGAGCTTATTTAGAAGCCCACCAAAATGGCTGAGCTTTTGTGGGGAACAAACCCAAATTGTTGAGCTTTTGGAGCTGTTTCCGCTGCTTTTTCCATCGCAGTGCCATATACATGCGTTTTCCCTGACATTTCCCTGCTTTGGCAAAATTCCCTCCTGACGTTATTTTTACACCTGTAAAACAGGGTATGTCAGGAATTTTCCTGACGTATGGCAAGCCTAGTTCTGACCCTCTGACGGTTTAGCTTAGTGCAGCATTTGAAATCAAAATTGCAAAATGAAATGATAAACAGAAAATTCTGCCGGACAGATTTCAATTCCTCCCCCCAAATAAAATCTTAAGTTATACTATGCATGTAAGAAGAGCCTGCTGTATCAAGCCAGTGGCCCACCTAGGCTAGCATCCTGCTTTCATAGTGGCCAACCAGATGCCTCTGGGAAACCCACAAGTATGATGTGAGCACAGCAGCACTTCCTCTGCCGCCCCCCGCCTGGCCGTGTTTTCCAGCAGCTGGTATTATATCAAGCTACTTAGCTTTTCAGTACAGAAAACACTTTTAAATCTCAGAATCCAAGCTTCTCACATAAATCACAGCATTCAGATTTCCTACTTGCAACGTTCCCAGTATCCAACAGAGGACACCTGTTTGTTGCGTGTTCAGACCCAGAGACCTCTCCCCTAAATAAAGACACATTTGACTCAAATTTTAGTTTGGTTTTTGGCAGAATTTAGGCCACAACTTTATTGATTACAGCAAGTGAGTGGTTGCATAGGCTCTGGTTCGACTAGCTCCCTGCACCCTTGCAGGCAGCGCTGACCCAGGGCACCAGCATAGGTCAGCCAAGGGTGAACACCTGGGTAGGCAAAAAGCCGGGTACAGACTATGTTCACCCCCCGGATGCTCCCCTGGACTCAGGCCTGGGCACGACCCCCTCTTGGGGGTTGACCAAACCATTTGAGTCCCTGGATTCCTTTAACGGAATACCCTTCACATAGGGATGGCGAGAGCGTTCTCCCATCCCTATCACCTGAACCAGTGCCTATCCACAACCTTTCAAGTTGTGACGATTTGCTACGTGGCAGGTGAAATCCAAATGGCACCAGCCAATCAGCCAAGTGGGGAAAATTCCTGCCGTGCCACTGCCCCAATGACAGACGACACACGACGGCATAGCAAGGTCAATTGCGAAATGCCCTATATATAGGGAGAGGGTGTTCCGATACACGCGCCGAAAGAGGAAGCTCTGGGTCACGTGCATGGGTATATATCGGTCCCTCTATCCATTTGGACTGTGCCCCATTGGCCATATTGAAACCCAGCATCAAGGGACCTACCAATCGGGTGTTGTGGCTGACCAATCTTCCCACCCACAACACAGGCGGTCAGTCTCCAGGTCTTACCGCAACACATGCCCTCTTTTAGGGAGGACACGATTTATCACATTTCTCCTTGGCATTCCAGTACTGCGCAGTACTGGTGTTGAGTCCGAGGTGAAAATATGGTGCTGCGTTTTCTGGAAAAAAGAGTGAAAACACATAGGTAGCCCACGCAAAAGAAGACTCAGGTTTTCAACCAGCTTTTATTTTCGGGAGGGTTGGGTGGCAGCCAGCCCTCTCCATCCTGTCAGTATGCATCCGTAATTAGCACTGCTTTCACATTCTTTGCATATTTCCGTCATAAGGGACTTGTGTTGGCTTTTACCTTTGGCTGAATGCATAAGAAAAGTAATCTGCAAGAGATCAAAAGGAAAGTTCAAAGCAAAATACTTTCTGGGCAATGCTTTCAAGGGAGACTCCCTTGGGAAGATACAAATATGCCAGGGAAGACCCCACAGAGAGAAATCTGGAGAGGTCAATGCTGTCTATTACTATTCAGGAATTCCATTCAAAGGTTTCATTTTAACAAACTTTCTGGAAACCCCCCCCCCCCATTTTGAGCAAATGTCTCTCCTTATCCATGAAAGCCAAATTGTACTTCCCTGCTACAGGTAGGCAGCCTTGTTGGTCTGCCGTAAAGGTAAAGGGGCCCCTGACCATCAGGTCCAGTTGTGTCCGACTCTGGGGTTGCGGCGCTCATCTCGCTCTATAGTCCAAGGGAGCCGGCGTTTGTCCGCAGACAGCTTCCGGGTCATGTGGCCAGCATGGCAAAGCTGCTTCTGGAGAATCAGAGCAGCGCACGGAAACGCCGTTTGCCTTCCTGCCGGAGCTGTCCCTATTTATCTACTTGCACTTTGATGTGCTTTCGAACTGCTAGGTTTGCAGGAGCAGGGACCGAACAACGGGAGCTCACCCCATTGCAGGGATTCGAACCGCCGACCTTCTGATCAGCAAGCCCTAGACTCTGTAGTTTAACCCACAGCGCCACCTGGGTCCCTCTGGTCTGCTGTAGTCGAAGCAAAATAATAATAATAAATCCTTCCAGTAGCACCTTAGTAGTCCTTCCCTGCAAATGCTTCAATGGGCAGTAGGCCCCTGTATGCCCAAAACACAGTCTGAAGGACTCACAATTCCTCAAATCTATCCCAGCTCATGAGCCGTAGAGAGAGCTTGAAAAAAACTCTGGGTAGTATCCAGCATTTTTGCTCCGTGAGGGAGCTTGCATACATGGAAGGAGAGTTGAGCTTATGGAGGGACTCCTTTTTGGGTGCAGCTCTCATGACACAACAGGGGGGAAAAGTTGGATACCATCCCCTATTTTTGCTACCCGCCTGGGGCTGCAAAATGTTTGTGAGAGTGCATGCGCTGTTGAGCACTCACCCCTGATGGGCTGATATAATTCCTGCCCCTGATTGCTACGTTTGGCTTGATTGTGAGGGTATGGGTTGCAATAGATTGACATCTATCCTATCTGTATATCAGAGCATATTGCAAGCTGCCATGGAAATGATTCCTTGACATTTGGAGTACTCCTTCCTTAAGGTGTAACTCAGGCATCCCCAAACTTCGGGCCACCAGATGTTTTGAGACTACAATTCCCATCTTCCCCAACCACTGGTCCTGTTAGCTAGGGATCATGGGAGTTGTAGGCCAAAACATCTGGAGGGCCGCAGTTTGGGGATGCCTGGTGTAACTTCTTTATTCACTTTCTTGTGAGATATGAGTCAAAAGTGGAACAGACAGCTCCCTGCATGGTGACTTTTACATCCAGATGAGCAAATCTATCATTGGTCCATGCAACAATTGCATGTTTTGTACCCGAAACTCCATTTAAATCTGTTTCTGCATGAATCTGCAATTTTTAAAAAATCCTCACAAGTTACATATGTAAATATGGACTTCAATGGATATTTTATATGTGCTTTCTCTCAAATAGCATTCAAATGTGCATTTTGATATAGTGGAACCTCGGTTGTCAAATGCTTTGGAAGTCAAACAATTCGGAACTGGAATCCCGACAACCCGGAAATGAATGCTTCCATTTTCGAACAATTTTTGGAAGCCGAACGGCTTCCGAGATGCATTTTTCATCCCCCCCCCATTGACTTTGAAGCCAGTCCATTGATTTGTGGTTTTCGAACTTTTCGGAAGCCGAACGGTCTTCCAGAACGCATTAAGTTTGAAAACTGAGATTCCACTGTATGTTTAAACCACTGACAACTGTGTTGCAACATTTGGAGAAGTGCAGGATCAGATGGATGGCAAATTCACATCTGCCCTACAGCTTCTGATCACATAAATTCAGAAAGGATCACATTCTGGAAGCATCACTACTTTGACCATCGTTGGCAAAGGGATGTTGTGAAAGCATACTCATGTGGAAAGATCGCAAGCTACCCTGCCCTGGGAAACACTGGCTTCCTACTATTTTTAGGGTGCCCCTAGAGAAGGTAACTGTAGCATGCAACCACTGCAGGGATAAACTCACTCAGGGTGGCTTCCATGCTAAGGACCCTGTGCATTGGCTCTATGGTCCAGTATACCTGAAGGAGCGTCTCCACCTCCATCATTCTGCCCGGACACTGAGGTCCAGCACCGAGGGCCTTCTGGCGGTTCCCTTGTTGCGAGAGGCCAGGTTGCAGGGAACTAGGCAGAGGGCCTTCTCGGTGGTGGCGCCAGCCCTGTAGAACGCCCTCCCAACAGATGTCAAAAAGGAAAACAACTACCAGACTTTTAGAAGACACCTGAAGGCAGCCCTGTTCAGGGAGGCTTTTAATGTTTAATAAATTATTGTGTGGTATTTTTCTGTTGGAAGCCGCCCAGAGTGGCTGGGGAGACCCGGCCAGATGGGCGGGATATAAATAATAAATTACTATTATTATTATTATTATTATTATTATATGTGTAGTTGCTTTCTACAAATTGAATTTGTAACATTAGAACACCACTAGACTTTCAACTGTGATAACACCAGAAGTGTCCAGCAGGTAAAGGGACCCCTGACCATTAGGTCCAGTCGCGGACGACTCTGGGGTTGTGGTGCTCATCTCGCTTTACTGGCTGAGGGAGCAGGCATACAGCTTCCAGGTCATGTGGCCCCCATGATAACGCCGCTTCTGGCGAACCATACTTATCAAAGTAGGGTTGCCAAGTCAGACCCTCAGATTTAAGGGTCCAAATCTGAGACGTAGGGGTGATGTAATGCCCTGGTGATATGGGGTGATATGGAAGACCCTGGTGAGTCTGCTTCTGAGCTCCCTCTCACCACAGAGTCCTGGAAATGGAGGTTAACTGGAAGAGAAGAAGTGGGAGCAGATTAGGGCACCCTACGTCAATAAACTATGCAATAACTTGCAGCCACTTCCTGCCGGACTGAAGCTTGCAAGCTGGTTACATAGTCTTCTTAATAATTTTAACTTTTGCCCACCTTGCGAGCCCTCTCCCTGCTACCTGGAGAGGGCTAGGCAAACCTTGAAACTCCAGGTTAGTCCTGGAGGTCTGGCTACCCTGTATCAAAGTCATCAATTAACGATGCTGAACAAGTAGCAATTGGCTGGTTATTGCTGTAAATCTGAAAGGCATTTACATCTGACATGGAATGGGACGTGGCAAGCAAGTTATTCTAAGAAACTAATAGTGTCCAGCCTTTGTGCTTCCTTAAAATCATGTGTCTTGTTTTTAAATGCCAACACTTACACTCAAAGCATTGGCTTGGAACATGAACTAGTGGGAGCTGTCTGGGAGTTTCTGGATGAAGACTGAAATGTCTGAGCATGAGTAATCCCGTGACTGAAATATTGCAGTATGGAGTATGTTTATAAGAAGTGCGATCGCAAAGAGTCTCTGATTCAAAGTCTGCTTAAATCAAATTCTTTCGATTCTGAGAAGAAGATGCTATAAATGTTTGTAACAGCCCTGGTTCTCCAGGGAGCTATAATGGTGGCGGGGAAGGGAAAGACACCCACCCACCAATGTGAGGTAATAAAGATAATTCAGAAACTGAGAGAAATTCCTCAGAAGGACAACTTCATATCTCTGAGAGGAACATTAATTAGAGCGGCAGGATGATAATGAATCAAGTGAGAAAATGGTTCGTGTCCAGCAAAAACAAAACAAAAATGTCCTGGATTATTTTAGAGCTGAAAATGGAGTCAAATACCAATGAGATATCAGACTGAATGAGATTAATTTGGATGAGGTGGCTGAACTAAGTACCTAATCACTTGAGAGTGAAGGGGGGGGGAATGTGCCAGGTGAGGCCTGTCAGTAATGGAGACTGTCTCAGACTGAAATACTGGACACATTCAGTTGCAGTTAGTGCAGTTATTCCTTCTCCTACTGTAAACTAAATGGTTCTGCTTTTCAGTCTAACTCTGACATTAATACGACATCAAGGCCATTTCTTCTCTGAGATTGCTTAGAGGTGTGTATTTTCCTAAATGTCCGTTCGGCCAAATGTTGACTCCGATCATTCTGATGACCTGAAATGGATTCTTGCTTCTGGGAATCGTAGAGTAAGAATAGTGAATTTAGAATTATATCTCTAATTTTACATCTGCCGGAGAGTGGCTGAGAGAAAGTACGTAACCTAAAAGCCCCTAGTAGCTCTGTGGTCGAAGCAATATTAAAAATGTCAGGGCTGCCTTACAGGGCCGGATTTAGATGAAGAGAGGCTCTAGGCTACTCCACTTGTGAGGCCCCTCCCCATCCCCCACCCTCACAACTAGAAGAAAATGGAAGAGTGTTATTTAAAAAATTGAGTGAAGCCAAGGATGATGACGGGTATTTAAAATTCTACAATTCACAATTTCTCCTCTAAAGGGCAGGCCACAGGCCTCTTATGTACCTGCTGGGATTGACAAGGCATCTGACCCTCACCTGAATCTCATAGCTCTCCTGTGCCTCTGATTACTTATCATTTAATTCTTGGGGGAAATAATTAGCATCACACGTCATGTGCATGGAAGTTGCCGAATCAATTAACCAACTAGAAGGATTACTGTTAATAGCACCAGTTTTCCTATAAGTTGATAATAACGGATAGTTTTGATGAACCTACTTAGCCTACACATAAATCCGGCACTGCTTCCATATGGAGTAAGGCCAAAGAACTATTTAGCCCATTTTTTTATTATTTCCAAGAGATGGCAAGATTAACTGATTGAAGATTATGGTACTTGGAGGGCATTCCCCAGAGTAAAGTCTTCAGCTGATGACAAGAAGAATACAGACGTCAGGAGAGCCTCTTTGGTATGGGCATTCCATTATCAGAATGCTATTCTTGAGAGATTCCTCAACTTGCTTGTCAGGGGCACCCAAAGAAGGACTTCTGAAGACAACCTTAAGGTCCGAGTGGATATACATTTTCTGAACATGGGAGCTTTCTATATTTTGTCATTAATAGACCTGATCTCTCATGAAGATCAGCAGCAACAACAACAACAGCATTAAGCCACCAAAGCTAGTGGCTATCTTCACTTCCTGAGGTAATAAAATATAATTTAACTGTGTTCTACTCGAAGGACTTCCTTTTTGCTGTCCTGAACCAACTTCCAATCAACTTCACTGAGTGGCACCAAATTCTAGTATTGTGAGAAAGGTTGGATTTTCTTTCTCGCTCCACTCAGCTTTTGGCTTAAATCGGGGGCCTTTTGAGCTCACAACTCACGCTGCACTCTCCCTTCTGCAGAAAGTGAGGAATCTCCACAACAATCAAGTTATAAGCCCCTCTCCAATGCTTGTAATTCTGTGATTCTAAGTCATAAAATGGCTTACGGTGACCGGAGAAAGGGTCATTGCAGAGTCACCAGAGTATATCATGCCTTAAGACTATCTTCTAAGGCTGTGCGTGGGGAATTTTTTTTACATTTATTTCTTCCTGAGCCAATACTGTGGGAGCGTATGTTATTCATGGGACTTAACTCCAGACATCAGACAGCTGTAGCGTGGACAGAGAGTGCTCCGTCTCTGTGTACTCCACATTGGATGGCCAAGTTGACAGAGCCGGACTTGAAACCTGGAATGTGTTTATTCTGGGGACTGCTCTTCACATGTCTTCCTTCCCCTCCCCACTGGTCCTCCCTACTGTGTGTATGAACATGCACTTTGTTCCTGCCAGACACCCAACTGTAAATTATAGTCTCCCAAAGCCAAGATTGTAACAAATTTATATGGCAACGGTTTCCACGAGGATTACCCATGATTAACAGTTGACGTTTTCCCTTTTCGAATGGCTGAATCACTTTAAATGTTGGGTAGACTTCATGTGTGTCCAATAGATAATGGTGTCCTGAGACAAAAGTGGAAGATAATGTGGCATTGCAAGCAATTTCTTCACTTCTAAACTATGCATGAGAGACGTTGCCTCAAGAAATGGACTCAATACAACATGCAGGGCCTCACTTCAGCACCATGTTTAGTCACAGACGTCCTTGAAGTGTCTTTGTGCTATTTAAAACTAACTTGCTTACACTGCAACCTTAGATGATGATGATGATGATGATGATGATAATAATAAATTATTATTGTTATTGTTGTTGTTGTTATTATTATTAATATCCCGCCCATATGGCTGGGTTTTCCCAGCCACTCTGGGCGGCTTCCAACAAAATACAATAGTCCGTCAAACATTAAAAGCCTCCCTAAACACGGCCGCCTTCAGATGTCTTCTAAAAGTCTGGTAGTTGTTTTTCTCTTTGACATCTGGTGGGAGGGCGTTCCACAGGGCAGGTGCCACTACCGAGAAGGCCCTCTGCCTAGTTCTCTGTAACTTAGCTTCTCGCAGTGAGGGAACCGCCAGAAGTCCCTCATATTTACTCAGAAGTAAGGCATGCTGTTTTACACTCACATGTCTTCAGGACTGTGGCCTTAATCATGAGATAGGTGTTACAATTTTAACAGAAAAGTTAAAAAAGTCATGGCACGGACTCTTGCTTTTGAATGATTTTCACCTTAGTTCTCTACACCAAAAGTTTTTATTAGCATTTGCACATAACTAGACAGGTAACTTGCTTTGAAATATATATTATTTACATATTCATTGATGTACAGTTGCTGCTTTTCAACTTTAACCACTCATTGCTTTTGCTTTTTCTGAAGTGTTTGCTGACTATGTATGGTCTAAACCAAAGAGCGTAGGACTTGCCGATCCGAAGGTCAGTGGTTCGAACCCCACAACGGGGTGAGCTCCCGTTGTTCGGTCCCATCTCCTGCCCACCTAGCAGTTCGAAAGCGCATCAAAGTGCAAGTAGATAAATAGGTACCACTCCAGTGGGAAGGTAAACGGCGTTTCCGTGCACTGCTCTGGTTTGCCAGAAGTGGCTTAGTCATGCTGGCCATATGACCTGGAAGCTGCACGCCGGCTCCCTCGGCCAGTAAAGCAAGATGAGCGCCGCAACCCCAGAGTCGTCCATGACTGGACCTAACGGTCAGCGGTCCCTTTACCTTTAACCATTCATTGGGGCTTGTTCCCAGGTAAGTGGAATTGTAACTGTAGCCTCAATCTACTTTCTGTTGTGAATCTTTAAGACCAATGGAAAGCATTTATCATAGTTCTTTACACATAGAAATAAGTGATCTCTTTTGCTACTGTGTACTTTATCAGTGTTCCTCAGTCCCCATCTTCTCTATACAAGTGGCAGTGTCCTGCCACTGGAAAATAGGGACACTTGGAGAGTTTGTCAGGGATCAGGCTTAAGATGTAGAAAACCTCCTGCCTCTCTTTCTGGCCCCGGAGTGTGGGAATGCTAGACTTTGTTTTCTGGACAATGCCTGCTTGCTTGTTCCAGTAATGCTTGCTTGTTCCTCCCAGCATGCTCTTCACTCTTGACAGCCTCTTCCTGAAGAGGTTGCAACCCGATAAGCTAATTCTAATTAAGTTCAAAACCAGAAGAGAGGAAAGATACGCAAACGACCTAGTAGCTGGCTTTTTAATGTCCTGCTGATACAGTTCAAACTCAGCAACACAGTGTTCCTTCAAGAAGCCAGATTGTTATTAAATGCTACTCTGTTTATTGGCCAATGCTGGCAGTGTTTTGGTGAATGTTTGAATCTAGGAATCTAGTGTAAATGCAGTAACTGTCAAGGATATGAGCTGCAGAGCAACAAAAGCCACCTGCTGCTGGGCTCGTGATGGTCTGAACCAAAGTACCGGAAAAAGGAGGTTGGATGCCAAGAAGAGAGAGAGAGGGAGGGGGATTGTGTGTGTGTGTGTGTGTGTGTGTGTGTGTGTGTGTGTGTGTTGTACATATGGACCAAGCCACAAGGCCTTGGGGGTTGAAAAACTGTTGCTAATTTTAGTGGGATGTTCCTTGACTAATGGGGCATGTCAGTTATAGGTTCTCTGGATGCGTCCCAGTGCCTGCTTGGAACAAGACAAGAAAATTTTGTCTCCGCAGATGGACACGTTGCAAAACTCTGTCACGCCAGTCAACAGCTGTTCTGCTTTGTAGATAACGCCACGGGAGCAGAGATGAAAATGCACACTGCTTTCCGAGCCCCCGAAAAAAGACGGCAATTGCAGGGCCATCATGTTTGCCAGAGCTGACTTCATTGGCACCTTGGCAGGTCTGCAGCCAAACTCGAAATCCAGGTATTATTAGCTTCAGTCAAAATTCCATTAGCTGACATCTCTTGCTACTTTTCAAGCAGCCCCTTGGGGCAGCTGGCGCTAGAGGGCTGTGCCATAGTTGCGGGAACTGAGCCACCAATAATAATATTCAGGCATGTGCCTACAAGATGTCTTAGTTTGTAGGGGGGTTATAAAACACAAGGTGGATGTGTGGTTCTCTTTGCTACCACTTCCCCCCTCCCTTCTCCCCCTTCCCATAAGTTGCAAACAGCAGGCGGCCAAAAACCAGAAACCGTTTGCTGATTCCTTCAGAGCTGGGAGCATGAAACTGGTTTTTCTGTTCTTAATTTATGTCACGGAGCCTCAACAGCAATTTAATTTGAAGCTTTGGAGTATAGGAAAGCCAGCTACTGATGCCTGCCGACTGGTCTGAATGGGGGGGCTTCTGGCGCAGGCCTAAGGTAAGAAGCTGCAATTCAAACAGCTTCAAAGACGTGACCTGTCATTACAAAGGCAGCCTGATTGTTTTCTTCCAACAGGTGACATGAGAGCTGGACCAGAAGTGAGTAAAAAGGGAACATGTGGCTGGTGCAGCTGAGAACGAAACAGAGATGGGCGTCGATTCTGTTCTCTTTCAATGCCATCATGACCAAAGTGTATGTGTGTGGGGGGGTGGGGGGGTGGAGAAAAGGGACCTACATCTCCAGCCAGCCAGACTATAAAATATTACCTCAACACCTTAAAGATAAAAGCACCGATTAAGTTATTTATCTGGTCTCCAATATAAAAAGAAAATACCCAAGTGATTATTATTAATAACAACCTTTATCATATGCTGTAGGATAGCTAAAGGACAGCTAAAAAAGACAGGGCCCTACCTAAGATGAAGTGGGTTTTTTTAAAATAAGGAGACAATGGATACAAAGAAATCAGAAGATTCAAAAATTAAACCAGAAAACAGAGGAGAGAGAATGTACGCCTTTCCTTTGGGTTCTAAAAACAGCCCCTAAAGCAGCTTCCTGATTAAAAGAGCAAACCTAAATGCCGACAAAGTTAGTTATAGCTATGGTTTTCCCAGTAGTGATGTATTGAAGTGAGAGCTGGACCATGAAGAAGGCTGATCGCCAAAGAATTGACGCTTTTGAATTATGGTGCTGGAGGAGACTCTTGAGAGTCCCATGGACTGCAAGAAGATCAAACCTATCCATTCTGAAGGAAATCAGCCCTGAGTGCTCACTGGAAGGACAGATCGTGAAGCTGAGGCTCCAATACTTTGGCCACCTCATAAGAAGAGAAGACTCCCTGGAAAAGACCCTGATGTTGGGAAAGATTGAGGGCACTAGGAGAAGGGGACGACAGAGGACGAGATGGTTGGACAGTGTTCTCGAAGCTACGAACATGAGTTTGACCAAACTGCGGGAGGCAGTGGAAGACAGGAATGCCTGGCGTGCTATGGTCCATGGGGTCACGAAGAGCCGGACACGACTAAACAACAACAACAACAAAATCTGTGTTCTTACATGTAAGTTGCATTGTGTACGGTGGTGCTTACTCCTAGGTAAATGGGCACATGCTACAGGTTGATAAGTTCCAAGGTCCTTTTTAAACTGGGAATTGCAGGCAGGGAGTGCTTTTTGGTGGGTCATAAGTAGCATGGGTGTGGTGCAGCCAAAGAAACAACACTAAAATTGAGATACAGGAGGAAAATGAGATACACTTTCTGTTTTTATAAAGGTGCCCAATGAATGAAAATGGGAGACGAGTAGCTGTTCCCCATACCAAGCATCAAGAGGGGCAGGGATAGTCCCATATGTTCCTATAGGTCCAGGGTGTGCACATCCCATCTCACTGCTTGAGGTGAAACCTTGCATAGGTCCCTTTATGTATTTGAAACCCATAGCTCCACGTATCTGAACAGGACTTAACAGTGCATAAGATTGTGCTCTTAAAATGGGAAGGGCCCCTGAGGATCGCCTAGTCCAGGCTTCCTCAAACTCGGCCCTCCAGATGTTTTTGGCCTACAACTCCCATGATCCCTAGCTAGCAGGACCAGTGGTCAGGGATGATGGGAATTGTAATCTCCAAACATCTGGAGGGCTGAGTTGGCCTATGCCTGCTCCAGACCATCCAACATTTCTCTGATGAAAATAGGGATGTCCTAAGACAAAGTGGAACATTCTGGGATCAAATCAGAAACCAGGACAGCTTCTGTAAATCTGGGGCTGTCTCTGGAAAAAAGGGACACTTGGAGGGTCCCATATCTCCGAAAGATTCATTTTAATGTTTATTTATTTATTTGGAAAGTTTTAATCACATCTTTCCACTAAGAACAGCCTTACAGTTGTTAGAGCAAATGAGAACTGAATGCAAACATTTTAAAAATAGCTAAAATAGTATAAAATCATGATTCTTCCATTCTCTGCAAACACTAGATGGATTCTGTTTACAAATCATGAACACATTAGTAGCAATGTAAAGGGGATATTCTTCCTTTTGACGGCTGCTGTTTTCAGGAGATGAAAAGATTATCCACAGTGCACTACCATGTGATAAAAAACCAGGCTACCATATGACAGGTACAATCATTCTGTGAACAACTTAGGTGCCGAGATTCACCCAGGGTTCTTTGGTATAGCTGCAATTCGGGACCTTTGCTTCCCCATCTGTAGTACAATGGGATTATTTTGACTTTCAGGTTTTGGGAATGTGAACATGAGTTGAATTGTGAACACATGTATCAACAAAATGCTTCCTTTCCATCCATCCTGAAATTCATTAGCATCATTGCAGGCGGCAAACACACTAACTATGGGTAGAGATGGGTATCTCGTACAACAGAAGAAGGAAAGAACTTTTGGCGAGTGAACTTAGAGGACAGTTCCAGATACTTGTGTGTTCCGATTTTGGGTTGTAAAATGGTTGGGTTTTTGTTTTGTTTTTGTATTAGAGGATGTTGTGAGGTTTGAAGTGTCCAGCCTATGAATATGATGCTTAGGGGGGGGGGGAGAAACTGAGGACTCATGAAACAAAAACAAACAAACAAACAAACAAACAAACAGTAGTACGGGTAGTTTGGATGTCAGGATGTCATGTCAGTGACTGCATCAGAAATTCTAGATAATTTCAAACTTTGTTTTGAAAGGCAGGTAGGAGGCGCCATTTGATCACACGTGAAGTAAACAAGAGCACACTAGGGAGAAGAATTGGTGAGTGACACCCCCCCTCCAAAAAATCCCAACCACCTTGTTTAGCTACCAAATTCTGCAGCATTGGTGAGTTAAAATGTAGACCCCTAAGATATAAAATAAAAATTGGTCAGGTAGAATAAATGTTCTGTGTTTCAGCAGTCTATCTGCAGACGTTTTTGCGTGTTTAGACCATTAAACCTCCCCCTTAAATAAATTCACACAAGACTCAAATTTTTGGTTTGGTTTTGGGCAGAATTTAGGCCACAACTTTATTGATTACAGCAAGTGAGTGGTTGCATAGGCTCTGGTTCGACTAGCTCCCTTCACCGTTGCAGGTAGCACTGACCCAGAGCTCTATCATAGGTCATCCTAGGGTGAACACCTGGAATGGCGGAAAGCCGGGGACATGCTATGTCCACCACCCAGATGTCCCCATGGACTCAGGCATGGGCACAACCCCTTGCAGGGTTGACCAAACCATTGAGTCCCTGGATTCCTTTAACGGAATACCCCCTCACATAGGGATGGCGAGAGTGTTCCTTCATCCCTATCCACCTGAACCAGATCCTATCCTCAAGCTTACAAGTTGTGACAATTTGCTACGCGGCAGGGAGAAACCCAAATGGCACCAGCCAGTCAGCCAAGTGGGGATAATTCCTGCCATGCCCCTGCCCCAACGAAAGACGATACACGATGGCATAGCAAGGTCAAGCGTGCAAGCCCTAAATATAGGGAGAGGTGTGTGGGTGTTCCGATGCACTGACCAAGAGAGAATGCTCAAGGTCACGTGCATTGGCATATATAGGTCCCTTGATCCATTTGGCTAGCGTCCCATTGGTCAGATTAAACCCAGCAACAAGGGACCTACCAATCGGGTGTTGTGGCTATCCAACTGTACCCACCCACAACACAAGGGTTTGGTTGCCAGATCTCACTGCAACACGTGCCCTCTTTGAGGAAGGACACGATTAAAGGCATGTAGGCAACAATGCTAAACATATGAGAGGTCAGCTGCAAGCTATCAATATACCAGTGACAGAAATGTAAAGAAGGTGCTGAAAAGCATGTTTCTGCTGGACTTTTCTTCTAACCAACTTGTTGGTTTTTTTAAAAATAGAAAAAGCGATATTCCTATCATTATTTCTGTCTTTGATTATTTGTAATATTAACCGATCACGTCTCTGCCTCCCGAGATCACTCACAATATTAAACAACCAACCACACTCCAATATGACGACAACGACGACGACGACAACAACAACAACAACAACAACATGCCGCCCATCTGGCTGGGATGCCGCAGCCACTCCAGGCAGCTCCAACAAAATATTAAAAACCACAATGCAACATCAACCATTAACAACTTCCCTGATGTGCTACTTCATATTTATGGAAGCAGACAGTTAAATATTTTAACATTAGAGCTAATGTTTTTAAAACAGGGGGCCGGTTCACTGTCCCTCAAACACTGTTGGGGGCCAGACTGTTGGTGGGGCCTGTGAGTCGCGCTGGGAAGCACCCAGAGGACCCCCAGAAGGGGAGCCCAAGGGGAGGTTTTACTCCCCTGCTTTGAACAGCCACGCTCTGCACCAAACCACAAACTCCGGTTCTCCCTTAAGTACCCAGAGTGCATGAGCCCTGGCACGGCTTAGAGATGACCGTCCAACCCTCTGGGACCCCTGGGTGACTTCCTAGGCTGTTGGCATCCTGTACTATAGACTTTAGGTCCTGTTACCCTCAGCACAGAAGATTATCAGTCAACAGAAAGAAGACCTTTTGGCCCGAGGGGCTTAGTTTGAGGACCCCTGTCTAGTGGCATAGGAAGCCGCTCGGGCACCTGGAGTAGCAAACATGACTTCAGAATTTTAGGATATTGTTAAATACAATATCCCCCCCCCCCAAAAAAAAAAAGTTTGGAAATGAACTAAAGGGGGAGCTCCAAGCCATTACAATATTTCAATATATCTAATAATTAAATAGTCAAACAGGGACAGAAATGGTAAATTGAATTGTCAGAGTTTTTATTTTTAACTGAGAAGACATTTCTCGAAATAAATGATAGGTAGCAAAGATAGTGGACTTCTTCCCTCCCTTACAGAGCTATTCTGTGAATGTTTAACTTCGAGATTCACACTTCATATATACTCCGTAGGAAATAATCAGATTGGAAATGTCAAATTAATTTTGCATGACTCACCCACGGTATGGTCTAGAAAACAGGATTTCAGCTCATAGTATAACTTGGTTCGCATATCATGCTGAGCCAAACCATGGCTTTAGTACAAAGATAAGTGTCACTTCAGGGTATTGCAACACTGTTTTCAAAAGTTGTCTCAAGTAAAACATTGTGCTATGAAGGGTAACAGCTTTCACTAATGTTTAGGTCAATTTTTTGACAGATTAAAGGATGCGTGCTTGGTATTATTACGGTTATATCCTGTACTAACCCATTTGTAGATAAGTTCTAAAACTTGAACTAAATCTAAATTGAAGTCAATTTAACTCAGAAAGAAGTCAAACTAACTACAATGATAAATGTGTATAGGTAAGTATAGAATGCAAAGAAAACTATCCAAAGTCTTAATTGCCTTAGTATAATATCCCTTATTCCTCATGCAACAAAATTGCTGGATTTTATTTTACTTACTTTTTCCCCCACTTGGGGAAAAAAACCCTTCCTAGAAATTTGTTTCATGCAGGATGGACAAGGACAAAAAATGTTTCATAATTTGTGGGTAGGATTGAGGGACTAGTTTATGTACTGAAAGAAGATATTATATTTAAGACCACTGCTTAATCATCATTAATATATATTTTTATTAGCTAGAAGCCTATAAAATGCTGAGCAAAATATCCTTGGCAAAACCATAAAAATGACCTGATGAGCAGGAACTTCAAATGCCTGGATGGAATAAATACTTGACTTTTAACATTTTATTCTCAGAGATAACTTTCTGTTCTGAGAAGAATACACAGAATGTTACAGAGAGAAAATGTTACTGTCAAAATAATACAGAAAACCTAAAAGGAAATCTTATAAAATGTGAGATTGCAGTTCAGAAACCAGAGGAGAGGTGAAATGAAACATTTTATTGGGCCAACTAGTCATTTAGAATGTTTAATGCTCTCATTTTTGTTAGATACACTTGGAGAGGGGGGGAAACAATATTCAAAGCCTAGCATCATTGGAGAGTACCTGGAGGTGTTTTGAAAAATGCAACACTTTTAAAGATCCGGGTCGACCTTTTTGTGTGCGAGCAATTAAATAGCAAATATTCTAAACTTGTTTTGGTCTGTAATTGAAAACATTTTCTAAAACAAAGCAAACATGAATTATTCATGTGAGGCGTAACGTATTAAAATGATGGCAGAATATTTTGCAAATGTAGGGGTAGAAATGTATATTCATCTAGGAATTGCATGAGAAGGTTTAACAGCCCAATCCCAAGGATGTTTACTTAGATGAAAGTCCCCTCGGCCAATAACGCGAGATGAGCGCCGCAACCCCAGAGTCGGTCACGACTGGACCTAATGGTCAGGGGTCCCTTTTTACCTAAGTGTGTTTCCAACTTCAGCCTGAAAATTTGACTCTTTCTTTTGCATTTTATTTTCACCAGAGCTTTGAAGCAGAATGGCTAAGAACATCCTTCGACTTGACTAAATGTTAGTTTCTGTACTTACTTATAAGAAACGCAATATCCAAAAGATGGGGGGTGGAGGGGGGGGGAACACAACTAAACTGTGAAGCGTTAAGCAGTGCCTGAAATAATACGGCAAAACCAGTGCTAACCCTAAACCTTTTACCCGTTAAAGAAAAAGTGAAGGTAAACTGCTGTTTAACAGCTTCCCACTGTTATATAAACTTTCAAACAACCATGAAATGTAGGTCTCTGGACATCACTTAAAAGAACCACAAATATAAATAAAAGGACGTACCACACTTCTGTTCCTGGTGTTTAACTAAGGTTTCGCTGAGGCAGAAAGTGAGCCTGATCTCTCTCTGTTTATGTGCCGCCCTGTGTACTGTAAACACAAACAAACAAAGCTGGACCAGAGCTCTGATGCAGAAGCACTTCCTGATGGAACAAATGTGCGGAAAGACAGCAGTGAGGTAAATGGAATCAGCTTAATGGGTCTCCGGGGTCCCCTTGCCTTTGCGTGTCTAGTATCCTGGGACACTGAGGTAACAAAGAGTTGCCTACTTAAACGAAATGTGCAGCAGTTAATGGTGCTTTGCCAATAAAATCCCCAGGGGCCTTGCATAAATCTGATGAAAATCAGCTCGGGCAACAACAACTGGACTTCGCGTAAGAGTGTCCACTTGAAATTCAAAAGACAAGCATGACTCCTTAGGCTGGAAGGAATCTGAGCAAATCTAGCCACTCCTGCAGCTGAAATAAGGCTGCAATCCTGCTCCCCAGATCTTTCTCAAAGCCTCCAAATCGCTCTATTTTCCAGGGACAGTCCCAGATTTACCGAAGCTGTCCTGATTTCTGATTTGATCCCAGAATGTCCTGCTTTTCCTTAGGGCGTCCCTATTTTTCATCAGAGAAATGTTGGAGGGTATGGAGTTGTCTGACCCCCGAGCCATCTGAAGGCAGCCCTGTATAGGGAAGGTTTTTTATTTTATTTTTTAAGTTTAATGTTTTATTAGGTTTTTATGTATGTTGGAAGCTGACCAGAGTGGCTGGGGCAACCCAGTCAGATGAGCGGGGTATAAATGATAAAACA